>NW_026693872.1:4030000-6430000 GCF_021218885.2 Marmota monax
ATCCTCATCCATCCATCCCATCCACCTGCCTGTGCATTGCTCAGAGTCCTCAGGGTAATTTGACATTCATGAATGCAGTGTCTTTCCCCAAATGTCCAGCCACCCAGTGCCCCTCGGTGCCTCTGCACTCTGCAGAAAGCTTTTCTTGGCTGCAGTCCTGGACCAGGGACCTTCATCGCCCGTTAGCAGAAAAGAATTCTCAGCTGTGGAAACTGGTAAACTCTACATATTTTACAGATGACAGTCTAAACTCCTGGTGATTCTAAATGTGGTGTGAAATGGACAGAAGTCATCCTGCTGGTGTGATATGGCTGAAATAGCATCACTACCACCGTCACCCCCCATGCACACATGCGCGTCATGGAAAGAGCAGACGCAACAAGTTACAGGGCCTTGGCCAGTGGGGCCTCTCCCCATCATTCACAGCCCCTTTTCTGGGGTTTTCTGTTTTTAAAAAATGTGGTCCATTTGTTCTGCAAGAAAACAGTTCAAGGTCACCTAAAAGCAAAAGAGGGAATTTATAAACCACACTCCTGAGACCTGATCCATCCATCCGAGTCCAGCTCTGAAAGGCTGCACAGCACCCCCACCATATATACCTGGAGAGGAGAAAATCTTTTCTGGTTGAGCAGCCACCAATCCACTGCCACCAGGGTCAGAGTTGTGAGAAATGTCCAGGGGCATAATTTGGATACTAACAACATTGAGTTCCTGGGAAACCGAAAACTTGTTGAATTTTTAAATATTTATTTTCTCTAATTTGGTTAAGATATTAAAGCAACTTGAACCCTAGGTTTCTAAGCTAAGAAAAGGAAGAAATTCCCAGTGGATATTTGATTTAACAATCGTCCTCCACCACCCGGTCAGCTGGCCTCTGATGCCCATCACTGTTACATCCTTTCTGCACCTCTAAGCCCATAACTCCTCCTACCAAGCCAAAGCCCTGCGGGTAAGAAACGCCCCAACCTGCTGGCACTCAAGTTACATCAAAGGGGCTCAGGTCCCCACTGAATGCATCCGCATTTATGTGTGTGCGTGTGCGCGCGCATGTGTAAGTATATGCGCGCGTGTTTGTGTGTGGAGCGTGTGTATGCGCGCGCGCGGGTCCGTGGAGGGGGCGGGCTCTGAGCCCGGGGGCAGGGCTCCGCGGTGAAGAGTGGCAGCTGGACTTGCCAGGCTGCGAGGGACAGGGTGCAGAGCCGCAGTGCCGTAGTAGCGGGCAGGCGAGATAGACTGCTTTCAAGCTGCGGATCCCCCAGCAGAGGTGGAAGACCCTGGGAGCTGCCTAACGGCAGGCGGGTCGCTTTATCTCCTAGCAGCGCACTGGAGCCGTCATCCCCCTCCCCCGAGAAGGCTGCGCGGGCGGGAAGACGCCGAGACGCCAGCTTCGGTCCCCTTTCTGTCTTTCGGTTCCTCTTTCCTCCCAAGTAAGGGAATAAGATTCGAGAAAGGAGCGCCCCAGGCAACCGCGCAACCAAGTGTTGCATAGTGAGGTAAGACCGCTGCCGTCGTAAAGGAGGGGGTCTCTAGCTCCGGAGGCGCGGGGTGTAGCAACTTGGAAAAACGAGGGCAAAGCAGGAGCTGGTCCCATGGTCAGGGAAGAGGCTGCAGACAAGGCCACTGCACCCGCCCTGGCAGTGCCACCTGCCACAAAGCTGCAGGAGGGGATGCTCCACTGGAGGGGTGCAGGGTGGGGCGCCGGCTCCCTCTGTGATTGGGAGGTCCTCAGACCGAAGGGCTTGCGAAGAAAGGCGGCCTTGCTACAGGCAGTTTGGTTAAGCAACTGGTCGAATTTCTAACCTTCTGGACTTACCTTGGCTCCTTGGAATCCAGTTTGCGCTCCTGGGAGCATAGAGCTGCGAAGAGCACGAGGCGCTTTTCCTAATGTCTGGCCGCCAGTGCCTTCTACAGTCCCGCGGCCAGACTTTGAGGCACTCCACAAAGCCTCTGGGTTGGTGGGCTTAACAGGGAAGCTGAAGAGAACACGGACAACTTGGCAGATAAAGAAAGGGGAGGATCTGGAAGAAAATCTAACGCTAACCCGTGTAGTCTCAGAGCAAGCTGTGTCCGCGTGTGTTTGTGTCTTGAGGGGCGGGATTCGGAATCACCTGTGGGGCTTTCACAAACTCCACCAGTCCACCTCTCCCTCCATAATCTGAGATCTTTCATTCCCAACGAGTGGAATAGAATTTTGGGAGGGGGCTGTGGAGCTCCACAAAGCCCCACAGGTGATTCTGCTATGTCGCCTCCATCCCCGCCATCACTGCAGTGGAAAGCACGGGACGAGGCAGAGGAGACATTTCCCAGACGTGAGCGATCCAGCTGTGGAACTCTGGGTGGCATTGAAGACCCTTCCTCCAATCGCCCCAGGCGGCAGGAGGGTCTGATGCAAAGCAAGGTGATTTGTGGCTGCGCTGCAGTGGCGCGCGGGAGCGCTGTGAACCCGTGGTCTCCCAGGTCGGTGCTGAGCGGTTATCTCCCCAGGCCTCATTAGCATACGTTGTCCTCTCTGTGGGGAGGAAGGCCTAGGAAGGCTGTTTGTCATGCTTTCATTTCAGGGGGTCTTGCATCTAAAGGTGCACAGAGGTCACCTCTAGACATGTTGAGGAACAGTGGTCAAGTCACAGGACCAGAAACTGCCCTTCTGGTCCAGATGAGGGCATCAACTTGGTTATTTCTGTGCCTGGGATTCTGTTATAAAATACAGCGTGCAGAGCCACTTGCTGGAGCACAGGTGTGTACCTTCGTTGTCAATGAAGGACATTAGATCATAGGGCTCAAATGTCAAGGTCTGATCACAAACCCAGTGCACACACATGCACACACACACCCTTTTATGCTTTATTGCCCTTCTCATTCCAGGGATATGGCCTAATGTGGGAAGGTATTTCCACATTTGTCATGTTAGAAAGGACTGTATTTGCCAGAAATTCCACTCTGAATATAAATTGTACTTACTAAATAAAGTGGCTGCAACTAAGCTAACTTTTTGTTTTACTCCTGATCTAAGTGGAGTTTTGTTGTTTTGTTTGTTTTGCCAGTTGAGTTAGTGTGTTTAAGTCCAGCATTACAGGTGCTATGACAGGTATTTTTTTCTGAGAGGGGTTTTGGTGGGAAGCTGGTAGATGAGTCCTTCCCTCCTTACGTTTTTTCTGTGATGTTTGGTTCAGATCAACCAAGACTGGGGGGAGGGTGTGATAAGGTGATAAACATCAGAGTAACTTGGAATGTAGCTTCTCAGAGATAGGAGAGGCTACTAAGATATTTATTCTAGCTTCCCCTCAACTTCCCACACAATACTACAAAAAAGTGTCAAGGATCCCTTCAGCCCTGACACTCCCAGAGGCCCAGACTGTGCATGTGTGAGGCTCTGCCAGGGCTGGCCCCTAGCTCCTTTGGGGAAGGGAAAGAGGAAGAAGGAAGAGAAATACTTTCATTGTGGTAAAATTCTTTTTTAAAAATATCTGACTGTATGACAACTCTATGTTATACTCTTTTAGTATAAAAGTAAGCTGAGTCTATTGCAGAAAATTTTGGAAGTTGAAAACTGCAAAGAAACAAATCACTCATGATTTTGCCACCAGGCCTCACACTATTCATATATTGACATATTTCTTTTCCATCTATTTTTTTAATATTTATTTTTTAGTTGTAGTTGGACTCAATACCTTTATTTTATTTATTTATTTTTATGTGGTGCTGAGGATTGAACCCAGGGCCTTGCATGTGCTAGGTGAGCACTGTACCGCTGAGTCACAACCCCAGCCTCTCCATCTATTTTTATGACTTGAAATTATACAGTCTATAGAGGGCCAACATTTATAGGTAACCTAGTAAATGTACTTTGCATGGTGTTAAGCATTTTATACTCATTATGTCATTTACTCCTCAGAAGTCCCTCTGAGATAGATAGTATTATTATCAACCCCATTCTCTAGGATTGCATAAAGTTCAGGTGACTTGCTGAAGTCAGGCAGCTAGTAAGCAATGGAGCCAGAATTCAAATCCAAGCTGCCTGACCCCACAACGTGGATGCTTCACCTCTGTAGCTATTCTCTACTTTTCTTCTTAATTGGTGTTGCAGCAAAAGTCTTTCATGAACATCATTATCCTGGCTACATATTATCACACTGTTAGTCATGTAAGTTGTTTCCTATTATTAACAACTACAAATAACTCTGGGCAAAGTCTTTACTGCACACATTTCCAATTACTTCCTTTGGATAGATTCCCAGAAGTAGAATCACTGGGCCAAAGGGCACAACTGTTTGAAAGCTCCCAACATATATCAGAAGTCACTTTTCAAAAGGGCTACACCAAGTTATACTTCCATTCACCAGAGGCAACACTGTTATAGTCAAAGCAGGTGACATTGTTCAGGGCCTCACAAGACCAAGCCACACCACAGAAACATTCCCTAACCCCATAGGAGAAGGAACCACACACATCACCATACTTTATATACTCAACTGTGATTATAGAAATCAAATGAAGATATGTAGAATTCTTTGGCTAAAGGTCACATGTTAATTTTAAACAAATAAACTATTGTGCATAACATAACATTCACTTCTTCACGCAAGTAACTATTAATAACCCTCACTTATGAATGTGTAGAATTCCATCATAATAGGAGTTGATATTACATCATAAGTAACAGAGTTTGGCTAAAAACACATACACACAATTTTGAAAGAAAGCAAATTGACTGTAGCTATGAGTTTTCTCTAGATCTGTATTTGCCCCCTAGTCACCTCTGCCACAAGCAGTAGGCTTAGCCCTGGGGTACAATTTACTATTGCACATGGAGTAACTACAGTTGAGCCCCACTCTAAGATTTACTTTTGCAAGACTCAGCTAATGACTTAAAATGTCCTTCTGAGAAGCCCTCCCTTGCTGTTCACTGGAGTTGGGACTCTCAACCCGCAGCACCTGTACATACGCTTACCTCACTGTGGTGAAATCAGTTATTTGCATATCCCCCACTAAACTGTGAGTTCCCTGAGAACAGAGACCATGCCTAATTCTTTCCTATATTCCCCAGCACCTGAGATTGTTTCAGTGCTTAATTGACAATTAAATGTGAGGAATGAACAAATAAATATTTCCAGGCACTGTATTGGGTTCCTTATATGCATTTTTCTTTCAGCATATTTATTCTTTTAAGCCTGGTCAGCCTTAGAAAGGTCCCTGTCTATTTTCATATGACATTCTTTCCATGTTCATTTAAATCTTTGAAATGAAATAAAATTAAAAATCCAGTCTTTAGTCATGTTAGTCACATTTCTAGTGCTTAATAAACATCACATATGGCTTTTGGTTACCAAATTGGAGAACAGACAGAACATTTCATCACTGCAAAAAGTTCAACTGAACTATGCTGGTTAGAGTGTAAACTTAGTGCAGGCAAGGATTGTCTATGTCCATTTTATTTTCTACACCATATCATCTGCCCTGACATCATGACTAGCCCAGAGGAGATGAGGGGAAGGAAGAAAAAAGAGGGAAGGTGGTAATAAATGTCATAATAATACTAGTTATAGCATTTATTCGGCATCTACTTTGTGTCTCATATTATGCTATATTTGAACGTGAGTTGTCTCCTCTTAATATTTGCATTACTACAAACCTGAATTAATGCCATCTCACAGACAAGGAAACTGAGTCTCAGAAAATTTGAGTAACTTGCCTGTGTTTGGCAAGCCCATAGGAGAGGCTGAGTTTTGAACTTAGGTCCATATGATTTCAAAGTCTTAATGTGTGTGGTGATGTTAATGTGAATTATCACTGTCTTGGCTTCCCCAGAAGTCAGAGAAGGTCTGTTTTTGAAAGTATTCCAAGGGAATTGCTATCATTTTTGAACAGCATTTCAACAATGCAAATTTATGCTCCGGGACTCAGGAGGCCTTGTCCCTGGCTGGGATTAAGAAACATACCCATAATGGGGCCTGAGCAGAGGACCAAAACCTTAGAGAGAAAGCCAGCTGCCACCATCTTCTCCTTGGGGAGTCCTGTTACAAGCTCCCAAGAGGAATATTGGCTTGGCCAGAATCTTGAAGCCCATTAACAAAGTCATCTGACTCCTATTCCCTGGCCTGAGTCCTTTCCACTACCCCATCCTGCCTTGTAGGCCACTTACTGCAACACCCCTTACTGTCATCATCACTCATGCCTCAGTTTTCTCTAATATATATATATTTTTTGTACCAGGTATTGCTTAATGACTGAGCCAAATCCCCAGCCCTTTTTTCTATTTTATTTTGAGTCAGGGTCTCGCTAAGTTGCTTAGGGCCTCACTAAATTTCTAAGGTTGACTTTGAACCTGTGATCCTCTTGTGTCAACCTCTTGATCCACTGGGATTGCAATCATGCACCACCATGCCCAACTTCTTTTTCTTAAAGAATAAAATGCAGATTTTTCAAGGGAGGACTAATCGGCACCAAGAAGAGTGAGATTATCACTCCTTCATTCCACATTTCTGTTTTTTGTTAAAATCCTCTAAGGTCTAAAAAAAGAGCTCTCATTCTTTAAGCTGTATGTGTATGTAGGAGGGTTGGGTGAAAATTCTGCAGATGACTGAGATAGTAATTTTATTAGTTGTCGCCCGCCTAGGACATAACACCTACCATCAGAGTAGGCAGGACAAAGTAAGTGTAAATATTAAATTACTTAAAATTTTCTTTCCCATAAACTGTCACTAAAATTTGGCTAAAGAATATTGCTTTGTAGAAAATAAACTTTGTGGTGAATAAGTCAATCGTTGTAAGTAATGCTAGTGTGCTTGCAAAGGTTCTTTTTAATGTTTTAGACTATCCAGCTTCATTATTGCACAAGTAAATTGCTTAATCTGTGAATAAAGGATTTCCAAAGCAAACAAAAAAATCCTCTAAGGTCCAATTAGGAATCTATACCATTGACACCTGTTGCTCTTAGTATCAACTGAAATAACCCAACTCTCCTTAAAACTTACCATTGAATTATCTCACCCACCCCCTGACTCCCTCGCCACACAGATACAGATGATATTTGTAGTACAGATATGGACCCACTACACTCATTCCTCATTTTGTCTTATTCAGCTCTGTCTTGCCAGCTTGCCCAGATACTTCTGTGATTATTATCCAGTGTTCAGTGGCGCCTTCCAGCCATGCCCCAATCTCATGTGCATGGCTGCTTTGCCTAAGTCATCAATAAAAATAACGAACATTACAGGGTTCTGAGGCATTTCACTATAGGCTCTATAAAGATAGATACTAATCCAAGCCACTTATTTAGAACATGTATTCAACTTGCATTACCATTAGTCCATGTTTCTCTATCTTTTTTCAAAAGATTATCAGAGTAATCTTATCAACATTCTTGGTAAAGACCAGATTCCCCATTACTGGTATTTCCTTGATCTGCTGTTCCAGCAGGCAGAGGTCAGCAAGGCCACTTTGATCCTCAGATGCTGAAATGCTTGAAATGTTTTGGCCTAAATGTTTTCATTCCTTGATGCTTTTCTTCACCATTCTGCTTTGGGACAACAGCCCAAAGCACTTCACCAGTTGCCTCAGTCTCCCCACATTTGGTGAAAGTAAATGAAGTAGAGAAAGCTGTCTCCATCTATCAGAGGTTCAGGTTCTCTTTCCAATTGAGAATCACACAAAGTGGGTATTCTCATCCAGTCCCTCCTTATTACCCATCCTAAAGTCTCATCAGCAAGGATATTCATGACACCCCAGAAACTGACCCCAGGAAACCTAGTGGTGGGTTCAGTGTCTTCTCTTTTCTTGTGTCATGATGTCCAACTATTCACAAAGTGATTTTCCTCAAGTATTAGGAAGCCAGTAGCCATATGTTCCTATAGCCAGATTAAAGTCCTTTGTTCCCCAAAGTACATACTGTCTCAAATCCCTAAGTCTCACAAATCAAAACAAATGCTCTCCCTGAGAAGACTTGCTCAACCATGAAATCAATATTAAGTCAACAAATACGTATTGAGCACCCATCTCGGTGCTAGGCATAGAACTAATTTCTGGGGAGGACCAAAAGGGTTTCTAGCAACAACCACAAATAGACATGATGTGGAGTTATCATCTTTAGATGAGAGTCAAGTGGACGTCTCCTCTACAACCTGGGAAGTAATCAGACCAAGAAAAAGGGCAGGTAATATTCTCTAGAATAAATGAGCTTGATCTGAAACTTAAAGGTGGAGGGAACAGTCTGAGCAAAGGCAGTTCTTGTTGTCTATGGTTCACTGTAGCTAGAGCAGAATCTACAAGTCAGGAAGTGATGGGAGTTGGACCCTCATCTTGCCCAACACGTTCAAAAGTGTAGGGTTGTTTTGTGTTGATTTAGTTGTCAATGGACCTTTATTTTATTTATTTATATGCGGTGCTGAGAATTGAACCCAGTGCCTCACACATATTAGGCAAGTGCTCTACCACTGAGCCACAACACTAGCCCTGTAGGTTTTTTTCTCCTTTAAATTATTCCAGAGGGCACTGAAAACTTTTAAGTGGGCACTGACATGGTCAGATTTTAAGGTTAGAGCAATCCTTTAAACTGTAGTGTGGGGAGGATAATAGAGAGGAAGGAAACAGGACGACTGCCCATGGGTAGCTCTGGGTATGGATGTAGGGACAAAAATCAGGAAAGAACTTGTAAATGAGTGAATGTGAGTGGAATGAGTGGGAGAGGAATTGAGGGTATCTTACAGGCTCCTACCCTGTGCACCTGGGAGAATGGTGATTACATCAACCAGGAGAAATGGGGAACAAGAGTAGAGTGGCATTAGATAATGAGTTCAGTTCAGGGCAGGTTTAATTTGAGGTGTCAGAGAGACAGAGGAGATCCAGGTGGAGATACATTTGGATAGACAAACCATTTTGCAGAATTAAAATCATGCAATGGAAGCATGAACATTAGAACAATGCAGAAAACTCAAGATGAATGTACTTCCTCACAGTACTGATGAAAAACACATGAAGCAATGGAATAATGAGTGAGAAACATGGAGGCTGCAGTTCAGTCCACTAAATACACAAACAGAATTTTTCTAGAAAGGGAAACAGGAAAGGGAAGAAAAGTTGCAATAAAAATATAAAAACATTTCCCTGAGTTTTGTTCAAAATTGTTCATGGTGTACCAGAGGAAATTAAAAGTATATTCTGATGAAAGTTATTAATTATAAGAACAAAAATCCACTTGTATGAAATCAGAACAATATCTTATTTCCAAAGAAAAAATAAACAAGTGTCAAATATTCTGCAATACTTAAATATCTGTAGGAAGTTGCCTTATATGACTACAGAATTTTGAGGTCGTAAGATTATGACCCAGAATATGTTTAAGAATTTTCTTCAGGAATATGTGAAGAAAAAAACTACCCATAAAGTAAACCACTGAAATTGTGTACTGAAAAAAAAGATTTACTCAAAATATTAATGAATTAGGAAAGGAAGAGATGCAATATTAAAGATAAGAGATAAACAATCAAAGCCACTTGAACATGGACTTAAAACTCAGGTTAAATCCTGTCATTTGTGCATGGATAGAACTGGAGATCACTGTGTGAATTGAAATAAACCAGGTACAAAAAGACAGGTACCACATCTCACTTGTATGTAGAATCTAAAGAAGTTGAGATCATGATGGAATTTGAGAGTAGATGGGGATTCCCAGAGGCAGGGACAATGACAATGGAGGGACAGAAAGGATGGGAAAAGGATAATTAATGTGTATATTAAGTTACAGTTGGATAGGAGCAAGAAGCTATGGTGTGTTGTTGTACAGTAATGACTACTAATAACAATGTGTTCTGTATTTTTGAGAAATCTAGAAGAAAGATTTTGAAAGTTTTCACCATAAAGAAATGATAACAATTTGTGGAGATGAATGTTTAACCTGACTTAGACATTACATGATACATATATCAAAATATTACATGGTACCTCATTAATACAATTTTTATGTTTTTAATGTATCAATTAAAAAATTAATTTTTGAAAATTCAGGGTCCTAAAAAATTTAATAGAAGTGCTAAACTTCTATTTTCAAACTGTAGGAAACATTGAATAATTTTTCATTGTTGACACAGAGAAATTAAAGAGTATAGACAAATGTAAAATAAAAAATGCCATGTTTCAATTCAAAATCAGAAGGGAAAGGAAAATGTTGAACATTATAGCCAATATTTAAAACTAAAGAAGGAAATACAAAAATAAAAGTATAAAGTGATAGATAGGTCAAACATATTAATTATAACATTAAATGTGAGTTGTTTAATCATTTCTATTAAAAGATGAAGAGCCAAAATCAATTCTAAATATACGTTATTTTAAACAAAATGGGAAGATAGAAAGGGCATAGGTATACCAGGAAAATGCAAACAAAAGTAAGGAGAACCATGTTAATATTAAACAAAGTAGACTTTAATACAGAAAACATTAGATATGGCTGAAAGATATAGTCTTTTAGAAGTCATAATATTCATGAATATATTATTCTGATTAACAACTATCAAATTTTATAAAATAAAATTAGCAAAACTCAACTGCAGAGGCACTTCAATCTATTTCTATCAATCTTCAGCAGATTGAATGATTAAAGTAAATTAGCATATAAAGTATGTTAAGGAAATAAGCAACTCCATGAAATGGACATATATGGGACTTTACATTAAAAACGAAAGCATAAAATGTTTTTAAAATATTGAGATCTTTTGATCCCATCAAAGAGAAAATCATGATGCATTCCAAAGAATAGAAATTGTTTTGGCATTAAGAAGAAAATAAAATGGAAGTATAATTACTCTAGGATAATATATTCTCGAAACTCGGCAAAGGTCTGGGATGTGCACACATTCACTTGCCACTATTGATTTCAGCATTCAGAGGGAATAAAACCAAAGACTTGTTATTTGACAAACACCAAGTCTGTAGAATACTTCCCTCTTTATGAATGAGCAAAGAGTAAAGCATGAGGAAAATGCAAAACAAGGGATCAAAGAATAGCATACAGTATGAAAATGAGCCACTCCAGCTGGACCTGAAAGAACATTTCAAGAGACTAGAGTCCTCATAAGAGGGCAGAAAGGCATGGCTTTTACAAGGCAGAAGAGAACAAGAATAGGGCTGAGATTAAAATGAAACATGGTGTTCAAAATATGAATGAAATACGGAGGAATCACAAGGAAATGAAAAAATCTTAATTGCAGAATTAAAATCTGCTAGTGGGAATTAGTAAGCAGAGTATTCTATCGAAAATCACGTATGAGGAGGATGTTGAGTGGCAAGAATAAGTAATTAGTACTGAAGCCAATTAAAAAAACAAGATGTCTAAATAATCATTGTAAATCCAGTTTAAAAATTTTGTGCACAAAAGTAAAATCTATTCAAAGAGCAGGTATGCAAAGTTACAAAAAATTCTGAAATAACAAACTGGGTTTAATACCCCACATAACATTTTTTTTCAAGCCTGAAAATGTTTGTCTAGGTCAATAGGGAAGGATGGGAAAAGGAAAAAAAAAAAAAGTTCTCAATTCCTGGGTTCAATTCTGAGAGTCTGAGAGTCATTTCATGCTTGACACTTAAATTTAGAAAATAATAGTTTTAGAATTTCTTTTTCCACTAATTCACTTTCCAAACTAAGAGGCAAACTCTACATAGCTAAAGAAAATAAAGGCACAGCAAACCCTAAAAATAGTAGTAATAGGAACAGGGAAATGATGACACCAAACACCTTAGTTATAACAATGCATATAAATGAACTGAATCACCCACTTTAAATAAAAGCTTCATATTGGATCAAAAACTAAAATTCAACTGTATGTTGTTTGCATAGACAACCTTAAAACAAGATTATGAACAAAAATTAAAAGCAAGATGCCAAGAAAAAGTGTAGTTGAGAGATACAAACAAAAACTAAAGCAGAATCATGAAATTAATATTAGACAGAATGGGGCTGGGGTTGTGGCTCAGCCATAGAGTGCGCACCAGCATATGCGAGGCTCTGGGTTCAATCCTCAGCACTACATAAAAATAAATAAACAAAAATAAAGGTATTGTGTCCAACTACAATATATATATATATATATATATATATATATATATATATATATATATATATATCTTTAAAAATATTAGACAGAATGCAGTTTAAGACAAATATCATTAAATCATACAGTAAGGATTGACTTACATAAATGGAAGAGGCCCAGTCACAGAGACCATGTAGCTATCAAGGAAATGGATGCATTGATTAATACTGCAGCCCAAACTGAGAGAAACACAAAAGTGGTGGAAGATTTCAAATTGCCACTCTCAGGCTTTTTCATGTCAAGTAAGCAAACAAGACATATCAAAAATACAGAAACTTTGTCATTTAATTAATATTATTTTAAAAATATGCTGTTTAGTACCCAAAATACAGAGAATGAAACTTATTTTTTAGAGTTCATGGGACATTTGCAAAAATTAATTATGTATTAGGTCACAAATAAAACCTCAGCAACTTCTTTAAAGCAAAAATAGTAAAGCCATAGTTTCTAATCATTGGGAAGAGTTTTTAAAACAAACAACAGTGAGTTAGGAGTAGTGACACAGACCCTGTAATCCCAGCCACTGCAGAGGCTGAGGCAGGAGGGCTGCAATTTCAAGGCCAGCCTCAGCAACTTAGTGAGACTTTGTTTCAAAATAAAAACCCAAAGGGCTGGAGATGTAGCTCAGTGGCACAGCACCTCTGGGTTCAATTCCCAGTATTGAAAACAAAAACATAGCCACCCCTAAAACAAAGTGATGTGCAAAAATTAGAAGTAAAATACTGAGAAAAGGGAACTGGAAATAATTTATGGTCTATTTATGTAATAAAATAATATGTAGCCATGGAAAATAATATTTATATAGAAAAATGTAACAAATAATGGTCATCATGGAGTGAAAAAAATAGAAAAGAAATAAATGAAGTTGAAAGTAAAAAAAATGTATACCCCTACAGAAAAAATTCCAGAATTTATAGCAAAATGTTAATTGTGGTTATAGTTGGGTAATGAGAGTATATGTGATTTTTTTTAAAAAAAAATTTTTTAGTTATAGATGGACATGATACCTTTATTTAATTTATTTTTTATTTTGTGTTGAGGGTTGAACCCAGTGCCTCATGCATACTAGGCAAGTATTCTACCACTAAGCTACAAACCCAGCCCATGATATTTATTTTAAAATAATTTAAAAATATGATTTTAATTTTTAGCTAAGATTAATATTGGGTCCACACTGGAATCTATCTTCTTCCATTTTTTGACAGTGACATTAATATTAGATTTACTCATTTCTAGTCCTTTAGCTTTTTTTTCTTCTTTGTTTTTTATTTTATTTTTTATTGATTTTATTATTATTATTATTTTTAAATACACGACAACTGTGGAATGGTCCTTTAGCTTTTTGCTGGTGTTCTTTTCCAAAATTTTTTAAAGACCAGTGAAAGTTGTTCAGAAGTTTCCACTGGAAGTTCTCTGGGACATCTTTATTCCCAAGCAGTAGACCAGGCCATTCTTTGCTCTTTTTGCTCTAAAATTAACCAGCTCACTTCCCGAACTTCCCCCAGCTTTTTTTAGCCTGTAGTGGTGTTTGTCATTTAGTATTTCCAGATCATTTTAAGCTATTTTTTAATGACAAAAAGATATTCTATTTCTTTATTTCATGTTTATAAAGTAAGCACTAAGGTGTATGAAGTTAAAAAGCACTCACCACTTCATTTTAAGCTATTTTTTTAAAGAAACGTCATGTCTACGTTTGTGGCATATTCTTCCATATGCCTTTGTTTTCCTTTTTGCTCAATGTTTTTTCAAATATGAACCTATGGGTTCGTCCTGCAGGACTGTTTTTAAGAACCATTCCTTTTTCTTCTTTATTGAATTTTTTAAAAATGTCTCCCCATTTGGGAGGATTTCAGTTTGATTCCATTCCAGAATGTTTTACCATCAAAGCTATCTTTGTTTAATTTAAAAAAAAAAACTATATGGAAATATGTCTACCTAAGATTTCTGGTTGTTCATTACTACCAGGCTCCTTCGTTCTCCTGAGAGGTCTCTTGTGCTGCTTCACCAAGCAGCATCTTTCTGTTGGTTAATGAGGGCCAGAGGAGTTCATCCAGTTCAGCTTCTCTACTCTGCATCAACAAGAGAAACAAGATGCATCTGATGTGCTTCTTTTAGCAGAATGAGGCTTTCTGCAAATGTTTCGCTGCTGCAAGTTCACTTTCACTGCTCTGACTTCCTTTGTGCCAGAATAGTGGTAGTGAGGAATGCACCAGCTGTTTCCTCCTTGTGGCCTACAGAAAGTGCTCACAGTGCTATCACATGTGTCCCTTACCTCTTTCTGTCCCACTCGTGTGATGTTCTAGGTGCTTCATCCTTAGGGTCATGAATTCTCATCAGAAAACCAGTGTTTGGTCTAAAGCCATGTTGCCATGGAGACACACCAGTCTACAAATAGTTTATAATATTCTTTGTAATTATGTTGACATAGTGTGTATGCCAGTGTGTCACTAGGCACATCCCCTCTCGTTTGTCTTGCTAGCATTCCTATGATTCTAGTTCTTTGATGGTTTTTCTTGGAGACTTTAGACAATACCATATCCCACATGCCCACAAGATGCATGTCCTTCATGACTAGACATGAAGTCATGCTTCCAGAAAATGGAAAATTATGGCCCAGAAATCAAAGCCAGTTATCAGCATCATTTTTTTTTCTTTTTGTCCCGGAATCTCAACTGTAAGCAGAAGGAATGGATGATACCCATCTCTGTTCCAAAGTCCTTCACCATTTTGTCCAAAACTAGTGGAAGATCAAGTGAGACAAGATAATAATAGACTTGAATACCTGGAAAAATAACTTGACACAAACTAATAGTTTAGTTTTTGAGCTAGGAAATTGCAACTAGTGGTTTCTGTAAAGTGCTCCCATGGCAGAGCAGACTGAAATGCAGGAAGGTAGTCATGGGGACTAGAAGCAGATGCTAGGGCCAATTAGAAAGCTATCACCCAGAACAGCATGGGACAGAAGTGTTGTTCCAAGGAATAAAATGCAAAGAAAGAAACAAAGCTGAGAAATAATCTAAAACAAAACTGAAGAGTTGGTTTCTGACTTAATATTGACATTTTGGGAAAGGAGGAGACCATAGGTAAATGAAGCCAGTGTATCAAGCCCAGTGAACGTGGAAAATGACATTTCCTTTGAAAAAGGTATTGAGTTTTGGAGATCAAGGTGAGAGGAAAATAAGAGGAGAGCTATTTGTGTTTTAAAGTCACACCTAGTAGAAGGATGAAGGAATGAATAAATGCATGTGATTCCATCAGCAACAGGGTGTCTCTCTGAATCAACTAAAGTCAGTGTGTGATTTCACACTATGATCAAAACAATGTCAATCAAATAAAATGGTATTTTCTTTTTTCTTTAGTGGGGGCTGGTTTCTGTTGGCTATTTTTGCCTAGTCCAAAATGATTCACCCAGGGAGTCCATTCCCTCCAATTGGATTGAAATTTATTAAATGCATTCAGCCAAATGACTAAAGGCTCATGTCTCAAACTCTCCAGTGTCCTAATCTAGCCCACACATCCAGCCACTCCTACTCCCTATAAGCAGATATTGCCACAAAGTTCATGGTTTTCTGCTTTGTTCATTAATTGCCTCAAGGAGCTAAGGTGAAAATTTATACTCTTCCATCTTTTACAGCTGGTGTGAAAAGTATCTTCTTTCTTTCCCATTCTCCCCTTAAACGGAAGCCTAAGGTTTTTCATCTCTAAATTCATAACTTCTCTCATTTAAACCCTTCTTCCTATGAGGGCACTCAAGGTATCGGGAAACACGAAATATTTACCTATGTCTGATAAAGAAGGGATGGCAATTAACATCCACTCTACCCTCTGCCAGGCACTGTGCTAGGAAATCTGTATTATCTTTATTTTTTTATTTTTTATTTTTTTAATTTTTTATTGTTGGCTGTTCAAAACATTACATAGTTCTTGATATATCATATTTCACACTTTGATTCAAGTGGGTTATGAGCTCCCATTTTTACCCCATATACAGATTGCAGAATCACATCAGTTACACATCCATTGAATCTGTATTATCTTTAGTCCGGAAACTTAGGCTCAAGAGGTAAAGAACGAGTATCGTGCTCAGGACCACAAATCGAGTAAATGTCATGGATGAGATGCTGACTCAGGTTTGTTAGACCCCAGAATTATCCTCTTTTTCTGTTTCCTGACAGAAACAGATTTCTGGGTGTAGGAGACTGTTGGCACATTTTTCTCCACATTGGAAACCAGTGGTACAAAGGAGCAGTTAAAATGAAGGCTTCTATATCTCAGGTCCCAGTGTAAAGATGTCCAAACACACTTGAATAAATTGGACTCCTTAGTATGGAATTTGGGAGAAATGAAATGGTGCATTCCTAATTGGCTTGCACGGAGGAATCCATTAGCTACATTTTCATTGAAATTGAAAATATTAGAAATAATCTCATAGCATGAAAAAACTCTTTTTAAATGAAACCCAATTTAGGAGTCTTAAAGTTTTGATTTTAGCAGTTCCCCTCTCCAGTGCAAGTATGTAAAACAAGACAGTTAGTAAACCCAGGTCTTTTCTGCTTTTTCTTCTCATTCGACCATATCGACATCACAGCACACTGAGCTCTCCTTTCTCGGAGACTCACAGGCCTTCACACACATAGCCCATGCTGCAGCGTTTGTGGAAGCTCTGTGGTGTTCCCAGTGGGCTATTAGTTCATTGAGGGCTGAAATCAATCATAATCATCTGTGTATCCCTGTAGCTCCTAGCAGAGCAGTGTACACATACTAAGAGCTTGGTAAATGTACAGGCATAATTGTCCTTAGAACACTATTTCTTTAGCCAAACTTTATAGGAAAGGATAGGATAAATAGAAGAGTGAATAGGATTTCAAGTTAGAAAAAGTGTTCTATGATGCATAAAATAGCCATTCTGGTGTAAGAGAACTGTAGGTGTAGGCAATTTATTTATTTAACTATGATATACATTCCTGCAAAGTCCAAAAATATTAAAATTCATATATAACAAATAGTATTCATAAAGTACAGAAAGACATAGTACACACTGTCCATACTGTAAGCACACACACAACACACGTTCATAAGTAGTACTTTCAAATGAAAGTACACATAAGGCTCAATCTCTAACCTGTGTAGGTAAACTATGAGAAACTAGATTTGAGTTGTGCCAGGAAAAAAATAGAATAAGATCCAGATAGTGGAAATAAAGAATTCTCTTTAAGTTTTTGAAAAGAATATAAATAATACATTAATACATTTCCTTTTTAAAAACAATTAAACCATTACATATAATAGAACTGAAGCTTCTAATCTCTATGTATATCTTGGAGTTAACCATTTTATTTTGTGCATGTTTCTATTTTTTTACAGTTAAATACATGTTTGTACCATTAATAATATTGCACTTAATTTTGAGCTTTTTAAACATGCCATTTAGTTCTACTAGTTCTAATAGTCAAACACATACACACACACACACACACACAAAAAAAAAACTCCACAAAAGAGAGTCCATTCTTATGAGAAAACTAAGGCCACATACTTTTAAGTACTAGTGCAAAAGTATGCCTTCCTAACCATGAATAAGATATTTCACCATTTATCCAGTCTTCCCTTTATGTCCTTCTATAAAGTTCGTAGGTTTTTCTATAAACGTCTTACACATGGTTTGCTAGATTTATTCCAGGGCACTTTATAGCTTCCATTAAAATTTTGAAATACCTCTATTATGCCATATTTCCTAATTGACACTTGCTAGTATAGAAGAAGATCATTAATTTTTAATATTGGTTTGGAATCAGCCTCTTTTCTGATATCCCTTAATTACTTGTATTTATTGTATTCTCTTGATTTTTCTAGGTATGCTATTATATCACTTTTAAAATGTGAGAGTTTTACCTTTTCTATTCAAATTTCTGTATATTTTACTTTTTCTTATTTAGTTGCATTGGCTAGGACGTCTAGTAGATTGTCAATTAGTACAGGTTATAACTTGCATCCTTTTCCTGTCCTTGATTTTTGTTTCCTAATAATGGGAATGCTTCTAGTATTTTCCATTTAAATATGAAGTTTGCTGTGGGGTTTTGGTTTATAGCCATTATAAGGTAAAAGATGCTCAATTTATCTTTTAATGTACTTAGAGGTTTTGTTTGCATTTTGTTTTTCATCATTCTTGGATGTTAAATTTAACCTTTTTTCTAACATATTGAGGCAGTCACATAAATTTCTATTTTATTATGTTAAGATAGTATATTTGATAGGTTTATCAATGATGACTTCAGTCTTACTTTCTAGAATCAAATCTATATATTGTTTTTGTTTGGTTGTTTATTTTTATTTTTTGGGTGGGGTTTTTTTGTTTGTTTGTTTTGCTTTGGCAGTGTTAAGAATCAAACCCATGCCTTGCATGCTAGGCAAGCACTCTGTCTCTGAGCTACTCCCTCAGTCCCCTGTGTATTGTTCTTTTAATATAATACTAGATTTTACTTTTTTTATGTGAGGTTTTACTTCATTTAATAGGTGAGGTTGGTCTTTAATTTTTGTTTATGCTCTTTTTATTCAATTTTTGTAACCAGGAAATCTGACTTCATAAAATAAATGTAATTTAACATGTTTTTCTGTGTACTGTGCAGTTTGTGCAAGAGGAGAATTATCTGCTCCTTGACAATTGTTAGAAGTGGCCTGTAATATTTATTATCTGGACCAGGGGAGTGGGGCAAGTAGATCTTTGAATATGGATTCAATTTCACCTGTTGTTTTGATAGTTTATATTTTCTCCAAAAAAAATCCATTTCAACTAGGTTTTCAAATGTATTGTTATAAAGTTGAATATTCTCTCATAATTTAACAGAAGCTCTTACAGTTGTGTCTCCTACTTCATTTCTAATATTGCTGCTCATGCTCTCATTCTTCTCTCTCTCCCTCCCTCCCTTCACCCCCTCCCTCCATCCCTTTCTCTCTGTCATCTGCCAAAAAAAATTGTCTAGTTTATTGGGTTCCCCCCGCCAGTAATAGCACAACAAAAAGAGCTTTTGGGCCAGGCATGGTGGTGCACACCTGTAATCCCAGCAGTTTTGGAGGCTGAGGTAGGAGGATGGAGAGTTCAAAGCCAGCCTCAGCAAAAGTGAGACCCTGGTCTCTAAATAAAATACAAAATAGGGCTGGGGATGTCCCTCAGTGGTTGAGTGTCCCTGAGTTCAATCCCCGGTACCCCACCCCCCAAAAAAAGAGCTTTTTGTTTTATTTACTTTCCCATTGTTGCATTTGTTTTTTTTTTGTTGTTGTTGTTGTTGTTGTTTTATTACTAGTCTCTAATTTCTGACTTCACTACTGCCTTTTGTTTTGGCTTTATTTGGATTTCTCTTGTGTTCCTTTTCCTACCTTCCTGAGTAAGAAGCTGGGTTCACTTTGGATTTGTTTGTTTTCTCATCTGCCTTGTTTTCTGAAAAGTTCATCTAAAGGTCTGAATTTTCTTTGATCACTGTTGGAGTCAAACTGCACATCTACTAAATCAATGCTTCCATGTTTACATTTTCTTTTTAAACAAGAAGTTCCTCGAGAATGTGTGGAGCATTTTCTTAATTTCTACATTGCCACAGATCAGAATTCCTGGATCCCAGACTCTGAGTTGGATATCACTGTGCAGGAGTATTGGTTGTACTAAGGAATGCTTTGGGGATCACCACATAGAAGGGAAGGGACAGAGAAGCACCTGGCAAAGGGAGATGTTGAATGGGTACAGTCCTGTGGAGTGGTTCCCAGTTAGGAAGAGGGGGCAGGCCTTTGGACTTCAGGCCTTGGTATCGGTCTAAGTGGATGTGGGTCACCCAGGAAGGGACCATGACCTTGGGAAAGACAGCTTTTTTTTTTCCAGCTGAGACTATTTCTGAAAAGCATTAACAACTGAGAATTGACTGCCAGCTGCATTTCAAAGTAACTGAGGGAATAAATCCTTCTTTGTAAGGAGGATCTGGTTGAGCAGTTCATTACCTGATATGAATATTCATAGTTTAATATTTTAACTAACTTTTGTTGTTGACTTTTAATCTATATAAGGCATTTCCCTATGAATTTGAAAATTTTTTAAAGCATGTGTTTTAGTGATTTTAGAATATTTTTACTAGATGTATGTAATAAAACATTTCTAATGAACCCATGTTGTATTCCCTTTAAATTGTTTGGATTTTTGGCTAGGATTAAACAGTTCCGCCACTAATATACTTGTAGTTGAAACCCTGCAGAAGTAACAACACTAGTTGCAGAAATAGTGCTGTTCACTAGGCATGGGTGGTGCACACCTGTAATCCCAGTGGCGGATTGCATGTTTGAGGCCAGCTGCAGTAAATTAGCAAGATTCTGAGCAACTTAGTAATATCCCATCTCAAAATAAAAATAAAAGGGCTGGGATGTGGTTCAGTGGCTAAGCACCCTGGGTTTAATCCTGATTAAAAAAAAAAACTGAAAAAACTGGTGCTCTTCTTATTGTCTATAGTTACTTCATAAGATAAACTTAACAGAAGGAAATTTGTATGGAAACATACATTTTGAGGCTGTGGATAGAGTGTGCTGTTTTGGCTAATTTACTTCCACACCAGAAGTATTAGTGCTTTTGTTTACCTTGGTTTCTTGACAACAAGAATACTACCTATTTTTCAATTGTTAATGATTGACTAGTAGCAAAAGTATCTTAATGTTGTCTCTATCCAATGAGGTATAGTTTAAATGAATGTAAGAATGGATAGCATTTCCCAGCCTAAAATGATGGCACCAGATACCATATGGCTAGAACAAAGAGTTGATGCCTAATATTCTAGAAGAAAAATGGAATTACTGTTAGAGGAAATCTTAAATATGTTTACTCCACTCTCCACAATTATCAAATGAGAAATTTGAATCTAGAGAGTGAAAGTGACTATTCAAAAATCACCCAACTACTGAATGTCAATACTGAGATCAGACACAAGGGCTCCAAGCCACTACAATACCCTCTCTGGTTTGCTTGGGAAATAAATTTGTTCTTCCTTCTCATTTTCCAAAACCCATCAAACTGTGGTTTCTCAAAGGGGATTCATGAGCTTCCTGGGATGTGTTTTTGATTTTCTGTTTTATTCAAATGACAGTATTTAAAATTATTGTGATTATATTTGTATTTTCTTGATGACTATCTTTTGTCAAGTATTACCATGTGATTTCAATGCCACTGTTATCTTTGTGTCCTGCTTCAGAGTCAGATCACCTGGATTGAATTTTGGGTCCATCAGTTAATAGCTACATGATCTAAGAAAAGTGACTTAATCTCTGTGTTTCAGTTTCCTCATCTTTAAAATGGGCATAATACTTGTGTCTACCTCACAGGGGAGTTATGTGGAGTAAACCAAATAGCAGTAATTCACACAAATGGTTTAGGACAGCCCAGCACATTGTTAAGGTTATCTATTATTAACGAGGTGCTATTCCAAACTGGATTCTAGATACCTCTGGAGTGGAAAGGGTTATCCAGAGATATATTGGTGGGGGTAGGGGGTTGGGGGATGAAGTGTTGGTACCCCGGGGTGCTGTTGTCCATGGTGCTGAATTGTTACTTCACAATTGTCCACTAAAATATTGTTGGTTCTATGAAGTTTGTGGGGCAAGAGGCACTCTAATTACCCAGTGCCTTCTACAAATAAATACTAGAATGACCCAGAGGATCCATCCTCAGGGAGTTTATAATCTAGAGGTGATATTAGTAACCTTTCTACATCAGCAAACCAGTCTAGATGCTGGGGGAATGTGAGCTTTACCTTCAGGCAGACATGAGTTTGAACAATGGCTCAATTGTAGGGAGTTGGTCCTGGGTACCCTGGTATAGTAATACTTACCTAGAAAGGTTATTTTGAGCAGTGCACTCATGTAGAGCCAGTAGGTGCTCATTAAATGGTTGCTGTTGTTCATGTTGTTCTGAGAAGCAGGAAGGGGAGGAAGAAAAGGAAAGGAGATTAGAGAACAGGAAATGGGAGAGGCTAAGGGAAAGGGAGGGAGAATGTGAGGTTCATGAAGTGGAGAATGGGGATGGGCCAGCTGACCACAAGTTCCTCCTGGTCCATGAAGCTCAGTGTGGTTTCACATACTGTTCTGAACTTGAATGTTGTCTCTCTGGTGTGGTTTTGTTGTGGTTATTGCGAACACACACACACACACACACACACATATACACACTATCACCAAATTACCTGGTGCTCTTTCTAGGCTCACCCAAGAGCCATACTCATACTTTTGAACCAGAACTTTGTGGAGTCTCTTCTCAACATTTCTGAGTTGTGGATGAGCTGCCAACATTAATGGAGCTGTCATTCTCTTACCTTTTCAGGTTTCTTTATTTCTGCTTCTTGTCCTTTCACTTTCTGGTAAGAAACTTATAATCCATTCTGTGCCCTCCATAGATGACATATTTGGCACAAAATGTCATTAAAGGAGTATGAAAAACAGATACGGATTGGAAAGAAAGGGAAAACTCTGCAGGGAACATAAGTCATAACATGAGAATTTTAGGAATGTGGCAGAATGACAGGTTTCTGGCAGTCTTAGAGCCCTGGCTTCCTTCTAATGTTTTCTTGCCTCAAGAATGTGGGACTGACACGAGAGATCCAGAATCTGTCTGCTTGAGGGCTCCTTAAGGAAAAGGGAAAGCTCAGGTACTCCAAGGTCCAATTCTTTGTCTCCCCCGCCCCCATGTTAATGGAAACCAGTGGTCACAGAACACTTGTTCCTTGCTGAGCCACCCTGAGTTTCTGTAGGTCAGGGGTGGGTTCCAAGAATTTTTTTTTAACATTTAACTCAGGTGATGCTGTTCTGCTGGTGTGGGAACCACAGTTTAAAAACCATTGATATATATATATATATATAAGTTCTTCTTACTTACTACTAATATTATTCTAATAATTTTGTAAAGCATGTACTAATACTATTATTATCCCCGTTTAGAAATAAAGAACAACTTCTTTCATATCACATAGCTGTGTGTGGTAAAACTAAGATTTGAATTCTGATATCTCTAATTCTAAGGCTAGACTTGTTCTTGATGATTTGGGCAGAAGTCTTCCTGATACCGGGTCTGAGTCTAGGGAATAAATTTTCCCCAGATAGTAATCTCAAGAAAGGGACCTTCCATTACCCCCTCAGCCCTGGAGTGGCATTGGACCTTCCTGTTGCTTGCTATGTGCAACCTTCCATTTACATTTCCCCTGTCGCGCCCCTAGTGGCAAAGAAGAGCAAACATCCTCCCAGGTTTCACAAACTGGTGGCCCCAGAGCAAGATTTTGTTGAAGTCTCATGTTTTTGCTTCCAAACTTCCTCCATATTTTGCATTCTATTCCATCTGTGTTCATATTTAATATAGTCTATTTCCCCTCAACAAATATTGGCCTTACAGGAACATGCTATGCCTTCTTGTTTACCTTCCATTTGAGGATGAGGGTATAGGATCTCTCATTCTGTCTTATTGATTGATTACATTAGCACCTTGCACAGAGCCAGGCACTTAGGTACTTGATACTTTTCACCCAGAAGCGTATGGTGGAGGGAAAACCTAAATGGACTGGGTCCAAATACCACCCTGTCGCTAGTGGAAAAATCACTCTGGGTCTGTTTTTACAGTTGTAAAATGGGCATAAAAAATACCTTCCTCACAGGGTTTGATGAATATAGAGATGTAATGAGTAAGGTACCAGATGTGCCCTGGTCTATAAATGAAGGTTGCTCTTATTATTGCTGGCTATTGCAAATTTTCTTGATTAGGTGAACACATAAATGAATTAATGATTCATCCTCAAGCTAGTATCCTCAAGAGACTCCCCAAATCAACTCTCAGCCCCCTGCAGTAGCAGGTCTCAACTTCCCCTAAGAGCCTAAAAGCCTCTGATGGACACCAACCCTCCTGAGCTCTGCCCCCTGCACACGAGAAGCTCGATTGAGCCTGACATTTTTGTGACTCCCTTGGAGCAGGGCCACTAAAGGGGTACAAAGTGTTCCTCAAATGGAAGTCCTCTCTGAATTCTTATGAGTGGCATGTCATATCAAGACTAATTTTTATATTTAAGGACTACGGACCATATGCTGCTAATCTACTAAATGAGTTATTAGGTATTACTCATATTTGCTATTCATAAACTCAAATTAGCTCATTTCCAAGTTCCCTGAAGGCTCTAATTCAGTTATCTGTGAAGTCAGCCTGCCTCTAAAGGCTCAGCAGCTACTGCCCCCACACTTAAGCAGATGGTTAGAATCCTGTGACCTGGGGGAAGGCCACGTTGTTATCATTGCAATGTCAGTCTTGTTTTGAGTTGGTTGTGGTTTTCAGCTACTGCTATACTTTCTTTTTAATTAGAAATTATAGTTCATTTTACTTCATCATTATCATATTAGTCTGTGGAGGATATTTGGTTAACCCTACAGCATGCAGTGGTACATATTTGCATCAAATGTATTTTTAGTCTACAATTTTCCAATTACTAGATTTTAAGATATGAACAAGTTGTAGTTCAAGCATGAATCATGCATATCCTGTTGCTAAACAGATACATATGTAATCTGAACCTAAAAGTACTTATACAGTTGTTTTGGTTATCTATGACTACATAACTAAGTACTCCAAAACATACTAGCTCAACACTCATTTTATTATTTTGCATGATTGTGCACACAGGAATCCAGATCAGGCTCAGCATGGATAAGTTATTTGTATTCTGCATGATGTTAATGAAGCCTGGAAAATCCAAGATGGTATGCCCAGCATGATGGAGTTCTGGCTGAAACGTCCGACTGGGGTCTTATATGTGGGGTTTCAGGTCTTGTCAGTAGCTGGGTTGCTCAGTTCTCCAAGTGATGTTAACCTCTCTTTGTCTGTCTGGCCTTTCCACGTGGTCTCTGTGTGATCTTTCCAGCAAAGTGGCTGAAATTCATATCAGGCAGTTCATTACTCTCAAGAACACAAAAATGGAAGCTACCAGGATTACTTCTCAAGGCTTGGGCCTGACAGGCACACCATCATGTCCGTCCACTGCATCTCTGTGATTAAGACAAGTCACAGGTATTTCCCAGACTAAGAAGGAAGGGACTAAAAAAGGATGTGCATAGTAGGAAGTATGGTTTCTTGAGGACCACCAATATAATGGGCTGTGACAATTCATTAATAGATTCAAGTAACTTAATAACTTGAATCTACTATCAGGTTAAGCATAATAAAGTGGCCATGTTATAAGTTTGTAGGTTAGAGTTCATAATCCTGATAGCCTTTAAATTTATAGGTCATATTTTATATTAAAAGATATGTGTCAATCCATATTTTATTATAAAGTCAGCAACTAATAAGGATACTATCAACAATTTTATTCCAACTTGTGGATTTGGTTCTCCAATTCTTTATTATCACTCTGTTCTTTCTCTACGCGGACATGCAGACAGATGTGGTAAGATCTTTTGTTCCATGCAAATGATCTCCGCCAAAAAAGGTCAAGCATGACTTTTCTAGTGGTCAAGAAATGAACCTTCAGAGACCTTATAATGACTAGAGCTGTGAAGTAGATGGAACACTTTTTCTGCCCAAAAGGAGTTCAGAGTTCAATAGGAAAGAGAGTTGGTATTTAAGTCAGCTCTTTTTGTCACTGTGATCAGAAGCTCTGACAAGAACAATTAGAAAAGGAACAGTTTATCTGGCTCACATTTTCAGAAGTTTTGGTCCATAGATTGCCGACTCCATAGCTCTGGGCTTGGAGTGAGGCCGAACATCATGGTGGAAGGGTGTAGCAGAGGAAGGCAGCTCAGGACATGGCAGTAAGGAAGCAGAGAGAGCTCTGCTGGACAGAGGTACGCCCCTAGTGACCCACTTCCTCCAGCAATACCCTACTTGCCTACAGTTACAACCCAGTTAATCCATATCAGGTGATTAATCCATTAATTAAGTGAGGATCTCATAACCCAATCATTTTACCTCTGAACTTCCTTACATTGTCTTACATGTGGGCTTTTGGGGGACACCTAATATCTAAACCTTAACAGTTGGCAAGTTCATATAGTGTGGTAAGTGTCGTAATGAAGAAAAGCCCAAAGTGCTATTGGAGAACAGAGAAGCCATGCCCAGACTAGGCTGGGCAATGTACCAGAACTTCTTAAAGTAGGTGATACTTGAACTGAAATGCAGAGGCCACATAAATGTCACGGGATCAAAGAAGGAATAATGGGAATAAATGCCAGAGATGGGGCAGTTGTCAAGAGGTGACATGTCCCAAGTATGGGAAGAGAAAGGGCTCTTGTTAGCTTCTAGACATTCTTCTTTTAGAAAAAAGTGGATGCATTATGGCTTTGTTATCAATTTTCAGATGCATATAAATAAGCTCCCCCAATCTGATGTCATATTCATGAATTAATGTTTTTAGGAGAGCAAAGAGGAGATGAAAAGGTGTTTGTTCCTGGATAATTGGGTATGGATGATTCATTCAATGAATAGAGAGACCTGGGGTGCAATTCAATACTCATTGAATTTGCCATCTCCTTCTGACTTGTGATTTCCATGCTGACATCTGTACAGAACAAATAGAGTTCGATCCAGTATACAAAATTGCAGAGCTAGAAGATGTGTCAGAAACCATTATTCCCACCCCCTCATTTTATAGGCAAGGAAACTGAGGCCCTGGGAGCTGAAGCCATTGCTCAGAGTGGCATAGCTTTAGTGACATCAAATACTCTTCTCTCATCCAAGTCAGACAATATCCAATCTGAATTTTATTTAGAAAACCCTATTAAATTTTGTCCTGTCAGGAAAGATGCTCAGGGTGGTAATAAGAAGATTGTTTACACTGAAAGGAGCCTCTGAGAGGAAAGTGATTGGGCTGGCTGCTGAGAGGAAAAGCCGGTTGATGGGAGCTCCAGCAGCCCTCTTGTGCGAGAGCTGTCATCCCCATCAAAGGGCAGAAAGGCAGAGGTGGGCTGTCATGTGGGATCCATTTACAGAATCAAGCAGTGTTTCAGGCCTCTGTTTTCTCCTGGCAGAAATAAAGAACAGTGCCATTCCTTCCCCTGTGAAGCCAAGGCCTGAGCTACAATGGAACAATGATGGTAATAATAAGAGCATTTGTTGAGTTATTACAACAGACACCTCTTCCCCTCCTTACCCCTCCTCACCAGGCACATCAGCTCTTTCAGGAAGCTTCCTGACCTCTATGGCTGCTCAGTCCCATAATGCCCTGGCCATATCTGTACCACTACCCTTGCAGCTTGTGACTGTGTTTGTTTTTTTTTTATTTTTTATTTTTAGTTGTATATGGAGTCAATGCCTTTATTTGTTTTTATGTAGTGCTAGGATCGAACCCATTGCCTCACACTTGCGAGGCAAGTGCTCTACCTCTGAGCTACAACTCCAGCCCCATGGAGCTTTTAAGTGTTTGTCTCCCATATGGGACTGTCAATGTCAATACAGAAACATGTGGAGTTCTATGGAACACAACTAGAAGAGCAGATAAATTTGTTCAAAGAGTTCCAAAAAGGAAAGAAGCAACTTTTTATACGGAAGCAGAGAGATGAGTAGCAAAGTGGTTTGTTATAGGAAGGAAGTAATAAAGGGCATCCCAGGTCGATTAAAGGCATGGCATATTTCTGAGGTCCTGCCATGTGTCAGGCACTTTGCTAGTGCTAGAAGTAGACAGAAGGTCCATCTGGCTAAAGCATAAAATGTGTGTGGGAGGAGGTAATTGGGGTGAGAATGGGGAGGTGAATTATCACCATGGGTAAAGGACCTCTGGAACTGGCTGAGGAGTTGGCCCATTAAGCCCCAAGAAGCCTCTGAAATGGAATTGTTAGAGTCACATTTGGTTCCAAATGAGGAAGATCTCTATGAATAGATATGGAGTGATTCATAGACTACATGGTTAAGTAAAAAAACAATGCAAACAACCATCTATCATGTGCTGTCTTTTGTGGAAGGGGGAAAGGGAAATAAGGTGTCCATGCGTCTGCTCACTGTGCAAAAATAAACACAGGAAAGATTGACAAGAAACTTTCAGGGTGAGTGGGAATAAGATGGAAAAAAGAGGGATAGGAACAGAGAAAAAAAGAAAGGGGGGAAACAGTGCTTCCCTGGGTATACCCTTTAATATGATTCAGGCATTTGGAACCACACTGAAAAGAATCCCTGGGAATGGCGAAAACACCCTAAAGTGAAATTCAAACAGAAAGTAATGGGGGTGGGAAAGAACTGACGCGAGCAACTTCGGAAAATAATCTTTTGAGGAGAGACTGTTGCCTGAAAATCAAAGAACCTGTGAACTCTTTTTCATAGAGGTGTGAACTAGCGGTTCTGAAATTTCTGTGTAAGGTAAGGTTGAACAAATAAGTATCTTGTCAATGGAAACAAAATTTGTTGGAGGAGAGGGCTTAAAAATATGGAACAAGGGGAAGGCTAAAATGGACATTGTTGGACTGGAGTTGGAGGCATGAGCATGAAGTCAGGGTGACGGATGGATGGAGAGGTAGACAGAGATGAGATGTCTGTGTGCATATGCATGTATTTCCTAGACCTGTAGGGAATATGTTAAAAAATAAGGAACCACTTGGAATGAGCTTCTGCTGTTCAAATCTGAGACAGTTTGAGAATCCAAACAAATAAAGATAGCAATGAATTATAACCCACAGGATAAAATAAGAATCCATGAATATAATTGAATATATATTATATATATTATATATATAACATAATATATATAATAAATATAATATATATTAGAGCAACATATTTTATACTTATTTATATGTGCTCATTATTTATATGTTTACTTAATATAATATGTATTTATTATATATGTACTTTTCATAGTACATATATACTGACGTAATAATTTATATATATATCTGATATAAATAAATAAAGGAGAAGGGAAAGCTCCTTCTTGCAGTAGATTCTCAACTAATAAATATATAGAGAATGATGGAATTAGAAAATCACTATCATAGTAATAATTAATCTAGGCAAGAGTGAATATTAAAATTAGTGGATAAAACTTTGACAGTAATTACAAAATTCAGCCACCTGGAACAAGATTAAGAGGAGGTTTCGAAGTCTGTGACACACTGCAGACCTTCCTTCCAACTGCTGTCAGCTGACTGCTTAAGCCATATTGCTAAGCACTGTGTCAGTAGTGGGTAAGAAGAGTAAGTATTCATTGAGTGTTCACTACATGACAGGCATTGTGCTAAGTGGGAATTTGGGGGCTTAGTATTCTGCATATATTAACTCACTTATTCCTAACACCAACTCAGTGAGCCTTTTTTCAAAATCGATATCCTCACCAATTTTTTTTTCCTAGTACCAGGGATTAAACCCAGAGGCACTTAACCACTCAGCCATAGCCACAGCCCTTTTTATTTTTTATTTTGAGACAGGGTCTTGCTAAGTTGCTCAGAGCCTCACTAAGTTGCTGAGGCTAGCCTTAAACTTGTGATCCTCCTGCCTCAGTCTCTTGAGCCACTGGGATTATGGATATGTGCCACCATACCCTGCTGGTATCCTCATTTTTAAGAGGAAAAAGCTGAAGTTGAAGTAATGAAAGATTTATCTAGAATCAAATCAACAAGAGACAGAGCCTCAGATTCCAATTCCTTGCCTTTGGCATTGAGTCCAATGTTGCCCTATCATGTGGTATGTCTCTGGGTCTTCTTAGAATTCTGCTTACGAAAATGTGAAGAATAATTATACCATTGAGGCATTCTTAAACCAAAGCAGTGGTGGCTGCCTTTTTCTCCTTTTTCTGCCTCCTCATTTTCCTCACTTGCAAAATAGAGACAGCAATACAGTCACTTTTCATTTAATGGCAGGGGTGTGTTCTAAGAGCTGCATTGTTAGGCAGTTTTGGTTTTGTGTGAACAACATACAGTTACTTACACAAACTTAGGTATTAGGTCCAACACTCAACACAGTCTCTTGATGTGAATGATGGATGTTGTTACATGGGGTGTATGAGGCCACTGCCATCATAGTATGGCCTATTAGTTTAGTAAGCTTTTTGTTTAATAAGTAGGAGAACATGTTAAAATAATGATAAAAAGTATTGCGTAGTATATACATAAACCAGTAACTTATTCGTTTACTATCAAGTATTACATGTTGTTTGCAGTGTATGTGCTATGCTTTCATATTACTGGCAGTGTAGTAGGTTTGTTTATACTAGTATTACCACCAACACGAGTAATGTGTGGAGCTATGACATGATAGCGAGAATATCACTAGGCCATAGGAATTTTCCAGCTCCATTATAATCTTTTGGGACCACTATCGCATATGAGGTCTATAGTCTGTTGTTGACCAAAGTCATTTTGCAGTTCATGACTATACTTAATGTACGTGTTCTTATGAGGACTAAATTAGATAAGGTACATAAAGCATATAGCACAGTGTGAAATGAGTGTCCATTAAATGATAGCAGCATTGGTAATTGCAGTTGTAATGTTGAACTCCCTAGTAAGATGGAAAACATTTCTAAAAGACATCTCTTGCTTTGGGACTGAATTGATGATCTGGGACTAGATCATAAAGAGCTCATGTATCATGAAAAGAAGATTACATCTTATTCTATAAGCAACAGAAAGCACTGAAAAATTCTGTTACTTGGAGAGATGTGATCTGGTTGGTAATTTGCAGAGCAGACCAAGGGGAAGAGAGAAAAACTTAAGACTAGGAGACCAGAGGAGGCTGTTGTCAAAGACAAGGCAGAAGATGATGGGGGCCTGGTGTGCTGGTGAGGAGGGGATATGTGAGACACAGCCACACTCCTGGATGGGTGCTTGGACTTAGCAGGAGAGAAAGGGGAGGAGCTTAGGTGGACCTTCAGCCTCAGGCCTGGGTGTAGCCCTGGTAAGGCTTGATCAGCATGCAGAGTAGGATCGGGCTGGAGACCTGGAAGGTGCCAGCTTAAGGTGGTTTGGAACAATCAGCAGCAAAGTCACGGTAGAAACTTGGATATTTACATCTGGATGAAGGACTCTGAAGATCCAAATATTCAGATCCACATTGGGAAAGAACTTAGCCCTGGAGAGTAAGTGAAGCTGTGGAGACAGATGAGGTCCCTCAGGGAAGGGAAGGAGGTAGAGTGAGGAGACAGTTGAAGATAGAATTTTGGAAACACCAATGTTTACAGAAAGAAGAGACCAAAGGAGACAGAGACAAGGAACACTCAGAAAGATAAGCAAGGTTCAACGTGGTTTTCTGCCATGGCACAGACTGTGATGAAGCAAGGGAGAATTGAAAGGCTGCCTGTGGGATTTGGAACTGGTGATCAGCAAGGGCAGGTGCCAAGTGCAGAATCCAATTTGCCCCTTGATTAAGGAGAGACTGGGCCTTTATAGAGGGAAGAAATTCACTCTTAAATGCTCCCAGTGATGCAGGCATCTCACCTGCCAGCCATGCACTCCCAACTACTGCCCTTCCTTACAGAACTGGAGTCCCTCTCCCCCCCACCCCTGCATCTGGTCAGCCCCCATCTGCCCACCTGTTCACTTCTCCAGAGAACTCCCCACATATGCCTGCCCAGTGGGACCTCCATCCTACATTGCTTGTATGCTCCAGGATCCCCAAACCTGCTTTAAAGTTGGTTCCCAGGATGGATACTATTTTATTAAAACCATTTTTTTTTTGGTACTGGGGATTGAACTTAGGGGTACTCGACCACTGAGCCACATCCCCAGCCCTATTTTATTTAGAGACAGGGTCTCACTGAGTTGCTTAGCACCTCACTTTTGCTGAGGCTGGCTTTGAACTCACGATCCCCCTGGCTTCAGCCTTCTAAGCCTCTGGGATTACAGGCATGCGCCACCGTGCCAGGCAATGGCTTATTCTTTAGTAACGTAGGATCCTGTGTTGCAACTCGTCTTTATTTCTCCTCCTATTGGGTCGATGGTTTCCAACCAAATTTTTTAAATCTCAACCAGAACAAGAAATATACTCCTAATTATGATCAGTCTACACATACATGTATAACTGAAAGGCAAGTCCCCAGGCAAGGCATACTTTTACTATGGTAGCTGCACAGTAATATTTTCAACTCCATTCCATTCTACCCTGTTCTATTTCATGTTTTTAAGTGCTGGTCCTGGCCTACTACATTAATTTTATATCCCACAGAACTGATTTACTGTAATATGCCGTGCTGGGAGGGGATAAAAGAAAAAGACACCATTTTTCTGAGTCCATTCCCTTTCCCTTCATTTAGGCCCCTCAGCACTGAGGCCAGCAGGCCTTCCCTCTTACCTCCTTTTTGTGGCTCTGAGAGGACACAGAACTGCTTCTATCACTAGATGTTAGCCAATCTTGGGATTATATGAATTTTCAAAATGGCTCACCAGGGGAAGGTAAGCAGCTATAATAGTAGAATTTAGAGATCAGTGAAGGAGAGAATGGCTCACCTTTCAAATCTCCCCTTATAGATTACTGTTCCTGTAATTACTCATGAGGCATCCTAAGGCATTTTCATTCCATGCAGATTCCTTTAGGTAGCCCTAATACTACTACTCACCTGAACCAGTTAAACTTTCCCAGTACGTCCTACCTATACAGGCCTTCCCTGCATGGCCTACCTATATTCATACAGGCCACAGATTTCCACCTGACACCCACCCACAGCTAAACAACAAACGGCAGTTGTGCTGTTCTGATTTCTATGCCCTCTTCAGCCCTTTCCAAAGGGAGATTGCTCCCTGAAAACCCTCTGAACCATTGCCTTCTGTAGATCTTTCAGCAAAGAACTTTTGGGGTTTTCTTTTTTTTTAATTCTAACATTCTCATTTGCAATGTCTTTTCTGCTTCTACCTAGGAAATGCCAAAATTTGTGAATTCACCTTGACTACAAACAGGAGAATGTTACCTGAGGAATAGCTGAGGACTTTTCGTAACTTCAGAGATGTGCCTGCCGCTACCATAGGCACTTGAGTCCCTTGAGAAGTGTCCTGAAGGGCTCATTTGTTGCACACCTGCAATGAGCGAGTCCCTGTGCTGGGCCTCAGCTTCACCCTGGTGAACACAGTTCCATCCCTGGCCTCAACGTGCTCACACCCAGTTTAAAGATGAGTGAAGAGCAATGGGTCTCTCTCACTCCCGAAGAATTTGACCAACTTCAGAAATACTCTGAATGTAAGTAGATGGATGAATGGACAGACATGGGATGGGATTCCATCTTGCCTGGAGAGGGTATTTCTGGAGAACAGAGCAATACAATTATTACAAAGCCACAGAGAGCAAGGTCAGGCCTGACAGTTTCTATTGCCTTATAAACACAGAATTAGGGTCTTTAATATAAAAACAAAATATTTTTAAAAATATATAAGGAATTACCTTTAGGCTCTATAAGTAATACATGCTCACCCAGAATTTGGGATATTCATGGAAGAAAACAGTGGGTTAAAAATCGCTGGTCAACCCTATGATCGTTTCAGATCACTCTCCTCCTGTGCATGTTGCTTTACATAGTTGAGTTCTAACAATGTACCTTGTTTTTGAAACCTGAGCTTTTCACCCAACACCATCATAAGCATTTTGTCAAGTCAGTTAAACCTCTTCATTGCATAATTTTGAAGTGCTGCAATCTGTATGGTTTCCGTGTTACTCAGTGACTGACTTGAACACTTTTGCATTTGGACCCAAAAACCTTCTTTCAGTTAGGGACTGAACTCTGGTGTGTGAATCTCTCTTGACTTTGATCTGGGAAGTCTTGGACTTTTGCTTGGACTCTTGGTTTCCCATTTATTGTCCCCAGGAACCATTTCAATGCATTAAGTCAGTAGTGGAGAGGTCCCTTGACACAAGGGCATTTAGCTGTGCCCGCCATGGGTCACTGCTAATCCCGACTGGTGACAGGAATCTGCTTAGGCTGAGGCAGAAGCCTGTGTGATCACTTCCCTCTGCACAGAGTGGTCTTCATTGATTGTGCCATGGCACTGATTTTCTTGAGTCCTTTGTCTTGCAGGGTTGCCCCACCCACCCAATTTCCTTTCCCTTCCTTTTAATTATAATGGCAGCTTTGTAGATCATTGGGCTTGTAGCAAGTTGACCACCTGCCGGCTAAGGTTGTACAGGTCCCCTCCAAATGCCCTTTTGGTGGCCCCTCCCTCTCCCTCAGGCAGCCCTTGTCCACACCACTGATCTGAAAGTAAAACCAGGCCTCCCACAATTACCAGCTCTGCGTCTTGAGACAGTCCTTAATACCCCAAGCCTCCATGTCCTCTTCTGTACAATAAGAGGACTGAACGAGGTGTTCTAACCCTGTGGTACCATCTGGGACTAACATCCTGTGACGTCACATGGTCCCAAGGTCAACAAGAGCCCCATAGATCCTGATTGTTCTCCCTCTTGGTACAGTGGAGCCTGTGCTTTCTTTTGTCTAACCTTGATGAGTTTAAAGAAACTCTACAATGTATTGATAGGGAACAAGGAATCATCCTCTGGGGTAGCTTGAATTTAATTTAGCCTGCTCTATAGGTCAGCAAAGTATCAGCCCGACAAGGATGAAAAAGAAGCATATAGAAGAGTCCTACCCTAGAGGGATCAGAATCTTGTTAGGGTGTCAGAAATGTGCTCCTGACATAAACAGAGAATTGCTCTAGGGCATCAGGAAGGAGGTGTTGGCTAAATGGAGCTTATAAAGGTACAAGGTACAAGGAATCCAAGGCCAGGGAAATCAATACAGGAGAGTGTGCCACACATAGGGGGATTCAAGAAATTTATTGTCTTCAGTCAATGGGGACTAGAAATCTAAAATCAAGGAGTTGGTAGGGGTGGTTACTTCTGAAGACTGTGAGAGAAGGACCTATCCCAGCTTATCATTGGCCATGTTCTCCCTGAGTCCCTTCACATGGTCCCTGTGTGCCTGACTCTGTCTAAATTCTCCCTTTTTATAAGGACATGGTTTTATTGAATTGGACTCACCCTATTCCAGTATGACCTCAGCTCAACTAATCACATCTGCATGCACCCTATATAAAGTCGCATTCTGAGGTACTGGGGATTGGGACTTTAATATATGAATGGGGGGGATACAATTGAACCCATATCAGATGATTTAGCTGAGTGAACTCTAAGGGAGAAAGATTTAAAATGCAGATAGTAGATGGTAGATGCAAAGGCAGAGGGGCCCAGAGGGAGAGGGTGCCCAGGGGGTGGTGAGCAGAAGTCTGGGCTGGATTGAGAAAAGGAGCAGGAGGATGAGGATGGGGATCTGAGGAGGGACAGGGATAGTAGAGGCCTTGGTCTTGCATGTCAGGTATGTGCCTTGGATGGAGGCGGCCAACAGAGTTGTGAACTGGAGGCTGTGAGCAGGTGGCTTGGATCAGGGAACTGGCAGGTCAGGAAATCTGGCAGAGTCCTTTGGGCAAATCTAATTTGAACTAAGGGACAAGGCTGGGATGGCGAGTGTCATAATGAAGAAATGCTGATTTATGGGAAATTGCAGTGGATTCCCCATTAAGGAGCCATTGAAGACACCTCAAAGGCTGAATCTGTAGAAACTGGAAATAGTGGGCCACAGGGCTGGTGGAAACCATTTAGGAATGTTGACTTTGAGAGGCTGATGACACGTCCACTTATGCATTCATGTGCCAGGCTCCAGGGAACCAAAGAATGAGATGTAGTTCCTGTTCCCAGAGAGCTCACATCCTTGTGGGGGAAGACAGACAGGACCCAAACAATGATGTCACAGTATGGCAGGTGCTGAGAAGCCAGGAGCCTGGAGTAGGAGACCTAGACCGGCCCAGCGGGGGGCTTCCTGATGCAGAAACAGACTGAGAGCCTGGAGCACATGAGATAGGATGAAGTGGAGGAAGAACTAGAAGGCCAAGTAGGGCCCCATCACAAGGATTCTGCCTTCTAAGTGAGAGATCCTGTGTGTGGTGGGTGTGAATGGGAATGAGGGGTTAGGCTACATCTCTGACTTGTGACTCATGTGTGGAGACAAGAGGGAAAGAAAAAAATCAGAATTAAGACACCTTAGAGAACCAGAATGTTGGAGAAAAACCAAGAGGCTGGAGAATGTGGCTGAGGGTGTATCCCCCGCTGGGGGTCAGTGAAGTAAAGGAGTCAGAAGACACAGAAAGGCAAATGGGTAAGAAGGAGCCCAGGATGGAGGGAGTGAAGGGAAGAGGGGTTCCAGATGTGGCAGAGCAGTTGAGGAGCAGAGGGAAGGGAGAAGCCAGAGTATTTAGTAATAAGTGGCTCTTCCCTAGCTTGGATTTTTTTTCTTCAGCCATCATCTTTGTCCTGTGACCCTTTCTCACCCTTTCTATGTCCCAGGACTAGACAAGGTACTCCAGTCCTGTTGTTATAATAAGAGAGGGGGAAAAAAAGATAAAATTCTTGGAAAATGATTAGTTCTGAGAGGAAACCCTGAAAAAGTCACTTTTAGATGCATTCTGGTATTCAGTCAGATCACATTGCCATAGCAACCGCTCTTCCACAACCACATAAACAGGAGCTTTACAATAGCGAAATAATGAAGTGTACAGCCCGAGAACTGAGAACTTCCTCCCATGAAGTTACCAAGTGGGAGGGGCTCTTGGAGTGCTCCATTTATGTAGCATAAACCTGCATATTCTCTGGTGGCTTTCTGGGAGGGGAAAATCCATTCTAAAACTGCTCTTGGAAAAAATCAACCAAGTTATATTGTTATATTTTGTGCCTTTACGAATATGTAAAAAACAAATTCCACTATTACATATAATTATAATGCACAAATGAAAAAGAAAAAAAAGATAAAAACTGCTTGTGGAGGCATAAACTTGGGAATATACGTACTATACTATTTTGTATGCTGTTTTCTTCACTCTAACAGTGTTCCAATTATCTATTGCTGCATCAAAACCACTTCAAAACTTGAGTTTGAATAACAAGTTGGGAATCTGCACAGGACACAGTGGGCATGATCAGTCTCTGGTCCACATGTTTGAGGCTTTAAGTGGAACAACTCAAAATGACTAGACCATTGCGTGGTGGTTCCTAGGTGTAGCCTCTCTGTCCAGCACCTCCTCATCTTCCAGGGCCTCTGCATGTGGTCTGCTTCTAGCAGGACTTTTAACATGATGGCCCAAGACTCCAAGAGCAAAAAGGCAGCAGCTGTCAGACCTTTTAAACACCTTGGCTCAGAGGTCCTAGAATGGAGCTCCTTCTACATTCCATGGTTTAAAGCCGTTCCAGGCCTGACCCAGATTCCATGGATGGGGGAATGGATTCCATATCTCATAGACAGTGGCTCACAGTGAGAGATGGGGATGGCGGGGATGGACAGCCACCATCTTTAGAGACCATGATTCCAGCATTCAACGAGCTCTGGGAGCATGATTTTTAGTGGTTGCAGAGACTTCTTTTGAATACATTTACAGTATTTCATTTCACCAAATAAGTTATTACAATTTTAGAATGCATTAACACACTCATTGTGTCTAGTAAGGCAAATTTGGGTCCCCTCCCGCCCTACCCTGATCATGCCTCTCTGGACATAAAACATGTATTTATGGGTACTACAGTTTACAGTGGACAATGGATAAACCACCTGCTGGCAGAGTGAGGGGCCTCCAGCCTGATTGTAGAAAAATAAAAATACTGTGTGCTTTTGCTGGGGAAAGGAAGGAAAAAATGTTTGTTGTATTAAAATATCTCAGTGCTTTTTGGAAGAAGTGCTAAATTAATTGTGAATGGTTTCAAGAGGTAGCCCTGGGACTAGTAGGATGAAATCATAGGTCACTCCTGTCCAAGGTAGAAGATTGGCTTTCAAGGGTTGAGTTTCCTTTCCCTGGAAATATGTGGCAGAGTTGGCCAAGGCACTATAAGAAAGACATGAGCCTTAGTTGTCTGGTTGATTCAATGACTTTCAGGAGCCTTTCCGGGTTATGGTTTCTGTGTTTATAGCAAGTTTCTTTTCTACTTTAGAGAGAATTGCACATGGGGACCCCCATGATTGAACCTCTTTCTGAGAATACTGTTGTTTGTTGGAATGGGGGGAAATTTTTCTAGGATTCATTTGTTTGTTTTTTAAAAGTTCCATGATTTGTCAATGACAGAAACTATTAGTTTTTTTCAGAAAGGAAAAAAGTCGGTGAAGCCTCAGTTTGACTTTTAATTCTATAACATTTCCTTCATCAGCTAGTGGTTTCTCAGATCATGAAGAATTTTTAAAGCTGGAAGAGATCTTACTTATCATCAATTCTAATTTCTACCCATTTTATGAATGAAAGCACTGAAACTAGAAGCCCAAGGTCACACAGAAGGTCAATGATACTATAGGAATTAGAACCAAAGTCTCTCAGTTCTATCGCAAGTTCAGTTTGTTTCAATTCCATTTCAAGAAATTAAAAAATGCCCAAAGGAGATCAACCTTCAACCATACCTTAGTAAATAGATAATAGATAGCTCAATTATAGTATAAAAGAGCAAACATTTTAAGTATATTTTAAAAGAATGAATCAGTACATTGTGCTATTAGGAAATAGGTTTTGTTAGAGTCCAATGAAGGCGAAGTTTCTGACTTTAATGTGTAGATGGAGTTCAGAATCCAAACCTGTCAATGTGAATAGGGGAGCCAGAGAAAATGTTTAGGGCTGGTATGTAGAACAATGTAAGGGTCTGGATACGCATTGTTGAAACCTGCATCCGAGGCCCACAAGGGTATCTCTCATTGCTTCTTGGAAGACAGAACCATGATTATTTCTCACCCATATCTCTTTGAGTACAACTAGTCTTTTTCCTTAGTGAGGACCAGGACTCTGCCCACAAGGAGTCCCAGAATCCTATGGATGGGGAGAAATTTCGATGGAACAGTGGCTCTCCAAGTTTGGTTTAGCTCTCCTGGACAGCTTGTTTAAATGCAGATTCTGAATCACATGCAAAGCTTTGATCATTTTCAATGCCACCCTGGACCATTTACTCATAATCTGGAGGCTTGGGACCCAGGCATCAGCTTTTTAAAGCTGACCAGGTGATTCCAACATGCAGCCAAGGTTGAGAACACCTGGTTTACCTTTCCCCCCTATGCTCCTGGGAATTATAGGGCAAATGGCACAAGCAAGACCAGCTCAATCCCTTTTCTAGCCCTTGATGTTCAATAGATCTTTATTGAGTATCTGTTTGTGCCAGGCAAAGAGCTACACGCTGAGGATAAACAGTGATCAGGAAAAGAAGCCTAGTTGGGAGAGTGGGATATAAAGTGAGTCAATGCTTATGAAGCTGGTCTTCTTGTAGGTGCTTCCACATCCTGCTCTGGGGCCCAATTCCTTCTGACTGAAGAGATGGGACTTTCAATGCAGTGCTCTTGGTCCTGGCTCCTCTGTTTGGACATCATCCTCTCTCTTTCAAGGGTCTTTTTCAGGACCCTCAAATTTTTTTGTGTGTGTATCTATCTCACTGTGTTCTTTACTCCTTGAAAAAAATTAGAAAATTTATTCGTACATTCCAGCCTTCATTTGAATATAGAAAATTTATATTTTATTTCTTTCCTCATGTATCAACTTTTTCTCCCCTTCTCTCTGCATCTCCACCTTTCCTTGTCTTTGGAATATGTCCCTATAGCCTCAGCGTCATGGTCTTTTCTGGTTTGTGACAGGCAAGCCTCAATGGTCAGCCCACAGATCTGCAGGAATGCTGCCTGGGTCACCAAAAGTGAGGTCCATGACCTGCATTAATGAGTGCATCTGGATCTAATTCGAAATGCAGAATCTCAGGCCTTGGTCCAATTCTGCTGTCAGAATCTGCATTTTCACCCGATCCTAGACAATTCGTATGCATGTTATAATTCAAGAAGCTCTTCGAGAACTTTGAGGACTGAAAGGTTAGGCACCTTGGATTTTCACTCTTATATGTTGGTTTTGAGGTTCACTTTCAAATATGTTGACTTATGATTACTTTAAAGTTTAAAAGTTCAATAACCTGGTGCTCAAATACTCAGTGTTCTTAACTGGAAGACAATGTATAAAACTCTGGGTTCTGGTCCAGACAGCACAGCTGATGTTCTTCTATGAACACAAATCTCTGATTTGTCTGTTTATATGGAGGGCATTTCTGCCCCATACCAACATGGCATCCTCAACTGTTTGTGAGCAGAGCCAGATTTTTTCCTTATAGGTTTTTAAATTTTTTTTTAATTGTTTAGAGCATTATAGTTATGCATAATAGTTGGGTTCATTTTGTCAAAATCATACATGCATGGAATTTGATTTACTCCATTTCAGTTCCCAGTTCCATCCCTTTCCCTTCTCCCTTCCCCTCTTCATCTTTCTCCCTTATATAGGCTTTGAACTTGCTCAAATGCTAGGAACAAATGCTTGATTGAGGACCCAGAGTTCTCGGTACATAGAGCATAAATAAATAATTTTGGATTGAACAACTTAGTGCAGTTGTTACCACTATCAACCTTCACAGAAAAGAGCCTTCTAAACAACGGATTTGAGGTAGAACTATGGATTGATGGTTAATGCAAAACATACCCCTGCTTTGTCAACCAGGTGAATAAGTTGACCCATTGGGTGTAATTCTTTAGCGTTTTCTTAAACAATGGAGCATGTCTGCCATGCATAGCAATTTTAGATTTGCTGGAGTATGTGCTGTTTTTTTTTTGGCAATAATTATTCAACAAGTTCAGCTGCTTCTTAAGACAAGTCTTTGCTTATTAAGAATAAAATCACACCAGAGAGCAGAAGTTCTCAACTTTGAACATTTGAATCCCACAGGAAGGATTAATATGTATGAATTCCTAGGTTTTCCAATAGATGTTGGCTTAATTGGCTTAGGGTGAGGCCTGAGTTTCAGTGTGTACAGAGTTTCTCATCTGATTCCAACACACAGTCAGGCTTGAGGGTAACTGTCACAGAGGAAGGGTCTTGTCTTCTGATTTGCCAGTGTTTATGTTTCCAGTGAATCTCATAGCTGTGTCATATTATTCAGATATGTTAAAAATAAGAGTGACTCACTCACTAGCTTTGAGCCCTTGAAGGAATCACTTGAATCCCACAAACCTCAATTTTCTCCTCTCTAAAAGAGGGCTAATTCTCTTCTCTAAATTGGGGATAATTGTTACATTAAAGGGGAGTTATGGAGATTTAAATAAAATATTAAGGCTACTAGGTCAGTGCCTAGTATATAATAAGCACTCAACAAAATGGGAGTTGTTACAAATAATGGTGGCCATGGCCCTGTTTTGTATACTCAGAAATGGAACTCAATGTCCTCTGAGTCTGGTGGTAGCCTCATGATACAGGCTTTGACCACAGAGTTCTCTACTGAGGTTACGCTACTAGGAATCTGAAATAAGATCAGAGAATGCTCCAAAGAAGTTCTTCATTGTTCTTCACTGTCTTAAGATGAAACAAAATGGAGCAGTGATCATGGAAGTGGATTAGTCATGCATAATACCCACTCACTCCTCATGGAAAGAGAAACCCAGCCCAGAAACCCTCTGAGAAGAAAACTGCCATAAAATATCAGGGGACATCCAAAGAGAAAGTAACGAGTTTCAAATTTGAGAATTAGGTTGTTTTGGGGTTTTTTTGAAAAAAAAAAAAAAAAAAGCCCATAAAACAAATTGAGGTAAATCATGATGAGGAATATCCTTCATAGAAATTTAGTCAGAAATCTTTTGGATTGCATTGTTTTTTAAAAAAATTTTAGACTATTCATCAGATATCTTAGAATAAATGACTTCTGTTTTTTTTCTTTTTAAAATCTCTTGTTAAATGCAAATTTGATAAATATGTATGTCTATACATATCCTAACTAAATATAAAGCAGTATTTTTAAAAATAGAGTCATAGCACTTTAGGGCCAAATGATTTTTGCTGGGGTGAACTGTAGAATCTCCCAAATGTGATGTGATAAATGTGATGACAACATCAAAAGAGTATAAGTTCTATTGAAATCACTCCCTTGGTTCTCAGATGGAAATGCTCACTTTATACTACTATTGCAGAAAGAATACCAGGGTTCTTATGTGCTCAAATTTGCATTTTTGAAATCTGATCACTTTGGTTGAACTGAAAACCTCCCATTAAAATAGATTCTAAAATATGTGAGGGGGGGGGGCGTTTCTAAATAGTCTAACAGCTTGTAGAATAATTAGAATATACATAGCATGGAACTGAGCTCTGACCTAATTCTGAACTCTCTTCCATTCTGATTCCTGAATGTTTGTAGAAAACAAAGACCTTGTTATGTTATTCCACAATCCAAAGAAATCTTTAACAATTCAAATCAATAACCTTAACTCAGCATTAAAGATCCCTATAAAACTGGCCCTAAAATTTTATCTGATTCTAACTTTTTAAAAATGTTCTGAGGTGCCCAGAACAACTGCATCAATTGCTTGTTCTGTCTCTTCTGAGAATACTCCTTCCACTTTATGTCTGCCTTTCAAAACTTGATTATTCTTTATGCCCCAGCTCAAATGCTATCCTTTTGAGAAGACAGACTCAGTCTCGGCCTCAATCTTAATTTTACTACTTTCTTGCTCTGTGTTTCATGGAGCTTCATATCCTTTCTACAGCATTAATTATACTTTTTGTTTTGTTAAAAATTACTTGGAAAGCCATAGTGAATGACATATAAGGGAAAAGAACATAGACTTTGAGCAGGAGAAGACCTGAGCTAAAACTCTGGCTCTTGGGCAAATCACTTAATTTCTCCAAATTTCAACTCCCTCATTTATAAACTGAAAAAAATATTACCAAATTTGTGTGGATTAGTAGGAGATATCTTATGAGAATATACAGGTAAACATCCTCAATAAAGGATAGCTAATATTATCATGGTTATTCAGATCCTCTCCCCACTAGTTCATTAACAGTACCTTATAGCATCTGACACTCCATAGTGATTTCTGAGTTGAATGGAAGCAACCCAAATTGTTGGCATCTGCTGCCAGGATCTTACTGAGCTATTAGTTTTTCAACATCTGTTTTGAATTTCAGAAAGAAATTTCCATTTTTAGAAAACAGCAGCATTTTCCTGTGGCATTTCAAATGTCTCAATACTGCAATGATTATAACTTCTGCTTGATAGAATCCAAGTCAGCAAAACCAGGGTGAAAGCCCAGCCTACAAGTATGTCTACTTTACTTAGGCCCACAAGACCATAATTCTCTGTTCAAAGAGCCCAAACAACAAGGAACACTGTGTGAGCTTTTAATGACATTGCCCTTTGCTCAGATGTTTAAATAGCAGCAATAATGGAGCTTGAGAAGCTCTTAATTATCCACAATACTTGGAGACAGAGGAAGCAGGTCATAGAAAACCCTGGTTTTCTTTGATATCTAAAGTGCTGATAACTATACGGGATGCACTCACAATGTGTTTTTAATGACAGTTATTGAATCCCTTTTCTTGACTCCCAATTCCTTTATAAACCTCTCCAAAGAAGTCTCCAGTAGTTTCTGAATTATTTCCTGTAGAAAGCAGAATTTTCTTACTTACCATGATTCCTGAATAATCTAAGTCTTTTTTCTTTTTCTTTTTTTGTTGTACTCTTTCAATTCAATATATATATATATATATATATATATATATATATTACATATAGGGGATGCTAAGGGGAAAGCATGAGGAGCAGGGGAAGGCTTAACTTCCAGAGGAAAAAGTTTCGGCTGTCAGAAATATAATAGAACTGCCATAAGAATATTAAATCAGCCATGCTAATTATGAAACATAATTGAGGTTATGTATTTGTGTCAGGATGAATAGATCAAACTCCGCCCCCCATCAAGATAGAAAATAAAAATCAAGAAAAGAGAGGTAGAGATATTAGGATCCCAGAATTAGAAGAAACCAACATGCCCAAGTGTATAATGATGTTTCAGCACCAAGGACAGAGCCAAAGGGCCTTAATACTCACCCATCCTATAAAATTAGCAAAGTTTTTAGTGTTTTAAAATCTCCACTCAAATGATTGTATACTCATCTATATATTGTTTTTCTGAACATTGGTTATATTTTAGATCTTGGTCTGATGTATAAAGACGCTAGCCAACTACAGCTCCCAAAGTAAAACTAGGCAACAGATGAACAAGATAAGTTTATAGTTATAATACTATAAGTGCTATCACACAGCTGTGTACAAGTGGGGGGATCTGGAGGAGGGAATGATTACTCTGACTAGTGCAAAGAAAGATCTTACAAAAGAGTGGACCTACTGGATATTGAAACTGGATATTGAAAATTGAATTTGCAAGAAAGAGAAGTAAGACCTTGAAAGTACCCAGTACATTCAGAGATTTCTGAAAATGTGATTAGAGGTGACTGAAAAGTAGGCTGAATGGGAGAAAGGGATTAGGCTTGAGCACATCACCAAGTGCTGAACTCAAGCTAAGGGGGTTAGGCTTTATCCTGGGAAAAGGGAAATTCACTGCTTCCGTTTTAGAAAGAAAAGTTCAGAAAGATTGTTCAGACATCAGAGGAGAGAATAAACTAAAAAACATAAGAAATGAGAGGGCAGAAGGTTGAATAAGGGATGTGTGTCCATCTCGTCCTGGGAATGAAGGCTGCTCCATCATAACCATGCTTAGACAGAGAGAATTTTCTTGGCTCAGTTTTCATTTTTTTTTTAAGCTGCTCACAAGAGTTTCATATGTGGATTGTGTCTCTCCAGATTCCTCCAAGAAGATAAAGGATGTCTTGACTGAATTTAACGAGGGTGGAAGCCTCCAACAATATGGCCCACATGAGGTAGGAACATTTCCATTCTAAGCCTTTTTAAAATCCCCATGTTCCAGGCTTTCCATAATCTATTTTCCTTGAAGACCTTGCTCCTTGATCTTTTTTTTTTTTCTTTTTCACCCTCAAGTCTCAAGTGACCCATCAGTGCACTCTGGCATTGTTTAAAAAATCCATTCATCCCTCTGATTGTCCTGCAGACCACATCACACCTTCTCCTCTGTGCCCAGCATTTCATTCCTCCTACTCCCCTTATTCTCAGCTAATAACTGAGAAATTTAAAGCAGTCAGAAAAGATCTTCACAAGCTACTGACCCATGTACCCAACTAACAGTACCTTTTCTCCTGTTGCTAGGAGAGTGCATTCAATCCCACCCTCTTTTGGCCTGTCTTCAGGCACTGCTTCAAACATCTTCCCCAGTCCCTTTCCCTTTCTCTCTCTCTATTTCTGTTTTTCATACCAGCTTTCCTACATATATTAGAATTTTCCCATTAACATATAAACAGAATTACTTTTCCTATATTAAAAAGTGTTCTCTTGATTCCACTTCTCCCTTCCAGCTACCATTTCTCTCATGTCCTTGATAGCAACGCTATGGAAAAGATTTGCCTATACTCATCTCCAACTTCTTTTCTCTCTACTTTCTTGAAAGTCCTTTCTTCAGTGTGTAACTCCTGTTCCTTCACTAAAACTCCTAGTCCAGATGGCCAGAGACCTCCACGTGGCTAAATCCAATAGCAGTTTTGCCCAATGGCCTTGGCCACGGTGAGTCAAATCCTCCCCCAACATTCATTGTGTTTCAGGATCCCACACTCTCCTGGTTTTCCCCTTACCCCTACACTTGACATTTTCCACTTAAAAAAACAAATGGGAATCTCAAACTTACCATGAGCTAAATTAGTATCTTTAATCTTCCCCCATAAAACTTGTTTTCCCAGCAGTCTTTCAGTCAATGTCACTTCCACTCTTCAAATTATTCAGCTAAAACTGTGGAGTCATCATTGGCTTTTTCTCTTGCTCTCATAGCCCCCATCAAGTACATCTTCAAAATTTACCTTCAGAACATATCCATAATCCAGCCACATCTCACCACCGGCACCACAACCATCCTTACCTATGTTATCACAGTAGTTTGCTCAGATTATCCCAAGAGTCTTGTAACCGGACTTCCTGCTTCTTCCCTTTTCCTTTAACATCTATTCTTCATACACATCCGGAGCAATCTGTTAAATTATGTCAGAGCCTGTCACTACTCTTCTCACAATCTCCCAGAGTTCCCTCACCCCCTATTCAGAGTAAAGGTCAGGTCAAGGTCATTACAATCTGCACCTCCTCACCTTTTACTTCTCTCCTCCTTCTCGTTCCTTTCTGGCCAGCTTAGCCTCCCAGGTGCTGTCCAGCAGGTCAGTGTTGATGTAGCCTCAGTACCATTGCATTTATTGTGTCTTCTTCTTAGAATGTTCCTCCCCAACATCTCCACGAGGTCATTCCCTCAACTCCTTCACATCTACACTCAAGTCATTTTCTTGGTGATTGTCCCCTTCTTTGCCCAAAATTTGAAGCCCTCTTCCCTGACCCTTCCTGTCCAAGTGCTTTGCTTTATTTTCTTCCTTAGTGCTTCTCACCATCTGTCACACCATATCAGTTACTTAATTAATTGTTTGTCTCTCCCACTAGAATATATTTGTTCATTGCTGTGTGTCCGGTGCCCAGAAGAGTATCTGACTCATAACAGTCATTTGACAAATATTTGTTGAATGAATAAATGAATGCAAGACCGCTTCTATTTCCAAATTCAGTGCACATTTCTTGGGTGCCCAGGCATTATGCTGGGCACTACAGAAGATAAAAAGATGAAGAAGCACAGTTTCTTCCTTCTGGAACTTACTCTTTCCTGAAAGGGTCAAATTCAAGAGACATGACCCCAGAGTCATGTAATCTTAGGTTAAACTTCTACTTCTGCCATCAACCAGAACGTAATCTTATAAGAGCTTTCACCCCTTTGAGCCTTACTTTCCTCATCTGTGAACTGAAGATAACAAAACATAAAAATCTTTAAGTTTGAGCATGAGGCAATTTTTGCAGCGTCACTTTACAGGACACTTTAAAAAACTGCACTCTTTACTACTCCTCTTCTATCACCCTTTCGCCAGGATGCTTTAAATTCAGCTCCCTTTTCCCTGCTCCTGGGTTCTTTTATGAGGGCCAGAAATGGGACAGATCAGAAGGATTAACTTGGGGAGAGGCTGGCCACTTACTTATTCACATTGTCATCCATTCAACAAACCTGAGTCAACGCCTTCTCTGCTGGACCCTGGGAGTGAATCAACAGAGCCCGTGCTCTCTTGGGGTGCACCTGAGAGGAAGTTAAAAGACACTAATTGCTGGGAGAATGAAGCAGAAGGGAGGTTGCCAGAACAGGGAAAAGAATGAGAATACACCATTTCAAACAACATTCCTAAGGAGAAGCCATGCAGAGAAGATGGCAGAGCCAGCAAAGAACTCAGTGCCCCACACCTTCCACCCCCAATGCAGAAAGCAGGGGAACAAAGGCTGGCGGGGGCTGCTAATCAGCCTGTTTTCTCCAGGGACTGATGCATGGGAGGAACAATTTGGTCAGGACCACCGCGGGTGTGAGCACCACGGGAGCTTTCGGAAGTGGGGGCAGCTTTTTTGTTGAGAGCACGTGGCCACCCCCGCCTCCATCAGGGCTGGCCCCCATTCTTTGTAGGCCTGGCACTGCTGCATCCCAAGGGAGCTCTGTCACTCTGATTTCATTCTTTCACAAAGAGCACCTGACTTCTGGTAGGTGTAATGTCATGGCATGGGATTGGGAAAACAAGAAGGGTTTAATTTCTCCTGAACTTGATGGCTTGCTGCTGCTAAAATGTCTCAACAAGAAAAGAATTAGCTGTGGGAAGGGGCAGATTGCTAGGAAAGCTGGGACAGGAATCCAAAGTTTATAGAATAGCGAAGCTGTATCTGGCCATCATGAATGTACCCTTGCCTATTAGCACCATAGATCCTCTGGAGGCTAAACCAGTGACAGACAGCTAGAGAGGGCTCAAAACCCAGCAGAGCAAAATAGGCAAGTGGCTTGGTGATACTGTGAGCCTAGACTCAAGACACATCAGAGCCCAGATTTCAGCTCTGTGACATATTTGTGATCTTGACCAAGTTATTTATGTCATCAGAATTTGGTGGGGTTTTTTATTTATTTTTTTTTAGTTGTAGATGGACACAATATCTTTATTTTTATGTGGTGCTGAGGATCAAACCCAGTCCCTCACACGTGCAAGGCAGGCGCTCTGTCACTGAGCTACAGCCCCAGCCCTCAGAATTTGTTTTATCCAAAAAATGATAATAAGAGTCTGGCTGGCACTGTCATCCTGAGAAGTCAAGTGTCCCATGCTTGGTGAGCCCTCTCTCTCAGTCTCCTCCCTTCTTCACCTGGGTAAGATGAACCTGTTCTCTTGGAAATAGGTTGCAACAGCTGCAATTGCCCAGCTGCTTCCTGCATGGAATTTGCTGCTGCTGGGGGAAAAGCAGAGTTCCTTGGACCTGACAATGAGGGTGTAGTGACATTCCCATAGCACTCCAAGAATTGCCAGTGGACCTCCTAGTGGTTGTTAGGTAGTTTTGGTATAATACCAAGCCACCCCCTCCCACTCACACATTCTGCATTTACTAAGTAGCTACTCTGCCCCTAGCCTGTGCTTATAAACAATTTTCTTGTAAGCCAGATATCCTTTGAGGATGGCATGCAGTGACTTACTGAACTTATGGTTCTTGCGGGGAATGACAAGTAGAACTTTGCCAACCCTGGAATCTGTAACAGAGACAGTAAAGATCTGGCTTCAGGTTTTACTCTGCCTCTAACTAGCTGGGGCAAATCACTGAATCTCCTCAGCCTGCATGGCATGAGGAGTCCCAGTCCCCTCTGAGCCTTTTCTGGTTTGAATGTTCTGTGTTCCCCATTTATTCTATGCCATTCTGTTCCCTGGGATAGGGACATGAATAAATGGGCATGAGTTCCATAATTATTGTTTTCTCAGTTCTCATGGAACTCACCGCTTCTGACCATTTATTATTTCAATATCTTTATGGTATATGTAACACCGTGTCTCTTGAAGGTGTGAACCTATGTCTGATTCAATGGTGTGTTCTGCACTGGTGCTCAGCCCAGGCACAAGGCCATTCCTGAAGTGCACCAACTAGGAACCCATCATCCATTCAAAAACCTATCAAGGCACCATGATTGGTGGTTTAGGGAATATAAAAATGAAATACAACAGATACCTTAGCATCTCTACCTTCTAGGAACTCTATATCTAGTACAAAAAGTAAGATATGTCACCAATAACTAGATTAATCAGAGCAGTATATACAAGTGTCACAGAATAGGAACCAGGGTTCAAAGTGTAGGAATTCAGGTACAGGAGAGCCTGTCGGGCTTCCTTGAGGAAGTGGTAGCTGGATTGGGCTTTAAATCCTGGCTAAAATGATGATAGATGGAGAAGGAAGTGGTTTATGCTGAGTGAAGTTCATAGAGGCTTGGCCAGGAAAGAACCCAGAGACCAGCATGAACAGAGTGCATAATTACACATTGGGAATGATAGGAGAAAATACCAGAATGGTCTACGAGCTTGAAGTAGCTACAAATTCTGATTGGAGTGGATTATACAGGAGGCTGTGGATTCCAAGTTCTCAGAAACTCCACAGAATGATCCATTGGATCATAGAAACACTACTTCTTAGATCTCCTATTTATATTCGTTTTTATTTCATCTAGTTTCCTTTTGCATGTATTTTATGATATGTAGTACAGACACACAGTACTACATCAACTGATTACAACTCTTTCTTGGGCAATTAGAAGTCATAGAAAATTTGGGGAGCTGGGGCTGTAGCTCAGTGGCAGAGCACTTGCCTAGCATGCGTAAGGCACTGGGTTCCATCCTCAGCACCACATAAAAATAAACAAATAAAATAAAGGCATTCTGTCCATCTACAACTACAAAAAAAATTTTTAAAAAGAAGTCATGGAAAATTTTTGAGTGGGGAAGCAATCTTATCAGAGTCACACTTTAGGAAGTCAATCTGGCAAGCATGGATAGACAGACGGGAGGACCAACAGATGGAGGTGAGGAAGGAAGCCCTGGAGAGGTATTGCAGCGGTCCCAGTAAGGTTCACGAAACAAGTCAGAAACTGGTGATAGTAGCAGGGACAACAGACATGGAAAAGGTTCAGATATGACATACATTACCAAGGAACAGTGGACAGAAGGAAGGGACAATGACTAGTCTTAGGTCATTGAGAGTTCAAAGATGAGTCTAGAATATTGGGAGAATTTCTGTTGTTGGCTAGTTTAGGGAGGAAGCTAAAGTTTAAAACTTGAGCTCTTCTAACCAGCCACCTTACCTTGTTGAAAAGAGAAACTGGGGCTCAAAGAATGTGATAGATCTGAGACCATCGGCAGGTATCCTGAGTCTCACACTTATTTTGTTTTTTCACAGCATAATGTTAGAACTTGTCTAACCAAACTAGCTTTTTGTTAAATCATTTAGTACAATCTGTTTTCCAGAAATACATCATTTCAATAGTTCTCAATACTATTAACCAAGAAATTAACAGTACATTTTGGAATTCAAAACTACAGCTTAAAACAGTCCTGTCAATTAAAATAGTTTGAAAAGACAATGCAAAAGAGCTTTTTGAAACAAGTTAATGAACGCCATTAGCAAATATTCCATCAAATCAAAATAGAGAATGAAGAGAACCAAAATGGAACAGAAAACAGTTTCAACAAGGAAGATTGAAATGCTGTCATGAAGCCAAAAAATTAGAAAGTCTAAAAAGAAATGTTTGAATATATAACCTCCAAGACAGCAGGTTCAGAGGTAAAGGGCTAGCGCCCAAACTGAATGGGATGAAAGCGGTAAGGGGGGCTAACATGGTCTCTTTGGAGAGGTGGGAAGGAAAGGGTAAGAAGGATGCTCTACTAGTTCCAGCAGACAGCGATTGCTTCACAACGGTGACCATGGAGCAAGCTTGCTGGTAGAAGTCAAGCAAATGCTGGAAGATGCAACCAGAGACGGACATGCAACCAGTGGAAGAAGGGGTCACCTTGGGTGAGTCACACTCGGAAGTAGGAGGAGAAGATTTTGTACTGGAAAAAAGGAGAAGGATGTGAGAAGAAGGAACATTCTGAGGTGATGTGGCTGTGAAGATAGAGAGGCACAGAAAGAGCCTGAACCAGGGAGACACAGACTCCGGAATAGAAAAAGGACAGAGATGGATAATTGTCACAATAAATGGAAATCTACCCGTTCTTGGTTTCCTTATTCTTTATCTAACACAGCTTTCTTCCCCCCAGCAAAGGAGATCTCTAGAACAGTCCTGCCTGGAGCTAAATACAAATTGCTTGATGAGCTCCTAGTGGGGTAGGTAGGGATCATTGGATTGTAGGGCCAAGACTTGGAACCTAAACTTAACCATTCACATACAAGTCAGCTCCTAGTTCTGAGAAGGCTCCCAGAGCTCCCAGGGTGGACGAGGGGTCAACATTTGGATGGGAGCACCAAGTAGGCTCCCCCCAAGGGGATTTTGTTCTCATGGCTGTTATTATTCACCAAAACCAGCACAGCAGATTTTGAAGTAGTGCTTCCTAGGCTGATTTCCAGGAGCATCTGCCGATTTGATGAAGAATCTGATGCCATGAAAGCACAGCCAGTGATGACTCACTGCACACTGTTGTTGTCGTTGTTGTTGTTGAGTGTTTGCTGAGTGCAGCAGCTCTTTCTGGCACGGATGCTCTCAGCCTGGGACCAGAAGCCAGGCGGTACCAGGAGAGACGCAGCAGGGAAAGGGTCTAGTTTTTGGCATGTCTCTTGGTTCTACCTTCTGTCCTTGGCTTCCTACTCTTCTCCTGGTGCCTAAAACCTTCCCAAGGACATGTTTCGAGAAGCAGCTGAGCCAGACACACACAATCCCCTGTCATCTTGGGATCTGCCCAGGGAAGATCAGAATGATGAAAATAATGAAGGATGGAGCTTGTCCTTTTCTCTTCCTGGTCTCTCCTATTTTCTGAAACCTGAATACTGAGGAATCACAGCCTTTAAGGCACAAGAAGAAAATCGAGATACCACAGAGGAACCATTTGTTTCCATCATGTTTTCAACTGAGTCCTTCTTCCTCTTAGCTGGGATTCCAGGGCACTCTCCGAGACCCTGTTCTCTAAAGCCATACTCCTCCCAGACAAAGGAAGAGCCCTCCACCTCCAGAGCTCACTCGATTACCCACTTTTTATCCAAATTTAGGCCACATCCTATCTTGTTACATAATCCCACTCTGGTTTGGTACCCCGTTGAGCCCCGATGTGCAACTGCCCGTGTTTTCTTACATTCCCACCTCCTGCTCCCTATGCCTGTCATTCTCTGTCACCTCCCTGGCCCTTTCACTCCTGTCCCCATCACCTCTACTTCCTTCACTTCCTTCTCCATTTGCCTCACCGACCATTTTCCTGCTTCCTTTTCCATCTTCCCTTCCTCCCTGTTCCTTCACTTCCCTCCACTGACTTTTCTTTTTGTCCTTCTCAGCCAGTTAGCTATGATGTCTTCAAGCTGTTCATGAGAACATACCTGGAGGTAGAACTTCCTCAGCCCCTGAGCACACACCTCTTCCTGGCCTTCAGCCAGAAGCCCAGACATGAAACTCCTGACCACCCAAAGGAGGGAGCCAGCAGCAGCGAGCCCAGTGGCCCAGGTACATGGACCAGTTTTCCCCAAGGTGGGAGGATGTGAAGTAGCTCCGAAGACCTTGTCACAAACACAAATCTGTATTTCGAGAGGGTGTCCTGTGCATAGTAACTTCCCCGTGGGGTGAGAATGAGGATCAAGGGACCAGGACTCCTTTCTTATAGGACCTTACAGGAAGTCCTGTTTGATGACTCCCTTGTTAAGAGGAATAAAGATGAGAATAATTCCTGCCCCTCAGGATCGGAGGGTAGGATGGGGGGAAGAGAGAACACAGACTAACAAGTGGCAGTAGGAAAAAAGCCCTCAGCAAAGATTCTAGTTTATAAATGGAGCATATTCAGCCCATGTCCAGGTAGGACTAGAGTAGGAAGGAGAAGGCATGGCTACTATCTTCCTGGAGCTTGGGCTGCAAGAGGGGAGACAGCCCACCCCAATCAGTGAGCATGAACCAAACTGAAAGTGACCCAGGAACAGAGACAGAACCTGAATGAACATTTCACGTGGGAAGGTCCCCTACCTCTCTGTACGAAGCTGGAAGGCATAAGGTGACCTTTAACTCTTTTTGTTTCCCAGATTCTAATGTACAGAATGCAGATAATGCTGCTAAAGCAGACGAGGCCTGTGCCCCTGATACTGGTGAGTCTTTGGAATATAAGATTTGGGGAAGAAATGGGGAATACTCATCCTTGGGGAGAGCAAGGATACCTAACTGCCAATTTTTGTCTCCACACAATTGTATAACTAAAACAGATCTTTCCTTATGATGCCTTCAGAACCTTCATCTCTGGGGCTCTTGCCATCTGAATGTTCTAGTATTCCAAGATTAGGTAAAGGTCTTGCTTCACTTGTCCTGGAACAAATGTTTACCTCTGACAGGTCTGCCTGCCCAGAGACAGCAAGCATTCTCAGGAGAAGGGTGGGTGTGCTTTCCTGGGTGTGCACACACACAGGGTTGGCTCAAAGGCTGAGATACAGATGATTCTATCAATGGATGGATGAAGAGGGTATAGCAAGAGTGAAAGTATGCCCTGATTGACTTTTTATATTTTTAATTTTTTATTGTGGGTTGTTCAAAACATTACAAATTTCTTGACATATCATATTCCACACTTTGATTCAAGTGGGTTATGAACTCCCACCTTCACCCCATACACAGATTGCAGAATCACATCAGTTACATATCCATTGATTTACATATTGCCATACTAGTGTCTGTTGTGCTCCGCTGCCTTTCCCATCCTCCACCCTCCCCCCTCCCCACCTCTCCCCTCCCCTCCCCTCCTCTCTCTCTACCCCCTCCACTGTATAACCCTGAGGGTCTCCTTCCATTACCATGCAATTTCCCTTCTCTCTCCCTTTCCCTCCCACCTCTCATCCCTGTTAAATGTTAATCTTCTTCTCCTGCTCTTCGTCCCTACTCTGATCTTAGTTACTCTCCTTATATCAAAGAAGACATTTGGCATTTGTTTTTTAGGGATTGGCTAGCTTCACTTAGCATAATCTGCTCTAATGCCATCCATTTCCCTGTAAATTCTATGATTTTGTCATTTTTTAATGCAGAGTAATACTCCATTGTGTATAAATGCCACATTTTTTTTATCCATTCGTCTATTGAAGGGCATCTAGGTTGGTTCCACAGTCTTGCTATTGTGAACTGTGCTGCTATGAACATCGATGTAGCAGTGTCCCTGTAGCATGCTCTTTTTAGGTCTTTAGGGAATAGACCAAGAAGGGGAATAGCTGGGTCAAATGGTGGCTCCATTCCCAGCTTTCCAAGAAATCTCCATACTGCTTTCCAAATTGGCGGCACCAATTTGCAGTCCCACCAGCAATGAACAAGTGTACCCTTTTCCCCACATCCTCGCCAGCACTTGTTGTTGTTTGACTTCATAATGGCTGCCAATCTTACTGGAGTGAGATGGTATCTTAGGGTGGTTTTGATTTGCATTTCTCTGACAGCTAGAGATGGTGAGCATTTTTTCATGTACTTGTTGATTGACTGTATGTCCTCCTCTGAGAAGTGTCTGTTCAGGTCCTTGGCCCATTTGTTGATTGGGTTGTTTGTTCTCTTATTGTCTAATTTTTTGAGTTCTTTGTATACTCTGGATATTAGGGCTCTATCTGAAGTGTGAGGAGTAAAGATTTGTTCCCAGGGTGTAGGCTCCCTATTTACCTCTCTTATTGTTTCTTTTGCTGAGAAAAAACTTTTTAGTTTGAGTAAGTCCCATTTGTTGATTCTAGTTATTAACTTTTGTGCTATGGGTGTCCTATTGAGGAATTTGGAGCCCGACCCCACAGTATGTAGATCGTAGCCAACGTTTTCTTCTATCAGACGGCGCGTCTCTGATTTGATATCAAGCTCCTTGATCCATTTTGAATTCACTTTTGTGCATGGCGAGAGAAAGGGATTCAGTTTCATTTTGTTGCATATGGATTTCCAGTTTTCCCAGCACCATTTGTTGAAGATGCTATCCTTCCTCCATTGCATGCTTTTAGCCCCTTTATCAAATATAAGATAGTTGTAGTTTTGTGGATTGGTTTCTGTGTCCTCTATTCTGTACCATTGGTCCACCCGCCTGTTTTGGTACCAGTACCATGCTGTTTTTGTTACTATTGCTCTGTAGTATAGTTTGAAGTCTGGTATCGCTATACCACCTGATTCACACTTCCTGCTTAGCATTGTTTTTGCTATTCTGGGTCTTTTATTTTTCCATATGAATTTCATGATTGCTTTCTCTATTTCTACAAGAAATGCCGTTGGGATTTTGATTGGCATTGCATTAAACCTATAGAGAACTTTTGGTAATATCGCCATTTTGATGATGTTAGTTCTGCCTATCCATGAACAGGGTATATTTTTCCATCTTCTAAGATCTTCTTCTATTTCTCTCTTTAGGGTTCTGTAGTTTTCATTGTATAAGTCTTTCACCTCTTTTGTTAGGTTGATTCCCAAGTATTTTATTTTTTTTGAAGATATTTTGAATGGAGTGGTTGTCCTCACTTCCATTTCAGAGGATTTGTCGCTGATATACAGGAATGCCTTTGATTTATGCGTGTTGATTTTATATCCTGCCACTTTGCTGAATTCATTTATTAGCTCTAATAGTTTCTTTGTAGAGCCTTTTGGGTCTGCTAGGTATAGAATCATATCATCTGCAAATAGTGATAATTTAAGTTCTTCTTTTCCTATTTTTATGCCTTTAATTTCTTTCATCTGTCTAATTGCTCTGGCCAGTGTTCCGAGAACTATGTTGAAGAGAAGTGGAGAGAGAGGGCATCCCTGTCTTGTTCCAGATTTTAGAGGGAATGCCTTCAGTTTTTCTCCATTCAGAATGATGCTAGCCTGAGGCTTAGCATAGATTGCTTTTACAATATTGAGGTATGTTCCTGTTATCCCTAGTTTTTCTAGAGTTTTGAACATAAAGGGATGCTGTACTTTGTCGAATGCTTTTTCTGCATCTATTGAGATGATCATATGGTTCTTATTTTTAAGTCTATTGATGTGGTGAATAACATTTATTGATTTCCGTATATTGAACCAGCCTTGCATCCCAGGGATGAATCCTACTTGATCATGGTGTACAATTTTTTTGATATGTTTTTGTATCCGATTCACCAGAATTTTATTGAGGATTTTTGCATCTAGGTTCATTAGAGATATTGGTCTGTAGTTTTCTTTCTTTGAAGTGTCTTTGTCTGGTTTAGGTATCAGGGTGATGTTGGCCTCATAGAATGAATTTGGAAGTTCTCCCTCCTTTTCTATTTCCTGAAGTAGCTTGAAAAGTATTGGTATTAGTTCTTCTTTAAAGGTTTTGTAAAGTTCTGCTGTATACCCATCCAGTCCTGGGCTTTTCTTAGTTGGTAGTCTTTTTATGGTTTCTTCTATTTCCTCAATTGATATTGGTCTGTTTAGGTTTTCTATATCCTCCTGACTCAATCTGGGCAGATCATATGACTTAAGAAATTTATCTATGCCTTCACTATCTTCTAATTTATTGGAGTATAAGGATTCAAAATAGTTTTTGATTATCTTCTGTATTTCTGAAGTGTCTGTTGTGATATTGCCTTTTTCATCCCGTATGCTAGTAATTTGAGTTCTCTCTCTTCTTCTCTTCGCTAGCATCGTTAAGGGTCTGTCGATTTTGTTTATTTTTTCAAAGAACCAACTTTTAGTTTTGTCAATTTTTTCAATTGTTACTTTTGTTTCGATTTCATTAATTTCAGCTCTGATTTTAATTATTTCTTGCCTTCTACTTCTTTTGCTGTTGTTTTGCTCTTCTTTTTCAAGGATTTTGAGATGAAGTATAAGATCATTTATTTGTTGGTTTTTTCTTTTTTTAAGGAATGAACTCCAAGCAATGAATTTTCCTCTTAGAACTGCTTTCAATGTGTCCCATAGATTCCGATATGTTGTGTCTGTGTTTTCATTTATCTCTAAGAATTTTTTAATTTCCTCCTTGATGTCTTCTATAACCCATTGATCATTCAGTAACCTATTGTTCATTCTCCAAGTGATGTATGCTTTTTCCTTCCTTCTTTTATCGTTGATTTTCAGTTTCATTCCATTATGATCAGATAAGATGCATGGTATTCTCTCTATTCCTTTATATTGTCTAAGAGTTGCCCTGTGACATAATATATGATCTATTTTTGAGAAGGATCCATGTGCTGCTGAGAAAAAAGTGTAACTGCTTGATGTTGGGTGGTATACTCTATATATGTCAATTAGGTCTAGGTTATTAATAGTGTTATTGAGTTCTATAGTTTCCTTATTCAACTTTTGTTTGGAAGATCTGTCCAGTGGCGAGAGAGGTGTGTTGAAGTCTCCCATGATAATGGTATGGTGGTCTATTAGACTCTTGAACTTGAGAAGAGTTTGTTTGACGAACATAGCTGCACCATTGTTTGGGGCATAAATATTTATGATTGTTATGTCTTGTTGGTGTATGGTTCCCTTAAGCAGTATGTAGTGTCCCTCTTTATCCCTTTTGATTAACTTTGGCTTGAAATCTATTTTATTTGATATGAGTATGGACACTCCTGCTTGTTTCCGAAGTCCATATGAGTGATATGATTTTTCCCAACCTTTCACCTTCAGCCTATGTATGTCTTTTCCTATCAAATGCGTCTCCTGTAGGCAGCATATTGTTGGGTCTTGTTTTGTGATCCATTCTACTAGCCTGTGTCTCTTAATTGGTGAGTTTAAGCCATTAACATTTAGGGTTATTATTGAGATATGGGTTGTTCTTCCAGCCATATTTGTTTATTTCTGTTACTAAACATGGTTTGTTTTCCTCTTTGATTATTCCCCCCCCCCTTTACTGTCCTACCTCCCACTGTTGGTTTTCATTGTTATTTTCCATTTCCTCTTCCTGTAATGCTTTGGCGAGGATGTTTTGAAGAGATGGTTTTCTAGCTGCGAATTCTTTAAACTTTTGTTTATCGTGGAAGGTTTTAATTTCATCTTCCATCCTGAAGCTTAATTTCGCTGGATACACAATTCTTGGTTGGAACCCATTTTCTTTCAGTGTTTGAAATATGTTATTCCAGGATCTTCTAGCTTTCAGAGTCTGTGTTGAAAGATCAGCTGTTATCCTGATTGGCTTACCCCTAAATGTAATCTGCTTCCTTTCTCTTGTAGCTTTTAAAATTCTCTCCTTATTCTGTATGTTGGGCATCTTCATTATAATGTGTCTAGGTGTGGATCTCTTATGATTTTGCACATTCGGCGTCCTGTAGGCTTCTAGGATTTGGGATTCTGTCTCATTCTTCAAGTCTGGGAAGTTTTCTCGTATTATTTCATTGAATAGACTGCTCATTCCTTTGGTTTGGAGCTCTGTACCTTCCTGTATCCCGATGACTCTTAAGTTTGGTCTCTTAATGTTATCCCATATTTCTTGGATGTTCTGCTCATGGTTTCTTAACAGTCTTGCTGAGCTGTCTATGTTCTTTTCCAGTTGAAATACTTTGTCTTCATTGTCTGATGTTCTATCTTCTAAGTGTTCTACTCTGGTGGTAGTATTCTCCATTGAGTTTTTAAGTTGGTTTATTGCTTCCTGCATTTCTAGGATTTCTGTTTGTTTGTTTTTTATAACCTCTATCTCCCTGTATAGTTGATCCTTTGTTTCCTGGATTTGTTTGCGTAATTCATTGTCGAAGTGATCTTTCATTGTCTGATTTTGCTGTTTAATGTCTTCCTTGATACTCCAGATCATCTGAAGCATGTATATCCTGAATTCTTTATCTGACATTCCATCTGCTGCAGCTGTTACCTCTTCTAAAGTTGCGTTGACCTGCATTGCTTGTGGTCCTTTCTTTCCTTGTCTTTTCATACTGCTTGTGTATCTTTCCTGCAGGTGCGGGCAGCGGCTCTGCTCTCTCCTTATTCCAATTGGGGTGTCATGGCTACCACGCCGGCAGGTCACTGGGCCTGTTCTGGGCGCTGGCGGCGGCTCTGTTCTGCCGCTACTCCAATTGGGGTGACAAGTGTACCACGCCGGCAGGCCACCGGGCCTGATCCGCCGGTCGGTTGCAGGTTTGCCTACCCTGCAGGCGCGGGCGGCTGCTCTACTCTGCCCCTACTCCAAATGGGGTGACGTGTCTGTCGTACCGGCAGGCCACTGGGCCTGTCCCGCTGGTCGGTCGCAGATCTGCCCACCTTTCGGGCACAGGTGGAGGCTCTGCTCTGCCCCTACTCCAATTGGGGTGTCGTGACTACCCCGCCTGCAGGATGCTGGGCCTGTTCCTGGCACGGGCGGCGACTCTGCTCTGCCCCTACTCCAATTAGGGTGGTGTGTGTACCACGCCGGCAGGCTCCTGGGCCTGATCTGCCGGTCTGTTGCAGGTCTGCCTACCTTGGAGGCGCGGGCGGCGGATCTGCCCTGCCCCTCCTACCACGCCTGCGGACCCCTGGGCCTGATCTGCAGGTTGGTCACAGGTCTGCTCACCCTGTGGGCACGGGTGGCGGTTCCGCTCCGCCCCCACTCCAATTGGGGTCACGAGACCACCACACCGGCAGGGCCTGATCCGGGCGTGGGAGAAGGATCTGCTCTGCCCCTACTCAAGTTGGGGTGACGTGTGTACCACACTGGCAGGCCACTGGGCCTGACCCGCCAGGCTGTCACAGGTCTGTTTACCTTGCAAGCGCGAACGGCGGCTCTGCCCTGCCCCTCCTACCACGCCCATGTACCACTGGGTCGCGGGTCTGCCCACCTTGCGGGTGCGGGTGGCGGCTCCGCTCTGCCCCCTCTCCAATTGGGGTCACACGGTCACCACGCTGGCGAGCCGCTGGGCCTGCTCCGGGCGCTGGCGGCGGCCCGTCTCCTCCCCTCTGGCTCGACGACAAATTGAGGAGACTCGGGTGTCTGTGCCTCACCCCCCCTACCAGGAGACCAACTGTTTATGTTGCCGCTGGTATTGATGAAGTTCTCTCCTCCGCCGCTTTCTGATGACATCAGATCTCTGCCATGTTGGTATCCTATGCGAATGGCAGCATTTCGTTCCCCTTGCCGGGCAACCAAAGCAATGGGTGAGTCCTGACCGGCCCTCAGCAGGACCCGGACCGAGAAGCAGTTTCCGCGGGCTCCTAGCCCCGGGCCAGGGAAGTTCCGGGAGCCGGAACTCGGCCGCTCTGTGCTCGGTGTAAGCTCCTATAAGTGTAGGCTCCAAGAAGCAGTCCCCGCAGGCCCAGTTCCGGGAGCCGGAATTCGGCCGCTTAGTGCTTGGTGTATGCTCTGATAGGAGCAGGGTCCAAGAAGCAGCCTCCGCAGGCTCTGCAGCCCTGGGCCAGGGCGGTTCCGGGACGGTTCCAGGAGCCGGAACTCGGCCGCCCCGCGCTCGGTGTTCGCTCCGATAAGATCAGGTTCTAAGAAGCACCCAGGCACTGAACCCTAGCAATCTGTCTGCAAGCCGCAGGCGAATTGCAGCCTGAAATTACCTGTTCTGTGGCTGAATGAGCTGCGGTCAGTCGAAAACAGGTATGGTGACGTCAGCTTTCCAACATGGTGGCTGCTGGCCTCCTCTGTGGTCTGACCGGTGTGGAGAACCGAGATGGACCGCTTCCTTCCCCCGTCTCGAACCCAGAATTCAGCCCTGAGTACGGTGCTTGCACGGCTGGCAGAAACTGCAGCGCTGTATCCCTGCGTCGCTATCTCCTCGTTTCCCAGCGCACGCTGCAGACCCTGATTGACTTTTTAAAAAATATTTTTTTCGTTGTAGATGGACACAATACCTTTGTTTTATTTATTTATTTTTATATGGTGCTGAGGATTGAACCCAGTGCCTCATACGTGCGAGACAAGCGCTCTGCCACTGAGCCACAACCCCAGCCCACGATTGACTTTTGACAATAAATAATTTACATATTTGGTTATATAAATTGGAGAGTTGCTAATGAATTTAACAAGAGGAAGCCAGCTACAATTGTTTTGAAGATATATTTGCCATGTACCTTTTTATTACATATTCCTCTAACCATCATAATCATACTTCACACATGAGGAACAGAGGCTCTAAGAGATTATATATGACAAGATTATATATGACACTTGTCTAAACTCAAAGTCCCTGCTCTCTTTCCCTCACAGAGAGAGGAAGCAGTGGTTTCTCTTGAGGTGCCTAATGGTTTACTGCTATGTAAAGGTGCCATTTTGGTTAGTTCCTGAAAGAATGATGAAGGCTATATGCTTAATGGGGCTATTGTAGTGCCTGCTGTTCATAGGCCCTCCCCTGGGCTGTGACAGATGTGGAATCTTCCTTGATACACTTATCAATAGAAAGCCACTTCTCTGTGCTATTAACAGGCCCAGACCCAAGGCAAGAAGCTCCTGAGAAAACTGGAAGAAGCAAAGATTACCATCTGTGACTTCCGTCCTCATGTCCAATACAAATTTCCTGATCATTTTCAACCTAAGTTTTATCAGGCAATAGAGCATATTGGTCAAGAATCTGGACTTCAGAGTCAGACTGCCTGTGTTTGATTCCCAGCTCTGACATTACCTAACTCTGTAACTAGGGGGCATGTTTGAACAATGTCCTTATGCTTAGGTGTCCCGTTTGTAAAATGAAATGATAATATGAATTTATATGCAGATTAAGTGAGTTAGATATGTGAATGCTTTGAACAGTGCCTGACACATATAACATTAGTCTTCAGTTCAACAGTATTAGCCATTATGATTCAGGCTGCCTCTATTCTTAACTCATCATGGTCTGCCAAACTCTCCTTCAGTATGCACCCTCAGTCTGCCGGTGTGTCAGCTGGGAATCCTGTTTTCATGGACTCTTTCTCCCAGGTTGCTCCTGAAGCTTCAAATATAAACCTAAGAGAGTTGAACCTTGTTTGCTATAGATTTTATTTTATAGAAAATACAGGTACATGATGGTGAACTCAAGCACTTGGGATGTGCCTAGGGAATAAGAATGTGGTTTTATTATATTTTTCATATGTCTACATATATGTGTGTATATATATATGTGTGTGTGTGTGTGTGTGTGTGTGTGTGTTGCATGCAAGACAGATAAGAGATACTACAACTGAAGGAGAAAGAGAACCAATTGTAACAGAGATCCAGGAATATAGTTTCCTTAAGTGGACACTAAATATAGTTTTAGTCTTTATTCCAGTCATACCTAAAAGGAAAACTATAAGGATTATGGAATTTTCATTGTTACACTAAAGGAGAGATGAGATTTTTAAAACTTCACTATGGATGGGAGCAGAGCATGGTTTGTAAAGGAGAGTGGCCTCTGCGATTGTATGCTTTGTAAATTGCAGGCTGCTCATGGAGCCCCAGAGAGCAAGGATGAAGAGCATGAGTGTTTCCTGATGCCTTTGGGGACCACAATAGAACAAGACCTTATAAAAGTGTAGTCTCAAACATGCCTGCTCAGCACTCCACCACCCATGCTTAGGCCAAAGACCCTTGATAAATGGACTTAAGACATAAATAAGTCTTACTTGGAATAGAGAAGACATATTCTGACATAAATAATCCTCATAGTAAGAAAAAAGGGAAAAACTTCTAGAAGTTTCGGGATTTTAAACTCCTAAAAAGAAAAACAATAGTGAGAAACACCCTGCCCCAAACTCTTAGTCCAAGTATCTGGTACCTCAAGAGGAATAAGGGAGAAAATACATTTCATTCTTGAAGTTTGGAATTTTCTGGGCAAGGTATGTTTTAGTGGCTGAAGATTTTGAGGTATCAAGGAAGAACTTATAGCAGAGAAGCCATTATGTGATATTTGAGAAAAGATAGTGGATAACCATAATGGAAGTTGGCTGATTTATGGACCCACCATGCTTATTTTAAATAGCTACATCATTATAGAGCTAAAAGAGAAACTTCCAAAGATTTCTCCTGGAGAAGTGATTTGTGATGTGCCATTTTCCTTGCTTATGGAGAAAATCATGTGGTCAAATCATGAAAGGCCAATTATTTGATTCTTGATCCAGGGGGAATGTATAACATTGTGTTTTGTTGTTTTCTTCTTTTTTTCTGAGACTTGAGGTTTAAAAGAGAAAATCCTTTTTCTGCTAGGCCCCCTTCAATAGATGTCTTAATTAAATGCCCCTGTTCTTCAGAAACAAGAATCAGGGCCAGGCAGATGCCGCACAGAGGGCCTCTGCCAGCAGGGAGGAGCCAAGTCCTGGAATCACCAGAGATTAGACCATCTGTTGAAAATCCCAGCCCCTTCCTGGTTCCCAGGAAGAAGCCAGAGGAAGAAACTAGATTCTCGTTTGCTATGACCTCTCACCTATCAGATCAGTCTGCAAGCTCAGGTCTAGCACAACCCTCTTTAGGTTATTCATTCCAGAGCTAGTGAGTGCATGTTTGTCTCCATAAGGCACTTAGGATGGCTTGAGTGCCAGAAAATTTTTTGAATACAATGTTAAGTGAAAAACAAATCTGTGAAAGATGGAGTCCAGTCATTGGCTCAATCTGTCATTGTCATGATGTCAGCTCAGGAAGGACCTGGGCAAAATGAAGAGCTATAGTTTCCTGGGTTGTATTTAGTTTCTTATGCTATTGAGATATTTCAGCAATTCAGAATGTTGAAGTCTCAGGGAAAGCCCTATTTTGGAGAGTTTCTGTTCTATTGTTTTTAGTTTTCCTCAATTATAAAAATAGTTTACTTACATTATAGAAAATTTGAAGAGTATGAAAAAAGAAAAGAGAACAACAAAGATCAGTGATTGTTAGAGGTTGGAGAGGAAGGGATAAACAGGGAAAGCACAAAGGAATTTTAAGGCAGTGAAACTATCCCATATGATGTGACAACGTGACAATACATGTCATTACACATTTATCTAAATCCACAGCATGTACAACAACAGGAGTGAACCCTAATGTAAACAAACTATAGATTTCAGATGATAATGATGTGTCAATATAGGTTCATCGACAAATGTTCCATCCACTCTGGTGAGGGACCTGGATACATGGGAGGGAGGCTACACATGTGTGGGAGCAGGGAGTGTGCAAAGAATTTCTGTACCTTCCTCAATTTCACTGTGAACTGAAGCTTCTCTTAAAATTTGTCTTAAAAATAAACGAAAAGAAGCAACAAAAATACAATGATACAATTATGTGTGTGTGTGTGTGTGTGTGATTTCCTTGTAGGATTTTTCCACTTATTTTTTTACAGAATCAAGATCAGACTGTGTATATAATTTTGGATCAAGATTTGTTTTTCACTTAACATTGTATTCAAAAAATTTTCTGGCACTCAAGACTTAAGAGAAGCATCAGTTTTAATGCAAGCCTCTCCTCTGATAGATGAAGATAGCAAGGTTGGCTGTAGGGAGTAAGCTTATTTGTGCAAGATCATACAAAAGTTAGCAGAAATGCAGTACAAGTATCCCTGTCCTGCTTCCTGCCTGGTTCTCTTTTCACTATGTTACATCTCCAAATGGAAGGAAATAAATAATACAGAGACTAGGGAAGAAAGTGGAACCAGGCAGGGCCACCCAAGAACCTTCACATGAAAGGATTTATGATGGCACCAGGAAAGAACCTCTGTGATCTGGAAAAGGACATTGACTGTTTTTTACTGGTGGGACCTGAGGGATGTATTCAGGTGGACATAGGTTAGGGATATTTCATATAAGGTGACATAAGGAGGAAGGAGAGCAATGGGACAGTGTCACAGCATCTCCATACAGGAGTGAACACTAAACTCAATGAAAATGAGAACAATGGCTCAAGATCCACACATAGCTCTAGTGATGCAAGGATCTTCAGGAAAGGCTGTAATCAAGTTAAAAAAAAAAAGTTTTATTAAAGTAAAATTGGCATAAAATAAATTGCACATGTATATATATTGCACATGAATAAACTGACACGTATTGTAAAAATCAGTACAATCATCAATATAATGAATATATCCATGATCTCCAAAAGTTTTCTTTATAATTCCTTTCTCCCACCCTCCCACCTCTGATCTGCTCTCTGCCACTGTGTTTTAGATTGCATCATCTGGATTTTATATAAAGTGAATTCTATACCATGTACTTTTGTTGGTCTGCCTTGTTTCACTCAGCATAATAATTTAGAGCTTTATCCATTTGTGTGTATGAATATTTTAGTTGCTAACTAGTACTCTAGCATATAGATGTTCCACAATTTGTTAATCCACTCATCTATGGATGGACATTTTTCTTTCTTATTACATATAAAATTGTTATGAATATTCTTGTACAAGTCTTTGTTAGGACAACTTTCATTTTTCTTGGGTAAATAGCAAGCAATAGAATGAATGGTATAATATAGTAGGTACTGGTGTACATTTAACTTTATAGAAAACTTTCAGACTCTTTCCAAAATGGTCAAACCATTTTGAATATCTAATAGCCATATGTGAGAATTTCTGTTGCTCCATATCCTCAACAGCCAATGACAGTCTTTTTATTTTTAGTTATTTCTATGCATGTGGTGGTATCTCATGGTGGTTTTTGTTTACATTTCCCTATTGACCAATGATGTTGCACATCCCTTCATATGTTTAATTGCCGGCTGTATATCTTCTTTAATAAAGTGTTCAAATCTTTTCCCCATTTTTAAATTGGGCTGCATTATATCTTCCAGGTATACAAGTCTGTAAGGTAGAAGTTTTAAAAGAGCATTATATCAAGCTGGTGGTTCTAAAGTTGTATGGTAATTTTAGGCTTAAAAAGAAAAACACGTTGGAGATTTATATCATTTGTGTTCTATAACTGGACTTGTTATCCATAAGATATGTAAAGTTCTATGTTACTTTTTACACTGAGATACAATTTGAATGTATTTTTAAGTTAATGAGAGCCTAATCTGTGTGAAGATTTTATTGCAAAACACAAAAGTACATTACTACTTTTCTACAAAAGGTTAAAAGCTTTCAGCTTTTCTTTAATTCATGTTTTAGGTGTGATATTATATTGTGTTAGCTAATATTCATGTGAACTTGAGCAACAATTTATGTAGGCTCTGTAAAATGATGTTTGAAAAGCAAAGATCAGTGATCAGTTTCAGAACTACAGTACTTAAGATTTATGAAGAGCCCTGCCTTACTTGAGATAAGGCTCTGTCCCATCTCACTACATTTGAAAGTGACTATGGAAGAAGTAGGCCAGATTTCAGTACATTTAAAGTTGTGTCCAAAAGTTGGTTTTTGTCACGATTACCAGGATCTCAAACAGGGAATTACGATGTATAACCCTGCCAGAATTCAAGGTAGCTATTATATAAGCTAAATGTTTTTACTCTTGATAATTTTATTTTGTAGTTTTCTTATAAATGATTTAGGATTGCCTGTTAATGTTTTAAAGAGGTACTGCTTTAAGAACACAACCTGGGTCAACATAAGGAGTTATCACCTACAGGATAGAGAGACATTAAAGCCCAGTGCTCTTAATATAAGGCTGTTAACTTATTTGCTGGATGTTTAAGATTAAGTTTTAAAATTAAAGTTAAATTTAAAGGGACAAGAAAACCAATATTTGGCTCTTGCCCTCTAAGTCAGTCTGAATCAGGGAATAGGGGACTTCTCCGAAGAGCTTTGCAACTCTAGGCCACATAACCTCCCGATCAGGGAGATTAATGAGACCAGTGGAGGACAGAAAGCCAATCAGTGCATTTGCTGTGAAGAGGAGGGTCATCACAAAAGGGAGACATCCCTGATGCTTCCAAGGGAAGCCACATGGTCAAGCAAGGCCTGGACCCATCCTAGCGCAATGGCACTAGCAGAACTGAGAAGCTGCTGTGAAGTTCCCCGAGGACTCCCAGGGAAGCTCAGCTGACTGTTAACAATAGATAAAAACAAAAGTCAGTTTGACTTGCTTCATCTTAAACACTTAGCAAAGACAGTCAAAGCCAAAACACAGCTATCCCTGGGCATTTTAAATAATAATAATAGTTAAATGTAACTTCCAAAAATAAGTAAACTGGAGGCTACAAAAGAGATTCTCAGACAGGAATGCTTGATATCTATCAAAAGGAACTGCCAGAGTAGTTTTTAGTTTAAGGCCTTTATTTCTACCCTACACAGGTAGGCTTAGTGTTTGCAAGTATGGTTATCCAGCCCTAAGTAACAGAATTAAAGATTTCTCTATTAGACACAGAGGTCATACTAGTAAAAGGATTTTGCAAGATCAGATGACATTAAATTATTAAACTATATCTTAAGGGAAAGGACATCTGTAACCCTAAAAGTTAAATGTTGTGTTTACAACCCTGACATTTCTGGCAATGTGACAAATATCCTTAAAGATTTACATGCTCAGATAGAAGCCATGTCCTCAGCAACTTTGTCATGGAAACAATATCTTATCTCCTAGTTCTTGGTACTTCCTGGTGGAAAACATTGTTAGTCTTTGTCTTTGCCATCATACTCATTGGCATATTCCTGTGCTATGGCATTTACTGCTGCATCAATATGGTTCCAGTACTAATGAATTCTTGTTTCTCTTAGACCATCCATCACTCAAATGGCCCTCCAGACTATTACTTCTCAATCAGACTTCTATCATGGACCACTCAATAGACCTGATTTTTAAAGGGGGACTCCAAACTGCTTGCCCCACATCGTCCCTTTTCAGCCTGAAGAAGCCAGAGAGATTCTCTTCGCCCCCCCCCCTTCCTTACAGCAGTAAGGAGTTCCCAAATTAGAGGGGGGAATGAAGCCAGATTTAAAGTTAGGTAGTCAGTGTAGTTAGATAAATCGGGTCTAATGCTGAGTGAAATCTAAAATGGAGGCCATGCTGGCAATGATTCCAGGAAACGCAGGACAACTCATGGAATGTTATTGGGTCCCCTTCTTCCTCCGGGAGAAGTCTTTTCTGCTGTCCTTTAATAAACTTCTAATTTCTACTCTGAAAAAAAAAAAAAAAAAATTGGGCTGCATTGAGTTTTAAGAGTTCTTTACATATTGTGGATACAAGTTCTTTACCAGGTATTGTGACTTGCTAATATTTCCTCCCTCTCAGTGACTTGTCTTCTCATTCTCTGTCTTTGAAGGAAAAATAGTTAATTTTTATGAAACCCAATTCATAATTTTCTGTCTTTTATGAATTGAGCTTCTGGTGTCATATCTTAGAAATCTTTCCCTACCTCAAGATCAAAAAGAACTAACATTTAACATAACGGGGCTTCCAATCCTTGAACATAACCTATCTCCTTATTTCTTTTGGTCTCATTTAATTTCTTGGCTTCATTTTGCTAGAACTGTATTAAGAACTTTGTACTTATGTTCATTGATATGCATGTTCTTTTCTTGTATCCTCTTCAATTTTGGCTTTAGAATAATGCTGGTCTAATAAAGTGGGTAGAATTTCTACCTCTTAAATTTTCTAGGAGAATTTCTGTAGAATCCATGTTATTCCTTCTCTAAATGTTAGGTACTATATATTTTTGCATTTTGACAGATTTGTTTTGGGGTATAATTAGGTTACTTGAAAATAATTTGGTTGGGGAGGTCTAGCTTTTAAGTTTCTTGGGCAGAAACAGAAAGGCCAATATTGCTTCACTATTAAGGAAAAACTCTTGAGTCCTCTGCTGATGATTTGGGGGTTACAGGGATTATCTACCTAGATGACGGGAATAGACATTATTCCTGATTCTCCTTGCATTGCAGAGCTTGTTTTTCTAATCCTGGTTCTTTCCCCTCCTCAGGTAGCTAGCGAGCTTCCTCACACCATAGCGCTAACTACCACTCAGCTGAAAAAATTGAGAGTAACAATGCTGTTCTACAAAGGGGACCTTCTATATATGTCTGAAATTCTCTCTTGTGAAGTTTCCTCTGCTCCAACGCTCTGCTGTATGACCTCTGCCACTTTGGGCTCCCCATTCTCCCAACCCCATCTCAGCTCAGAGAGACAGCCAGGTCTGCCTGGGTTTCCCCTCCCCTAGCACAGCCCAGGAATTCTTTCCAAATAGTAAGATGTGACAATTGTAGGGCTCATTTCATTTGTTTTCCATCTTCTCAGGAATCACTATTTGCTGTTACATGTTATTAATGCCCTAGGAATTATTGTTTCATGTTTTCTGTCCAATTTTTAGATGTTTCAGGTGGGACTTCTCCAGCAGGTATCACTATCAAGGCGGTCTGTGTGTGTGTGTGTGTGTGTGTGTGTGTGTGTGTCCATGTTAGTCAAAGTTGAAATCATTGATAACATTCTAATGGATGAATAATCTGAGGATATAGCAAAAACTTGGGGTATAAGTAACGACTCAGAACAAAGGACTTCTCTCATTTGTCTTCTACATTATTGCTATATTTTTCCATGACTTTTCCTTCACTGGTGGTTTTAATATTTCTGTTCATATATAATTTTATTATAATCCTCCCCTATCTCACTATCCCAGTTTTTATCTCATCCAGTTGTAGTTCCATCTCTACTTGCTCACCCCTGAGGCTTTCCACTCTAGTTTCATAAAGGTTGTATCTCTCTATACCTATTGAGGGTCCTGTCCAGTAGGAAATTATGTTCAAAGATCTGATCCCCTGAGACTTCAGAATGAAACATCCTTTCCTTATTTTGTAGCTGTTACAAGCTCCATCTTGGTCTCTTCCTGGAGTTCTTTATAGCACACAGAGTGCATCTGTCTCCCCTACTATGCCTTTGACTCCCTTCAGACTCACAGTCTAAGCCCCAAGTCCTGGTAGGCTTCCATCTAACACAGCTCTTCTGGCCTGAGATGGAACGTTGACCCCCATTGCTTGGCTCTTTGGTTCTCTGAATGAAGACAGTACAGGCCACATGGACATCTCCCACAGGTATCACTATCAAGGTGATCTCTCTCTCTCTCTTTCTGTGTGTGTGTGTGTGTGCATGCCTGTGTGCATCTTCAGCACTCATTACTTGCTAAAGTTGTATTTTTTGGTGGTTTTACGACACACAACATGTATTTCCCACTGCCAGTCTTCTTTTTCTTCCCTGGTTAATTGTTTTCTGGGATCTGTACGTCCTGCTGGGTATAAAGTGAATCATTTCTGATGGGTATCATTTCTGAAAGGCTGAGGAACAAGAGAAGACACTCAAGGTACCTCAAAAAGTAGAATTCACGTTGGATGAAGTGACACATGCCTGTAATCCCAGCGACTGGGAGGCTGAGCCAAGAGATCACAAGTTGGAGGCCATCCTCAGCAACTTATCAAGCCCCTGTCTCAAAATAAAAAGGGACTGGAGATGTAGTTCAGTGGTAAAGTGCCCCTGGGTTCAATTCCTAGTACCCTCCCCCAAAAAAGTAAAAAAAAAAAAAAAGAATTAACACAGTAAAATATAGCTGCTTGATTTTCTTATTAGTATTAGATCTTTTATTTCTGAACTAGAACACAGTATGGAGGAAACAAAGAATTCTAAGAGGAAAAATTTTAGAGGGAAAACTTACTGTATTCTTGGGTTACAATAAGTGTATTAGTCAGTTTTCCATTGCTGTGACAAAAATACCTGAGAAGAAAAACAAAAGAGGAAAGATTTATTTTGATCCACAGTTTCAGAGGTTTCAATCCATAGTTGCCTGGCCCTGTTGCTTTTGGGCCCATGGTGAGGTGGAACATCATCTCAGAGAAGAACTGGAACAGATGGCCTCACCTCCTTGAAGTGAGAAGTGAGGTTGGTGGATGAAATATAGTCCCCAAGGCATGACTCCCAAGGACTCACTCCTTGCAAAGAGGCTCCACCTCTTCCAGTTTCTGCCACCTTCCTTTCAATTATGAACCCACCAGTAGACTGACTAGTCCACTGATGGGATTAGAGCCTTCATGACCCAGTCACTGCCCCAAAGCCCCACCTGTTGACATTGCTGCATTGTGGACCAAGTCCTCAACACACGAGCCTTTGGGAGACATTCTAGATCCAAACTAACAATAAGTCACTTTCTACATTTTCTTTATTCAACTGATTAGGCTTGCAATTAGTCAGAGTTCTTCCTAGTTTCTGGAAATTATTCAATTGTCAGTTCTACCGTTCTCTATTGAGTATTCATCTCTTTGTCTTTAAATGAGTTTAAGAATAAAAGTATGAGTCTATTGGTGACTACTGATGACTTTCCATCTTGAAATGCCAAAATTATTTCTACAAGTTGAGTGTGTTCCCAAAAAGTAAACTAAATTACACTCACTTATAGACTATTAATATTATCAAGAGTCACTGTCATCTTTTCTGAAGATTTACCAAGAATAGATGGATTTCTTACGAGGAAATAAACTCTTAAAAGGGTCAGAGTAAAGTCCAGAGAGTATGACCTCCACTAACTGGATCTCTAGGACCACTGATTTGATCATGTTTATGTAACTCAAGCTTTTGAAGACACCAATATTAAATTCTCAACCTCTACCATGAAGAGACTGGGGAAACAAAGAGGGTTAGTACTAAATAGAAAGTGTCCTTGAATGCTCTCCTTTTTCCCATTGCAGACTTGAAAACGGTGGAGAAGCAAGCACCATCTAAAAACCAAGTGGCTGCAACCCCCCTGGGAGCACCAGCTGCTCCATCTTCAAGCCCAGAGTCCCCCGTAGTGTACCTGAAGGATGTGGTGTGTTACCTCTCCCTGCTGGAGACAGGGAGACCTCAAGATAAACTAGAGTGTAAGTATTCACCCTCTCAAGGGGGCTTTGGTTATTTCCTAGAGGAGGATCTGGGATCCTGTCAATCATTCTTTAACACACTGAAGATTGATCTAGGCTCATGGATATGGGTCCTACCTCTTTGGGGGAGGTTCCTCTGTCCTACTGCCAGCAGGGATAGGAACATTTCCTAAAACCCACCCTAAGACACAGTGTCACTTATATATAGGGTAGGAAGGGCATCTAAGTCGTTGGCTGTGAGAACAGAATTTGGAAAGGGGAGAAGGGCTCATCCAGGGGTCAAGACTCCTTTGCTTGGCTGCCAGGGCTTTCTGAAAGCCTCTAACTCAAAAGCTGCTGCCTCCTCTGATGGATTTTTCAAGGAAAAATCTTCAATATCTGACCTCCTTTCCTCCCCTAATTCATAAATAAGCCACTCTTTAACCATGAGGAATTTTTCCCCTCTCCCTTGGGCTCTAGAATCGACCTCTGTCATGGTAAGGTTTATTTCCATTTCTCCCCCACTCTCTACCCACAAGCTCTTTGGTCTCTGGAGAAAGGGGATTAATTAATTGGAATTGAACTTGATTTCATGGTGCTACAAAGATGGTTTCAAAAACAGATATTCACAAAGAGAGTAAGAGCTGGGGCAGAGAGAGCCTGCAGATTGAAGAGGACTCGGCCCAGGAGTTGTTTCACTGGCCTCTGGAGCCTGCGGGCATGCTTTTTAGATCGGGGGATGATGGGACCTTGTTAAAAAGTACCTATTGTCTTTGCTTCTCTTGGGACCTTAAGTAGACAGGAAGGAAAAAACATATACTTTATGGCAAATGTCGAAATTCCATTTAGTAATGAGACTAGCCAACCAAACTTAAACATTAGCACAGGAAGTCTGCCAAAGGTTAACCCTGCCAAAAACAAAATGAAACAGTTTGCTCATTAGCCCAGCTTAAAATCTCCCCCATAGGTTTGAGGTGTTAACAATTGCAAGTCTTAAGTGCTAATTTGGTAGCAAATGTAGCAGATTTCTGTTTTCTGCTGGCTAATGTTAAAAGTGAAATGTCAAATTATTTTCAACATTGAGCTGGATTTTGAGTTTTAGGCATTATGTTTATTAATAACCAAAGTAAATGTAGCAAATTCTTCATATTAGTAACTCTCAGTCTGAGTCTTGAAATGGCAATGTAAAGAAACTTCAAAGTTTCTATTATAAAAAATATTTTTTAAAAATATTTATTTTTTTAGTTGCAGTGGACACAATACCTTTATTTTATTTATTTATTTTTATGTGGTGCTGAGGATCAAACTCAGGGCCTTGCACATGCTAGATGAGTGTTCTACTGCTGAGCCACAACCCCAGCCCTATTATAAAAAATCTTGAAGATAGATATAGGTAAAGAGTAGTGAACACACACATAGGTCTTACTGAGCTCCAACAAGGATCAACTTCCAGTCGTTCTTGTTTTGTTAATACCTCCCAACCTTTCCCTTTGCTTCAAATTATTTCCAAGCAAATTTCTGGAATCATACAATTTCATCTGTAAATATTTCAGCATGTGCCTCTAAAATCAATGGTTCCTTCTTAAATAGAACCACATCACTATTATCACATCTAAAGACAATGATTCCTTGCTATTGTCAAGTATTCAGCCAGGATTCACATTTTCTGAATTATGTATGTATTTTTAATTGTTTCTTTGAATCCAAATCTAAAGAAAGTCCGTATGTTGCCATTGGTTATTATGTCTCTTTCTTCTCTTTTAATTCCTTGTTTCCCTCTCCATTTTGCCAATTTTTTTTCCTTGCAAATTTGGGTTATAGTAATTTGGCCACATATTCTGTAGAGTTTTTTTATTTTCATTTTTAATTTGAGGACATCAGTTCAAATCTTTCCCTAATTTTAGTGACTGAAAACAAGCTTTCTTTTAAAAAACCAAGCATGTGCCTTTTGGGAAGTAATAATCTGAAATCTCAACTATTGCCAATACAGTAATACTCTCATCCCTAAACACCTTATATTTGCTACTTAGTTTAAGTGCATTTTGTCATTTTCATCTCACAGAAACCCTAGAAGGTTGATAGGATTATTCTTGCTTTACATGTAAGCACAGGAAGGTTGAAAGACTTGCCCGATGGCCCATCACTGAAGGTGGGGCTGTTCCCTCAGCTCCTTCTAGTTCTATGGTTCATACCCAGTAGGACCCTAAAGAGGTGTTTGTTAGACAGTCACCTGGGCCCAGAGTCCAGCACAAGGTTAATGGGAAGCTCCATCCTTCTTCTGGAATTCGACCATCTGCTCAGGGAGTAAGCAGCATGCACTGCATGCCCCTGACCAGGACATTCTGACCAGGACAGAGGAGTCACAAAGAATCAGAAGCCCATGGTTCTACTTTCAAAGAACCTAGACTCCATCAGGTACACACCACCGAAAAAAAAGACAAAATGCAGGGACCTACTAAAACATCTAGAGGGCAACTCGGTGTGACCAGCACATATGAAGGGGTTATCTGAGAGCAGGGTCACCTGGGGGAGGTTCCACAGAGGAAGCAGGCATGATGAGGAGCTTAAAGAACAAGAGGAAGAAGAAAAACTGTTTAGCCCTGCTTACTTCAGAGGCACAGGGAGCCCATCTCTGTCCTTTGGGTGAATAAAATATAGGTTTCCAGGTTCTATAAGTGAACTTTTAGTCTTTAATTCAAATTTCCTTCCCAGATTTTCACATATATATGTAGACACAATACCTTTATTTGATTTTTTTCTATTTTTAATGTGGTACCGGAGATTAAACCCAGTACCTCAGGCATACTAGGCAAGCACTGTATCACTGAGCCACAACCCCAGCCCCCCAGATTTTCTTTATATACATCACCTCCCTACAGCTGGAACATAACTGAAGACATATGTTCCCAAATAATACCTTGACATTCAAAAACAAAACAGACATTCAGGTTGAGCATTCCTAACCTGAAAATCCAAAATCTAAGATGCTCCAACATCCAAAACATTTTGAGTCTCAATATTATGTTACAAGAGGAAAATTCCACACCTGGCCTCAGATGATAGGTCACAGTCAAAACACAAGTACACAAAAAAATTATATAACATTACTTTCAGGTGATGTATCATGAAATATGAATGAATTTTGTGTTTAAATTTGGGTTCTTTTCACAAAATATTTCGTTGTTAGTATACACATATTGTAATTAAAAAAAATCCCAAACCCAAACTTTTCTTGTCCCAAGCATGTCAGATAAGGAATCCTCAACCTTAAATAGCTTCTGGAGTAATATTTACCTTTTAAGATTGTTTCTGAGGATTAAGTAATAATGATAAAGTACATGTAACAGTACCTGGTTCATATTAAATGCAATATATAAATGTTCATTAATAAAATAAATAGCGCCCATTGAGCACATTCTAAGCACTGTCAATATGGTATATCAATTATATTCTAATCCTCAAAATAACTCTAGGAGGAAGAAATTACTATAATTCACATCTTACAAATAAGGAGACTGAGCCCAAAGATGTGATAACTGATTTGAAACTCCGGAAGTGGTGGGACACACCAGCATTTAAATCTTCTTAATTCTACATTCTTTTTAAGTACAGTGGAAACAAAGGCCATCTATAATTCTGATACCTCTGCCCCACAACCAGCTGGGCATCTGCTTTGAGTGGGTTCCAGTGATGCCGAGGGTGTGCATGCCCTTCAGAGGTCACATTTTGACCTGTATCTCATCAGCCACAGAGTTACTGCCCAGGCAGATCCAAACCCAAGTAGCTTGTTTCTCCTTCCTCATCTCCCCTATGTAAGAGAGCCAGACTGTGCACTTTGGAGGGTGGGTGAACTGACTACAACAGCTTCATCCAGTGATGGCCAGCCAGAACTGACCCAAAAAACTTGGTAGCACCAAAACCTCAGCCCATCCCAAGTTCCTGGAGGACACTTCAAGCCTGACCTCTGTGTTTCTTGCAGTCATGTTTCGTCTCTATGACTCAGATGAGAACGGACTCCTGGACCAAGTGGTAAGCTCTCACTCCAAATATCCCTGCTGGATCTGAGAAAGGGTGGGGTATCGGGGAGCAGGTGGAGGAAGAATCTGAAAATTCTCCATTCCATCTTTACGGGAATTACAGTGTCTTAATAATGGCGGCAGAAATCTGAGCAGAACCCCTGCCTTTTACTTCCAAAGAGCCAGCCTCGCAGAGGGTGAAGCCCAATTTATCTTTTCATTGCAGAAGCTTGGGATCGTAAAATCTCGGACTGCAGAGATGTTTTAGTATTTCATCTAATCTAACTTCTCCATTCACAAATTCCCCCTGAAATTTTCTGCAGCCAAGAGGAGCAGGCCAGTGAGGCAACAAGCCCAGGGCAAGAAGGAGAGGAAAGGAGGTGACCACTGGTGTGCTTTGCTGTCACCCTTGCTTTCCTCTCATTCCCCAGTGCTGAGAGCCTGGTTCTGCCTGCTCTGAGCACTTGATCCCATCCCACTGCACCTGAGAAAGGTTGTGACTCACCTCGCCCCTTCAGCAAGTGTCAGGGACAGCTCAGAGACCATAAAGTAAGAGAAAGAATAGAAAAGGAAGAAGGTAGAAAAGGAAGGAGGTTCACGACATCAGATAGACCCTATGGCCATGACTGACACCTCGAATCAGGGCCCAGTAATGGGAAGGCTGTGAGGTTGAAATGCAAGGGGCCGAGTCAGACCAGAGACAGGATGGAAGAGAACAAGTCCACCCGACCAACAGAATTATCTCCACTCCCTTGAAACCCAGGTGCCTGTGTGGGACTCCTCCAGCCACATGGCAGTGTTGTGGGTTGAGGCATTTGAGGGAACAACCAGACAGCTCCAGACTAGCAAGCATTTGGTCACTGAGTGTCCCGGATGTCAGGCAGTATTCTAAGCACTGGAGATACATCAATGTCTCTAACGGACAAAATTTCATCTCCTCGGGCAGCTTTCAGTCGGGTGCAAGCATTGACATTAAACAGCATAGGAAGGATCTGTGCTAAGAAAAAAAATAAAGGCAGGAGAGGAAGCTGATGGAGGGAGTTGCACCTTTGGCTAAGGTTGTCAAGGGGCCTTCCTGGGGAGGAGGTTCTGAACAGAGAATAGAGGAGGTGAGGGAGTCAGTCATGAGGCCATCTAGGTGGGGAGCCTCCAGGCAGAGGGGACAGCCAGCGCAAAAGTCCTGAGAGGTGCTTGGGTGTTAGAGGACTCACTGGAGGCCTGTGTGACTGGACCAGAGTGAGTGAACAGATGAGTCAGAGTAAGGAAGTAATAGAAGATAGGATCAGAGAAGATATGCAATGGTGCTGGGGGGACTTTACCAAGTGTATCAGGCTTTCTGGGTGATTAGAGGGTGTATCTTTTATTCTGGAGAAATGAAAAACCATTGAGGAGTTTGAGCAGAGTGACATGATTGACTTCTATTTTAGCAGGCTTGCTTGAGCTATTGTGTTGAGTATAGACTGTAGGGGTTGCAAGCAAGGGTACCAGTTAGGAGGTGATGAAAATAATTAAGGCATGAAATCATGGCAACGGTGCACGGAGTGGAAGCACTGTCAGTGGTCAAGAGTGGTTCAATTCCTAATGTATTATTTTCTCCTCCCCTGTCCCCAGTACCAGGGATTGAACTAGGAGCACTTTACCACTAAGCCACATCCCAGCCCTTTTTATTTTGAGAGAGGTTCTCACTAGATTGATTAGGGCCTCGCTGAATTGCTGAGACTGGCCTAGAACTTATGATCCTCCTGCCTCAACCTTCTGAGTCACTGGGATTATAGGTGTGCACCACCACGCCCAGCCCGGATATATTTTCCAGGTGACATTTGTGGACTGAAACAAGTCTGAAAAGAATTGTCATGTTGAACTTCCCACCTTGAATCCCTGGCCAGTGGACTTCCATCTTCTTTTTGAACCATCCCAATGATGGGACTCAAGACGGCCTTTCACTGCTGGGGTGACTGTTAGAGCTACCTTCCTACACTCAAGGCATCTGTCTCTCTGTCTCTCTGCTAGGACAATATTCAACACAAAACCTGATGCTCTTCACACTTCCCCAGCCCAACAGGGAGGCCAAAGTATAGTCTGACCCTGGAGTTCTTCCTTTTCTCCATCCTTCAGCTTCCCTCTACCCTCTGTAGCTGACCAAGACAAGTGGAAATCAGTTCCATACAACAGGCCTTTGAAGTGCTGTCACATCTCCCCAACATCTCCTCCAAGCTAAGAGTGTCCCTGTTCATGCATCGTTTCTCATGAGGCAGTTGTAAACGCCTGCCCCGCACAAGCTCCAGTTTGTCAGTGCCATTCTTAAAATATGACACACAACAGACTCCACCACTCCATGATCCTTTATCCAACTGTGGCCTGACCAGGGTAGGCATTGGAGAACCAGTTCTTCCCGAAATCCACCCACTCTCTTATTTACACAGCCCACAACTGGATCTATTCCTCACTTTCTGAATCATATTTTCTCACTGAATCTTGGACCCGAGTAGATTCACAAGTTATTTTCCTTTGGAACTTCTGCCAATCCCTGACCTCACCTTTATGCCCACTTCCTTGCCTTTACCTAGTGCCCTATCCTGTAGTTTTCCTATAGATCACTCTTTTAATTTAAGTGAAATGTAATTTTTAAATTTCTAATGGGGTTTAGCTTGCTTGTTTTGATCTGACGTTCAACCTGATAGAGGTAATACTTTTCAACCTCGCTTGAGTCCACCCACACATCCCCCTAGAACAATCATACTACAAACATCTTAGATGGTGCCCACGCATAAGATGCTAACTTTTAACACCAAATAATTTCTCAGTCTGATATGTTCCAGTGGGGCTTTCTGTACACTGACTCATTAGCACTCAACAAATCTTTTAGATGAAGTATGGCCTTGGTACCAAAAAGCTTACTTACCAGGCAAACATATCCCTCAATAACTTCCTATTTATAGAGTCCTGGGTTCAGGGCTGGACCATGATGCAAAGGAATAATCTAAATTTCAGTTCATAGTAATCGAATGAAACTGACCCCTGAGAGAGGGGAGATGGATCCCAAGTTGCTAATGATAAGGTGTGACAACCTCTTGGTTTGTATTTGTAGGAGAAAGCAGGTGGACTCTCTATGCCTTTCTAGTTAAAGGACAAGGGAAGGAAGGTGGCCTAGGAGAAGTCAGTGCTGAGAGCGCTTTCTGCATACCATGTCCTGTGCTTCTTGTAAGCATCTATTGGCTCTGTGGTCAAGGCAGAAACAAACAATAAGCTCCTCATGAAATACCAGTTTCTGGGCTGGAGATGTAGGTCAGTGGTAGGTACTTGCCTAGCACGCATGAGGCCCTGGGTTCAATCCCCAGCACTACAATCAATCAGTCATGTATCATGCCCTCTTAGATGGTGATTGGAAGTGTATATTGGAACAACTTTTGAAAAAGAAAAGAAACACTGGTTTCTTCTCATACTCTGTCCTGCCCATCTTCCCACTCGACTCACTTTTGAGTTTTGCTCTTAATAACACCTCTTTGGGATCTCCCTTTCATATTTTCTCCCCTGATTTTTTCTAGGAGATGGATCGCATTGTCAACCAAATGCTGCATATTGCCCAGTATCTGGAGTGGGATCCCACGGAGCTAAGGCCTGTGAGTTTCTGTAAGCAGGGGGTGACTTTGGAGTGAGCTTTCAAAATAAGAGTGGGACCTACTCAGGACATGGGTGCCAATGTTGGCTGTGCAGGTGCTCCCTTACTGACAGCTTCTTTGGGGTCCTATGCTGTGACCTGCTGCTTCTCTGATAAGAAAAATGTTGGTGGCAGCAGAAAAAGTGTAGAAATAAAAGAAATAATAACTTCCTCTAACCTTTCCACCAGAGCTAAAGTCTTATATAGCAAGAATTCATAGATCAGAGAATTTGAGCCAGAAATAATTTTAGAGATTTTTCTCAATTACCAGGTAATATTAATAACAACAATTAACTCCATGTGAGGGTTTCTTATGGACCAGGAATTATATTAGATGCCTTGTACATATTTTCTCTAATCCTTCCTACACTGCTGCAATGATAGTGTTATTTCCATTTTGCAGATGAGCAAACCTGAACCCAAAGAGGTGGGTGATGTGCCCAAGGCCATACCTTCAGGTCAAGACAGAATCAGACCTAGGACCCTGGTCCCCTCACTTCTAGTCTTGTCCCTCATTGCTCTACTCATTTTGAATAAGAGGGGAAAGGGGTAAAACAGAAAATGGGTGATGCAGGATGAAAGAGAAAGCAGTGGCCAGAGGGAGGTAGAAAAATCAAGGATGAAAATGGACATGTTTGTCACTTCTCTGGATTCCACAGATATTGAAGGAGATGTTGCAAGGGATGGACTACGACCGGGACGGCTTTGTGTCTCTACAGGAGTGGGTCCACGGAGGGATGACCACTATCCCACTGCTGGTCCTCTTGGGAATGGATGACTATGTAAGTCGATAAGCTGGAGTTCAAAGATCCTTGCCATCTTGGAACATTGGAATCCATATTAATATATATGATTTCTAAGCCAGACTTCCCAGTGGGCTTGTCACACCCTCGGATTGGCTCAAAAGTCCTTTCTATTCTCAGTTCTTTACCTATCTTCATGCCCCAAATATATTCATCCTTCAGGAAACATTTGCTAAGTTGTTAATAAATTTAAAACATTGTTCTGCATGCTGTGAGGGCACAGAGACAATATTTGCCTGCAAAAAGCTTATGCTCAACCAGGAAAAGAAGAAGAGAAACTTTAAGAAAGATGCCAGGTGCTGTGGTACATACCTGTAGTCCCAGCAGCTTAGGAGGCTGAGACAGGAGGATCATGAGTTCAAGGTCAGCCCCAGCAACTTAGCAAGGCCCTGAGCAACTCAGTGAGACTCTGTCTCTAAATATACTATAAAAAAGCGTTTGAGATGTGGCTTTGTGTTGAGTGCCCTGGGTTCAACCTCTTGTACCAAGCAAACAAAACCTCAGGGAAGATTCCCATCTTTTCAACAAATTTTATTTTTAAATGGTAATAATTAGAGAAGGATAGAAGAAAGGAGGAGAAAAGGGAAGGAGGGAAAGAGGAAAAAGAATGATGATCTGCTACAGGGTGGCTTTCATGAATGGTCTCTTATTTAACAGAACATCCAGATAAGGTAGGTATTTTTATCCCAATTTGTGTAGATGGGAAACTGAGGTTCTGATCCTAAGAAGCAAAGGAAGAACCAGGATTTGTAACAGACTCCAGAGACCCTGCACTTTCCAATTCCCCACACATAAGTGTAAAAACAATAGGAAGAAACTGGGGGTGGGGGAGTGTTGACCAAGAAGAATGTGTGAGATTTTGAAAACACATTCTTGAGAGTAATGATCAGGTGGAAGGACCTAGGAGGAGGTTTGTTCTGGCTGTCAAGATTGGGTATGATTAGGCTGGTAGAAGATGGTAGAAGAGAAAGCTTATGCAGGCAGAACAACTTGATCAAAGATTCAAATGGAAGAAAAGTCAGGGAAATCTCCCAGTTGGATCATAGGAGGGGATTCGTGTAATGGCTTAATGTGAAATCAGTGGTTATAATAGCCTGCATCTGACCCAGTGGGTTACTACATTTTTTTGCTTATTTACCAAGTACACTAACTTCCATACCTGAGGGAGGAAAATTACCCTGCAGAAGGGTAAATGGTGACATTAAGGATTTACCAGAACAGTCATACAGGTTGTGTGACCACTCCTTTGAGATTTCCGAAGTGTCATAGAGAGAAAATAGAAAGTGAAGTTGGGTTAGCCTCAAGCTGACTATCATGGCCCATAACTCCATCCCACAGGCCTGCAACTCAGGACTAGAGTGGAGCCTTTATTTCCAAAGCTCAGGAGCTAAGAGTCCTGCCCTGTTTTGCAGCATGTCCAGTTCTTCCCAAGTGCTAAGTGGTGATCAAGGAACCAGGATCTACACAACTCCTTTCTTAATTCTTAGAGCCCTAGAGGCAGAAAAGACCTTGTCATTCCTGGTTTGTCCCTTCCATTTTAGAAACTAAGGTCTAGAGAGGTAAAGGACTCACCCAAGAGCACATACCAGGTCTGCACCAGAGGCCACCTGCCACATTCTGTAACATCAGACCCCTCATGAAACAGTATGTACAAAAACCCACGTGAGCCAGGAACTGGGTGCTCAAATGAGTAAGCTTTCTTCTATCAATACTTCCATCAAAATGGAAGTTCTGCCTGGGTGCTGTCCCAATGCCATTGTTTGGTTTTCCTCATTTGGGAAATGGAGATAGAACATTTTCATCACAATGAACCCATTTCTGTTTTTTTGCCCTGTTTGGACTTGGTGAGGTTCAAAATACCACCATCTCTGCATGAGAGCAGTCACTATTTTCTGGCTAGAGGAGAGAGAACCTGACTATTTCTTCAACATTCTTCCAAATGCTAAATCAGCCTTATTTTGATATAAATTATATCAGCAAAAATGGCAAGTGAAAGTAAAAAGCAAATTTGATTTTTGTTAATCAAAAGCTTTTATGCTTTCTTTTTTTTTTTTTTTTTTTTTTTTTTTTTTGGTACAGGGGATTGAACTCAGGGACACTCAACCACTGAACCACATCCCCAGCCCTATTTTGTGTTTTATTTAGAGACAGGGTCTCACTGAATTGCTTAGCACCTCACCATTGCTGAGGCTGACTTTGAACTCACAATCCTCCTATATCAGCCTCCAAAGCTACTGGGATTACAGGTGTGAGCCACCTCGCCTGGCCTGCATTCATTTTTAAATATATACTTTAAATAAAACATTTTTAAGGCAATGACTACATCTTTTTCCTTTTACCTTTATTTTGCTTATTTCTTTTTATGTGGTGCTGAGGATTGAACCAGGCCTAGCACTTGCTAGGCAAGTGCTCTACCACGGAGCCCACAGCCCCAGTCCCTTAAGTAAATTTTTAACATGCATCAATGTCTTTAATGTCCTATTGCTTGTTTGGCCTCCTCCAATCCCACAGATGATCACTGAGGAGTCTGGGCATCTGTGAACAGGACATATGTAAAACAGTCTCTCTCTCTCTCTGGGTGAAATTGTAGCAGTGGCATAAAACATGGAGGCTACTGCCACATTCTGCAGCCTCCCATGTGCAGAAATGAAAAAACCACATGATGGTGCTGTAACCTAAGCAGAAACGTTTCCTGGCTCCAAGTCATTGTCCATTGGCTTCTTGTATCTAGAAAAGCAGCAGCTGAGAAAGCCGAGCCAGCTGATTGACTTAGCGAATAAGGGTATTTTCAGATGAAATGATAGTCCTTTCAGAGGCATGAAGAAGCTGGATCTTCCGAAAAGGGATGTAACTTCTTTTCTGTCCATGAAGGGAAACCCTGGGTGGTGGAGGTAGGAGAGAGGCCTGGAAGGAGCCTGGGCTCCGAAACCAGCTGGACCCCCCAGTTCAACTACTGACCCCCTCACTTATTCTCTAGATGGTCATGGGCTAGTTATAGTCCAATAGTCTCTGTTTCTCCTCTGTAGATTAGGAATCAATCTAATCTCCTTATTCCTAAATATGCATTCTATTTATTTTCATGTCTCCAGTAGCTGTTGCAGAGTAGGAACTTAATAAAAAATTTTAATGTACTTGGCAGTGGATTATGAGCTTCACTTACATTATTTAATTTAATTCTTGCAAAAATAAAAAATAAAACCTTGAGATAGATGTTTGCCGATTGAATTCATGAATCAGTCATCTGGTAAATCATTATCCATTTGTATCTCTTTCCTGAAGTAGAGACTCTTAGATGAAGGGACATTAATTCTGTAAAACTCAGGTCTGGAAGAAGCGGGTTTTGAGGTGGTGAGAAGGAATGAGCTTCACCTGGACCAGGGGAAGAGACCAGCATTTGGAAAAGAATGTGGGCTGCTGCAGAGACCATAAGCAGGAGTGTGGGGCCAGAAGTAGGACTGACCACAGTGACCAGTACAAAGGCATAAGTGGCCAGAAGTAAGGTCTGGACTTCCTGCACATTGGACTGTATGTCCCTGACTGTGGGTCCCCATCACCTTATTACCTACCATACTTTTTCCCTTCAGACCAATCCCAGAGATACTCTTGTGATGGAGTCTTCAGAACTAGTATATGTGGGGAGGGGTGTCCTGAAGCCACAGCCTGGAGCCACACTGAGCTCCCAGGGCCACAAGGTGGGAGACTTGGTGTTCCCCAGAAGATGTGTGATTGTGTGGAACGTGGTCTGTGTAGTGGGTAAAGATGATTTCACCTCTGAGCCAAATCTGGAGGAGATGATCCCTCTCCTTCTGTGTCTTGCTCTTTACTATTTTTTCTGTGTGCAGAAAGTTTGTAGAAGGAGCACATTATTTTTACTAAACTATTTTTTTTCTCTATTTGAACACTAGTGTATAGAGTAGAAAATTTGGAAAATATAGAAGAGAAATTAGAGAAAAAAATAATGCACAATACTGTCAGCTATAGCTAACCTCTGTTGACAGATCAGTGAAACTTCTTTCCATCAAAGATCTTAGTTCACAAAGACTGAAATCAGAATATATCATCAAGTGGGTGCAGTGGCGCATGCCTGTAATCCTAGCAGCTCCGGAAGCTGAGGCAGGAGGATCGCAAATTCAAAGCTGGCCTCAGCAACTTAGTGAGACCCTAAGCAACTTTGCAAGACCCTGTCTCTAAATAAAATATTTTTTAAAAGGGCTGGGGATGGGTTCAGTGGCTAAATGTCCCTGGGTTCAATCCCTGCTACAAAAAAAAAATATATATATATATATATAATATATATATATATATATATATATATATATATCTCATGAAATTTACCTTTTGGTTTTTTTTCACTCAGCAATATATCATGAACACATTCTCATGCCATTAGATAATTCTTTAAATGACTTTTTGGTTGCCCTCTAACATGAAGTCATATCAGTGTACTACCATTAATCTTTTAGTAATTTGGAGACTTTAGGACATTCCAGTTTTTCGTTATTTTAAGTAATGCTGGGTTAAACACTCAGCAGAGCACAAAAATGCTCATCTGTCTTTCTTTAGGAGAGAGACCCAGAAGGGAAAATTACAAGTCAAAAGTTGTAAACATTTAACAGATAAGCAGGTGATAGAGACAGACATAGATGATAGGTAGGTAGGTATGTAGATAAATCAAATTGTTCCAATTTACACTTCCACTGGCCATTTGAAAAGGGCTTATTTAATTCTCCCACATTCCCATTTAGGTATTCTTGTTTTTAATGTTTGTTAATTTTACAAAACACAAAAAGAACTTTTTATTTGAATTTAAAACAATTTTAAAAACAAATGACTTACCTGCCATATACAAGAGTCCTATTTAGAAAAAAAGAACATGCAGGAGGCACCCTCACCCACTTCCTCTAGCTGGGGCTGAAGGCTCAGGGTCTCACCTCCTGTACCCCTGCAGGGCTCAAAAGGGGACGGGAGGCATGCCTGGACCATGAAGCATTTTAAGAAGCCAACCTACTGCAACTTCTGCCACATCATGCTGATGGGGGTGCGGAAGCAAGGCCTCTGCTGCATTTGTGAGTAAACTTCCCCTAAACCTCTTCCCCACTTCGCTGTGCTGCTCTGTGCATGGTTGGTCTGGCCATTCTAGGGAAAATCGAGGTCTCTCTGCTTCTGAGCTTGAGGGACCACTCTTCTTGTTCCAGCAGCAGGGTTAAAGAAGGCCTCTATGTGCTATCTTAGCATCAAATGGACAAGACCTGTAGTAGGGTTGGAGTCAATGGGCCACTGATCCCCTAGAAAAAATAAGTTCATATGTAATTCAAAAGCATCTCATACTGATTTTCATTGGGTAAATGTTTATGTTTATGTTCAAAGGAACCTGTTTTGTTTTGCTTAGCTTTGAATTAGTGAAACAATGCATTCTAGATTCTGTAAAAACAATCAGAATTAAAGCGAGACATTTGTTTCACTTGACAACCCATTTAGTAAAGAAAAAACCCCAAGTGATAGAAAAAGGGGAATGAGAGACTGGAAAGATGAACAGGAGAACCAGGTGAATAAGAAGGAGAAAGAAAGGGTGACAGGGAAGAAGGGGACATGGGGAGCAGGGAGAAAGGGGCTCCCACAAGAAGTCTTTGAAGGGGTCACACAGCCCTGCCAACCACCTCGAGACAGGGACATCAATAGTAGCTGAAATCTACCAAAGGCTGTGAGGAGCTGGATGAGGCGGTGCACCCCTGTAATTCCAGCAGTTCAGGAGGCTGAGGCAGGAGGATCGCAAGTTCAACGCCAGCCTCAGCAACTTAGTGAGGCCCTCAGCAACCTAGCAAAACCCTGTCTCAAACTAAAAACTGTCTTAAAGGGTCTAGGGAAGTTTCTTAGTGGTTAAGCACCCCTGGGTTCAATCCCTGGAACCAAAAAGAAAAAAAAGACTGAGTAAGGAAGTCCCTTCATGTGGTCCAGATCCTCTAATCTGCACATGTGACCTCAGCAAAAGGTCATCTTAGTGGAGTTGGGCCTGCTGTCCATCAAGATCAGGCCTCAGCAAACTTAAAGAAGGTGTCCAGTGACCTTTTGCCCCATTCAAATCCCCCTTCTTGGCACTTTGCATTGACCAGTTCTCATTCCTCTTAAGTTCCAGGCCTGTGGACCTCTTCCATTTGCATAATAGTAGAAACAACAGTGGTAATTTGGAATAGCTATTCTGACCCAGGCACATGGTGCCTCACGTAAATTATATCATTTAATGCTGCCAAAATCCCTACAAAGAAAAAGACTATTTATGCCCATTTTGCAGAAAACCCTCAATTTCAGAGAGATAAAACAATTTACCCAATATTACGTGGACTTACAAATGGCAGAGTCAGAGATGAAGCCTGGCCTGCCTTCCCAGAGACCCCTGGTCTTTCTGTCCACTCCCCAACTTCCCTGACATGCCATGATATGACATGGGCATAGTAAGCAGGATGATATTTCACTCTCCCCTTTCTGGGGACATTTCCCTGCTGCATTCGCTGCTCACAGAGGAAGGGAGTGTGCCCAGGTGGAGACACAGGAGCAGAACTGGAAGATGACTGGGGACTCTGCTCAAGGAACAGTAGGAGGCTGTTGAATGTCCATTAGATGAGGCCAGCTCCACATGTCCCCAGCCCTTCACAGGAGGAGATCCAGCAGGAGATACAGGCCTTGGCTGGGAGGTTGGGGGATGGCTCTTCCTTAGATAGTCACTCAAATATCTTTCTTATTATTTTTTTTCTTTGTAGATTGTAAATACACTGTCCATGAGCGCTGTGTATCCAAAAACATTCCTGGGTGTGTCAAAACATGCTCAAAAGCCAAAAGGAGCGGTGAGGTTGGTGACACCTGGTGCCTTGTTCTACTGCATGCTGCATCTGGGGCAACATGTCCATCACACAGAGTCCTGGGCAGGAGGGGCTTTGGGAGCTTTCTCCCATCCCTTCTGTGCTTTGAGGATCACCCTTAAATCATCCTATTCATCCATCAATCCATTCAGCATCTCTCTGGGGCCCACCACTTGCCTGGCACTGTGCTAGTGGGCACGCAGATTATAAGAGGAAGTCCCCAGACTGCTCAAGCACTGCCCAGTGTACAGGGCATGTCAGACATGTCAGACATGACAGACATGTCAGCAAGTGCACAGCAGTGAGGTGTGCCATCATAATAAGGCTCTGTGGAACATACGATTGAGGCACGGATGAGGAGCCAGGGAAAGTTTCACAAAGGAGGTGGCATTTGAGTTGTGCCCTAAAGCTATTATCAGGAGGACTTCAAGAGGTATTGAAGAGTAAAAGCAGTCCAGGCAGAAAGAGTGTGTAAAGGCCCAGGACATGACTTATTCTGGGATCTGTACTTAGTTTGGTGGGGCTAGAACAGAGGGTGCTTAAAGGGAAGTGACAGGAGATATTATTCAGAAAGAGACTCCACCTGGAAGTGGTCTTGTAAGGTCAGCTCAGGAATTGGAAAGGAGTTTTCTGTGCAGCCACAGGGTCCTCAAAGAGCTTCAATCAAGGAGTGATTGAATTTGCAAGTCAGGTAAATTGTTCTGAGCATGGTGTAAGAAAGAAATCACAGCGGGGGAAATTCTTGGATAATTAAAGCAAAAGGCAAGTGTTGCATTGAGGGCCCCTCTGGGTGGGGTCTGCATGCTGAGGCCATGTCTGTGCTGACATCCCTGGGGCCATGCAGATCATTGAGTATTGACTGTTCCATTGACTAAGGAGGAGAGACCGAGTGAGAGGTAATTTGGAGGTAACTAGGACTTGGTGATGTGATGAGAGAATGAAAGAGAGGAAGAGGTAGGGCTCCCAGGTTTCTTTCTTGGCCATTGAGTGGTGCCATTTGCTGAATCTGGAAATTGAGTGTCCTTAAAATTAAGGGCAGGGCACTCTGCATTGCTGCAAAAGGAAGATTCCATTGAGGAAGCTGAGTTGGGAGATGTTTAGCAGGTGGGAGTGGTACCCACCCCTCCCACGGAAGTACTCCTGAGAGAGAAGGGCACCTCCGGGGAATCCTCTGCATGCCTCATGGACACCGCATGGCCTCTTGTCTACTCCCTCCACACCACCCCATGTACACCCCTTTCCATGCCCATGCTTTCCACCAGGGCACTTGGCGTGCCTCCTGAGCTCAGGCCCTGTGCCTGCACTCTGGCTGCCTGCCACTCAGAATAGAGTGAGGTCACTGAGAGGCCAACAGGGCACATTCACAATTTTCTGAGCCTGCAGGGACACCCCGAGTCCCTCACCATCTCTTCAGATCCCAGAGAGGCTGGAGAAGGCAATGTGGCACTGGGGAGACGACCCTGGACTTGGAGTCAGAGACCTGGCTGTGGGTCCCTGGTTAGCCACTTACCAGCCTTGGAACCTAGGGCCAGTCACTTAACCTCCCTGAAGCCTTGCCTTTTTCTCTCTGCAAAATAGAAATAACAATGATCTGAGAGCAAATTCAATGTGATCATATAGATGACACATCCATTAACCAACCTAGCTCTATCAACAATCAATATGGCAGAAGGTGAGAAGCTACAAACTGAGTGTGACACAACTTTTGGAACTGTGATCTTTACCAAAAACATTCCAGAGTGGGAGCCATCAAGCAATTTAATTGCTAAGCAATTTAAAACATTTATTCTTATTTAATACAAACATGGGATAGTCTTGTACATTTTCATGTATTTTTAATACTGTGCTTGAATTTGGGCACTCAATGCTGCACCCCTACCTTCCCCCAAGGTTCACATCCTCTTCCTTCTGCAGCTCAGGGTAGCTTGGTGGAAATCTGAGAAGTCCTGTGGCATTGCAAGCAGAGCCAGCTGGTAATTCTGGCTCTTGGATGGAGGTCAGGGGCCATTACTTTAGCAGTACTTATACATGCACATTCACCTACAGACATTCTCTCCTGCTTCCCAAGCTGCTAACCTCCCCTGGTTACACTTCCTGGGCAGGAAGCAGATTACAGCTAGCTCTCCAGGAACCGGTATGAAACTAGGACCCTCACTAGTTTCCTTGGACTTTTTGTCTAAGCTTCATCTAGAGTTCATTTCAACCGTGGCCGCACGTTATGACCACTCAGAACACTTTATAACATATTAATGATAAGAGACTAATTCATTCAGAATGTGGGGTGGGCACTATGACTTCTAGAAAATTCCTAAATTGTTCTGATGAGCAGCTCAGACTGAGCAGTGGGGAGTGAGTTAGTTATCCAACAGTGGGCACCTTCAAAAGATGGGGACTGTTGTAGGGAGGCCCTTCTGAGTGTGTTTTCTTATTGTATCCTCCCAACAACCTGAGGAGTGGGACGTATCATACCAATTTGTACAGATGAAGGACCTAAGACTCAGAAAGGTCTAGGAACTGGTCAACAATCACCCTGCTGTGAAGTTCAAAATCAGTGACTCCAACCAGTTTTGTCTGCAGCCCAGGCCCTCCCATGTTCCCTGCTCCGTGCTGCCTTCCAGAAAAGGGTCCATGCAAGCACATCACTCTGCGAGGAATTCTGCAAGACAGACAGATGGACTTCCAGATGAGATGCTGCTCACTCTGGCTGCTTGCCAGGGCAAATGAGCAATTCAAAACTCAGACGCAGTGATTTTTCATCTACTGTGATTAGCACAATGGTGGTCAGGCAGAGAGGGAGCCAGCATCCTATGAACATCTAAATAGGAAAGAGCCTTCCCTTCTCCTGGACTCCTCCCACACCCTCCTGCAGCCCCGGTCCAGGGTCATGGTTCTGCTGCCTTCCCTGGTATCCTTCGCTTCCCTCCCACAGGTGATGCAGCACGCGTGGGTGGAAGGGAACTCCTCCGTCAAGTGTGACCGGTGCCACAAAAGTATCAAGTGCTACCAGAGTGTCACCGCGCGGCACTGCGTGTGGTGCCGGATGACGGTGGGTTGGTGCCCAGGTGGCCCTGCTTCTTTTCCGTGTGATTTTTTTGCTCAAGCTGCAGCCTGGGAGCAGTGAACATCCCGCCAGAGAACAACCAGAGTTAGGCTAATAAGGCTAGGAAGGCCCCAGAGCCTCTGTTTCATGCCCTCAGTCTAATGGTACTCCCATCAATTACCAAGCTGCCTAGAGAGAGGGGACACCCCCAGAATCACTGGAGTAAGGGCTGCTTAAGAAGCTGTCCAGCCCATTGCCTGCATGCCCAGGCAGCTGGGAACAATAGGCTAGACCACGCACTTCCCTCACCTATGTGAGGCTAGGGCACTGCCAGAGTGGGAGAGGAATTAGCCACTAGAGTGCCTGCCCCTTGAGGCACCAGAGGAAGGGGCACCTTCCCCTCAGACACTTTCCTTACAGCAGCCTCACTGCCTGGTCCAGGGGCCTCTGCCTGCCGCCACCAACCACAGCATAAGATAGAGTCCACAGCCCCTCTGGAGCCCCTCTAGCAGCCACTGAGCTGCCCAACCTGCCTGCCACATCCAACTCAGAGCCATATCTTGTCCCCTGACCAGGTTTCAACCTCCAAGAGGAGGTGTCTCCAAACCAGACTGCAGAACTCAGAATGCAGAGGTTGAGTTGCAGGGTTTACTTACAAGTTTGCTCACTGAGATCTCCCTTCCAGAGTCTTTAAGCCTGGGGAGCAGAAATCCAAGGAGGGCTCTAGAATCAACAGGGAGAGCAGGGCATAGGCCCGCTCGTGACCATTTTGCTCCAGTAGCCATTGAGGCTCTTGGTCTCCTCTCTCTGCCCATGGCAGACCTGGCACCCCTCAACACACCTATATACACGCTCTCAGCAATCCTTCCAGAGCCAGCCGTGCTCACGGTTCAGGGGGCATTAGACAGCTTGCCTCCCAGCAAACCTCTGCACCCTCCGAGCCGCTGGTTCCTCGATCACCTTCACTCATTCTCACTCTTCTCTCCCTTTTGTCCTCCAGTTTCACCGCAAATGTGAATTATCGACGTTGTGTGATGGTGGGGAGCTCAGAGACCATATTTTGCTGCCCACCTCGATATGTCCTGTCACCAGGGTAAGTCCTCCTGCCCAGCCAGAGCTCTGCTTCTCTGAGTTCGTGGTTCAGATGTAGGCAGCACTCAGACCTTCCCGCCCCCCAGAGAGCTTCCCCAGCCACTCTTAGGGTTTGTGTTTTCAGTGTGCATTTGAAAGGGTCAGGGATGTGCCAGCCAAATTGTGAGAGAAAAATCCTCAGATGCAACTGGTCCCAACTGCTGGGTCCAGATGGACCATGGAGGAAGCACGTTCACCCTACGCACCTTGTGGGCAGAGTACAGCTAAAGCAGGGTGAGGTCTCTCTCCTCCTTTACCCCTACGGAACCTCTCTACTATGTCCAAACATGGATCACCCCTACCTTGATGCCTTTCACTGGAGTGTGTTAACACTCCAGAGAAAAGAAAGAAAGAAGCAAAATTAAACTCCTTTAATACTCACCTGAAACATTTTTGGTCTCCTGTATTGAAGACTCCTCTCTCTTTTCTTTCTTTTTCTTTTTTTTTTTTTTTTTTTTTTTTTTGGTACTGGGGATTGAACCCAGGAGCATTCTATCACTGAGCTACATCCCTAGCCCTTTTTATTTTTTATTTCCCATAGGCATATGGTATTCATGTAATGGAATACCACATTGCAGTGGGAAAGAACTTGTGATCCTCCTGCCCCAGCCCTACTGAGTTGCTGGGATTACAGGAGTGCACACCACCAGGCCAACAAGATTCCTCTTTCAAACAAGCACCAATTTAACTCCTCTTCTCATCTTAAAATTGTTGCCACATTCCACAGATTCCTCACTTCTTGCCCTTGACTTAACCAGTTTTGTTTTTTTTTTTTCACTAAAAATCTACAAATTTTCCTTTTGAACACCATTTGGCAGTATCAAACATACAAACTCCATAACCCAACAATTCCCCTTCTGTGGATCTTTCTGAGAAGTACAAGCATTTACTCCATGTGTGTAAGACATGTATGAGAATGTTTGTGGCAACTTTATTCATAGCAGTAAAAACTGGAAGAAATCTAAATGACAATTAACAGGAGGATAGACAAATAATTTGAGACCCATAGGCATATGGTATTCATGTAATGGAATACCACATTGCAGTGGGAAAGAACAAATTGTGCTCCCATGCAAAAACAGTATTTTAAAGAAATAATGCTGAATTAAAGAACTTGACTCAAAAAAACAAAGGCACTCTCTCTGATTCCCTCTCTATAAAATCCAAAAGCCAATCAAAACCAGTGTGATCTTGGAGTCACACAGGGCTATGCTTGGAGGGGCGGCATTTCTAAGGGCTCATACATATGCAAAAATTCATCAAACTGTCCAATTTCAAATTGAGCATTTTGCTGTAAGCTAAGTAAACCTCAATAAAATAATAAATACTGAAAATACAAAACCAAGAACCACAACCGAATGCTGTATCATTAGATAATGCTAAGCAGAGAAGCTTAGTGTGAGACCTTGCTTTTTATAGTCCAAGCTTCTCCATCAACAAATTAGATTTCTGCCAATTTTAGTAACGTCTCCTCCTGTGTCCCTTGCCTGTGTCTCAAGGTTAAAGTCAGATCAAGTATTGACAGGGTCCTGGAGAGTCCCAGAGAAACTCATAGGTTTGCGTTCCTTTCTTGAAATCCAAAGTCCCACATTGAAAAACTACTCACACTGACCTGGTTTTGCTGATACTAGTCATTTGTTGTTGGGTTTTTTATTTTGTTTTTATGTACCAGGGATTGAACCCAGGGGTGCACAACCACTGAGTCACAGCCCCAGTGCTTTATTTATTTATTTATTTGTATTTTATTTATAGACAGGGTCTTGTTGAGTTGCATAGGGCCTCACTAAGTTGCTGAGGCTGGCTTTGAACTTGCCATCCTCTACCTCAGCCTCCAGAGCTGATAGCCATTTGTTTTCACCAGATCTCTTCCCTTATATTAGGTTTTTATTTTTCTTTCAATAGATGCTTGTCTTTCCTCTCTCCTCACAGGACAGACAAGGTGGAAAGTCTGATGGCAGTATGGCAGCCAAGGGCGAGCTTGTAATGCAGGTATCTCATGGATTGCAGTCCAGTTGCTTATTCCAAGTGGGTCCAAGACAGTGGCCGGGAGGCCGGGGTTTGGGTTCTAAGGAAATGTACTCAACATTTGCTTTCTCATCTGATCAATTCTGTCACGCAGGAGGACACTTTATTCCGGGCCTCTGGAGTTACCTTTGACCGCCACACTGTAGGCAAGTGGTGAGAAGGGAGGTTGGCTGATCCCATCGCTGGTCTAATTGGCTTGATCACCTCTATAGGAGCAAATTACATAAGCCTTCAGTATGCAGACCTCCTAAACCATAACAAAAGTGTGGCCTAGAAGTAGACAATAGATTTTTCCAAGATTGCCAATCTGTCTCCAGAACACAACTGTCAAAACGTAGTTCGCCAAATCCAAAAGTTCTTAATCCTTCAATGTAAGTTTAAGAATTCGTTTTTACTCAGGCTCACCAGTGAACACCTTTTCTTTCTGCCTTCCACAAAAGGAATGCAAGCAAGGCATCCTGAAGAGGTACAAAGAACCAGAAAAGGAAATAGGAAAGTTAGGGCCTCCTCTTCCACCCTCGACCTAAGTCTCCTTGTTTGAAAAGGGTCATGGAAATCCTTGCATTCCTCACCTCCTGGAGGTGCTGCGAGATTAAATGAGAGTGTGCAGATTTGTTTGTTTTAAAAATTAAGCTGAAACAATGGAGGAACCTTAATAGATGAGAAAGCTCTAGACACCCAGAAGGGCAGCAAGTCAAGTGGAACACACACACACACACACACACACACACAAGCATGCAGGTATAACAGTTGTTAGATATGGATTCTTCTGCTTGTCCTGCATCAGTTCTGATCGGGCAGGACCCTTGCTGTATGGATTGCTGAATACTTTTAACACTTCCGGAAGTTAAGGGCTTATTCCTCAGGCTCCAAGATGATTCTGGGTGTCACAAGTCCCTTGAGCAGTTAAGAGAATTCTTAAAAATCACAAACAGTGCTACTGTTCTCTTCAAACCACATGGCACGCTGTGTTTGCTGGCTTTTTTAGTTTAAGATCTGAGATAGCAGGCATTAGATGTTGAACATGGAGCAGAGCTGCCTCTGTGTCAGAATGTCATTCAGCTGAATCCACAAGTGCTTATTGATCGCCTGCTGCTGTGTCTGGTGCCAGGGGCCCTTGGGAAGAGGGTTATACACACACCCTGCCCTGCTCCTGAAGCATTGAAAATCCAGTTAATAATGCCTTGAGACATTTACCTAAGACAGTAAAAGACAAATACAAATAAACAACAAAAGAAACTCCAAAAGATATGACATGTTTTAAATGTAAAAGCTTCAGTTGCCATGATTGAGGGGAATTTCATAGAGGAGATGGCTCTGAAGTTGGGTCCTAAGGATGAAAAGTCGTTTGGATTTTTTTTTTTTTTTTAAGAAGTCACAAAGAAGGAAATGAGCATTTCAGGGTAGAGAACAGGAGGAGAATGGTGATCAGATGCATGGGAGAGAATTTAGGAGACACTCCCTGAAGGGTGCAAGCAGGGTTGGGCTGGAACTGCAGCTGGGGTTAGAAGAAATGAGACCACAGCAGTGGAATGGGGTGAGATCCAGAAGGCCTTGATGCCAGGTTCAGAGATACAGATGTTATCCCCTGGGCAGTGAGGTGTCACTAAAGGTGTTTGACCAGGAGTGGTGTGCCTGACATGGTGTTCTGGGAAGCGGGCAACATATAGGACTTCCCTGGGATGGAAAACACCCAAGCAGCATGGGTTCTGTGACAGCTGCTAGAGATGAAAGGACATTCCAGGGGAAGACTTGGCAGATTAGGATCTTCCCTGAAACACTGGATGAATAACAGTACCTTTATCAGGAGCACAGAACCAGGAGAAGATCAGTTTGATGGGAAAAGAAGATAAGTCAGGTTGGGGCATGTTGACCTGGTAGTGATGGGAAACGTCCACTTGAAGGCGGCTCCGGGGATTCAGAAATGCAGGACAAGCTCAAGAGGAAAATTGGGTCTGGAAATGCGAATCTAGAAGGTGCCAGAGTGGAAGTGATTTTTTTTTCACTCCATGAGTGTTATTTTATTTATGTGTGTGACCAGATGGCCACACGTTCTAGGATTGCATTCAGTTGTGTCCCTCACAGAATTTAATCTTGTGATGTGGGCACAATGCCACACCGTTGTTGAATGACTTGAAGCTACAGTGCCATTGCCCATCTCTGATCCCAATCTCAAACCCTCATTGCCATTAGCACCACTGAAAGGCCACTTGAGCTGGAAACACGTAGCCGCTTGGCCCCTCAGAAAACTCAGCCAGTGGACAAAGACCTGCCTCCCCGATCACCTGTCCTCCATGCCTGGGCCTGCTTCCTATCCACCTTTCCGAAGCTGTCTAAGCATCAAGCTCTCGTCTCCCCAGCCCTGCTCTCTGGAAAAGCAGACCTAATTTCTTTTTCTCTTGCTTTTTAAGTATAAGATCATCCCCACCCCGGGCACCCACCCACTGCTGGTCTTGGTGAATCCCAAGAGTGGAGGGAGACAAGGAGAAAGGTATGTTCTCTTCTCTTTCAAAGTGGAATGGCTAAGACAAGCCCCTTCCTCCCCTTGACCACAGCAGAGTGGAGACCCAGGCTCAAATCCCAGCACCACCACTGGGCCTTCATCTCCTGGCCCCCGGGCCTTAGGAAGATAACAATATCTCCTCTCCTAGGTTATTTTAAGAATTAGGATAGCCCAGTGCTTAACGCAGCGTCTATCTCATGAGCCACTGCAGAGTTCAGACTGAATCCTGAGAAGCCTCTTCCCTCCGAGTCTCACATGTCTTTTCTTGGTTAAAGAGACGGCAGGACTCACCTGACCTGTTCTCATCCCTGAGAATGCAAAGCACCCACCTCAGGAGTGAAGAAAATGCCCCCTTGTCTGGAAACTGGGGATTGCTAAGCAGAGTGGGAAAAGAGAGCCACTTCTGCCTTGGAGGCTGTTCAGTTCCAGGGTGATGAGCAGATGACAGTGATCTGGAATCCATGTTATGAAATAAGAATAAGTAGAGCTAAACAAGAACTATGAGGACCCCCGTTCTGGTCCAAGGGACCTAATTAGTCTCCAACTAGAGCCCTGAGATCAGGCCCAGATGTGGTCGCTCCCCTTCAGGTGTCCAAGCCCAGCTCCTCCTGAATTTGCTCCTGATTGGGGGCTGTAGGGGCCTTTCTCTAGGGGGTCCTTTGATACCTCCAGACATCACACTGCCCCAGCCACACAGAACATTTGGGAGAAAGTCTTCTTGAGGAAGAAATTCTGGGTTTCTCTGCTCTGTTCTCTGCAAAGAAGGGGTGAGGCTCCTGGGGTGGGAGTTGGAATCTTAGATGTAGGGGCAGCCTTGGACCAAGGGGTGAGGATGTGGTGATGCCAGATAGACCTGGGATATACTAGGTCTGCAGGCACTCTTCTCCCATCTCACATTTAAAAGGATGCTCAATCTGACTACTGATTTCTTTTTCTTTTGCCTTTTAAGTGTAAGATCATCCCCACCCCAGCCACCCACCCACTGCTGGTCTTGGTGAATCCCAAGAGTGGAGGAAGACAAGGAGAAAGGGGGTCACCCTAATGTGACTTTTTGCAATGACATTTTCCTCCCCTACCCTCTAAATTTTTTTTTCTCTCTCTTTTTCTCCCCCATAGAATTCTTCGGAAATTCCACTACCTGCTCAACCCCAAACAAGTTTTCAACCTGGACAATGGGGGACCTACTCCAGGGTATGGAGACAATATCTTTATTTCTCATCCCTCTCTTCTAACCTCTGCAGAAGATACCTTCTTTTGTCACCTTTTTAATGTGTTTCATCCCTGAAAAGACCATGGATGCCTTTTATCTTTCTCACATCACACTCTTCTGGATGTGTTCAGAATCACCCCTTATGGCTAACTCTGAGAAGTGGCTTCCTACCTTGTCCCCAAAATAAAGGAGTTGGTCTATAAGATGGGGAAATTGCATATACCATTCCTGTGATTGCTAGGAAGGCGAATGGTGAAATATTTTAACTTGATAGTAAAGCTGTGCTAGCGGGCGTCTTCTTAGTCAACCCCAGGTAGGAGAAAGTGTTCTTATCACTAGCATTTTGGAAATCTATGTGGCTACTCAGAGGTCCACCCTCTGTTCCACTATGGGGGCATTTGAGGATCAAGACACTTGGTTATACAATGAAATCATTGTTTTTCTGGATGATCCATTTTTGAGGTGGTTACACTCCCTGTGGCCCTTCTCCTGCTACTCCTCTTGCTGTTTGTTTCCCTGCTCTTTAGCAGAAGGTTGGAGAAAAGGAAGTGCTTTATATTTTGACTGGAGTTCTGATAGGAGGAGCTGGGCCCTGTGCCGCAGCTATCATGAGGAATTTCCAGACCCTGTAATTGGAGGGCTCCCCAGCGTGGCGCCAGAAGGCACGGAAAGACTGGGCTCTTCCCAGTCAGAATCGGTGCTCTAGCGCCACCTCCTGGCCAGTCTCCGCCTCGAGCTGTGCACAACTAGCTGGGTTTTCCCTCATCTTAACCTGCAGTTCTAACTCTGAATTCCAGGAGACCCCTCAAAGGGGCTGGCTGGAGAAAAGACCAAAAAATAGAATCCGCCCCTGTCTTTGATTGTCTGACACAAAGCTGTTATTTATACCACTGGCAGGACAAAATCAGGTTAAAATTAGAAATGTGCGAGCAGATTCAGTACTCCTACCATAATTTAACTATAAAACTAATTTGAAAGCAGAATCCATCTAGACTGCTGAGGTTTCTGCCTTGGTTGCCATGATTGCCCATTTTTGTTGGATAGCTGCAGCCCACAAGTGCCTTCACCAGCCCACCCTCCTCTTGGGTATTTCAATACTGGAATGCAGTCCTCTGGCTTAACCTTTTTGATATGTTTTACCATGGGTAACAGGTCAGGGCCTACTCCCAGTGCTGGTGGGTCCCGAGTGTCTCTGATGAGTGTATCCATCTGTAATCAGACAGGCCATCTGGCTGAAGGGAGCCTCCATTCAGAATTCACTTCTTGTAGGAAAGCAGAGTTCTGCAAGAGAGATGGAAAAGAAGAAATATTAATTTGCCTTCACAGGCATCCATGACTCAGAGAGCCCCAGGGGTCTTCTCAGACCACCAGGCTGGGCAGAGAAGAAGTATAACCTTAGATTCTGAGTCTCACCCAAGGTGTTCACAGGTTACTTCTGTTCTAAAACAGGATTTCTTAACCATGTTATGCCAGACACCCCTTTGCCAGTCTAGTAAAGACTATGGATCCCTCCTTGGAATATTATTTCCTAATACACAAAATGAAATAATACAAGATTACTGGAGAAGATAATTATGTTGAAAAATATGTACCGATACACTAAAAAATAAATTGGTGATATGGGTCTACAAATGCATTATCAACACATTATATAGAACATCCATAGCCAGGTCAAATAACTATTGCAAATTCAAAGCAGCAATGAACATACATGATAGGTTGAGATATGCCACACTGTAAAAATATCTTTGATTTTGATTGCTGCCAAAGTCATAGGTATTGTTAATAAATCTGTGGTTTGTTGCCTACAGTCATAATTTAAAGAAATACTAAATTTCAGTGAGAGGTTAGGGAAGACATGAATGTAATATATTCTTCTTCAAGTTAATGACCTTCTGAATTCTATCCATAGACCCTCCTTGGAGATTGATGGATCCCTGGTTGAGAAGTCTGCTCTAAATTAGAGTTAAAACTTCTGGGAAAAATGGGGTGATTTCTCCAATTAGCTCTGGACCCATAAAATTGCAAAATGAATTCAGCCAATTCAGGGCATCTCCCTTAAAGGGGAGGTTGCAAGGACATAACAAGCAGGAGAATTCAAAAGGAGTCAAAATATTGGGGGTCATTTGTATTGTGCAAACTGTAGGTTTCTCTACCCAAATCACAGAGAATTTCTAGAAAACTGCTTTCTATTTATGTTGAATGTTGAGTCAGATTCTCCTTATACAAGGATAGCTCTCTGGGATTTTTCTACATACTCAGTGGCAATGCATAATAATTTCTAGTTTCAGAACATTAAGTGACCCTTTCAACTCCAAAAAAGAATCGAGATCTTAACATACTCCCGGGGAATAGAGAGACTCTAACTCAAAAATTCAAGCCTAGTGACAAGACTAACATTGACTTTCCTCTGTTTCCCAGCTTGAACTTCTTCCGTGATACTCCAGACTTCCGTGTTCTGGCCTGTGGAGGAGATGGGACAGTTGGCTGGATCTTGGATTGCATTGGTAAGAATGGGTTGGAGGGGCCTTTGCTGGTTATTTATAGTGAGTATATTTAAAGTTAGCAGAAGGCAGCTGGGCGTGGTGGCACACGTGTAATCCCAGTGGCTGGGGAGACTGAGGCAGGAGGATCCCGAGTTCAAGGCCAATCTCAGCAACAGTGAGGCCCTAGGCAACTCAGTGAGACCCTGTCTCTAATTAAAATACAAAATAGGGCTGAGGATGTGGCTCAGTGGTTGAGTGCCCTGGAGTCTAATCCCAGGTACCCAAAATAAGTAAATAAATAAAATTAGCAGAAGGCAATAACAAGAAGAGAGAAATGTAGCCACACTTTGTTCATCCTTATATCTACCCTTGAACTGATGCTTAACTAAATATCTACTTTGGATTAAAAAAAAAAGAAATTAAAATAATGAGAGTTCTTCCAAAGACATGAAGATAACAGTTCAGTTTCAGGCCATTCCTCAAAAACATGACATGGCCAGGGTTGAGGAGTATCACAGGTCAGATTTTGAGGGGAAGGAAGAGGGGGATTGGGACTCAAGGCAGATGCCTGCTGGACAGTAGAAACCAGAGCACTAAGCATAGCTGCATACCCAGGGGAAATCATCAGGAGATGAACATCTGGAGCCTGGGTCCAGAAAGCACATCTGGACCCAGATGTGGCTCCATGCAAGCAAAGAAAGGTCACACTGGGCTGTGACCAAAGGGGCATTGGAGAGGCCCAGGCTGAGAATCTGGAGGCCAGGGTTGTGGCTCAGCCACGCCTGGATCAGTGGAGACAGCACCCCCAAGAAGTGATGAAAACTGGCTGTGAAATTCTGCAATGGGGCATAGCCAAGATCTGAGCCCAAAGGACCCAGAGAAACACTGCAATGTGGAACATAAGGACAGGAAAGCCACCAGAGGAAGTGCTGGGGAGCACAGTCGTCAGAGTCAGGGAGTCCCAGAGCCAGGAGCCCTGGCCTGCTTCAGATTTCCCATCAGTCCTTCCACAGATGCCTCCTGCATGCCTCTATGTGCCAGGCCCTCCTGGAGGATGTGGAAGTGCCACCTGAATAAACAGGTGAGCATCCTGCCCTGCTGGAGCCCACCTTCCAGAGGCCAGAACCAGGCAACACAGAAATATGTGAAATACAGAGAATATCAGAAGATGAGAAAAATATAGCCAGGAAGGAGCAAAGGAAGCACACAGGTTAGGTGGAATTACAATCTAAAACTGAGGGGTCAGGGAAGACCTCGTAGAGGAGAACTTGTTTGTAGGGACACCTGGAGAAGGGTGAGCCTCACAGATGCCTTTGGAAAGAGCAATCCAGGTATAAGGAACGGCAGGTGTAAAGGCCCTGAGGTAGGAGCAGGCTGAGCTCTTGAAGGCAAACCAGAGCAGAGGACATACAGAGAGCATTACAGAATGTGACTCAGAAGTCATGAGGGACCAGGTCACGAGGACACATAGGACATAACACTGGAACATGGCTTTTATACTGGGGGAATCCCAGGACATCAGGTAGTTTTGAGTAAAGGAGGAACAAGCAGGAAGACTACTTAGGACAGTACTGCAGTGACCCAAGTGAGATGTGACCAGAACTGGCCACAGTGGAAAGAGGAGACGGTGAGAAGTGACCAGAGTCTTTGGAAGGTAGAAGCAACAGGATTTGCGGGCAGACTGGATGTGAGGGAATGAAGGAATCAAGGATGGCCAGGACCAGGTGCTGAGCTGTGCAGGGGCACAGAGGCTCCAGGAGTTGTCACAGGCCTCCCAGGGAGGGTGCCAGGGCACACCTGCCTCCTGCTGCTCCCCCACCAGCGCAGTGGTTTCCATGGACACAGCCCTGCTGAGCAGCCACCCACGCTCTGCTGTCACCTCGGGCTCTGGAGTTGTTTGTGGGAGGAGGGAGGAGTTCTCTGGGGGCCCAGGAAGAACGGTTGATATGAAAAAGGCAGGCGGCTGTGGTACTGGGCTACCTGCAAGGTCCCCTCTCTGACATGAGGGAGGAAAACAGGCTTTGGGGAAAAGTTGCAGAAGATTTATCTGCAGAGAACACAGGTGCCAGAAGCTGTTCGGAATAAGGAATGAAAGATCATGTGAGACGGGGAAAAAAAGTGTTAGGTTATTTTCCACAGATGAGAAGACCAAAGAGAAAAATCAGAGGCAAAGGGATTCATTGCTTAAGGTGCTCCCTCCTTCCCTGGACACGCGTTCAGGCATCCTTCAGTGGTCTCCACTGTCCCCCATGGTCCCCTCTCTGGTCTATTCCCACCTTCAGCCAGGGAGTGGATTTTTCCTGAATGCCAGTGGATTCAGGACATCGTGGAATCCATCAGCACCTTCCCTCTATCCTCAGGATGAAGACAAAACCCTTCAGGTGACCTGCAGGGCCCTGGGTGGCCCAGCCTCCACCCACCCTTCCAGCCTCCTGCAACTTGTCTGTCCCTCCCCCTTGGGACTCCAGCCACCCAGCCCTTCTCTCAGACCTCTGGACATGCCAGTCCCCCTCCCCACACAGGCCATTGCCTGGAATGCTCCCCAGCCTCTGCCCATGGACTTCTGCCTCAGATCTTAGTCTCCCCTGACACCCCGCCAGCCTCAGTCGCCTCATTACAGAATGGAGCATCTGTCCTTTCTGATATGAATGTGAAATTGTGCTTTCTGTGCGTGAGGACCACACCAGCACCAGGGCTTCTCTGCCATCAGAGCCACAGCGCCTCACCCAGCATGTGGCGTGTAGTAGGCCTCCATAAACTTGTGGAGAAGCCGCTGCCAGTGAGACATATTCCCCTGGGGGCGGGGCTGCCGTCCATCCAGAGGACCAATGAGTGGACGACTGCCAGAGAGTGTGATGAGGTCATCCCTGAGGCTAAGGAAACAGCCTGGGGTGGCACCAGGTCCAGACCAAGGGAACCAGGGAGGGCCTCCCGGAGGTGGCTTCCAAGCTGAGCCACAGAGAGCTCTGTGATTTGTTTCAGGATGGTTGACCAGTGGAGTGGGCGGTCAGGCATGCAGAAAGACGAGACTAGGAAGAAGGCAGAGCTGGGGCCTGGTGCCATAGAAGGAAAGCTGAGGTGATGGGGCCGGAGCCCGAGGGTTGTCTGCCTCAACAGAAATATGGAGAAGACACTAGGAGGTAGAACTGGAGGCAGAAGGAACAGGGAGGAGGCTGTTGCAGCAGGATCAGTGGGAAGGGATCATCCCTGCACCCAGGCATTACCGTGGGGACGGAGAGAAGAGATCGCTGAGAGTCTGTTTCGCATCACTGACAAAATATCTGAGAAAAACAGATTAGAGGAGGAAAGATTTATTTTGGCTCACAGTTTCCAAGGTCTCAGGCCGTGGTGGGTGGGCTCTGTTGCTCTGGCCTGAGGCGAGGCAGAACATCATGGCGGAAGCTGTGGCAGAAGAAAGCAGCTCAGCTCCTGGCGACTGGGAAGCAGAGACAGAGAGAGACGAAGAGGCTGGGACAAGAAATACTCAGGAGGCTGAGGCAGGAGGATCGCAAGTTCAAAGCCAGCCCCAGCAACTTAGTGAGGCCCTAAGCAACTTAGCAAGACCCTGTCTCTAAATAAAATATTTTTTAAAAGGCTGGGAATGTGGCTAAGTGGTTAAGCATCCCTGGGTTCAATCCCTGGTAGAAAAAAAAAGAGGGTGGGGGGAGAGGAAATACCCTTCCAGGCCACGCCCCCAGTGATCTACTTCTTCCCACCAGGCCCCACCTCCCAAAGCTTCATGTCATCAGCCAGGAATTCATCAACTGATGAGTGCAGAGCCCCCATGATCCAGTCACTTCCCAGGAGCCCCACCTCTGAACACTGCTGGGCTGAGGAACAGACCTTTAACACCTGAGTCTTTGGGGAACATTCCAGATCCAAACCACAGCAGATGACATGGGTTTCCAGGCTCAGTGCCATGAAGATGGCAGATCTGCCAAGATGGGGACTCCAGAAGAAGGGGCAGAGGAGGAAACAAGAGCCTTCCAGGCAAAGGGGACAGCATGAGCAGAGGCAGGAAGGCATCAGCTTGAGTCGCAGGACCAGGATCCATGAGTGAATGGCCCCATCTTCCATCTCAACACTGGCAGCAGGCAGCCCCAGCAGTCACATGACTTACATCCAAGGGCACTGTGACACAGGGTCTGTCAGTGTGCCCCTCTGGAGTCCAGTGGGCGCCTACATCTCCCTCTTTAACCAGCCTTGCCTGTGAACAGGCTGCTGGGGCTCCGTAGCCAGAGGAAAACATGTTCTGCTCTGCATTCTCTGATGGTTCTGTTCAGTGTTCATTCACAACCAGCAAGGGAGAAAAGAGTAGGAATCTGTGTGTTCCAAATTCTGAAAAGTGGTGGAAATGATAAATTATAGGTATGGGGTGTCCGTAGCACCTGGAGATTTTGCTTGTTTAACACAAGGGGTTTTTTTGTTTTTTGTTTTTTTTTTCTCTGAGGGTTGGGTGGTGCTAAGGATTGAACTCAGCCACTGAGCCACATCCCCAGACCTGTTTTGTATTTTATTTAGAGACAGGGTCTCACTGAGCTGCTTAACACCTCACTTTTGCTGAGGCTGGCTTTGAACTCATGATCCTCCTGCCTTAGTCTCCTGAGCCACTGGGATTACAGGCATGTGTCACCGTGCCCAACTAATACAAGATTATTTTTTAAACTTTTAAATTTTTTTTAAAAATGCCCCAAATTTTCAGTTTTCCAAATGTCCCCACTATCCCTTAATGTTTTAGACCCACCCATTTTAATAACATCTGCACCTGCAAAGCCCCTGAAAAGTGGAGGAAGGGACACTGGGAAGGGACAAATGAGAATGGACTTGGAGCCACAAAGATCTGGGATTGGATTCTGGCTCCAGAATTATTTTCCCTTGGTGAATTTTCATTTCTTCATCTTCAAAGAGAACATCTTGCAGGGTTGGTGTCAGAGATGAATGGGAACAAGTGCTGGTTATCATTAGGATTGAAAAAATGCAAACTAGGCTGAGGCAGGAGGATTGCAAGTTCAACTCAGCAAGACTGTGTCTCAAAACAATAAAAATAAAAAGGGCTGGGCGTGTAGCTCAGTGGTAAAGCACCCCTCGGTTCAATCATTGGAACCAAGAAACAAACAAAAATACAAACCAATGTTTTTGAGGGGCATACTGTTATCTCAAAGAACAGAATTAAGATGAAATTTGGACCAACAGGTACAGGTTACAGGGAAACAGCTTTAGCTCAACATGAATTGCACATTGACAGATGTGGCACAATTTGTAGTGGTTAACACTGCAGAAGGAAGAAATAGCTTTACGAAGTAGTGTGTTCTCCATCATGGGAGGTGTCAAGCAGATTGCTGCGGAAGGGTTCGTGCATCAGATCAAGGATAGCAAAATAACCCAAGAATTCTGTAATCCAGTGGTATATGGTTCTCTGTTTCTTTGCATGGATTGCAGATAAGGCAAATTTTGCAAAGCATCCACCAGTGGCTGTCCTGCCTCTTGGAACAGGAAATGACCTTGCCCGATGTCTCCGTTGGGGAGGAGGTGAGTATATGATGCTACCCTGGGGACAGAGCTCTGCTTACAGGGATGCTCTACAGAGGCGATCTGTGACCCTTTCTCTGCCTTCTGTTCCCTGCTGGGTTTCAAATAGAAGCCCCTCTTCTGGGCTCTGAGAACCCTGTGCTCACCTCCCTATAATTACTATCATCCTGAAGCCTTCAGCTTAGAGCCAATAGAACATATGCAACTTTAGGGTAAAGACCAAATCTCATTTGTCCCTTCCTAGTGCCCCTTCCAATAGGAGTTCACGTAGACAAGTGTTTTCTATGTGAAATTCCCTGTCCCCCAAACAATGATCTTCTGAATTAGGACTCAGAATGCAGACAAAAATACTTCATCCCTAGTTAGAGTCATTAGGAACATTCAGATTATCCCAGGTGCCCAGGACTGTGGGATCTCATTTTGAAATTTCCCTAAAGGGGGTCACACAGTGGTAATCGGTTTACAGTGCAAAGAGCAGGCACTAAGGTGAATTTTACATATGGCCACAGCCCCCATGGAACTGGGAAAGCTGCAGAGGAAGTTCAGCTTACCGCAGAGTGGACAGATCGGTCCAGCAGGCAGAAGAGCTGCAGGGACTCCGGATGGCTTATCAATTCAAGGAGTGATTGTAGACCAGTCAGGATGTATCAGGATTCAGAGACTGGTTCTTTCTTGGTGGGCAAGTCAGAGGAAGCAGGAGCCCGCCCTACAGGCCAGGTTAACATTCTGCCTACCACCCTGTCCATCTCCCACATGACACAGTCCTGGCATGGATCCGTTATCTCCCCCACACAGCTTCCCAACCATCCAGCCCACCAATTCAATAGGGCTCCCTTCAGCTCCACAGACCCACCCACCTTTAGCCAGCACCCACCCCCACCTCGGACTTTCAAATCACTCCAGCCTCTTCCTAATTACTCTATTGTCCTTCCCTTCTCTGTGGTTCAAGGACCACAAGTGTCTCCCCCACACAGACACACTGGGAAGTTACCTGGTCCCAGATGCCCATAGGGTCACCTGTCCTGACAGCTACCTGTGCATCAGCAACAACTTAGCCTTTCTGCTCTGGTGGCAAATGCAATGCCATCATCCACAGGTTATGAAGGGGGCAGTTTGACAAAAATCCTGAAGGACATCGAGCAAAGCCCCTTGGTGATGCTGGACCGTTGGTATCTGGAAGTCATCCCCAGAGAGGAGGTGGAGAACGGGGACCAGGTTCCATACAGCATCATGAACAACTATTTTTCCATTGGCGTGGTGAGTTGTTCAGGGGTCACCTTTCTGCATAGTAGAAAAATGCCCAAGAAGGGCTCCAGTTTTCCACTATCCCCTCTGGGTCTGTCCTGCCCTGCCTCAGTCCTGACTTGTGTCTGAGCATCCTGAAATCTGGTATAAATGTGGACACCCTCGTGACACAGCCCTTCCATCCCTTGATTATGGGGGAAATTGTTTTCTCTATTATGTTAACTAACACACAGTGAAAGGTTAGAAATTTTTCAAAAGACATATTTACCCTTTAGGTAATTTGAAGCAGTTCAAGAAAACCAACACTGAGAAATATCCAAGGGGCAGGAATAGGAGAAAACATTCACATAGGCTTCAGGAATTGGGAATTCTGATCCTCAAGGGAGGACCCTGGGGTCCCACCTGGCTTGGTGGGCTTAGCACTCAGGATTTCTTCCTCTCCTCAGTACAGTGCTCCAAGTGCTTCATAAACCTCTGTGGGGAGGCATTTCCTCCTGACTGACCACTCCCTGGTTCTCATGGTCCTTGATGCTCACCCTGTCAGCACACTCTGCATTGACTGAAAGACCTAGCTTGATGTGCCTGACTCACTAATGCAAGAGCACATGCCCTCCTGAACACACACACACACACAAACACACACACATAGCACAAGGACAGCACCATGTTCCCTGGCATCCCAAGCCCTCAGGACAGCTAGTTGTAGCTCAGTCACCTTATTTGCTAAACTCAGCTTCAAAGAACATTGAGTGGGCACTGCTTTCTACACTGCCGGGGACGGGATGGGCGGGGAAGGGACAGTGAAAGGATGGCTCATGTTCACAAATACAGCCGAGGTTTGGGAGAGGAGTTACAGCCAGGACACTAACATTTATTGAGCATCTACTATAGGCTTTCCACATTGCTAGGCTTAATGGGGTCTAGTCCTCACAGCAGTGCTGCAGATACCCTTGTTCCCATCATCCCCATTTTACGGAAGAGCCTTCAGGATTCTTGACTCATAAGAGGCAGAACTAGAACACAAACAGCTGTACTCACCCTGAGCCCAAGGTCCTTCCTCTCTGTTTCCCCATCTTTGGAATTATGCTACCAGGTTTTATGTGCATACAAATCCCTTCACCCAGTCCTCTGGCCCCAGGCTGAGTGGCATCTGCACTCCACAAACTCTTTTGAAAAATTTGGTGGTTAAAAAATATAATAGTGAGGAAACACAAAGGAACTGATGGGTAGCTTGAGGGGACAGCAGGTTGAAGGGAAGTGTTTTATTTTTTACTAAGAAGACAAAAGGTGAAGCACAGGAGAGGAAAGGATTACATATAATAATATCTTCTACTCACAGAAGGATTTAAAGTTTACTATATATTCAGTTACTTTTTATTCTTATGACTACTTTGAAGGGAATTATCATCTCTGTTTTATGAATGAGGGGAACAGAGACTTGGATTTAGGGACTCACCTTAACTTTTTTCACATTTTTAATCATACACGATAGTTGTACATAATGATGGGATTGTTGTTACGTATTCATACCTGCATTCAATATAACAATATGATCTGGTCAATATCACACCCCAGCACTTCCCACCTCCCACCCCCTGGTCCCTTTCCACTACTGATCTCCTTTCGATTTTCGTGAGATTCCCACACACACTTTTTCCTTTTTTGTATTTGTTCTTTTTAGTTATACATGGCAATAGGGATGTATTTTGACATATCACACATACATGGAGTATAACTTCCCATTCTTGTGATTGTACATGATGTGGAGTTTCCCTGGTCGAGTATTCATATATGAACATAGGAAAGTTATGTCTGATTCATTCTACTGTCTTTCCCATTCCCATCTCCCCTCCCTTCCCCCATTACCCCCTGTCCAATTTGGTGAGCCTCCAATACTTCTCCCACCATTGTGAGTCAGAATCCCTATATCAGAGAAAACATTCAGCCTTTGGTTGGGGGGATTGTCTTGTTTCCCTTAGCATGATAGTCTCCAGTTCCATCCATTTACTGGCAAATGCCATAATTTCATTCTTCTTTATGGCTGAGTAATATTCCATTGTGTATATGTTCCACCCGTCTTAATTTTTGATTCTTAATTCAGAGCTCTTTTTCTATGACCAAAACAGAAGACAGAAGCATTGCTGAGCCCATTATCAGGTTCTGAGAGGCTGGAGATAATGGACTAGGAACAAGTTTAGAGGTTCCTGTGCCCCAAGCTAGTTTATCCCCCAGGCCTCCAGCCTCAGGTGGGAGGGACATCTTCCCCTAGTGTCCCCTTCCTGGTCCCCCATCCAGTGACCAGTGCAGACACCCTCCCTCCTCTTCTTGCTCTAAGAACCCTCCCCTTTTCAGACCTACTACCCTGGATCCACTTCCCCCGACTGGAGCACTGCCATCTTCAGCTCCCAACAGTCAGATGTGACCGGTGTCTGGTGTCCAGAGGGCTCCTGGAACATGGACTCCCAATCATTAGTTTTGCCAAACCTTGGGTCTTCCCAACAGAAACCAGAGTATAGCTTGTTAACATTTATTGAGTAACCTATTAAGCACACCAGGTCCAGTTTCCATGTTGGTACATGAAGTCATCATGCAATTTTTACTGTGTTTTATAAGAGAGAGTGATGGCTTAGAGAGCTGTAGAAGGAGTCCAAGCCCTTGGGTGGTGGAGCCTGGAACCATCAGCATTGAGCTCCGGGGCCCGCTGAGCTGTGGCCTCTGCACAGCCCCTTCCATATTCTTGTTGCCAACACCGTGTGTGTATTTGGTGGTTTGGGGGGATGTGCCTCAAAATGGCTTACAGGGCCCCTTATCAGAAATGCAGATTCTGCTCACAACAGATTCTGATTCATATTCTGATTCAGGAAGTCTGGGAATTTGCTTGCGAGCGTGCGTGTGCGCGTGCGTGCATGTTTTGCTGGGAATGGAACCCAGGGCCTCACACATGCTTAGGCGAGTGCTCTGCCACTGAGCTACATCCCCAGCCCTTTTTATTTTCACATAGGATCGGCCCTGAACTTGCATCCTCCTAGCTGGGATTGCAAGGCATGTGCTAGTGGGAAATCGCATTTTTAACAAGCTTCTAAGATCATTCTGATGCAGATGATCCTGACCAGGGCTTCAGAGAGGGAAGACAGCCCATCAGAACAGAAAAGAATGATCAAAGGGAAGTGGTTCTTCAGGACACAGAAATCAGAACTGAATTAAACCAAGGAGAGGGAATCTAGAAAGCAGGAAGAGTTAGCCCATATAAGCAATGAGCAGGGAGGCTGGGTGGGCTGCCTGGAAGATTCCAGATGGAAAGGTACAGTCATGGCTGCCTTCAGATTCTTCAGCCCCAAATCTTCCCACACATTCAGCTCTAGCTGACAAAAACATGATTCCCAGCATCTCCTTGTCTGTCTCTGTCGATCTAGTGGCTGCATAAAGTGGACTTCTTTTAGTATTTTTCCCCAAATAAATGGATACACAAAAAGGAATAGACAACCTTCTCTAAACTAAATAGCTGGACCCTAAAGCCAAGAGCCAAGCCTGATCAGTAATCATTCATGAAATTACAAATTACAATTCATTCTTGAAAATATAAATGGAAGGAAGGATGAGCCAGCTAATCATCCTCCAAGAAAACATAGAAACATTCTCCATCATCCTCAAAGGTCAAAATATTTTTCTGTCCTGGGATGACTGATAATAATCCAATGTGTTCATTTTTCAAATTACGAAGACCCACACAATTTCTTCCTCATGATTTTTTTTTTCTTATACATTGAGTTTGTGCATGTATTGCACAGGAGTGAGGGACTAGAAATTCCTATCTCATTTTGGTGCACCCTTAGCCTTCTCTCAACAAAACGTTTGCATCATTTGTGTGCTCGCTCTTTAAAAGTTGGAAAGAGGAAATCTTGAGAAAACAAGTAACCAACACACAATCCTGACAGAGTCTGGGGCTGACATTTGCAGAAGGTCTTGCTCCCTATTTGACTTCCCCAACTTCGTAAGAGGAGAAGTAGGTATGTAAACCAACCCAGTTTTACCTCCTGATGATGATTAAATAGAGTCGAACTCCTTTGGCAAAGAGATTTCTGCAAGGTCTGTGCCTCTTCTGAAGGACATGGAATAGTTTATTGATACCAAGTGGCTGCTGCCTTGCATCATAAAGATGATGACAGTCACCATTGCTATGGTACCCTGGGTGCTGTAGATGGGAATTTGCCCTGATGAGTTCACACAGTCCCTTTGGTACTTACAGGACCTATTTAATAGATGGAGGATTAAATAAGACTCCAGGGAATGACTGTGGCCTCATTGCCACCACATTTCCATTCACAGGCCAGCTATAAGAACCTAAGATAATTGGCCTTATTGGTCCTTCTTACTGAGAATATCCACTGGCAAGAGATTTTTAGCATAGCCATATCCAAGACACCACTTCCTCTGGCTTCCTCCTCCCTCCTATCTATTTTTGGATTAGGCAGAAATGTCAGAATAGCCAGGTATCAGTGACAGGAAGTTTGGAACTACAAAATAATTCCTGGAGAATGCGTAACTCTGAACTCCTCACAGGCTCTGCTTTCACTGAGCCTTAACTGTATGGGTGAACAGCTAATCCCTTGATTCAATGAATCTATTTCAGATGCTAGGGGAGTCTAGGGGCCAAGGAAAAACCACAGTCGTCACACCAACCCATGTGCCATGTTCCACCTTACAGATTGTTTTAGAGTTCACCAACCAAGTTTTCCACAATGACGAGCCTCCTGCCCATTAGGGAATTTGTGAACAAGACATCAGTTGCCTGCAAACTTTTGGAATCAATCAGCTTCAGATGGTTTTGTTTGTTTGTTTGTTTCTTTGTTTTTGTTTGTTTAGTACTGGAGTTAGCCCAAGGGTCCTTAACCACTGAGCCACATCCCCAGCCCCTTTTACTTTTTATTTTGAGACAGGGTCTGACTAAGTTGCTTAGAGTCTTGCTAAATGGCTAAGGCTGGACTCGAACTTGCAACCCTCCTGTCTCAGCCTCCTGAGTCACTGAGATTACAGGCATGAGCCATCATGCCTGGCTCAGCATCAGGTTTTTATCTGTTGCCAGGAAAGGTACTAAGTCGATGGAAATCACTGAGGAGTGACAAGGGGTCTACACTTTTCCATTCCTCAATCTGCCATAAGTTTTGAGAACAATCTGAATTTCAAATAACCTGTCCTGTTGTCTCTTTCTGTCTTCTTATCTCCCTAAATTGCCAGAGTGACTTGGCCCTGCCTTGTCCAATATGGCAGCTGTGAGCCACATGTCACTATTGTGCACTTGAAATGAGGCTTGTCTAAATTGAGATGTGCTGTAAGTGTAAAATACACACCACATTTCAGAAATGTGCTATGAAGAAAATAACTTAAAATATCCCTGGGGCTGGGGATATAGCTCAGTTGGTAAAGTGCTTGCCTCACATGCATAAGGCCCTGGGTTCCATCCCCAGCACCTTAAAAAAATAAATAAAATAATAATAATAATTTTTAATATTGATTATACATTGAAATGATAATATTTGAGAACTATTAGGTTAATTAAAATGTTACTAAAATTAATTTTACCTTTATGTTGGTATGTGAAAATATTTTCAAAATTTTAATTTCATCTGCTTCTTTTTTACTTTTTTATGTAACTACAAGAAAATCTTAAGTTACATATATGGCATACACTAAATATCTACTAGACAGCACTGGCCTAGATGTTCCAATATCTCAAAGTCCAAATAACAGCTGCTTACATTGAAAGGGGCCCAAAATTGTTGGTCCAACCATGTGCTTAAGAGTTTTACTTGAGGAAAAAATAGCCCCGCGTCCACACCTTTCTTGGTCTCCTCTTCACCCCATGCTGCATCCAAAAAGACTCCGGATAGTGAGGCCATCAGAACTGCATCATGGCTCCCATGAGTTTGCAATTCCCAGTACTTGGCGTCATCACGGAAGTGTCATTTTACTGTAATCATCACCAAGAAAAGATTTGGTGTAGCCTTGATTTCCAAAATCCAAATGAAATCATTATTGATTGTCAATATGCCAAGATCAGCCCTTGACTCAGAGATGCTCAGGAGAGCAAAAGTGAATCTTGACTCTTCTTTTTCATCTCCAGATAGAGAAACATGGTCAGGATCCTGATGATCCATCACCTTTTCAGGACTTGAGAGCAAAGGAGCCACTTAGCTCTCCCTAGCTACTTTATTTGTCAAGGAATGACACTGGCAAATTAGGAACTACATGCTAAACTAATAATATTTTAAAGGCTAGTCTTTGCAAATTCTTGTTATGGAAAAAACAAGGACAATGAGAACTATACAAAGGGAGGGGCCTGTGCAAATATCCCAGAGAAGTACGAACCAGGAGCTAGTCGCAGCTGTACTGGAGGGAGAGATAGTGAAGTACAAACTGTGCCAAGCAATATACGATTGCTTTTTTCTTTCTTTTCTTTTTTTTAATTTTTCTGACAGAGGAAAATTAGTGCTTCAAAGGAACACAAGTAGATGGAATGTTTTCTTGAAATCTAGAGAAGCACTTGACAATGTCACATGAACCTTATTGAGCATGTTCACTGAAACTTGCTCCGAGCTAGGGAGGTGATGGGAGCCTGGGAGCATGAAATGCTGTTGCCCAAAGAAGCCACTCGGGCCAAGCTGTGTGGGTCCAGGGGGTGGGAAGGAGGCCTCCTTGGGGTTTGCACACTTCTCACCACTTGCACAGAGGGACCTCACCCAGACTTTAACTCTTGATGTGTCTTAAGCTAAAAATAAAATCAGTATGTAAAGTTTAATTGTTAAACTCCCAAGACATTATTTCAGCAAGGAATGTTTGCCATACATAAAGTTAGCTCTTTTTTTTTTTCTTTTGTACTGGTGGTGTTTAACCAGTGAGCCTTATTCCCTATTTTATTTTTCCTGAAAAAAATATCTTTTATCTAGAGGCAGGGTCTCAACTGAGTTGTTTTTGGACCTCGCTAAGTTGCTGAGGCTAGCTTTAAACTTGCAACCCTCCTGTCTCAGCCTCCAGAGCCGATGGAATTATAGGCATGTGCCGCTGCCCAGCAAACTCATCTTCTTGATGTGCTCTCTCCATTTATCAGACAGTGGCTGCTGGCTGGGGTCACTCTGATTCCAAGTGCAACTCACCACACACAGTACATGCTCAAAAACGCTTCTTCACTGAACTATACCTCCTGACATTTTTTTTTTGTTTGTTGTTGTTGTTGTTTTTTAATCAACATTTACAAATGATCTTTTGTAGAGTTTTCTTATAGAGAAATGGAATATGCATTAGCTAAAAATCTGCTGGATAGAATTTCAGGCATTTTTTAGCCACATATTCCAGCAAATCGGTTTCTGAAGTTTTTGTTATTGTTGTTCCTGAACAAATCTGAATCAGCTCCCTTGTTTCTGGGTCACCCCATCTCCAGCCCAATTAGCCTGCTTGTTTCTGAAGCCCAGCACCTGCACCCAGTGTGCTGGCATGGGGCCTGGGTGGTGGTGGTTGGAGGGGGGGGGGCGCGCGGTACACATTCTTTTGCTAGAAAACAAGACAATTAATGAGGGTGGAAGAACAGGTTTGAAGAGGAAAGTTGAGTCCATTTTTAGGGTTGAAGCTCAGGGCTGGTTCTAGAGCTATTCATTGTGGAGCTACCAGCATCTAGATGCTAGAAACAACCATGAGAAACAACTCATGGGACTACCCACAATGGGAGTGTGGGCTGCACATAAAATTCAGGGCTAAGAAGTTTGGATCAGAGGTTAGAGAGCCTGGAAGCATGGGGTCATGACAGCCATCCTTGTGGGGAGTTCTGAGGTGCCAGTGGCCAAGAGTGCACCAAAGGATATGCCAATAGGGAGTATAAGAAAATGTCAGTAGGATGTGTTTTAAGATTCTCCTTGACCCTGGAAGCAGTCCTTTGGATGGAATGATCAAGAAGCAAAAGCTAGTATGTTTTCTAATTATCTATCAGATAGATTATCCATTGTCATTTATTATTTCTACTAACATGAATGATTAAGAATTAATATATAAGCCAGTCAGTGGCACATGCCTGTAATCCCAGCAGCTCAGGAAGCTGAGGCAGGAGAATTGTGAGTTCAAAGCCAGCTTCAGCAAAAAAAGATGCTAAGGAACTCAGTGAGACCCTCTAAATAAAATACAAAATAGGGCTGGGGATGTGGCTTAGTGGTCAAGTTCAATCCCCAGTACAGGAAAAAAAAAAAAGGAAGAAGAAAAAGAGTTAATACCAACCAACATGAGCTTTCTGGTTTTCGCAATGTACTGTAGTTATGTAAGATGTTTTCCTTGGGGAATGCTGGGTGAAAGGGACATAGGAACTCTGAACTATTTTTGCAACTTCTTGTGAGTCAAAATATTCCAAAATAAAAAGTATTTTACAAAACCATTTAATATGGCAAGGCATACCCAAAGAATCACTCCCAGCCTCCCACATGGGCTACTTCTGTCTACCTGCTCACAGACCCTCATTCTCCTCAAAGAATTGGGCTTTCCCCTTCACTCATCCCTTAACTATCTGCTTCTCACTGGGCCGGGGATGGAGTGCTCACTGCAAGGGCCCTGGAGTGGACCAGGGCACCTCTAAGAGTATTGGCGGCACTAACTGTACCCTTGGACTTGGTGTTGGGCCTCTGGGATCTGGAACCTCCCCTGTGAGATGGAATCTCAGGGTTGGGGGATTCGGTGAAGACATGTGTGCAATCCTTTCCGCCACACAGCACCATTAGAAGCACTAACCAGGGTTCTGCCTTCTCTTTCGCTTTCAGGATGCTTCCATTGCACACAGATTCCACATGATGAGAGAGAAACACCCTGAAAAATTCAACAGCAGGTAAGAGGCTGCAAGCCGGCTGCTCCGCTGCCCCGCCCAGCCGCCCCGCCCAGCCGCCCCGCCCAGCCGCCCCGCCCAGCCGCCCTGCCCAGCCGCCCTGCCCAGTGCGGCCAGCCAGACCCGGGCCTCCCACCTGCTCCTACGGAAATGTTCTTGGCCTGGCCGCCCCGGGACTTCGCTTCCCTGCCACGTTGCCGGAAGGAGGGTTTCCATTTCCAAGAAAAAGAAAAAAAAATGTCAGAAACCTGCCGCAGTCTGGCAGCCTGTCCCTCAGTCCCTCCCAGAGGATCTGTGCAGAGGGAGGGATGTGGGGGTGGAAGGGGTGTGGGGTGCCCGCCTTTGCGGGTAGTGGGGGGAGTCGGTCCTTGGCTAACTGGAGCCCCTGCGGGGGCTTGGCTGCTTCCTCCAAAGGTGCAGCACCCCCACCCCAAATCCTGCCGCGGCCCCGCATTTTTTTTTCTGGAAAGGGTGGAAGGGACTCAACTTCTCCAGGTCCTACATGGGAGGTGGTGGCAGCCCTGGGGTTTGGACCCAGAATGCCAGGAGAGCGTCGCCTCTTCCATCCCCGACAGCAGAGGGCAGCAGCAGAGTGGCACTTGCAAAGGCAATAGACCTGGAGCCCACCAGGCCCCACCTGAGCCTGGGCGCCCTGTGTGCAAGTCTAGATGTTAGATTCAAAAATGAAAGGGAAGAGAAAACCAGGTCTTTTGCAAAGGAAACCAAACCCTTCTTGCATGCCAAGGGAATTTACCAGAACTGAGTTCTGACTGGGCACATAGCTACCCCTGGGATTGTCAAAATTGCCTTTCTCCCTTCTTATTTCTTTCTCTTCTTCTTCTCATTAGCTGACTTCTATTCTTTCTCTTTCCATTTTATTGTAATATTTCAAGATGACCACAGGATCCCACCCCAACCTCAGGCAGGTGGGGAGTAGGGTGGATACTACTTTGGACTTGATCTTTGAACATGAGGGGATTGACATTTATTTACCCCACAGAATTCTCTTCAAAGCAGAGGTTAAAAGGGTCTGAAGACATTCATTTAAAGCCCAGCACCCAGAAAGAGCCGGACATTATTATTATTATTATTACTCTTTGCCCTGACCTCACAGCCTGGGGCGGGGGGGGGGGGGGGGGGGGCTAACCAAGAAAAAGCAAGCCTTTTTAAGGATCAGAAACTAAACATAATGAAGCTACTTCCTCCTCTGGAAGAGCGATCTGTGGGATCTAATCACAGCTGAAGTAACTTTATTAGGATGTGTATTCTGTCACAGCCTATTCCTTCTCACTCCTAACACTCACAGATCCTACACACTCACTCCACACTGCTAAACGTCCGTACTTCCAGCCCCTACCACTGTAGTCTCAAACTTGCAATTCTGTTGATTCTCCTCTCAATCTTCTTCACTCCCGAATATCTACACAGTTTTTTTAAATACTCTTCTTCCACCCATTCCACAGGATTCGCACAAGTACCCTGACACATGCTCACACTCATGTGTCTGAACATTCCATCTGCTTGTGAAATCTGTACGTTCTGTTCATTCATTCATTTATCCAACAGTATTTTTTGAAAACATTCTATCTACCAGACACTATTCTAGAGGTATTTTGGATGGACTGGTGCAGGGCACTCTCAGCCCTTTGGGGGAAACAGAATGGAAAGCAGATGTACATCATGGTCTGTTAAGTGATGTGGATAGACGTGACCAATGGCAATACAAAGCAAGAGTGTGGAACTTGACATGGAGGGTTTTCTAATGAGAGAAATGCCCCATCCAAGACACAGAAAACAGTGTTTTCCAGATTGGCAAAAGGAGAAGGGTAACTCTGAGAGAAGGAACCAAATGTAGGAAAAAATACAAAGGAGTGAGGGTGCAGCATGCTTGGGGCAAAGGAAGTCGTTCACTGCAGCTGGTTGTATGGTGTCTTGGCATGGGAAACAAGCAAAATCTCTGTAATTTGTAGAGAACGAGGAAAGAGGGGGAGAGAAATTTCTCCATATTCCAAAAAATCAGTAGGTCAACATATGACATGAACAGAGTAATCATCAGCCATCCACACGATTAAATACAATTAGAAAGATACATCTGTCAGGAAAAAAAAATGTACTGTGCAAAACACAGTATGAACAAAGCTACTGTGATCTGTATAAACTATTTTCTTTCCCACTTCGCAGACTTCTCAGAGGTTAGGTTCATGCCTCACTCTTCACCTGGTTGAAGTCAAGGTGTTGTGGTACAGTCACCATGGGTGACAGACACCTATATTTGCATTTAAAGAAATGATGACATAGGATGTTGCCTCTATTTCACAAGGTCACCAAACTCTTCCTATTAAGAGCTTTGGGTCCATACTGCTTCTTTTCTGCCTGCTTGCCCATGTCCAAAATACCCAGGAGTGCTCAGTTTGTCCACTGAGAGGCAGGCAAGCAGCCATTTTCTCTAGGCTTCCTTATTTAGCATTGGAGATGGTTTTAAATAGGCAGGTGGTTGTTGCCATGGTTACCCCATTACACCAGCAGCTAAACTTAGGAAGGGCCACAAGGGATAGGAAGAAAGCTTGATACCCAGGATTTGGAAATGTAAACGATATTATCAAATAGGCTTCATTTTACTGAGCTGAACTTGGGTTCTCCAAAGAGCAGCCACAGCTTGGCTAGAAACCTTTACCATTACTGCCTGGAACTGGGCCCTCAGGGATAACCTTGAGGTTAAATACAGGGAGTTATGATTGTTTTGTTTCATTTTGTTTGGTTTTGTTTTCAGCAAGGGAGTGTGACTAGTCAGGGCTGGAACTCATCAGGAAAGTTGACTCTTTCCCATCTCCAGTTCATATTCCTGAGCTATTCTAATAAGAATTCTTAACCCAGGGTTCAGGGGCTTTGGGGATTCTCAGAACACCTTGAAATTGAACCTAAGATCTTAGATATATTGTTCTGGAGAGAATCTCCATAACTAACAGAATTTCTTAAAAGGACCTAAAACCTCCAAATGGTGAAAAATCACAGTTCTAAGGCTTCTTTGATTCTTAAGAGGCGTCAAATATGACTCAGCTGTTAGGGTTTCAGGAAATTTTTCCCCCAGTGGTCTCTTTGTATAGGTTGCTGCCAAGAAAGGTGGTGGATTGCATGAAATTGTTTCCCTAATGAAATAGCTTTGTTAATGGAGCAAGAACCAGACTTAAGGAGGTAGCAATACGGGCCATGTGTGATGGTGCTATTTTTGATCCCTTCTACTACCTAGTCTTTGAATTGCTAGGTTCATAGTCTAGCAAAGAAGAAAAAACATTCCTCAAATATTTTTATAAAACTATTTTAACATACAAAAATGTTACAGGAAGAGTATACAGGAAGTCATAGAGTATATAGCACATTTTAACATTTATATCCCAAGCATCATTCACAAGTGGATCATTTTTGAGTGTAGAAACAGTGTTACAAGGGACCCAAAGAATTATTGTCCACTTTTGAACTCCTACAAGATGCCAGGTGGTATATTAGTTTTTTTAAAAAATATATTAAACTATTTAAATCTCAAAACAATTATATAAGGTAAATATTATCATTTTCATGTTACAGATACAGAAACTGAGGCTGGGAAAAACTAAGTTACCTAGCTGAGATCACAGGTTTTTGTTGTTTTTTTTTTTAAGCTGTGAGATTAATTTGATTTCTGACTTATCTTAGTTGAAGACCTTTTGCTGTACCTGCTGTGACCCCCAGATTTCCTTTATCAAATACCTACTATTACCAGATGCTCTGATAGGTACTTTTTTGGGGGGAACTTGAGTTCCAATTCAAGAATACTTAACTACAGAGCTAAATCTCCAACACCTTTTAGTTTTATTTTGAAACAGGGTCTCCCTAAGTTGCTTAGGGCCTCACTAAGTTGCTAAGGCCAGCTTTGCACTCCTGAATTACCGGGATTACAGGTGTGCACCACCACACCCAGCTCTAGTAGGTACTTTATACACAATCCCTCTCAGTACTCATAACTTGCAGGTAAGTGTTATTGTCCCTTTTTTAGAGAGGAAGAAACTGAGGCTAAAGAGAGTGGATTTCTCATGGGCTCATCCAACTATATGAATCGCCTCAATGAGAAAATGCCTGCTGAGTGCAGAAGGAGGAGACCAATTATATCTTGTGTGTAATGAGTCTTCTCCCTATCTCAATGTGCATAGCAGGGAGCAGGCATGGCTATATGATTTTGTGTGACCCAGAACAAAATTGAAATGTGCCTTCCCTTGTTCTATTAAGAATTTAAAGTTGGTGAGCCTTCCAAAGTGTGAGGCATAGATCTCACACTGATGAGTGAAATGAGGGAAAGGAAATAAGAGAAAGAAGGCAAATTTTCCAGGTCTTGACGAGGGGAGAGTTTACAATAGAGGCAAAATAATGGAGAAAAGAGAGTATTTTAACTAGGGGATAAGGAGAGGGATTATCCATCCTTCAAAGGGACAGCAGTTAGTACTAGCAGGACTTCCATGAAGAATGCTATCCAGTCCTTTATGAAGTTTCCAGATTAAGTCTCTGTGAAGGGTTTTGTACATATGAAATCTACACTAAAAACTATCTAATTCCAGTGTCCCTGGCAGTGAGAATCCAGAAAGAGAAGTCTAACTACGGAGGCTTTTTTTATTGTTGGTCAGAAACTCAGAGCACTTGAGGAATGTGTTATTCAAACCTGCTGAGTGTCATCCACTTGAATATGTCCCTCAGCAGTTGAGACTGAAGCAAGATATTTCCTGTCGGGCCTTTCAAAGGGACCACAACCGTGCTTCATTCCTTACCCAAGGCTGACCACCTTTCCCAAAAGCCCTCGAGTAATTAACAGGCTCTGGAGTGTTGGCTTTCTTGGAGCCAGGCCCATGGAGTAGCTGACGAGGGGTTCCCCAGAAGCCCTAATGTAGCTTGAGTCCTTAATAGGTTGCAAATACAACTTGCAAAGAACTAAGCACTTCGTAGATATTTATAGAAGGAGGCAGCAGGGTATAGCCGAAGCTGGCATCCAAACCTGGCTCTGCAACTTGCTAGCTGTGTGACCTTGGGCAAGTTAATCTTTTTAATCCTTTGCTTCCTCCCTTGAAAATCTTGCAAGGTTGTTGTAAGATGTAGTAAGTTCATGGCACACAATAGGTTCTCAATAAATATTTCTCATTGAATATCATTGACTGGCAAACAGAGGAAAGCATTGCTGAAATTGCCATAAAGCATTAACAATCAGATACTCTTTTGATGGAGTGGCAGGTGGAATTCAGTTCTCATTCTCATAGGATCTTTGGTCTATAGGCAGAGTCCTTTAAAAGAAAAGTTTGAGAACAACTAAAAGTTGGAGGACACCCCAGAAACGATGAATTGAATCTGACTTAATCCCTCTCTTAGAGGATGGGAACATGGCACCAATTATCTATCCAGTGTTGACTTAGGTTTTCCAGGATGGGTGCTGTGGAGGAAATTCCTCCTCCTGGCTCCATATGGGTTCAAGAAGCAGAGGTTTGGGTCTGAACATCATAGATTCTAAGTCCAGAATCTAAAGACAGAATCAAAGTGGGGAGTCCAAGACCCCAGCTGAAATGGTACCAGAAGAAGCAGAGTAGGGGTGAAAGAGGGAGAGTTGTAGGGCAGGTACCATGTGGTTTACCAGCTGGGTCCATGGAATACCCAGCTGGTGGCTAGGCAGGTGGCCTAGGGAAGTCAGGTGCTGGAAGATGTGACTATTCTCCCCATCACCAACCCCCAACCTTAGCTGAACTCAGAGATGTTCAGTGGGAGGAGGAGCAACATAAGCTAGCAAAGCTCTAGGCACATAGTTCTAAAAATGAAAGTGCCTCCTCTCTTGAATACCATGGTATGCTCTGCAGTCCCAGCATGCAGTGTATCCCCATATTCGTAAGGTAGTCTTCTTTTATCTAAAAATAAAACCATCTTAAGTTATTTTTTTCCAGAAGCACTATGAAATAGCCCAATATCACAGCCCAGATGTTTAGTTTTCCCAAAGCAAAGGATTAAAAATCGTCACTACTGGAGTCTGCATTCTGTGCCCTAACTTGGGCTTTAGCCCTTCTCATCCAGCAGCACTCAGCACCCCAAAATAGACCTACCCTAGGTACCCAGTACTCCAAACTGTCTGCATCTATTTCCCCCAATAGGTCAAATTCTTTTTTTTTAATAGTCAGGATTCTGAAAAGCCCCCAACATAAATTATTGTGGCATTTTCTGTTTCTTTCCCCTGTAGGCATTCATTCATCAAAGAAATGTTTGGTGCTGTGTGCTCAAGTATCTTTGGCTCTTGACATCAGTCCTGACAGAGCAACTTACTTCATTATTTGACCATTCAGATACTAACCTACAAAAATGCTTTAGCCCCCACCCAACCCCACCTCTACTTGGAAGAGGCACAGCAACTAAAATGAATGAAATATGGGTTCATGTTTTTTCTCCAGGCTCTCATTATTACACAACTGCAGAAGCCCATGCTTTTTTGGCTGGATTTTTTGTTTACAGTCAGCCCTCAATGATTTGCAGAAATGCAGGAGCAGCCACATGGATCATCTAAAGCTGTGGATGATCAAAGATTTTAGGAGGCTGCTATTAATATTTGTGCAGTTCTCTCCACCCTGACATTCACAGTATTTTAAATAATATGATGAAATCAATATTAACTCTTAGTATTGCCTTCCTTTTCCCGCCTGGCTTCCCAGTCAGCATGGAACCGGCAAGAAAAACTCTCAGAACATGCACAGGGGCAGCCTTTGGGACCTTGGGGCTCTCTCCAAAGTTGCCATTTGAACAGATCAATTCCTTATGGCAGCTTAACAGGCCTTTTCTCCTTGTCCCTGCCAGGCTAGAATAAGAAAGGTATTATTCATGTCAACAAAGAGCAGAATCAGTTGGTGATAATGTCAGAAGGAACTTGAAAGCAAGCTGTTTTTCAAGACTTTTGGCCAAGTAATCCAAAAGTTATCAGTATTTCTCGATTGATTGGTTTTTAGAAGCATTTGCATCAAAGAGCTCAAGGTATAGCATGTAATCAAGTTCAGAAGGTGAGGGTTAGCATGATAACCTCATGAAAGAAAGTCAGAGTACACAAAGTAGAAGCAAGGTGGGAACTGCCAGGGCCCTTAGAGGTGTTGATGGTCTGGATGCTTTTCAGAAGGGAGAGGTCAAGAAGGTACGGGAACTTTAAACTTTTAATGATTTGTAGGAAAGACTGACTCTGAGGTTGTTTTACCCAAAAAAGAGGTTTAGGGAAAAGTGATTATTGGCCTCAAATATGTAAGAGGGTTTTCTCATAAGGGAGGAATTGGGTTATTTGGCATGATAAATCAGAAGGAAAGTGACTGGAAAGACCAATCTGAGCCCCAAACTAGGACATCACTTCTACCAGTTAGAGCCATCCTCAAGTATAGTGGGTCATTAGGTACATTGGTGGGTTTTCACATTTTCTATGCAAGCAAGGTGCTAGATAAATCGTTTTGGACTCCAATAGAGCTAAAGGCCCAAGAGAATAGGTTCTGTTATCAGACAACCTGGATTCAAGTCCTGCAGTTGTCACTACTTTTGTGTGACCTTGACCAAATTGCTCTTCCTAAACTTCAATCTTCTGACCCTGAGAATTGGAATATGTCTCCATATGTGTTTTGTGTGGCTGCTCTCTCCAATTACCACTAACTTTGTAGCTTAAAACAATACTACATTATCATATGACTGTTCTGGGGGTCAGAAGTCTCAACTAAGTGACTCTGGGCCAAACCAAGGGTCATCAGGGTTGCATCCTTTCTGCAGGCTCTGGGGAAGAATCTGTTTCCTTGTCTTTTCCACTGGAGGCTGTCCCCAGTCCTGTGCTGTGGTCTCCTTCCATCCTTATAGCCAACAATGGCCAGTGGGATCTTTTTCACATTACATTCCTCCAACAGGCTTTCTTCTGCTTCTTTTCCACATATCCAGGCCCTTAAGATTACATTGGAACCACACAGAATAATCCAGAATAACTACCCCACCTCAAGGTCAGCAGACTCAAAATTTAAAAATTTTTTAAACATTTATTTTTATTTTTTTTTAGTTGTAGGTGGACACCTTTATTTTATTATGTGGTGCTGAGGATCGAACCCAGTGCCTCACACATGCTAGGCGAGTGCTCTTCCCTTGAGCCACAACCCCAGCCCTCACAATTTAAATTTTATCGGCACCCTTCTTTCCCCTTTGCCATAAAACATAACATATTCACAGTTTCTAGGAACTAGAACATGCATCTTTAGGGCATTGTTCTTCTTACCACAAGTACCTTACCTCGTGGGTTTATTCTGGGGATCCAATGAAAGAATGCATTTAAGGGCTTATTATAGAGTCTGGCATATCAATGGTGCCTATTATTATGGTTATTAATATTCTTATAATTACAAAGAAAGAGTCTGCATCAGATAATAGTCACATTTGATGACTCAGGCACTCTTAAAACTGAGATTTAATGATTCTCTATGATGGTCATAGAGTAATAGAGTAATCAATGTAGAAACATATGGCATTTTTTTCCTTTTCACACATCTTGATTTCAAGTTTTTTCAATAAAATATCAATATATTTGTCATTATAACGATTTAATAATACATCACATAGTATTATTACATAGTACATTGAAACATCATTATAAAAAAATTGAAAAGCTCAAAAAAGTTAAAGAAAAAAAAACAAATCAATCATCATTCATAGTTCCATCATTCAGAAACATAATATTGACTTTTGATGATCTCAGCGGTTACCTTGATATGCATATCCTAAAATATTTAGGACAATATGTTATTATAAAATTTTATGTACCATTTTTAAATAATTTTTTCCATAAAAGTCATTCAGGCTCATTATAGACAAATTAGTCATATTGCACCCATTCCCCCCCGCCCCGAAATAAACCCTGTCCACATTAAAAAATATTTTCTTACAGCACTTTCATTGCACTGTTTCATTTACTTGAGCTCACACTGTATACACGGGTTCAAAACACGATTAACACAGCATTGCTTATAAGTTTTGAAAGGAAGTGATAGAAAGCAGCTGATAGGAGTGCATTTATCTGCAGCAGAAGTTTTATTAGACTTTTCCAATTAAAAACTCCCAACGCACTTGTTCAGTCAATATGAGAGTTTTAAAGCTATTATTCAACTCCCTTTGCGTTGGAAATAACTATCTGATATGTTCTGCAGTTCTACTTTTGTGGAGGATAAATAAAAAAGATCTTATTCTCTTTGCACTGTTTCAGGATCTGTGCATAATTTTACAGTATCTCAGGAGGGCCAGTTTCTATGTTATTTTACTTTAGCAAGGGTTGCCTTCAGAACTTTGCAGTGGTGTAGTTTTTAAACACAAGTGAATAAGAGTGTATTTATTAAAGTGTTTAGAATTCAGTCCTACTGCATCCCATACTAACAATAGTAGTTATCATTTGCTGAGAACCTTCAAGAATCTCATGTATATTATTTTTAGTTGGCCCAACTTTCCAAGTAAAAGGTCAATATTAAGGATCCATTTTACAGATGAGAAAACTGAGGCTCAGAGAGAGACTATGCAAGTTGTTCCAAACCCCATAAGTTAATAGAGGAGCTGCTGTTCAAATCTAGGTCTGTCTGACTCCACAGCCTCCATTTATCCCATCACATTTTCCTGCCTCTCTTTGGGCCCAGTTTGATGCCTCATGACCAAAGAAGCACCCAAGAAAGAGACTAGAGAATAACTTGAATCAATGAAAGGACCTACATAAAAACCATAAATAAACCCAAATCACTTTTCCTGGGGAAAAATAGAGAATGTATTGGGAACAGACCTCAAGCAAAGGATTCATGGTAGTAAATGGCAGACCCACTTCCTTACTCTTCATCTCAGCTCAGGAAACAATGTGGAGGGGCAGGGGTTTGGGAATGTGCTTGTGCTTTAGAGGTGAGGTATTGTTTGGGGTGGGAACAGGAATCTTCTAGCCTGGAGACATATTAAAAGCTGAAATGAATTCCTGAGAGAAGTTGTAGAATCCTTTCACGGGTTTCCCAAAGCAGAACATTTCATTCATCTGGGGTCACAAACTTTATCTTCTTTGAGCCCAGAGGTGTGCTTGTTGCACCACTAGGCCCCCTCCCAGCCGGAGCTCTCCACCCACCACTCTTCAGCAGGTCTCCTGTGAGACCTCTTTCCTCCTATGCTCCTCAACTGCCCAGTGGTCCCCAAGACCACATGCCCATATGCCAACCTTGGGATTAGTCACTTCTAATCAATCATGTCACCCTCCCTGGGTAGGCCCACCCCATCTGGAGCTGCCTGGTAGTCACCCTGAGATGTGACTACACATAATCTGCCATCGCAACTGTGTCCATTTTATAGAATTTAAGCTCCCTTGTATTTGCATAAAATCCTCCTCAGATGCCAATCCCACCTTCTCCTTGACTTGCATCGGTTCTCTCACCTTCCCTCACACCTGCCCTTGTGTTTTTAATTCTTCTGTCTAGTGTGACATCCCCAATTTTGATTTAATCATTATCTATTACTTGTTTCGAGATGCTGCCCCCAAATTCCTCCCTCACTGACCAACCCTGGCCCTGGCCTTCATGTTTGCATTCAACTTTCTCTTAGAATTCATCTTCAAGGTTTTTGACACTTTTCCCCACTTTGATTTTTCTTCTTGGTTTGTTATAATCTGTTTATAATCTGCTAGCTTTTCAGCACATTCATAAGCTTTCACTCAGAAAGAGTCTGACCCTGTTTGGGACCCACTAAACTAAAACTGTAAGGGTGGGACTGAGCATCGTTCTTCATTTAGCCACAATGCATTGAGCATGATTTTGTTTTAGCTTCCTGCTAGGGCTGAGAGGAAAGGTGGACTGCCATAACCGCTTCTTTCCGGCAGTGGATGGGTCTTGCTGGGATGATGAACACGTTCAGAAGCTATAACAACTGTGTCAGTATCTGAGGGCTGCTGTAACAAAAAGATCACTTAACAACAGGGAATTTATTCTCTCACAGTTCTGGAAGTTATAAGTCTGAGAGCAAGATGTCAGCAAGGTCTGTTACTTCCTAGGATCCAAGAGAGAATGCATTCCATGTCTATCCCCTTGCTTCTACTAGCTGCTAGCAATCCTTGGCATTCCTTGGCTTGTAGATGCATCACTCCAGTCTCTGTGTCCTTCATCACAGGACATTTCCCCAATGTGTCTCTCTATTTCCAAGTAAGGTCTCATTCACAGGTATGGGGAGTTAGGGTTTCAGCATATCTTTTTTTCACAGGGATACAATTCAACTCACAACATCAGCCCTCCCCCAATCTCTGGGGGAGGAGGAATATAATATAATATGGTGATCTTTGTTTCAAAGGGGGAACATGAACAATGAGGGTATTGTGTTGCTGAAGCACCTAACTGTGAAAGTGAGATTAGACTTCAAAAAGAAGGTAAATTTTGAGTGAGAGCTTGGGAGATAGAAATGGGACTTCACTGAGGGTAGAAGGAACCAGAGGCAAGCTAGGAGGAGGGAGGCAGCCTGGACAAAGGACATAACGTGTGGAAGGTCCCTGGCAGGAGAGGAAAGGTAAGAGATTCCAAGTGAGGAGGAAAGGCAGGTGGGAGAGAGGTGGGATGAAGCTCCTGTGGCAAGATGGTGGTGGTCTTTGGAGGAGTTCCCACTTTATCCTAACCATAGGCACGTGAACAGTGCAGACACGCAGTCATCCAGTGTCTTTTGAATGGATCAATGAAAAAATGACTTCCTGTCAAAATTTGCAGAGCAAAGATTCCAGAGCTTCTCTTAGAAACATCTTTAAATACTGAGCCTTGCTGCAGTCTTACTAAAGTGCAGGATGTTAGGCTAGACCCAGGAAATAGAGAAAAAGAGAGGAAGAGGTAACTCCTGGGGTAGGGTGTCAGGAGAGAGCTGGGGGAAGCCAGCTCTGCTGACCTCCAGGAGCTGGGTAAACTATGGCAACCAACCACAGAGCTTTCTTACAAACCCTGGGCTTTAAAGCAAACTGTCGGGTTGTGGAAGTAGAAATTCATATTGGGGGGGGAAAAAATTCCAAAGTTTCTCTCTTCCTTTCCACCACAATTCAGATTCCTTCATGCGGAAGTCAATTCAGGTGGCTGTGAAAATTAGTTTAACATATCTTTTTGTTTGTTTCTTGCTTACTTGCTTGTTTTTAGTTACAAAAAGAATGTCAAAGTTCATTAACCTTCTATTGGGCTTTATTAATTAGAACTTTGGAAAATTGTTACCCTTTTGTTTATGAGTATTTTATGATATAACATAGTCCATCTTATATTTAGAGCTGATGTGATTAGCATCACATCTCATTCTGACATGTTTCCTTTAAAATGTTCATAATTGTCCACATTTTATTAAGAAGAAATTTAAAAACAAGGTGAAGGGATAGTAGATGTTCTCCAGAGTGAGTCAAGGGATTAATTTTAATTCTTCATTTAAATCAACATTTCCTATGGAAATTTTTAATGCACTTACTATTTGACCAAAGGACATTTTGAAAGCAGCCTTTCACTAAAATTACCAGGAAACTCAGTAACTCTATTTAGCAAAATTAAAAATAAATAAATAAATAAGAAACCCAGGAAAAAAATCACTTCATAACTCTGTTATGTCAGGCCCCGTGAAATGTAGACATGATTCCCAAGGCTCATTGCATCCAGCGTCTGAAGAGCTGAGTTTCAGCCCTTTTTCTTGTTTACTGTGTGCCTTTGGGAAGTTACTCATTTCTCTGATTCTTAATGTTCTGCTGTGTAAAATGGAAATCACAACTATCTCACATGATGTTTACTAGATTAGAGTAGATAAATACATGGATTGGAAATTTTGAGGGGGTTGCCATAGGAATTTGTGGGGACATGCAGCAGGGTATATATGAATCCATTGAAAATCTCTAATCCAAATACATGGTGTTGTGGCTTTTATCTGTAATAATTTATAGAATCTTAGCTTTAGACAGGACTTGAGATTTCAATCGGCATAAGTTTCCTCTCTATAAATACCCCTGTTGAGGGTCATCAGATTTCTACTTTGAAGACTGTAGAAGTGTTTAAATTTTGGAGTTGCAGGAAAGGGGGTCTTACCACTTCACATTTTCCTAAGAAGGCATTTTCCCAATCTTCGAATGCTCTTCAACGAAAGAAAGACTCTCCTTAGTCCAAGAATGTACTCTATGCCCTCAAATTACTAAAGTGTCAGGGACTTTTGTAATCACTGAATATTCGTGTTATTTGAACCTACACTTAAATCGAAATTTCTCGTTGTCTAGTAGAAGACGTCTTCTCTTCTATTGAATGGAGAGTCCCTTTAATCTTGGAAGTGGGCCCTTTTGGAGAGCATTCCAAAGTGCCAATCAAGACAAGTACTCTACCTTGCCTTTGAACTCAATGAGCTGAAAGTGTGTCAGTAAACTCCAGCTTTGGGTTACTATAGAGTAAGAGGTGGCGGGAAGATCCTGGATAAATTAAAATCTCACCCCGTTTATCTTGGCTTTTGTTGGAGCTGTCAACACAGAGCGTTCTAATGAGTCAGGTTCTCTCTTTCCTCTTCTGTATCACTTTCTCCCTGAACTGGGGTGGGGAGAGGGACAAGCTACTCATAATCAGGGTTTCTGTGGATATGCACAGGGTTGGGATGAAGATAACGTAACAGGACGCCCTCCAAACTGAGCTGATGGCTTGGTTCAGATTTTATATATTGCCTTTTCCTCCACCTAACTGTTCATAAGAATATGGGTAGGCAGGAGAGGAGGATGAGATATGCCGCAGTCTGGCTGGGCACAATCAGGAGCCACTTGTCAAAAGAAACTAACTTTATTTTTAGAACCACACACGCCAAACAAAACAGCCTCTCAGGAAAAACCCTCAGAGCCTCAACTGCCACGACCGGCTTTCCACAAGCCTCTCTCTCCCACACAAGCTTCTCTCTACCTCCCACAATCCTCCTGCTCTTGAGGCCGATTGGCTGGGTCACGTGGGCGGAGCCAAAAAAGTCCCCCAATGAGCAGCTCCGTGGTCTGAAAGGGCAGGGAAACAGCCCAATGAGCATCACCGCAGAGGAGCCAATCAGCTAGATGTTGCTGGGGCCGCTGTGAGCCAATCATCAGCCGGCAGCTGGAAGTTTGCTGGCAGCTGGAAGTTTGCTGGGGCCCCTTTGGCTGTGGCTCTCAACAGAGATAGTCAACAATAGGCCAGTGGGGTAGAAAAGAAGAGATTTGAAGAACTAGAGAACCTGCTTTTCCAGTAATTAAAAGTCAAGTTTATTACTCAAGTGTTTCATGATTGTGGAATAGTCAGTTACTTACCAGATTGTGCCCTAACTTATAAACACAGATCAACAGAAAATATTTTCTCCCAGAAGAGGTAGAGGTGGATATTTTGCTTCTGTGCATTTGGGCTTAAACACCAGCAGCTTCAACTCTCATCCAGCTGCAGCCAGTCAGCCCTTGAAATCAGACACACATTAGGACTCAGGACTCAAGTGCCAGATAGGAAGGAGGGTCCAATTGGGAAGGATAGAGAGCCCAGCGCCCCTCCGCACATGCCACATCCCCAGCCCGGGGGGAGACATTTTTGAGTCAGCTTCCAAGAAAATTTCCAGGAGGGAAAAAAAAATTATATATATATATGAGGGGTCATAAATCCAAATGCCAATAGAAGCCTGGAAGTTAATGTAAATGAGAGAGTGGATGGATATGAGACTTTGGGTACAGTGGGGGATCCTGCAAACTGGAGAACATGAGAGAGTGCTTAAAGGAATCAGCCAGTTCCAATCAACTGTAGTGAGGTTGATAAGGAACCCAGTATTAATGGACTGATTTCCTAAGAGAATCTGGACTCCAAGTGTGTATGTACAGTATTCCAGTTGAAAAAAAATCACTGTGTAAGCCAAATCAGCACATCCCTGGGCCCATAACATGCTTGGACTTCCAAGTTGCCATGTTGATCCCAGGAATTAAAAAACATAAGGACGAGGTGGATACCAATTATTTATTTTTCTTGCTTGACTTTGGTCACAAATTATTGATGTTGTAGATATAAACTAATCCTCTACCAAAAATTGAAAATGAATGGGCTTTAGGAAAATTTAAGAGGTCAGTGTATTTGCATCAGTAAAGGGTTCCTAGATGTCATAAAAGAGATGATTCAAAAAGAAAAGGAACTCAGAAGGTCAGAGAGAACGTAAATCAGAGTCTGATTTAAGAAATAGATAGAACATGGAAAAAAAGAGCAAATGCCCAATCTCTGTTTGCGGGGGGAGAAGGGGCAGAGAATGAAGCAAATGTATGAGGCTCTGCCCAAAGAGGGTAGATTTGGACCTTCTGGAAAAGGAGAAGAGAATAGTTAACACACTCATCATGAGAGTCAACTCATGATGAGCCTGTGGAGGTAGTTACCTAAATTGTCTTCTTCCAGCACGTGTTATAGTAAGTCGCATTGTTGATGTGCATTCCCTAGGATGGCAAGAGAAAATTAACAGGAATATGATGGAGGTGGGTAATCATTAAATACACCTGGGAAAGCCTAAATTAAATTTATTTCTATTCTGTACAATGTTATAGAGACTTTAATATAGATTCTAACCTACTGAAATCATTTAAAAGCAGAATAAAGTATTTTAGAAGAAATAGGCACCAGTGGGGAAATGCAGAGCTGTTCTGTAGCTAATCTGAGAACAACTGTTCTTCTGGACCATGGATTTTGATGCTGGAATGAGAGGCCCTTGGCAAGGAATCGGGAGCTTGTCACATAAACCAAGAGGAATATTTTGGGCCAGAGACTTGCAGACCAAACAGGAGAGCTTTAAAATGAGATTTAAGGGGGATAAAGTAGAGAATATTTAAATGAAACTCTACAATCACAGCCCACGGAGGGGCAGCAGGTGTAGGCTAGAAATAAGGAGCCCGGCAGAGGTGGTGCCAAGCAGTTCTCCTGAGGAACATCAGGGCCACACCTACAGCTGGGGCACGTTTGCCAAGGGCACAAAGAGAGGGGGAAAACTGAATGAGTCACGTTCTTAGGGGAGACAGCTGGACCTTAGAGACAGCAGGTAATGATAGGGTGGGGTGGAGCACACATCCACAGAGTAGGGATAGGTACTGACGGAGGATGACAAGTTCACATAAATCACAGTCACTGAAATGGGTGTTAAGAACGCACACACAAGTGTAAGAAGTCACACACGTCAGAGTGGAAGCAAAGCACAGAGCATATGGCTGAGATTTGCAAAAGGACAAAATCAAAAAGATTTTGCTGGCAGTATATACTACAGTTTCTCAGGCAGAGCAAGGCTCTGGCTGATGCTTTTCTATTTAAGATTTTTAGAACTGGCACAGGAGGGAGGTGGGATAGGGAAGGGAGTCGGTATTTATTTATCCAGGCATCTGCCCCATCTAATGAATTTTTTACTTGCCTTGCTAGTAGTTTCAAGACTTGAGAGGTAAGGGAAACCGAAGAAAGGACTTTCTCTGGACTTCATCTGACCAGGAGGCATCAAGCCTCGATGGTGTGAAAGGCACAGGAAGCTTAGGGGGAGGTCACCAGACCGTGCTGGAGTTTTGTGATAGCAAAAGAAAGAAACATGATACCTAGCTAAGTGTGTGCCCTCTACTACCCTTCCTGTTCCCTCTGTTTCTCACTTTCCCTCTGGCATCTCCAGCCCTATCCTAGCAATATCCCAGCCCAGACTTCAGGGTCACCACCAGGGACCTCAAGTGGTGAAAAGCAAAGATCACCAATCCAAATTAAGCAGGAAAGATATGCTGCTTGTATTTCAAGGAACACTGGATTCATGAGGCCACAAAGCCAATTTCATACAAGGAATTCTATTTTGGCTTTATGCGAGTGTATATCATGTATGATATATACGTACTCAATATTCCCAATAACCCCAGCAAGGAAGGTGATATTATCCCAAATGAACCATGAAGAAACTAAGAGACAGAGATAAATGACTTACCCAAGCCCATAGAGGAAGTAAATGAATGAACTACAGCTTGAACCCAGGCCTTTCTGTCTTCTAACCAGAGCTCCTTTAGCTCCTCCAACTTGCCTCCAAAACTAGACATTATACTTCAGGTACTGAAGGGGTTAATTGGCTTTTGTGGGCAAGTGTGGGAACCTAACCTCAACATAATATTGTTTCTATGGGGAAATGTGCTCAGAGTGACAAACAACTGGCTTAACCAAGGAACTTTTGTAACCTGACCTATCTTAAGTTGGGCACTGCCTCATGTTCAGAAAGGCTGGTTGTGGGAGAGAGGGGATCAGGCACATTCAGCCTCTGTCCTCTGACTCTATAATATCATTCCCCCATCTAGCTGTGCATCTGTCTCTGTCACATCTACAAATAGCCCTAGCAGTACCTCCTGCAGAAGGTAGCTGTCAGGATCAGACAAGGGGGACCCTTGGGTGTGTAAGGCAGCTAACGTAATTCCGGCATGCAGTCAACATGTGAGACTGGGGTCAGAGATTCATCCCGACAGCTGAAGGCCAGGTTGAGTTGGAGAAAAAGAGATGCAGAGAGCCAAGGTAGAGCTCTGTAGGTCCTGCTTGGGGTCCACCTGGCAATCTCAGCAGTATGGACCTGCTTCCTGACTTTGCATCTGCCCCCGGCAGGCAGTTCCCCTTTATAGCCTTGGTTGGCCACGACACAGAAAGCGGCCTTCCTCTGCAAGAGGCTCAGTTCTAGCAAAAAGCCACTTTCTCAGGCCTTTGGGGCTTATGTTCCAATAAGTTGTCCTCACCTACCTGTGTCTTAACTGTCCCCATATGCCTTCAGGTCCTGGACTGAGCAATACTGCAGTCATTCCTCTCTGCCCTCCCCCTCCCCTTCCAGGCAGGGATTTCTTTTTGTCCCAGTATTTGACTTTTCTCACTGATAAATGCTCCAGCCAAACTGGCCTAAAGGGGATTTTCTTTCCATGAATAACTGAATAACTCTTAAAAAGGAGGAGGGATTACCAAGAAAGAGCCAAACTCTGAATTTTTTGTCTTTTTTCCTTTTGGATGGGGGAAGGGAGCTACTTTTTCCTGGCAAGGACAGATACTCACTAGGAAAACACCCTAGAGACTCAGACTCTCCAGAGATTCTTTTCTCTCCTGACAAGGTGTTGCCCACCTTGCCTGCCTCCCAGAGGTCCCTCCCAAGACCCCCAAAGTGGTGACATTCATACCATCATGGCAATTCTCTGGTCAGGCTGCAGGGTCTATGTCCACAGAGAAGCAGTGTCTGTGAGCATGTTGGGTAATCTCAGATCATGAGTCTCAGAGAAGCCTTCCCATGTGGCTCTGCAAGTGCCCACACATGCACACGCATGTCTTCATGTGCTGCTTTGGGGGAGGATCCAATTTCAGACTTTGGCAGGCTTCATCATGCTTGGAGTCCTGCCCTTAGGAGGAGGTATTGTCAGGTGCCAGACAGAATTTGGGAGAGCCTATCAAAGGAGCCTGTGTGGGTAAATGTGTCCATACTCCACAGAAACAAACTTGCATGGAAAAGAGAGTCACGGCTCTGAGGTCATTCATTCTTTGATGCCTGGACTTACCCTGAAAGATGGGAGAAAATGCTGTAGGCAAGAGGCTTGTAGGTTTGGCCCTTTGTTTACTTTGGGCCAAGTGTAGATAGAGTTGAAAGACCAATTGGGAGGCCAAGACAACAGACTCTCTGATGAGTGTCATAGAATTCCAAGCAATCAGAGAGCCTCCAACCCTGAATTGGGATCTGTGGCCATGCATGGAATCTGGGTATTAAATGTGAGCAAACCCAGCCCACAGCTTTGAGTCACGATCTTCTGGGTTGATTGTCCCGTTTCTGCCAGATGCCTCTAGGGCATAGTAGTGGAAGCTGGGCATGGAGGAGGTTGAAGGGGCAAAGGATTAGGACTGGAAGTCAGGAGCTGGCATTTTTTTTCCAGCTCTCTACCTCCTAGCTGCACCATCAAGGAGTGATCTCAGTTCCTAACAGTTACCATGAGGATGCCATGACTTAGAAGAGAACCACCATCCAGTCCTGGTGGAGAGTAGTTCTGTACTATCAAGTATTTCTGTTCATCGCCCACCACTCCCCACCCTGGAGGCCATATTGAGTAAGATTTTTGTCACTCATAAAGCTGTTTTTAGTAGTAGTTTTCCCATTATTTAAAACAATTTTTTAAGTTGTTAATAGACCTTTATTTATTTATACACGGGGCTGAGAATCGAACCCAGTGCCTCACACATGCCAGGCAAGTGTGCTACCACTGAGCCCCAGCCCCAGCCCCGCTAGTTTTCCCATTTTTATTATTCAAAATCTATTTACTATTCAATCAGTATCTCTGGCTACCAAACAATGTAATTGATTTAATTATATAAAAAAGGAATTTAACCCATTAGCCTATGTCACCTTTATTAAGTAATAGTAATTATTATTATTGTTATTTAATAACAAATAACAAAGTTATTTCTATTCTGTGTGAAGACATGTTGACAACAACTCACAGATTTTATTTATATTTTAAAAGACTCCTTGGAACCTGTGATCCCTTGGCTGGGAATCCCTGAATCCCAAGAGCACTTAAAATGCAAACAATCTGTCATCTGTGATTTTACAGGTAATTTTTCACATATGCAAATGACTTAAGTGTCTTCATAGATTAAGAGGATTTCATACTTAAACAATAAATTACATCCTGAGCAAGTTTCTCCCTCCAGTATCAGCCTTTTTTTCCCCTCTTAGGTCCTTTCTTGAGCTCTCCCCGCTTTCTTGCTCTCTGTGTTTTTGCCCACTCCCTCCTGATCTCTGGTCATCATTCATCAGCCTAGATTTTCCTGAGTGCCATGAACACCCGTCTTGTCTCATGTATGGAACAAAGCCAGAGAATACCTTGCTCCTTGAAGCTGAAATACACTGAGCCAACACAAATCTGTTGGCAGGAGCAGCAGGCACAAGAGTCCGATTCAGAGTACAAGAACAGCTATTTATAAAGCCTCCTTCCTGATTGCTGGGTTTTCACTTTCCCTTGAACCGAAGGGGCCACTGCTGCGCCTTGGGAAAGATTATTCTATCCGCAGCTCCGTGCCTGAGGGTCACCAAGGGCCCATAATGATGAGCAGTGAGGACAGAGGATAGCCTGCAGGGTGGATTAGAGGTGGTGATAAGCCCTCTGATGGCCCCGGGCAGCTGAGTGTGCGGGTGATACAGATGGCCTCTGCAGCACCTGTGAGGTGACAGTCACAGGCCCCTTCCTGGCCTTAGAGTCCACCTGCCTTGTTTTGATTTGTTTTAACTCTTGATGTAAACTTGGGTGAAAACAATTACTAAACTTCCAAAGTCATTGGGGATTCAAATAACATAGGATCTGGCAGGTAAAATGCTCTCAATATTATCACTAACATTTATCATTCAGTTATATATAATTCAACTGTAGTTGCAGTTGCCCTTTTGGTGTTTCTGTGATGCCTGCTTAATTTGCTGAATTAGGATTTACCTTAAAAATCTGATCCTAGTTTAGTTTCTTCAATGGTAGTAGCAATAACACCACCAAACCCAGCAAACCCAAAAGGATATTATGTGAGGTCATTTGTTTTGCTTTTTCATTGATCTGAACCTTATGAAAATTTATAATTAATGTATAGAAGGGGCCTGTTAGCTAGGTATAATTTTCCCAGATGTGTAGGGTTTGTCCTATACAATGTTCTCTTAAAAATTTGAATTAGTTTCCAGCACTAATATTCCAGAGATTTTACACTAAAAAATACACATTTCTGGATTCTCTTTTAAAAATGGCAGCTCTGGTCATTCTTGTGCCACAGGGTGACCATTGTGCAGCCCCTGGGTCCTCCCACCCTGTCCTGTGTGGTGTTACCTTAGACTGCTTAATGAACTTAGAGAAACCTTAGAAATTAGAAAAGTTAATGAAACTGAGGCCTAGAAATCACAAGTGACTCTAGTGGTGTCGCATGATGGTGTGTATGAGAACAGAGGCTGGAAGGCAGCCTCCTGCCTGCCAGTCCAGCATAGCCTCTACCACCTGGTTCTGCCCCCTACACACACCACCGTCCCATGGGCAGCATGTGTCCCTGCAGGTCTCCCAACCTGACACTGACTGACATCGAGGGCCCAACTAACTATTTGAGTCATGAGCTACTCAGGGAACCTGATTATCAAAGCCCAAACCACAAAAAGGAACACCTTCACTTCAAGGGATTCTATTTCTAGAAATAACTATAGTGTTCTCTGTGTAAACTTCTGAGCCCAAAGAAATGTTTTCATGTTTTGACTTCTGACAACTTCAAAAGTCCATTGCCTTTAAAACTTCCTTGATTCTCAGAAAAGGGCCACTAGGAGTTCGTGTTGGTGGGGAGAGCTAAATGCATTGCCTCTGCTGGTACAGATGCCCAGCAGCTAGCTTGGTTTCACTTACGTGCACCCTTGAAACCAGGCTATTCATAGCTGTCACGATGATGACTGATTCCTGCCTGAAATGGCTGACAAACATAAAAGAACACTTTTAATTAGTCTCATTTTTCCCCTCATCTGTCAAATGAAAAGATTCAACTAACTTGTGTGTAATTGATGTTATTTTCTTATAAACCACGGGGAAATTAAGACATCCGAGGAACAGAGTCAATCTATGGTGTCACTACTGTTATTTCTCATCCCTCTACATGGCTGAGAGCCCCTTCGAGCCCAGAAGAGGATCTTCTGCCTCAAGAATGAGTTCACCTGGGTAGACTGGAGCCTGACCGGGCACCTAGCAGTCTTGTGGATCTGGGAATCAGCCTCAGGACAACTGGTTCAGGATTAGTCACCTCCAGCTGAAAGGTGATTATGAGAGGGAAAGAAAGAGTGGCCAAAGTAAACTCAGGAAGAGAGATGTGGAGGACGCGTTCCAGCAGCCATTTAAACATTGTTAGTTTTATTTTCTTCAGAAAATATTGGCCACCTGGGATAGACCCCCACACTGCTCCTGCCCTTGTCCCTGTTGCCTAGGGGAATGAGTCCTCCAGAGACTGGGACTCCTAGCAACAAGGGAGGAGCGTCATGGGGCACTTCCCAGGCCTTGCACACCTCTTTGGAGCTTTGCAACCTTCACAACTTAGATGTGTGGAAAATAGTGTCCCTACTTTGTAGAAGAAGAAATGAAGAGTCAAAGAACTTAAATAATTAACCCAGTCAGGAAGTGACAAAGTCAGGCCTAAACTCTGGCCTTGCAGCTTCCAAATGCCATTTCTCGTTCAATGAAAGATGAAATAGATAGAAGCCCAAGGCCACGTTTGGGAGCAGTCTTCAATGACGGCAGGAAAGTGGCTGGGGAATCATCTTCAAAAAAGACAGAACATCTGGGGCTCAGGCTGTCTGGCTGGCAGGGAGGCAGGAGATGTGTCTCCTGCTTCAAACTGTAGGATATCCCCTGCCTCCAGGCTCTTACCAAAGGCTTTGGAAAGGTGATGGTGGCAGTGCCATGCTGCTGGTGGGAGAGGAAAAGGAAGAAAGGAATGAGGCAGAGGAGGATCCAATATTGAATTTATCGGTAGCAAGAGTATCTACCTCCCAGGGTTCTTCTGAGAAATAAATGTGGTAAGACATGAAAATTTTTTAACAAAGTACAAAAACCAAAGGGCCCAATGGTAGGCATGGTGGCACATGCCTATAATTTTAGTAGCTCAGGAGACTGAGACAGAAGGATGGAGATTTCAAAGCCAGCCTCAGCAACTTAGCAAGGCCCTAATAAACTCAGGGAGACCCTGTCGCTAAATAAAATATTTAAAAATGGCTGGGGATGTGACTCAGTGATTAAATAATCCCCAGTTTAAAAAAAAAAAAAGCCAGGGCTGGGGTTGTGGCTCAGTGGTAGAACGCTTAACTAGCATGTGTGAGGCACTGGGTTTGAGCCTCAGCACCACATGAAAATAAAGATATTGTGTCCATCTACAACTAAAAATCTTTAAAAAAAAATGTCATGAGACAAGAATGCATTCACTTTTAAACAAAAAGTGCCTGTGTTAAAAGGGGACAAATAGAGACAAGCCTGGTGGTGCACATCTGTAGTCCCAGGTACTTAGGAGGTTGGGGCAGGAGAATTACAAGTTCAGGGCCAGCCTGAACCACTTAGAAAAACCTGTCTGGAAAACAAAGAAAATCACAATAGAAGCTCTTAGATTTTGAACACATAGTCTCCTGTGGGTCAGTGGTCAAATGTTAGAGTCTTGGTGAAGCTGTTAAAAGCAGGTAAGCTCTGTGAGGCCAGAAATCCTGCCTGTCTTACTCGTCACTTACCTACGGGTCTTACACAGACCCAGAATTATTATCAATAAATGCTCAGTGGTTGGATGGATGGACAAACAGATGAATGGATGGGTGGATGGATGGATGGATGGATGGACGGATGGATGGATGGATGGGCCAAAGCCAAAACAGTTCTATCCTTCACTTACAAAGACAACCACCCCCGGAGAATTGATCTCTAGTGCCTCTCTGTCAGGAAACGGTATCTGTCATCTATCATGGTATTTGAGACAAAACTTTAGGTGTCTCTTTGACTAACCTTTTCTCACTCACTTTTCACAATTTAACCAGCTCTGTCAATTCTACCTCCAAAATTTTAGCTTATGAATCTCCCCCAACACCTTTTATCTTTATATAGGCCCTTCCCAATTCTCTCCTGGATTCTTATATCACATTCAAACTAGTCTCCAGTCTCTGTTTCACTCCTTCCAGTCCATTCTCCACAGCTGCACAGAATAATCTTTAAAAAATACAAATATGCCAGACACATTAATGTATGCCTATAATCCCAGCAACCTGGGAAGCTGAGACAGGAGGATTGCAAATTCAAGGCCAGCCTGGGCAACATCAAGAGACCCTGTCTCAAAATAAAAAAAATTAGAAGGACTGGGGATGTAACTCAGTGGTAAAGTGCCCCTAAGTTCAATCCTCAGTACCAAAAAATATAAAAACCACAAATCTAATCAAGTCACTACTACCTCCACCACCCCCATTTTGACCTAAGGTTGGTCCATGACTCCCTATGGACTTTAAGATCAAACCCAGACACCTAAGAGCAGCATCTCTGTCTTCACAATCTTGCCCCAGTCTGCCTCTCCAACCAAACCTGGCCAAGCCCCACCTTGAGTTCTAATTCATTGCCTGGTGCTATGGTTTAAATGTGGTTTGTCCCCACAAAACTCATGTTGAGCCTTGGTTCCCCATGTTAATGATGTTGAGAGGCGGGGGTGGGGGGTGGCCTTTAAGAGGTATTTGGATTATAAGGGATCCATCTTCATGAAAAAAAATAATGTAGTTCCCTTGAGAGTGGGTTTTTGTAAGGCAAATTCAGCTTCCTTAATTTGTTCTTTCTTTTTCCTTGATTTATTCTTGCTTCCTCTCAAACACGTGTTCCTTCCACACACACCCACTTCCCCTTTTTGCTTTCCCACCATGATTGTTGCAGAAGTCAAGCCAGCACCATGCTCTTGGAACTATGAGCTAAATAAACCTTTCTTTACAAGTTACCCAGTGTCGGGTATTTTGTTAATAGTAATGGAAAACAAACACCTGGGCTTCTTCCTCTTCCTGGAATGCTTGTCCTCCGCCTTCTCTGCTTTCCTTGCACATCCTACTGACCTCTACTTGGCATCCCGCATAGGATGCTTGCTGCAACTTCCCCTGACCCGTCTAAGATTTGGTCTATGCACTGGGGTATATCCCTCCTCTGTTATACCCCAGTGCATAGTACTCAGTGCATCACAAAATGATCTGCTTCCTTATCTGTCCTTTCAGATGCCTGTTTTGTGGAATGCTGCATTTGTTGTGGATAACATCTAGTACACCCTTTCCTGGTCTCTGGCTCAATGAATGTTTGTTGAATTATAAATATTTTGTCTCACATCAAACCTGCACTTTCTCAGAAGCATATTTGCAATCACATCATATCTTTGGCTAATCATGTGACTAGTCAAGATAATGAACCAAGAATTTGAGTGTGGTCTATGATTCTGAAAAAAAATCCTATTAAATTAGTCACGAGGGGGAACATACATTTTAGCCAAAAGTCAAGACACTTGATCTAACAAATATAATTACATGTTTTTCTTGCTTATAAAATTATGACTATATTATATCTATAGCTACAAAATAAGATCTATCATTTTTGCTCTTTTATACAAATATGTCAACTCAAAAGAACTGAACTAATACTTGCTAATAGTAAGTAGCTAACGTTCTTGGTAAGCAATAAGTATTATGTGCGGCACTTTGCTATTATTTAATCTTCTCAACTATCCTTTGAAGCAGATCTTATTATCTCCATTTCACAGATGAGAAAACTGAGGTTTAAAGAGATCAAACAACTTTCCAGAGGTAGCACAGTGGCTGAGTAGTGCAGTTGATTCCCTCTGTCCTTCTTCAATACTGACCTACCCATGACTTCTTCACTTTATTAGATCATCAGGAGAACCATGTGTGAGAAAAAAAAAATAGCTGTGGCTTCCGGAAATTTTTATTAAAACTCTAAATCTCCTGGCAATAACTTTCAAAAGCCATGATTCAGACCAGCAGTGGTACTTGAAAATGGAATCACAGTACAAGTCTTCTGGCCACAGAGATGCTCTTGCTGCCAGAGAGGGATGCTCAACCTTGGTGTTATGATGATCTGTGTTGTTCCCGTTACTTGGTCTCTTCCACCATTGACTGTTGAAAGGCAACTGACTCCCGTTCTCTCCTCCCTGAGAAGTCCACTCCTTTAGGCCTAATGAGTTCTGTTCTTGTCCATGGTGTTCATGCACTGGATCTACAGCAATGTTTCTCAAAGTCCTGTCCACTGACCATACACATAACGATCACCAGGACATTCATAAAAATGCATATTCTTGGGCTCCACCCCACAACACCACAGATAGTCCCCACAGATTGAAGGCCTGGAAGCAGTGTTTTAATCACATTCCCTAGGAGATTTGTATGCATACTAACATTTGAGAACTATGGGTGGAGTCTCCATATCCTTATAACCAGCAGTGTTATAAAATGATCAGCTGCTCCAACCCTGAATCTGCATTTTCACACATTTCTGTTCAGAGAATCCCTAATCCAGAATAATGCTTGCCCGTGTTTTTTAACAACAGAGCATGCTTAAAAATGGAAAATATTTATTCCTGACATTGAGAATACAGATGAGAATGTTTTCTGGGGCTCAGCCTGCCCCAGTCCCTACCTGCCACCCTGGAGGCAGAGGAGAGCCGTATATCAGGCACACACATCATGGCACAGTAGATGAGAAGCACTGGTCTAAATTACTCCCAGTCCTTCCAACTTTTTTATGAGGCCTAATTCCCTACACCTTACTTACTCTTATTTCCTTCTTCATTTATCAGGTATTTTTATGCACACTAATGGTCAAAAAGTCTACTTCCCAGGTGGGTGTGGTGGTACACACCCCTAATCACAGTGGCTTGGGAGGCTGAGGCAAGAGGATTGCAAGTTTAAGGCCAGCCTCAGCAACTTAGCAAGGTCCTAAGTTTTTTGTGTTTTGTTTTGTTTTGGTGCTGGGAATTGAACTCAGGGCCTTGTGCAGGCAAGCCAAGCACTCTACCAACTGAGCTATATCCCTAGCCCAAGGTCCTAAGCATCTTAATGAGACCCTGTCTCAAAAAAATAAGGACTGAGGATGTGTATCAGTGGTAAAGCAGCCCTGGGTTCCATCCCTGGTACAAAAAAAAAAAGCGCTAATTCCCAACCAGTAAGATCTTAGAAATCTTCATACAAATGGAAGAATATAGTCTCACCTCCAAGTTCTGGGTAGACTGTTGAAGAAATGCAGAGAAAATGTCTGTCATTTTGATGAGTCATCTGCTATGGCCGAAGGAAAACCTGAAAGAAATAAGAGCCTTCCACCCTCTGGAGAATGCTCCTTTCCTTGGTCCACAAATCTGAGGACAGAGGATTAGCAACATTCAAGGTGGCTTCCTCTCTCCTGAGTGCCAGGAGGAATGTGATTTTGTTTAATCCTTCCTTAGCAAAATCTGTCAGCTTGTAAACTGGACAGGTGTCCCTTCTCTTAGCCAGACCCTGATAATGGGGTGACAATTGGGGTGGAAGGAATGGAATACCTTCAGAAACACTTCCTGGTGAGACCATCTGATCAAAACCACCAAGTGTCAGGCACACCATCTGACTTTGCAAAGCCCCAGCTACATGGGGACCCCATTGATTGCTCGCGCTCTCTCTCTCTCTCTCTCTCTCTCTCTCTCTCTCTCTCTCTCTTTCTCTCCCCCTCCCTCCCTCCCTCCCTCCCTCCCTGCCTTACCCCTAAAGAAAATGTCGAAAATTTTTAAAGCTTAAAATGGTGAGCTCCTACTTTGAAGCAAATTCAACATCTACCTCTAAATGAATGGTCACCATGGTCTAAGCAAATAAAATTGGGGGGGGGGGGGTGGCTACTGCTACCAAACAACTCTTCTGCAAATCTGTTGCTTCTCTCTGCTTCCCCCAAACAGAGAACAGACAAAGCAGCACATATTTTGGCTGTGTAAGTGTGGATCTATCCCTCCTCTGTCCTGATTGCACACCCTAAGTCTCAAAAGGCTTCCCTTTGTACCCCACCATACTCCAAAGAGGGCTCTGCCTAAAGTCCCTCTGAATTAGTAGTAGAAAAGACAGCATGTTGTCATTTGCCACCTCTGGTTGATTTCCCATGGAACTCTCTTGATGCACTTCAAGACAAGCAGGACTTTCTCCTACTTGCTTCAAGTTGCATCAGGAAAAGTTCAGAGAAGTTCAGTGAGCAGTTACCAGTTCACCCAGAGTTGTCCTGATGTATAAGAAATGAGTGGGTTTTCTCTAAGTTCCTGGCAAAAACACTTTGTAAATGTTGTTTCAATTCCTTGATCATCTGATTAACAAGTGCTAAAAATGTAAGGTTAGGGAATGCTGGGAACTTGGGCCTCCTGGACCAAATAACCTAACTGTTCCTTGACCATTTCAAGTACAGAATATTGAGCCATCTCTCTGCTCTATGTTCCAGGATGAAGAACAAGCTGTGGTACTTTGAATTTGGTACCTCGGAGACCTTTGCAGCCACCTGCAAGAAACTTCACGACCACATTGAGTTGGAGGTAAGCTCCAGGTGGGGAGAAGGTTTCTTGAACTGGTTTCTGCTCCTGGAATATCATATGTACATTCTCAAGAATATATCCTCTCGGGTCCTTAAAAGGAGAGCCAGAGTGCACTCTATTTTTGGTGCTCTGTCCTGTCCCCACACACATCCATGACCTTGCCCAGAGGCCTCTGGTCGTTGGACTTGTCCAGAGAATCCTTGGAGCTCTGGGACCCTCAGTCCATTCTGGTCCTCAGCCATCTTTCAATGTCACCCAACTGCCTCCCTCCCCCCAAAAAGATAAGGACAATTACTACCATCACAGGGTGAGGGGCTGCTGTGGGGTAGAGGCAGTGTCCAAGTCTGGAACTGGTGGCTGTGAAGCAGCAGAGGTGAGGGGTTTGGGGGTTGAGCTTTGACCAAACAGTCCCCAGCTCACCCACTGGCTTCAAGGAGCAATTCCCAGATGTGCAGCATTAGCCTGATGAAGTGCAAGCTGAGCCGTCACAAAGCCCCCTATGTTCAGAAGGGTCCTTGTTCCAGTGCTCTTCTGGTTTTTGTTTTTTGTTTGTTTGTTTGTTCATTTTGTTTTGTTTTTCACAAAATTCCTATTCAGAGAACCCATATTTTTAGTTGTAGATGGACACAATACCTTTATTTTGTTTAATTTTTTTATGTATTGCTCGAGATCGAACCCAGTGCCTCACCTGTGCTAGGCAATCGCTCCATCACTGAGCCACAACCCCAGCCTGCTCTTCTGTCTTTGTCCTGAAATTCTTCATAATTTTTAAACAAAGAATTCTGCATTTTCACTTTGAACTGAGCCCCACAAATTACGCAGCTCTGGTGTGTTCCTAATTCCTCCAGCACTTGTTGCAGCCTGCCTCAGATGGTTTGCCTGTCGGCGCCCCTCCCCTGGTAGATAAGCAGCCTGCTTCTCACCCCCACCCCTCTCCAGGCCTGCTCTCCCCAAGTCTCTCATGAGATCTCTCCTTAGTCTCTGGCTACCCGAAAGCTCAAACTTCTGTGCACACCCACTGTCTTCATGCTGGGGCACCTCAGGCTCTTGAGTCCTTAGCTTTCCGTGGGATTCAAGCCTGTAGACTCCTCTCCACTTGAGGAAAAAAAAAGAAGTGAGAGGCACCCAGAGAATTCAGCCACCCTGGGCTCCCCTGGCCTGGTCTCGAAGCCTCCCTAAAGGGTACTCCAAGCTTGGGACCTGGACATCCCTTTGAGAGGAGCATTAGGCCAGAAGCACTGTGGGAAAGCCCAGCCACTGCCACTCCCTGCCGGAAGGGAGGCTGTGTGCACACTCCCAGGGAGTTTTCACAAACAAACACTAAGCCAGAGGTTCTGAGCAGCTCTATTTGACTCATCTGCCTGCCTGCCTCTCCCCTTTGGTTGCTAGGTTACTGACACCAGGGTGGGAGGCACGAATCCTTAGCTAATCCCCTGTACTTCTGCCAGCTCAGTCAGTGGGCACAGAGGCCCAGGAGCCAGGGGCCTGTGTCCCCAGGTGGTAGATGGCTGAAGTCACCTACACCTGGGAGAGGCTGAGAAGCCAGCCTTCCTCTATTTACACACAAACACACCACCAGGGAACTGTGGCCGAAGGAGGAGGCTTTGGCCAGGGTACTGAGTGTGGCTGACAGAGATCTGTGTGCATTTTTCCTGTTGGCACGATCCCCTGGTGGGATCTCTTTAAATATACCACAAGTGAGGGACAGCCCTGGCCTAACCGCGGCCAGCTGCACACAGCGACTGCCTGTTCTCCCTGCAGCTGGCCTTGACCTTGTGCCCAGAATACAGCAGCTCAGCTCCCCTGCCTCTGTGGCCCGCCCTCCTGGCTCCAGGCTGGCCTTGCCCCACTGTCCCCTCGAGGTCTAAGACACAGCAGCACTTCCTCAACCACACAGGGGGCTGGTGGCTTAGTAGCAGAAGACACTGGTGGCCTCTGGAGGAATGGGGTTGTTCGCACTGTGGGTTGTTGGGACTTTTCAAAACACTTCCTGTTTTCCTTATCTCCCTATAATGAGTCTTTTTAGTATTTATTCATGAGGGTAAGCTGGAGGAAGGGGGGGGGGGGTGGGGTTGTCATGTGATGGTGGCTTCTGACAGCCCAAGAGATTGGGGCAGGCACCATTTCTGCATTCAAAGAATAGCGAATGTGAGGTCCACCCACTATTGTGTGATTCAGATGGAAACTGCAGTTAGGGGACAAGGAATTTGAGTGACAGGTGTAGAGAGAATGCAAAGCATAGCAGGTAGTTGTGAGAGCATCAAGGACCTCAGGAAAAGCAGGTAAAAGAATCTGTTAGATGACCTTCTAAACGTGGCTGCTCCAGCACACAACAGCCCAGGCCTGTGGGGACCAACACGCGACTTACCAGCTCCAGGTCAGTGAGGCCCAGAACACCCCATACAGGTATTTCTACCTCATTTCACTGTTTTTCAAAACCCTGCTACTGCTTTTATCCCAAGTCACTCCATGGCCCTGTGAACTAAGTAGGCCAAGGATTATTATATTATCACCTCCATTTTATGAAAAAGCAAAACAAGGCAGCGACAGTTAGAAGGGTAAATAGAAGGAAGAGAAAAAAATAAAAAGGGACAAAGTCACATGCTTTAACTGCCTACCCTGATACATCCTCATTTGATAGGAAAACCGGCAAGGCAAGTATTGCCACATTTTTAAGATGATGCTGAGATACATTCAATACTTGACCAAGACTTCTTTGCTGGAAACTGGGAAGAGAAGATTCCAGGTCTTCTGGAGGGAGTTGAGCAGAGATTTACCTACGAAGTGTCAAAACCCAGCAAATCTGTCAGCCTGGATCCACAGCTCTTCCTCCTTATTCTGTGGGACTGTTGGATTCTCTCTCAGTTCAGGCAGCTACACAACTCTGCTGAGAAAGGATTTGCAAAGATCAGAGGACACACTCCTACTGCTCAATTGAGGAAGGAATCAGAAATTCAGGTGAACAGCAGGAGCGAGTCAGAGACAAAAACTGCCCTAAAGCTTACAAAAGATTTTTCCACACAGCATCTCATTTTATCTTGACCCACAGGACACGCTGCGCAGATTTTCATGTCCTCACCCTGCAGATGAGGAAACTGCGGCTGAGGGGTTTGGTGACCTGAGAAAGGGCACAACTGTAAGGAACTCAGAGTACAGATAGTGAAGTCCATTATTTGGTTTTGATCACTCTAGTCAAAGGCTGGTTGGTGAAACTAAAGCCCAGATGAGACTGTGCAGGGAAGTTCTCCACTGAAAGTCATTCACGTGGTTTACAGACTCTCTGAGGTTAGTGGCTGGCTGAGAAGAAATAGGAGACTTGATCCCATCTCCAAAATAAAGCTCAGAGCCCAGCTGACAAGAGAAAATGGCCCAGGAAACACAAGAGGACTGGTTAATATAGTGCTCACTTAACTAGTACAAAGGAAACTAGATCCAAAGAGTTTCAGGCAGCCACTTGGGTGATCCCAGTCAGATCACTCTGAACTCCGTTTTGGCAGCCCAATGACTCAAGCAGGGAAGAAGGTGACCCCAGATCTGCTGCTCACATGCAGACAACTTGGCCAGGGCTGGCATAGTGAAGGGGCCCCAACTCACAAGTCCTGGGATTAGCTTTGTTCTGTTCTTGGGATAGGTGATTCACTAAACTATGTCTGAGTCTCAATTCACATCTGTAAAATGAGGTAGAAGGGAACTGACCTATCTCACAAGACCATTATTTTGAATTAAAGTTTTCAGGGGTTGGGGTTTTTTAATTATTTAATTAATTTTATTTAATAATTGATAGGAAAGTTTACTTATTTATTTTTAGTACTTGGGATTGATGTAGCTCTTTGCCACTGAGCTACATCCCCAGCCCATCTTATTTTTTATTTTGAGATAGGCTCTCACTAAGTTGCTTAGGCTGGCTTTGAACTTGGAATCCTCCTGCCTCAGCCTCCGGAGCTGCTGAGATTACAGGCATGTACCATGGCACCTAGCTTGGGGTTGTTGTTTTATTTTCTGTTTATTTAACTGGCAGTAGTGCTAAACATCTCCCTAAATCTGCAAAGCAGCCTTAAGTGGCAAGTGTCCTAATCACCTTTCCAGAGCAGGGGGACAGGAGTCTAAGAGAAAGTAAGGAGCTCACCTGAGGTTCATGACCTATGAGTGGTCAGGTCAGACTTCCATCCCAATTTCCCAGAAACCCAAGAGTGTCAGGGTAGTAAAGGCCCTTGAGAAGCTCAGTCTGGAGCAGATATTCTCAACCTCATATAGGACCTATCCAGTCTGCTAATTATTCACAGTCTCATTCATTGTGACATTTCAGGTAATGTTAAAATCAGGCATAAGATTTTTATCTTTATCAGGAAGGGAGCATTAAAAATATTGCAAATGGTCTCCATAGAAAGAGGTATAGGGCTCTACCTGAAACAGGTGCTGGATACTTTGCTTCCAAGACCTCCTCTCAGGGTGCTCTCCAATGCCTCTTTGCTTCCAAAGAGGCCCTTTATATTTATCCTAACCTGATTTCACCTGCATAAACAGGTGAGGAAGGCTCACAGTGAGACACCTCCCCCACCCCAGGCTCAGAATAGCCTTGCAAAGATTTTTAGATGTGATCACAGTTAGGTAGAATAAACCAGGCAAACTTCAATTTGAGCATACATTTTACATTCTGCAGAAATATTTAATTTTTCTGCCTAAAAATAAGAACTCCCCCAATTCCTTGATATTTAATCTAATCTTTAAAACAATGTTCACAAGAGAAGGCTAGCCAGTTCCACTAAAATGATCCTAATACTGGGAAACATAAATGCAAATCTTGAAGCTGTTCCAAAAAAAAATCCAGCCTATTTGGGGATCTCTGTATATCAGTTACCCCTTTTGAGGATTTAAAAAATAACAGAAAACAATTGAGGACAGTTTTATCAAAAAGTCCCATTTCCCCCTCACTCAGAATTGATTTTTCAGTATTGTATCTTTATTTCCTTTTGGTATTTTTCACCAAAGAAATAAAATGCTACAGGTAAACTTGAAGTACCCCCCCCCACTCCCTTCCTGCGCTACAACCTGCATTTTTCACTCACCATTGGTCCCTGAACTCTCTTCACACTGATATTGCTAAAATTGTTTCCTTACTTTTACCTGCTCTCTAGTGCTACAAGGATTTCCCGGCCACTGTTGGCAAGGAGGAGCGGAAATGGGAACTCTCAGAAATTGCTGGTGGGAACCTGTGTGGTAAACCCCCTTGGAGAGAAGTTGGGCAATCCACACTAAATGCATTCATAGACTGTCTGACTCCACGGTGCTTCTCACCCTAGAGCTGGAGAATTCCCTGCATCTGAGCCTGAGATGAGCATAGGAGTACAGTGCAGGATTTTTTTTTTTTTTTAAATAACAAGACAGAACCAACCAGGCCCGGCCTGATGGTACATGCCTGTAATCCCAGTGACTCAGGAGGCTGAGGCAGGAGGATTGCAAGTTCAAAGCCAGCCTCAGCAACTTAGTGAGGCCCTAAGCAACTAGGCCCCTAAGCAACTAGATCCTCTCTCTACATACCCTATCTAAATAAACTACAAAAAAGAGCTCGTGGTATGGCTTAGTGCCCCTGGGTTCAATCCCCAGTACCAAAAAAAAAGAACCAACCCAATTGACTGTGTTAACCTAACACCTTAAAAAGACATTGAATGACTCTACCAAATGCCATTGAATTCTACACTTCAAAATGATTAGTTATATGTTCTGTGAATTTTACCTCCACCAAAAAAAAAAAAAAAAAAAAAAGTGGTTTAAAAAGCAGGAGTGAACCAGGTACCATATCATGATCTGGGTGGGTCTCACCTATGAGAATCCTAAAAACTAAAGTAACATTAAGCATAGGTATGTGTGCATAAAGAAGCTTCATAAAAAAATGAGTCAGGCCAGACACAGAGGCACAGGCCTATAATCCCAGCTACTCTAGAGGCTGAGGTAGAAGGATCACAAGTTCAAGGCCAGCCTCAGCAACTTATCAAAACAGTACCTCAAATTTATAAAGGGCCAGGGATGTTGATCAGTAGAGTAGCCCCTCTCCATTCAATCCCCAGTACTAGAGGGGAAGGGGTTAAAAAAAAGAGTCTTAATTAATTTAAGATTAGGCAGATTTCTTGAGCTACTCCAATCCAATCCAGTGCCATTATTTTTCAAAAGAGAGAAATGAAGGACTGTATAGGTTAAGTAGCATGACCAAGTTCACTTAGCCAGAATGTGACAGAAAAAGAACCCATGGCTTTCAAGCTGTAAGAGGGCCATTCTCTTATTCTGCCTTGGCATCCACACACCGGATTGCACACTCTTAAATCGAAGGGGAAGAGATCTTTAAGCCTGGGTGTCTTCTGTCGGGCTATGAACCTTCTCAGCCTGGGCAGGTAGAGCCTGTCAGAGCTTGGAGTAAAGAAAGTAAAAAGTGACCCCTCAACCCATCCACCTCTCCACAGTGAATAAATGGAAGGGAAACCTGAGAAAATAAAAGGGGTGATCAGATGGTGCATCAAACCCTAGAGGCAAAAGTAGGACTAGAATGGTCTTGAGAGAGAGATCCTCCTTCTAGTCTATTCCTTTCCCCACTCAAGTCCAGTGCTCTGATGTCTCTACCTGGCTTTCTTCCTGCTCCCTACTAATATGTGATCTAACCTCTTTCCCTTGCTTTGAAAAGTAATGCAAATGCCTGGTTAGAATATCCTGAAATATAGAGGGGCAAAAAAGAAAAGTAACCCACAATCTCACCAATGGATCAGCACCACTGGAATGTTGGCCGCATTACAATCCCATAATAACATTAGCCCTCTCCCCTCCTGTCTTTCACATCAGGCCTCCTGAGAATCTCTGTGATTGATTCTTTGGTTTTGTCAAATCGTCATCCATTTTTAAAGGCAACCCATCATCCCATCTCTCCATTTCTTTCAACCATGCATTTGCTACCAGTTTCCTTGGCTGACGCTTAGAATTGTTCCGCTGACCAAGAAGAAATTTTTTCTGTCAATTTTCCCTTAGAAAATCCCATTGTTCACTTGCATCTCTGATACATAACTTTTTTCTCTCAAAAGACCTTCTTTTTTATTTCTTACAAATGTGTACCCTATAGTTCACTTCAAGTCTCTATTCATCCATATGCTTTTATTTTTTAGTTCTTTCCCATTTCCTTTGTTCCTGGTGAATTGCTTTGATTTTCTTTTGTCTTTAGATTCCTGGCAATATATACTTTTGTCTTCCAAAGACTTAGGAATAAGTTTTTTAAAGATGAAGTCTAATGCTCACACTTTCTCAAAGAAGTTGGTTTAATACATGGTAGGTGTGATAGGGCCCCAGGAAATCTCAGAGGACCAAGGCTGGAGGTCACATGATTTATAAGCTATGTAAGAACCCAACAGGTTTCTGGAAGATGCTCTCAGCTAACCTCTGCCCCAGAGGGCTTAGCTTTTTAGCCAACAAGGTTTCTTGGTAAAAGAATAACTTTTCCCAAGCAATGACTACCAAACAAATACATCTTTTAAGTAATAATGAACTGTGAGGCCCCGCCAGTAGGAAATGTATTCATTCTCTGAGACATTTTAGAATATTGAAAAGAATCCATGATCCCCATCACCATCTCCAGAGACTTGGGGACCTCAGGGAGGAAAACACTTCAATTTTTTTTTCCTTCTACAAGTGAACTGTTAGAGAATAGTATATACAAATATGTCCTGTTGGCTAGAGTTTTCTTAACTCAGTATGTGGGGCCATAAACTTGCTGATCCTAGTGTTCATTAGAAAAGGAATGAAGAAAGTAGAAGAATTGACTCTTAAGGAGAGAGCACCCTCTCTTAAAGAGCTAGGTACCTTCAGTAAGAGATGTCCTCTGCATTAAACTTCTGCTTTCCACCTAATACATGTATCTGCTGAGTTGATGAAAGGTTTCCCATCCAGGACTTGGCATGGAGATTAGGCAGTCAGCTTTCTGAAGCAAGGTCTTTCTTATTTATTCTGTATTTCCAGGCCCACCACAGAGGCTGAAGTGAAGTACTTCCTCCGGAGTTATTTGTTGATTAAAATTAAACCAGAGTGTGAAAATCCCATAGTTAGTGTGAACATTAATAGAGATTGCCACTTGACCAGCTTTAAGTCACACCTTTCTTTTGGAAGCCACTAGCATAAAAGGGACTCATCCTGCTCCATTTGTAACACAGAGTAGGGGGTGGCAGAGCTTGCCGCCTGGCACCTGGGCCTACTCCTAACCCTGCACCAAGTGGGAAGACCTCCCACACCCTGTTCTGAGCTGTCACTGGGATCTTTGAAAGTAGCAGAGGGTCTGGGACAACTGAGAACCAGGACAGGAAATGCCAGGGTTCTCCCACCTCTTTCCCACCAGAATTAAGACTGTGAGTGGGCAGAGCCCATATGGCAGCAAGGGTGCCAGGCAGTTGTGGGGTTGCAGGACATCATCCTGCAGGGCAGAAGAAGGGTCTCCATTCTGAGCCCTTTGGATTGCCCAGAGGCCTAACTGCCTTTGAGCCCAGCGGGTCCCTAAGGCCACCAGCTTTGCTCTGCCTGCAGGAGAGTTGGGCTCCTCAGAAAACCTCCTCCAGCCCAGATTGGTCTCAGCTCCTCAGATAGGCAGCAAAACCTATTAATCTGCACCCAGAGCAAGAATGCCTTAACACACCAGGGTTTTTCTAAGCTAGGGGAGGGCAGAGTGGTGGATAGGAAAAGACTTTGCCCTCGGTCCAACTCTGAGGAAACCCACCACCGTGAGCTCTGAGAAACAGCAGTTCTGTTTTGGAAACTGGCACCCAGTGCCGGCTCACTCCTGGAAATGAATTAGGGCCCCCCCACCCCCAGCTGCAATGTTCTACTTCCAGTGCCTCTGCCAATACCCCCTTCCAGCTGCCCCTCTCAAAGGCACCATTGTGCCTGCCTGGCACAGCAACAGAGGAGGGCGAAAGAGGAAGAAAACATTTTCTGCCCATGGGATGTTCTTAAGCAGGTTGTGTGTACATGGCTTCCAGGCCGCATTCCTTGAGCCCACACAAACCCGCCAGAACTCCATCATCCCTGTCACAGATGGCAGCCTCTTTCCAGTGTAACTGGCCCTCCATGGCTCACTTCAAATCAGAGAATGTGAAGCACACAGCTGGATGGACAGGGCTGGGCAGAAAGGGGGAGGGGAGCGTCACCGTGACACTTTCTCAATCCAGCACACTCTAGCCTGCCAAAGCACATTCTGAACTCAGAATCTCTGAACTGGAAGGGGTAAGTCCCACTTAACTACTCAACAAAAGATTCATTCTAGCACATTCTGATAAGTGGGCCTCCAGCCTCCTGAATACTCTAAAGATAGGAAGAGGAGGCTCACTGCTTCTCAATAAGCCTGTTCCATTGTTAGACAGCGCTGATTTTCAGAAAGTTCTTCCTAATGTTGAACCAGAGTTGTTCCTCGCCCTCTGCTTCCCTCGTGGGCACTTGGTACAACACTTGGAACAAACTAGGTACACGGTAAGTGTTTGTGCATTGAACTGAGTGGATTCCTCACTCATTTGACCTCTTTTCATCCTCCACAGTCACACAGAACTTCCTTTCTTGGTCCTCTACATGACCCCTCTTCCTAGGCTGAAGAAGTGTCTTCCACATTGCTTCCCATTAATCTTCACTACACATCCCCAGTTCCTTATATGACTGCATTTATAGACCTATAACTATCCTGACCACTCTTCTCTTGAAGGACTCCATTTTTTTTTCAATGTTTTCCTTAAAATGAAAAATTGAGGGCTGGGGATATAGCTCAGTTGATAGAGTTCTTGCCTAGCATGCAAAGGCCCTGGGTTCAATCCCCAGCACCATAAAAAAATGAAATAAAATAAATTGAGCCGAATGTGGTGGCACACACCTGTAATCCCAGCAGTTTGGGCCTGAGGCAGGAGGATCACGAGTTCAAAGCAAGGCTCAGCAACTTAGTGAGGCTGTAAGCAACCTAGTGAGATCCTGTCTCTAATAAAAAAAAAAAATAAGAAGGACTGCTGATGTGGCTTAATGGTTAAGTGTCCTTGGGTTCAATCCCTGGTACCAAAAAGATTGAATCTCTTGTATCTAGAATATTCCCAACGTGGTCTCATAGGTAACAAAGCACACAATTTACAGGCATCCTAAGTTGGAATGGCTTCTTGGTCTTGCTGCTTATCCTCATGCAGGCTGTCAAAGATAACCAGAAACCCTGGTAAATATGGAGAAGGAGCTTCCTTAGTTTCAGTGTTTCCTCATCTACAAAAATGAGGATACAAAACTGACATCTCAAGGTTGTAAGGATTAGACATAAAATACATGAAGTGCCTGGGTCCTAACAGTTACTCAATAAATAATGTCAATTAATATTATGTAACATATATATGTATTAGTATTATTATCTAACTGCTCACAACAGACATCAGCTCCTAAAACAATATAAAACAACCTCTCTGAATATAGAATAACCTACATGCCAGGCCAATTTTTGTATGTAGATAGTACTAGACTATTTTTCCAATAAGGCTGTCACCCCTCATCAGCGGCTCTCAATATAGTGCCTTTTCTTCCCTGACAAAATCAGATTATTAACACTAAAAGCATTCTCTCTAGTTCTTCTCTAGGGAAAACAGATATCATTGTTTGAAAAAAACCCTGGCTGTTTTTCTTTCACTCTCAGTAAATTCCTCTATTCTTGCCACATATCTTACAGATCTGAAAATATCTACTTCCTTTTCTGCTTTGTTCCCTCCAGTCAGTGGGGTCCTAGATCCTCAATTGTGGGTACATCTTTTCTCAATTTTCCTTTGGATGATGCCTTCTGGTCCCTTGAAATTTACAATAGTGGGAGTATTTACACCATAGAACACAATAGTCAGGGTTATTTTTTTTTCCTACAGAGCCCGTTATTAAGCATTTAGCAGCAAAAGTCTGCTTCCAGCATTGATCTGCAATGAGCACATTGAGGACAGGGACTCTCCATCCCCAAGGTCCAGCAGAGAATAAGTAGGCTGTCATTATTGATGGATGGATGAACGCTTTTGTCGTCTGTCTCTTAATGCCTCTCTTATATGAAATGTGCCTTCTGTGCCCTGTTCTTGCTACCAGGTCTTTGAGCATAGATGTCCTTTAGCTGTTGATCAGAGGACCACTTCATGCAGACTGGATTAACCATCCATAGCTCTTTCTATCTGGGACATTCATCCACTATATTTGATCACTCTCTTCATCCAGAGAGGCTTGGGGGAATTCATCTGGAAGGAAGGAAATCTTGCCAGATTTCTTCAAGGAACACCTTGGTTTCCATATTAGGATTTCTCCACACATTCTTCCTTTCAATTCACAAATATATTGGACACCTGATATGGGTAAGACACGCCAGGATCTATGGAGACCACAGAGCTGCATATGCTATGGTTCCCACCTTCCAGGAGCTTCAAATTTCCTCAGGTACAGGAAATTTCCATAGATGAGGGAAAGTGAAGCAACGCAACTTTAGAGAAGGGGGAGATCATTTTCTTAATGATTCATTAACACTAGAGCACTCAGAACTGCCTCCTAGAGGAGATGCTTCTCTGCTGGCAGGGTAGGATTTTACTAGGAATAAAAGAACAGGTGGACAACTTAGGCAGTTTGCAATAGCAGAAAGAGAAGTAGGCCCAAACTCTGTGGGACCCAGCTAGCAGTCTTCCTTATCTACTCTCCTCTTTCCAAACCAAAGGAGACTTTCCTGAGTTAGCATTCCCAGTGACTTACACTCCAGCCTGCCAAGCCAACCAGAGGGCACCTCCTCTCCTCCCATCCTGGCTCTTTTATGCTTACATTCTAAAGGAGCATCACCACCCCATCCTTTCCAGGCTCTACAGGCCCCTGAGGTTGTTGGGAAGTTCATTGATGTTGTCTGCCTAATATCTCTGTCCTATTCCTTCGAAAAAGGGGTAGGGAGGGGAGAGGTAGTCAGGTGTATGCTAGTTACCTCTCTGCCCTTCAGTGACTATCTAAGGCTGTAACATGGAGCCCAGGCCTCCAGGGAGGCTACCCTCAGTTCCTGCTCACTGCCACCCCCAGCCCAATATAACCCCTGTTCAAGTGTGTCCAGACACAGTCCACTCCTTCCCCACTGAAACAGAAATAATGTTTTTGCTAGAAATGGGTCCAGTATTTCCTCTTTCCTCTTCAAGAAAGCTATGCTCTGCCCAAGTCTCTGACTCACTGAGAAAAGAAAGGACACCAGTATCATTCCCAGACCAACATCATACTACTGTTTAGCATCTTCTCTTTCATTCTGTTTACATCCTGTCCTAGTATCTCCAACTTCTAATGTCTATGCATTCCTTCATCCCACAAGCATTAATGGAGTATCTTCTCTGCTTCAGACATTTAGGAAAGCCTTATCCTCAGTCACATCATCCTTTTAGAACCCATCTTTCCTCTCCAGTCCCACGTTTCCATCAAACTACATTGCTTCTCTAACCATCTGACCATGTCCCTTTACCATCACCATCCCTACTCCCCTTGGAGTCCCTGGTTAAGCCCTAGCTCTTCCTTGAGGGAGCTGTGTGATCTCAGAAGGGCACTTAACCAACTTTTGACCTCATTGATTTATTTTGGTAATTCAGAGTGATCTCCAGTGTTCCATCTGCCCTTATCATTCTGATATTCTGTGCTTGGCCTTCATCCAATGACAGAATTCCTCTTTGAAAAGTCACTCTCGACTTCATGGTTGTCAATTCAAATGACCACAGGTCTAGTTCTAGATCATCTGACCCTCATGGCCATTGTACCATTGGGACATTCCCTCGGCCTCTGTAGCCTTTGTTTTTCTCATCCATAAAATGAGGTAGTTGGACTGGGTGATGTTGCAAGATGCTTCCGGTCTTTGATTCTGTGAAAGTACAGAACAGAGAAAAGAGAGAGAGGGAAAATAAGCAACTCTTTTGGGAAAGTGGACAGGAAGGAACTCATAGAGAAAGTGGCTTCTGTAGAGTTTTGAAAGAAAGGTAGAGTGTGATGGCAATGGAAAGTACAGGAGTCCTCAAGGGCATCTTGCCATTTTGGGACTGTGACAAGGAGTCTAAGCAAGGATCATCACTGGCTGATGAAGGACTATGAAGGGAGGTTTAGGCTGGCAACACCTGATCCCACTGATCCATCTAAACCTCACAAAAACACAGACAACCCAACCTGGGCCTGCTAATGAGATGTAATAGGAAGTACAAAGCCCCACTAATGAAGTGTTCTTTCCAAAAAAGCCAACTCTGTTCGAGGTTTTAGTGTAAAAAGACTAATTTAGTAAAATGCATGGGATAAATTAGGAATAATTAAAAAAAAAAAAAAAAGGCATCTCAGAGATGCAGTTAGCAAAGTCCAGAATCTGGGAAATACTATATTCAGCCTTACTCCTCAGAATGTGGTCCATGGATGTGAAGCATTAGCATCATCAGGAAATGTGTTACAAATGCAGAATCTCTGGCCTAACCAGACTTCTTGAATCCTCATTTTAATAAGACAAAACCCCCCCTGCATGATTTGCATGTATATTAGTGCTTGAACATCACTGCTTTCCAGGACAAATGACCCATTGTCTTCCAAAGAAAGTTAAAGAAAGACAGGAGGAAGGAAGTCAAAAAGGCAAACCAAGGAAAAAAAAAAAGAGGATTTATAGATCAAAAGAAAACCAAGAGCCAGATGTGGTGGCTTGGGAGGCTGAGGCAGGAGGATCACCAGTTCAAAGCCAATCTCAGCAACAGTGAGATGCTAAGCAACTCAGTGAGACCATGTCTCTAAATAAAATATAAAATAGGGCTGAGGATGTGGCTCAGTGGTTGAGTGCCCCTGAGTTCAATCCTCCGTACCACCAAAAAAAAAAAAAAAAAAAAACCCAAGAGATGTATCACTAAATGCAATATGAAGATCTTTTAGACAACTAGCTATTTTTAAAAATGAGAATATTGAGGAAATTTGAACAATTACGAGATGTTTATTGGTATTAAGGAACAGTGACAATAATGTTGGGCTAATTTTTAAAGTCATTTAAAGATACACAGTATTTATGGATGAAATGATAGAAAATCAGAGATTTGCTAAAAAGTAGTTCAGTAGGAATGGTGTGCAAAGAGAACCCAGTTTGATTTAAAACAGTATTAGCTGCAAGTTACTAATTGTTGCAACTGAGTTTTGGGGTATATGGGGGGTTATCATACTCTCTACTTTCCTGTGTGTTTGGAAATACCCATATTAAAAAAGATTTAAAAGAAAGACCAAGGCAGAGTCCCTTGAGGCCTGAGTTTCAACCCCAAACCAGCCTGCAGGAGGTCATTACCCAGAGAAGCCAGCCCAGCATGGGCTGTGAAACACATGTGCGCTCCAAACCAGAGAAAATCTTGCCTGATCTATGGCATGGAGAATTGAGGTTAGTTAGCAGGGAGAATTTCCTAGTTGCTAAAAACTGAAACAGGTCATCAAATAAATTGTGGGATCTCCTGCCCTGAGGACCTTCAGAATAGGATCAACATGGAGGAGGCTGCTTCCGCACTGTCTTTTCAGGTCACTAAGGCGGGCAGGCAGAAGGAGCACGAAAAAAACCCACATCGGGGCAGGGGAAGCATCAATGCCCTCCCTCCTTCACCTCTTCTGCTCTCTGTCCCTCTGAGGACAGAGAGTTGGGCGAGTCCAGGTTCTGCCCAGAATTATGGGATTGTAAGGATCCAAGACGTCAAGGGCAGGGTGGGGGTGGAGATGAATACGAATTCCCAGTGGTTTCACTGGCACATACTTACGCATTCCCCTCCTAACCTAGGGTCTAGTTACCTACGCATTGGCCCAACCGCCAAACAAGCCAACCATCCCAGGCTCCTAGAGAAACCCAAACTGGAGGTATAGTCTTGGCCAGGGGACCAAAGATGAACGTGGCCGACAGCTGCGGGCGAGCTCCAAGGGACCTGAGAGGAGGCGCGCGGGCCGCTCCGGCCTGCGCCCCTAAAGATTCCAGAACTGCTACCATGTGGACAGGAGTGGGGTTGGCCTTCGTGTACGCAGACTCCCACCTCGTGCCCGAAGAGCCTCCCGGGACCTAGGCGGCCCGACGTCGGGTACCTGGCAGCCGGCGCACACCGGAAGCACGATTCGAGCGTGTGCGCTCTGGCTGCTCCGGACAAGAGCTCTCTGTTCAGCTGCACACGCGGCTATAAATACCTGGTGCCGCAGCAGCGCTGCCTCTCCTTGGAGCCGGGCCTGGGCTAGGATGGCTAGTGGCGTGGAGCGCGCGGGGACCGCCGCCCTCTTTGCTGTGTCCCCAGGAGACGCCGTGGTAGGAGCAGGGGGAGGGGGCCGGATGACGTCATGGAACAGTTGGAGGATTTAGCTCAGGAACCCGCCGGGACCGCCCTTCCATTTAGGCTGACTGTGTTCCACTCTGGGCTCCACTTTCTCAGATTGAGCACACAGCCTTCCACCTTTCCCGAAAGCTGGGGTTCTGAAGGAAATCAGTGTATGATGGCTAGGCCCGAGAACTCCGGAAAACAGGCACACAGGCGTGGGCTGCCACCAGCACAGCCGGTTAAAATGCTTCCAGCAAAGCCTCAAGTAGTGACGAACTATGCCTCAAGGCACAGGGATTGAGGATACTGTAATAATAATGCAGATAGTTATGGAGTGTCGCTGCCTTCCCGAGACCAGTCAAACCCCGAGATAGATAAATCTGTTATTCCCCCTCCCCATTTTACAGATAATAAATTAAAGCTCAGAGAGGTTAAGAAACCAATCTGGAATCACATAACTGTCAATTGACAGAGCCAAAATGTAATCCATATCTCTGCCTCCAGCCCACATATATACTTTTCCAGATACTACATTGTTTCTCACTTTTCAAGTGGGTGCATTTCAAGGGCTGCAACATCAGCCATCAAACAGACCCCAAGTTCCTACTGCTTGCTCTGATTGCCTCATTACAGAGCAAGACCCGGTAAGAATAATGAGAAGTGGGTAGATTTATCAGAAAGCAGAGTGAGGACTGTCTCCTTTCCCAAGAAGAGGTTAACAGGGCCTGGGGAGGTGGCTCAAGCCGTAGCGCGCTCTCCTGGCATGCGTGCGGCCTGGGTTCGATCCTCAGCACCACATACAAACAAAGATGTTGTGTCTGCCGAGAACTAAAAAAAATAAATAAATATCAAAAAATTCTCTCTCTCTCTCACACACTCTTTCAGTTAAAAAAAAAAAAAAAAAAGAGGTTAACAGTTGACCAGGTTAATAGCTAGCACTCCTAGTTGGTTATGATTAAAGGTGGAAAAGACAGAGTATATTTTTAAATAGAGTAGGGAAGGAAGGTGACTGTGGGATTTCTTTTGCCAAGGAGTGTGCTATGGTTTTTTCTTTTCTTTCTTTCTTTTTTTTTAACAAACCTGGCTCAGAGACAAGATATAATAATACTAATATCCAACACTGATGTGCCAGGCACAGCTCTAAGCACTTACAAGATAGAGCAGTAGTGGGAGATTTCAATTATTCAAACAACAGCTGGAAGTTTAATTTTGCTATAAGTCTAGCATCAGCACAAATCCCGATTTGCCTCACTGACTCATCTCCAGAGTAGGATCTGGCATCTGATGCCTGGGTTTGCATCCTAGCTCTGCTGGGTGTACAGTGGCAAGTTCTGTGGCCTTGAGCAAGCACCTTTGTCCCAGGAGACCTGTCTGTTGAGGGTAGCAATAGTGACTCACACCTTCATTGTGCTCATGGGAGGATTCCAAGGGGTGTTGTAGGTGAAGGGCCAGCCCAGCACCCAAGGAAGCTCTCACCATGCATGAGCTGCTGATGTTACGTCTTCCAAGTAAGGGTGCTGTTTCAACCAACAATGCATAAATTGAGGTGATGTGGAAGTAATGATGACTAAGAGACGACTTCTGGTCTAGGAGAAGATAAGGAAAAGGAGACAATGCTGGGCTCATTTCAAGAGTGTGGAGAAAAGTGTGACTTCATGAACTCTAGCCTAAATTCCTAACTAGGAATATGTGTATGAAGGATAGAAGGGTAGAGGGCATTCCAAAATAAATTTCTAACTAGTCATTAATCATATTGAGAAGAAAAAGGAAAGGAGTTTGCTTTGGGTTTTTAAGTCACTGTGACAACAGCAGGGAGCTCTAGCTGAACCCATCCTCTAAGGGAACTTGTGCACATACACGCAGAAACAGGGTGTGTGCAAGCACCTGGGTGTGACCACACAAAAGCAACTCACATCTCTGAGCCTGGCTCAGGCAAACTTAAGGCCAAGCAGAATGACAGACAATGTTCAAAGCAAAACAACAAAAACGTGGAAAGCAACACTCAATAAGGACTCTGCCGGTATGTAAGAGTTCTGTCTTTTCCAGAGTAGTAGCCCTAAACTAAAAATGAAAGAACAGATGCTGAAGCCCAGTGTAAATCAACAGAGACTTAACTGACCTTGGGAAATACACATACATTTGAATCCAAGTTGCTGGATAATCCTCTAGATGTTATTCAGGGCCCACTTTGGCAATTCTAGAAAATGGAGTTGGTTCTATCTAATGAGAAGCAAATAGACATGTCCCAGTTTTCAAAAATAAGAAAAGGGGATATTCTGGAAACACATGGATTTCATTCCTATCCCTGGCAAGATTCTAGAATATGTAATTAACACAGATATTAGTGTGTTAATATGAGTTCTCTTATTTCTTTCCTTTTAGAGGTCGTAAGGGAGTCATTTAGAAAATCTTATTTGATCTCAGCATAATGTCTTATGCTTTGATGGAAAGAACACTGACTTGAGGTCTGGAGACCTGGATTTTAATCTATTCTACCATTAATTAATTAGATAACCACAGGGAAGTTTCTTTCCCTCACCAGGTCTCATTTATGAAATATGGGACATGTTCTCTTAGGTCCTGCTCACTAAGTTCCTTGATTCCACTGTGTAATGAAAACTGGGCTGGTTAGATACAGTTCAATCAGAATGTGCAGCCCCAGTAGAACAGTCACATTCTAAGGACTGCCCGTGTACCATGAATGGGACCAAGGAAAGAAACTGGTCCCTGGTTTTGCCTTATGTACTCATGTTAATGACTTAATCCCCAAATGATAAGAGAGCTAGGACCAAGGGTCACAAAATGAAGATTTGATTGGACTGGAAGAGTTTGGGACCTTTCAAATTATCCAAATGTCTGGAGGTCTGGAGTTGAGGGGCTGCCTCTGATAAAAGTCAGATGAAATTAATTAACATAAATGCAAAGTTCTATGTCGAAGCTATTTTTTTTAAAAGGCTGCACAACTGGGCATGGTGGCCCACCTCTGTGAGTCCAGCTACTTGCAAGGCTGAGGGAGGAGGATCACAAGTTCAGGTCCAACCTGGGAAATTTAGCAAGACCCTATATCAAAATCAAAATAAAAAAGGCTGGGAGCTTAGCTTAGTGCTAGAGCAGCCCTGGGTTATATCCCCAGCAGCCTCTGCCCCAGGGGAAAAAAACCTATACAAGTGCAACTTAGGGAAGAGCTGGCTTAGAAATAGATCATGGGATAAAGGTTCAGGTGACTGAGATGACTACCCATTTAAACCGAAGGGATGCCATCATCTAGCTGTTAATGAAAGGGCTAGCATAGCTGTCATTGTGGGTAATGATATGGGTAACGGTAGGGGGTAACCCGTATTGAGCTCTTACATGGGCTTTACACATTGTCTCATTTTGGGGACATGACAGTGTCATAGAATTCCAGTCCTGGTCAGGGCTGGTCTCATTGCCGCCTGCCCCATCAGTCCTGTTTTGAGTGTTATTCTCAGTGCTGGGAGTCTTACCAAGTCGGTTGGAAACAAACTGGAGCATGTACAAAATAGGACAGCCAAAATGAGAAAGGGTCTGAAAACCAAGTCTGGCAGGAAAAGGTTAGGAGAGTGGACAGGCTCAATCGGACAGGCTGCACAACTGCTGTGGTGTGGAGGGAGGAGGCAGAAAGGAGTCCTCCAGCTTAGGCTCCGACTGCCTGCTGTCAGATCTGTGTGTTTCCACAGCCATGTGCTGTTGAGCAAGTGACTTAGCTTCTTCTGTGCCTCGGTTTCCCCACACATAAAGAGAGGTTAGTCATTGTAGATTATCATGAAGATAATCAAGGAGATGTGTATAAAAGCTAATGTGGCACATGGCAATGCTTCATCCATATGCACAGTGATGGTGGTGATCATCAGTGTGGCTGCTGGGCTGCCCCTATGGAGGAGAAAGGACATCATTCCACCTGGCTTCAGAAAGAAGAACAGGACCAGTGATCAGAAGCAAGAAAAAAAGAGAGAATGTGGGTCCATATAAAGAGACCTTTCAAATTATCCAAATGTCTGGAGGTCTGGAGGGAGTTGAGGGGGCTGCATCTGATAAAGAGTGGGAACTCTCTGCAGCCCAAAGGCAGCACCACGGATCTCTTTTTCTTCCTTCAAAGCTACTAATAACATCACAGGGCCCCACCCTCATGACCTCATCTCATCCTGGTTACCTTCTCAAGTCCCCACCCCTTAATTCTGTTACAGTGGCAAATAACTTTCAACATGAGTTTGGGAAGAGACCTTCAAACCTTAGTAGTTGGCAAACTTTAGAGTGTATAGTAGATTTTTTTGTCATATGATTTTGACTTTACTTTTCTCACAATAATCAAGATAAAGGGTATGGACTTTGTAGTCAAATTCTCCACATTTGAATCCCTGCTCTGTTATTTCTTAGTTGTAAACTTGGATAATATAGTTCATCCAGTTGGTTCTTCCAAAACATAGTAAGTTACCCACAATCCTAAGGAATGAGGATCAGAGCTAATACATTTCTGCTGTGTTGGTAAGCATTATGCCAAGGTGGGCTGACACTAGAGGCTATATATATGAGATATACAAGGCTTTTCATGCCTGGTGAGAAATCTAGTGGTAGAGATTGGTTGAATAAAGACACTCTGCAAGTTTATGTGTCAAATTTATACTTACAATTCAGATATGAAAGACAGGCAAATTCTTAAAGACTTCCAAAGACAGGCAGGATAAAATAAGAGGGAAAAGAGGGAATAATAATTTTTATTCTTGTCTTTTTTTTTTTTTTGTACCAGGAATTGAACCAAAGAGCACTTAACCATTAAAGCCCTTGTGTGTGTGTGTGTGTGTGTGTGTGTGTGTGTGTGAGTGTGTGTTGCTGGGGATTGAACTCAGGGTCTTGTGCATGCGAGGCAAGCACTTCACCAACTGAGCTATATATCCGCAGCCCAAGTCTTTTTTATTTTTTATTTTGAGACAGGGTCTCTCAAAGTTGCTGAGGCTGACCTTGAACTTGCAGTCCTCCTGTCTCAGTCTCCCAAGCTGTTGGGATTATAGGCACGCACCATTGAGCTGGGCTTTTTTTTTTTTTCCTTTTGCTTGTTGAGTATATACTCTGTTAAGTTCTGGAATCGATATTCCTATACATATTTATAGTGATTAGGAAGGGGCAGAATTGATGGTAATGAGGTTGGAATGGAGAACTGTTTGGCAATTAACTTGGGAACTATCCCTAGAGCATTTCTAGACCCACTGAAATCTTGTGCTGTCTTCCCCAGAGCTGACTCAGGACTGGCTCCCCATCTCACTATAGTGGTTAAAGCATTAGACCTACTTAAGATTTGGTTTCTGACAATGGCAGGGTGGTAGCTGAAAAGACCCCCCTCCCCCACACACACTTCTAGAACACCTTAGGTTGAAGTCCACTGGCCTTTTCTGTCTGTCCCCAGTGTGACGGAGTGGAGGTGGACCTGAGCAACATCTTCCTTGAAGGCATTGCCATTCTCAACATTCCCAGCATGTATGGAGGCACCAATCTCTGGGGAGAGACCAAGAAGAACAGGGCTGTGATCCGGGAAAGCAGAAAGAGCATCACTGACCCTAAGGAACTGAAATTCTGTGTCCAAGGTAAGCCAGACATGAGGACAGTTGCTCTAGACCATGTCCCTGTGGAAGGTGGGCCAGCAAAGCATCTCAGGACCTATAGCAGGCTCTTCTGTAAGGTCTGACAGCCCACCAAGGACCTGGTACCCTGGGAGTGTGGTGACCCATCATCCCTGGTGTTGCAAAGCTTACAACCTAATTGAGAAAACAAAATTTCTAATAAGGGGGGGACTGATAGTTATCAAACCAAGGGACTCCGTAAGATTAGATGTCAAACGCTGCTCCTGTAGTTATCAGAGTTCTCCAATGTCCATATCCAAAAGTCAATTCTCAGCCCTCATTTCACTTCACCTTCATTCAAACCCCACGGATCACCCCCTTGTCCTGGAAACACTTTGTATACTTGGCTTCGAGGACTCCACTTACTAGTCACTCCTCTTCATTCCCTGTTCTCTTGGCCTTTTGATGCTGGAGGGTCCCCAGGCAGGATCCTAGATCCTCTTTTCTGTCTGTACTTGTTTCCTTGGTGACTTCATCCAGTTGTGAGGCTCTATTTAAATATCCCATGTGTGCCCATGATGACTCCAAGCCAGTCTGGCCTCCTGATGTGTCCTGCATCCTTTCCTGCACTTCCCTGGAGAGGATAATGGACATAGCAAGCTCCATGTGTTCGAGGCTGAACTCCTCTGTCTAGCCCATCCTGTGGTAACTCCAGCCTCCATAGCCCTCTAGTCAAAGCATTGGCACCACCTTCCATGCCTCTTTTGTGTGTGTGTGCATGTGTGTGTGTGTGTGTATGGTGCTGGAGATTGAACCCAGGGCCTTTGCATGCAAAGCAAGCAGTCTACCAACTGAGCTATATCCCCAGCCCCCTCCATGCCCTTTTTACCTCACATCTCACACCCAGTCCATGAGAAAACCTACGAGCTCAACTTTTCAAAAACATCAGGGTCCAGCCACTTCTGAGCCACTACTTTCTGTGTCCTGTATGACTGACTACAGGTCCTCTGCTCCTCCCTGAGCTGAACACAGTCTGTTCTCACCACCACACCAGAGATCCCTGTAAAAACATTAGATTAGGACACTCATCTGCTCAAAATCATGCTGTGGCTGAATAAAAGGCTAAGGTCCTACAGTAGCCAATAGGCCCATATTGTCTGGCCTTCCACCACCTTCCAGACCCCATCTTCTGGGACCCCTCCTTCACTTTCCCTGGCTCCTGTACATAGTGGGTTGCTTCCATGAACCCATTATTCATTCACTCTAGAAAAACCAGGCAGTATACCTCAGAGGCCACCTGCTGGGCCCTTTGATTGTAACCCACCAGAATACAGAAAGTGCCCTTAAGATGACTTTCACTCCAACCCCTTATCGGCTACCTCCACAAAGATCTGAACAGAGATTCAGGCTAAACTTCTGGCACCTTGGTTCCTCTGTCAACTGTTGGATCTTCCTGGGTTCTCAGTGGCCTGGGGAGCCCCAGGAAAGAGACCATGTTGCTGGTGATCCCTGCCAGCAGCCGGGGAACTGAGTTCTAGTCCAAGTGTTGCTACCAGTCTAGTTATTGGCATCTCAGATTTCTTTGCTGTGAAATCTACTTCTCATGTAAACCTTTGATAGCTGGATAGATGGGGTTGAACTAGATCACCAGTTCTGAATCCCGGCCTTCCTGTTGAAAATGACCTTATCCATCTCTGGGTTGGTTCCTAGGAATCTAGGTTTGTCTTGTGCTCCCTGGATGACCCTGGTGGGCTGCCAGGTTTGAGAACCACTTATAGAGACAGACACATGCCCAGAGTGTTTTCTAGCGTTCTGTGTTCTCTGATGTCCCAGGATATAATTGCTAAGGTTGGATGTAATCCCACCAGTAGGAGACAAAGCTTGGCTGACCCTCGGAGGGTGGGGTTCCTTGCTTCACACCCATCTTAGACAATCAGGTTGTTATATTCCAGGGCGAGGTCATCAAGAAATATCATCTCCACACTTTGTCCTTTAAGAAGACTCAGGAATTTTTGTTTCTGTTGCCCTCTTAAGGCCCTTTTCTTTGGCAAAATAAACTTTTCAATTTGTATAAATTATTAAACAGAATAATGCATTCCTTCTTCCTCCCTTGGCAGGGGAAGTTGTGGGTGCTAGCAGAGGGTGGGGGAAGCACTGGAGATTGTAGAACGTTCCTGCAAATTTTCCCACCCTGGTGATCTCAACCCCCATACTGGCATCCAGCCCTGTCAGAACAGAGAAGGGAGTGAGCATAGCAGAGCCCTCCCCTCTTCCCACCCCAGGGCTTGGGGAAGCGTCTGAGGTCAGGTTCTGGTTAGGACTCAAGGTCAGCCTTCATCTTCCCCTTAAATGTCTGATCTTTAAGTGTCTGATATTCATCTTCCCCTTCTTCAAGAGAGAGTGAAGTATCTGCTGATCACTCTTGACCGTTATGTACAGGAACTCTCTTCCACAAATCCCCCTTTCCTACCCCCAAAAATGTGCTTTCAGGGCTAAAAATGAAGCCACTTCCTGTTCTTTAGATGAAGACATGAGCTGATCAAAGTGGAGGCCAAGGAGGGGCCCTGGCTTCTGGGCTTTGCAGAGACACCAACCCTAAGCTTCCTTCTTATAAGGGCCATGATCTCATATAAGTTGAGTTGCTAATGGGAAAAGCTAACAGCACCTATTTTGGTGGAAAAGCATTGACCTGGGAGTTGGGAGATCCAGGTTCCAATCCAGACTCTGCCTCTTACCATTGTGTGTGACCTTGGGTGCATCCCATCACCTTCTTGGATCTCAGTCTTCTTCTCTGTGAAATAAGTCTAGCAATCACTGATCAGAATTGAAGTATAGTCATATTTTGGTCAACATGGATTTGGGGGACAGAAGTGTATACAATTTTTTTTTCTTCTTTCCATGACTTTTACCCCAGGATTTATAGGCTGGGAGGGAGCTCTCTCTCTGCAGGGTCTTCATTTGTTAGGATTTCTTCCTCCTTGGAAGTTTCACTGGGACTGGAGGAGAGGGAGAAGTCAGGAGAGAATAATGGGAGTGAAGGATGTGCACACAGGAGGTGGAAGAGGGAATGGCCTTAGAACAGGTTGCGGTCAGGTCTCTGATAGTAGATCTGTCTTTTTCGGAAAAAAAACATTCGAGTAAGAAAGTCATGGAATGTGTTCTGTAAACTCATTGGCTGGTGGAAAAGCAATAATGCACACAGAGAAGCACCCGGCTTGCAGCTGGATAACCTGGGTTTAATTTTTGGCTTTATGCTTTCTATTTATAAAAGCTTGGAAAGTTAGATTACATCCCTGAGTCTCAGCTTTGTCATCTATAAAATAACCATGAAAATATCTAGCTTGTTATGAAGCTGGTGCATGTAAAAGCCTGGACCACAGTATAAGCTCAAACTTTGGGGAAAAAATTTTTTTCTCCTCCTCTTTAATTCCACTTTATTTTTTTAATGAATTAATTTATTTAAAAAATATATATGTATATGTATATACACCACAAACACACACACACACACACACACACACACACGGGATTTAACCCAGGTATGCTTTAGCACTAAGTCACATCCCCAGCCCTTATTTATTTATTTATTATTTTTAATTTTGAGATAGGGTCCCATTAAGTTGCTTAGGGCCTCACTAAGTTGCTGAGGCTGGCTTCAAACTTGTGATCCTTCACATCAGCCTCCCAATTCCACAGGATTATAGGCATGCACCCAGCTTTAATTCCATGTTAGGAATTTTACCTGGCTTTAATTCCATGTTAGGCTGAAGCATGCCAGTCAATTTCTGGCTTTGAATTTCATGTCTTTAGCATTATAATCTACCTACATTGCCACTAGGAAACAGCAGAGCTCCTGCAAACCAACCCAACTTTTGTCCTAGCTTATTAAACTTATACCCCTCAATTGTAATTACTGTTTCCTTTTCTAGACTTTTCAGATTCCAAAGATGGAGGCCGGGGGCATTAATCTTTGTCTCTCCAGTGGCCACCCCAAGCAGTTACTCAAAAAAAGAAAGAATATTAGATGAGTGAGCACATGACATGGGTTATTTTTAGTTTTTGAAACAACAAAAATAGTGTGAAGTAATCTTTTGTTTTTATATTTCATTGTGGCTTGCAAATAATTTTGCATGAATTAGTTTAATATAATCCTAACCAGAAGCCCATGAGTAATGTCATACCCAGCCAATTTCATATCCCATTTCGTAATTGGGAAAAAACAGAAGCCCAGAGAAAGGGCAGGACATATGTAATTTATGTCCAGGGATAGAATCAGAACCAAGACCCTAGCCTAATCTCCAGTGGCTAGTATCCATCTAGAAAATTTATTAGGCTACTGAGTGTAACGCAAACACCATCTCTCAGAAATAGGAAGCATTTAGACCCAGTCCAAAGAAAAATTCTGCATCTATTTTTTGAAATTCTACTCCTCTTGCAAGGCGAGGTCTAAGGGCCATCTCCTCCTGGAGCCCCAGAAGTGAAACCAGCCTCTAAATTCTTACAGCACTGGCTTTTGCCTTCCATCTCACCAGCACACTGATCATGGGTTGCCCTGTATCAGAGGCAGCCAGAGATGTGTATCCTCACACTTCTCCCCAACCCATCCCTAGAAAAGGTGTTTGTCACCTGTGTCTCTTTCCAAGCCTACCACCCGGGCTCACAGTGCTCTATAGAAATGTCTGTTGGAGGGAGGGAGAAAAGGGAAGGACTCTTGCCTTCCTTCTGCCAGCACTGTGCGCATGCGTACAGCAGATCTGGAGCAGGACAGTAAAAATAGGAAATGAAAATTTGGGAGGAGAAGAAGTCTTAGGAAGAGTTAACCTGTGCATATTTGTGAGGTTAAGAATTTAGTTTTGTTACCGCTGTTGACCGGTGACGAGTCCTTGCTTCCCCAATGTTGAAGAATAACACCAGAGAAGCATGCCGAGGCAAGGTCAGAGTGGAAAATTAGAAGTTTATTAAAGGACAGCAGAAAAGACTTCTCCCGGAGGAAGAAGGGGACCCAAGAGATGGAATCCGTGGAAGTGCGGTTGTCTCTCCATTTTATAGTTCTCAATGATGGAATGTAGGTGGGAAGGCCCGAAGGGTTGGGACACAGATGGGCCAAAGAAGTAATCTGGGCCTAAGTAATGAGTCAGCGTCTTCAGGTTTGCTGTTCATTAACATTTCTTTGGGATGGGCTATCTTCAAATCTGTTGGGGGCTGTTTCCTGGACTTCATTAACATTCCGAGAGTTGCTCAACTTCCGGGAATTCATTCTCAGCATGGCCTCCATTTTAGATTTCACTCGATATTAGACCCGATTTACCTAACTACACTGACTACCTAATTTTAAATCTAGCTTCAGTTTCACGGAGCCATTAGAAACTCATTTGATGAGTAAGATATGCTAACCATCTTCTCATAAGTAATTCAGATAGAGCTCAAAGGACCTGCAATTGAGAGTCCCTGTGAGGAAGAGACTCACCACTGAGAGTTCAAGCCCCAGGCCTCCCTGCAAGCTACAGAACCTGGAATAAGCCAGGACCTTCTCCAGGTCTCTTCAACATTTACCACGTGGAACAATTCAGCATTGTTTTGAGGGTTAAGTGAGATCATCCTTGTAGAGCACTTAGAAGAGTGCCTGGAACTTGATGAGCTCTTAATCAACAGTAATCGGAATTATTGTTTGATAATTAGCATGTGACCCCATTTAGAACTTTACTCTTTTGACTTCTACTATGGGAATTGGTCTAGAATAACCATAAACTACCAGTGGCTAGAACAGCCTGTAATCCTAGGGCTCTTTAACTGGCACTGCACTCAAGTGTGTCTGGTGTTGCTGCCAGGGTGGGGGTGACTCCTGAGCTGCTGTCCAGAGAAGTAAGGTGAAGCCAGAGGGAGCCACGCCTTGAATCCAGGTGAAGCCCTAAGCTGGACCAGTCCCCAGGAGGTTGAGTGAAGCTGGGAGCTCTACCATTGTTCCTCTGTGGCTCCAGCCCAAAATGTAAATGCAAGACCTCCTATAACTTTCTCCAATTCTTCATTGAGCTTCACACCTGCTGAAGCCAGCCTCCATGCTGTGCTCCCCACACCTGGCCCCTCTGGTTACCACAGATGTCATTTCTTGTCATCCTGTTTGAACTGCAAATGAGTGTCCTGAACACAATTCTAAACCAGTAGGGCAGCATCTCCCTAGACTGTCACTAAATAATGTTTGCAATTGTTCTTAAGCAAAGACAAGGAGACAGACACTTTGGGTATAGGGTTCACTTTGAGTCATTTTCCCAGTGGTAGAAACAGGTTTTCTGTCAGATCATTCAATATATACTTAGGAAGTACCTAACAAATGCCAGGCACCAGGTTTGGTAAACAGGGCTCCCCTCACAGGGAAATGTCAAAGCCTGGCTTTAATAAAATAATTCCATAGATAGGCATATGATTAGGGACTGTGGTAAGTGCTAAGAAGAGTCACATGGCTACCCAGGAACGGCAAGGCCAGCCAGCCTATGTGTAACTTGCAGGTAGCCTGTGGCCACACTAACCTGGCACAAACCAACTGACACAGGTATTCTCCAGGCACATGACTGCAGCTATCAGATCTGCCCTCCCAGGTGTGGAAGCTCTGTCTGGAAAGGGGGAAACCTTCCCATTGCAATGCCCATTGACTCTGCTACTGTGCAAGGTCATGTAGTTTTATCACCTGCACTCTGTGCCCACGCAGATTTTAAAAATTGCATGAACTATGCCCTCCATCCTAAAGCAAGGGAATGGGATGCCAACCAACCATCTCTCAGTATCACACTCCACAGCAAAGAAGGAGAGAGAGCTCAGCTGAGACACCCCAAATAATTTTGAGCACAAGGGTTCATTGTTTCTTGTGACTTTCTTGTCACTTTTATAAAGCCATAACAGAAGGTGCTCTTGGGGGTTCAGGAGCTGTCCAGGGTTGTTCCCAATTTTCCCATGCAATGAGGTCATATAGGGAGCAATAGTTACCCAATACCCTTTGGGGTTGAGAGAAAATTAAAATGTTCCTAAGTTGTGCACTTCACAGAGGTCGCTCTGCCCAGGTCTCTCCTGTGGATTGAGACAGAGCAAGGCAAGTGACTCCTAAAAAGTCTCAGGGGTCTGGGGGTATACACTAGAACTCCCCTTGACGCTGGGAAGTAACCATGGCAACATACGTGTCATTCCTGCTAAATATTTGCAGACCTATAGAGAGGTTGCTTTGCTTTTCATAGGAAGTCACAGCTTGGTCATTCAGTCCATCAAGCAGCCCACACTGTAATCAATATGACCCAAACTTGTCATCATCCCCTCCCTCTTTACAAACCCTCTCCCTCTCCTATCCCCCACTGGCTTCCCCATAGCCACATGTTCCCTGTGGTTCAGGCTAAAGACCCGGGGTCATGCATTTCCCCTCACGTGGTGTCTTTTCACCAGACTGTGAGCTCCTAATAGAGCTCAGATGTCACAGTGCTTCTGTACTCCTGTGCCTGCCAGTTTCTGAGACCTCAAAGGGGCTTACAAATATTAATTGACCAAAAGCACCTGTCAGGAGCACATGAAGCGGTGAGTTAGGGAATTTTTTTTGAGTTGGTCTCGCAGCAAAATGGAATTTATGTGAGCAATACTGGCATGTCATATCCCAGTGCCTCTCTGCCAGCATCAGCCTATGTGGTAACTCGGCGGGGATTGGGGGGGGGGAGGGATGCCTCCCATCCTCCCTTTTCCCTTCCCTGAAGCCCCTCTTGATCCCGGCTAACTCTACATCAAGCGGTAGCTGTGGTCTGTTTCCACAGACATCTCGTGGCATCAGGCAGGAGCTGCCCTGCTAGACTCTGCAGGGTTAGGCCAGGTATGTTTTTACAGCTTCCAAATGAAGGCCACACAAAATGGTTCTCAAATGCCAGTTACTATAGAAACGGTGATGTTTTCTATGTAGTATTGAAACACCAGAGTCATAGGCCTCTCAAAGATTTGGAGATCATTTTGTCCTCTAGATAAGGAAAGAGAACCTGCAAGATGAAGAGGCTTGCCCATGGCCACATCCAGACTGAAACGCAGGTCTTTTAGCTTAGAACGGTCCTCAGACCTCTCAAGCAGGAGCCAGCAAAATTTTTCTGTAAAGGAATATGTTAGCACAAATGACGGACACTCATGAAGGCAAGAGATGGGAAGCAAACCTCAGGTCAGCAAGCTTTGCTTTGGTGGAACCTGGCACATAGGGCTGAATCAAGGGTCTGGGTTATTTAGGCTTAGTGAAAGGTGCAATAGGAGGGTGATTCCTGGGGTTCATTGTAATGGGGTCCCGCTGGGACAGGAATGCGAATAGGGAATTTGTTGTAATGGGATCAGCTGACCCATTAGGGTGGTGGTTCAGGTGCCAGTCAGGTGCAGCTCCTTTTGTGTTCCTTCACTCTGGCTGAGGTCTGGGCCTTTAGGGAAAACATCCTTGGACTTATTTTCTATAGTAACTGTTAAAATAATTAGGTTTTGTGTACCATACAGTCTTTGATGCATCTACCCAACTCTGTTCACTTAGCATGAAAGCAGCTCTAGACAATCTATAAATGAATGGGAAAGGCTGTATTCCAATAAAACTTTATTGACAAAGACAAGTAGCAGGCTGGATTTGGTCCTCAAGCCATGATTGACCAATTCCTGCACTAGATCTTCAAATGGCCTGTAAACCAGGAGCACAGGCTTTGCCAGGGTGTATGTCAAAATGTGAACTCCCAAGGCCCACAGAGTAGATTCTGCATTTCCACAAGATCCCCCGGTGGCCAGTGGACACTGATATATGAGAAACACTGTGCTGTTGGGCCTGGCTACACTTCCTAAGAATACCAAGAAAGAAATTTTATAGATCAGAAAAATGAAGCCCAGGCAGGTTTTAATTGACCTACCCCAGGTCAGTTGGTAGATCTGGGACTAGAGCCCAAATCCTAGTATTCCACACATGGAATTTCTTCTACACACACCAGAGTACCTGCCCTGACCCCACCCCAACCTCCCCATTTCTGGCTGGCCCTGACCCAACTCAAATTCACTGGGATTCCAAGGGAAGCAGTGGGGCATTCTTCCCCAGCTGACTTATGAATGAAAAGGACTGCAACTCCAGCTGTGTCTCCTCCTCCCCCCACACCCCTCTCCAAGCCCAGGGAGGGGCGGACCTGGTTGAAATGTGCCTCTTGAGGCTGCTCACCACCTGCAGAGGGAAACTTGCTCACACAGGTTCAAGCCAGAGTGAGCTCCAATTTTATTCCTGCCTCCGGAGGTCTGCTGCTCAAAATAGAACCACAGAGCCAAGGAAGCTTCCACTTTTCACACAAAGAAGAAAATTCTAGACTAGGTTTCTTAGCAGAACTAGACACCTCAGTTTTACCTCTTCTGCTGCCTGCTCTTGGTTCTCAAGCCAGTCCCTGTTCCCCTATAGCAGCTCTTGGAGCATTTAACATTGGGCACCTCCTAGATCCGTCCCATGGCAAAACACCATTCTGGCCACAATTTCTGCCATCTGAATACTGGGTTTCTCTTTGGTCTGTTTCTATTTTATGCAACAAATATTTGTTACGTTGGGCATGCCTACAATCCCAGTGGCTCTGGAGGGCTGAGGCAGGAGGATCTTGAGTTCATAGTTAGCCCAACTCAGTGAGACCCTGTCTCTAAATAAAATACAAAAAAGGTCTGGGGATGTGGCTCAGTGGTTGAATGTCCTGAGTTCAATCCCTGGTACTTCCCTCCCCTCCAAAAAAAAATTTTTGTCTTAAGTCAGTTTGGGCTACCATAAACTAAATGGCTTAAACCACAGAAATTGATTTCTCACAGTTCTGGTAGCTGAGAAGTCCAAAATCAAAATGCCAATTTGGTTCTTGGAGAGGGCCTGCTTCCTTGTTTGTAGGCAGACTCTTCCTGCATACTCACACAGAAGGATCATCTCTGTCTCTTAGAAGGGCACTAATCCCTTTCACAAGAGCTTCATCCCCACGACTTAATTACCTTCCAAAGGTTCCCAAATTGGGAGCCAGGGCTTCAAATATGAATTTGGGACTGCTATTCAGTCTCTAGAAGTATTTAATCTTCTTAATCAACGAACAAATGAGTACTGGTATTGTTCATTGAATACCTAGTTATGGGACAAAACTATTTCATATTTAATTATTTAATTCATTTTATGTCTGAGGACATAGGTTCAGTGGAGTTCAGGGATTAGACTGAAATCACACAGATAATGTGATAGAGCCAGATTCACACTTGTTTTTAAGTACCCTAAGATGTCCCAGGTGCTGCAGAGATGAAGCCTGAATACCACGTGGTCCAGTGCTCAATAAGTTCACAATCCGCTTGTGGCCAGCACAGTGTTTTGCTGTGGGATAGGCCTCAGGTAGTGCCTACCAATTTTTTATACAAGCCAGTGAAGTAAGAGAGTCAGTGCACACCATAGGAGCGTGAGTTCTAAGAAAACGTGTTTCTCCTTTAGAACTCGATCCCCAGTTACTGAGGACTGTGCCATGCACCTCATAAGCAACCAAATATTTGATTGAATGAATGAACAAGATAGAATGTATGTGTGCTAGTAGTTAGAGCTGGAAAGGATTTGAAAAGAGAGTGAATGAGAAAAAAATGGAGCATGGGCTGGGACACTAGCCCCCAGAAGTGGTGCAAGTTCAGAAGACTAGGAAGACGGACTGTTGAGTAATGGCATAGAGTTTGTGCACAATCCTGTGAATCCTAGAAGGCTAATGCAGAATGCACATTGACAATTCTAAGGATTTGATTTGGGAGTCAATGGTCCAAAAGGAAGAAAGGACAGAAGACATCAGTAAGTGAGAGATAGACAAAGAGGATACTGCTCCCTGGATATCAATTCCTCCCTCCCCACAAAGCACCCAACAGAATCTCTGCTTCTTTGGTGCGCAAGTTCAGCCTTCTGCCAGCCTCCCCGGCTAAGGCACACCCTATTGCCAGAGCCTCCTGTTGGCAGAATGGATGCCTTCAGTAGGGACTTGTGTTTCTTTCTACCTCCAGTACACTGCCAACACAATCTCTTCCCATTTTGGTGCGTGTACCCACTAACCCCAGAGAGTCATAGGAGACTCATCACAGGTATTTCTCCAGTTGTTGGATCAGGATCAGCCAGAAATGGAGAGGTAGGGGAAGGTACTGTGTGTAGGAACAGAAAAAAATTCCTAGGTTTGGAAAATAGCACTTGGGCTATAGTCCCAGATCCACCAATTAATGTGACCTTGAACAGATCAGTTAACCTCTCTGGGCCTCATTATTCTAAACTATAAAGAGTCTCTCAGTGGTCTCTATGGTTTGAATATTTATCCTTGCCCAAACTCATGCTGGGATTTAATTGCCATTGTAACAGTATTAGGAGGCGGGGTCTAATGCGAGTTGCTGGTGTTAGGTGCTTAGGTCATTAGGGTCCCACCCTCATGAATGGATTAATGCTATTATCAGGGGAGTGTTATCTTTGACCTATGATTGATTTGGTCAGATCCCTGCAATGTATATATAAGCTCTGCCTGACGATCAGATTTAAGTTGAATTGGAAAGTTCATCACTAATTGATTTATTATATATACTATACCTGGGATTGAAGCTTCTTCAGCTGAGTGGGTAAAGTAATTCCAGATAACACATCAGCTAGCATTTTATCTTCAAGCCAAAGAACTCAACCTTCCTTTTAAGATCACGTTGCCAGAACGTCTTCCTGAGAGGAGTGGAGAACAGGCTCACCCGACTCCACACTCACCTCCCAGTCTGCAGATGTCCTATCACCCTAAGGCACTTTTTCTCTGACTCCTGACCTTTAATCTGAGTCTCTTCTTTGAGTCAGACAGTCTGGGTTTGAATTCTGGCTTTACCCCACACCAAATGTGTGATATTAGGCAAGATTCTTGACCTCCCTGGACTTCGAGGTTTGTTTTTATGTTGAGACAGTAGTTTCTAACAGTGTTGCCATAAGAATCAAAAACAAATAAAAACTTTGCCAAGCTCCAGACCTGCCCCAGAGTCTGTGCCCAGCAGTTGTCCTCACTGGAACCACCAGGTCAAATTCCTGTAGCTCCACAGCCTCCGAGCCTCACCAGACATCTCACCCTTGGATTCTCCCACAGGCATGATGAAATCAGACCCTTGGTGCACAGCCATATCCATCAGAGCCTTTCTTCCTGAGAAATTTTCTACCATGTAGCTCTTTAGACACACACCCGTTCCCTTCTGAAGCACCTGACTCTCCTCCACAGAGGTTTAGAAGCCCTCCTCCCCCATATTCTGCTCCTTCATCAGAGGCCTGGCCAACCCCAGAGGATGAAGCCACATGGAATGGGGTAGGGGTCACAACTTTCCCAACCCACTCCCACACAAGCAGGCCTGGAGGAACCAAGGACAATATGGCAGTCATGTGCCGCACTGAACTCGCTGGGGATTTCTCCTCCCTCCGTGTAAGGTTGCACGAGTGTTCAGTCTTCTGCTCAACGTGAAGACTGCTGCCAATCTGCTCTCAACCCAGTCAGGAAACCAACCCCCACCTTGGCTTCTGCTTCCTACCTGTCTGCAGCAGGATTATGCAGAGTCAAAGCCCACTTGAAGCCCTCAGGTCCCCTTTAGGCCTTGCCCCTGAGAGTAGAAGAAACCTTAGTTCCCATGCAACAAAGAGTCGATGCCCAGCAGGACCAGGGATATTAAATCCATGCATAAAAGTTTTCCAGAGCCCACTCTGCTCCTTGCTTCTCTCAGGAACAACCCCACCCCCACCACAACACACACGCACACGCACGCACGCACGCACGCACGCACGCAGCAGCAGCAGCAGCACAGAAAGTAAGGAACTCATTTTTCAAGCAAATGACTGGGCTTTCTTCATGTTTTCAATTAAAAAAAAAAAGTAGGGGCACTTCACTTGCTAGGAGGGGCAGTCACCCTCAAGTCTCAACATCTCAGTGTCTTTTGCCCTTTACAATGTCTCTGCTTTTTCTCTTCCTGAGAGCCCTCTCCTCCTTGTCCTACCCATCCCTCCTCCCCCATGCCCTCTTCCTCCTCCTTCTCTGTTACCTTCTGTGAGTTACATTAATTACCATCTACGGAAGGCCATGCACTCACCCCATGTAGCAAAGACAGAACTTCCTGAGGACATCCCTTTATAAGGAAACATAAAATCACAATGACAGCAACTGTTTCCTGGGGGCCTTCCCCATGCAGCTCCAGTGGGATCCAGCCCGGACACTGATGGCATCACTTCTAAACTCACATCCACCCTGTCAGTGAGTGATTATCTCTACATTCATATAAAGGGCAGATTCAGAGAAGTTAAGCAATTTCCCCCAAATGACCAGTGAGTGGCCTAGGAATAGGATTCAGATCCAAGTCTGTCCAGGGCTCACACTCTTTGCTTTGCAAATTGCTGTAAGGGTACCTTTCTGCACTGGTTTACAGAATGCCAAGGAAGGAACCCATCGGCCTGTTTGTTGCCAGCAAGGGGCCCTCTGCCTCTGTTCTCTAAAGGAAGCATTAGTTGCAAATTATTTTTCAGGTTAGTTATGGTTGGGATACCTGAGGGCCTGCTGCCTTGACAGCCAGATGGGAACATGGTGGCAAGAGGGATCCAGTTTGGCCAGTTACAGTCTCGCTTCCTTTTTATGCCCAAGGAACCCCAGAACTGCCTCCCCTGCAAAAGATCAGGAAACAGACTTTGGGGTTCTTTCCATTTCTCCAACCTGGGCCTTTTCAGACTGCAGTGTTTCTAAACTGTGCTTTAGCCAAGAGCCGTGTTTAATCTGTGTGACCGATCCCAGCGGAGCGCTTAGAAGAACTGATCAGTGCCCGGCTTTGTTGGACTTCGGGTGCCTGAGCCGCCAAGGGCACATGTCCCATGTACATGGAAATTTGGAGGCAAGAGAGGAGCCTGAGGCGATGCCCATTGCAGCCTTGGCGGGCCCAGTCTACAGGGAGGCCTGCCAGCAATCGCTCACCTGTCTAGACTGTGGGGACTGACCCAGCCCCACTGCAGAGCAGAACGAGTTGTGTCTTTTCCTTCCGAGGAGGGTAACAAGGTTCCACACACCTCCAGCACACACCAGCTCCTCAGTAGCAATGATCACAGACATTTCTGTTTACAGAACACCTTCACACTCTTTATCTCTTTTGTTCTCAAAATAACCCAGTGAAGTAGGTTTTATTATTATCTCTCTTATGGACAGAATTGGGTCACTCCCCAAATTCATAGAATGAAGCCTTAGACCCTGGGACCTGGAGTGTGACTATATTTGTTGACAGGGTCTTTCAAAAGGTGATTAAGTAATAATGAGACCATTGGGGTCAATTCAATCTGACTGGTGTTTTTCGAAGAAGATAAAATTTGTACACACATTGAGATGCACTAGGAATGTGTGCACATGTGCACAGAGGGACATCCATGTAAGAGGCAGAAAGAGAGTGACCAAGGGAAGGTCTTAGAAGACACCAATCCTTTGGCACCTTGATACTTTTTCTCTATACCAGGGATTGAACCCAGGGGTGTTTAACCACTGAGCCACATCCCCAGCCCTTTTATTTTTTTATTTTGATACAGGGTCTCACTAAGTGGCTGAGGGCCTCGCTAAATTACTGAGGCTGGCCTCAAACTTTTGTTTTTGTTTTTAAATAGATTTTTTTTAATTTGTTGATGAATATTTATTTATTTTTATTTATTTACGTGAGGTGCTGAGAATCAAGTGCTCTACTACTGAGCCACAACCCCAGCCCCTGTTTTTTGTTTTGTTTTTCTTTTTCATGGTGCTGGGGATTGAACCCAGGTCCTTGTGCATACAAGGCAAGCACTCTACCAACTGAGCCCTGGCCTCAACCTTTTGATTCTCCTGCTTTAGCTTCCCAAGTCTCTGGGATTCCAGGTGTGTGCCTCTATACTCAGCTGGCACCTTGGTCTTAGACTCAGATATGGTCCCTTTGGCTTCCAGAGATAAAACAAAAGGTCTGAAGGAAGAAGTGGACAGTCAGATGTGCCACTTAAATACAGGTGTTTTTCCGGCCTTTACCTGTCAGTGTTGACTTCTGGTCCCTCCTCCCGACAGGGGACTGGACTGAGGAAATAAGAACAAGATGGAGCATTGGCATAAAAGAAGTAGAAAAGGGATCAAAGTCAGGGAAGAGATGAAAGAATGAAAAATCCAACCAAGTGAGATGCCCCACTCGATCTAATCCAAATCAGCGGAGAATGTGGCTGTATTGGTAGAAAGGCCTTTAAAGAGGCAGTTAAGTAAAAATGAGGCCGTTGGGGTGGACCCTAATCCAATCTGACTGTTGTTCTTAGGAGAATTTCCAGCCTCTGTGTGGAAGTGAAAAACTGTGAGGAACATTGAAGACTTATGAAAATGTTTTTAAGTCTAATGAAAATGTTATGGTTTGGGGACTCTTATACATTGCTTAAAGAAGGTAAATAAGCAGATGGTTGGGAGTTGTCGGAATGAAGGTGGAGAAAATGGAGTGAAACTAATATATTTTGAGTACCTACACCGTGTGGGGCACTTTCACATACTACTCTGCCATTTAAATCTCATCACTAAATGTTTAGTTCCTGATTTTCAACTGAGGAAGCTCTAGATCAAAGCTATCAGGCAGTAACTTACTTGTATTCTTCACTGTAACTCCTGCATACACTTTGGGCAGCTTTACTGCCTCGGGCTCAAGTTCTTGGAACTTGAATGTATCTTAGAATCTTCCAGAGGGCTTGTTAGAACAGATTGCTAAAGTCAACCCCCACCCCCAGCATCTGATTCAGGAGGTCTGGGGTGGGGCCCAAGAATTTTCATCTCTGACAAGTTCCCAGATGATGCTGCAGCTACACTCTGAGAACTTGGCTCTGAGAAGCCAACAGACCAATCACAGCCCAGTGGTCCCAAACTGTGCTGCAGTTTGGAATTACCCAGGGATCTTGAAAACATTTGCTGATGCTTAGCTCCCATGCCCACACATTCTAGTTAACTGCTTTAGGGTGCAACCTGGGCATTGTTGTTTTTAAAAGCTCCCGGGTAACCCTCACACACAGCAAAGTTAGGAACCACTGATCTAGGTTCATTTCTCCAATACTCTGATCCTCATCACTGCCGTCCTTTTCAGCTGCTCATTACTGGGGCCACAAGTGGAATCTGTCATCAGTTGGCACTGTTCACAGCTCCTCTTCCCAACCTTCTCTTTCCCACCATCTCCCAACACCTGTTCTAGAACTTCTCAAATTTCTACTTATCTTCTCCTTTTTCATTCATTCTTCATTTCCTTCTCTACTCAACCAGACTCTATGGCACAATAATGGCACCTGTCTCCTGCCCACAATGAGCCACGATTCCCTTGTTCTTTCTTTGATCATATCTACCAGGGAGAATGTGAGAAGTATCTAAAGCAAACTTCAGGCATGGTAATCCAGAGATGCTTCATGACACTTGGCCTTTATTACCATGAAAAATAACTGGTCAGTTTCTTCAATGATTTTTTAAGTTATAATATTTATGTACACTGAAAGAAAGTAGGAAACACCTCAGAAGAAAGCATAAAAAAGAAAATAGCAATCACCTTAATTTCATTTAATTCAGAACACACCTCTGTTACAATTTTGCAGGGATGTGTTCTTTTCTTCCATGCACATTCTTACCTAGTCAAGAACATGCTATATAGGTAAACTTATATCTTAACTTCCCACTTAACCATGTAACATAAATATATTTAATATTATTGAAACTTTGTAAATATTTTAATGACAGCAAAAAATTCCATCATTTGGATACCATATCATTTATTTAACTGATCCCATACCAGTGGAAATGGGGGAGGAGATTTTCCTATTTTATAATTTTTATGGTGACACAATGTATGTATTTGTACAAACTTGGGTTCTGTCAATGATTTACCATAAATCCCAGGAAAGAAAAATCATGAATTAAACAGTCTGAAAAGTTTAGACTCATTACAATTGGCCAAAATCTTTCTAAAAGATCTTCTCCTGATTTATATCATCAGTTTAAGGAATGCAAATTGTTTCTCCTCTTGCCCAGCATTTGGTGTACTACTCCGTGCCACTGAGGATTTTTGGTATAAAATGACATGATCAAATTTGTATTTCTAAAATTGTATAGTGGAGGCTGAATCAAATGGGCTGAATCGGAACTTATAGTATTGACCTTGGTGTTTCTCCTTTGCTTCCATAGTCTCCCTCCTCTGCTTTGCCATACCTTATCTTCTCTCTTTCCTGGAGAGTTTATATTAAGTGTTGTACACAAAACACTGAGCAAAGCTTTCTTACCAAAGAATAATAAGAACCATGTTGAAGGGCCTAGCTCCATGGTTGTCTAAGCTTGGCCTGGAGACCCTTTTCTCTAGCTCTGGCCAAAAACAGTCTCTGGACAGTAATTCTCCTTAGGGAAAAAAAAATTTAAATATATATTTTCTAATGAAATTGCCAAATAGGATTATTACTAAATTAATTTTTTCTCCAACCTGCACTTGTCCAGCCCCACACATGACCATTATTCCTATTCCTAGAATATCCTCCTTCTTTCCTCTTCTCAACCCAGCAAACTACCTTGGCATTCAGCCTTCAACATCTTTTTTAAATATCTGTGACACCTACATTCTATACCTTGTCCAGTCGTAATCAGCCACTTGGGCTTCCTTGTTCCCACAATTCAATTATGGCATTTTTACACCTAATTCTATTTCTCTTTCTTGGCCAAGAATCCTTCAAAAGGAGAACATTTTGTATCACCAGTTCTTAACATAGTTTCTGGAACTTGGTTGATATTTTACAACTGTTGAATGAATGAGTGAGTGAATGAATTTCTGATACTAAGGTATATCTAAATTAAACACTAACAAGATGAGTAGTATAAAGACAATATGGAAAGGATGTAAATTGCCAAAATCATATTCAGAATTATTGGTGCCTATGGGAAAAAAGACACCTGGTATACCAGCTGTTTCAACCCTGGATTCTGGGTCCTAACACTAACTGTAGTGTGCCTAGACACTAACTCCATTCTGTTCCCTTTTTTTTTTTTTTGGTACTGGGCATTGAAACCAGGAGGGCTTAATCACTGAGCAGCATGTCCACATCCACATTTTTTTGAAACAAAGCCTTCCTAAGTTGCTGAGGCTAGCTTTGAACTTGTGATCCTCCAACCTGAACCTCTAGAGTTGCTGGCATTAGAGGCGTGTGCCACCACGCCTGGCCTTCTTTCTTTCTTTCTTGGCATTAGGAATCCAACCCAGGGCCTCATACATGCTAGACAAGCACTCTACCACTGAACTACATCCATACCCACCCTGTTCTTTTCATTTTAACACCAAAGTTAATGTGCACCTAAATATCACTGTGATAAAGAAAGTAAGAGGATTAGGTGATGCCAGAATTTCCAAAACTATATTGCAAACAAACAAAAATTTACTACCATGAGCTATGTATAGGTAGCACATAAAAAGAAGGGTCTTGTTATTTAGTAAGTTTGGAAAACAAAGTTAAATGGGTTTAACTAACAATTTCTTTGTAAAAAGTTGAAAGTAGGATCAGCTAGGCAATAGAAAGAAGGATTAGAGCAATTGGATCTTGCTTCACCCAGCAGACCAAAGTCTTTCTTGCCTCTTTATGCCAGGGAAGATTCTCAAAGGCAGAGTGGGGGAAAATATAGCAAGATCCTAGCCCCTTCCCCTGAGTTCTCTCTTGGGTCACACATCTGTATAAGCCTCTGCCCCCACCCACCCACTCCTGCTGATGAGCTCAGCCTTCATTACTTCTCCTCTTGAGCTAGGAAGCAAGGTAATGTGTGGGAAGTGAGAGCTACAAGGTAATGTGTGGGAAGTGATAACAACTTTAAAGCCATTCAACAGGAAAATTTGTTAAAAGACCAAGACATTGTAAAGCTGAAATGCTTGAGTCTATTAAGTCCCCTGCTTCTTAGAACATTTTGTTACCACGGAATGTTTCAAGGAGGGAAAACATTGAACTATCACAGCACTGTCAGATACCAAATGCTGGTACAAAGAGCAGCATTTTTAAGACATCTGTCTCTGCCACTAGAGAAACTTCTAAAAAGTTCTCCTTCTCTCCTACCCCAACATAACTCCCCCACCCTCCTCACCCCTAGAAGCACTCTATTCATTTCTTTCTTCCTCCTGCCTCCTCCCCTTCCTGCCTCATCCCCCTCCTCTCTCCCCCCACCTCATCCACTGCCCATGTTGTTTTCACAGACACTATTAGATTAGCACAGTAGGCTAAGACTATCCAATGGTTATTCTACCCTCTTTGGTAAGAAGGGAACTAATTAAGTGACTAGAGGTTTAGACATTCATTGTTTATTAGCTCCAAACTCCTTCAGAGAGCCTGGAGCATTCTCCTGAACAAACATTGCCCTTTTATGGCTTCTTGTCCCAAATCCAAATGAGATGGAGAGCTTAAGGAGACAGCATCTTTTCATGGAGGTGTGGTAAGGAGTAATTGGGAAGGCGAGTGGAGTGTCGATGGATATAGAGGAGAAAGCTAAGCGCCTGTCTCAGAAAGACTACTATAGTTTGTGTATCTGCTGGCAGCTGATGTCCATTAGTGATCATCAGGAGTTTAAACTGTGCAATGCTGACACATCTGTGGTCAGCCCCCTGCTTTGTTTAGCTGTCTTCATTAGAAATACATCCATCAAGACCATGTTTTTTAAACAATAGTTAGTCTTCCAAACAAAAGAATAAAGACCAACCCAAATATCTCCTCTCCAATCTTAAACACTGTTCCACTTATCAGAAGGCACTTCAGAGGACAGAAACCATCCGTTCAATAAACAAAAGCCTCAAGGTAGACACAGTTTTCTGGTCTGTGAATATTAATAGCCGATGGGTGGTGAGTTACAACCTGTGAGAAAGGTACTTTTACCTGGGTAGGCAAAGGAATAGAAGCTTTTTAAAACCCTGCTTTTTAATTTTGTTTCTGTTTTAAATACATAAAAGTTGCATTGTAAAGTGAGTCAATATCAATATCCAACATCAGTCCTGTCATCGCTTTCGCAAGGGAAATTAGGAAGCAAAATCCAAGCCTCAGGAACTGTGACAAAATGGACCACTTCCAGATTCTGAATCAGAAGCAACTGCCACCACCACAGGAGGCCACTGATCCTGGGTGGCTCTGAGCCTGAGACTTGGGTTTTCTACCCCTCCTTTTCACCCTGGGTCCACAGTAATCTGGTATAGGTGAAATATTCTTTTCCTTGGCTTGGATTAGGTACCTGGTGTCCTCAAAGAGGTCACTGATTTTCCTAAGGATGTCCAAGAAGGTTTGGCTCATGGGTGGCTTACCACAGGCCAAATTTGAGGTTAATTAACCATCACCCCTTGTCAAGAAGGCCAAGATGTTGTTCAGACATTAAGAAAAGAGTAGATAATGGCCTTACCAACATTTCTTCTCTCCTGGTCCCAAGTCAATGCGCCTTTTTCTGCTGGGGGTGGCGTTGAAGATTATCTCAGAAATAGCTGGTTCATCCTCTATGTCACTCATCATTTGAAGAGGCCTCATGATACACCAACCTATTCACTGGATGCAAATACGTGTTCTGTATCCAAACCTCTTTACACTAGAACTGGGCTTTTGCTTATGAAAGGGTACATTTATTGACCTTTGGAGAAAGTGGAGCAAGTATAAGAAAGCCACTTGGTAGAGATGAAGGGATGCTGACAGATCTGGGTTGGCCATCTAGGGACCTTCTGGCTTGAGCCAGTCTGAGAAACAAACAGATGCATTTGTCCTGCTTTTGCTATCTCACCCTGCAGACCTCAGTGACCAGCTCCTTGAAGTGGTGGGGCTTGAGGGAGCCATGGAGATGGGGCAGATCTACACCGGCCTGAAGAGTGCGGGCAGGAGGTTGGCCCAGTGTTCCTCTGTCACCATCAGGTACGCTCCTTGTCACCCTACGGCCTCCAAGTCTCCTCATCTTTCTAAACATTCTTGCACATAATAATGAGGAAGCTATTTCTGGATTTCAGAGCAGGGAAAGTGGAGGACAGAAGCTTGGTTCTGTTTTTAAAGAATATCTTTGTAGACCATTCTCCATACAGGATAGGAGGCTACCATCCAAGACAGCACCTAGAGGGTTCACCACAAAACCAGTTGGCTGTTTTCTTAAAATGTCCTGGTGAAATTCTCTAAACAGGAGTACAAGATTATGAAGTCCAAAGAACCAGAGGTCCAATTCTTTACCTTTTTTATCTTTACAAATTAAAATGTTAGATTTATACCAGGAGGCACACTGATAAAAACCAGGTGCCCTGCTCTGTTCTGCTGTGTTGGTTAGTGGCCTTGGAAATGCTATTTCCTCTACACCTCTGCACGTGAAGCCATCACCATCAGCAAACTGGTCATAATTGACTAAGAAGATAACAGCTTTTCAGGGTATGGGCCACTCTGCCTGCCACTGCAGGGTCTGGAAGATATGGGGTCTACTAGAAGGGATCCTCTGATTTCAGTTACCTCTGTTTGATCAAAGCAACTAGTCACATTTTTTCCTGATATTTCTTCCCCATCTGATTATTTCAGAAGTCTTTGTTTCTTTCCTTTTTTCACTCACTTGTTACAATCAGATCTATTAGTATTGCCCAGGCATGTCCTAGAGGGGTCACAGCACGCAGGGTTTCCCAAAGGTCTTTGATTTTTTTTCTCCCAGAACCCCTTGGGCGAGTGTCATCAGAGCACATTTGGGGGAACTCTGATGGTGGCCCTACCTTGAATCTCTCAGCTACTTCCCTGATTTTCTTAGCTGAGGGTCTGTTCCATTTTCCCCTTTTCTTTATTTTTAATATTTATTTTTTTAGGTGTAGATGGACACAACACAATGCCTTTATTTTTATGTGGTACTGAGGATCGAACCTGGATCCCGCCCATGCTAGGCTAGCACTCTACCACTGAGCCACAACCCCGCCCCACACTTTCCCCTTTTCTTCATGTTTATCTTTGTCTTCCCTTTCTGTTACTTTTGAGCTGTTGTCCTATTGGGCACCCTGTTTTCCAGACTAATCTCTCTAGCCCTGTCCACTCTCCGGGTCTCTAATACTGAGTGGGTCCAGTCTGTCAACTCATCGAGGTCATGACTTATGTAGACCACTGAGAATACTTGATCCCTGGAGAATAAAAAAGTGTGAAGGTTTTCTTCATATTTAGTAGATCTATTTCCAGATAGAAACAGAGAGGGCAAGACAGGAGACCCCATCCTCCTACGCATTTCCCAGCTCCCCTCTTAAACCCTAAGTGCCAAAATGCCACTTTTTCCTCAGATTATTTTGGGGAGGGGTGGCAAACAGGGGCACCAGGGATGGAACTCGGGGCACTTGACCACTGAGTCACATCCCCAGCCCTATTTTATACCTTATTTAGAGACAGGGTCTCACTGAGTTGCTTAATGCTTCGCTTTTGCTGAGGCTGGCTTTGAATTCACAATCTTCCTGTCTCAGCCTCTTGAACCACTGGGGTTACAGGCTAACTATTTGTTTTTACTATTATATTTATTGTTTTTATTATTAAATATCCTCAAGGCCAGTCAGAGAGTCATTACACCAAAATGCCTTTGCCCCTCTCATTTCCTAATTTCAAAAACAAGACAGATGCCAAATCCAGGTGAGGGCTTCCTAGAGAGTGGGGGTTATCTGATCTCATCACCCCAACCAATGGCCTCCAAAGGGCCACCTTTCCTCCCAAAGGTAATGGAGTTTGAGTTCAGAGCCTTACAGGATAAGTGAGAGGATCTCATATCTGTCTTTCAAGAATCACCAGGCATGGTGGTATATGCCTCTAATCCCAGCAGCTCAGGAGGCTGAGACAGGAGGATCTCAAGTTCAAAGCCAGCCTCAGCAAAGCAACTCAGTGAGACCCTGTCTCTAAATAAAATACAAAATAGGGCTGGAGATGTGGCTCAGTGACCGAGGGTCCCTGAGTTAAATCCCTGGAACCCACCCCCACAAAATAAAAAAAAATCTATATACCAAAAAAGCCTTGTGCTAAGCAAGAAAGCAACACTCCCCCTAACCCCCACCCCCATCTACCTCTATCCTCTCTGTACTTCTATCCTTGGGAACTGTATTCCTGGATGCCTTTGTTCCAGTTAAGCCAGATCCACATTCCATGGCAACCCCAGGTCATACTGTTGTTCAGGATCAAATACAAGGCAGTATACACTCAGGCCTGAGCTGTGTCCTGTGCAGCTTGGAGACGTTACCTCATGGACATTATGCAACCACTCACTCAGCATAGAAACCAGGCCTTTCCATTTCCAGAGCCGGGTTTTTTGGCATGCAGTGCTGGCCCTCTGGTTAACTGCTGGACTTAGGAGGGTCTACTACCTAGCATTGGTTCTGCTCTGTTTCTGGCCACTGTTTCCCAGACTTCTGTGGCTTTTATTGCTCATGCATGTCAGTGTTTCTCAAAGTGGGTTCCTATGACCAAGGCAACACAATCACCCACTAGTGCTTCTAAAAGTGAGGACCTCCTCACCTGGCCCCAGACCTGCCAAAAAAGTCCCTGAGTGGAGCTCAGGGTTCCATTTTAACAAGTTGCTTCAGAGAGTCTTAGAAAACCACTGATAGGTGGACCAATAAAGGTCTTCCCACTTCTTTTTCCCCTATGGGAACCACACTGATTCTCCAGCTCTGAGAAGCTCACTGTGTTATCTTGGTTTTCGGGATTCTAGGACTAACAAGCTGCTGCCCATGCAAGTGGATGGAGAGCCCTGGATGCAGCCATGTTGCACGGTGAGTTTTGCCAGTCTTGGAGACAGGGGTGTGAGCTTGATTTTTGACCCCCATTTGGGCAATGACTTGATATGAAATCACTGCATCTCAGAGATGAGGGGAATTTGAAAGACTTAGTGTAGTCCTTTTCCACTTTATTCACCCATCCACTCATCACCTGCCAAACATTTACTGAATGCCTGCTGTGCACCAGGCACTGTGAGGCACCAGATACAAAACAGAACAAGATGCAGACCCATCTCCAAGAAGGTTACAGATCTACGTGACAAATCTTGAGGCTTCACCCATGGTACCTTGACAGCCTCAGCTTGAACTGTCCCAGTGGCAGGGAACTTACCTGGGGATTGTCCTGCTGGCAGGCAAGTCTGATTGTTAGAAAGACTCTTAGGTAGAAGCCCAATCTGCACTCTTGCCCTGGGACCTTCCCTCAATCTCTGTGACCAGTGGGGAGAATCCTCACAGTGACAGTGCACAGGTGTGCTTCCCCACAGGTGCACCTACCATCTGAGGACCTTCCTGGAAACTCCACCAAAAGGTTACCTGCAAGTTACCTACTTTGTTTATGGCATGGTCACCTAACTCCTAGCAGAGTGCCTGATATGTAATAGCTGCACAATAATGCATTGAATGATCAATAAAGGGCACCACAAATGAACAGAGGGAGCAGCCCCCTTCCCTGGCTGTACACCCCCCCCCCAGCTCTCCATGCAGCACTTCTGCATGAGCCAGGCCTCCTTCCTTCTTGGTTCATTCTCCACTGGAGACTGTTGGAAATTCCATGGGGGAAGAGAAACCATTATCCCGGTCTTCAGGGCCTCTGTAGGGCTATTATTAACCTCAGTATGATCACAAATATGCAACTCTCACGAAAGACAAAACATGTGTTTCTAAGCTTCCTCAGATACCTTGGTAACCCCTTTTGAGCCCTTCAGAACATTGGGTTGTCGTCTTCTTTTAGAGAGAGGGTTTTCATGAGCCAACTGAGAAGAAATAGCATCTCCTGGAAAGGTTTAAAATAGAAATTTCTACAAAAATAGAACGTTCTTTGCACAATCTTGCCTCAGTCTTATGAAGACTAACAAAAAAGATGAAAACACATAGCAAAAACTAATAATAGCAATAATAGCATCCCACCTTGCTGGAATGGAAAGGATAGAGGGAATTTTACTATTTATCATTATGATGGAGTTGAGTTTTTTGTTGTTGTTGTTTTGTTTTGTTTTTTTTTTTTTTTTTTGGTGGTGCTGGGGATTGAACCCAGGGCCTGTGCATGCGAAGCAAGCACTCTACCAACTGAACTATATCCCTAGCCCTGGAGTTAAGTTTAAAACAATTTATTCAAGCTTTTCCTGATTCCTCATGAAGAAAAAAGAAGGAAAGAAAAACAAAGAAGAAATCAAACCCTCTCCCACTTGGTTCAACGATATCTGAAAACTGAGTTGTCATTCCTCTGAATCCAAGCACTGTTTTTTTGTTTTTGTTTTGTTTTTTAATGGCCAAACACGTCTCCCATCCCCATCCCAATCCCCGCGCTCCCTCCATGCCACTTTTAACCCTTGAGCAAGCACAGCTTACTGTGAAAACAATCGTGACTCTGTGATGGTATGGTGTGAAGTCCAGAAATCAATGTGGGAAAACATGTTAGTCTGCTCCAGTGGCCCCAGCAGAATACCATGAACAGGTGCGTTAAATGACAAAAATGTATTTTCTCATAGTTATGGAGTTTGGAAAGCCAAGGTTAAGTTACAGGCAGGTAACTTTCTGACTTGCAGACTCCCTGACTTGCAGCAGCTGCCTGTATCTTGATACAACCTTTCCTCTGTGTGTACTCTGTCATCTCTTCCTCTTCTCATAAGGACACCAGTTTTATTGGATTGGGGCCCCATCCTTGTGACCTCATTTAACATTAGTTACCTGCTTAAAGGCCTTGTGTACAAATATAGTTACGCTGGGGGTGAGAGCTTCAACATTGTAATTTGAGGGGGACACAGTTGAGTTCATAACAAAGGATAACAAAGTCATTCTGAAAATTGAAAGGTTCAAACAAATGCATCCCTTGTTGAAACGTTTTCTTGAAGGCACACACCAGCAAAGAAGTGATTCAAAATTAAAAGTTTAACATGAGAACATCACAGCACAAAAGAAATTTTGGCTCTTTGAAACAGGTTAAGTTGAAATTAAGTCTAAAAAGCAAATATGGTCATGCTCATGAATGCAGATAGCAAAACTCATTCCTCAAAGAGAAGATGCATAATGTAAACATTAATAACCTGCATCCCAAACCTAGGGTTATAGTAAATAAAAGTACATGGGTGACATTGTTAAAAGGACAGTAAAAATATGCTTAATTTCTCATTGTCTCTTTTTACTTTGATAATTATATAAATCAGAAAGAAAATTTAATAACTAGACATGCACTAATGAAACTAAAAACAGAACATATACCTTTCAAAGCTGAGAGAATTTAAAATATAAAAGCCTTATCAATATAGCAAAACATAGAAACAAGATAACAAACATTTAAATTTTTTTGAAGTAAGATGAAAGAGATTAAGATTAAATATATCAATATTGATTTTTTTAAAAAAAGGTTAAGGTCCCCTATTAATAAACTAATATCTTTACTTTGGGTTGAAAATTAACATCCAAGTCAAATACCGTAGTACGCACCTGTAATCCCCATGATTCTGGAGGCCAAGGCAGGAAGATTGAAAGTTCTAGGCCAGCCTCAGCAACTTAGCAATTCCCTGTCTCAAAATAAAATACAAAAAGGGTAGTGGATGTAGCTCAGTGGTGAAGTGCTTGTCCAACATGTAAAAAGCTCTGGGTTCAACCCCCAGTACCACAATAAAATAAAATAAAATCCAAATGAATTTCCCTACAACAGATATACCTAAAACAAAAGGATACACACACACACACACACACACACACACATCCTTTATCAAGTGTAGAGAAATTAAATATAAGAACTATTGATGTTTCCAACATGCCAAAAACACTAAATGGAATAACAAAAGACATTATTTATTTGATTAAAAAATACATTGAAAAAAAATTTGGGCAGGGTGCTGTAAGGCTATAATCACAGCTACTCAGGAAGCTGAGGTGAGAGAATCACTTGAGCCCAGAAGTTTGAGAACATCATGAGAAACATAATGAGAGCCTTTCTCAAAACAAAGAAACTCATTTACCAGATATAGTGGTCCTAAAATCTTAGATATTTAACCACAGAATTAAAATATATGCTGCTAAGAAAAAAGATATAAGGAGAAATTGATAGCAATAAAGTTATTAAGAGAATTTAAAACATTTGTTTGTCTCTAAGTTAAAATAGCTAAAATAAGTAATACATAATTTGAATAACTCTGTAACCTATAATTTAAATGACATATTTTTTCAAGGATAGATAGACTATTTGCCAAATAGATCACAAACTAGTTTACCAGCATCCCACCCCCCCTCGCCCCCAAAAAACTATGAAATCCAGGTTCAGAAATTATGAAGGTCATTTTCTTTAATCAAAAAGCAATAAAGCTGGAGATTACTAATAGAGGATTAAATGAATAAACAAAAATCCAGTCTTGCGGAAACTTAAAATTCTTCTAAAGAACAATTTTCGATCGGATTTCATTATTGACTATCAAAAAAATTATAAAAATAAGAAGGCTATTGTTCAAACCTTATAGAACATAGCCTAAACTATATTTGGTAAATTCAAAGCCTCATCTACTTTTATCATATAAAAAGAAAAAATATGATAAATAGTCCCCAAATTAGAATAACAATAATAAAACAAAATTAAGAAAAGCAGAAGAAAGAAAATGACAAAAATGGAAATTAAATAATTTTAAAAATAGGAAAACCAACCGGGTGCTGGAACACACACCTTGTAATCCCAGCAATTTGGGAGGCCAACACAGGAGGATCACAAGTTCAAAGCCAGCCTCAGCAACTAAGTGAGGTCCTAAGAAACTTAGCAAGACCCTATCTCTAAATAAAATATAAAAAGGGCTGGGGATATGGCTCAGTGGTTGAGTGCCCCTATGTTCAATCCCTGTTATGGGAAAAAAGAAAAGAAAGCCTAGAACTAACTCCTTAAACATGTCAAACGTTTGAAAATCTAATTTTTAAAAAAGAAAAATCAGAGAGCAGTGATATTCAAATGTAAAAAATAAATAATCTAACTATATAAAATCTATATAAAATAAATAATCTAACTATATAAAATCTAACTATAAATGGGGCAATGGCTCTATTTTAAAATAATGTATATAATCATCCTTTTTTGGCACTAGGGATTGAACACGGGGTGCTCAACCACTGAGCCCTTTTTTATATTTTATTTAGAAACATGGTGTCACTAAGTTGATTAGGGCCTCACTAAATTGCTGAGGCTGGCTTTGAACTTGTGATCCTCCTGCCTCAGCCTCCCAAGTCACTGACATTACAGGCATGCGCCACCAGCTAATCACCTTAATTCTAATGACTATGAACATCTTAACAAAATGAAGGAAAATATTGGTAACCATTAAAAAATGGGAAATGCTTTCAAAGAATTACATATAAAATGATCTCAAATGGCCATACTGCTGAACTCCATTAGGAAATATGTATATTTAGGTAAAGTATCCCAAAGTACATACAAAGACAGAAAGCTATCCATTCCATTGTATGAAATGGAGACAGATACAATCACCTAACAAAAATTATATTTAAAAACAGAAAACTACAGACAAATCTCAGGTATGAATGTGATATAAAAATGTTAGTACACATGTTGATAGATAGAATTGAACAATATTTTAAAAGAATCATTCGCCCCTCAGAGCATATTTTTTAATATGTATTTTTAAGTTGTTGATGGACCTTTATTCCAATTATTTGTTTATATGCGGTGCTGAGAATCGAACCCAGAGCCTCACACATACCACTAATCAAGCTTCTGCAATTAGACATACCCCCAACCCCCCTCAAAGCATTTTAAAGGAATAAATGAAGTCTTCTATTAGTTTAGATAGAAAAATTACATGATAATATAAATAGATGACCTGAAGCTATTCAATTATATTCAACATTTCTGATTTTTAATCTTTTAAAATCAGAGTGCCCATGGGTTTAATTCTGAGTGCCAAATATGTATATATTAGATATTTTTACCCAATATGCATTTATTTTACTTCCTAATAAAACAATAGACAAAATCATGGATAAGATATGTATGCTAATGTTGTTTGGAAGTTGTAGTCAATGCAATGGATATGAAATTGAAAAGAAATATAACTATTTGAAAAAAGAGCAAAACCTGACATCCTTTGTAGGTGATATGTGTATGTATATAGAAATCTGACAGAATCAACCAAAAACCTAACAGGATAAATTATTTTGATGAAGTTCTATAGAAAAATAGACAAAATTAATATCTTTCCTATACACTAGCAATAACCAATCCAAAGAATATAACAGAAAAAGCTTAAAATGTCATAATAGCAACAACAAAGACCTAAAGTATTAAACCGCATTGTGGAAAGTGGATGAAGACACTTATAAAACTCAACTAATAAAAAATAAATGAACATATAAACAACTTAGGCCCCTAAACAGAGATTCCAATGTTTTTAAAAAATGTATTTATTAATTCTAATTTGTTATATATGACAGCAGAATGCATGTCAATTCATAATACACATATAGAGCACAATTTTCATGTCTCTGGGGATACACAAAGTAGAGTCACATCATTCGTGTCTTCATACATGTACTTGGGGTAATGATATCCATTTCATTCCACCGTCTTTCCTACCCCCTGCCCCCACTCTTTCCCTTCCTCCACTTTGCCCTATCTAAAGTTCCTCCATTCCTCCAACATTTTTTTAACTTGACAGATCCTAAGGCATTTGATAAAAGAACTTCAAGAAAAGACTTTTAGTAAAATATTAAAATAATTATAAAGTCATAATAATTTGAATAATATACTCTTGTTACTAGATTGTGTAGGGAAATTAATAATATAGAAGAAACTCTAAGAAGTCCTGTATATATAAAACCAATGAAGGAAAAATAAAGATAATGGAACTAATTAGAAGGGAATGACTGTTTCAACATATGATTTTCAAGCAATTGCCTGTTTGTGAAAATATTATGTGCCAACCTTTCACTTCAAATTATATTTGAAAAACAAAAACAAAACAAAAAAGTTTCTAAGTCACTAGCTATGGGGACAATAGATGATCATAATTATTCCATGGACATGGCTTTTGTAAAGAAAAAGTGACTTTTTTTATTATTAACCAGTTTTAAATCCTACACATCAAGAATCAGTATAAGTATTTAAAAGACTAAGAACAAAATGTTTGCAATAGCAATATCAAAGAGCAGATCAATTTCTATAAGGTATAAAGAAACTAGTGCTTAGCAGGAAAAAAAAATACTAACAATGCAGTTGTGAACTAATAATTCACAGAAGAAGTCTCATGGGCTATTAAATCAATGAAATAACATTTAGCATCCAAAGACAGAATGATTTTCAAATTAACAGTGAGGAAAGTCATGCCATGTTTCACTTACTATTTAGCAAGAAATAAGAATAGAAAGTTTCGCTTACTATTCACTTACTATTTAGTAAGAAAATATTTATTGCTATCAAGGGTGTGGTAAGACCAATACACTCAGTTAGCAAGAGTACAAACTGGTGCTGCCATTCTAAAAAGCATCCAGAGCCATGCATCAAGAACAACCATTACAAACCAGGTACAGTGGCGCTCACCTGTAATCCCAGCAGCTTGGGAAGCTGAGGCAGGAGGATGGGGAGTTCAAAGCCAGCCTCAGCAATTTAGCAAGACTATAAGCAACCTAGTGAGACCTTGTCTCAAAATAAAAAGGGCTGGTGATGTGGCTCAGTGATTAAGCATCCCTGGTTAAAACCCTAGTACTCGGAGGAGGAGGAGGAGGAGGAGGAGGAGGAAGAGGGGAGAGAGAGGAGGAGGGGAAGAAGGAGAAGAAGAAGAATCATTAAACCATTATAAATAGTAATGCATACTGAGTCTGTTCATTTACTTTCACCCTTTAAAAATTGTTCATATATTTGTAGGAATTTAGTCTAAATGTAATACAGACATTGATGTATGTAAATTTATATTTCATGCATCATAGCAAAAAAAATGGAAATTACCTAAAAGCCCAATATTCAAAGAAGAGGTTTAAATAAGCTATGTGAGATTCATCAAATGGAATTATTTTCAGCTGTTGAAAATTCATATTTAATAAATAACTCAGTGGTAGAGCACATGCTTAGTATATGAAAGCCCTGGGTTTATTCTCTAGCACCACAAAAATACATATATACATAAAGTATGAATAAAATCTTTAAAATTAAATATCCACTGATATTGGAAATGCTTACAAAATAACGTTAAATAAAAATACAATTAAGAAACTGATTTCAGTTTTATTAAAAACACATAGGCATAGAAACTAAAAGCAATATACAAAGAAGTTAATAATTATTACCTCTGATTTTTAAACTTTTTCCATATTTCCTAAAGTCTTTAAAAAATCTGTTTATACATAGAAATATATGGACATAAAGTATATATTTATTAAGACAATTTGTCTTACAATTGCAGTACTGTAAGATTATCTCTTCACTATTATCTCTTCACCATCCCAGTTAGGTGGCATAGTTTGAGTCTCAAATATAGAATCTCTTCCCAGAGTTGGATGACAGTAGAACCTCTAAGCTGAAAGTACCTGCAGTTATTCAGTCCACTGATTCCCAAAGTTCAGCAAGCACCTGTATAACCTGAAGGGTTTTAATGTATACATTACTGGATTACTTTCCAGATTTTTTTTTTCTGTACCAGGGATTGAACTCGACCACTGACCCACATCCCAGCCCTGTTTTGTATTTTATTTAGAGACAGGGTCTCACTGAGTTACTTAGTGCCTCACTGTTACTGAGGCTGGCTTTGAACTCATAATCCTCCTGCCTCAGCCTCCCAAACTACTGGGATTTGACTAGCATGTGCCACCACATGGTTGGTTGGGCTACATTCCAGATTTGTGTTTTAATCCAGGAGTCTAGATGACTGAGAATTTGCATTTCTAACACATTCCAAGGCAATGGAGATGCTGTTGGTCTAGGGAACACACTTTGAAAACCTCTAATCTAGTTGAAATTACTGACTTAATAAATCCCATGCTTCTTCTCCACCTCTTGTGAAACCTGATTGTCCAGCTGAATTTGAAGGCCTCTGGTGGCAGCAGACACTCTCATGAAGCAGGATGTCCTAAGATCTTGGAGAACCCAGAAATAGCCAAGACCTGGAAGATGATACCAACCCTTTCCTCCTCCCCTAGACCTACTTTAAGAAGAAATATTACCTTAACTTTTTAAAATATCACAAAGGTTATTTCAAATCCTTCAAGATTTTTTTGTGCCTTCTAATTGTCTCCAGCAGAAATCAGGGCAGACATAGGACACTTGCCAGCCTGATTTGGGAAGGATCCACACTTAGGGTTATTGGCCATTTTATTAGGTGTGATCTGAATCATTCACCCCAAGAGGGCAACATTCAGGAAGAGGTCCCTTAGTTTATTGCTTCTTCTGAAGTAATAAAAAATGTGTTGATTTATAGAAAATGCTCCCCCAACCAAGTCAACTTCCAACACTTGTGAGGTTTGAAATTTTACTCTATTATAGGCTGAGGTAATTTTGTGAATTTTTATCATGCAAGAGTCTGCTGGATCAATTCTCTCTGTAATAGAGCAGAAAACTAGCAACATGGGGTTGCTGTCCTTAGGGCTTGTCTGAAGCTGTGAGTGCTATGAATGACTCTTTAGAAAATCATGGAGATTATTTTCCTGACCCGACCAATTACCAAAGAGGTTTGGGTTTTAACTACAAAAATGTGGGCTGCTCTTTTTCTGTCATGGGTTGAATAGTTTAACCATGCCAAACTGCCTCTTAAAGTGGGATCTGATCTGTTTTACCCACTAGCCCTTCCTACTTGGGAGTAAAAGACTGACATCTCTTTGACCCAAAATGAGGGTATGTTCTCATCCTTCTCTCAGTTATCTATACTAGTAGAATCCACAAATCTGACCAAAATATCATTGTTACCCAAGAAGTACAAACTCCTACCCTATCAAAACATTTGTCAACGCTGCTAAAAAACCAAATGGGAGGGATTTGAGTTTCACTTCCCCCTCTTTGCCTTAGAGGTGCTAACAAGCAAGCACATAGCTTAGCTATAGGCACAGAAAGGAGAAGCAAAGGTCTTATATCATCTAAAAAAAAAAAAAGGACTCCACCAGCAGGACATGTAGGCGGTGCACCAGCAGCTGCTCTGGCCCCAAGCAGAGCTCTCTCCAGGACACACCATTTTTCCTCTTGGTCCGGTTCATCAGTCAGGACTTGCACAGCCTGTTCTCTGAGCAGGCTTTTCCCTGGCTCAGGAAATGACAAGGCATGGAAGCTGAAGTCCTTCCCCTCAAGGGGCACAGGAGCCCAAAAGTGAGATACCCCCAAGGGAATGTGCTACAAATCACTCTCATCTGGGATTGCTAAATTGCATGCCACTCATAAGTGTTGTGCGAGTTCCCCTTATATGCCTTACTTGCATGAATTCTGGAACAATCATAATGCCCACAATGAGACATACAACAGAAAATAGTGCCTGATGGATTCTTGGTTTGCTCCTCTGATGACTGCTACAGAACAGGACTCGCTCCCCTTTGAAGTCTCCAGGTTGGGGAAGCCAACCCGAGGACCATTTCTGCTTCCATCACCAGGCTATGCTAATGTCCGCCACGCCTTCGGTTGCATCCTTTCCTTCTCTGCCTGGAAATTTATAAACATAAACCTGGCTTAGCCAGACATTCCCACTTGAGCTCTTTCTGACAACAGCTGTTGAAAATTTCCCTTGAACCCCTTTCTCATCATGTTCTTCTTCAACTATCTTTCATGCTTTCTTATTACCTCACATGAACCCAACCCTGCCACCTCACCCTTAAAATCCTCTCCCAACCGCCTGCCCCACTGTATCCCTGACCACATTTCCCATACTCTGGCCCCTACTCAACCTGTTCACAGGTGGTTTCTCTACCCAGTGCTTCTCTTTCTCTTTTCACCAATTCATTTCCTTCCATTCCTTCAAATAGTACAGTTTCTCCCTAATTGTTCCTATCAGACTCCCTCTCATTCCTCCCCTAACTTCTTTTTGACATAGCTTGGTTTATCCTACATTAATTGAAGCTTGTTTACAGATTGTCTCTGACTTCAAGAATTCTGTTTCTGTGGTCACACTGTCATTTCCACTAATGTGGTCAAAACCACAAGATTGGGTTCATAGATTCGTGGGCTCATAGATTCCGTTTCTTTTGACGTCCATTTTTCTCCTTCTTCACCAATACACGAAAATATGTATTCAACTAACCACTGCTTTCCATTTTAAAGTTTACAATGGACTTTCATTGACAGTCTATCCTATGATCTTTGTGGGGAAAAAAATAGGACAAATGGTTTATCCTCATTTTATAGTTCAGCAAGTATTGGCTCTGACAGTTAAAGGATTTGTCTCAAGTTTTACAGCAAAGAAGTAGAACTTCTGGGACCCAAACACAGGTCTTTGAATTCTAAGTTGCTTCCTGTCCCCATGTCATCTGCTCACTCTGAACATGTGTCATACTTGATAAATGTTGTTGATGGACTAATAATGTAGATAAATAAGGTAGCAGTGTCACAAGGCCACATTCAAATAGGGATTAAACATTTTGAAGCCATGCCCTGAGGATAAGGGTGAGAAGAAAGACACAAATGAGAATCAATCTTTTACTTCTGATTGACTTACAGTTTACACAGGAGAAAAAAAAAAGTATAAATCCTAAAAATTTTTTTAAATATTTTTAAAAGAGTAGGGTCTTCCCCAGAAGCTATGAGAAAAACACCTAAAGAACTCACTTGGGAACTTGTCCATATGGTGTTGCTTGGTCAGAGGTCAAACGGAAGCCTCCAGGTCAGCTGGCGGAGTCTGTCCGCTGCCCAGGCAGGAGTGGAGGCTGGGAATTTGAAGAATTGGGCTTTGGCTGTTCTGCTCCTCCATGCATGAACTTAGGCTAATCTAAGACCCCATGAAGTCCTGGGCTCCCATTTCTTATCTATCTAACAGAGGGGTTGAATGAGAAGGTCCCTCAGGTCTCCTCCGGCTGTGACATTCTGACAGTCTATGAATAGAAAGGACACAAGACAGGTGCGAGCTGATCACCACGTGGGAAGCTCACACCTGTCTCTCCCCAGTGTTTCCGCCCCTCACTTCCAGCAGTGCCAAGCTCCAGGCCCAGTCAGGGTCAAGTTGCCAATTTTGAAGCCGTTCAAGGACAGTTGTCCTTCTGCATGGGGCTCCTTCCAGTCCAAAGCTGGCCTCCTTTCCTCTCTGCAACTCGTTCTCCCTTAGGCTGCTAGAATTTGCATTGCCACTAATTCTTTTCTGCCTCTTTGCTTTTAGATTAAAATTACTCACAAGAACCAAGCACCCATGATGATGGGGCCTCCCCAGAAGAGCAGCTTCTTTTCACTGAGGAGGAAGAGCCGTTCAAAAGACTAAACAGTGTGCCAAACGCCAGCTAACCCAAGAGAGAAAACAAGAGACTGTAACTACATGCACACACACACACACACACTTACACAAACATGCGCACACACACAAACACACACACACTTCTCTAATTAGTGGAAGCAAAACCACCCTTCTGGAAGAAAACTTTACCTTCTATACAGTTTATTAAAAAAAATGGATACATTTCTAACAGAGCCAGTGCCCAGAACATTTTGAAAAGACTTAGGCCCACCAGGGTGGGTTGGCTCATGCAGCGACCTCCAAATTCCCACAGCCCTTGGGGAGAACTTTCTGAGACTGAAGGAGAAATCTCTTTCTTTTCACCAGCTCTACAAGTTTCCTCACAGTCGCTCGCTGCTCGTGAGGAGCAGGCTGCAGGTTTCCTGCTATGGTGAGATGAGATCGGATGTGGTCGAGGGAAAGAGCTCCGTTCCAGAGAACTTGCACAAAGGTCCTTCTGTACAGAGACACATCAGCCTCGCGCTCTCTGCACATAATCCTTGGCAGGGCTCAGCAGGCGCTCGATGGTCTCTTGGTTGTCCTTTGAGCGACAGCTTCTCCCCAGACTTGCTGAGAAGGCAGAAAGGCTGTGGAAAGCTGTGTTTCCATTCCTAGGTTCTCTACCCCATTGGTGGGCACTTGTTCATTTCCCCAAGCCTTCTCCTGGTGGCTGGGTGTTTGTTTAGAGACGGCTCCAAGAGCCCCCTGAGCTGCCTGTGCAGCGTGCCTTAGATGTGGTATTTATTTTCTTAGTTCTGTGAACACCTGGGAGGGAAAGTGGAGAAACTGGGATTTATTTTTTAAACTGGTGTCATAATATTGTGTAAAAAGGGAAAGAAAAAAAAAACACCCCCAGTTTCTTTTCTTCCTGAGCCAAAGCGTGTTTCCTGTTGAGTTCCAAGCCCTGGTGGTGGACTATTTCCCAAAGTCAGAGAAGATGAGAGGACAGGACTGTGCTGGGGACAGGAAGACAGTCCATCAGGCAGTTCCCATCACCTCTCCGCACTTCCCACCCTCAGATTCTGATCTGAAGGACCTTCTGATGGTCTTATGTGTGTATATATGTAGCATATATATTTATATATAACATATAAATATTTATTTACAGCTGGACTTTTTCTGATTGGAAATAAACACAGGTAATATGGGAATAGAAAGCGGGAAAGGAACCTTCCACCATTTCATTGTCAACACCTTTCCTCATGCTGATCATAATGTTTAAGGGAAATGGAAGGATGTCCTTATCGTGAAGAGAACTCTCCTGTTCTGGATCATCAAAACAGCCATGAAAGACATGCTGGGCAGGTTTACTCTCCCATTTGTGAGATAAGGAAATAGAGAAAAGTGAAGAGACAGCTCCATGGTCTCTTGGCTAATGTGTTTTGAGAGTAGGTGCCACTAAGAAGACAATTACTAGAGGAAAGAACTCACACAGCTGGGAATAGGGTCATTTCTGGTCTCTGAGAAGTGATTCCACTTGGATCCAGGGTGCCAGGGGAAAATGAGCATGCAGCATATGTTTGGATGGGACAACCCCAGGTGATAGATCGGGGCCTTGGTGTGCTTCAAAAGTTCTCTCTGACCTAACCTGAAGAGAAGTTGGTCTGAAGTTGAAGACATGAGACAGATCATCACATTGAACCCTCCACATATCTCCTCATCATGGTCACCAGAATCCCTTCATTTGGAAACACTTTGGCTGCAGGAAAAGTCACAAGCAGGACTGAGGCACCTTCTGCAAGGTGCTGCCAGCCAGGACAGAGGGGTGTCAGCAGAGCTCAGTGGGCTTCATTCACCTGGCTCCAGCATTACCTCCCCTTCCTAAGGGCAACTATGCAGCACTTCATCGGTGGAAAACAACAGTTCCTCTACCCATTAGCTCACTGGGACTTCCATTCTCTCAGATTTCTCAAGAGAAAACATGAGCTACTTGACATCATTCCAATGAGCTGCTTTTAATCTCCTTGCATTGGGCCAGGAGCTTTGGACAAGGAAGACAATATTAAGATTGTGTGCACAAATGGAGCCCACCTCTGAAGGAAGTAATCTTCTAGGACCATCTTGGACTGAGATATGAGACCATTCTGCTCAAATAACAGTGCAGAAATGCTGAGCAAGGGGAAGAGCAGGTCACCTGAAGAATATCCTTACTGATGGAATCCTATGTGGTGTGACCAACAAGCTCCAGAATGACTACAGGTACTATCTTGGAAGCAACTTGATTCTGAAAGTGAGGCAGGTTCAGGTTTAGGGTCATTGATTCTGAGACATTTACAGAAGTTTTTGTGTATGTTTCAGCCCTCATTCCCCAAGATTGAGGTGTTGAGACATGGCACCATCGACAGGTGAAATAGATTCTCAGAGTCTCACAAGTCACAAAGGGACCATGCAGAATTGGCTCCTACCTGCTTTACCCTAGTGCACAGGACTTTAATGTTGCTTGAGAGATGTACCCCAATCCTCCTTAGAGGCACAGAGTATAAAGAACTTGAGTGGAATTGCGCTTCTGATGTGGTAGCCTTAGCAAGTCTTGTGTTGCTGTTAAATCTTGCCTTGCAAATCATCTTTTAAACAACATGACTGGTTTCTTATTGTGGAGTAGTGCCTCATTGTAGCGACCCCCACAGAAAATTCCGAGGTTAGCAGAGAAGGTATTATTATCTCAATCCTAATGAGGAGAAGGGGGCTTGATGAGGTTTAGTGACTTCCAAAGCCATACAGGTAGTCAGGGAAGAGCCCAGTCTCTTATTTCTTGTCTTATTCTGATTCTTACCATGCTGCAGACATGTTCTCACCTGCCTTCATGCTTCCACCCCACTAGCAATAAAAACAGTGAAACAGGAAATCTTCAGTACTTTGTGTTATCCCTGGACCAGTGGGCTGGGAGCTGCGTCTCATTATGCCTTGGTCTTTGTGGGGTTTCCCCAGTGAATTGAAAGTGGAGGTAGACTTAGCAGGATGATTATATTCAGGTCAGAGACCAGTTCCTCTTAAGAGAGTTCTTTCCACAGATGGAAAAGATACGTTAAAATTGCCAAATAAATTAGGAAATACTTGGCAGAACCGGGAAGAGCCTCCAGACTGGCGTTACGTAACATGCATATACATTATACATATGCACATTATATAAGGTGACATAGTACTTAATGTGCTGTATATATTATGTAAATTACATATTTGTGAGTAATCATGATAAATATAGAGACCCACTAATCACTTTTTTACACATACTCAGTGACAGATTAGGAAGTTACTTTGCCAGAGAGGCTTAAAACTTACACTCTCCTGCTGCTTTGGTTCCAACTCCTGCCAAAAATAATTGCATCAACTTTTCCCATCTCTAGCCCCCTCTCTTCTTGGCCAAAATTCTCAGTTACCTCCTGTCCCAACGAGGCTGTGCCTTCCGTACAACACTGCCACAATCGGGATCCACAAAAATAGAATCCTGGGGAGGGGAAGTATCTAGATTCCCAGATTCCCTATGTCACAGACCTATACCTCAACACTCCCAGGCAGGTGGGTACCTGATGCTAACCCTAAGGGGAAGGAAGAAGAGCCTACCAACTCTCCAAGGAAGGAAAGATCCATATGAGCCACCAATTTCAGTATCCAACAGTAATCAGTCAGTCTAGCCTAAGATTGAAGTCATGTCAAACATCTAGTCTCAGTCCTTACAGTATATCTGAAACCATAATTTCCTAGAATGCATCTCAAAACTCTAGTATCCATAAAGTGTTCCATGAAGAAAGAGGTCTATGGTCGATACTAGATCCCTTCCAGGAGATACAGAGATGTTGAGAATTCACAGGAAAGACCAGGACATTCTTTGACTCTCAACATCTGTAGAGTAGAAAACACCACCATTTTTCACTGGTAGTGGTAGTAGTATTGTTAGTTATCAGTGGAAATGGGCACATGCAAGTATTTTTCCAGGACAAGAACTCTCCATCAAAGACACTGGGTATTTTGTGTTTGCTTGCTTGTTTGTTTGCTTGTTTAAGATGTTTATCACTACATTTCCAGGCTTGGTCTCCCACACTGGGAGTACAGGCAAGTGTCACTGCACCCAACTAAGACCTCTTCCTTGTTTTTTTTTAATATTTATTTATTTATGTATCTTTAGTTTTAGGTGGATACATTAATTTGTTTTTATGTGGTACCACGGATAGAACCCAGTGCCTCATACATGCTAGGCAAGCACTCTACCACTGAGCCACCACTCCAGCTTCTCTTCCTTGTTTTTTTTCTATGTGATTGTCTATATTTTTATTGTTCCTCTCTACACATCTTCAAGCAAGAATGATGAATCTGGATATTTTGTTCCTTAAATGGGGAAAAGACTGCAGAGAAGGGCAGAAGGTCGGGGGGAGGGGTGCATTAAAGGGGAAACATGACAACTGAGACATCTGTATAGCTCCAGAGAACAGAACCACATCTAAAGAATCCAGGTATAGAGGGTGAAATTTTGTTCCATTGAATGACTGCTCTTGGGGCTGGCTGAGGTGAAAGGTCTGCCTTTAAGTGGGAATGAGCAGCCACATGCTCTTACAGGAAAAGCCTTGACCTGATTGAGTGGGGAGCAAGCAGTAATTGTCCTAATCTTGCCCCAAAAGCTGTTGAAACTGTTTCTGTAGGTTAGGTCAGTGTTAAGTCTATTAATTCCTTTTAAATAGCAATCCTTGGTATCACCTGACTGAAATAATAAAAAAAAAAAATTAAGAGAGATTTCTAAATCAGTGGGTACTGACCAGTTAGACCAGGCTTATATATGGCAGGACTGACCAGACTCTGGTACCCTCAAGGGCAGCTGGTGATAGCTCTCCTTGACAGCTCTAAGAGTTGAAGAATGGATTATAGTATTAAGACAAAAAAAAAAGATTTTACATTCCTAATTGGAGATCCATATGAGCAGTTTGAAAGTCTTTTCCCCTCACAAATATAAGACCTAGATCAGACTTGCAATGGCAAGGAAAGAGAAATTCTCCCACACCTCAAATAGTAACCAAGTTTTAAGTAAAACTTGGATTGCACAATCACACAGACGTTCACTTGGAGCCATTGTTTTTAGTTCAACTTCATGTTCTGCCATATTGGAGAATGTATTTGGACATTTTGTTATAGAGATAAAACAGGAAAGGGAGATAAGAAAGGGAATTCCTGGGGTTGGGGATATAGCTCAGTTGGTAGAGTGCTTGCCTTGCATGCACAAGGCCCTGGGTTCTATCCTCAGCACCCCCCTCCCATTAAAAAAAAAAAAAAACAGAAAGGGAATTCCCATTCATTGCTTTCTAGGTGCCAGTTACTATGTCAAGGTCTTTTCATGTACTATCCCTTTTAATACTCAGAACAGCCTACTGTACTTATTTCATAGATAAAGGAATTAATGCATAGAAAGGGGAAATATCTTGTCCAACAGAGAGCAAGCAGTACAATCAGGACTTGACACATCTTTCTGGCATCAAAATCTATTCTTTTTCTACTATATTTTGGTGCCATTAACATTCTTATATAATTTTTCCAACCCTACTAACATCCTAGGTGAAGTTACGTGGCATAGACAATCTATATCCTATCTGTTCCACCTCTGTGGAGTCATCTAATCATCTTCCTACTGAAGAACTTCCAGTGCTTGTTCATATTTAAACTCAACAGCCTCCATAGACAGCTGGATCCCCAAACCTCACCCTTGCTATCCAGTTGGCAGCTATCCCTTAATCTTCAATGTCTTCAGGTTCTGCCAGAGTGGGACCTATTTCCCAGCACCTACCTAATACATGTTGTTGTTGTTGTTCAGCTCTGTGAGTGGGAGAACAGCCAACAGTCTTCTCTGGCTTAAATACCATGGCCAACAGTGACCAGCCAGCTTGGGGAAGGAGCTCTGGGTTGTTGAAGGGAGCCTCCAGCAAGGAGGCTTTGCATGTGATCCTCATTAGTGATAGGCGTGGGCTGGGCCATCTGTGTTCCACAGGAGAACAGAATGGGAGGCTGCCTTTCAGATGCCAAGAGATGCTATCTAATGGAAGATCCAGAGAGCTCAAAAAGCAGAGCAGCATCATTCCACATGGGCATCTCTGTGGGAACCAGGGACCCAGAAAACTTAAGAGGTATTGGGAATTACCTACTTAGCTTGCTGGGCATTCTACCCTTGCCACCATTTTGTCCTGCACCGTGGTGCAGGATGCCAAGCAGAGTCCTGCAGCCTCATCTGATAATTAAACTGCCTTAGAACCATGAGGCACCTAGATTGTCCTGAAGTCTGCAGATGTAACAGCAGGTGCTTTATAGCAAGGCATTAGAGTTTACCATTAAGCCATCTCCCAGGGGTCAGGAAACACTGCAGATAGAAAAGACTGTTTCATTGAATGTTAATTGGAGAATCTAGAAGAATAAACAGAAACTATGAAGGACTATTACAAATGGGTCAAATTAGAAAAATGCAATTTGGAAGCAAAAGAGGATAACATCTAGCCCAGAATCAAGCATGTAGTAGGTAGCAAGTAAATATTTGCTAAAGGACCAAATGAATGAATAGCTAAAGCAGGTATCTGTCCTTCCACCCTGAATGGGGGGGGGGGGCAGGGGGATGAAAGCTTTTAAGTAACAACTCAGGAACTTGAAACCACAGGATGTAGAGGGAGCTCACGGGGGCCTTTACCCAGACATCTGTTGAGTGATGGATACAGCTAAATATGGATCATCAAAGGGCTTTCTAGGTCACATGGAGGGCAGCTTCATGATTCAGAAAATATGAAATTCAGCTTATACCGAAAGGCAGAAATATTTGCCTTCCACTTCTTACAGATCAGGTCGGAAATGACAAAGAGAAAAAGGGCAGTACAGAAGTGGAGTAGCAACACAGTAAGAGATCAGCATAATAAGGTACAGATTCATGAGATGAAAAGAGAGAGAGCACTGGATGGTTTAGAAGATTGATTTGGACAAGGAGGGTGAACATGAGCACTACGTCCAAAATTGCCGGGCGGGCGGGAAGGACTGAGAAATCCAAAAGAAAGATCTTACAGTTGAGCTGATGGCAAAACAGAAACATCCAGGTATTCATGAAATTGTTATTAAATAACAGCTATCATTTAGTATCTAGTTAAAGTCCATTCCTTTTATAACCACTGTGGAACTTCACAAGAACCTTGTGAAGTTGGTTGGTGCTATATGGCTCCCTATTTGACAAGGGAGGACACAGAGAGAAACAGGGCACATCTCATAGTAGCAGATTCAGATCTGTCAGTAGCTGTCTTCAAAGCCTGTGTTGGTGCCTGCGGTGCCATTAATGATTCCCCTGAGCTTCAAGCACCGTGACAGGTTTACGACCCCAAAACCATAACCCTGTGTGTGGCTTACTTTCTCTCAAACTTGACACCCAAGTCCCTCTCTTCCCTCTTCCATGGACCTGGAGAGGAAAAAATAGCACTCTTGTGAGTGGATGCAGGGGCACCCAGGAGCAGGAGAAAAGCAGTTATGGGCATCAGAAGGCCCATGTGCACCTTCTCTCCTCCCTTCCTCTTAGGTCCTCACTCCCAGATACCAACTGGAGTGTGTCCTAAGACTACTCAGAGAAGAAATGGCCAAGAATGGATACCCAGTGAAGAATTCATCTGGATCAAGTATTCACACAGCATTAAAGATTCACGGAGATGTAGTAAAGATCAAGGGCAATGAAAAGAGTTCAGGCAGTCAGACATTAGAATTCAGTAACTGATATCTAAAGGTGGAATGAAGATTTGAAGTGTCCTTTTACAAATCTGTTGGGTGAGTCATGATTTGGGATTAAAAAAAGACTGCCTCTGGAGCAATGCGAAAAATTGAACATTTTTTCCTCTCGAAACAAATGAAATTCTTTTAAAAATGGAGGCTTAGGAAGAATGACAAAAGGAGGGATGATAAAAATGGTAATTTCTTTTTACCTTAGATAATAGAAAAGGAATTTTAAAACCCTAAATAAATAAATGGCAATCCAGAAGAAATTTCCAGAAAGTCTACATTTTCTGTTGAGGGGCTGGCTACACAATAGTACCTGCCAAGTGATTAATGAACTTTTTTTTTGTCTTTTTTTATTTTTTAAAGAAAACTGATACCACCAATCATTAGCCAAAATATGACATGATCTTCAAGAAAAGTTTTCCTGGTGAATATTTCCTCTCTCCCCAACATCCCTGAGGTAAAAGGATTGAGCACTAGATCTTTTAACTCAGAGGACCAAATTTTCATGAGGTGTTAATAATAGAGGGTGTCACTGACCTGCTATTTGGGATTCACTACCTTTATACCCTTCTGCTCCTAGGCATTAAGGTAATCTTCATCAACCTTCACCCCCACATCTACTCCCTGACTGCCTCTTAACAGCTCTACAGGCTGAACATACGCCTTGGAACTGGAACATCTGGAAATAATTTCTTTTTTATGAACAAGTTCAAATATACTAAAAAGTAGAACCTTGAGTATGTACCCATCATTTAGATTTAACAATTATTAACATTTGCCATACCTATTTCATCTTTTATTTTTTTCTGACTGAAAATTTTGAAGGTAAATGATAGGTATCATGACATCTCACACCAAAATATTCCAGCATGCCTCACCATGAGAGATTCTTCCCTTTTTAAAGTAATTTTTATGAGTTCATTTTAGTTATAAATAATATTAGAGTTCATTTTCACATAATTAATGCAAGCCATGGAATATAATTTGTTCCACTTCAGTCCCCAATACTTTGCCTTTTCCTTCCCTCCTCCCTTCCTCTCTTCCTTTCCTCTATTCTAGTGATTTTTCTTCTATTTATTTATGTCTTTTTAAATTAGTGCATTATGGATATACATAAAGGTGTAATTCACCTTGGTGTTTTCATATTTGTACACAGGGAAGTTTGGTCAGATTTATTCCTCCATTCCTCATGGGTGGGGAAGATCCTTTCTTAAGCTTTAAAAGATTGTACGTATCATCCGTGTTGCTAGAGGAGAATTCAAGGTGTTGTGCATATGAGCTCAGTTATTTCCCAACTGACGGAATCAAGTTGGGAATGAAATAAATAGATATTGATCAAGGTATCACCCAATCATTCATGAGGAGAAAGTTTTGAGTGGAACCCAAGGAAGATCTTAGCTGTATTCAAAATAGTCCTGGTTGAGCTGGAAAGAGGAAAGTAAATGGCATATTCACTAAATTCTCAAAAATCATTAGACAATGTTATAAGCATTAATCATGCCAAGAGAAAAATGTGAAATACTTAAAGGCATTACAAATTCACCTGAAAAAAATCACGTTCTTATTTCTGAAACAAAAATTGCTTACAGTGTTAGGTACTGAGTGACTGGGCACCATATTATTTTGAAAAGCTTAGAACAATAGAACATCATATCTACAGGTTCATTTATTCATATAAAACACAGATAGTTATCACCTCATCATGTGAAGATTATGAAACTAGACTGGGGGAGGGAGTCGGCTGCTGAGATATACAGACAGATCCTCCCCCTCCGCTGGGGCACAGCTGAACTAGAAGTATATCAACCCCCGAGAGAATGTCTGGGAAGCCTAGTTGAAAAGTCTTGGCTCATTTATGCAGAGATGATTTTCAATACACAAAGTATAAGCCATGCTTGCCCCAGGGACGAGAGTGAGCTGACTGCAGGTGTTCTGGACAAGATAGTGGGTAAGGTGGTTGGTTAATTTGTTCTCAGAGATCCAATGGCTTAGTGATTCTGCCCATGAAAGGGAAGCAGGTGACACCAGTGACAGTAGGTTCCAAAATGTTCAGCCTGCCTCGGTCAATAAATGAAATAAAAGTTTCCCATTTGAGCATAGCCTAGATAGCACCATCAACTGGAGACCAAGACCTGATACTCAATCAAAGCCTGACTCTCAGCCTGTGAATGGTGGACCTCACTAGGCTCATCTGATTCCTCAAATATAAGGAGGAAACCTTTCTCATCCATACCCCAAGTGCACATCTGCATTCCTTTTCTCATTAAATACCCCACCTCTCCCACGGCTGCCCCCACACCATGGGATTCATGAGATCCAGCAATGTCTTTGCTTTCCTCACATGGACACCATGAGGAATGAAAGTCTACATTGACTGGCACAGAGAGGAAAATCGCTTTCATTATCCTGAGTGTGATAACATGTTTTCTTCCCAGAGTACCCCCTCTTCATAAGAACACATCTCTTCTAAGCTCCCACCTCCTATCTAACCCCTGCCCCTGAAGCTCAGGATCTGCTGATGGGCATGAAAACACATGAGCTCACTGGAGCTTATATAAGAGCTCTTGGCAGGTCTTCCCGAGACGGATGGCAGGCTGGGTCTCCACACACTTGCATTTGCCTTGCTTAGGCAGTGTGATTCTTTTTTTTTTTTTTCTCTCTCTCTCTATCTGTTTAGAACAGAGAGGCCTATTTGCACCCTTGCTAATCAGTCATTTTGTAGCAGGAAGGAGAAAGCACAGTGTTTTCTCCTATTTCCCAGTGATTCCATTGGGCACAACTTCCTGAGGGGGAAATTGGGAACTCAAAACACAAAATTCATTTGAATGTGTCAAGCCCCCACCTTTAGTCAGCTGTTGTCCGTTACAGGGCCATCCCTTTTGGGGTCACTGCAGAGAAGCAATGAGAGAAAAGAGGGGGAAACGGGGAGCCTGAAGGCCAAGGCTCCTTAGCATCTCAGAGGACTCCAGCTCCAGGGTCCTTTCCAAGATGTCTGTCAGCAGGACTAAGGCAAAGGGAAAAGCAAAATAGATGGGAATTTCAGTCTTTCCACAGAGGAAGAAATGTCTCAAAGGCAGGTTCTCTGCAGGAAATGGATCCTGCCTCCAGTTGATTTGGTGAGAATTCCCATCCATTCCCAAACTACATTTTCTTGAAGGAGGAAAGAAACTTCTGGAAACTACTCAGGAAACTCAGAGAGGTGCAGAATGAGAGAAAGCAAGGTATCCATGAGCCAACCTCCAAATTCAGTGGATATTTTCACAAGGCCTCCAAGAAGAGAAGGAGAAGTTTTGTGTCAGGATTTGACTCTTCTGCCACTGGAGAAAGGAAAGGAAGCAGGAAGACCTTGAGGCCCTGTTCAGTGCTGTATGACCCACTCAGTTACCTTGGGCCTAGCAGCCCTGCCGCTCTGTCAAGGAGGACACAAGGTCACAGCCTTCACCCTTTCTCCTTCCTCAGTTTCACAGCTGTGTTCCGAGGCACTTCCCACCCACAGCAGTGGGTGGGGAAACCTGTCCTTCTCCCTCTGCTCAGCATTGAGCAGTAGGGCCAACTCTAGTTTCTATAATGACACCAATTAACAATAGGGACTTGGGCCACTAAGACTATATTGTGCTTTTTCCATATGTAGAATGAGGCTGGATAGAATGATTCACGCATGCACTCATTGATTCATCAACAAATAATTTGTTTTTAAACAATGTTTATTTGCCAGGCACTGTGCCCTAATCTCTTAACATGTCTCATCTCTTCTCTATCTTTTCCTACCCTTACCCACCCTGAAAAATGATTTCTTCCACTTTTCCTTTTATTTTCATGATGTTTCTCTTCACTCTTCGTAGCCCCCATGATTTTTGTCTGTTTGTGTAGAGTGTTCATACAAAACAAAACAAAACAAAAATCCAGAAGATCAGAAGGGATTTTAAAGAAACATCTGCCCACTTTGCTACCTCCAGCATACCTGTGCTTAAAAGGCCCAGGAAAGATCAGAGGACACACTCCAGAGCCCAGCTTCAGGCTGTATCTCACAGCTTCTCCCATAGACAGCTGTCCTCAGTGTCCAACTGAAATCCCTCTGTTCACTACTATGCTCCTTCTCTACCTCTTGAGTCACATCACAGGCATAGGGTACTTTATGGGTACAGCATGGTTGGAAATTTTAATGACATAGTTGAATATCTCATACCACGAGGATATTAGTATAAAAATAATAGACTCAGTGTGTTTGGTTTCTGTAAAATAACAAAACAAATGAAAGCTCATTAGTAGAGCCCTGCTGCAGTCACAGTTTCTAACAGACCATCTCAATTAAGGTGAAAAGTCCAATGATCAGGGAGTTCTGGAATCTGTCCCCTAGGGTTGGAAAGGCCCTTACTTACATATCAGTCCAACCTTCACATGGATTTGGTAGCCAGCACAGCGTAAGGCCTGCTCTTTGTTGATTGTAGTTGCATGACAAGTGCTCACTTGGCCCTTGTTCCTGCATAATACAGAGAATTACTCTCCAAAGCCATTTCCCCAGGCCCCTGGGTAGGAATCGAGTGAAGTGTATGCCTGGACAGAGCCTGATGCTCCAGATGTTGTCCTTTTTGATCAGTGCCAACCTGCCAAGGTAGTCTACAGTCTCTAGAGAGACAGTGTGACCTAGTGTGTCAGTTACCCAATAAAAAGTCTGACTTCAAAATCTACAGCATTGTGTTTCTTTCTTCTCCAGATGGCAAGAAGCTGGTGACCCAGCTACAGAGAAGAGGCTTCACAGCAAGTTGCTGACCCAGCTTCCAGCACAGCTGTCCTCCTCCATAGAATGGGAAGAAGTAACCTTTTATGCTTCTCTGTGCCATTGACCTTAAGGCTTGGTGGGTATCTCAGGGAAAGAGTTCTTGTTGGCAAATAACACAATTCTGAGAAGCCTGCTTACAGTGTTCTGATGGGTGCTTTTCTCTCTCTGCAGAAAACAAGTGAGAGAGAGCCTTCTATCTTGGAAAAGTTGGGCAAATGCTCCATGGAGGTTGTTGGGGAAAGGAGCCAATCCACGTCCCATGAGGGGATGAGGGGTGAAGCCCTGCCTAGAAAAACAAGAGCAACATGGGGAGTGGGCTACAGTCCTGTCTCAGCCTTGTGGTCTTGGACATGACCTTTAGCCTTCTGGGACCTCTCTTTCTACCACCTATTAAGTGAGGGAGCTCTAAAGACCATCCTGCATCAGTGATTTTGCCTCCCCCTGGGGTAAATGCTGCAGCCATAGGAGATAAGGCAGGTTCCTTGTCCTCTTGGGTTTCCAACTAGACCCAAGGCTTCCCCCAGCCCTGCTGACACTGAAGGGCTCCTCCTAGCTCCTCAGCCAAGAATCGACTTTCTTTTCCTCTCGACAATCGATTATATTTGGAAACCAGTTCATTTGGGAGGCCCATCATGAAACACCACAAAGAAACTCTTTAGTAAGCCCTCCACCTATACACACAGACACACACACACACACACACACACACACACCAAACCCTGAAATGTAAGTGTTTTCCCTTCTGTGTACCAAACTTCTTTTGGCCCTTTCTACTTGCCAACAAGTTGGGAGAGAGTTCAATCCCACAAGGAAACACATTGCTCCCATTAGGGAACTCACAAATCCCACATGTTTGGGGGTGACCCTGGGCACAGGCTGAAGCTAAAGATCCTAACACACTTCAACTGCAATCTATAAATGCAGACTTTACCAGCCAAGACTGCAGCAGAAACTAATTAGCACAGTGCCAGGGTCCTTCCCTCCCTGCTCTCCCACCTCCACTGCCTCCCCCACCATGGACTTGTTGTTCCCTAACAGCGGTTGCCTGCTCAAGCCTGCCTGTCTGCCTGCACAGAGTGCTGTGGACTTGTTCTGTAATGCACTGTGTGCGTGTGTGTGTGTGTGTGTGTGTGTGTCCTGACTCTGTGGTTTACTGCAAATAAAAATGACAGCAGATGACTGGCCCCTGACCTCCTGATGGTTTCTTTCCATGTCATTACTTGAGAAACCAGGATTGGCTGATCTGTTACAGAACTCTGGGGATGTGCATGCCTGCCCGGACTCTTCTGTAACCTTTTCACAGTTGCACACTGCCAGGAAGGTACCTCTGATATGCCATGGCTGAGAGGAATTGAAATTCTCGTTGCCACTTTCTTGGTGTTGAAGGAGAGAGAAAGGAAGCCAAAAACCCTATTTAATAAGCCCCGCTAAACACTTTATATACGTCATCACATTGACATCTGAAAACTCCCTTGTGAAGTGGTGAGCATTTTATAGATGGTGAAACAGAAGTTCAAAAACGATGATTAACTTGCTCAGCAAGTAACACAAGTAACCCAGTTTTCTCTCATACCCCCAAATTCAAGGTCTTTCCTCAAAACTAGTGTTTCTCCAAGTGTGGCCCATGGACTGCTTAAATCAGAAATACCTGGGCTCCAGATTCCTGCGTCCCACCCAGACCTTCTGAGGCATGACATCTAAGAGTGGGACTCTGAAACCTGATATTTTATAAGCTGGGGCTCCAGATGGACATTGTGCCTATGGAAGTTGGCACCCACTGCACCATGCACTGCTGGAGGCAGGACCGTTCTCAGAGGACCAAGATAAGTCCCAGCTTTGGAGTAGCTCAGAACCTAGAGTTTACCCACAAGTGCCTGTAGGCAGAAGAGGTCCGGTGAGGAAGCAGGTCTGGAATGAAAAGAGAGAATGGGAAGCCAGGCAGGCTATGGGCTTTACTTCAGAGTTGGCTGGGCCCTCACCCCAGAATTCAGACCCAGGAGCAAATCCACCCACTAGTCTACAGGCTGCGGTTGTCCTGAGCCAAGGGTTCAAAGTCTCACCTGGGTAGGGCTGGACAAGGAGGAGTGGGCTCCACACAGCAGCCTCAGGGGCTGGGCCTGCTGTGGGTAGCCAGCCTTGGAGGATAACCATGGTTGCAGTGCTGTTGGCCAGTCTCCTGGATCTGAAGAGCCATTACTGTTGTCTCTCCAAGCTCTTTCTACCACAATTGACCAACAAGGCTCCAGAGGCCTCAGAACTCATGCCCTGAATCCTCAGACTCCTCCATATCCTTGCTGTCCTTTTTAGAGCTGGGCAAAGACTCTGACCTCAGGGAAGCTGACCAAGATGTTGTTACTCTTTTCTGCCCATTTTCCCCTCCTTCCACCTGGATCTGCCAAGTTTTATTTTGACTAGGTGGAAGTTTCTGAAATGATGGTTGGGAAGTCCAAGGTGGGGCACTGTGAAACACATCCATAATTGCTACATGGGGCAGAAAAAAATACTAGAAATAGCTCAGCTACCCACTCATCTGCAGAGATCCAGCGAGCTTCACACTCGTCCTGCTGCAACACTAACTATGCATGAAAAATATTTCTTTCTGGAAAATGGTTTTTCTTGTGTCAAGAAATCAAGAAAACACCTCTTGTTCAGAATAGGCTATCACCAAATCAGCAAAACACTTAGGACGGTAAAAAGTAGTTCACGATAGAGAATTCTTAGAGTGAGATTTTTCTTGAATCTCTGTAGCTAACAAAAGAATTATGTAAACAAGGAAAATGTCAGTCCATTCAAAAGCAAAAGCCTTTAGTGGTTGTGTTTGCATTTTGAACTATAGCTAAGAATAAATGATGCCTATTCATTCGCTGTAGTATTTACAGGAGTCTCCAACTCATATGATCGTGTTCCTGCTCCATCCCCCACTGAACAGGTTACCGTGCACCCTTTGGAGTAACAAAACTGCCTTTGTTTTTAATGTTCCTCCCTCCTACTTTTCATTAACCAGACTATCAATTATTACGGAAATATTTCTGAATCTAAAACCCCAAAGTAATTCACAGAGGGAGCAGAAAGTCAACAAAGGCATCAGAAAAGGAGAGGGAAGCAGATCAGAAAGAAAGATCAGAGAGATCAGAAGAACATTGAGGTCTTCGAATTGGAAGGATCACTTGATCCAACTTCTTACCCAAAACAGAACTCCTGTAAACAGCCCCTTGTCCCATACATAGCCCCTGTGCTTGAAGACTTCCACCATGGGTGACTTGCTACCTTCTCAGGAAGTTCACTTAGGAGCAGCTCTCTGAGCTTTAGGTAGGCTCCTATTGCACCCAAACCTACCTCCCAGAAATTTCCACCATTAGGTCCTGGCTTGGCCATTTGCAACAGAGAAGAAACTTCTCTTGTGCAGAACAGCCTTCAGATATTTAGAAAGAGCTACCTTGTCCTAGCTAAGACTTTTTACTTTTTTTCCTCCAGACTAAACATCCTCCATATCCTTAAATCATTTCTTATATGTTATAACTCTCAAATCCTAAGCTACTCTCGCAACTTTCTCTGGAACAACAACAGTTTGCCAACGTCCCTCTTAAAATGAGATTCCCAGAATTGAACATAACACAGTGCCCCAGAAACAGATGGATAATTACAGAGCCATATCCCTTGCTCTAGATACTACATTAGCTTTCTTTAGCAACCATATCACCCTGTTAATTCATCTTGTTCTCACATTTGACAAAAATCTTCTATACTCTTATGAATGACAATAACTACCACTGCTGTCTTAGTCAGTTTTCTGTTGCTATAACAAAATTCCTGAGGCTGGATACTTATAAAGAAAAGAGATTTATTTACCTTGCAATTCTGGAGGTTCAAGAACATGGCACTGGCTACTGCTAGGCTCTGGTGAGGGTCTTATGGCAAATGGCATCACAATGGTAGGAATGTGTATGGAAAACATTTCATAGTGAGACAGGTTGTCAGAGAGATCTGAGGGATCAAACTTGCTCTTTTATAATAATTCACTTTTGTGGGAACTAATCAGGGTCTCATGAAAGCTACCTTAATCTCTTCCAAGGGCAACACCCCCAATGACCTAACCACCTCCCATTAGACTCCACCTTTTAAAGGTCCACAATCTCTATACCACACACTGAAGACCAAACAACACCTGAAACCTTGGGGCACAGACTACATTCCAACCATAGCAATTGCTATGATGCTTCCAGATGACAAAGTCCTTTCAGAAGCATGCTCTCCTTTGCTCTTCACAACCACCCAGTGGGGCTGATTAAAAATGAAGGAACAGGGCTGGGGTTGTGGCTCAGCGTTAGAGGGCTCGCCTAGCACATGTGAGGCTCTGGGTTCGATCCTTAGCACCACATGAAAATAAACAAATAAAATAAATGTATTGTGTCCAACTACAACTAAAAAATAAATATTAAAAAAAATGAAGGAACTAAGCCTGGCATGGTGGCACATGGCTGTAATCCCAGCAGCTTGCAAGGCTGAGGCAGGAGAATTGCAAGTTTAAAGCTAGCCTGGACAACTTAGCGAGAACCCTTCTCAAAATAAAAATGAAAATGGGCTGGGGATGTGACTCAGTGATTAAGCACACCTGGGTTCAAACCAGGTACAAAAAAAAAAAGAAGGAACTAAGGTTTTTCCAAGGTCACACAATCAGGCCTCAGCCCTGAACCTGCAATTCCAAGTACTCCTCCAAACACACCCATGCTGCCTTTTCACTTAAAGTACTATTTGACCAGAAAGTTCTCCCTGGTTTCATTTCTTAAGTGTCTATTTAAATTTGTTTTTATGTTCTATTTTGTTTTGTTGATATCTGCTCATCCTTTAATCTGTCAATGTCTTTTTGATTTCCATTTCTGTTACCAGAAAAGACACTGGGTCAGAGAGAGCCAACAGCAGAAGAGGAATAGATACCAAGCAAGAGGAGCTGCTGGGAGGGAGGAGTGGGGAAAAGAGCATCTCAGACAAGAACAGGCAATGTGGTGTGGAAATGCACGTGGAATGAGGGGATCTGGAGGAGGGGATCTAGGCTGTCTGCTTTGGTTGACTCTGCTACCCTAGGCAAGCCCAGAGCAGGTATCCGAGTAGAACTACTCAAATCCCAAGACCCTTCCTAGTTCCATGAATCTAATAGCCTTACCATTAATTCAAAGTTCTCTTTTAATCCACTAAAGATATTGAAAAGTAGACTTCACTAGATATTTAATATGACTTTCTTTTGCTAAAACAAGGAAAAGTAAGGATGGCTAGCAACCATGGCAACAAGCAACAATTATTACAACTGATTGCCAGACCTAGTTTTCTTTTTTCTTTTTTTCCCCTTTTCTTTCTCTTTCTTTCTTCCTTTTTTTTGGGGGGAGGGGTTACAAAAATAACCTGTGAAGATGTAGAACCCAGAAGGTCAAAAATCCTCAAAGAGGCTAAACAAGGAGTTCTCCAGCCATGTCACCTTCTCCACAGCATCAGAGAAGTGAGGCTCTCACAGTGAACAACCCTCCTAACAGTGGCCACTTAGGTGATGTGTGGAGGGAGAGAAGCTCCTGCACATCAAGCATTTCTTATGTGTCTCCCTGGGGAGGTCACAGGACAAACATTTTTGAATCATTTCATTAACATGGGAAATATCCCATATTTTTATTTTTCTGAAGCAATACATTCAATAGAAATACAATGCAAATCCCAAGTTCAAATTTTCTAGTAGCCACATACAAAGAGTAAAAAAGAACAGAAGAAATTAATTTAAGTAAAATATTTTTAAACTCAACATAGTCCAAACACTATCATTTCAACATGTAATCAACGTAAAATATTATTACTGAGATTCTTCCCATTTTTCGGGGTGTACTAGGTCTTCAGAATCCAGCATGGAGTTTACACTTGCAGCACTGGCCTATGGTTAGCAGCTCCTGTATTGAACAGGGATCACGTAGAGGTGATCCCATAGCAGCTGCTGCTTCCTATCATAGCACTTCTCAAACTACATTGTAATTGCCTCTTTCATGGTCTGCATTTTCCAACAGATTGGGTGCCCTGGGAACACAGGGACTGTGGAGTTAACTGGTGTGTTCCTCAACTTGAGCTTAGCTTGACATGGATGTCATAGGCCTTTGATGAACATTTGACTAGGAAGTAAGGAAGGGAGGAATACCAGGTAACATACATTATCAGTACAAGGGAGAGCTTGGATTTGAACCTAGGGCTACCTGATGATAAAATCCACCTTCATTTCTCTGTCCCAGGCTGCCTCCTAAACTTCAGGAAGCACATAAAAAGTGCCAAACAGACTTGGTTTCAAATTTCAGTGGGTGGCCATTAATGGGGTTATGGCCGCGGTTTGATTACTTCTCTTAGCCTTATTTCATCATTTGCAAACTACAAATAATAATATTTTGCTCACAGGGAACTATGAAAATAACATGGGATGATATGAATAGCGTAGTACCTGGCAAACATTAGACTTTCTATAAATGTTGGTTTCTTTCCCTGTCAAATAAAATGGAAATAAGTAATTCTTATCTGGCCAAGGTTTAATTACAAAGTAGCTTTGACCTTATCTAAAAAGGGGAAAGTAATACAAAGCACACCAAAATTTGAGAAAGGGAGCCAGCTCCCACCATCTGCCTTGTTATTTGTTTCTTTAAAAAGCTCCACAAAAATTGCAGACCCAGCCAGGGCAACCCATGCATTGTAAGGAAGCCAGAGATCTCCTTGCTTTGCCAGTAGGTAGATGCACGTGGCAGTTATTTCCAACATTTGCCTCAGGCATTCTGGCAGGTAAGCCTCCTATGTTCCAATTCCAGTAGAATCAAACTTTGCTATTCTGAGAGCTGTAGAGGTTGGAGACTCAGAACCATTCCTGGCACAGCAGCCCAGGTGGAGAAGGAGCCAGTAAGTGCTCAGAGATTCAGTTATCTATGGCGGAGTCCCCAGTCCATGCTGGGCTTTGATCTTCAGAAAAGGCAACAGCTCTTCTAACAAGATTCTCGCAGGAGCTTAGGATGCCGGACAGAGTAGGGCTGAAAAGGTGCCATTGTGTGGATCAGAAAGTACTGATCAAAATGTTAACCTCTTTCCCAGCTTATTTACTTGCCCTTGTCTCTCCCTTTGCACATACCCTCTAGAATTTTCCCTTTTCTGCACCTTTGCTGGCCCAGTACCTACTGGGCCCTCCACCTACCCTGACACCACTATCCCTTGACCTCATTGATGTTGGCAGTACAGTTTTCCTCTCTCATTTCTACCACCATAATGACTAATAGACACATGTGCCTGTGCACACACATACACTCACACAACAACCACAGCCATCACTGCCACACTCACATTCACCACTGCCACCACTTACTATAGACATATACACACACATTTACTACCTCCTCCCACACTCATAACCCCCCAGAGGCATGTATACCCCACCATCATACTGCATACCCTACACTCTCCCCGCTCCCACTCAACCCTCAACACACAAACAGAATAATTGCCCATCTCAGAACACTTTTTTCTACTTTTTTCTACTGAGTTCTGAAGACTCCTTGATTAAAGTAATTCATACCAAACATCTCTTATCTCCCTACTTGACTTTGAGCCCCTTCGGGACAGACTCTTATTTCTCTGTTTATTTCTGTAACTTGCATAGCACTTGCTTAGTACATGGTTGGGGCTCAAGAAATATTTCTGAATGAACAAATGACTTCATTAATTAATTCATATGTGTCTATATGGTCAAATGAAGTGACCCGGGAGAACTGATCCTGTGCGGCCTTGCAGCCATCTTTGGTGGCTGGTCCTGATCCAATGCCTCAGTCTCATTCCAAGGGAAATATTTGTTCTGTGAGCAAATAAAACATGAATAAGTTCTAATCTGTTGAAAAGATATAAGAGCCGCCTTCGGCCTCATGCTTAGGTCTCTGAGGGCACTTCAAAGAACTGCGAAAATAGAATGTCCAGTGGTAGGGTAGGAAAGATGTAACTCTTTCCTTCCTAGAGAGAAGGGCAAATGAAGACTGTCTAGCAAATTTCCCCTTCAACCTTGGTAAATAATTCCTGCTGTGAGCCTGTGAGGACCCCAGTCACCACAGGCCTCTCTTCCCTGTCATTCCTCACACTCAGAAGTGCTAAACCACTGCAAATTGGTAAACCAGTCTGGAAAGCAGTGTGGAGATTCCTTAGAAAACTTGGAATGGAACCACCATTTGACCCAGCTATCCCACGCCTTGATCTGTACCCAAAGGACTTAAAATCAGTTTACCATAGTAACACAGCCACATCAATGTTTATAGCAGCTCAATTCACAATAGCTAAACTGTGGAAGCAACCTAGATGCCCTTCAATAGATGAATGGATAAAGAAACTGTGGTGTAGATACACAATGGAATATTACTCAGCATTAAAAGAGAATAAAATTATGGCATTTGCAGGTAAATGGATGGAGTTGGAGAATATCATGCTAAGCGAAGTAAGCCAATCCTAAAAGACCAAAGGCCAAATGTTCTCTCTGATAACTGGATGCTGATACATAATGGGGGGATGGAAGAATTTTGATGAGGCAAAGGGGAAGGAGGGGTGGGGAGAGGGCATGGGGGCAAGAAATATGGTGGCATGAGATGGGCATCATTACCCTAGGTATATGTATGACTGCACATATGGTGTGATGCTACATTGTCTACAACTAGAGAAATGAAAAGTTGTGCTGCAATTGTGTACAATGAATCAAAATGCACTCTGCTGTCATATACACCTAATTAAAATAAATAAATTCATTAATTTAAAAAATAAATAAAAGGGATGATAAAAAAAAAAGAAGTGCCAAACCCACGACTTGAAAACATGCAGACACACACTCACACCAGAAACCTTTACTTCTTGTCCATGTTTAACTAACGGGGAGAAGTCCAGCTCCCAGAGATGTGTGTTGAACCTCACTGCCCCCCAACTTGCAAGGATTACATGCTAATGGATTTTATGTGCCTACATGTGAACAAACATGCAGAATGAAGTCAGGAAGAACAAAAAAATCCTAGTTATAAAAAATTAGGAAGAGTACTTTGTGTTTTGTTTGTTTCCTACTCAGGAATTCTTAGAAGTTCAGAACCTTCTGTAATAAGCTGTCATCAGATACACTTGTTTCTGAATCTGGCCTCAGGTTTGATTGCAGGGTTTTCCAGCTTCTGAGAGAGGAATGCAGTGTTCCCTTAGCCCTCCCTGGCCTTTATAAGCAGGGGCTAAAAAAAAAACAAAAACACAGTTATGGAAAGCTGATGTGTACAAATTAAACCATTTATTAAATGCCTAAAGAGAGATGGTTTTAGATCCCTGTAGTGGGTTCTGAAAATATAACCCAGGATTTCCCCTTCATGTCCTAGTTCTGTAAATCCAAGTATTCTGCATCAAGCTATCCTGAAGTCAGGAATACCTATTTAGAATTCTAGGTTAAGAACAAGCCTCAGGGATTTGGGGGTACAGCTCAGTCAGTGGTAGAGTGCTCACCTAGCATGCTGCCATTTACTAATCCTTAGTTTGTGTTTGAATCCTCTCAATGAGTTGCAAGTGTGGAATAGTAGTGTCATCTTCTGCTCTTTTTTTTAAATGGTGCATCATACAAAGTGAGACTCAGAGAGGTCAAGGAAGACAGCCTGCATGGAACTTCATGAATGATATTCCTATTATTTTGTTATTCAAAGTAACTGCTATTCTCTACTTCATTAGATCCTCTATTTTTATACATGTGATTTAATTTTAAAAAACACACAGTACTAACCCAGTCAATTCAAAAGACTTTTCGAAAACCTCTTTTTCCTTTGAAAATAGATTGTCTCTTAGATTCTTCCATTACAAAGTGGAATTGCAAGACCTCTTTAATGTATTCACAACATTCCTGTGCTGAGAGTTTTCCCCAGGAGCCAGAGTGACAGTCTCTAACTCACCCCTCCCTTTGACTGACAGCTGTCATCCACAATGGGAAAGCTACAATCCTCATCTAAATAGGCAACAGCATCTGGCCAGATCTCCTATAGTCATACCTATGCTAACACACTCATACACACACACACACACACACACACACACACACACACATACTCACATGGACACAAAGATATTCATTGTAGCAAATTGGGAACAGTCTAATACTCAACTCTAGGGAAACGATTAAGTAAATGATATTATAGCCAAAAGAAGGCATATTAGACAAATCTTAAAAATGGAATTTACAAAGAGTGTTTAATGCCCTGGAGGCATGCCTATAATATAATGCAAGGAAAAAAATGCAAAGTTATATATTAAAAAATATCTCCATTATGTAAAACACCCAAGAAAAAAGACAGGGAGGAAATATGTTTAAATGTTAACAGTATTCATTTTTAAGATGATGGATGCTTGCTAGTTTATTTTTAATCATTTAACAAATTTTTCCTAATTGTACACAATTGGGCATGTAATATTTTTGTAATTTGCAATGGTTTTAAAACTTTTCAAAGACCAAACTCTTCATTTATGTGAAACAAGAAGACTATTTAAAACAAAACAAAACAAAACAAAAAACCAATTTTGGAGGAATTGCAAAAAAGTAAGATTATTAAATATCTGAAACCACTCTGATTGGGATTAGGCCATAAATTCAAATTTTTTAAAAGTACCATGATAGATAAGCATGCGTGCCAGTTGAAAGAACAATTTTCATTTCCGATCCCACTCCCTTACAAGTACTGTACCACATCTTTTAAAATAACAAATGTAACAGCCTGCAGGATTCTGTTACTTGGTCTGCTGTGGACTTGGACTTGGATTGTGTCTCACAATGGCTTGAATGGATCTCTACCTTTCATGTTCAGCTCTGATGAAGGACTCTTGGGAGAAAATCCTGGTGGGGATCAGGGGAAAGGGTTGGCGGAGGAGAAAATATGAGCTTCCACTGCTCCCCACTCCCCCCCCATGCCACTGATGTGGAGTTTAGTCAATTACTCACTGAAGGAACTTAAAGCTTTGTTCTTTCTCCTATCTCTCCGTCAGTGCACAGAAAACAGCAGCAGAAGGACATACTGGGTTGATTCCAACCATTCTGAGGCACTGAGAGAATTGGTAGCCCACAGACAGCCGTCCTTGTTCTTCCTGTGGCCTAGTCCTGTTCTCTGCACTGTGAGGTGTTTTGGGCCAGGACAAGGAGGCGAATGAGGAAGGCTTTTTCTGTTTCCTCTACGTCTGCAGGTTCTGTACTATCTGCTTCTCATCCTCTGCTCTGATGTACTTCAACCCCCCCTTTGCACTCATCAGATTTGTTTTGCTCAAACAACCCTTTTCCGCTTGTCACTCCACTACTTAGAACTTACGGAGGCTCCCTCTTGCTGGAAGAACCAGACCAAAATTCCTCAGATGTCCAATATGCAGTCCTAGCCAACCCCCACCAGACTCACCTTCCTCTGCCCTAGCACAACCCCATTCCCAACCCTGTCCCTCTTACCCCCACCCCCAGCTTCCAGCCCAGCCCTCCCTGTCCTGCAGGTTACATATCAGTGACCCACAGAATTTCCATCAGTTGGAAAGAAATGTTCCCTTACTAGAAGGGAATAATGGAACCTTGTCCAAAATGTGCTCAAAGATACAATTTTGCCAATATTAAGTTTTTCCCATCAATTTTTGTTAAACCTTTGGCACCAACAGCTCTGCCTATCTCTTGTGAGAACCCACAGATGGCGAAGTGAAGGAACAAGTCCCTGGTAAATAATGATGGAAAAGCCTCAGGGACAGCCCATTATGTGTCCTTCCACAGCTTGTTTATTTCACAGACACAGCTCATGGTTGTGGTTTTGTATGTACTTATAAAATAAATTCCCATTTTCTACTAATAAAATTATGCTTGGTTGGTATAACAATTAAATACTATATATATATATATATATATATATATATATATATATGGCATTATGATGAGAAAAAGCACTCTGTTAACTTTGCAAACAATCGTGTCAGACATATTATACACCAATGTGTCACATACTCACCCATTTGTGACTTTATGATACCATTCTGTCCATAATCTCCCTGCCCCCTTTTGTGCCAACGAATACTTGAGCATTCTGCAAGATCCTATCTTTCTGCCCTCTGTACTGAGATCTTACAGAACTCCTTTAATTTCATTGGAAATCAGTGAAGAGACACTAGATATCAGAGAAAAGCAGCTAAGAAGAAACCTATATAAGCTAAGTAAAACCTATAGAAGAGGAAATAACAAATTGAGAAGAAAGTTATGGGAACTGCTTAATATATTACAGAGGATATTATTGTGGGTCTTATTAAAAAGGTCAGTGGTGGTCATGAAAGGTTTGTACATAGTGGTTGGGTTCAACCAGACAAGAAGCAAGAGAACAAGATGCATTATGTTCCTACTCTATGCCAGACACTTAGCTAGATGAGTCTTAAATATTCAATTTATTCTCCTCAGGAACTTTAAGGTTTGCATTATAATCCTTATTTTATAATGATAAAACTGAGGCTCTGAGAAATTAAATAAATTGCTCAAATTCATCCACTAAGCATGATGGATGCTTAGTTTGGATCCATCTGAGAGGATGGATCCTGAGAGGAACTGAACGTCATTGTATACACTATCTCACTGAACAGTCCAACAGCTCTGTGAAGTATTATTCTCATTTTTCAGATAGGAGACTTATGTGCAGAGGAATAAAATGTCCTACATCAAGGCTCACCTAGTAAGCAATGATGGAGTTGAGATATAAAGTGGGGCTCTGGCTCAAGTTCATGGTCTATTCACCACATCCCAGATGCCACAGAGAAACACAGAGAGAATTTAGCAGCTTCTAGAGAAGGTGATAAATCTGGGAAACAGAGAGTTAACTTAACCCAAGGAAAGTCTTTGCATAAGGAGCTGCTTCCAGATACGAGTCTAAGGAGCTATTATCACATTACTATATGGATTACCTAGTTACCTTTACAAGGTGTACACATAGTTGTGTTTGAAATGTACCCACATTCCAGTCAGGAATGCGTGGGTTGGAACAAGTAAAACATGGATCCTGTAATGAAAAATTACATCTTGTCACTGAAGGCAGTTTAACATATAGGGAGGAAGAGGAAGACCATATTTAGTTTTTATATTCTATTGTGACACAGAGAGACCCTGTCAGAGCAGGCCCTGAGATCAGCTTTCAGATTTAAGATGAACATTCCTAAGTGGGAAGGTCCAGATGAAACCCAGATAAATATACAGAGCAATTAGGTTATGCAGCAAGGAGCAACAAGAGTATGGAAAGATTTCAAAGGTGGTTCAAGCCAGAGGATATGTGAACTTCTCCCAACCAAGATGCTACTTGAGGAAGAAAATTCCTCAATAGTAAACCAGAAGTGAAAGTTCATCTTTCTCAGCTGCCTAAAGGAGCCCCTCCAGGCACACCAGGGTCTATCCCAGGAAAACCAGCAGGCCAGATGAAAAGTAAGTAACCCAGGAATGAAGCCGATGCGCTCTCCTTTTGGAATCTGAAGCTCCCATTCTTTCCAAGCCAGAGGAGAAATGGAAATTATCCGTCTAACGTCTTCAACATTGCCCAATCCTAGTGGGTGAGGGGGACCCTGTTGGAGAGAGAATGGGGGACACAGGTCAAATGAGACAATGAAGAAGCAGAACTATTCCCTCCAAACAAGGCTGAGATTCCAAACAGGAAAATGGGAGATTGGGGTATTTTTGGTGCATGTGAATTCCTGTTGAGGCTCAAAACCCCATTAAGCTCCAGGCCATCCCAAGTCTAACCAAAATGAAATTCAGTGTCCCAGGGCCCAGGTTCTGCTGCTAAGGATGTAAAGCACTTCCCTTGGCACATACCTGAGCCATTGCAGAGGCCAGGTTATCAGCTCATTTCTTCCCTGACACATGGGCACTGCCGGAGCTATGTACCTATGAAACTAAGTCCACAAAGGATAACCCAGCTGCCCCTTTTCTCAGTCACAGTGTTTTGCTGTGTAGTAAAAATTGCTCATCCATTCACATAGTTATTCAATCTTTGGTGACCACCTGCTAAGCACCAAGTGATGTGTTAAGGGATGAAGAATTCAGACAAGAATCCAACAGTGTTCCTATTAAAGGAATCTGTCCCATGGGTAACACAGATGTATGAACAATGTAGTATGTGTTTGAATCAGGAGCACCACAGAGGAAAGGATGTTTGAAGCATCTTTTGGTTGATTTTTAAAAATTTAATTTTTAGTTGTAGATGGGCACGGTACCTTTATTTCATTTATTTATGTGGTGCTGAGGATTGAAACCCAGTGCTCCATGAATGCGAGAAAACCACTCTACTACTAAGCTACAACCCCAGCCCTGGTTGATTATTTTTAAGCATCTGTGAGATGTATCCTAAGATTATACAAAGTGAATGTTCATCCATCCGATGACAATATAAGACACCTAATGGCATGTACCCCAAATTCTCATTCTAGCCCTCTCTCAGTCATGTCTCCTCCTAGTGGCAATATCCAACAGGTTAGCAAGCCATTGACATTCCCCTGGACATGCCAACTATTGCCAAGCTTGTGTGTGTTTGGTGTGCTATTACCTCTACACGGAAAGCCCTTCTTACCTTAATCTGCTCTGCAAGATTCCAGTAATCTATCATTCAAGGGCTGACCCAAATGTCAACTCTCTTTGGAGTCTTCCTTGAACCTACAGAAAGTACTCACTGCTTCTTCATTGTACCCCCAGGACCATTCACACACCTCTATTGCAACATGTGTAAACTTTGTACAATAGCTACTTGTTCCTGTGCCCTTCTTCCTCCTCCCATCAGACTGTGAGCTCTTCTCCAAGTAAGCGGCCAAGCTGAGGACAGCAGCCACTCAACAAATGTTTATGGAAGTGGAAATGAAATTTACTGCTCTGTAAACTCCCATGTGTCTTACCTTCAAAGGGACCTATTATAAATGCTAGCCCAGCCCCCTCTGAAAGGAGAAAGGTCTATTCACCCTGCAATGACCACATGTTCTTTACCCACTTATTGTTGGGATCCTATAGTGTTATGGTCAGGGAACAAGGGGAACAGGAGGAAGAAATACAGAGTATAATAAAATCCAATTTGTGGCTTTTTAAAGGGCTATCATGCATACACCCAAATATGATTATCTTGGCAATAGAAAATACTTAGAATGATGTACAAGAAACTATTGGTAATGTATGATTTTGGAGAATGGGTCCAGGCTAGGAGATGGAGATTTGATTTTCCATTGTATACCTTTTAATGATGTTGAAATTTTTGTCATGAGTCCCTATCATTTTTCAAAAAGATAAGACTTTAAAAATGAGTCTTGTGCTTATATGTGTGCTATATGCCAATGAAAGTAAACAACACACAAAATAGGTCAAAATTGAGATGGCTGAGCATTACCTCACACTAAGCTGATAATCCCTCTTGGGAGTTGGATGCCGACCTCTCAGCCTCCTAGACATTCAGCAATGGGACAGCAAGGAGATGGAGCTAAAATGTGGTTTCTGATGGCTTTGTGAACACCTGTATCCTGCCATGAGGCAGGGAAGAACAGACAAGGATCTGAGCACCTCCACAGTGCCAAGAAGCCAGGGCTGTCCTCAAATGGGATGCTGTTCTCATACTTTGCATATTTAAGCATTGTTTGGCTTCTCAATGGAAGAGAGTGCAGAGAAGAGAGAAAAGCAAGGAGTGGGAATAATGAGAGGTTTTCAAATTGTTCCAGTTTAAATCAAGGTTGCCTTCTGTCCCCAGAGTGAAGGGCCACACAGACAGACCATTAGCAACATGATTAGAAGAGGGATGAGGATGTACTTGTTTATGAACACTGTGGTGGTCAGACTGCCTTGGGTTAAAAAAAGTAGTCTGGATGCCCCCATTGGAAGACAAATGATCAAATCCACTGATGGGATATTTCATCCGGGGGCTCAACTACCAGTTGGCCATTGTTGATCTTCCCTCTGCCCAACTCAAAATAAATACAACCTCCTCCATAGAACCCTGGAAGAGGTGGGCACTTATAGACCAAGCCAAGAGCTGAAACGTCCTGCCTTGCCAGTCTCTCCAGCTGCCACACTGAAGCAGGCCCATGAGGAGAGAAGCATATGCCAGCTCTACCAGCCCCTTCCAGTGGGACTGCTGGGAGAGGCCAAAGCAAGGCCTTTCAAAGTGGACAAATTCTGAATTAACCTACTCTTGTGTTGGAAGTAAAGTATGAAGATGTCACAGCAAGGGTTAACCCCAGGTCATAGGAAACTTGCCACCAAGGGCATAAAAGGAAGCAAAAAGAGGTCCCTGAGCCATCAAAATAGATTTTGCCAAGTCTACACATTTAAGTTCTTCCGCTTCCTCCCTGGAGTGAGCACTTCAGCTCTTACTCAGAATCTGTGGTCTCTTTCTCTAGGCCCCATTTCAAACTCATCTGGTTTCTGGTTTTTAAGCTGGCAAGATCAGAGGCAGAAAATTACTGTGGATATGAGGAGCTGGAGAAACCATGTCTTTAATGCACTGAGAAGTTCTGATTGACAAGATAGAGAAGAAGCAGGAAAACTCTGAAGATCAGATATAGGGTCCCCCAACAGCCCAGTGGCCTGAGGATCCTTGATGTGAGGCAGGTAGTTCTTCTTGGGCCTCAGAGGTAGAGCAGGATACTGGCTCATGACTGGCCAGGAACAGGCAGCTCTGTCCCTGTATGACCTGATCAAAGGTCCCAGGGGGCTCTGGAGAGACTGCTGGTGATTGGGATGTTACGAAGCTTCTAGTGCAGAGCAGGACTGGCTCTGAAAGCAACGGGAAACCATGAGAAGTTTTCAGATATTTCCATCCTATTTGTTTTTGTTTATTTGTTTGTTGTTTTTTAAGGTTTGGGGCTTAAGGAAGAAATCCTTCAGCCATCAGGAATCCAAATTCCTCAAGCTCCTCCAGGTTTTCTTGATGTTTGTGGATGTTTCATAATCTCTAACAACTGAGAGTTAGAAGACACAAGAGAGAATGTCTTAGATCAGGAAATGAACCGGGAAAGGAATTGAGATCCACATCCCCCTCCCTGCCCCAGGCTCTAAGGGCCAAAGGTCAAGAACATGCATTTAACCTGACTTGATCCTTCATGAGAAGTCTCAGACATGTTTTTAAACCTCTGACTTTCAACCTCAGTGTTCATATCAGCAAACTGGGTACTATCACTAACTCTGAGAGGAATCAGAAGACATTAAATAAGATATTGTATGTTAAGTATCTAGCCCAGAATCTAGTATATAGGTATGCTTAGTAAATGCAATTTCCATTTTCTTTCTAAAATAGCTTTCATGAGCCAGGCACAGTGCTACATGCCTGTAATACCAATGACTCAGGAGGCTGAGGTAGGAGGATCGCAAGTTTGAGGCTAGCCTCAGTCATTTAGCAAGACTCTGTCTTAAAAAATAAAAAGTGATGGGGATGTAGCAAAGCAGTAAAAGGTCCCTGGGCTAAATCTTCAATATCAGAAGAAGAAAAGAAACAAAAATACAAACAAACCAAAACTGCTCTTTGAACACAAATCCTTGCTAGCCCGGGATAATAATTCAGAAGTTTGTCTGGAGTTGCTGGAGCAAGTTTCCAAGGATCTCATCTGGAGTGGCAGGTAAGCAGCCATCCCCAAAGGCAAGATGAGACAAGATGATAAAGTGAGAGACTGCAGGAAATAAGGCAGCGCAGTAAAGTATTAAAGAGCAAAATCTCTGTTCAAGATCTGCATTGAACTCCTGATTTCAGCTCCAACTAGCTGAAATCCTTGGGCAAGTTTCCTTACTTCTCTGTGTTGCAGTTTTCTCATCTATAAAATGGGGATAATAAGCTGGACACAGTGGTGCACACAAATAGTCCCAGCAATTCAGGAGGCTGAGGCAGAAGGATGTTAAATTGGAGGTCATCCTAGACAATTTAGTGAGACCCTATCTTAAAATAAAAAAAATATAAAGGGCTGGGAATGTAGCTCAGTGGTAAAACACTCCTGGGTTCAATTCCCAGTACCACAAATAATAACAAAAATAAAATAAAATAAATAAGGATAATAATAGGATCTACATCATAGTGTTATTAAGAGGACCAAATGGGTTAATCAATACAGAGCCCCAACACAGGGCCTGGCAGAGTGAGGTGCTTGCTCTTTCAAGGTTGGCTGTTGTCATTAAGCACTCACCACTTCCACAGGACTGAGAAAGCACAGCAGAGCAATTGACAGCAAACTCTGGGAGAGGTCTACTTTCTGCATTTCTCCTACTATGTGCTAGCTATGCAAGCTGGAGCAATTTATTGAATCTTTCTATGGCTAAGCTTCCTCACCTGTGAAAAGTGGAGGTAATAATAATAGTACCTCATTCAGAGGAACTAAGTGTTCTAACACATGCGAAGTGTTTAGCACAGTGTCTGACTCCTATGAATTCCCCAGGCATGTGAGCTATTACTATTCCCTGGCTATGAGGAACCCTGGAGGCCACACAGCCTCTGTTTATTTAAAGAGATTTTGAACCTATAAGATTTTATTTTCTTCTTTCACTTTTTAGGGTATTTATTTCTGATTTTTTTGGGGGGCAGGGGGCGGAGGGGACTACAGATTGAACCCAGAGGCGCTTAACCACTGAGCCACATCCCCAGCCTTTTAAAAATATTTTATTTAGAGACAGGGTCTCACTGAGTTGCTTAGGGCCTTGCTAAATTGCTGAGTCTGGCTTTGAACTCAACAATCCTCCTGCCTCAGCCTCCCAAACTGATGGGATTATAGGTGTGCACCACCGCACCCGGCTTTATTTCTGAATTTTAAAAAGAAAGATAGACTTCTTTATCTTTCTCTCAAAGACAAGAAAATATTTTCGCACCTTTTGTGCCCTGTCTGCAAGTCCCATTCTCCTATGTATAAGAATGGAAAAGAACCTCGGAGTCCATGTGCTTGCACCCCAGATACTAGGCAGGCAACACACTCACTGCAACATTCTAACAGAGGAAAAGGAGGCCTGCTCACAAGGTGAGGGCCCAAGATCATGATGTGGCCACATTTCCCATCACACTGGTGACCGCTCAAGGCAAGGTTGCTTGCTGGTCTTACATGTAACTTGCTTTGGCATTTTAGGGGAAACTTTAAAAGTAGCCTTCTAGATGGAAATGCAAGCTGTCAAACAATATAATTTTTTTGGAGGCAATATACTTTTTCTTTTTCTTTCTATTCTTCCACATTGTTTCCCTAAAGAAACAGTGTAAACTGAGTGTAAAGAACAAGAGTCTAGGCTGGGTATGGTGCCACATCCCTATAGTTCCAGGGACTCAAGAGGCTGAGGCAGGAGGATTACAAGTTTGAAGCCAGCCTCAGCAACTTAGGGAGACCCTCAGTCTCTTAGTGAGAACTTATCTCAAAATACAAAACAAAAAGGACTGGGGATGTAGCTCCCTGGTAAAGGACCTCTGGGTTTAATCCAGAATAACAACACAACAAAAACAAATAAACAAAAAGCTAAGGGTCTAGTTTTCTTATTGTGATTAAATGAGTTGCTACAACAAAAGACAAAGGCCAGACTGACACTAGATGAATGTTCCAGAGGAGATAGTCTCTCTTTTTTGTTTTCTTTTCCAGTTCTTTCTCTCTTTTCTGGAGGAGGAGGAATGATAATTAGGACACATGCTCTACAAACCCTCCAATGTAAGTAATGGTCTTAGGAAGAAAGCTTAAATGTACTAGACAAAGAATTTCTAAATACTGACCCTTAACTCTTATAAGGCAAAGATAACAAGAGAAGGAGGGTGGGATGAGAATGGCTGTGGAAGCAGTAAATCATAAAGAGGAGAAGAAAAGAAGGAAGAGGTGTGGAGGGAAGACAGTTAATGATAAGGAACCAACCGTGGGACCAGAGTTGGTCTGGTGTGATAGGTCATCATGCGCTGTACCTCCATTTCCCATGCTAGAGCCAAGGTGGCTGTCCAGGGTCAGACCTCCTGGTCCAATACAAGGCTCTGAATTCACAGAATCATAGCCTTTGAGAGCAGGTACAATCCCCTGAGTTTATCTGTCCTGGCCAGTACAGTAGTCCCTCTATACTACCCCAGAGTTTTCTGTGGAAATGTCTTCTTTGATGAGAGACTCATTTATTACTACCTATGGGTTTCTGTTGTTGGACCATTCCAAACAATCCCAAGATCTTCTTAACACTATACTGAGCCCCCCTATGTCCTCTACAACTCTGGGTTCAAATGATATTTTCTGGTGGCCTACTTAGCCACAAAGGGATATATGGGCTCTGGAGTGTGACCACCTTGGTTTTTACCCAGGTTCAGCAACTTCTGCACTAGCTCTGTGACCATTAACAAATTAATCTTTCTGTACTTCAGCTTCTCATCTATAGAATGGAGATATTAATAGTACTGACCGAAATTAGATGATCTGGGGAGAATTACGTATGGCACAAACAGATCATATGTTCATGCTCAGTAAACTAGAGAACCGTAGCTACTAAAATTTTACACTAGATCATGGGGTTATCCAAGGCAAAAACTGGGCCTTATTTATCTCTGTAACTTTTTTTTTTGTGCCAAGCACAGGGTTTGGCTGAATATTTTATAAAAAATAAATGATACTGGATGACTAAACAATTAAACAGCAGTAACTGTATTCAAGCATAAATCCCTGTACATCATCTTGGGTCTATGACAACCTCCTTTTATAAAAATCTATCACTGAATTCTTCCCCTGTCCTCAATTTAGCTACTGTTTGTTGCTCCTCAATCTAGAAATTCCCATCTTCTCTTCCCAAGTTGGGATGGAGAGCCTTGGCTCAAGGCAGATGTCACAAGAGCCACCCTTCAGACATCAAGTCCAATCCTGTAGAGAAAGTCACTGTGAAGTGTCTTGCCCTGTTTTCTTGTAGCTAAAGTAATAAATTGGGATTGATTTGTCCTGGTTTTTGTGGTGATCACATGTGGCCCCATGAAGCCTGGGGCCCAAAGGAAGAGGAATAAGAAAACTCTGGAAGAATCAAGATCACAGAAGGCTGAGAGGGAATGAGATAGGGGAGTGGCAGCAGTGGGGAGTAGACAAAGTAGGAAAGGAAGAGGATCTGGGAGCTAAGGGACTCTGCATCTAGCCCAGGAGAGGGAGCCTGCAGGAATGTCAGCAACAAGCTGGAAGGTCCAGCTGCCAAACTGAAATGGCGCTGCCTGTGGAACAAATAAAAGTACTAAGAGAAAGCTGGAGGAGGAAGCACAACGCTCAACCAAGAAATTAAATATCAAGGAACTGCTCCTTAAAAGTTCAGGCACTTTCCCATACATCATCTCCTGCCTATCCAGGTCTCTGGCAAAGTCAGCCTGGTGGCTGCTGGGCTCCCATCTCATCCCACTCCACTGTTCCTTAGGACACAAACATTTTAAGGTCTATAATCAACACACTAAATGTCCACACTGTTTGATACACCAGTGAAGGTAGAAAAAAAAAAAGTGGGCAAATCTTGACTTAAAAAAAAAAAAATATCCCCCTGAACATCCACACTGCATTACCCACCGTGGGGGATGGGGGGCGGGCAACCCCAGGGTTGGCAACCCTAGGACTTCCTTCACTAGGGGCTCTCTCCTAACATGTGGTACCTTTCTTCCCCCACCTCTGACACACGGGGTGAATGGCAGGGCACACAACCGAACAAGAACAGAAGTGCTCCCTCTTAAGCCCCCAGTATCCTGGGGAAGAGGCCCCAAGCCTTCACGGGAGAGGGGTAGAGGGGGCGGGGAGGGGGCGGTTGTAGAAGATTGCTTGTTTATTTGTTTCCTGGAGCACCCTGTTAAGAATCTCAGCAATTGCAGTTAGTGCCCTATAGTTTGGCAAGCAGAGTTGTTTCTCGTCGTTCCCAGCTGCACGGGATCTAATTCGCAAATACACCATCTTGCGTTCAACACTTAAATGGAAAACAAGCAGCCCGGGGAGGGAAGCAAGTGGTCTAACTCTGCGTGCCCCTTTCGGAGGAATTTATATTTCTAGGTTCTTTGACTAGCTGGTGCCAGCTGCGGAGAAGATTTCATTGGCCACGACCCTCATCTCGCTTCCTGAGCCCACTCCCTCAAAAACTATGGAGCTGCAATTAAGCATAAAGAGAGAACGGTATTTGGTTGGGCCTTAGGCCTTGCCAGTATAAAACAGCAGCTAAAAGCTGTGAGAGCTCAGATTTTAAAGGAAGATAAGTGCTTATTCTTCCCACTGGAAACCTGGTTAAAAGAAATTAAGGCCTCTCTTAAAGGTAACTAAGATTAGAAGGCTCGATTTCCGTTTTCTGTGTTTCTGTGGGCCGAACGCCTAGGTCGGTCAGCGAGTTTCTCTGTGTGGAATGACGAATTCCTCTCGTCTGAATTCTAAAAAGATAACTTTGCCTGGTGCTGCAGCTGCGAACGTCTGGCGCCAAGCGACCCAATCCTGGCCGTGGCGTAGCTGAGGGAGGAGTGGGGGAGAGGGGAAAAGGGGGTAGAGCCGAGCCTTGGTGAAAAGTCCCGAGAGCTGCAAGAGGGGAAGTAACGGCGGCTCCTCCAGGCTTCGGCCCCTTTAAGTGCTTCACTGACTCAGCTAAGCTTCCCCCTCAGGTCGCGTTTTTTATGAATGAAAAACGTCCTTACATTCATTATATAAACAAGCCAATGCTGATTGGCCAATGGCCCCCGGTGCATAAATTATGTAAAACAGACCCCTGAGGGGGTGGAGAAAGACCTATCGTGGGCCAATAGGAGGTGGAGTTGGTGGGGCGGCTCCGCAGGATTTGCCCGAAGACAGGGTAAACAAGAAGTGATGGACAGCAGCGGGAACGGCCTCAGGCCAATGGGAACGAGTCTGGATTAGGGCCGCGGGCCAATGGCAGCGGGCGGAGCAGGGGGCTGCTGGGGGCCGGGCCAGCGCTCCAGCCTGGTTGGCAGCTGCCGCGCAGAGTCCAGCCGCTGGTGTACTGAGCGGTTCACCGTCCCCGGAGCGGCTCGACCCAGTCATTCGCCTAGGCGCCCAGGCCCGGTGCGCGCGTGCGTGAGCGCGCCTGCGCCGCCGGGACCGCTGCAAGGGGCAGAGAGCAGCATCCTCAGGTGAGTGGGCGTTGAGGGGGCAAAGGGGCATCACAAGGTGTGTCCTGCAACGGGTCCGAAAGGCCCAGACGGCGAGAGTTCACTGGCTGATTCAGAATCCTAAAGTCAGGGTGCACATCTGGTGTGAACCCCGGGGGCTGACTGGCCCCTCCCCCCAGCGTCCCGGTCCGGTTCGGTTCCTGGGAGGCATCGGGCGGGGGCGGCTAACGGTTCCGGAGCGCGAGCGGAGCGGGTTTCCGCACATCGCGGGGGAGGCGCACCCGAGCGCTAGGTGCGGGTGCGGGGCTCAGGATCGAGGTGGGGGAACGCGGAGTTGCGGGGCTTTACTGTCTGGAGATCTGGGAGCCCTGAGGGGACATGGAGGCTCGCGAGAAGAGACGCTTGGCGGAGCTTTGCAGTTAGGAGGAGGGGGCGGGAAGCAGCTTGAGGCTGAATGTTTGAGAGGTGCTCCCCCCACCCCCCGCAACACCAAAAAACCAAGAAGGGTTAAATGACATAGGCATGTGCAGCCTGCGGGTTTGGGGGTCGGCCAGGAACTTATGCAGCTCTTGCAAGTTTCAGATTTTGGAAAGTAGACACCCAGTCCCCCACTCCAATTCTTAGCAGGGTAAGGGCACCGGGTTCTGCGGCGACTCTTGAGAAAATCCAGGAGCGCCAGAACTGCGGCCTGGGGATGGTAGAAAAAAACACAGTGCGGAGCGGGGAAGAAGAGATGCTGGAGCCTCGCGGTGGATTGGGGGTCCGGCTGCATTTTCAGAGGGAACAGGGAACCGAACTCCTGGTGGAGGATGGGGTGCGGAGGAGAGATGTTTGGGGTTGGAGGGGGGTAAATTGGAGGCGGTGGTTAGCACACGGCGCCGCACCTCGTTTTTATGAATGTGGGTGACTTTATGAATGAAGCGGGTTTCTTTCGTTGGCTCGCTGCTCCCTGCGGCTTTTTTTTTTTCCTCCCTTTCCCTTTTTGTGAATGAAGCATCGAGCTTTCTTCCTAAAACGCTGGGGTGAGGGGCCTGCGTCGGAGGCTGGGCGTGCGTTGGGAGTGGGGGCGGGGGCGCAGTTGAAGGAGTTTTCATGAATGGGGAAGGCTGGGAATTGGGTGGAAGTGTGTCTTGTTTTGTGAATGGGGCCCCGCGCTAGGGATCCAGTTACAGTCTCTACCTGATGTGGCGGCCGCGGCTCGCTTTCCCATTCATAAAACCAGGCCCGCTGCGCGCCACCGGGGAGGGGCCTCCATCGAGCCGCAGCGCTGTGTTGAAGTTTTCCTGGGGGCACCCGGGAGGGGGGGTGCACAAAGGAAGTGGTTTAAACTCCTGGATGAACTCGAGCCTTCCCTTCAGGCTTTAAAAAATACTTTGAACACAATGTTTCTAGTCCTTGAACTCTGAGGGCTGCTTTAGATCCTCCGTGCTGCTTTGGATTCGTTTATGGCAGTTTCTTTTATTAAAATTTTAAAAGAAAATTTTATTCTCAGGGAGAAGTATTTCATCATGAAACTCTGAAAATATCTCCTCACCCCCCTCCCTGCTTTTCTCTTCTGTTGTCTCCCTTCTCCTATAGACATTTACAGAATTCCTAAGGCCAGGACTTAATCAGACAGATTTTCGAAGGCGACAGAGAACTCTTTTTTCATGCCCTTCAACTCAATGCTAAGATTTCTCAGATTTTCTATACGGGTTGGTGACATTTGAGAGAGGCTTTATTCTGAACGTTTTTGCGCTGTTAGGAAAGCAAGCAGGCAGGATGGCGGCAGTCTTTTTCTAGAAGTTATGAACTGTACTGTTATGCTCCTTTCTTTCCTTTGACTTTGAAAATATCTGATTACTCTGGCCAAGTGCTGAGAAGGCTGGCTGTGAAGAGTTTTCTTGTATCCTGCTCACTTGTGAAAATTTGATAGGTTCCACATTGTGAAAACAAATTGGATGGAATTGCCCATTGGAAAAAAAAAAAGTTCCCCACTTAAAATTTATATGCAAGTTAAAGAAATTATTCATTAAGCATTGCTTAGGTCTGGGGTGAGTGAAATTAATGTTTTCCACCTTTATGTTTACCTAACTACATTTTTATTTGGAGAATAAAATAAAGTTGGAAATGGTACCTTCCTAATATTGTTACTTTATTTTTCACAAATTAGAAAACATTGTCTCATCTTGCATTTGACCCCAATCTTTTCCCCCAGCCCCAACACATACCAGGAATGAAAAGAGTTTAATGCTGGGGGTGGGTGGGTGGATAATGTCTTGGAAATCTGACCTTACTATAAGAAAATAAAATTTAAATTATAATTCTTTTTTAAAGGTCTTTGGTAAAGATATGTTTAAAATATGTACAGTGAAATTGTTTATCAATTTCTTTTCATGGATATTTTATTCTTTTAGAAGTTGGAGATACCACAGATATCTCTATAAGTTGCCATGGAGATATTTGTGACATTACAGACATACACCTGTTTGGACAGAGGGTTTAGGTTTTAAATATAAAGAGTTGTGTCTGAAGATAAGTATACTTCTGATCAGTTTTTTCCTTGGAATTATACATAGTGTTTTTTACCACTGACCTATAAAATACTTTTAGAAACACCATGTGTGTCAGATTCTTAATTGCCAATAATTTGGAGTACTTAAACCCAGTTTCTCTACTTCCTGTCACTTTATTTTTAAAACCCTACTACAAATGCTCTGGAGTATCTTCTATATCAGAGAATCAAGAGATCACCTTTTAATGATGAAAATAAGGTTTTTGGTTTTGGGGGAGTTTTGTTTGTTTGTTTTTTGGGTTTTTGGTTTAGTTGTTTTTTTTTTTTTTTTTTTTTTTTAAGAGGAAAAGGAGTACCAAGTCTATAATCTTAATGATAAAAGAAAGACAGACAATAATGACTGGGTAAATGGATTTGGCACTGAGTACATTGTGAACCTTTGATACCATTAATCAAGTTCAAAGTTGGTCTGAAAGCTTACACTTTGAGTGGGCTTTTAAGTACTTCAGAGAAGGGTAGTGATTTTGTACAACCCTAAAGAAAGAGCAGTATAAAATTGCTTCATTGCCCCCCACCCCCCAGTTAAAATCTCCCAAATTCATATTACAGGAGGATCTCTTTTCCCCCAGAAATTACTCAATGCTGAAACCTTTCAAAGTGATATTAGAGACGTTGGAAGCACCATGGATGGGTTTTATGATCAGCAAGTCCCTTTTATGGTCCCAGGGGTAAGTTTATGTGGCTTTTGGTTTGTTTTGTCCTCCCTCTTCAGTGAGTCGTCTTCTCATTTGTTAGTGGGTCAGTTCCCTTTGGGCCTCTTTACTATACTTCAGTCTTGTCTGTTGGCCTCTTTCAGAAATCTCGATCAGAGGAATGTCGAGGGCGGCCTGTGATTGACAGAAAGAGGAAGTTTTTGGACACAGATCTGGCTCATGATTCTGAAGGTAGTGAAGCTTTCCCCTCCTCTGTTTTGTCTTCCTCACATCACTCCCAGTGATAGCAGCATGTAGACTCTTCCCCTCTTCTCCCTTGCAGAAGTAATAGCCTCATTCTGGGGTCTTCTGTTTTTAATTCCAGAGTTGTTTCAGGATCTCAGTCAACTTCAAGAGGCTTGGTTAGCTGAAGGCAAGTTTCTTGGCTGTCCTATTTTCCATATAAAACATTTTACTGTGCCTTTTAATAAAACTTAAAGATCTAAAATAAAAATCTCTTTTTCAGCACAAGTTCCTGATGATGAACAATTTGTCCCAGATTTTCAGTCTGATAACTGTAAGTACCTTTCTGGTGAAGACACATTTGTTCTGAAATTGGTTGGTTTGGGATCATCAATGTCTAGAATATTCTTTTCAGCCATACCAAGCCAATTTGGACAGTGGCATGCATGTAGTTTCTTTTAATAATTCAAGACCTTTTGTTCCATTTCTTATTGAAATTATTTCTGAAATGCTTCTACTCTATTGCAGGCAAGATTTACTGAACATAATTTCATCCTAAATTTGTTTTTTTTGCGGGGAGGGGCAGGGAGAGCATACTGGGGGTTGAACTTGGGAGCTTGCATATGTTAGGCAGACACTCTACTATTACATTACCAGTGCCCCCACACCTTCCCCTGCCCCAGTACTGGGGATTGAACCTAGGGGCACTGTTACCACTAAGCTACATCCTCAACCCTTTTATTTTTTATTTTTTGAGACAGGGTCTCACCGAGTTGCCCTGACTGGCCTCAAATTTGCAATCCTCCTGAGTAACTGGGATTACAGGCATATGCTACTGTGCCTGGCCTAAATTTCTTTTTACTTTTAAGAATATTGCAAAGCTCTGATCTCAAAATTGTGCATTAACTGACATATAAGATGCTGGGCCAAACAATTATTAATCATCCGAGTTCTTATAGCTTTTTTTTTTTTTTAAATACATTAAGCCTTTGATACAAATGATGAATCTGGATTTTTTTTTTCCTTTTAAAGAGGCAGCAGATAGTTAATGGGAAATTCCAGTTAATTGTGGTTTCACTCAACATGTTAATTTTGTTTCTGCTAAGCTATCAGAGGGTGTCACAGAGTGACCTGATTTTATTTTTCTTGCAGTTGCTGTGACTTTACTGTTCATATAAGAGTAAAACCATTTTTATTAAAATGGTCATTAAGTGCTCATTACTTGAGATAATAAGATGCAGCTTGTGGCTCCAAAGATGGCTTTAGGTGCTGACAGGAGCACAGTTGGTTTTGACCTGAAGTGGGGGGGGCTGTCCTCAACAGGTTTGGGAGCTTTTATGGTCCAGGCAGAGCTATCAAGGACAAAGCTGGCTGATGAAATTTGAGCAGCACAGGGCTGCTCTAGAAAGCATTAGTCACTGGCGAATGAGCAGGTTTAAGAGAGGCCTGGAGAAAATGCTGTCTCTCTTGAGAGTTGCATCATAGAAAAATTCATGTCTCTTAGTCATAGTTTATAATAGCAAGCACCTGAGCCAGGCAAGGATTCAATTTCTCATTTTGCACCAAGATTTTTCCCACCTTTTTAAATCTGTGTGTGTGTGCATGTGTGTGTGTGTGTGTGTGTGTAAAAATGCCACTGGGAGAGAGGATATCTTTGAGTCTAAGTAAAAGCTGGGTATTCTAAATCTATTAAATGAAAGAACAGAGGTACCAGCTAAACATTCTTTAATGATAGGCCTTATGTCCAAGGCACAATGCCATGAAACTTTAAAAGGAATAGACTAACACAGAGATGCATGGTTACCTTAGCTTTGTTGTAGCTTGCTGTGGATGTTTTCTATATGAAAGGAAACGCTTATTAATTATTGCCCTTTGATTGCTTTCAAGTGATTGGGAAGCTTGCCACTGAAAGGCTAAATAAAGATAATTCAAATATTTTGTGTGTGTGTGTGTGTGTGTGTGTGTGTGTGTGTGTGTGTGTGAGAGAGAGAGAGAGAGCAAAATGAAAGACAGAATTTGTAATCTAACTTTGTTCTGTGTTGACAATTTGGCCCAGCCTTTCCATTTCTTGCTCAGAGCAACATAAACTAGAGTCTGTTTGGGAGGTGGCTTTCTTGGCAGAGGTTCTTTGAAACATTTTTATGACACTTTTGTTTGTTTCTCTGTAACCCAAAAGAGTTAAAAGGGAGGTGATTGCCTGTGCTGAAGCAAAGGTCTGTTCATAAGAGAAAGATGTCAGCAAATAAGATTTGTATTTGAAAAGATATTTATCTGGAAGAACAAGCTAAAGCAAAGAAATCAATAAATGTGTTTTGGTTCCTTAGAAATAATTCCTGCTTAGTGAATAGAATGTGCTAAGTTCAGTAATTAAAATACCATACCTTAAATGGAGGTGCTTTGGGAGATGTCCCTGATTACTAAGTGTGAGGTTCTTTACTTTGCTTTTTGCTTTAAATGCTTAAAGTTGAGTTTTTCTATATTTTAAGGATAAAATTGCAGCCTAGAAAAGCCTCCTCTAACTCTTATTTCTTGACATGGAGCTTAGGGAAGGATAGATTTAAATAGGTTTACTTGTTGAGAGGTTGGGCAAGAGCGCCATTATGGGGCAGTGTGGCCTTGAGCTGTTCATTCAGGCTGATCTGTTTGACTGTGGTTCAGACTGACACAGAGCCCCAGAAGAGCTGCCGGAGCCCACAGCTGGGCAGGGCAGAGCAGAGAACCCTTACTTCCTTGGGAAGACTTTCCACAGCCTTGTGTTGGAGGCCTCCATTCTAGTTATCTCTGGAAGAGGCCATGATTATTCCAGGGGAAGGAAAGAAACATATTCAAATTTAATGAAGTCTTAGGAGTTAGTTTGAATCACCCAATCAATGAATTGTAAACCACACTTATAATTGCCAGGAAGAGCAAACCTTTTTTCCCACAGTACCAGAAACATTTGTAATAAACGTTCTTACCAGTAACCACTGATAATGTCAGCTTATCCTGTTAAAATGATTTGATTTAATTTTCCGGTATGCATGAGAGTGTGTGTAAGTATTAAGAAAAAACTGCTAAGTAATGTGAGTAATTTTTTTTTTTATTTTGGGATATCAGTTTTGAGGATTATGACTTTTTTTGGGGGGGATAAACACTATAAGTTTAACTTCTAAAGAGATTATGTTTTCTAAGTTTTTCAGATTTGGGTTCCCTGCCCATAGATATCCATCCCTGAGTTATATGAATAAATGAAACTATTGTAAGTCTTATGGAAATGTCCAACTTACTTCTAGCTATGCAGACATTAATGAAGTATCTCTTACTACAAATTCCTAAAAGTCAAATTCAAGGAAGGAGAAAGTGTGACCTATGGACTATAAGCGTTCTGCCAGTACCTTCCATTGTCCCTTGGTCCTGAGAAGTAACCCTAAAAATCCTAGACTGTTTGAGCTGGAAGTCCCTTGTAGAGATCATCTTGTCTCACCCCTTCATTTTATAGCAGTAGCTGAAGAGACTGACCATTGATTGGTTTGGTGGCAAATAGGTTTAGGTGAAATGAGAAGGAAAAAAAAAATCTACAATAACATTTTTTAAGAAACTCTCACAGAGCTGCAGAATCAGGCTACGGGCAGGCTCAATGGATTCAAAACTCTCTCTCATCATTTCAGATACCTGGAGGTGACTCTCAGGAGAAAGCCTTAGGGAGATTGCCAGCCATGTAGTCCAACACCTCAATTCTCTTCTGTGATCCCAAGAAAGCTATTACATCTAGTGCTTCAAGTTTTTCCATTTAGGATTTGGAAGAGAGCAAGAAATTATAAAACAGAAAAATTATTAAAACTGATATTTCCTTAAAGACATATTAATGTGTATATAGATATTTTATCTGTTTATAAATTACTGCACGTATGTGTGTGTATCTATATAAATGAATGTATAGCTAAATACGTACATTATCATATAGACTACAAAACCAGGGAATCTGGGTCACTATATCCATATATACACATCTTTACTACACATTTTTACAGAATTAACAAATAAAAGTCATAGATTGGTTCTCAAAAGCCCTTCAATGTCGGGGTGGAGTACATGTTACATTCTTTTTTTTCTGAACTGACTACTTGGGTACTTACGGGAGTAATACTAGATTTTGGCATACATAAATAGCAGTTTTTAAAAATGCAGACTTCAGGGCTGGGGCTGTAGCTCAGTGGCAGAGCACTTGCCTTGCATGTATGAGACACTAGGTTCAATCCTCAGTGCCACATAAAAATAAATAAAACTACAAAAAAAATTTAAAAAATGCAGAACTTCATTTCTTAGTTTTTAAAATATCACTCATTTGTTTCAGTGATGGTATTGTGAATCCCACCATCAGGATCTTGAGTAACAAAAATATTTAATACTGAGGAAAGAGCATGATAAAATCTTATTTTAAAATCATAGCCTCAATACTAAATACAATTTAGAGATTTGTTCTAAAATTCAAATGACCCCATTTTCCCCTTGAAGTGTTCTTTTTAGACCCGTGTTTCAAAAAGAATGGAACTACTGAAGGAAGTACAAGTAATTTCCTAAGGACTGACTAATTAACTGATAAGATCAACTTTTCATAAATACATTGCAGTAAATGGCTGGGGAAATAGGATTAATTGTTATGACAGCCCTTGAGCCTAAAACACATTGATCTTAATCCTGTGTCACTATGAGATTATTCTGCTGAAAAAAAATTTTTTTTTTCTTTTAACATGGGAAGCAGATATAGTAGAAATAATCAGTTCCTTTCTTTTGGGCAAGGCACACACCTTTCTGACCTGATGGTGTGTAGAAAGCTTCGTGTTTACTTGCTCTGTGGTCTAGGGCCATTTCCATTTGAAAGGATCCTCCTAAAGTCTTTAGCATTTTTTGGAAGATAAGAAAGAGAACTGTAGGCACTTCACAAAGGAGAGGCATAAGGAAGCCAAGGCTATTGGTTTATACTTTTTAGGAGCAAGTGGTTCTGTAGGTAGGGAGAAGGAAGAAAAGAATGCTGAAGAAAGCTGAGGAAAAGCATGGTCTGATTTTACAGAGTGACTTTCAAAGTCTTTGTTAGGCAGCCCCACTACCTTGTCTCTGGAGAGGTTGCTAAATGATCTGAAATCCTTCCTGTTTTGATAGCCTCTAACTCTCAAGGACTCAAGACCTAAAGTACCCATTGACCTAAAAGAGCCTAAGTTTAACAAAGTCTGCTTTTTTCTAACTTTGATTCAGTTAGGCTTATTTAAAACAAAACCAGGTAGCCTTTCCAGTCCTTTGTATTTCATGAGGAGACTTGAGGAGATAATCTCTGTCTTCCAGGCAGATCACCTGTGTAGGTTCCAGAAGCAACAAGATCCTGACATCTATCAAGAAGCCCCCAATCACTCGGGCCAGGGTTGTAGCTCTCTGATAGAGCATTTGCCTAGCATGTGTGAGGCACTGGGTTCGATCCTCAGCACTACATTAAAAATAAATAAATTAATTAAAGGGATTGTATCCATCTACAACTTAAATTTTTTTTTAAAGCCACTGTTCATTCCTTTCTCCTTTAATAGCCTTAAAAATTTACAAGATTAAGACATAGGTAGCTGATAAAGCCAAAAATTTGTATTGTCTGCCATTTCTACTATCTAAGAGTAGTATTGTGACTTCAGTTACTGGGAGTGGGATAGGTTTGGGTGCCTGATTCTTTGCCTAGGGACTGTTTCCTCCAGTGTTTCGTGCGTTTTAATGGTGGTAAAGCATATCCAGTCTCAGAGACTGACGGCCCCCTCTCAGGCATACGGCTGCCCTTGAGGCAGCTTGGGCCCCATCTGTGCCCTGGCACACAGTGCTTCTCTACTTGGATTCCAAGGAGCTCAGAGTCTTGTCATGTTGCAGCTCCCAGCTCTTGGATGAGTGCCAGGCATGCTGATGCCATTACCGGATTAGGTTGCTTTTTTAAAAATTCATTTTGTGAACTCATCAAACTCATTTAACAGAGGCTTTGGTCGTCAGTTTCTATCATTGTCCTTTTCCTCTAGGCTCTGCTAAAAGGAGTGGTGAGATACTAGGCCCCTAGTTGTGTGTGTGTGCATAAATCATATTATAATGTGTGTGCACCTTTGGGCCTGCTGGGGAGATGAAATGGACTAGCAACTCAGATGTTAAAGGGAGAAGAGCCCCACGTGAAAGGAACCTGCCTAGCAAATAAAGGAGATTTCCCTGATTAGAAGGAACAAGTATATAAGGAAAATTGCAGCAGAGGATGAAAGATTCCAAGAAGGAGGCTTAAATCTAGGTTTTAAAAAGCCAGGAATTTGAGTTTGGGCTCCTGAACCACCAAGGCATGGAGTGGGGGGATTGTAGTCAGAAAGACCTCAGAGGAATAGGGGCAGGCAGTGAAAAGACGTAAACATCAGACATTTGAAAAACAGCCAAATGTGTTAAGAAAAAAAAAAAAAGAAAGAAAGAAAGAAAAAGAAAGACACAATCTGTGAACTCAGTTATCTCCTGGATTTGATTTTCATAAAGAAATATGCTTTTCCTTGAAATAAAATGTGGTTGTCAAACCATCAGCTCTCCCTAAGGGCAGTTATTAAAGGTTTGGAAAAAAATCTCTAAGAAACCAAACCAGTTTTTGGCTTTGTACTTTTGGAAATCTTGGAGTAAATTTCACCGTCCAATCCCAGACTTGCACATTCTTCCCTTTTAATGTCTCCTGGGCATTCAAAGGGTGTTCCAAACCCTTCCAAACCATGCCAAAGCCAAGAAAAGGCACTGTGAAACTGTCCTAATAGGGAGCTCACAGCCCCCTTCTCTGCAGCCAGAGAATCTGTGTCTCCAGAATCCCTCTCCCCTGGGAGGAAGCCAGGTGGCTCCCAGTGTAGCTACTGGCAATGAATGGGAAAGAAAGTCTAGAGAGGCAGGCTTCCAGAGAGAGCTGTCTCCTAATGCAAACCAGCTCGCTCAGGGGCAGGAGAAATACCAGTGAAGTCTGTTTTTCTCAGCTGGAAGCTACACTCCGATTCTGAACTGGACTGCTTCTGAACTGGGCTGCGTGTGATAGTTTTTCTTTTGCCTTTCCCCTTTTGCCAGAGGGCACTTCCCGACCTCACTTTTAGCAGATTTGCACACCCTTGCAGATTTCAGCAACAGTCTTGGCTGTTTAGATCCTAGGGAGGGTGCAAAGCAGGCAGGCGCCCCTGCAGTGTCTGAATTTCTTACATAAACAGAGCACACTGGGCGAGCAAGCGTCCCTGCCACAACAGCTGGGCGCTGGGCACTGTTAGGTCTGCCCTAGCTAGCTGAGCTGCAGACTCCCCCTTTTGCCTGAATGGAGCATTCCAAATTGGTTGTGAATGGAGGGCGGGGCTCACTTGCAGACTTTTTCAATGAATAACCAGACCCCATTGTGCAGCCTGTGGAAAAACAACCAACTCAAACAACACTGGGACTGTTAGAAATATGCTTGTGATTGGCAGCTTGGAGAGCCTCCAAAATTAGTTTCCTTTGGCTTCCCTGCTGCTCCCTGTTCTCCAAGCCTGGGCTTAATGGAGTTTGAGTTTTCTTTTAAGTGCTGTCTTTAACCCTCAAGCTGCCAGGCTGATGGGGCTGCATTTACAGGGAAGGACCGCCTCTGCTCAGGAGGCCACGAGTCCTCTCCCTATTGGCCCCATCTTGTCTCCCTTTTTAGACTAGCTATCTAAAGGGCAGGATAATAGAGGTAGCTTCCCCTGGAGAGAGGTGTTGAGACTTGATCTGAGGATATTATCCTTTTATCTCCTTCCCTGGAGTTGTGGCTTTAACTCCCCACAGAAGATTCCTGTCTGCCCTTGGGCTCTGACCTCCATTGCTCTTCACTCCAGGCCTGAAGAACTTACCACACACGGATATTTCTTGATTAGGTTTATTTTTTTATTTTTATTAATTTATTGTGTGTGGTACTGGGGATCAAACTCAGGAGTTTGATCCTCTGAGCCACATCTCCAGTCCTTTTTATTTTGTTTTGAGATGGGGTCTTGCTGAGTTGTTGAGGCTGGCCTCAAGCTCATGATCCCTCTGATCCAGCCTCCCCAGTTGCTGGGATTACAGGCATGTGCCACTGTGCCCAACTTCTTGCTTAAGATTTTAACACTGGATTGACAAAGCTGTAATTATTCCTTGGCCGCCTTTCCTGTTTAATTTCCCACTGTGGATGGATAAATGTCATTTTATAAAATCACAAACTCTGGTATTCAGCTGAAGGGGAATCTCACTATGGCTGCAACCCTTACACTGGGCACTAATCAAATACTTTGCCTCCCAAAATGAGCATCGTAGGAAGTACCAGAAAGAACCCAGCCTCTGATCAAGCCCCAAACCAGAGTGACCTCTCCTCACACTGGAACCAGGCCAGGTTCTAGGGCTACATACACCTTAGCAGTGTCCACCATTAAACATCCTTCAGGGTGGGCATGGTTGTGCCTGTAGTCCCAGCAATTCAAGGAGGCTGAGGCAGAAGGATCACAAGTTCAAAGCCAGACTCAGCAACTTAGTGAGGCCCTAAGCAACTTAGCGAGACCCTGTCTGTAAATAAAATATAAAAAAGCATTGGCGATGTGGCTCAGTGGTTAAGCACCTCTGGGTTCAGTCCTTAGTATCAAAAAAAAAAAAAAAAAAAAAAATCCTTCAGCTAGCTAATACTCACGAAGGGCTCTGTGGGCTAGCCCAGGGCTATGTGATAAGGATCAAAAGAACAGTCCCGTTAAAAAGCAAAACAAAACTTAATAGTAATGATTCCATACATTTTCCTCAGGATTTTATGGATCCCTTTTTAGTGCTTACTCTACATCCTCACAATGATAATACTGCCATTTGCACTTGTATTTTGTCATAAGGTTTTTTCCCTGAAAGATTCCCTTTGCTGTAAATTGATCTTGTAAGCATACTTTCCCTTCCTTATTGAAAAAAAAAAAAAAACAGGCCAGGGCAGATTGTCCTTCGGAGAGAGTTTGAAATGTGTCAGGAGGTGACCCTAGATATTGGTTGTGCAGGATGGTGCTGATAGGGGGCTTCTCCACTGGAGCTGAGGGGAACTTCGCTTACATAAACACTTTTTAGCTGAGTGCTTGGAAATGCTTTGTAATGGCCTGAAAGAGCACTTGACAAGGATGTTTTATACTTTCCCATAAAAAAAAAAAAAGTAGAATGGAAGATGGGGATGTCTCTTGCCCATGGTCACCCTTAGTGAAGACCAGATCCAGAGCCCACCCCAAGTTTCCTAATCTGCATTTTAATAGAGAAAAACTGAATGAAGGTGACTACACTGTGCTGAGGAATATCTTGAGCCAGAAAGTTTCTGTGTCTTCTCAATTATCTCTTCTTTTCTTCCTTTCCTGACCAGCCATAGAATTTTATTTCTTGAGAAAAGCACGTAGGGCCTAACATATTCTGTATCTTGATGAATATTAAATTTAGTCCCTGCTTCCAATCTCCATTTGTTGAAATAGGGAAAAAATGTTTCTAAGGCTCCAAGTGTCTCCAAAAGCAGAGAGGCCCTATGATATGTTTTTATCCAACTCAGCTACAGCAACCTGCTCTGCACAGTCAATACCTAGGAAATGTATTTTGTACGTGACTACATTCTCTCTTCCCAATACATCTTCCAATAGGCCTAATACCAGCCTCTTCACTAGTAGGAAAATAACTCTTTGAGTCTCAAAACCTGAATTCTAAGAGTCCTTGGGATGACCTTAGGAAAAAAAAATATGCTATTTCTTATTTTTTTTAATATTTATTTTTTTTAGATGTAGATGGACTCAACACAATGCCTTTATTTTTTTTTTTTATGTGGTGCTGAGGATCGAACCCAGGTCCCGCTCGCTAGACGAGCGTTCTACCGCTGAGCCACAATCCCAGCCCCTATTTCTTATTTTCTGTTTCTTTTTTTTAGATGCTTACATTAGTCAGGTGCTCCTTGGCTTCATTTAAACTTTGTGCAGCTGATACTTAATGCTTCCAGTAAGACTGCATGTGCTAGAGAACAAGGCACAGTCCAGGCACCCTGCTCACTTTCTTAGTTTCTGCTAGTAGGAGGAGGGCTGTGGACAGAAGGGAATGGTTTTGGAAGGAGAAGCTGATTCCTCTAGGGTTTGGATTTTCTCCTGTCAGATTTTAAGGATGAATTTTAAATTTGAAGTTGAAGATAAGATTTTCCACAGGGTTTAAATACTATTTCAAGTACTGTTATATTTCATTTTAGTGCCAGTTTAGAAGAGAATTGTATAAATTGGGAGTAAGTGTAGAAAGGATGATAAAGCTTAAGGTTTGGTTTCGCTCCTTCTTTTTTCCTTTCAGGAAAAATGTCCTGTTATCCTTATGTAGGTGGTGTGTTCCACCCGAGCAGCCCTTCCTGGTCCGCCACAGCAGGGCTGGAGTGGGAAGACTAGGGCTCTCCTCAGACCTCTTTCTCAGTCTTGAAAATGAAACAGTTGCCTATCATTGGTAAATGTTACTATTAAAACCCTTTGAACAGCCATCCAAGGAAAAGTAGTAAGCTGGTCTGAGGATGCTCAGATCCTCCTTTTGGTGTAATCAGGTCAGTCAGTCACATATTTTTTCCTGTCAATGTCATATGCACAAAAGTAACCAACACCCCAGATGGAAGCAAGCTCTGTGGCTGAGTCTAAAGCCCCAGCCCACTACAGTGGAAGGGCGTAGTGCATCAGAAGCGGGGATGGGAGGGGGGTTCCTTATTTTTATCTTTTTTTTTTTTTTTCAGTTAGATCTGTCCATGTGGACAAGCCATTTACTAAAACTGTTAAATACTTCGGTTTCTCCAAGACCCACAAGTTCTGGGATGTGATTCTTAATTAGAAATAATCATTCTGTGCACAATTTTCTTGTGGAAGAGCTCCATCCATATCTATTGACACATAAGCCCTACCTTAATCAAAGTTGGCCCTGTTCTTTTCTAAGCTCCTTCTCTTTAATTTCTTATATTCAAGCCCTCTTAGGTTCCCATTCTTAGAATTCTAAAGCAACAATTCTAAATTGTTAGGATTGTTAGGACATGTGTCCTCAGAAGGAAAGAAGCTGCATAAATCCAAGTTGTTTCAAGTACAATGCTGTTGGAAAGAGTATGAACTTCAAGTAAACCCGAAACTAATTCATCTAGGTTAAAAAAAAAAAAAAAAAGTCTCTGCTACTGTTGGCATTCAGTTTTCTTCCTTACTTGATAACAGTTTTTCTGTTTGGAAATGACTATTTAAAAGATGCAGTTTGTACCAAGAAGGAGAGAGCACTTCAGTGCTAGACAATCATTCTTACCCACAGTTTACCATCTGTGAGTCAGGACATTCCTGATTTAGTACATACGTACAAAGTGGGCTCTTCTTACTTCCATGACCACTTCTTTGGGAGGAGGGAAGAAAGAGCATTAATACAAAGAATGTCTTTCTTTCTGTTTAGCCAGACTTAGAATAGAAGCCTTTGAAAATCACCTGTGTCTTTCTTGTTAGTATTGATAGAGGTGAAGAAAGGACAAAACCAGTGTCTCAAAATCCTCCTAGCAACCTGCCTTCCTGGCTGATGCCCAAGAACATGCCAGCTTTTCTACTCTGACAAACTTGACACTGGAACATATGTCACCCTCATGGCTCTTTTGTTCTGAAGACAGGCAGTAGACAAGTCTGTGCGTCTCTGTGCAGAACCCATTACTCTGAGCTCTTCCCTGGGCCCTCTGAACCTTTAGAGGTGGAAATGGCTTCTAGCTTTATGCATTGGGTGGGGGGAGGGGGGTAGACAGCTTTGAGGAGTACCTTTGCTCTTCCTAGCCAAGCTTCCCTTTCCCATTTGTCCCACTGTCTATCCTTTAGGGCCTGAGTGTCATTCTTAACCTGGGTAACGTTTCTTATCTCTGGAAGGGGAGTAAAAAGGTAGTAACTGGGGAGGCTGAGGCAGGAGGATTGCAAGTTTGAGGTTAGCCTCAGTCACTTAGTGAGGCCCTAAGCAACTGAGTAAGATACTGGCTTAAAATAAAAATTAAAAGGGCTGGAGATGTAGCGTAGTGGTAAAGTACCCTGGGTTCAATGCCTCCCGTCCCCCAAGAAAAAGGTGGGCGGTGGGGAGAGAAGGAGAAAGGGGAATTATGGGGACTGAAGTAGAGCAAATTATATTCTGTGCTTATTTGGTTATGTCAAAATGAACCCCAGTCATGTATAACTATAATGAAAACTCATTTTAATAAAAGATGGGGGAAGTCTTGAGCTCCCCCTGGAGTTTGGAGTGCCCCCCACATTTTCCCTGGTCAGCCCGAGTGGTACTGTCCACCTGTTTGGTTGTAGTTGTAAATAATTCAGCGACATCTTAAGTTGACTCTCATGGGGAAAATTGGGGGTGTCATCTTCAGAGTTGGTGATGTGATTGTGAGGTATCATGTGCTCCAGAGCTAGCTGCTACTGTTGCTTGAAGAGGCCATGAGAAATGGTGGAGGGGGAAGGAAGGAATTTCTTGCTGGATCCTTGAGCTGGGCCTAGCAGAAGCAACTCTCCCAACTGCCTTCCCGCCCCCCATGTTAAATGACATCACTAGATAATGTCGACACCATAGTTCAAATAATATGATTCTAACAGTTAGGAATGCCTCCAACAGTTAGAAATCCAGAAATCCCCTTCCTGCAGAGTACATGTCCCTGTCAAGTCAATCCCTCTTCCCACAAAGAAGTTGATCTGCCTTTGTGATCGCAAAGCCACCATTTTCATCTCTTCCTGCTGTGATTCCAGCCAGAAAGGCTTTGTGCGAAGGTCTAATGGAAGCTAGGACCTGGGGCCCCTGAGGCTTGAATTGCTGATGTGCTTTGGCATCTTCAGAGCTGGGTTTTTCCGTAGTTGAATTTATCTTGCATCTCATATAGTTCACATTCCAAGGAGCAATAAGGGCATAAAATACTGTCATGCTTTGGGGCTGGGGTTGTACCTTACTGGTTGAGCGCTTGCCTCGCATGCATGAAGCACTGGGTTCCATCCTCCACACCACACAAAAATAAATAAATAAAATAAAGATGTTGTGTCCATCTATACAAAAAAAAAAATACTATAACACTGGCTTTATGCAAACCAAATTAGAAATGCCCCACTCCTAAAACAAACATATACCCTGCAGCACCTTGCCATCAAAGAACAACTATACACTCCAGCATTTTCCCAGAGGAAGTGATGTTCTACAAACCCAATACTTCATACATGTCACAATTTAGACCCATGGTGCTGTTATCAGCTGAACTCCACAGTGGAGATTAAGGGTGATCTGGGATAAACTGGGAAGGGGAGAGAGGCTTACAGAGCATGGCTTCATGGACTTAACCTCTTCAGGTTAAATTGTCTAATTTTAAACCTAGGTGGGGGAAATTTTATCACTAACTCTTAATTCCTCTAAACTGGGAGAAATTCACTCTCTCTCAGGGGGCTTCTTGAAAAATTAGTCCAGTTATTTTCTAAGCTCCTTTTCCTTCCCTTAATTTCTAAGTCCTACATTCAGGGACCTTGGGTTTCCATTGTCAGAATTCTAAAGTAATCTTCCAATGTTCCTAACAACTGTGTGTTTCTATCACCCCATTTATATATCAAGAGTGGGTTCTCTGAAGACACAGTCTCTACACTGTCTTTCAAGCAAAGTGCTTAGCATTTTTTTTAATAGTTCACTAGAGAAATTCCTGGGCTTGTTCCCCCCAAATACAGTTCTGGTTCTTGAATTTCCCAACACTTGGTATAACCTCAACTGCTCTTAGATATAAAAGATGTCCCCTTACTTCACTTCTGTTCCCACTGTAGTAAGACCTGGCTCTGATTGCACTGGTTATCATTTCACTCTGGTATTCCCCAGCTTTTTTTAATGTAGGGTCATTAAAACTTCAAAAACTTGAATCTTGATCTTAGGTTGGTGCTATTCCTATTCCAGTGTAACCCTAACTCGTTTTGTTGGATCTGTTCTTCCCCTTGCCCATATCATGATATTAAGTTCAAAGCCTTTTTCCTGGAGCTGATTGTGTTACCCAAATATCTGGGACTAAATTCTAACAATAGAGTGGGGTTTTTTTGTCCACACACCAATTATTGAAGCCTTTTTTGCTGAGTGTAGTTTTTTTTCACACTGCATAGGAGAAATCTGATTCCTGTAGCCAAATGTTCCAGGAAATAGCTCCATTGGTTCCTAATTTGGCTTGTGGGTTATTTATTGTACAGAAGGTGATATCGCCATATAGAAAGGACTTTAACCTCATGGTTAATCCTATACTCTGGGACCCCGAAATATACCATGAGGGTCTTTTGGTCCTTGCTGAGAAACAGGACAAATTGGAAAAAATACCTGGAATAATCAACATCATAACCTCCTCCCACCGTAACCTCCTCCCTCCGCCGTGGTTAATTATCAATCTAAAATCCTGAGTACTACAACTGTGCCAATCCTAAAGCAATCTTCTCTATACCTACTGATTCCCTATCTCAAAGTAGAAACCTTATTTTCATAATGTAGGACTTAGCCTAAGACAAATGCATCTGTTCTTGAAGTTTGAGATTGAAGAATGAACTTGCCCTGAAATCTCACGGGGTGTGTCTGCGTAGGTGTTGACTGTACCAAATGTTTATCGTGTCTCTCAGACATTGACTCCATCCCATACTCCTGCTGCCATCCTTGGTTCCTAAGGCATAAATGCACAAGGGATTCTCCAAGGCCAGCATGCTTTCTTCAATACAATTTAGATCTTTAGCTCCGTATCCCTTTCTGATTCCACAGCCTGATAAGCTAGTTTGGGCCAGTCGGAGCCTCAGAACCTCTTGTGCCTTTCCCGCCAAGGGCCCAGCAGCAGAAGTCTTGGCCACCCAATTCAAGTTCTGTTTCCTTGCCCTGGTCTTGGTCCTGTTCAGCCATTAGGGACAGAAATTGCCAAGCCAGCTGCTTGGGGGATGAGAATGAGGGAGAACCTCAAGAAAGAGACCTTGAATTCTTTTTAATTCTGCTAACCTTCACAGTTGATGATAACTGTATTTTGCTCTCTTGAGGACTCTGGAGATAAAATCTAATGCATTGTCTAGCTTTTCTGGTAATGTTCTAACCTTGTGAATATATATTCACAAAGAATGAATTTTTTTCCCCAAGAATGTTTTATGGCATTGAGTTGGACATATGTTTTAGTTCCTGTTATATATCAGTAATATGTATATGGAATTACTGATGGGTGTTACTTTGGCTGGTCATTTTGTACTTAAGCAGTCTTTTTACTTAAGCAGTCAAGTGTTGGCAGCAGGAAATAGTCACAGTGGGAGCAGTGGCAGTTTTTGCCATCTCTAGGGTGTTTTCCTTGCCCTTTTAAGTGGGCCAAGGCCAACAAAATATTTGAGAACCACAGGCTTAGACTTTAGAGTATGACCAACATTTATCCTTGTGTAATTTTAGATTCCCAGGGTTGTATTATCCTTCCAATTTGGTAACAAGCCAAGGGTGGCTTTCTTCATGTGTGAATGCATGGGTTTGAAGTTCTTAACACTTCTGCTTTTGACATGTTAGTCAACCATAAAATAAAGGATTTTTTTCCCCCTCTTAATGTTTTTTTTCCATTTCTTAGAGGAAATGGAATATAATATGTCTTATTGGATTTATTTTTAAGACAGATTCCTACATTTACTTCATTTATTTCTGTATGTGTATCCTTTTTTTCCTTCTGAAATATTTGAAAGCAAGTTGCAGACATTATGGCATTTCACCCCCATGTACTTTGTGTGCATCTGCAAAGATTAAGGACATTCTTCCCTTTATCCTAAGAAAATTACATGTCATTTGGTGTAATACTCAGAATTTTCCAGTTGTTCCCAACAGTCTTTTATGGCTAATGTTGATATTATTTCTTGTTTGTTTGTTTGTTTTACCTAAAATTGAATGAAGAATCACACATTGCATTTATTTTATTCCTCATATATCTTCTTTAATCTACAATAGTCTCCCAATTTTGCCCACATAACACTGACTTTTTAAGAGTACTGGCCAGTTATTTTATAGTTGTCAAGTTTTTTAGGATACATTTTAAAAGGATATATAGAAATGCAGATAGCACTCAGAAATGCTGATCTCAGGCCTAGAAATACAATATATTGTTGATTCTCTCACTTTTCCCATCCATGTATGTACTGACCTTAAAAGAACAGAGTGAGTCCCTTTAATCCCATCACAAATAGTTTGTGCATATTTGGGGTGAGGGGCTTTGGGGAGGACTCATTATTATTATTTTTTAGCACAACTTGTTTAATAGTTGATCCTACAATTTATGAATGATTTTTCACTACATTAAATTTGAGAATTTATGCTTACGAAGGTTCAGTGTATTAGATGTTGAAATAGCATTTTCCCCTGTACCTCCTCCAGTTCTGCTTTTAGAACGTGTACCCCCTGACTAAAATTGGTATTTCCATTTTTTATTTTCAAAACCTGTTGCCAGGCAGGATCAATGCTAACCATTCAGATGAGTTTGAGCATGCCTCTTATTGGCTTGAGAAATCTTAGACATCCCTTTTTCCACATACTCTTTTTTAAACTGCCAGAAACAATACACTCACTTGGTGTTCTTGTGATCCTTATTGTTTCCAGAACAGGGTATCATATACTTCCATTGTCATTCACTAGTGCTGCTATAGCAATCACAAAGAATATGGAGATAATAAATTTTATGCCTACAATGAGTTTCTACTTGGTCCTAAAATAGAAAAACATTTCTGACTACTTCTAATAATATGGCAGAACTTAAAAAATAAGCCTCATCCTATTCACCCTTTTTTTTTCTTGCTAATTAGCTGTATGAGCTTTGTCTCACAATTCATCAAAAAAGGCCAGAGCTAAGAAAAGGCAGGACAAGGTTAGAAAGTAGACTTTTGACTTTATCTTGATGTTTTCAAATCACAGACCACAGAGAATACTGCCTCTGGTCACTAAAAGCCCTCTGGTCTTTGGGATGCTAGACAAGTTAAGGGTAAACCATCAAGGAAGAAGAGGCCACATCTGCTCTTTCCTGTTGGGTCCTTTGGTTTTTGTTTTGCCAATGTCATTTTTATATTCACATGTCCCTCTGCTTGATAGTCTTTTCTTTGCCTTCTTTCCTCATGTTCTCTACACCTGACATAATCAAAAAATAGTATGGTTAGATGCCCTGGGCTTCCCCACCCTCATTTCTTGACTAAACAGCACATGGTTCTTCCCTTAGAGGGAAATGGGTGCCATAGTAGCAGTTTGAGAAGCAGTGACCCCAAGCTGGTAGTCAACATAGTAGTATGTTTAGGAATCAACCTACCTCACTTTATTTAGGATTATGGTCTGGAATCTTAACAATATCTGGCCATGACTGTTTGAATACATTCCACATCACATTTGTTCTGAAGTGCTATCGGAGGCTCTGGAGCAGACACTGGCCACCTGAGACGCAACCTCATGGGCATGCCATTCAGAAGCAGGTGTTGGTGTTCTGGTCAACTTCCGTCATGAGACACAAACTTCCATGTAAAGTAAGAGGATCATGGCTGTTGAATGTGACCAAATAAGGGCCTCTCCCAAGGCCAGGCTCACACAGCTGATTCGGAAAAGATGAATCTGTCCCACGTGAAGGTAATGAAACTGAAGAAGGGAGGAGGAAAACCCTAAAACAAAATCTAAAGGACAACTGGTAGAAGGCAGGCAAAGCCTCTGTGTAGAGCAGCAGAAGTCAGGGTGGGTTTAGGCCTTCTTCCCCTCAGACTGCAGTTTAACTGATGAGCAATTTCATTTACTCTCCTACATAAATGTTTCATGTATTCACAACAAAGTCTGTGGCAAATTGAAACTTAGATGATTTTGAAACACCAAAGGAAATTCTTATTAGTCAAGGTAGGTTTTGCCTTTAAGGAAAAAATCCTTTTGAATGAAACTTTCATTCATCATAACATTTAACATAAGTGCTTCCCCTTGTTCATATTCCCTTGCTGTACTGGTGAAGTTTGCTATTAACCCTGTGTATAGGGTAGCTGCCCCAGACAGAGTCCACAGTCCTGTACTTGTGGACAGGAAAAAAATTTTGCCAGTGGAGAGAATTATTATTTCTTTTGAATGGACCAGCTTATCTTTTTTTTCTATCTTAAAATAATTGGGTTATTTCTTTGGAAGTTAATTTTTCTTTTGTGATGGTAGAAAAGCTTTCTAAAATTTGAGAAATCTTAGCATTAACTCATTGATGTCATTGGGACAGGACAGAGCTGCTTTTTAAAAAAAGTAGAAACTTAATTGAAGTAATAGAAATCATAAGGGTACAGCTGCATGATGAACTTTCGTGAACATTATAATCATTTAGATCAGGAAACAACTTATCAGAATACAAGAAGTCTCCTTTTGCCCTATCCACTTGAAAGTAACCTCTGTTCTGCTTTAATGGATTAACTTCATCTCTTTTTGTACTTTATATAAATGGATGCATACAGTGTATAACTTTTTGTGTCTGGATGCTTTTGCTCAGCATATATGTGACATTCATATTCATGCAGTTGAAATTTATTCATTCTCATTCTGTGTAGTGCTAAGATTTTGTTTGTGGTTACATGGAACTTATAGATAAACTTTGGAACAATTGATCTCTTTATAATATCAAGCTTTCCAATCCATAACAATACATTTTTATTGGAACTTTGGAACAATTGATCTCTTTATAATATCAAGCTTTCCAATCCATAACAATACATTTTTACATTTTTTGAGAGTCTTTTAATTTTTCTTAGTGTTTTGTAATTTTTAGTATAGGCATCTTACATGTTTTTTATTAGATGTATTCCTAGATATTTGATGTTCTTGTTGTTATTAGGAATCATTTTTTAAATTTCACATTGTTTTGGATATTGGATATAGAAATAGTTCTTTTTTCTATATTGACCTTATATCCAATGACTTTGCAAAATTAGACTGGTTCTTAAACTTTGTGGATACTTTAATATTTTCTATGTAACCAACCAAACTATCTGTGAATAATGACAATTATATTTCTTCCTTTCTAAACCTTCTGCCTTGTGTTTGTTTTTCTTGCCTTATTGCATTGGCTAGGATCAAGCCTTTTTTTTTTTTTTTTTTTTAATTATCTCTGGGTCAGAAAAATTTTTGAAGGAGCTCCCTAGTAATATGAAGATCAACTAGGAAATTATATTCATTCACTCATAAACACCAAACGTTTTTTATTTTTATTTTTTGGCTGTACTGGGGATTTAACCAAGGGGTATTCTACCGATCCTGTTATTGAGGCATTGATTGATTGATTGATTGCAATACAGGGATTGAACACAGGGAGCTTTACTACTGAGCTGTCTCTCAGCCCTTTTTATTTTATTTTGAGATAAGATCTTGCCAAGTTGCCAAGGATGACCTCAAACTCAGTCTTCCAGCCTTAGCCTCCCAAATTACTGGAATTACCAGTCATGCACCACTATGTCCAGCCATATCTAAATTTAAAATGTTATAGTATAAAGCAGTCCACGATATTTGTAATGCATACCCATAAATAAATAATTAAATCTGATTTACTAACTGCCCTTGGCATTTCTATCCCTGAAAAGCAGAAACTTATTTATATTCATAGATAGATAGATAGATAGATAGATAGATATAGATATAAATATATAGATATAACATAATATTCATTTATATATTATAATATTTGGCAAGGATCCTTAACAGAGTTCTTGTCAAATAGGTATTCAAAGTGTTCCTGCCTCAGAGGTATATAAGAGAGGTTGTCCAGAAGCATTTTTAGGGAAGGACAGGGTTTCTGGTGTGAGAGACAGCACCCACTCAATAGTATGGAGTCTGCTTAGTTAGTGACTGGCTGTAGAAGATAGCAGGTCTTCCAGAGTGCCTGCATTTGTCTAAATGAGCTGAAGACTTTGATCAACTTGAGTATAAAAGGAGAATGTGACCTTTTAAGTGGAAATTAGAACAAGAGGCAAGGATTGCCAAAAAAATGAAGGCTTTTGAGTCAGAAAAGTTAGTTGCCAATAGGGGTGAAGGAGGATCCTAGGCATTTTGGTGTCTTGCAGATAGGGGAAGGTGTTCATTCTTGAGTGTAATTAAGTGTCTGAGGTGTAACCCTACTGGACAGTGCAGAGGAGACATAAGGATACAGCCTTGGCAGTGGCAAAAAGTAATTCTTCCATTGTCTTCTCCTGGTTTGTCTTCCTTCTCCATCTCGTTTCCTATTTCTTTAATCCCTTTTTGATTTAGTCTTTTTCCTATCAGATTCCATCTGGGAGGTAATGGAATGGAATGGCTAAGAACTGCTTGGGTGGAAATTCCAGGCATTTACTGTGGCATATTTCTTTGAGCCTTATTTTCCTGTCTGTAAATGAAGATAATGAAGTAGTTTTGTTTGCCTTTTGTTTTTGTTTGTTTGTTTTTTGGTACCAGGGATTGAACTCAGGGGCACTTAACCACTGAGCCACATCTCCAGCCTTTTTTTTTATTATTATTATTTTTTATTTTGAGACAGGGCCTTGCTAAGTTGCTTAGGGCCTTGCAAAATTGCTTAGGCTGGCTTTGAACTTGCAATCCTCCTGTCTTAGCTTTCCAAGTGTCTGGGATTACAGGCATGCACCACCAAACCCAGCGAAAGTAGTTTTCTTATTTGGCTAGGAAAATTGAATGAAATAAGGTACATGAAAGCAATTTGGCAAAGAGTGAATGTTAAGAGGTCTGCCCATATGCCTCTTTGTTGGTCTCTCTTGTTCTTTTCCAGAGGTATGGTTTTTCCTTGCCCATTTTTCCTGTGTTCTAGAGCACTTTCTCTTAACCAGGTGCAATGAAGTATTTTTATTTTAGTTGAGAAAAAAGGTTTTAACATTTTTAATGTACAGAGTGAGTGAGTGGAATATCTTCCATTTTTGTCAGTATGGCAGAAGACTGCTAAAAGGACGGTAGGAAGCCTTTGCTTCTTCTCCCCTCTCATGGGTAGCTCCAAAATCTTCATCAAGTCCTTCAACTCTTTTGGTCTCAGGGGACACTTAACCACTGATCTCCATCCCTAGCCTTTAAAATTTTTTTTCTCTCTAATTTAGGGCCTCTCTAAATTGCTGAGATTGGCCTTGAAATTTTGATCCTCCTGCCTCAGCCTTCTGAGTCACTGGGATTACAGGCATGGGCCACCATGCCCAGTTCTTCAGAGTTCTTATCTGGATGTGTAAGGGCTTGATTTATGTGTATTAAGGTCTTAGTCTCTCTTAACTGCATCTATGAAAGGATGCTAAGAATCAAATTATGCATGCATTGAGGAAGGGCCTATGTCTAGTTTGCTTTCCATTACATCCTCAGAACCTCCAGAATGGTTGGCCCATAGAAGATACTCAAAGAATACAGTGAGAGGGCGAGAAAAGGAAAGGAAGAAGAATTCTTTACGATAAAGAAGGTGGTCCATATTCATCAAGAATTCTTGTTAGGGCACCATTGACCCATACTATGGGCCCGTCTTCGTAACTCTGGGCTTAAAATCAAAGTTTCTAATTGAAGAAGATATTTATCAGTTCAAATAGTAAACACTTTTAACATTTCTAACTTCCCCTCAAGAGTTTATGATCTGTTTTCATTTCCAATTTGTTGCTGTCCTTTATAGTCCTAGGTCTCTGTCATTGTTTAAGGCAGCTATGCAAAGGTACTCTATTTTTGAAAGCACAGGGTATAATTATGCAACATCATAGCACCATCTGCAAGGTGCTGTGCCATTTTCTTTATTTCTCAGGCAGCATCGCATACCTCATTTTACAAATGAGGAAACAGACTGAAAGCAAAGAACATTCCTTGGGCTTCTGAGTTCCTGCTTTAAATACACCACTGTCTCCAACACATGCCATAGTCTGGGCTTCTACCTCTGGTCCAGCATAACTTTGGGGGAACTGAGCTTTCTTCCTCACCACTCATAGGATCCCTAACACTCATAGGATCCTCCTGTCAGGATAGATCTGTGAGACCTTCCATTCTTCTTCCTTCCATGTTTCATTGTCCTTCAAATGGTTGATTCCTGGGGGAAGAAACTATACGTGACTAACATTGTACCTAAACTTATAGGGTGGATGTGGTCCCTGCCTTCAAGGTTAAGAACCAATTGGAAATAGAATCTGCTTGTTTGCTCTCCAACATTTCTTGAACTCCCCTTTGTTTATAGAACAGAAGATTTTACATGTAAAATAGTTTTCAGGTGGAAAAATACTATAAAAACTTAGAACCAAAATGGTGTAATACACGCTAAAAGTTCTGTTTATATTTGAAGAATTGAAGATATCAAAATTAGCTAAACTTAGGTCAAAAAGTGATTACAAATGAATACTTTTAGACAAAGTAAGAAAAGTACTTTTCAGGGGCATGTAACTTTTGTTTAGACTGGAACATCATTACTTGTCTCCATTATTTTGCCCAAAATACCTATGGCAGAGGACTAGTGAGAGTAGAGGCAGTAACCAGGGCCATGCTGAGAGCTGCCTCAGGGGGACCATGTTCTGTGTCAATCGTCTTGACTCTCCCTCCACATTTAATAACAACATCCAAACAACAACAATCTTGGCTACTTTGTGTCTGAATGTCTGAAGACATTTGATAACAATTGAGTGTTGGCTGCCATGATGTCACCATCGAAAAATCATGAGAGACTCTAATATTAGACTTCTAAATATAATCTGCCTGTTCTCAACTTATTTCATGTATTCCGGAAAAGCAATTGGCATTATGTAAGAAAGGAATTATAAAAACCAGTCTTTTTTAGTCAGTCACTGGCAGGACTCAGCTAAACCTTGTTGTCTGGGGTCAGGGGCATTGGTGCACACCCGTAATCCCAGCTACTCAGGAGGCGGAGGTAGTAGGATCACAAATTCAAGGCCAGCCTAGGTAGTTTATAGACCCTCTCAAGATAAAAAATAAAAAGGGCTGGGGGTGTGGGTCAGAGGTAGAACATTTGCATGCCATGCACAGAACCTTGTGTTCAATCTTCAGTATCTCTCTCTCTCTCTCTCTCTCTCTCTCTCTCTCTCTCTCTCACACACACACACACACACAATAGTAGTTTATTTAGCTTATGGTTTAGAGGTTTAGCGTCTGTTGCTGGTTCATAACATGGCAGTAAAGCAGAAGGGAAAGTGAGCATGTGCAAGAGAGACAAGTCTGAAAAGCTGGATTGTCTTTATAATAACCCATTCATTCCCTCGAGAACATCCTTAATTCTCTTCTTGGGGGCAGAACATTCATGACTCAAACACTGCCTTAAAGTCAAATATAAGTTTCAGAATGAACAAAGCACAGTCAAACCATGAGTAGCATCATGTATGGAAGGACTGGTTGTGAAAAGCTGCCTTTGCTGGTTGGTCACTAGTTGGGCCTGGGCCAGACATGACCACAGAGGTAGCCAGGACTTCAGTATGCTTTTAGCCTTTCCTAGTAAGTTGGGTGGTCTGTTCAATTCCTTTGCTTTTTAAAATTTTTGTAGTGCTCCTGAAGTTGAGTGTTTCTTATTCAGAGCTGATATTTAGAGTTACTTGGAAAAGGACTTTAAAAATCATATATATAATTTGCTACTCTCTCTGAGTAAGAAATGTATTTGCACCAGCAGTTTGAAGCCTTTGATAAGCTAATGTATAGTGCCTATCAACACTTTTTTGTTGTAGATGGACACAATACCTTTATTTTATTTAGTTTTTTTTATGTGGTTCTGGGGTATGAACCTAGTGCCTCACCCATGCTAGGCAAGCACTCTATCGATGAGCCACAACCCCAGCCCACCTGTTGGATCTTTAAGGGTTTTGGAACCTCTGAGAAACAAGATCCATTGCCAACGAAAGTTGGGGGAAAGATTTGGTTAATTAAAAGTGTCATTTCTGATTTTAAAGAATTGGGGAGGGGGCTAGGACTGTAGCTTAGTGGTAGAGCACTTGCCTAGCATGGGTGAGGCACTAGGTTCAATTCTCAGCACCATGTATAAATAAATAACAATGAAGGTCCATCAACAACTAAAAAATATTAAAAAAAAAAGAACTGGGGAGGGGGTATAGGGTAAGAAAGAGGTGGAATGAGACAGGCATCATTACCTTAAGTACATGTATGTCTATACATATGGTATAACTGAACATGTGGTACGACTGTTCACCAGGTACAATCAGAAATGAAAAGTTGTGTTTCATTTGTGTATAATGGATCAAAATGCATTCTGCTGTCATGTATAATGAATTAGCACAAATAAAAGAAAAAAAGAACTCTTCATTGGGTTTTGATAGGAGTTTATATGTGTGGTTTGCTTTCCTTGACACGCGACTTCACAAGAACAGTCAGCTAGTTTACAAGGTTTGCAGAAGGAAGCATTAAGCTCCTTGTTAACAGGCTGACCTCTGTCTTCTGATTTTCAGTGGTGCTTCATGCCCCACCTCCAACCAAGATCAAACGGGAGCTGCATAGCCCCTCCTCTGAGCTGTCGTCCTGTAGCCATGAGCAGGCTCTTGGTGCTAACTATGGAGAAAAGTGCCTCTACAACTATTGGTAAGTGGAGCAGGGAAAGGCTTCCCAGAAACAGCCATCAAGTTCAGTGACCCAAATATTATCCAGCAGATCCTTGGGGGGTCTTTTGTGGCATTGATATAGGTGTAGCCTAATCCATTGTGAACCACTGAGCTACACATAAAAGGCAAAACATTTAAAGTGCTGTGGCTCTAAGGGAACCAAGTTCATGGGATATCAAGCCCTGCTAGAGCCCAGAATACTGGGTGTTTGATCTGTGGCTTTGAGGCAGGTAATATATACTTCTTCATGTCTATCATATGTTAATGTGAACTTTAAGCACCAAGGAAGTAATCTTCAAATCAGAGTAAACAAAAGAGTCCCGATGCCTGTGCCCTTTACTTAAGAATATGCAGGCCCCCAGAATGAAGCTTTAATTTTAAATCATTCTTTGCTAGAGAAGGTAAACATAGATCTCTGCCTGAAAGGGGGAAGAGAAGACTTGTTAATTCAAGTGATATTACATCAGAAATTTACCTTCTGCAAAGATTCTAATTCCAGGAACCCTGGAATATTTAGGAGAGGGGGACCAGAGAGTACCTGAGGCGGAAATTCTCCCCTCACCCATCTACCCCTACACGTGCCTACATGCACAGAGAATTCTTTTAGAAAGAGGGAAAAAGGAAACCGGAAGCAGAGGCTAAAATTATCTTTGTGAAAAATCACTAGAAGTGTTAAACAAATCCCTGTGACGCAGTGTGTTTGTCACTTTTCAGAGGTACAAATATTCCCTCAGGGCTGCTAGCAATTTAACTATGTTAATGCTGTCATTTCCTGGCAACACTGGGCTGCTCACTACTGTTCTGCTGGACCTGGTAACCATGCTAATGGCTTCATTGCAGTTTAATGGTTCCTTTTCTTTTTCTATTCACAGTGCCTATGATAGGAAGCCTCCCTCTGGGTTCAAGCCATTAACCCCTCCTACCACTCCTCTGTCACCCACCCATCAGAATTCCCTGTTTCCCCCATCTCAGGCAACTCTGCCCACCTCAGCGCATGCCCCTGGAGCTGGCCCAGTACAAGGTGTGGGCCCTGCCCCCACCCCTCACTCGCTTCCAGAACCTGGACCACAGCAGCAAACATTTGCGGTCCCCCGACCACCACATCAGCCCCTGCAGATGCCAAAGATGATGCCTGAAAACCAGTATCCATCAGAACAGAGGTGGGTGCTGCTCCGGACCTCCTGAACTGCCTCCAGCATCCCTCTCCTTTTCTCAGTGGGAGAAGGGAAGCAGTTAGTCGTGTTTGCCAGGTACCTATAATGTTCTCATTCCACTGAGGCATCTTGTGAGGTAAGACCAATAATGATATGAATATGACTTGTTTATATACCACACTGCTCCCGAGGTACTCCAAATGGTTTGTAGACATTACGACATCCTTATGAGGTAGGTAAGGAAGAGATAATTAGTGCTGCCCGCCCCCCTCCAAGCTAGGGGAAGGTTGACTTGCCCAGGATGTGTAATCTGTTGACCCTCTTCAAGGGCAGGTTTCCTGGCTCTTCATTGATTTTTGTCTGTGAGAGATGATCTTTGGTTTATGCTGCCTGTAATTACTTTATTACTATTTTACATACATATTAGGGAAGATTGCTGAGTTACAGGAGTCATTATTATTCATCTGATTTTAACACGTTTCAACAGTAGATTAACCAAAGACCTTGATTGTAACAATCTGCTTTTGAGAAATCTCATGGTTAGTTTTTCCTGTAGTTTTTCATTTCTAATAAGAAAAGCGAGGCATCAGGGGTAATTTGGAGTCCTTCATTTATCAAAAACTAAAAGTATTAAGGGAATTTATTCTGTACACTCCAAACTTGAGTTCCAGCCTCCTAACTCTATTATCTGTGGTATTCTAGAATTTTGAAGGTTTATAGTCTGCCTTTACGTACAATGCTCTGGGGACCTGTGTCTTTTTTTATTCCAAGTCTCGAATGCTGAGATAAAGGCAGTTGTCAGTGATATTACCAAGGGCTGCCACATGATGAGCATTCCATTTCATTTCTATCTTGCCATATATTGGGTGGGTGAGGGAGCAGAAGGGAGAATGTAGAGTGTACTTCCCTAGGCCTGGTCCAGCTCAGATTCCTATCCATATTTACTTGGAGTTCAATTTTCCTTATTTCTAGAGAAGTAAAGTGCCTCTGGCTGGTTCTGATCCATTCCTCCTTTGCTCTGACAGCCCCATAAAGAACTACATAATATGGCTGGTTGGTGTTTATTCCCTTGGTTAGGCCAAGGGCCAGGAACACCTATGCTGTACAGGGCCCCAGGGGTGAGTGTTGTTAGGGTGCTGGCTCAGGAGGGGCCTCCGCTCATTTGAAAGAGCTGCCACCAGGCTTTTGACAACTGTTACTTTATATTAACAACCTTGTCCTTTTTCAAGATAATTGGGATATTTGGACTTTTTATGTAAAAAGTACAGGTTTTTTTTTTTTTAAGTTGGCAACTGATTTAAATTAAAAACAACAACATTCTGCAGTCTAAACAAAACCTATCTGTGGGCAAAATCACTCTGCATGCCTGCCAGTTTGTGAACTCTGGCCTAGACACCATTTTTATTTCAACAGTTTTTTAGTGTTATGTTTTATGAACTTTTTAATAGCTCTGTGTCCAGGACAGAATTAAAAAACAAAACATTTTATAGAGGAGAAATCAGGCATTGGAGCAACTAAAGGACTTTTTTTTTTTTTTTTTTTTTTTAAATACTTTCTTTTTTTTTTTAATATTTATTTTTTAGTTCTCGGCGGACACAACATCTTTGTTTGTATGTGGTGCTGAGGATCGAACCCGGGCCGCACGTATGCCAGGCGAGCGCGCTACCGCTTGAGCCACATCCCCAGCCCAACTAAAGGACTTTTAAAGAACGCACAGCCAAATACAGGGTCCCACATTCAGAAACCAAATGTAAACTCCTGTAACTATACTATTTGTTTTGGTTATGATTTTTTTTTTTTAGTTGTTGACATGCACTAATGGCTATTAAAAACTGGATAAGTGACCTTGATTCCAACTTAAACTATATCCATCTCATAATACCACCAGAACTTCTCTCTCAAATTACAAAACCCTCAGGACCTGCATAGTTACTCCAAAATCATGTGATAACATATCTTTTTTGTTTTGCTCTGGTTGTACTTTATCTGGTCAGGTGAATCAAATAAGCTTTTTGAGGAAATAAGCACGGTTTAGACCCCTTTTTTTAGACTGCATTTCGCCTTATGTGCTTACTGTCCCCAGTATATCTTGATAGTGATGGCAGTTTGCTAGAATCATACTTGAAACAACTAAAATGTAATCTAGTCAAAAGTGCATTCTTAATGTTTCGTGTAATTTTCGTATATAATTCTTCACAGCTCAGTTTATTTTTAGAAGATAAACACTGTGTTTGAAAGCCGTGATTTATCTTGATTTCCTCCCCACAAGAAGGGGGAATACCATGTAATTTGGCATGTTCAGACATGTTCCATTTACACTGAACGACCAGCTGCTTCTCCAGGGACGTGCTCTGCCTTCAGCCAGCCCAGTCCTGCCAGGATTTTCAGCAGGCTGCTCACGGTGTTTACATGTGCCGGGTGGATCCTGCGTTACGCCCATAGTGCTGGCCACATGTATTTCTGTCTTTTATTGTACCATATCTCATTACATCTCAAGTAGAGGAAGGTCCCACGATTCAGTGGAAGGGGCTTCCCTGAAGAAATATGTCATCTAAGAATTTTGAGATACCCTGATACCCTCATGCACTTGACAGCCAGAAAAGATAAAACATTCCTGTAGTGGAAAAATCCACTTCTGGATAGTCCCTGAGAGCATCACTATCCTGGAGGTGATCGCGCTGCCATTGATAGACTCTAGTGGCTGAGTGATCAAGAGAAGGCTACTTATATTTGTCATCTTCTAGGAAAAGAAATGGCCTAACCTGTTCTCTCCCTTGGTGGTGACAGTCCATACCTGAAGGCTTACTGGGATGAGCTAAGTTTTCTGGAATTTTGATTTAATAGAAACTACTCAGTCCTTAAAGATAGTAGATAAATCAAGATCTTTAATAGACTCAAATTTTTCTCGTTTCCATTTCTTCTCTTAAGGTCCATACCTAATAAATTGTCATTCATTTTTACCTCTCACATTTTATAGTTTTTAGAGAAGAAAAGACTTGACTGTGAGTCACATGTATTGTGGGCTGACCTGAAACAAAGCAAATGTGTCTGATGCATCTCTTCTCCACGCACCCTGTTAATAGCATGTTATGTATGGCAGCACAGATTCACTTTGGGATCCAAACTAAGTTTCTTAGATGATTAATGGAACCTAAATAATGAACTTCTATTGGTTGGAATACAGATATATATATATAAATTATTTTTTCTCTCCTTTTAAAATTCTGAATCTTAAGAGTGCTGGTTTTCAACATTTTACCATGTTTACTGAGGGGTTATTACCTTTTATCAAGATGTTTAGTAAATGTTCCTTCTACCTCTAGTTTACTAAAAGTTTTTAACATGAATTGATGTTGAAATTTATCAGACATTGTTTATGGCCCTATTGAAGTGATCATATGATTTTTCTCCTTTAATCATTTGGTACATTACACTGATTTAAACAAAACCAACTTTTTTGTTTGTTTCTTTGTTTGGTACTAGAGATTAAACCCAAGGGCACTTTGCCACTAAGCTACATCCCCCAGTTCTTTTTCTGTTCTATTTTTTTTTTTTAAGACAGGGTCTTTCTAAGTTGCTGAGGGTGACCTCCAATTTGCAGTCCTCTTGCCTTCGCCTCTGGAGTAACTGGGATTACGAGCATGTGTCACCTCTCCCAGTCCAATCTTGGATATTTGTGACACATTCAACACTTGTTTATTATGTGTTATCTTTTTTTTTTGTAAGTTGCTGAATTTGGTGGATTTATTTTTTGTTCGTTTGGCACTGCTGGGGATTGAACCCTGGGCTTCATGCATGCTAGGCAGGTGCTCTACCACTGATCTACATCCCTAGCCCTGAGTTTGATTTCCTAGTATTTATTTAGGACTTCTGAATCTACATTCGTGATTGAGAACAAAGTATCATTTTTTTCTTCTGTTGTCCTTGTTAGGTCTTAGCATGGAGGTCTCATCAAATGAATAAAGGGTATCATCCATTTTCTGTATTCCGGAATATTACACATGAAATTGGTATTCTTTGTTCCTTGAATTTTTAAAAGAATTTACCAGTAAAACCATTTGAACTTGACATTTTTCTTTGTGGGAAGATGTTTAATTACTGGGTCAGTGTCTTTGCCTGTTACAGTTTTGTTCTGGATTTCTATTTAGTTGAATAAGTTTAATAAAATGTTTTTCCCTAGGAATTTTTGTGAGTTTTAAAATTAATTGGCAGGAAGTTGTTAATTATGTCTTTTTTAAAACTCTCTATAGCATCTGTAGTTGTCTCTTTTTCATTTTTGATATTGTTTGTTCAGACCTTTTTTGCTTTTTTTAACCTTAACATATACTTTGTCTTTTTGATAAGTAACTTTTGGCCTTATTTCTATTGGTATTTTGTATTTCATTGATTTCATACTAAAACTATTCTGTTATTCTTTTTTTCTAATTAATTTGGTTGGATGACTAGTGCATTAATTTTTTTTTTCCCTTTTTATTTAGAATATGAGCTTATAACCAAGTAAGATGTCTTTTGAGGCTGGGAATAATATAGACTGATTTCCATGTCTCTTAAGGTTCATGTCTTATCTAGAAATAGTTGCTAGTCGTTTCCCCTTTCACTCCCCAAAGTGTCCCAGTTTGGACAATCGATGATTTGATCTCCCTACCCAAGTCCTGCTTTAGTTACATTATATAAGTTCTGACTTGTAGCATTTTAAAAATGCAGTTACAAGCATTTCCTAGCATTTCTTTTGATCTTGGAGTTATTTCAAATATGTTTCTTAATTTCTAAGCATGAAATGATTTTTATTTAAATGTCATCATCAGAGTATTTAAAAAGTTGATATAGTTGGGGAAACAAGGTAGGCCTATGACTCTGGAGTTGAACAGACAGACAGACCTAGGGTTGAATCCCAGCTCTTCTACTGTAGGATATCAGGCAGGCACTTCACTTCTGTAAGCTGTGGTTTCTTCGTCTGAAAATGGAAGTATACTACACTTCCTGCATAGAATCATTGTATGGATTAAATAAAATCACATTGGGATAGAGAAGATGTTCAGTAAATATTCTGAGACAATTTTACTTAAAACACCGCTTTTATATTCCATATACTAAAAGAAATCTTCCAAAACATATGGAAATACCACAAACTTAGAAAGTTAATGTTAAGTTTTTAAAATGTAGCACTCCTTTTATCCCAAATCTTTTCATCATAAGGCTTATCATTCTGTAAATGCACAACTGATACTTGATTCATCTAATATCCTAGTAGCGTGTCATATTTGCTTCACCTTCCTTCTCCTAGATTTCATCTTGAGAAATCAGACCAACATCTAGACCTAGAAAGGACACATTTTCCCCTCCCATCTCTCAGGGTTTTATCACAGTTTAGATCGACTGGTTTGAATCTAAGCAGTGTTGACAGGTCTCCAGGAGTTGACAGTCCTGGGAGTTGTTTCAGAGGTTTTTGGGTGTGCTTTTAGGAACCATGTTTGGCTCAGGAGTATATGGCAGGAAAATAAACACAGATGTGAAGTTGGGCAGCACATTGCCACTTACAATAAAAATCAGGTTCCTCTTTCTGAAAAAGGAGAATGGATATTGTAGACAACTAATAAACTCTCTTAGTTAGATTTGTGTCTGTGATGGTCTTCTCCCAACTTCTTAGGGTCTTTAGACTTGCATAGCTTCTGATTTTAGTTGGGGAATTTATAGAAAAGGTCGGGTATTTGTAGGTTTTGTGTATTGAGGACCTAGCAGTGTGCTGGGCCCTATTACATACATTCTATTATAATGACCTTCACAATAGCCCTTTGAGTCAGACATCCTTGTTGTCTGTCTTTTATTGATGAGGAAACTGAGGTTGGGAGCAGTCACATAACTCACCCAAGGTCACACAGCTAGTAAGTGGTAAAGATTGGGTTTCAACATGGAGTGTTTAGACTCCACAGCCAGAGCCTCTCTGTTTTTCATCATCTTCTCTTAGCCTTAACAGAAATATTAAGTGGTGGTATTGGTTTCTTGGCAGATTGCACACACCATCTCTAAGCTGGCCTCCTAGCCCCTACTTCCTCACCTGGCACCCATAGCCACTGTGTAGGCTTCATCAAATCTGTACTTTTCTCCTCTTTTTTCCCCATAAGCATTGTGTTTACTCTATATGTTGGCAGGAGAGACTGAAAAGGAAATGCAGAAAAAGCATCTAACGGTTTTCATAACGTAAACCAAATGTTGGTAGCGTGGGTGAGCTCTTGGGAGGAAAGGCGCTATATAAATCTGACAAATAAATAAATAACTGGTTCTTTAAATAAACTGGCACTGTAAAAAGCCTTACTCAGTAGTCCATCTTCCTTTGCTCACCAAATGTGAGTTCATTATGCTTGAGCTCTGTTGGGGTCATGGGCCGCAGTGGGAGGGAAAGGAGGCCGGGTAGAAACCGGCTGCTCCTGGATTCAGAACGATCGCCTGCCTCAGTAAAGAAGCAGCGGCTTTGTCCAGGCTATTTTATGTAGACAACACATTCTTAGATACTTCAAAAGCATTGCTGTGAGGGGAACGGGGTTCAAATGAAGGTCAGTGAGTAAAGTTCACAGAATGTATTTTGAGGACAAGAACTGCATTACTTTACTAATCTCTACAAATAGGAACAATTACAGCAATGAATTCTGCGAGAATCTTCTTCCAAATTTGTTGGGTTGATGACCTACCCCCAAGTTCCCCTTTGCTACTCCTGCTTTTTCAAAGCAAACCAGTGCTGAACAAACCCCAGTTACAGAAGCTGCCCTGCAGACCCCAGGCCTCAGAGCTTCATGTGTCCTTAGAGTATGGGGTTGAGGGGTGGCCGGTGCCCATGTGGAAGGACCTTTTCCTGCAGAGGCTATCCCAGGCCACTCTAGAGTTTCATGCTGGAAGGTGAGAAGATGAACACTAAGCGGAAGTGGGGCCATCAGACCTGCCAGCTACAGAGGCTCTGGTTACAGAACTGAGAGGTACAGGCCATTTTGGAGCCATCAGAGGAACTGATTTGTGGAGGTCACCTTTGAAGTTGCTAAGATGGTGGCAGAGAGGAAAAGGAGAGAAAAGGGAAGGTGGGTGCCCTCGTTACTCCTCCTCCCAAGTAGCCTAAGTTTGGGCACTTAATAAAAATAAAGCCTTAAGAAGAGCTTTTTGAGTTTCCTTTCTGAAAGACTTCAGGTTTGCAGCATGCTGCTGTGCCTGAATTCTAAATGTCAAGATTAAACGTGAGTTGCAAATTTTCTCTTCTTCAGAGACCCTTGCAAGGTTTCCTTAAATAATAGCAACTTTGAAAATCTAGTTCCTGATAAAGTTCTGCTGTATGGCATGCCTGTCCCTTGTAAAAGGCTATCGGCCCGCTGAACCTTATGCAGTTACTAAAACACATTGAAGACATCAGCCAAGCAGATATGGGTACTTTTGGTGTCTGGGGTAAAAGGATAAGTATATATAAAATTGCTCAGGGATCATGTTATAAGATTATCTTACGGCTCTATGCCAAGCATGGTGGCACACAGCTGTAATTCCAGCTCCTAAGGAGGCTGAGGCAGGAGGACTGCTAGTTTGAATCCAGCTTGCCAATTTAGCAAGACCCTGTCTCAAAATTTAAAAAAGGGTTGGGGATGTAGCTCAGTGGTAAAGTACCCACAGGTTCAATCTCCAATACTGGGGGGGGGGGGGGGGGGCGGAACATGCAATGCTGGTTGCAGTGGAATGATAGCCACCTAAGAACATGCTGTGACGTGCTACACCCCCTGATCTGAAGAGTGTTTTATCTGCACCCAGATCTCTGCAGTTTAAGATTTCAAATCTTGATGTTCTAGAAATCGGTTGGCCACCTGTTGCCACAGACTGATTTAAATCTAAGTCAAGTTATTTGATTAAAGCTATTCAAAGGATTCAGCTAAAAGTAGAGTAAGACCAGTGTTACAGAATTATATTCTTGGTTTTATTAAAAAGTCATCGAGGAACTGAGGGTGAAGCTCAGAGTGTGTTTAGCATATATGAGGCCCTATATTCAATCCCCAACACTGAAAATAAAAACCCTCTTTGAAATTAGTTGTTATAAATCATTCATTACTTCTCAAACCCTGATTCCTATTTTCTACCTGAGAAAAACCACGAATGTTTCTCTACGAACCCAGAGGTTAGTGCCTCATGCAAATGTCATGGATTAAGGGTCTCCTCAAGCCATACTCTAAAAGCCTGTCCCTGTCTGTCAAAGATCAGGGCCATGGCAGAAGCCAGGCTTTATAGATATGATTGTGTTTCACCATTCCAGAAGCTTTGGGAGGATAGTATATCCCCACATCACAGATAGGGAAACAAAGCCAAGACTCTTTGCTCTGTCACTTCCATAGTAAGTGGCATCACTTGAGGGTCTCAGGCTTTCCCTTCTGTTGTACTGCCCATTCAGCAGGGAGGGCAGTTGGCACACAGCTGGATTTATCTGACAGCTAAAAGGCATTAAGGATACTCATTGATTAATAATCATAACAAAAGGCTTTTTATTGTTTTGGGGTTTTTTTTTTTTTGAGAGAGAGAATTTTAATATTTATTTTTTAGTTTTCGGCGAGCATGCTACCGCTTGAGCCACATCCCCAGCCCTTTATTGTTCTTACTACAAAAACAATGCTTGTTCATTTTTAAACCATAGATGGGCAAACAAGAAAAATCACCAAGAATCATAATTCTCCCAAAGCAAGCAGCATTAACATGTAGGTGTAAATCTTCCCACCATTTTATGTGACTGCCATAATTTTTTTTTTATTTTAGTGAAACTTTGATGTTCTATGAATTGTTTGGCAATATTTTGAAAATCTTTCCAGGTTCCTATGTGTTTGCATAGTACATTGTATGTCATTTAAGTGGTTATATCACAATGAACTTGGCCAGTTCCCTTGTTAGACATTTATGTTAGTGGCCATCTTTGTAGCTCTCTCCAATCTGATTCAAGTGACATTTATGTGCCAGGCACAGACTTATTAGCTACTTGCTTATCCTCCAAGGAAAAAAATATTTCTCTTTTTACTTTTTACATTTTTTTATTACTAGTGAACTTAAATTTGTTTATGACCATTAATGTCGCTTAATGATTTTCCTGTTTATGCCCTTTACCCATTCTTTTCTTCTGAAATGTTAATCTTTTATTGGTTTTTAAAAGCTATGACATTAACATTGTCTGTTATAGATTTTTCCCTGGTTTTACTTTTAGTTTTGGTTTTGATATTTTCTGGCTATTATAGATTTCCCCACCACCACCACCAATTTAATGTTTTTCTTTTGGTTTTGTTTCAGCTATTTTTTTGGCTTGTAGAAATTTAAACAGTGAGATATATCCATGTTTATCTTCATGGTTTCTGCTGTTAGTATGATACTTAGAAGTTTCCCTCCAAAATTATTTAAGTTTTCATATCTATTTACTTTGGTATTATGGTTTCACATTTTACATTGAAATCTTTTATCCATTTGAAATTTATTTTGGCATGTGGTATTAAATGGGATCTAACTTTTTTCTCACTAATTTGAAATGCCAACTTTAACAAGTAGTAAGTTTTGGAATATACTTGACAGATTTTGACTTTCTATTCAATTCCTTTGATCTGCCATCAATTTTTCACTCCTACCATCAGTGTTAATTATTATAGTTTTATAATTTGTGTCAACATGTAATAGGTCATTATTTCTTTCTAAAATTTTTTCATCTTTTAAATAAAGGTTAGAATCACTTTGTCAAGTTGACTGGTAAAGTATTTACTTTTATAGAATAATTTGCAGTGATTCAACAGCTTCAAAGTCCTAACTACTTTTTTCCTTTTTACTTAGATCTTCTTTCTTTGCTCCAGAAAACAATTTCAAGATTTTATTCTTATGTAGTCTGCACATTTGCTGATTATTCCATGACTTTGATTGCTGATATGACTGGGATTTTCTTTTCTTTTTTAAAAATACATTTTTAACTGGAGCTAATTTGTATTCTAAGGTCCTCAAAAAATTCATTCTATTCTATATGTAAGAGAGAGTAAATGAACTAGTGAAAAAATATGTGCATTTTAGTGGTAGTTGCAAATACTTGGTCTTATATAGTTAATATGTAACCTGGCTCATAATCTGTACAGATAGAATATACATTAAATAAATGAAGGAGATTATCACATCATTGCTTTGATTATTGTTGTTTTGCCTCCCCACCAACTCAGGATTGGAAATGTGTAATGTAATCTTGGGAAAAGGGTAAAATGTCCAAAAACAAGGATTAATAAGTAGTTTCATTAATCTGAACCTCTAGTCCCCAATACTCTAAGTAAATATCATAATGTCTCTATTAGACAATTTAACTTCTTTCTTCTTACAGATTTCAGAGACAACTGTCTGAACCCTGCCATCCCTTCCCTCCGCAGTCAGGAGTTCCTGGAGATAATCGCCCCAGTTACCACCGACAAATGTCAGAACCTATTGTCCCTGCAGCTCCCCCACCCCCTCAGGGATTCAAACAAGAATATCATGACCCACTCTATGAACATGGGGTCCCTGGAATGCCAGGTCCCCCAGCACATGGGTTCCAGTCACCAATGGGAATCAAACAGGAGCCCCGGGATTACTGCGTTGATTCAGGTGAGCATAAAAATCATGCCATTTGTTTCTTCATTCTCATTTATCTGTCTGTTCGTTATTGAGTGACTTCTGTTGTAGAATCTTGGGGAATAATAATTTTATAAGAATTGCCTTCATGCTGGGAACAGTGGTGCATGCCTGTAATCCCAGCATCTTGGGAGACTGAGGCAAGAGAGTTGCAAGTTCAAAGTCAGCTTCAGCAATTTAGCAAAGGCCTTCAGCAATTTAGTGAGACTCTATCTCAAAATACAAAATAAAAAGGACTGGAGATGTCGATCAGTGGTTAAGCGTCCCTGGGTTCAATCCCCTGTACCAACAAAACAGGAATGTCTTCAAGGGCTGGCAGTGTATAGTTCAGTTGCAGAGCTTGAGGCCCCGTATTTGATCCCCAGCACTGAAAAAATACAAATAAAAATAAATTGCCCTCTAAGAACTTACGAGTTAGTAAAGCAAACATGGTTATATGAAATTGGATATAGAACAGAGCAGCTGTGCTGATGGTAGGAAGTACAGTAGGCAGAGATAGTGCAAAGTGCACCTCCAAGTCAAGCCTTAAGATTTCTGGGGTATGGTCTCAGATGGTACCCATTTAAGGCCTCTTAGCTATAGGCTCACTGGACACAAGGGATACATTCTGTATTCTCGTCCTATTCCTGGCTTTGTTTTTTAATTCAAAAGACCTATTAAAATCCCAATGTAACTCTAAGAAAGAGTCCACATTTAGGACCTGGTTCTTTCTATTCTTAAAATAGTGCTAAGAAAGCACCTGGTATTGCATAGCTGTTTGGAGTACTGGTATACCATACAAAAGATTGTTTTGTTGGTTGCTTCTTGGAATTCACTGCTCTGTTGTAGCACTGGTAACTAGGAAAGCTGTGTCCTTCAGCAGAAAGGTATAACTTGAGAGCAACTGTTGTTTGGTTAAAGGATTCTTGCGTAGGAACTTTAGCATTTCAAAAAATTTAAACTGTACACAGGGAAATTCTCCTCCCCCCACCACTCATTTATTCCCTATGTGTCTTACAGGTTTGGCTTATTAGATGAAACCACTGAGGGAAAGGAGAATTGGAATTTTGTAGCTTGCAACATTTAGGAACTCTGTTTCCTCCTCTTCATTTCCCCTTTAGCTTTACTAAAACTTTTTCACTCTTTTTTTTTTTTTTTTTCTTCTTGCAGATAAAAGAATCCAAGAATAGTTTGTGTGTTTTTAACCTTTCCTTTGGGTGCTTTGCTTTTCTTTTTTTGTACTGGGCATTAAACCCAGAGGTGTTCCACCAATGAGCTACATCCCAGCCTTTTAATTTTTTTTTTTTTTTTAAGACAGTTTTACTAAGTTGCCCAGGCCAGCCTTGAACATGCAATTCTCCTGCCTCTGCTTCCCCAGTAGCTGTGATTCAGGCATGTGCTACTGTATTTAGCTATTTGTATGCTTTTCTTAAGACCCTGGGAAGAAAGATCATGCTATCCATATGGAATATGAATAGCTTTCACATATGGAATAGGATATAGAATTTGCCTTGGTCTTCACTGAGATTACATATAGATTGCTCTATTTAAGCAGAAATTGGTTAAGGAAAAGATTGTGGATGAGGGCAGAGGGAGACACCCGTTGATTTATGACAGAAAAATTAGGTAGTGATAACTTACAAAAATGTCCACTAGCATTTCTCTTAAAGGCTTTGATGTACTTTTCTTAGGAGTAGACATAACCAGAGACCTATTTCCCTTTGGGATTGATATTTTAATCAACTGTGATAGGCTTTTCACCCTACCCCACTCACTTGAAGCAAGACACTCAACAATGTTACCATGTCTCTAATTCTTGGATCTGAATAGTGGTGTCCCTGGGTGAAGGCTTGTCCCACATAGGCACAGCTCAGTTCACTTTTCCTCTCATGGACTCCTTGATATACCATGAGGCCTGAAGAAGACATCACCTGAGTATGAGTGGGTTTCAGTATAACAGACTCAACGTGACAAAAACTAATACTTACCAAATTGCAGTCCCCACTCCTGCCAGTTCTTGTCCTAGCTTCTTAACTTCATATCCCCTAATCCCATGGGCCCCAAAATACCCTCATCCCTTGGAGCTGAATGGGACATGACCATCAACAGTAAAAGGGAGCAAGATGAGAACGATCTAAAGCAATCTTCTTCCTCTACTCTCCATAAAGCCTAGGAGACAAAGTTCAACCTTTTGAAAGTTAATTTTTCTCCCATTAATTTTCTGGCCATATTTGGTATTAACTTGTTTCTCAAATGTGTGGATTAGTAGGGCAAGGCATCATTTTTTTTCCCCTCCTGTGATTATTGAGAAGAGTCTTACTTTCAGATGGTGGATTAAGTTTCCCATGTTACTTATTGGGATGATACCACTTTCCCAGAACAAAACCAGAAGGACTTGACCCTGGAGCAGAAAGTTTAGGGACTTTACTACCAAGCTGATCCTGTGTGCTGCTTTTCCTACAGAACCTTTTGACAGGAGTCTGTGTGTCTCTGTTTCCCTTTCAGAAGTGCCTAACTGCCAGTCATCCTACATGAGAGGGGGATATTTCTCCAGCAGCCATGAAGGTAAGGAATTTTCTTTTTTAAAATATACTAAATTTAAAAGTGCTGTTTCCAGACTGAGGTTTGAGATCATAGGTTAAACTTTTCTTAGCTAATGAGTATGCATGCTGATTGATCATAATCTTCAGTTATCTTGCACATAGGGTCTGAGGCATGCTTCTAAGCACTTGTGAGGGCTGCCATCATTTTTAAAAGCAGTGACCCTAACTTTTAAGAGTTCATAGGAGAATATGGGGAAGAAAAAGGGAAGTTGGTTGATTTCCACATTTCCAGACCTATCAGCCTAAACTAGAACTTTATAATTAGGTCAGTGAGGGTAATCCAAGGACATGTTAGAAAACAATTTTAAAATGTGTTTCTAGGTTTCACTTAGTTTGGGTGGCTAGCTTTCCCTTGTAATTATTACATAATAAATGGTTGCTGCTTTTAACATGGAAGAAAAATTTGAGGTGTTCTTGGCAAATAAGATGTGTAGATGTTCTATAGCACATGGCCCAAGGAAGTGGTCAGATGGAGCTAGGAGCTCAGTTTCCTGGAGGAGCTTGCTTTTGATCTTGTTTTAATTAAAATATAAACTTCTATAGCTTCTTGTCACAAGTAATAAAAGTTATATAAAATATTAGCAAATACAGATGGACAACAAAATTAATAAAAATTAAATTTCATTGTCCAGAGATTATCATAAACTTGCTATGTAAAATCTTCCATTTTTTTTTCTTTGCAGACATAAATATTATACAGATCATACACAGAATTCATCATTTTATACTGTTCTTTCTTTTAACAATAGTCATTGACTCAATGAATGCTTAATATATTTCAAATCCTGTTCTAACTTCTTTAAATGTGTTGATTTTAGTCATTTAATCTTTTCATTACTCCTAGAAGACATATATTCCTATTAGCCCCATATTATATGAGGAAACTGAGGCTCAGACAGTTTAGGAGTTTGAAAGGTTTGCTCAAGGTCATATGACTGGGTAGGTAAAGCCAGAATTCTAAGCCAAGGCTTCATCGCCCTCCACAGTGTACAGCCAGTGTAATTGCTGTAGCTTCCAACATTCTCCTTGATTGTGTCTGTAGTGGCAGCACAGTATTTATTATGGGTTTGCATTTAGCTGATCACCTCTTGCTGAAAATGTAGATATTTCCAGATTATTCACAAAATAACCAGAAATAAACGTTCACCTAATTAAATCTTTTCACGTTCCCTTAATTAATTCTTGAAGCTAAATCCCTGAAATTTCTGGGTTAAAGGAATGACATTTTCAAGGCATCTGCTGCCAGTGTTTGTGAGGGCCTGTGTTTTGTTGTTGTTTGTTTTTAGGGCATCAACACAGATTTTTTTTTTTTTAAATCTAGAATTTCGGGCTGGGGATGTGGCTCAAGCGGTAGCGCGCTCGCCTGGCATGCGTGCGGCCCGGGTTCGATCCTCAGCACCACATACAAACAAAGATGTTGTGTCCGCCGAGAAATAAAAAAAAAATAATAAAATATTAAAATTTAAAAAAAAAAAAAAAAAAAAAAAATCTAGAATTTCTTTAAAAGAGTAATTAGATGGGAACGCAGAGGAGGAAGGGGGCCTTTTGTGGGGGGAGGATAATTGAGCTGTCAGAGCTGCAAGGATCATTTGCTGAATAGCTCCTGCATGAGTGGATGACAATAGCAAATCAGCAGGCTCATTTGATGGAAAGGAGCACCGTTGAGGACTGAAGTCTGTGGGGCATGAAAGGCCTTGAGAGGTAGGCTCAGGGCTTAAAAGTCACCCTTCTGGGCAAAAACACTACTTTAGGTGGTAGGTTTAGGATTTCCCTGAAATAAGGAAGGTTTTTTTTTTTTCCTTAGAACAGCTTCCCCAGAAGTGTATCTTCTTGTCTATTAAATAGCATTTCTTCTTAAATATCTAGAGCAGTGTGATTCCCCAAACCGTGGCATCTGCTTCACCTGGAACTTGTTGGAAACACACATTCTCAAGACTCATTTTAGATCTATTAAATCAGAAACCCCAGAGTGAGGCCCAACAGTCTATATTTTCACAAGGTCTTCAGGAAATGCACCTCCAAGTGTAAGAACTAAAGTAGTGATTCTCAACTTGGCTGCATATTAGAATCACCTGGGGAGTTTAAAAAAAAAAATTATGTTCTTCCTTATCAAAGCAATTAAATCACAAATTCTGGGGTGGGCCGAGCATGGTGGCACATGCCTGTAATCCTGGAGGCTCAGGAGGCTGATGCAGGAAGATAAAAGGTTTGAAGCTAACCTCAATAACTTGGTGAGGCCCTAAGCAACTTAGCAAGACCTTGCCTCAAAGTAAAAAGAATTTTTAAAAAAGGGCTGGAGATGTGGCTCAGTGGTTGAGTACCCTTGCTTAAAAAAAAAAAATGCTGGCGTGGGTTCAGGTGCACGTAAGATTGAGAACCACTGATCTCTGGCATTTTAGGCGGAAGATCTGATACTCATGAAGCATTGGCTGATTTTTACAGGTGATTAGTAACAAGGGTGGTTCGTATGAGTTTCCCACTAGTTTGGTTAGGTGGGACATCCGGATGTGTTTCCTCTGGTTACCCTGTGAGGGTCCAGCCCTCCAAGGGAAGGACTACAGGACCACTGGCTGCGATAGGCACAGCTGTGCAGGGCTCTCTTCCAGGTTCCTGAATGTCTCTACAGAAGCAATTGATGTTTGCAGCAGGCAAACTAGGAGGGAGTGAGGGAATAAGGGAGGAAAACATTTTACATAATTACAACATTTAGCAAAGAGCATGCTCTTAAAGGAAATATTTTTAGTAAGACACTGGGTTGCTTACTATACACAGACTAACTGGTGAGTTTGTGTGCGTTTTCTCCCACTCTTTCCCATTCCTTTCCCTGACCCAGTGCATAGAAGAAGTTTTTTTCAAAGATACCAGTATTTTTAATTGTTCTAAATAACCCTGGCATGGTTTTTCTATCCTTATACATGCTTGACCACAGATGCCTGTGAAACAGTTAGCAAAACAAGTGTTTCTGATTGGCATCTGTGATTGCTAAGATAGCCTTCCTGCCTTAAGCCTTCACCTGGAATCCTTGCAGAATGTTTTGAATCTTTCATTTCCACTTTACCCCTCAAACAAGTTCTTCCTTCCTGCCACCTTTATTTGAGTGATTAGCTGGTTGTGGCCACAACTGAAATAACTGATGGTGCAAATTCAACTGACATAAATTTCACTTAAACCAAGAGCATCTTCCAGATGTTTTAGAAGACCACATGTGGCAATAACTAGAAACCACAAAATGATTACTCCTTACAGGCAGTCCTTCATCTGATTAGTTTTAAAAACCAAACTGAGAATTTAATCTAGCCCCCCACCGCCCTACACACACACACACACACACACACACACACACACACACACACAGAGTATGTTTATTCTTACCTCAAGAGGAAGAAAGGTTCTAAAAATAACGTCATAGTTTTGACAGGTGTGTAAACTTTGAAGTAGTTCACTTATAGTGTCTTTATAATGAAACCATTAAAACATCATGTATTTATCAAAATACATATGGAAGGTCAGAAAATAAACATATAGGTTCCTAGCAACCAAGGTAAAAAAAATGATACAGATAAGATTGTGATGTAAAGTATACCAACTTATCATAAAAGTCAAACAGGTTTCTAATACCAAATTGGAAAATAAATTGATCAGGACTCGCTAAATCTCTGACTTAAAGGTTAGCATTGTTTTCTTAAGTCTTTTCCTTAATGAAGACTGTGGAATCTCCTATTTATTCAAATATTTATTGAACACTTCTGTCTGCAAGTGCTATGAGGACACTAAAATACTCAGTATGTGGTCCTTCTTAAGGAGTTTCAACTCCATTATAGAGAATGTTACGAGAAGGCTCTCTCACTGTCCAGTTAATTTCTTAATAGTAATTATCCCAATGTGCAGTTATTTTTTTAAGCTATCATTTATTATAGGAGCTATTCTTGGTGCTCCGTTGTAAAGAAATAAATCAGTGGAATAGACTATATATTAACTCATTAAATTCTCATAACAACCTACAGGGTAGGAATTATTCTCTTCCCCAGACTGTCCTGATGAGGAAACTGCAGCACAGAGGGATTAATGTATTCAAAGTCACAGCTAATTGGGGTCCATCAGTTTGGCTCCAGGACCTGCATATTTTAACTTCCACACTATACTATGTCTTATTTCTTTTTATCCTTTTTGTCTGTCTCCCCCAGTTGAGACATAAGTTCCATGAGAACAAGAACCAAGTCTATATTGTTCTAACTCCTTACCCACTTCTAGCGTAATGCCTGGCCTCAATATTTAGTGGATTCAACAACAAATAAATGTCAGTAAAATACACTTCCTTTGATGTAGTTAAGCAACAGAGAAATCATGCCTAGAGCTAAGGAAACAAAAATCAGTAATAAAAAACTCAAAACAATCTTTAGTTTCCTCCAAGTTGGGCCAGGCTTTTCCAGTCCTAACCTCTTAAAATGGTGTTCTAGACCTGCCAAGAAGCTACTTGATTTGGGCAGACTGAAAAGAAGGAGAAAATAGTGGAATCATATCTTGGTTCCTTTACCCATAGGTTTTTCAAGTCCCAGTGAAACTCTCTCTGATTCTAATGACAGCCCTTTATCACAGAGTGCTTTCCCCTACCTGTCCCCACTACATGTCCAATTCACATTTACCTGTACTAACCAGGTGAATCATTTAAGAACCAAACCCAGAGAGGAGGAATCCTTCACCAGGCAGGATCCTAATAACTCTGAGATGGGCTAGAAAACAGAGAGGGTGGGATCCCTGAGGAGGAGGTATGTTAGCTGGCTTTGCTAGGAAGTCTCTTTGGATTTCTTCCACTATGTCTGGTAATACCTTCAATTGGCTTTGCAACTTAGACTCTTTCACAATCTTCTATAGGCCCTGGTCTTTATTTATTGAGCCATGTACTTTACCCTCCAATAAGGTATTTGAGATGTTTAGAGAACATGGACAAGTTTATATGGAAGATTGAAATTAATATTAGCTAAAGGCAAATGGTGAAACTATGTACAAGTCTAATAAATATGTCTGGCTAGGTTAACCAAAATAGATGTCTTTTCTGATCTAAGGGCACAGTCACAGCAACACTGACCCATACAAACATAAATAAGATGTGACAGGCGTACTTGTGACTCAGCGCTTCCCTTAGTCTTAGTTCTGATAGCAAGAATTGATGCTGCTCTGACTGAGGCTCAGATGATTACATCAGAACTCAAATGCCTTAAGTCCTTTTGAAGTCACCCAAAATTCAGTGCAACATAGATACAGCATAGGGCTTATGAGCTGAAGTGACCAAATCCTATTTTAGTCTCTAAATCCAGTTTTAGTATTACACAGAGAATCTATTAAGCAACATGTTCTTTCTCTTTCAACTCCTTCAGGTTTTTCATATGAAAAAGATCCCCGGTTATATTTTGATGACACTTGTGTTGTGCCTGAGAGACTGGAAGGTAAGTAGCCCATCCAAGGTTTAATGCTAAATGAAAGGGTTGGAGATGTCAGAATTCCTCAAGCAGTCTCACCAATTAAAATGATTAAATCAGAATCAAACAACGCTCTTTTTTGTCCAAATCTCCAGAGAAATTCTGGACTAAATTCTTGCATACACATCTTTGTCCCAAACAGGCAAAGTCAAGCAAGAGCCCACCATGTATCGGGAGGGCCCTCCTTACCAGAGGCGAGGCTCCCTTCAGCTGTGGCAGTTCCTGGTCACTCTTCTTGATGACCCAGCCAATGCTCACTTCATTGCCTGGACAGGCCGAGGCATGGAGTTTAAGCTGATAGAACCAGAGGAGGTAAGCCCTGGACACTGGACTCAAATGAATTTTGAATTGTGGTGGTTGATGTTTGTTATTTAGATCTCCATTGAGGCTTTTTCCTGTATTAAGTATGCTCTTTATTCTGGCCTGGCCAGTGGGCTTGGCAGAACCCTTCTTTTTAATAAAACAATTTTTATTTCATGGACAGCCAGAGTTCTCCACTATAAAATGCATAAAAAGTTTCTAACCCTACTGCAAAATCAAGGAGTAAGGACATGAATATGTACATCCAAATAGGATATGTTCTGACTCTTGGAAAGTCTTCTTAAGTGTTGTTTCAGCAACACAGGCTTATTTTGGGGTCAGCCCTTGTATGTCATATCTTATATCTGAGGTTTACATGGACATATTATATGATATTTCAGTCATGTGCTACCCCACTATTTTTTTAAGTGTCTTTAACCCACGGAAATTAAATAATCAAGAGAGGTCAGTCTTAGAAACTTGGATTTGGATTTTTTTTTTTTTTTTTTTTTTGGTACTGGGAATTGAACCCTGGGGTACTTAAGCACTTAGCCACATCCCGATTCCTTTTTTTTTTTAAGACGGACACAATATCTTTACTTTATTTTTAAATTTATTTTATGTGGTGCTGAGGATCGAACCCAGTGCCTCACACGTGCAAGGCAAGCGCTCTACTGCTGAGCTTTAACCCCTGCCCTTATCCCTTTTTCTGTGCTATTTTGAGACAGGATCTTGCTAAGTTGCTGAGGTTGGCCTCAAACTTCTGATCCTCCTGCCTCAGCCTTCTGAGTCCCTGGAATTATAGGTGTGCACCACTATGCCCAGCAGGAACTTGGCTTTTCTTATAGTGTATCATGTAGCATCACAACAGTTGAAGAAATGACACAAACCACCATTATTTTTTAATAGAAGAAAAATGAAAGAAAGAAACGAAAGAAAGATTGTTGTTCTTTTGCCAAGAACTATTGACAGAAAAACCTAGGACTGATCAGTGTCCTTTCTTTAGTGGAGAAGACATAATATAGAACCCTTTTTGGAATACCACATAACAGAATAATTAAATCAGTCTCTCAATGTAACATACTTCAAAGGGAGGTGGTGTTTTAATTTTGTTTGATTTATTATCTAGAGTTATTATAAATGGAAAAGCAGTAACTGCCCCCCCAAAACTGACATTTCAGTAGCATGAACTTTTAGGCATATGTGTTAAATCAGCAGAGCAAAAGATATCCTTGAGTTGGGTATAACGGAAACGGAAACAACACTCTTGGAAAGCATTTGAGCAAGGACTGCAGTTTTAGATGTTCAGTTAACTCCAGGGCTCACTTTAGCACATGAAGGGGATAAGTTAGCACCAGGGTTAGCAGCAGGAGGTAACAACCTGGCACTTGGTTCGGAAGAATGAAATGGTCTGAAAGATGATCAGAAAAGGAAGAGAAAGTATGGGTTGGAAGCATGAAGAGTCCTGATTGGTAGAACAGGCAGATTTCATTAAAAGCAGTTTTGAAAAAAATGTGTATGGTATTCTCTGCCTTGTTTGTATTCATTCATGAGAATGGATGTGTGTCCACATCCATTTCAGGTACTATAAACAGCCTGTAATTAGGATCATTCTACCTTCAAAGCCATAGCTTGGTACCGCTGTGTTTTCCCAAGCATTTCTCTCTGGCTAAGTCATGTGGAAATGGACCATGTTTTAGGCTTCCAGCCCTCCTGGAGAGCCATCCGCTGCACATAGGCCTATCCTTCCCCTCCCTTCTTTCCTAATAATGTGGCCTGGTTTATGTGAGGCTTGAGGAAAGCAAGTTACCTCAACTCACCAAGGCTTTTTGAAAGCAAGTCTGTCATGTGGGCAGCCTTATTGATTTATCTCATTTCACAAACAGGAGCTTTTATTACTTTATTGCCACTGCCTCAGGCCTAGCACGGGCTGTCCAGCTACAGGTAAAGCTGGTTATGACCCTTTGTAAAGCTGTTATTGAATCTTCTGCTCTCCTGCCAGTGGTAAAGAAAATGATGAACAGATGGCAAAGGGCCCCTGCTTTCTTACTTAATAAAGAAACTAATATTAATCCAGAATGTTCATAAATGCCAACCAGCTGAGTTGCATCTGTGAGAGGCTTGTGGCAGCCTTAAGCCTCTCCATGTTGATTGGGCAGCTTTGTTTCTTCACGAATTGCTCTTCTCACCCCACCTGGAAGTTCCCAGGCATTCCACAAACTCTCAGTGCTCCCTTAACCTTGGACTGACTGAGTTCTTTGAATGTTCTGTGAGTCTCAGGACACATGACATTGCTGAGTTTTCCCCCTTACTCCTTGTGTAACTTTGAGGCCCCATTCTTGTTAATGTCAGGAAGATACCAACTCCTGGAAAAAGCTATAAGGAGTTGTCATGGGGGAGCTTGAAGGGTGAAGCGGAGGAGGAAGCTGTTGGGGACGTAATTGTAGGCAGCTGTGTGGCTGAGTAGTGCACTCTGGGTAATTATCCATAATATCCATTACACTGTGCATGGAAATTGTGGTTTTAGAACTGCGTTTTGGCAGGCCCCCTAATCAAATGTCTTTTGATAGTCATCCAGCTTAGCACCCTCTCAATTATGACTGACTCGGCTTTAATCTGGAGCCATTTTAACTGTGAATCTGCATTAATGAATATTTTGGGGGGTAGGGTTGTTTGTTGAACATGTGGCAGATAACTGATGCCTTGGGAGGTTTTAAAGGATGGGCTGCTAGAAAGAACCACTCCCTGTGCTGCGGCTGTTCTCTCTTTAAAGGGGAGGAGGGGATAGGTGGATTTTTTTTTTTTTAACTCCTTCAGCCTCAGTCTTTAAGATGTGTGTTCCCTAAGTTACTAAAGGGAGACGTGAAAGAAAGAGCTGGCAATGATCTCTTGCCTGCTCCTCCCACTGCAGAAGAGGGGCAGCCCTCATTTCCAGCTGTTCTGGAGCTGTGCTGCATCATGCATTACTATAGAAGGAGCAGCAATGGTGAGGGCCACTGAATCATAGGGCTCTGGCCTGGGAGGATGAGTCACTAACTATGGCTACGAGAGCTGCTTTGAAATCTGTGCATATACAAAACCTCTCTCAAGTAAGCTATTGCATATGCAAGTGACAGCAAAGAGAGGTCACAATTGAAGTTGAAGAATATTCAAAATTGCTTTCTGTTGGCATAGTAAAATGATGATGCTGGGATTCTTTGAAATTTACCCGTGTCACTTGGGGCAGACGGTGGTTAAAGATTAGTTTCAGAGAGTGTCATTTCTGTTGAACAGAGCAGAAGAACTTAGGTTGATGTAGCAGATTTTCCTTCTAAACCACTATTTTCCTTGCTTTAAAATATTTATTCTCTGACCAAGATGTACTTTTGGTCAATTTTGCCTTTTGGGCTGTTTTTAAGATGGAATTAAATGGGTGTACAATATGGGGACAGTATATGTGCCAAAGGGGCATGAAGCTAATAAATGGAAACATAATTTTCATGGGATTTTTTTGCATGGCAGAGTAGAATCATTACTGTTGAACTATTCTAATTAGGACAAATGCATTCTTCCTTCTAGATCATTTTTGGTATTTATTTTTTAAATTTTGTGGGGCTGTTTTGTTTTGCTTTGTTTGCAGTACTAGGGATTGAACCTAGGGCCTCACATGTGCTAGACAAGTGCTCTACCACTGAGTTATATCCCCATCCCTTTTTATTATGAGACTAGATCTCTATGATGCCCAGTGTAGCCTTGAACTTGCAATCCTTCTGCCTTGGCCTCCCAAGGAGCTGAAATTGCAGGTGTGTGCACGTGTCCAGCTCATCTGTTATTTATTAAAGGTTGTTTTATAATCCTGAATTCAGGAAGAGTTGCTTTCGTTCTGTCAAAATAATTTAAGGAAATACTTCATGCGAAATGCTGTTTTCGCCCCGCTTTCCTATTCCATGTTTAACATTTGGCTTTTAAAGATTAAAGGAATATATAGTTATTTTTTTTAAGTTACCAAAACTGACCTAAAATGTTCAAAATATGACCTGATTTGTGTACATTTAAAGACCTCTGAGAAAACCCACATTTCCAGGGCTATTTTTCTCCTGCCTCAACAATCATCATCATAAGTAAAATTTTGGAAGTTGAGATACTTAAAACCAGAAATGCTTGACTGCCCTGATAATTGGGTAGACTCTAGTAAGAAGTTTTCCTGCTATAAGTCTTCTTTGCCCAAAGCTCCAATTACATCCCCCATCACTGTACCTCAGGTGTACTGGGTTAGATATAATGCACTTCAGAACTGTTTGTGAGGCCCTGTTAATTTTTCATTAAGTGGATAATGGTGGTATGTGCTTTAATGTCCATTCTGCAAGTCTTCTGGGAGCAGGGGATTGGATGGCAGAAGGCCGAAATGATCTGATTCCCCCTTAGTCCGAGAGCAACAATAAGTAAACATCTCCCGGCCCCTCTCCAATCTTATTAGAATTGAACTTTTGCTCTGCTTGCCCATTAGCAACTCACTAGTGTGTTTCTAATGTTTCAAGGATGACCATTCTAATTATTCCTTATTGACTGCTACAGAAACCATAGCACTTAATGGCAACATGTTAATGGTCTATGGGTATTGGTCAATAATTCATACGTGGAGAAACAGTAGAGAGCTTGCATCCTCTGGGACACTAGCCAAGCCCTCTGCAATCTTAAAGTGCTAGGATTCTTCTAGGTCTCACCGCCCAGCAGTTGTGACTGAATCATCAGCTTTGTTCAATGTTTGGTCTGAAGGGAATTAAATGCTTTCTTTTGTAGGTCAGAGAAATGGATCATTGGCCAAAGCAGGCAGGTTACAGAACTGGTGCTCCTGGGATTGGGAGAAAACTGTAGGCCCAGGGAATGTGTTTCCATTGCCCTTTGCTTTCCTTGTCTTTTCAGGTTGCTCGGCGTTGGGGCATCCAGAAGAACCGGCCAGCCATGAACTATGACAAGCTGAGCCGTTCTCTACGCTACTACTATGAAAAGGGCATCATGCAGAAGGTGAGCAATTACAAGAGACTCTTAGACCACTCTGATCAGTTTCAAAGAAAATGTCCAGGGCTTCTATAATAAGACTGTTTATGATAGCTGAAAGAAAGTGTTATCCTGATGAGTGGTTCTGTGGTAGAAAGGCATATTGAAAAAACAAGCAAGGTAAGAATTAAGTGGATAATTAAGAGCACCTTTAATGTTCTTGGATACAAAGAAACCAGGAGTTGCTTATAGGAGACACAATAGGAAAGTTAGCCTCTTCTGCTTTGTTTAAATTGCATGATTATTAAGATGTCCACACTAAGCCAGCCATTTTATCTGGAATCAGTTTGAAGGTCTCCACTCCCATAAGAGCTTTGTTGAAGTCTTCAGTTGTTAAAACAACTTGCCCTCCAAATCTGGTGGCTTAATGCTCTCCAAAGTATTAGAGGAATAAGAAAGTCTTATTTTTCAAAACCTATAGAAACTAAAACTCAGAAGCCCAAAGTTTATAAAATGGCAACTGAATCACCCAGTAGCAGGTTGCGTTTTGCAGGGTAGAGGACAGGGTATATTTTGAAGATGTCAGGCAACACAAAATACTTATTGGGATGGGTGGTGATAGAAGATGGGAATGGCATATCTTTTTCTGACCTTCCTTAGCCACCAAATTTTATACTGTGCAGTTCCCAAAATTCTGGCATTTATACTTTTAGGCAGTCTACATGATGTAGACTGAGTATACTTTATCTGAAATCCTCGGACCTGAAGTGTTTTAGTTACACAGTTTTCTAGGTTTTGGAATATTCACATGGACTTTACTAGTTGAGCATCCTTAATCCATGCAACAATCACAATTTTAGGATACTTTATCACCCCCAAAAGAAACCCCATTCCTGTTAGCAATCACTTCCCATTTCCTTTTGATCCCCTATCCCTTTTACTTTTAGTGTCATCAGCTAGGCCTGACTTGGATCTAGTAGTATTACCATCCTCCTCTCCTGCCTCACTGTTCCACACAGACTGACTCTGGGGGATTAAGCTGTGGCTTAAAAAAAACAGAGATGGTTGATTAAAATTTGCTTTGATGAAGACTATAGCCATCCAGCTTCAGAAAAATCTCAGATTTCTGATACTTGGGTTCTATGAAAAATTGGTGCAGATACCACATTCTGATGACTAAACATACATAGAAGTGGAACTGTGAAATAAACTAAGACCTCTTGGCCTGATTGTACTGTTACTTCTGCAAGCTTCTACTGGAACCACATACTTCTTAAACCCAAGATTTGAAAGCAAAGCCATATTTTTTTAATTATTTGAGAATCACAACAGAATGACAAATGGGCAGGATTAAACTCAATAATTCAGATTTTTTTATCCTAAAGTGCTTATTTTACCAGTAATGATAGCAGTCTTCCCTTGCCTTTCTGCATTACCTGACAAGCTGAGGATCAGGTTTGATTTTCAAGGATGTGTGCCCTCCTGCACTGTTGCTGCATGACCAAAAGAGAGTGGGTGATTCTTTTGACCTGGATGACTCATCAGCTACCCGATGAGCACCGTAAATAATCAAGACCTCTGGTTCCAATGATATCACAATGCATAAAGTCTATACCAAGGCAGATGTGAGCTCTAGAGTACAGCAGAATCTTGCAGTGAATAATTTTTTTAAAAACTGAGGGTATCCCAAAAAGCATTTCTACTTGATTATGGGACATCCTTAAAATTTTCACACAGATTTTCCAATCAAATTCCTAATCCTTCAAAATAATAGATCCAGGGGATGGGGTTGTGGCTCAGTGGTAGAACACTTGCCTTGCATGTGTGAGGCACTGGGCTTGATTCCCAGCACCACATAAAAAAATAATTAAAGATATTGTGTCCATCTATAACTAAAAATATTTTTTAAAAATAATAATAATAGACCCAACCCATGAAGAATGTAAACTTTGGAGGTAACTGAAAATGAGGTCTGGCTTTGCATTACACCTTTCAACCCTCAGACCTTGGAATCCCAGGCAGCAGCTTCAGCATAAGCGTGTTTTCTAAGCTTTCCAAGCTGTCAGGATGAGACCAAAAATGAGGATTTTCTTCTGAAAGAGCCTGTCTGGTGTGAATTTGAAATTGAAATATCATCTGTTTCAACTGATGAGTTAGGTCCCCAAGATTGCTCAAATCCCAGTGATTTGTATAACCGGCTACTCATGAGACCTTTTGATTCTTAGCTCCCTGAGAGGTTGGGCTTCAAATTATGTCATTTTCTTCCCTTGACCCCCATTCCCTGTCCCAGCTGGGCCTTTTAAGGTGTGTTTCTCTCGCAGGTGGCTGGGGAACGATATGTCTACAAATTTGTCTGTGACCCGGATGCCCTTTTCTCCATGGCCTTCCCGGACAATCAGCGTCCATTCCTGAAGGCAGAGTCTGAATGCCCCCTCAACGAGGAGGACACCCTGCCACTGACCCACTTTGAAGACAACCCTGCTTACCTCCTGGACATGGATCGCTGCAGCAGCCTCCCCTATGCTGAAGGCTTCGCTTACTAAGTTCCTGAGTGGCTGAGCAGCCAAACCCTAGAGCTAGCAGTTCCCGTTCAGGCAGATGAGGGCAGTGGTTTTGTTTGTGTTCTTGGCTGTTCTAAAGCTTGCCATTTGAATATTATCCAGAGAGCCCAAGCCATCTCTGGATTTTCACCCTGAAAGGCATATACCTTGGCTGGGGAGTGGGAACAGGCAGGGGCAGAAAAACCACCAAAAGGTTGGTGCCTCGACTCTGATTCTGATGAGGTTTCTGGGAAGAGAATGTGGGAATGGAGCCTCCTCACTACCATGGACAATATATGCAAAGCAATACCTTGTTCAGGTTAGTACCCTCAAAATGGGACCCAGTGTGTGACAATCTGCGTTGATCATGGACTACTAAATGCCTTTACATAGAAGGGCTCTGGTTTGCACATTTATTAAAGAAATCACAAGCTCATAGAAAAGTAGGTAGACTGAGTTGGGGAGGCTCAAACCAATTAAAGGTTAAAAATATGTGTTGAAATTTGAAGAGTTCTTCTAGCTCAATCTGAAATACTTCCCCTTGGTTTAGAAAAAGGGGAGAATCAGTCCTGACAGCTGTTACCCACTCCATGGTTCTCAAATCATAAACCATTGCTACGCTTGGGAACCTTCCAGCCATGTGGTCACTAAATAGAGCAGGCCCCCTCTCTCTTCCCAGTCACATGGCTGAATGTGGATGGCTTTCATTTTAGGGGAAGGGCGATTAACAATTTTGACAGTATTTAGTTTTGCTTTGATTCGGGGAGGGGGGGCGGGGGGTTGTTTTGTTTTGGTGGTTGTTTTGGAAAAACAGTTTATAAACTGATTTTTGTAGTTTTGGTATTTAAAGCAAAAAAACAAAAACAAACCTTTTGGTAACTGTGCACTGTGTCCCATAGGCAGGGCCGTGCCGACTTATGAAGAGCTGCAGCTTGAGAGGGGCTTTGCTGGGGCTGTTCCTTAGCCACGTAAAAGCCCACTCTGTGGCCTGCTTTGTGCTTTCTGCACCAGACAACCTGATGGAACATTTGCACCTGAGTTGTATATTTTTGAAGTGTGCAGGGCAGCCTGGACACAAGCATAGATTCTATGTGTATAGCTCCCCGTGTTCACTAACATGCCCTCTCTGGGAAGCAGATGTACATATTACATGTCATGTCCATTTGAAACTTGGTCACCTGGTGGGAACCCTAGGGATTCTTCCCTGGGCATGACTAATGACAATTTCCATTTCATCCGTTTGTGTTTTTTTGTTTTGTTTTTTTCCTTTTTCTTTACATCTTGGGCTTTAAACCCTGCATAACAGTTCTGTAGGGTTTGAGGCTTACTGGTGACACCGACAGGTAAAACAGTGCTAGCACTCTGGTTTCCTGCCACTTTTTTAAGTTTCTTCTAATTGCTGTATTATATTGGGAAAGTTTAAAACAACCAAGTTAAAGCTGAGTGAAAGTTGAGCTCAAAGTAGAAGAAAGTCACTCTAGAGGGTGATGGCACTTGCTGCCTGCTCCAGTGATGGAATTTTGTGCTCCCTGTGTCACTCAGAACATTAAGAAGGACTGTGCTGTTCCTCATGTGTGGAGAAGACAGTGCTGAGTCCATGAGTGTGAGGCACATGCTTTGAGTTGCTTTTCAAAAAACGGAATGCTCCATGATCCCCCTTATAACCAACAGCACATTTGTGAAGAGGTTCACAGGGATAAAGGTGCATTTTATAGATAATGGAAAAATGAGATTTTCCTCTATGGGAAATTAGCCCACAAAGGTGTGGAGCTTATATCTTGGGTCGTAATTAGCATTGTACTCTAATCAAAGGACTCTTCTAAACCATATTTATAGCTTTCTAATCTACACATAGTCTATACATAGATGCATATTTTACCCCCCAGCTGGCTAGAGATTTATTTGTTGTAAATGCTGTATAGATTTGTTTTTCCTTTCTTTACTTATCCTGGTTTGGGATTTTTTTTTTAATAAATTTATGCTATTTTAGCAAGTATGAAAATAATCTTCTGTCGCCTGAGCTGCCCCTCCCCTGCTGTAACCACGTGGCCCGTGCTGTCGCAAGATATAGGATGGCGGCATCACTGTTGCATTCCCATTGGACTCATGCACCTCCTGGGTGGTTTTGGTTGGTTTTTTTTTTTTTTTTTTCAGGGTTTTGAGGGGGGATTTTGTTTGTTTGTTTGCTTCTTTTCCAGAGTGTGGAAAGTCTACAGTGCAGAAAGGCTTTAACCTGCCAATTGATTTTAAATACTTCCCCCTGCGCAGGGCTGTATGCATCCTGCCAAGCTGCGTTATATTCTGTACTGTGTACAATAAAGAAGTTTGCTTTTCGTTTAACAAGCGCCTGGAACGCCTCTTTCTTGCCCTCAGTGGTCTAACTTTCAAGCAAGCAAAAGCCACCTTTACTCCCCGTACCCTTACCCCTGCCGCACAATTATTTTGCCTTACCAATAGATGGTAGAGTTCAAAGTAGTTAAAGAAACTGTTACCTGGATATTCTAGTTAAAAAAAAAAAAAATCATCCAAAAGGGATGAGAGATAGAAAGATTCTTTTCTTAGCCAGTGGTGAACAGAGATCACCCCACCCCTCATCCCACTTAGTCACCAACTCTTGATAACTAATTTTTAAAAACAGAGTTCATGTTTGGACCTTGGATTGTGTGAAAAGATTAACTAGACTAGGCTAGTTAAAAGATTAGCTAGACTAGTCCCAGGATGATTCTATTTTAGACCCTTAGACAGATACCTTGAAAACCAGTAAAAACTTACAAGACCATTTCCTAATTTTCTCCCAACAAGTTTTGCTTTTGACAAGTAAAAATTTTACTCATTAGTAAAATTTGGTCCCTTTATTAAAAAAAAAAAAAAGAACTTCCTGTTGTCTTGTTGTGTTTCTTTCTGGCCATTCAACAGTGGGTATCTTTCCTCCAGGTATCTCTTTCTTGTGAGAGTTTATCACTTGGGAAACCCATGGAAGGAAATCAAGTTTGCAGGGTTGTGTGCAGGTATTATGCCCTTTGGTGTTCTGTACCTTTAATTTGGGTTTTGCAAGACTCCTATTACAATGGAGAAATAAAATTGAGCCTTTTTTCAAGTCTACAACAGAAGGCTTTCTGTAAGTTTATCTACTATCTTTCTTTCACTGGTTTACAAGCTTTAAGTGTAGTAACATCGAGACTGAATCGGTGCACAGCCACTCTATTTGGAGCTTGTGGGGAATGAATGTCTGCCACATAAACCCCATTAGCTTCAACAGATTAAGAAAAGATGCTTAGGGAGAAGGGGCAGGGGTGCAGGACAAAGGGGCCCTCCTCTCAACTCCACCATGATAAGGCTTTGACAGTCAGCTCCCCCATTATTCACAGGCTCATTATCCAGCCTGGGCCCAGACCCAGATCGTTAACCTAATGCGGGAGGTCACCAAACACTGCTGCCCTTCTAGTGTTGGGCGCTAGGATAAGGAAGCCAGAAAATGTGAAGTTTATTCTTCATCAGAGTCTCTTTTCACGAGCCATGCCAGAGGAACAATGCTTATTCAGTTGTCAGATGACAAAGAGGTAGTGTGAGGGCAAAAGAATGTAGTTCTGAAAGCCAGAGTATGTGCAGAATCTCAATTCTGATGCAGCTGGGACAAATGGAAACTAATGTGGAAGAAAAACACTCATGTACCCAGACAGTTGGAAACCTTGGAGAGACAATCTGATGCCCAGCCTTGCAGGTGGCTAGAGCTCAGCGTGTAGCTTCCAAAAATGAGCAAAAATGGGAACGTCCAGAAAAATATCCATTTTAAGGCAAACATATATAATGTAAGTATTGATGCTATTCAGCATAATGTACTTAAAATAGGTGCCCGGAGTGAGAGTGATACACAGGCAAGCAACTGTATCCTTTGATCCCAGCAAATACACTGATAATCCCATTGAAAAGGGGCCCCTTGACTGACCAGCCTTTCCTTACTTAGCTTCTCCAATTTAACAGCTGGCTCAACCTCCAGGCCTGGATTTGTTGACCTTGGCGATGAACCTCAGATAGCTAACCTTTGGATAGCACTTTACAGTTTACAGAGCACTTTTTTTTTTTTTTTAAATCTCCATTACCTTTTTGGCAATCTTTCTTAAATGGAATCACTTTGTTGAAATTGAATCTGAAAATACTCATGTCTGTCAGCCTCCAAAATTACTTTCTTCCTTGGAATGTTTACAGTGGCTATTGTGGAAATAAGACTAGACCCTTGAAGGCTGGACATCTGGTTCTGGTCCCTGCTCTATGGTTGACTAAGTTTGACTACACAGTCTTGGAGGACCTCCTAGGTCAATAGCAGAACCAATAATGTGCTGCTTCCCAGACCTCCTAAGAGGCAAGGAGGAAAGGAATTTCTTAGGTAACTCAAGGTGTGTATGTGTAGTCAAATTCAACAATTACCTCTAAGCAAGCTCCAGAGACAGCTCAGTCCCACAATTAAAGACATATGTTTATCCATTTTCCAAGCACCACTAAATACCTACTAGATGGAAGGCACTGAAGGATACGGAAATTATATTAATGACATTGTTAAACTAAAGGGCTGTTTGTATATGATAACACATGTGATAATCCCTGCTTCCACTTGCTAGCTCCATACTTAAATACTGTGCCACCATCTTACTCTGACTACATTGGCTCCAGGCTGAAGAGCCTGGATCCTCTATTGGTTGAAGGTTATACAGGGATGTACTTCCTACCAGGTATCCATGTGCTGGGAACTATTCAATTAACTCAGGTGGCCGTGGAGCATCAATGGAGTGTGTACCTCTAATAATTAACAGGGCTCTCCTGGATGACCTTATTTCCTTGTCTCCAAGATGGATAAGTCTCCATCTTGAGTTTCCATCATTCAATTATGTATCATGTAAGACACAGTGGTAAGCTTTGTGGAGGGGGAGGAATCACAAACCCACCCTTCCCTTTAACAACTCTCAAGCTAGTGGGGAAAACATTTCTTTATATGAAACTAGAATCTAAGATATAACATACCAAGTATCGGTTATCCAATAGTCTATTCTATGCCAGGGACTGGGATTACATCTGGGGAAATGAGAAAGGAAGAAAGAAATGATAGCATTTGTTGGAAGGTATTAAGTACTATGGAAAAAAATAAAGCAGGGAAGGGACATAAGTGAAAGATGGGGGTGGAGAGTTGCACTTTTAAACAAGGAAGTCAGAGAAGACCTCACAGTTGAGCAAAGACTTGCGAACAGTAGCTGCCATGTGGATATCTAAAAGAAAAGTGAAGCTTTGAGCAGGCTTGACATATGGAATAGCAAGGACTATGAAACTGGATTGAAGGAAGTCTGAGAGAGAGTATAGTAAATTATAATCAGGAAAGGAACTGGGGTCGTAGCACCTAGGGCCAGCAAGATTTTTAGGACACTAATATCTACTCATGTTTAGCTGCCAAGAGTTTTTTGAGTTTAGAAATGACATCATCTGATGTATTATATTTAAAGGATCACTTTGACATCTAAATTGAAGTGACTAGGAAAGAAGCAAAGATCATTATAGTCTGCTGCAGTAACCCAGGTGGGGCAAGAGGGTGACCAGGGGCCTAAGGAGGGCATAACTGGATACATTTTTTAAGATAGATACATTTTTAGATCTGAAGTGAAGAAAAAAAGAGAAGTTGATTATGCCTCCAAGATTTTTGGCCTGAGCACAAGGAAGACTGAAGTTGCATTAACAGAGAGTTGGAGCAACAATTTGGGTTGGGGGTGAGGGAAGAACAGCATTCCAATGGGCATGTCAACTTTGAGAAGGCTGTTAGAAATCACATGGAAACACCAATTGGGATGTGGGAGTCTGGAGTTCAGGAAAGAGACACAGCCTGGAGATAGAAATTGGGAGTAGTCAGTGTGTGCAGGAGTATTTAAAATTGAGGCTGGATGAAATCACTAAGGAATAAGTATAGATACAACAAAGAGAGGTTCCAAGGACCAAGCCCCTGGGACACTCCAAGATTAAAAGATTGGAGGGGCAAAGAAGACTGAAAAAGACTGGCTGGTGAAGTAAGGATAACCAAGAGGGAGTTTCCAGGAGGAAGAGATCCACTGTGGCAGCTGCCTCTGATGTGTCAAGTAAGATGAGAACTGGGGCTGGATTAGTAGCACAGGTCATAGATGATGTGCATGAACCACTCCATGAAGTGGCAGATACAACAGAACCGATCAACATTATTGGCATCCAGCCAGGGACAGGCACATACCTGTAGTCCCAGACACTCAGGAGACTGAGGCAAGAGGATCACAAGTTGGAGGCCACCAGCCTGGGCAACTTAGCAAGACCCTGTCTCTAAATAAAAAGGGAAGGTAGCTCAGAGGTAGAGTGCCCCAGTACTGGAGGGGTGGGAGGTGGGGACATAACTAACCAAAGTAAGTTGGGCACAGGGATCAGAGAAAGAGAAGTCTTCATGGATTTCAAAATCATGGATTTGAGTTCAGCTCAGTCTTTCTCAAAAGCCCTTCCACTCCACCCTCAGATTCTCAAAATCTGAAAGAAGCCTAGAAATTCCTGCCAGATATTGTGCCCAGAGGAACAGGGTAGAAGGAGCCATTCGAGGATAAAGGAGGAAGGAAGAAGCTAGATGCTGTTACCACTACCTTCCCATCCCTTTGGGATTCTATTTATTCACATTTTGTGCTCTTAAAATAAATTTCTATTTTTGAAATTTTAAATGTTTTAAAAATAACTTTTTTCATATTACACAATTAGCACATGTTCTTTGAAGAAAAATGGGGAAAAAATATAGCCCAAATTAAAAACTATTCTGAAAACTCAACCTAGAGATCACAGTCAACAGTTCACTGTACAGCTTTTCAGATGATTTTTCTCAGTACAGTTTGTTTTTGTTTTGTTGTTGTTTTGTTTGCTTGTTGCAGTGCTAGGGATCTAATCCAGGCTTCAAGCATTTTAGGCAAGCACTCCTCCACTGAGCTACATCCCTAGCCCCTCAATATGGTTTTTAAAAAATAAAAAGTGGTCAATCTACATTTACAGAATTTTGTAACTTATTATTTAAACAACTCACTTTGAAATCTTTCTATATCAAGAAATGTTCCTCTACAACACATTTTTAGTGACTGTATGCTGTTCCACAGTAAATGGACAACGTGTTCAAACAGTCGCATTTGTCAGAGGCACCACAAATGTCTATTCAAAACCAAGCCAAGCCAAGTGACCTACACCCCCCCCACCAAATTAAAAAACAATAACAAAAAATAATTTGGAGCTTTTCTAATATTCCTAACTAGCAGCAAACTCCTCTATTAATTTTACCTTCTAAATACCTTTCAAATCCATCTTCAGCATTAAGTCCCATAACGTAATCCACATTCTCTCTCACCTGTACCATTGAAATCGGCACTGTGTGTATTTGTAGTATGAAGACCACATATGGTTTATTTATCTGATGTCCTGTTGATGGACATTTGAGGTTTATATTTTTATTTTTTAATGGCTGTTATAAATAATACTTCTATAAATGTTCTAGCAAAGTTCTTTTTGTAATACATATTTATATCTCTCTTGAGTAAATACTTAGGATCTCAATTGCTGGATCATGGAATAGATGTTTTCCATAGATAAATATTTATTGAACAGCCTTCACCTCATACCTCATCCATCCTCCCCCTCCATATTGTACTCAGAGTGATTTTATTTTTCTTTCTTTCTTTTTCTTTTTTTGTACTGGGGATTGAACCCAGAGGCATTTAACATTAAGCCACATCCCCAGCCTTTTTTATTTTAAGGCAGAATCTCACTACATTACATAAGGCCTTGCTAAATTGCTTAGGCTGGCCTCAAACTTGTGATCCTCCTGCCTCAACCTCCTGAGCTGCTGGGATTACAGGTATGTGCCACCTGTGCCTGGCAAGAGTGATTTTCTTTTAAAGTCAAGTCTCCCCCTGCTTGAGACCTTTCAGCGATACCCATTGGAATGGCTAAAATAAGAAAGCCTAGCAACACCAAACGTTGTCGTGCATACAATGCTGGTGGTTGTGTGAAGAAGTACCACCACTTTGGAAAACTACTTAGCAGTTTCTTATAAAGGAAAATATTTATCTATAGAAAGCACCTATGATCCAGTAATTCCAATCCCAAGGGTTTATTCCAGAGAGATATAGATACGTATTATTAAAAAAAAAAAACTTTGCTAGAAGATTTATAAAAGTTTTATTTACAACATCCACTAAAAAAATAAAAATAAACTCAAATATCCATCAACAGGAGAACAGATAAACCACTTGTGGTGTGCATACTACAGTGCCATGGATAAGTCTCAAAAACATCATATCAGCCGGGCGCAGTGGCACACACCTGTAGTCCCAGGGGATCAGGAAGTTAAGACAGGAGGATCTTGAGTTCACGGCCTCAGCGAATTCGAGGCACTAAGCAATTCAGTGAGACCTTGTCTCTAAATACAAAATAGGGCTAGGGATATGGCTCAGTGGATGGGTGCCCCTGAGTTCAATCCCTGGCACCACCCCCCAAAAGCCATATTAAACTAGAACAAATAAATAAATGACACAAAATAATACATACTATCTGATTCAATTTATGTGGGATTTTAAAATAGACAAAGCTAATCCCTGGTGATAGAGAGCAATAGCTGAGGATGAGTGGAAAGGTATTGATTGGAAGGGTAGAGTGGATGTGCTGTACCTTGGCTTGGGGAGTTGTTCATGTATCTATTTGTTAACACTCATTGAACTGAACACCTGGAGTAAAGGATTAACTCGGCTTGCATTTTACCCAAACCTTGCACATTCCAAAAAGTTTAGCCTTTACCTGGCTCCTGGGCAATAACTTTTAAACCCCTGGAATATCCTGCTTGATAAGTGTGTTTTTATTTATCTGGGACCTTGAGCCATACCAGATAACCTATGATAACACTGTGATTTATGGCAGGGACCTTAGCCCCCTGTGGATTCTGAAAGGAACTGAGTAACTAAGGTCAGCCATGTGCACCATCGGTCATGCCTGTGTGACCCACCCACCGTACGAATCTTGGACATCAAGGCTCACATGAGCTTCCCTTGTCAGCAATACTTCATCAGTGTTTTCGTACATCAGAGCTGGAAGAATTAAGTGCTTTTCATCTGCCACTGGGAGAGGACAACCTGAAGCCTGGGCCCGGTGTCTCCCAGACTCCACCCTATGTGCCTTTTTCCTTTACTGACTTTAATCTGTATTTTTTTACTATAATAAACTATAACCCTAAGAGTAACAGCTCTTCTGGGTTCTTTGAGTCCTTCTCACAAGTCACTGAACCTAACGATGATCTTGGTGTCCTCAAACACTTCTCCAATGAAGTCTGAATCTTAGAAAAAGGAGCTGTGTCTCAGCCCTATGAGTGGCATCCATTCTTTAGATCTTCTCTCTCTTCACTTCTGAACTGCCAATCACCTATTATTCCAATTCCCTGTTAGGAATTCTTTATATTAAACTTTCCCTATTCAAATTACTTAGTGGCTTTTCTCTTCCGTTTGGACCCAGATGAATGCAGCAGTCATGTTATTCATTTCTCTCTAAAGATAAGCTGAACACTGTATGTTATCTCTGGGCTAGGGTTATTAAGAAGCAGTGATACCTCCTATATATGTTCTTCAGGTTGGATGGAGATGATGGTGAGATCTTGGGAAATGGCAGAGTCAAAGATGGAAGAAGCCTGGGTCTCTGATTCACCACATGCTGGAGAATCAACAAAAAATAAACCTCCAATTGTATTTGAACAATGTTTGGGTCTATTTGTAACAGCAGTCTAGCTTACCCTAACATTCTTTGTTCACTTAAATGCATGCCTAAGAATGGAAGAAGTTGTGTGTATGTGTGAGATATAGAAAAGCCAATCCATTCTCAGAATACTTCCAAGTTGTATGCCAAAATTCCCATGCTTATTTTTCATAAGAAATTATTTTTTTTCTCAGAAATTATTTTTAATGATCTCTCTTATGTAACTTTTCTAGGTCCTCCTTTAATTTTGTTGAAAATAAAAGATTGGAGACAATTTAACTTGTGAAGAAATTTGTACTAGTCATTAAAACCTAATCATTTTCTCAATTTCTGAGAGGTATAGCAAAGGGGCTTTACCAAGACTTAGCTAGCAGTGACTGCACCAGTGGTTGTCAAAGTGTGGATTTCAGACGAGCTACATGGGCATCACTTGCCAACTTGTTAGAATGCAAAATCTCAGGCCCTGCCCCAGACATGTGGAATCAGAAACTCTGAGAGTGGGACCCAGGAATCTGATTTTCACCAGGAAGGCCTCCAGGTGATTTTGATGCATGCTCAAGCCTGAGAACCACTGCCTTACATTATATCTGCAATTCTTCCTCTTGAACTGCCACTTAATCAGCTGGTTTCCAAATCACTTAAACATTAAAATATTAATTCCAACATAGTTTTTCCATTTATTGTATCTATCAGTGTGTAAAAACATTGCTACAAACTTACTGAGTTCAACCCAAGAAATTATTTTCTCCCAATTTCTGTGGGTTAGGAGTTTGGGCACCAAACCTAGCTGTGGTTATCCAGCTGAGTCCTCTACTTCACAGTCTCCCCAGGCTGCAGTCAAGGTGTCAGTGGGGACAGCAGTCACATCTAAGGCATGGCTGGGAAAAGATCTACTTCTAAGGTCACATAAGAGTTGGCAACATCAGTTCTTTGCTGGATGCCAGCTAGAAGCTACCCTCAGCTCCTTGAGTCTCCCTCATTGGGTCACTTGTTCTTCAAACCAGTGAAGGAGTCTCTCTGTTATAATCTTATGTAACACAATCACATACACACAATCATGTGCATCCATGGTCCTTGCCATATTCTCTTAGTTAGAAGAAAGTCTTAGGTTCCATCCCCATTGATTGGGAGAGGGTTACGAAAAGGCAAGGATACCAGGAAGTGGGGATCATGGAACCACCATAGAATCTCTCACATCTCAATTTTTTGTTTTGTTTTGTTTAAATGCCTTTGTCTTATTGCATACTTTAACTCTGTTTTGTCAAAACTTCAAAGATGCCATTTAGATAATTCAATAATGAATGTTCTAGAAAATGTTTTCCAGAATAGTTTTGGCAAAGCTGAGCCTCATTGTCAGACCAATAAATCAGATTCTGACTTTAATTTGCCAGAGAGTCTGGTGTCATTTTTTAATTCAAATAAATGTGCCACTACACATTCTAAGGGATAAAAATTTAAAACTTGGAACAATATGTTTTGTATTATGTATCATCACAAGAAATATTACTAAAGTAACCAGGCATGGAGGTGCATGCTCAAGTCCACAGTTCCTGGGAAGGTGAGACTGTATCTCAAAAAAGAAAAAAAATAAACTACTAAAGCAGACAAAGATTAAACTGATACAGATGCAGATCTAACAAATTAATCACACCAAGTTACCAAAGCAAGATGATAATGGTAGTCCTCCTTATTTTATAATTACCTAAATTATAAAATTGGTTAAAATTACCAATTATTATTAATGTGATGAGTGTTGCTGAAGGCAAGGTACTGCTTTGGTAAATGTGTGTCCATATAGGTACTGAATTCTGGTGGACAGCTTTTGGGAATAATGCAATTAAGTGATGCATTTAAAAGGCCAAAATAGCTCCATTAATTTCATTAGGCATTATGATTAAATTTTCCATGTATTTAATGAAAAAGGAAGGTATATATTGCTATAACTAATTGGCCCAGCAGCTAGCATATAATTTTATTTTTTGTTAATAGGAGGTAGAAAATCTTATTATAAACTGAAATAAGATGAGTATTGACTATAATTATAATGCACATTTCATAATATGATTTGATAAAATGGATTTTAACTGAATGCTGCACAACAAATTTGAAAGCACGTGGATTTTTATGTAGCATTACTTTGTGTGCATGTGTTCATTGTGTTTACAAACTTGTTTTTGTAGAAATTTCAAGTCCACAAAAAGAAGAAAGAATATAAATACATATAAACACTTAAATTTATCTGTCACATCTGTTTATTCACTTTTTAATTAATTTCAGACATTCTCCAGCCTCATTGTTTATTAGAATGCCTCCTGAGCTGGATTTGATATTTCTTATGGTTGGATTCAGGTTAACGGTTTGGGGCAGGAATACCACTAAGTGCTATTATGTATTTCCTGCCACATCACTTAAAAAGACACATGTCAGTTTGCTCAAACATTATGGATTCTGGGTTTGATCATTTTGTTAAGATGGTGATGTGTATGTGTATTGATCAGCTCAGGACATTGAGGTTATCCATCATCTCAAACATATATCATTTCTTTGTGTTGAGGACACTCAAAATTCTCTCTTCCTGCTATTTTAAATGGTATGATACAATATTGTTGACTATACTCACCCTTCTGTATAATAGAATATGGAGCTTTTACAATCAAAAGAATATAAGTATGGGGGCTGGGACTGTAGCTCAGTGATAAAGTGCTTGCCTCACATCTGTGAGGCACTGGGTTTGATCCTCAGTACCACATAAAAATAAATAAAGATACTGTGTGTTCATCTAAAACTAAATAAATACTTTTTTAAAAAAAGAACATAAGTATGGAATCAACTGAGGTATCCATTAACAGATGAATGGGTAAAGGAAATGTGATACATATATACAATGGAATACTATTCAACTATTAAAAAGAATGAAATCCTAGCAACATGGATGGACCTGGAGATAACTGTTAAGTGAGAGAAGTCAGATACAGGAAGGCAAACACTGCACGAGTTCACTCATATGTGGAATTGGAAAGAGCTGAGCTGAGACAGGAATAGTGGTTACCAGAGGCCAGCTGATAGAGGTTGGTTCACAGATACAAAGTCATAGCCAGTTCCGGTGTTCTGTTACACAGTTGGGTGAATATTGTCAACAATATTGTATCATATCATTTAAAACAGCAAGAAGAGGAGCTGGGATTGTGGCTCAGCAGTAGAACACTCCCCTAGCATGGGTGGGACCCGGGTTTGATCCTCAGCACCACATAAAGGCATTGTGTTGTGTCCATCTACACCTAAAAAATAAATATTATAAATAAATAAATAAAATAGCAAGAAGAGAGAATTTTGAGTGTCCTCATCACAAAGAAATGATATATGTTTGAAATGGTGAATAACCTCAATGTCCTCATTGATCAATACACAATGTGTAAATATACTGAAACATCACACTATACCCATAAAGTTGTGAAATTACTATCTGTCAATTTTAAAAATAGCAAAATAAACAAAAACACTTTTCCCTGGTGTACTTAACCCATTCCCTAACTAAATATCACCCACTGGTTTTATCTGATGAACTTGCCTACATAAAGTTACACATTGGTAGTCGCTCAGCATTAACTATCTGGTATGTCTTGAAAGATTAGTAGATCCAGGAAACTTTCCAGATACATTTAGAAGAATCAACATCCTTGACCTGTGTTGTTTCTTTTGCCAGAGGGGTTATTTCTTCCACTGAGTGACAGCTTAGAGAGGAGTATTAAGAACACCTGGAAAGAATTCTTATCTAGAAGCAAAGCCAGAGATTGGGATTCTTGCTCAAGTGGTTGACTGGGAGTGCTCTCAGGAGAAGGGGAGTAAAGGTAATCAGAGAAGGCAAGGAGGAAAAGTTAAGCAAGAATGCTCTGGTGCACAAAGTTAGTCCCACTTTGAGATAAGATGATTGATCTTTTGTACCCCATGAAGGTCAGTCATTAGCCATTTGGGGACAGTCAGGACACAGCCTCCCTTGTACGAAGTCTCCTGACTGGCCAAGGGTGGGCCTCCGAAGGGAGCAGCTAAGAATTGTTGTTATCAGCCATTGCTCATAGCAACATTCAGCTCTGAAATGTGATTAAATATTGAGCTAATCAAACAAAAGACATTTGAAAAGACAGTTCCTCTAGTGATGACTCCCAGAATAAATACATGGACCAATGGATCAGATTGGAAAGACAAGTTCATATTAGAATGTTATATGTAAATACAAGTCTTATTTCAAATCAATAGTTTTGGGAGTTTTGTTGCTGTTTGGGGGGCATTTTGTAATTTAGTCAGGGGTCTTTTAATTGCAAGCAAAAGCTATATATATCATTACTGAGACTGGGTAGGACATACTGAATCCAGAGGCTCAAATAATTTGACCAGTACTTTTTACTGTATTGGTTTCTTTCTTGGGCTTTACATGATGGTGGTCCCTGGAAGCCCAAGCTTACACTTTTTCAGCTTCAAATCTAACAGAAAAAGGCTAACTTTTATAAAATAATGCCAATAGGGCCAGGCACAGTGATGCACATCTGTAATCCTACAGTCTCAAGAGGCCGAGGCAGGAGGACTACAAGTTCAAAGGACAGCATAAGAAACTTAGTAAGGCCCTAAGATACTTTGCAAAACCCTGTCTAAAAATTAAGAAAAAAAATTAAAGAGCTGGGAGTGCAGCTCAGTGGCAAAGCATCCCTGGGTTCAATCCCCAGTACCAAAAAAAAAAATAAAATAAGTAAAATAAAATAATGCCAATATAGCTCTAAGAGCTTAGTATTCTTGATTCTGATTGGCTTAGCTTGGGTTATACTCCATCCCTGAACCAAACCAATCACTGCGGCTAGGAGAATGATACCAAGGTTGATTTACATACTCAATCCTGGAGCAGGAATTGAGGTCAGTTCCAAACCAACTCTAGGAATGGAGAGGTGATTCCCCAAGGAAAAAGAAGGGCTGTTATTGAGAGAGGGTGGGAAGGGTGGGGGCTAGAGATGCTGGGCAGAAGGCAAAAGCAACAGATGTCTACTATAATTGATGATTCAATCAAGATGTTTAGATATCTCTTAAGCCATTTTAAAAGGCCATGGTTAAGGGGTAGAGAGTGAAGCTAGGCACTTACTCATTTTTACATCAATATAAATTCCAGATGATTTAAACAAAAACCACAAAAATACTGGAGGAAAGCATGATTGAGTAATTTTAAAAGCTGGGATTAGAAAAAGCTTCTTTAAGCATGACACAAAACTCAGAAACCATAAAGGATAATATTGATAACATTTGACCACATAAAACCTTAAAAGCTTTTCTCCATGAAAAATACCAGGTCAAACAAAATAAGGAAGATCCACAATGAAGATATAATAGTTATGAAAATCCATATACCAAGTAATGTAAGAACAGCAATCATACACCATAAATTATATAAGATATAAGGAGAAATAGACAAAAACACATTAGTAGGAGAGTTTAATTCACCTCCCTCAGTCTGAGACAGGTCAAGCAAATAAACAAATAAGAAATGAGAGGTAAGACCTTATATATAATTATTAGTAAGAAAGTTCTGGCAGATAAAATTTCAATCCCACATACTGTGAAAATAAAGAGTACATTCTCCCCACTCCCAAGGACCATGAAACATTCATGAAACTTGACTAAGTAGTAGGCCACAAGAAAGCACTATCAGACCAATATACAATAAAACCAGTAACAATGAGAAAATCAGGAAATAAAGAGTCCCTTCCAAAGTGAAAAGAATGTTAAAATTCTGTCTTAGACATTTATTGGGTTTAAGGAAAAAGAACAAGTGTGGTCTATTTAGAAACAATAATAATGAAAACCACATATCAGAAACTAGTAAATAGAGTTCAACCTTCAGGGGAAATTTCATGCTTTTATATTGATAAAGAAGGAAGCAGAAAAATGCATTAAGCATCTGCCCCTCCCCCAAATTAGAAAAAGAGAAGAAAATAAAGGAAAGTAAAAAGGAAAGGGATAATTAATGTGTTAGAAAACAGGGGAAAAAACAAGAAATAAGAATAAATCCAGACATAATGAATAAATTAAAGAAAACATAATGAAGTAGATACAAATTTAGCCAATCTTATCTAGAAAAAGAGAGAGAGAGAGGGAAATTGGGTGCAGTGGTGCAGAAATTGCCTGCAATCCCAGCTACTTGGGAGGCTGACACAGGAGAATCACAATTCAAGGCCAGCCTGGAAAATTTAGCAAGACCATGTTAAAAAAAGAAAGGAAAAAAAAGGGGGGGAGGATGGTAGGCAAGATAATGGTTCCCCCAAAGATATCCACACTCTTTAATTTCCAGAATCTGTAAATATGCTACTTTACACAGCAGAAGGGACTTTGGAGTTGGGATTAAGGCACAGGATCTTAAAATGGGGAGATTATCCTGTATTATCCAGGTGTACTCAGTTTAATCACATGAGTCCTTAAAATCAGCAGAGGTCAGTAAGATGTGACATTGGGGTTGGGGAACACATGCCTAGTATGAGCAAAGTTCTAGGTTCAATCCCCAGGTCTCACACACACACACACACACACAAAGAAAAAGAAAAGAAAAAAAAGAAAGAAAAAAGGAATTTAGGAAGTTGTGACAATGTCTGAAGGCTCTGAGAGCTGGGAAATGAGAATGTGACCTGCCATGGGAGATTTGAAGACAGACATAGGAGGCCACAAGTAAGTCAAAGAATGGAAGTGGCCTCTACAAACTAGAAAAGACAAAGAAAGAGATTCTCTCCAGAACTCTAGGAGCAACACAGCCTGCCACCCCTGATGGCATCCTGGTCACACCCAAGTTAGACTTCTGACCTTCTGAAATGTGAGCTAAGAATGTGTATTGCTTTAAGCCACCAAGTTTTTTGGAATTTGTTACACAAAAATTGAAACTTAATACAAGAAGCAAGTTCAACTTCACAAAATAAGAAATGACAAGGGAAAAATAAACTTAGAGCAGAAGAAACAAACAAACAAAAAATCATCAAAATATTTTACTAACTCTATACAAGTAACTTTGAAGACCTGAATGAGATGCATGTTTCTTTTTGTAGTTGTAGATGGACAGATGCATTTATTTTATTTGTTTATTTCATGTGGTGCTGAGGAAAATAAAATTCACCCAAACCAATTCCAGAGCAGGTAGAAAATGAAAATAGACCAATTTCCATAAAAGAAGTTTAACAGAGAGCTACTCCCTCAAAAAGAAAAGGCTCAGAGAATTTCACTAGAAATCTTACCAAGCTTTTGAGATTTGATAATGCCAATGCTATTTAAACTATCCCACAGTTTAGATAAAAGGGAACTGATGGGGGCTGGGGTCATGGCTCAGTGGTAGAGCACTTGCCTTGTATGTGTGAGGCACTGGGTTTAATCCTCAGCACCACATAAAATAAACAAATAAAATAAATGCATCTGTCCATCTACAACTACAAAAAAAATTTTAAAGGTAAATGATGCACTTTTTTATGAGAATATAACACTGACACTAGTAAATAACAAACATTGCACACATACAAACTGTAAATCAATTTAACTTAGATGCAAAACTCCTAAGTTAAACATTAGACCCAGTAGCATAAATAAGAAGTAGCTACTATGTAATGTTTTTTCTAAGAATGGAGAGATAGTTCAATACTAGCAAATCTATCAGTATAATTCATTGTTAATAGATTAAAGAGGAAATTATTTATTTATTTATTTATTTATTTATTTATTTTGGGTACAGGGGAATGAACCCAGGGCACTTAAGCACTGAGCCACATCTCCAGCTTTTTTATATTTTATTTTGAGACAGGATCTCAGTAAGTTGCCTAGGGCCTTGCTAAATTGCTGAGGTTGGCTTTGAATTCAGGATTCTCATGCTTCAGGCTCCCAAGCCTGGGATTCCAGGCATATGCCACTATGGCCGGCAAGATGGTTAAACTTGCTTACAGAGATTCAGGAAGTGCTGCATAGCAAAGATGGCCCTATCCAAAATACCAACTACATCTTTGTCAAAAACCCCATTGGAGCTGTGCCTGAAAATCGGACTTTGGGGGTCAAAGTCCCACCCACCATTATTGACTAAGCTCTATGACTGGCCAAGCCACCAATCCTCCTCACTGGTCTTGAAAATGAGCATTTTTCACCAAATGGGAACTCATATCCTTCAGTCACTGACTTGCCCAGATTCTGTCATCACATGGCTGTTGGCCTCTCAGAGAGGCCAGCAATGGTCATGAGCTGATCCTGCCAGTGTTAGGTACAGGCAGAGTAAATCCTTCCACAGTGTAGCCTCCCTGAGCTGGGAGGGCTCACAAATTTACTCAGCTAAGCGTCCAACATCTCAGATGAACAAGGCTCAAGTTTGTAAAACTCTTGGGCTACAAAACATTTTCACTTGCATTCAGTCCTCCCGTTCACCCTGTGAAGTACTTATTACAACTCCAATTTCTTAAATGAGGGAAACTAGACTCAGAGTACGAATCTCTGGCCCTGGATTATTGGGTCAGTTAGTGCAATATAAAACTGGAGCAAAGCTCTATCTTCTGAGGCAAAATGCCACTGGTTGTCCTCAGAGGAAATGCCTGTCTTGGATCTGCTCCCTCTGGACCAGGCTGGGCAATGACCTCTCTTCACCACCCTCCTTTCCTCAGGCCATTCTTTTCACTTGGATGAAAACTAACTAAGGAGCAGAAAAGGAGACCTCTAGCTTGCTCTCACCTTTTGAGGAAGCAGCTTTCTAACACAGCAATGGCTTGAAAGGTAGTGAGCTCTCTGTCACTGGGGGTGTTTAAGAAGACATTGGGTGACCATCTGGCAAAAACATGGTAGAAGAGATTCCTAATTCACAAGCTAAAAAGATCCCCAAGGTCCCTTCCAAATTGGAAAGGAGAAGACTCAGAGCCTAGGGAGACAGCATGGTCGGAAGCTGTCTGGGCTGAGAGTCAAATCTGGAGAAGGAAATAAAGAAAGGAGAAGAAAAAAATCTGAAAGCGATTGTGAGGACTAAAGCAGATTCTTCCTTTCCAAGAAAGAGACCGGAGCCCCAACAGGGATGGGGAGACAAACTGGGTTGATGCCTAGAGAGGAAGTTAGGGGAAATGTCAGTGTTTCTCAAATAGCCTTGCCCAGAAAATGTGTCAACAAACACCCAGCCAAACTTCACAGATACAACTCAGTCAGCACAGACTAGAAACGGGAGGAGCCGTCTCTTGAGAGAGAAGCACTTGAATTGAGTTAAAAATATATTAAATTCACAATCAATCAAAAATGCTAAAGGCCCAGAGAATATCTTTGGACTTTATCTTTGAACCTCTTCCATTTCTCTGAAAGTAGGTGGTGTGGGATTCTTTTTTAAGCATTATCTGAATCAACAATGAGGGTGTGGGGAGGACTGGCCTCCCAATGGGAAATCTGCTTTCACCTTTCAGCACATCAGTATCCTGAATGCAATTCCAGAGGGAATTCTGGGGACTGCTGCTTTCTTTAAAATGGAAACCAGGTCCAGAATGCATCTTTGCAGCCTGGCAGCCTGGAGTAATAAACAGTTCCAGGTGAAAAACAGATTTATTTTTACAGTGTCCTAAAAAAATGCCGTTTCCCCCCCACTCTGAAATCCACTAGAAATCTCATTCAACTCCTTTCTTCAATTATGGGTATAAAAGCTTTTGTAGGTTTGAAAAAAATTTTCAAAATAACTCCTTTCTTACACATGTAAAACATTGAGAATATACACATGTACCTATCCCCCCCTCCAAAAAAAGGAGTAAGTATCCTGTTTCTCCACTATCCAAAAATAAGCATTTTGGTATGTTTACTACTTTAATTTTTTTTTAATTTTAGATTTTCGAATGGTTAAAATCAAAGTGGTATTAAAAAGATATTCCTTGAGAAGCACTTCCCCTCCCACTCATCCCCCTCCACCATATCTCCCCCTGCCCCATTCCTCCCTTCTCAGGTAAACTCTTTTGGGTTGTCTGTATATCCTTCTGATGTTTCCTAATGCAAATACAAGCACAAACAAATTCTTATTTTACATTTTGCTTACTACACAAGGTTGCATACCACACACACTGCATTTGGCTCTTTGCACTTGACAATATATCCTATTGCAGATTTTTAAAATGTGTTTATGCAAACATTTTAGTTTTTACTAAAATGGAATCAGATTTCTGAAACATGCTTTTTTTACTGGAGGATTTTTTTATGGACATCTTTGCATATTTTCAAATATTCTTCTACGGTATCATTTTCAAAGGCTATGAAGTCAGAAAAAGCCCTAAAATATTACTATAGCTGTTTTGTTTTGTTTTTGCCTCCCCAGGATAATCTCTGGGATAAAAAAGATGATGATGATGATGATGATGATGATGATGATGATGATGATGATTTTTTTGTCTCTGGGCCTTGGAGACAAAGGCCTGTGGATACATACCTGTTATCCCAGGGATCACAAGTTCAAGTTCAGTTTGGGCAACTTAGTGAAACACTGTCTCAAAATAAAAATAAAAAGGAAGAGGAATGTAGCTCAGTGGTAGAATGCCTCTGGATTCATTTCCTAGTACAAAGGGGAAAAAAAAAGGCTGGTGCATTTCCAGATGGATCAGTTATCAGCTGTATGAACTTGGGCACTGAACCTCAGATTCCAATAATTTCTCAACTACAATAATGCCAGCCTTGCCTCTAACCCAGGGCTGTCATGAGAAGTAAATGAAACAAAGGTTAGGGAAAGACCATTCAATGTGAAGCAACAAGGTGCTAAAATACAAATATGACTACACTATACACACTCTCATGCATGCACAGAAACATACAATATACACACAAGCATTTGCATTTTAATAGGAAACTCTTCTTGGTTACTGTTGGTTTTTCAGTGAATACCTTTTCTCAAAATTTTAGTATTCTAAGAAACATTTTTCTTGTTACATATTTATATGCATTATAGAGAAATTAGGAAAGGTAAATAAAAAGGAAAAATTGAAATAATCCATAACTTATTTGCAAAAATCCTTCCAGATATTTCCCATGTGTGCATATAGATATATACTTAAAAGTATATATATATACATATGCACACATTCATACACACACACATATATATAAAATTTACCAAACTGATTCACATTGTACATATTGTTTTTTATAATTTCCTATTCCCACTCAACAATATATTATAAATACTCTTCAAAATTCATAAATAAAGTCTTAGTCATAATTGTTAATAGCCACATAGAATTTTGCCATATTAGTGAGAAAGTATCATACTTTGCCTAATCAATCCATTTTCACTGAAAATTTAAGTTCTTTGGGGATTTTGACTATTATATATAATGTTATGCTGGACATTTTTTTTTTTTTTTGGTACCAGGGATTGAACACAGGGGCAACTACATCCACCCAACTACATCCACCCTTTATTAAAATTTTTATTTTGAGATAGGTGTTGTTAAGTTGCTTAGGCCCTAAGTTGCTGAGACTGGCCTTGAACTTGTGATCCCCCTATCTCAGCCTCCCAAATTGCTGGGAGGCATGTGCCACTACACCCAGCTATGCTGGCCATCTTTATAGTCAAATATCCACATACCTTGACAAAGTCAATTCAGTAGGAGTGTGCATGCTTCTTTTATACACTCAACAGAAGCTCTTAAGCACCTGCTATTCACCAGTGAACTGTCTAGGTATTAGAGTTACAAAGATAAATTTGGCACAGAAACTGTCGCTCTGGGGAAAGACCCTGAAACATTCATGATTACATTTTGAGTTTGCTGAACTCCCTGGGTGTTCCTAGTGTGCCTGGCAAAATTCTACTCGTTTGTCAAGATCCAATCGAAACATGCCCTGCTCTATGGAGCCTTCCCTGATACCCCAAAAGTGAGTAGGACTCTTCTGGAAAATTTTATGACCCCAGAGACCTGTCACATTCCATTTGTAATTACCCACACACACTCCTCCTTTCTCTCTTCCTCTCTACTATTTGTTCCTTAGGGTTGGAGACTGTCTTACTTATTGTCTCTGACTCTGCCCAGCAATATGACCACAATATAGAGGCTGAACACTCATTGATTGAATTGATTCATTGATTGAATTCACTGAACACTCATTGGTTGAATTGCTAGTATGGAACACATTGCATATGTTCAGTAAAATAATAAATACAATGAATTTACATTATGGCCAAGAAGGGCTGTTAGCAAAGCCTCATGGTCAGCAATCAGTTTAAGGGAAGGCTCAGCTGTCCTGGTCCATGAGCTGGGCTAGATTTTTTCTATGTCCCAATTTTGTTGTTCTCTATCTCTCTCAACTCTGAATATTGAAGGTCTATCCTTCATACTTGGGCTCACTTAAGGCAGCCAAGAAACACCAAGGGCTTCCCAGGAAATATCTAGGGCCTAATACTTTTATAATTGGGGAGATTCTTTTAAAGAAAAATACACAAATTCATGCGTACCAAATTAAGTCTAAAAATAATACTTATTTCAATTAAGAAAGAAATCACAACAACTTACAAAATTTTAAACCACAAACCCCAACTGCCTAATATTTTTAAATTTTTCAATTATTCTAAGGAAAATATATAACATTAAGCTAAAGAACAATCCAGATCTATTTTTAAATGGCTACAAATGGGAGCAGGAAATACACAGGATGCCAGAATATAAGGAGGTACTTAAAAACAATGGTGGTCATATTTAAAAGGGCATAGGAGCTGAGTTTCCAATGGTCAAAGCTGGAATAACTTAAAACAACAAAACCAACAACTATTGGATAATAACCCAAAATATAAAATACATATTAAGGGACCAGAGAGATAAAAATTATTGAAGAGAGAGGAAGAGGAAGGGGAAAGAAAGGAAGGAAGAAGCAAAGGAAGTAGAGAAGAAAGGAAGAAGGAAAGGGAGAAAAAAAGGGGGGGAAAGGGAGAACTCTCCTATACAGAAAAATTCCAAATAATTTGTGTGAATATTGCTCTCTCAGGGTTATATAACTCCTCACTCATTAATTGTGGGCTGCAAATATCAATTTCCTTCCAAGAGGGAAGTTGCCTCCAAAGTAGGAAAGGGGGTGGGGGATGGGAAGAGTAACATTCAAGTGGAGAAACCAGGTAATCAAAAATAAAAAGGAAGTATGTTCCCTTGACATGGTATTATGAAAATGGTACTTGACCTCTGAGGTCTTCTTCTCCCAAACCCACTCCCTATATAACCATGAGAAAAACAAATTCTAGACTGGCACCACGGCACACACCTGTAATCCCAGCGGCTTGGGAGGCTGAGGCAGGAGGACTGGGAGTTCAAAGCCAGCTTCAGCAATGTAGCAAGACCCTAAACAGCTCTGTAAGACCCTGTCTATAATAAAATATAAAAGGACTGGGGATGTGACTCAGTGGTTGGTGCCCCTGGATTTAATCCCCAGTACCTCCCCACCGGCAAAACAAAAAAAAAAAAAAAAAGGGAAAAGAAAAAGAAAAACAAATTCCAATAGAGGGGCAATCTGCAAAACCTGAGCCCTCAAAATTGGTCAAGGTCTTCAACAAAGGGAAAGTAAGAAATAATCTCAACCAAAAAGAGTCTAAGTACACGTGACAACTAAATATAAAATAAGATCCTGGATGGGATCCAGAAATAGAGAAAGGAAATTAAGGAAAATAAGGAAATCTGAAAAAGTATAAACTTTAGTTCATGATAATATATCAATATTGGTTCATTAATTGGGACAAATGTGCTTTACTAACATAAGATGTTAACAGAAAGCTAGGAACGGGATATATAGGAACTCTCTGTACTGTCTTCACAATTCTGTAAATTTAAAAACTATTCTAAAAAATAGACTATTAGGAAAATGGCTATAATGCATTGAATTCCTTAATTGTATAACTAAATTATTCTTAAATACAAAATTTAACTTGTTAATGAGTGAGTGTTGGAGTTTTATCACAGAAACACTTGGCCTTCAGGTCATTTTGCCACAATAGGAGAAATTCTCCCCATTCTTTTGTCTAGAATGACCACACATTGTATAATTAATAAGGGGTTTCCATATTGTGTCAGTCAGCTTTCTATCACTATAACAAATACCTGAGGTTATTATCTGATAGAGGAAAGATTTATTTTGCTCATAGTTTTAGAGGTTCCCATCCATGATCAAGCAGATCTGTTGCTTTTAGGCCTCTGTTGAGGGTACCAGATAGCTATGGTAGAGGGAATATGGTAGAGCAAACTGCTCATTTCATAAACAGGAAGCAGGAGAAAGATGAAGTGCTAGGGTCCCATGATCCCCTTTATTGACATGTTCCTAATAATCTAAAGATCACCCACTAGGACCCACCTCTTAAAGGCTTCCCAATAGCACTACCCTGGGATCAGGTCTTTAACACCAGACCTTTAGGGTTTGTTTCAGATCCAAACTGAAGCACAGAGCTTACCTGGAAGTATATCTGTTCCAGTAGAAGTAGGGAGGGGGCCTAGAGCCCAGCAAATTTTCTTTCTTTCCCTAACCCTCTGGTGCATCTGTTTTAGTCAGCTTCTGTATTACTGTACCCCCCAAAAAATGACAATAACAACTTAATGAGAAAAAATTTATTTTAGCTCATGGTTTCAGAGGGTCAATCATGGTCAGCCAACCCCATAGCTCTGGGCTCAGGATGAGGCAGAACATCGTGGTAGAAGAGCAGGGCCAAGGAAAACAGCTCACAACATGGCAACCAGGAAGCAGAGAGAGAGAGAGAGAGAGAGAGAGAGAGAGAGAGAGAGAGAGCGCTCAGCTCACCAGGGACAAAATATAAACCCCAGAAACATTCCCAGTGACCTGCTTTCTCTGCAGCTTCAACTTACTTGCCTCCAGTTACTACCCAGTTAATCCATGTCTGTGGATTTATTCACTGATTAATTGTCTCACACATGAGCTTTTGGGGGATACCTCATATCTATACCATAGCAGCATCCAAGGACTCCCCAGGACTCTGAGCAGTAAGTCGGATCATTCATTCAACAAATTTAGTGTTGCTGGGGATACAGTGGTGAACAAAAGAGACAACATCTCTGTCTTCCATTAGAGGTGGTCTGGAAAATTTTGCACTGGGGCAGTGGTTTTCAATCCTGATTGGATTTTAAAATCACCAGGGAAGCTTTTTAAAAAATACCAATGCCTGGGCCTTTCCCCAGGCCATTAAATTAGAATCTCCAAGAGTGAGGCCCAGGAATCTGTATGCTTTAAATTCTTCCCTGGTAGATTCTGAAATGTAGCTAGCATTGAGAAAAGTTGACTATGTGATATAAGAACCTCTAAAACTCTAAAATGGGTATTCTGTGATCTTTGCCATCATGGAAAAGGAGGAGAAAGGGGCTGAGATCGGGTTCCTGGGGTACATCCCCTCCTCCAAGGGAGTCTGGAAAGGAGTGGAGGGAGCAGAGGTTCCTTAGCTGAAGTAAGGCTGGTGTTGGCAGAAGTGGGGGCGAGGGGAGGATGCTGAGGAGCGGTGGTACGTAGCAACCCACGCACTTGCTCGTTTTAGAACAAATCAGCTCTTCTCAGACATATGTACTGAAGAAGCCTCCTCCTGGAATTTTCCAGACAGAACTGAGGACTACTCCCTGCATAAAAGCATCCAGACTAGATTCTACTTATCTTGGTACAAAGAATCTGAAAACTGGAAGGTCCTCGAGGGGTCACCAGTCTCTCTCCTCTTCTCTCTCTCTTGTGAGTGTGTGCACACACGCGCACACACACACTCTCTCTCTCTCTCTCTCTCTCTCTCTCTCTCTCTCTCTCTCACACACACACACACACACACACACACACACACACACCACTAATATTAATGCCAGGATATTTGACCTACCTTTGGGCATTTTATCAACCACAAACAAGAACTCAGCTTAAATAGGAGCCTAGAAAACATGGCTGAAAGGTAAAGAAAGGGAGGAACAGACAATCCAGAAGCCCAGAGTTGAACAGCTATGCGCCAACCTACCACCTTGTAGGGAAGGAATTAGTTTCCCCACTTGGGGAGGGGGCTGTACCTTAATGGGTCCATTTAGCTCTTACAGGGAAGAGCCAGGATTCACTTTACCTTCACAGGCTTATCCCTGTTTTCAGATGAGGAAACTGAGGTGGAAAGGTTGCAGGAGCAGAGGGAGCACAGCTAGGCTTGAATGCGAGAGCAAGCCAGCCAGCGCTCTTCTCCTCGGAATCACAGAAGCCTACTGATCTGAGAGGCACCATCTGCTTCCTCACCCCCACCAGGGAAGGCTCTGGAGAACCCTCTGTACTATCTTTGCAACTATTCTGTAAATGTGAAATTATTCCAAAAATTAAAAGTTAATTTTAAATGACACAAAATCAATATTGTTGCTCTCAAAATTCTTTTGTATATTATAAATAAACAAGATGAAATTATAATTACTATTATTATTATTATTATTTACGGGTGGGTACCAGGAATTGAACTCAGAGGCACTCAACCACTGAGCCACATCCCCAGCCCTACTTTGTAATTTATTTACAGACAGGGTCTCACTGAGTTGCTTAGGGCCTCACTTTTGCTGAGACTGGCTTTGAACTCACAATCCTCCTGCTTCAGTCTCCCAAGCCACTGGGATTACAGGAGTGCACCATCATGCCCAGCAAGATGAAAATATTATTATTTTATTTTTTATTTTTATGGTACTGGAGATTAAACCCAGGGGTTACAACTAAGCTACATCCCTAGTGCTTTTTATTTTTTTATTTTGAGATAAGGTCTTGCTAAATTGCTGAGGCTAGCCTCAAATTTGCAACCCTCTTGCTTCAGCCCCCAAATCACTGGTATTATAGGCCTCAGTCAAAATGCCTCGCTTCAATATAAAATTATTTTAGAAATGTTGAGGTTTCATCCTTATACATTTGTCAATATTTCTTTGCATGGATACTTTCTAATCAATCAATTTTAAAATGTATCAATCTATTAGCATAAACACAAGTTGTATTCATCTCTTAGGGCTGCCATATCAAAGCACCATAAACCATATGACTTAAAAAAACAGAAACTTATTGTCCCACAGTTAAAGTTAGAAATCCAAAGTCAAGATGTCTGCAGGGCCAAGCTCTCTCTGAAAGCTCTAAGTGGAGAATTTGATCCATGCCTTTCTCTTGGGCTCTAGTCTTGCCAGCAATCCTTGGTGTTCCTCAGTTTAGAGACATATGACTTCAATGTCTGCCCCTATTGTCACATAGTCCCTCTTCCTGTCTGTCTGTATCTTTCTCCTCTTCTTAAAAGGACATCAACATACTGAATTAAGGACTCACCCTACTGCAGTATAACTTCATCTTAATTTACATCTTAGCTATATCTACAACTACCCTATTTCCAAATAAGGTCACATTCTGAAGTTCCAGAAAGGACATGTATTTGGAGGAACACTAACTAATCTATTGCAGTCTGGCTCCTGACCCTCCAAAATTCACATCTGTCTCACATACACAATACATTCACCAACCCCAAAGTTCTCAAAAGTTTCAAGCCATTTCAACATCAGTTCTTAAGTCCAAGATCCCATCTAGAGATAATCAACTCAAAAAATCCCAAATTTCATCATCTAAATCAGTTATGAGTGAGACTCAGGTAGGTACATCCTGGGCAAAATTCTTCTCCATCTGTGGATCAGCAAAATTAGAAAACAAACATATGCTTCCAAAATATAATGATGGGCTAGTTACTCATAAACACTCCCATTGGCAAAGGGGAGAAATAGAAAGGAAGCAGGAGTCATAGGACTCAGGCAAGCCTGAAGCTCAGTGCACAAGTCTCCACATATCTAGGTTCACTAGTCTAGTCTTGTTATTTTTGTTTTTTATTTTTATTTTTACTTTTTGAGACAGGGTCCTGCTATGCTTCCCAGACTAGCCTCAAACTCCCAAGCTCTAGGGACCCTCCTGCCTCAGCCTCCTGAGTTGCTGGTACCACAAACATGCAACCACCGAGCCCAGCTTAGTCTTAGCTCTTTTTATATTTGTTTAAAAATTCCAAAACTTAAAAAATACATAAGGAAAAAATAGCTGATTTTTTTCCTAACATAAGAGGTATAGGCTTATTACACATTTAAAAAAAAAGACTAAATATCAATCCTAATTTGATGACCCATATTGTACCCCACTGTTCACATGTGAGGCATTTCTATATATTCATCAAATTTAGTTTTGTATTTTATCAGTTCTTTCATATTATATTGTAGTGCTGTATAGAAAAAAGGAAAATGACATATATTGAGTACATAGTGGAGTCTCTCTGCTTTGTCCAAGCGTTTCTGTCTGTGCCCCATATTTCCTAGCCATTGTTACAAAAAGCCTTCTTGGAAAAGGCAGTTGCAACTGAAGTTATAACCAGTCATCAGCCACCAGCCACTGAGCCCCACTAAAAAGACCTATGATGACAGAAAGATTTCTCAGAATAAAAATTTATCTTTATTTAGACAGAAGTTTTAGGTCTTTCTAGCATTCAGTGTAGCAACTTGTACTCTTTCTTTTCTAGTTTGGCTGACTAGAAAAGAGTGTCTCAAGATGTTAAACTCTGAATTGTATCATTACAGCAGTTTTCAAAGAAAAGGGAACACGTAAATAATTCTTTGAGTATTCTCAGCTAACAGAATCTGTTGAGTTGCAAATAAAATAAATCTGATTTTAAAAGAAGCATCTCTGTGTACAACCAGGGGCAAAGTAGAATTGGAATAAGTTGGTTGACAATATAATGTTGAAAATTATTCAAGATAATTCATAAAAATCCATCTACATATTTATGTCTTTATACCTCCAAGAACTTGCTCAATATTTTTTTTAGAGTTGGGGTTTGGTAAGAATGTTTAAGTTCAACTATTTAATAAAATGTTTCATTTTTTAAAATGTAACATAAAATCACTGTTAAAGCAGTAACTCAACCACCTAGCACCAATCAGCTTCCCTTCTGTTGGACCATGCATCCTTCGCCCACGACTGTTTTTATTAACTGGGATATCGTCCATCTCTGTGTAACTTTATGAAATGTGTTTTGGCTTGGAGCACAGAAAATCCATTTAGACATTAATAGTCTAGTTGCAAGCTATGTTATTCATTCACAAGAGTAACAACAGTATGCTGTGATTTTTTTCCAGCATTTTTCCCTTAATTTTATTGGCTAATAAAATCCAAACACTGGAACCTTTTGCCCAGAAAGAGGCACCAAAGGAAAGCAGCTGCCCACCCAGACCCCCAGAGGCTCTCCAAAGAGAACTTCAGAGTCCTGGGTGAGGCCCCAGGGGAGAGGGAAGGCCTGTTCTCCAACTGCTAAGCTTCCCTACAGGGTCAGCCAGAGGTTTTCCCTACTTCCTCCTGACTGGAAGAAGAAAATTTAGGTTTCCCTCTAATTCTTGAAATTCAAAATGATGATAGCAAACTATAGAAAGATCCTGAAATAAACCAGGTACGGAAAGACAAATACCATATGTCTCAATCATATAGAGAATCTAAAACAATTGAATCCATAGAAGCAGCCAATTAGAATGGCAATAACCAGGCGCTAACATGGGATGGGGTGAGAGGGCACACAAAGTTGCCAGGCTAATCGGGGAAGTTGCAGTTATACAGGAGGCACACGATTTGAGATCTATTTCGCAGAAGTGAGACTACAGTTAGTAATAATATATATATTTCAAAATTGCTAACAGAAAAAAAAAAATTCAAATGATCAGCATCCAGGCACAGTGGGGCATGTCTCTCCCAGCTGCTGGGAGTCTGAGGCAGGGGATCACAAGTTCAAGGCCAGTCTGGGTGACTTGGTGAGACCCTGTCTCAAACTAAAATGTAAAGGTCTGGGGGCAGGGGAATGTAGCTCAGTTGATGGTAGAGCACTTATGTAACATGCTTGAGGACCTGGGTTCAATTCCCAGCACTGCCAAAATAAATAAGTATGTGAGATGATGAATATGTCAATTAGCTTGATTTCATTAGTCCACAGTGTATACATATATGAAAAAATCACATGGTACCCCATAAATATAAACAATTTTTATTTGTCAATTGGACAAATGGTGATATGGCTGCAGTATATTCCTTTATTTAATTCTTTCATTCAAATGTTCCTTTTCTTCAAAACCTCAACAGGCAATTTTGAGCCAACACTATGTACTAGAACTGATGTAAGACTTTGGGTATATAGAAAGGAACCCAGAGAGGGCTGGGTTGTGGTTCAGCGGTAGAGCGCTTGCCTAGCACGTTCAAGGCCCTGGGTTCGATCCTCAGCACCACATAAAAATAAACAAAATAAAACTATTGTGTCCAACTAAAAAAATAAATATTAAAAAAAGAAGGGAACTCGGGGATAAATAAGAGAGAGGGATGAGTAAACCAACAGTTAAAAATATGAACTGGTGGGAATATCAATGCAAAGTAACTGGGAGCTGATATAGTTCAGTTGGTAGAGTGCTTGCCTGGCATGCACAAGGCCCTGGGTTCAATCCCCAGCACCACTCAAACACAAAAGAAACAAATGGTGCATATTTTGAAACAAAGACTGCTGGCCAGTGACTATTTATAATTGTCACAGTTACTTTGTTTGTTTGTTTTGGAGACGGGATTGAACCCAGGGGTGCACCACCACTGAGCTCCTTTTTATTTTTTATTTTGAGACAGGATCTCACCAAGTTGCCCAGGCTGAACTTGAACTTGAGATCCTCCTGCCTCAGCCTCCTGAGTAGCCAGGATTACAGGCTTGCACCACTGGGCTGGGCATAGTTACTATTTATACTATATAAATGTGGGCATTTATATATTTTAAATTTTTTTTAGTTATAGATGGACGCATAACTTTATTTTATTTATATATTTTTATGTGGTGCTGAGGATAGACTCCAGTGCCTCGCATATGCTAGGCAAGCTCTCCACCACTGAGCCACACCCCAGCCCCAGTATTTATATTTAAATGTGGTGATATATGTATCACCTCAGCTCCATTAGACAAAATGGTGAAAAATATATGTAGGCAATTAACACATAATACAAATAATAAAGAAACTGTTTTAAAAATCCTCTATTTTATCAAAAATATAAGGATTAAGATAATAAAAAGCAAAAATTGTATAAAAATCCAGTTCTTAGAAGTCTGCAGGAAAACCAAAACTCTATTTGATCTAATAGCAATATTGATTTGTACCAACATCTAGGAAGACAACATGGGCAACATGACACAAATCAAAATCATAATCATCTCTCTAAATTATTCTAAGAAAAAAATTGTAATGAAGAAGAAAGACATTTGTGGGCTGGGGTTGTGGCTCAGTGGTACAGCACTTGCCTAGCACATGTGAGGCACTGGGTTTGATCCTCAGCACCACATAATAATACGAAGGGAATATTTCAGATTACAAAGGCTTCATAGCCACCCAAGAAATGGCTTACTTCTTTTTTTTTTTTTTTTTTTTTTAATATTTATTTATTTTTTTAGTTCTCGGTAGACACAACATCTTTGTTTGTATGTGGTGCGGAGGATCGAACCCGGGCCGCACGCATGACAGGCGAGCGCGCTACCGCTTGAGCCACATCCCCAGCCCCGGCTTACTTCTTGATATAAAATTTAATAAAAGGAAAACACAAGATTGTATATATATATATATATATATATATATATATATATACAACTTTAGCCCTCAGATCCATTTGAGACTCGTGCACCAGAAACCTTCAACTAGAGCAGGTTTGAAAGAAATTCTGGAAACTTTAGGCTCAATAATTACATGTTTGTGTGTGTGTGTGTATTTTTTTTTTTTTTTTTTTTTGGTGGTGGTGGTTCAACCAGGGGTTGAACTCAGGGCCACTCAACTACTGAGCCACATCCCCAGCCCTATTTTGTATTTTACTTAAAGACAGGGCCTCACTGAGTTGCTTAGGGCTTTGCTAAGTTGTCAAGGCTTACTTTGAACTCGCCATCCTCCTGCCTCAGCCTCCTGAGTTGTTGGGATTACAGGCATGGCCACCAGACCCAGCTAATTCCAAGCTATTAAACAGTACTTCTGCATTATGCTTCTGTCACCTAGCCACCCCTAGCTGTTGCACCAGAAAAGAAGTTGGACACAATACCTTTATTTCACTTATTTATTTTTATATGGTGCTGAGGATCGAACCCAGGGTTGAGGCGAGCGCTCTACCACTGAGCCACAACCCCAGCCCTAGTCTAAAATTCTTGACCTCCCCAGGAGTGGTGGTGCATGCCTGTAATCCCAGCAGCTCAGGAGGCTGAGGCAGGAGGATCACAAGTTCAAAACCAGCCTCAGCAATTTAGCAAGGTTCTAAGCAACTCAGAGAGATTAAGCACCTCTGGGTTCGTGCCCTTTACCACCCCCAACAAAAAAATATTCTTTATCTCTCAGCTTTCCCTTACCTCCTCCACCAATATAAACCATGGTCTAATATTCATTTTTGTGACTGCTTGCCCCTTTATCAGCCTTGGAACTTGTTAAGTTCCATAAAGTCATGTTTTATTTAACTTAACGTAAAACCATGTACAAGAGGGAATGCAAGGAAATGGGCAATAATTTTGTTAGGCTGGTGGAACTGAGAAAGAATTTTTTAAAATTCACTTTTATGTTTTATTTCACAATTTTTTTTAAGAGTCAATTTTAGGATAGGTTTCACTGTGTAGTATCTGAAATCAGTTTCGGTGCATTTATATCCAATATAAGTAAGCAAGTTCATCTGGCATAAGCAAGTTTATTTATAAACTTGAAAGACAAGGCAAGGCATTTTTTCCAAGAGTAAGGAAGAGGATCATAATTCCATAGATGCTATCACTTTTTACAAAGCCATAATAATTCTGGGAATAAGAAAGAAGCCAAAGATCTAGGCACCTGAATGTGACTGTGTTGGGTATGATTGAAGGAATAGGCCCGACTTTGAAACACACACAGAGAAATCACATCCAAGTGTTTGACAGTGCTGGCCACCCTCATATTTTTCATTGTGAGCAGTGATGAGTCTGAAGGGCCACACTTGGCAGAGTAGCATAGGACCTACCTTGGCTATGACTCAAGTTCACTGTGAGATTCATTTATTTCCTTTTTCCTGTTGTCAGTAATTCTCCAAAATGTTCCAGTTTTATGATATGGCTTTTAAAGGAATTAAATTTGAATAGCACAAAATTGTATAATTATGTTACAATTCCATTGCAATTATTAACAGATCCAAGTCTGCTCCATCATTATTTGGTAATAATGATGATGATAATAATAACAGCTAATATCCATCGTCTGTTTACCACATGCCAGATACAACGCTAAGCAACAGGGAAAATGATCAGGCCTACTAGCCTGCTAGTTCATGTGTGCTAGTAATTTAACATAAAAAAAAAAAAAAAACAATTCCAAGAATTTCAGGTAAACTATGATCCGGAGGCAGATGAGTCACATTTAGCTTCCAGAAAACATATTGATGAAAAACAGGCCCACATCCCACATGGCAACAATGGGCAACAGCTGAATTTCTGAGGTTTTCTTTAAACAGGGCATTTCCTTTCCCACAGTCCTCATTGGACTTATATCCAGCTTTCCTCCTTCATTTACATAGCTTGCCTACCTTCTATACATTTGAATTCTCAGCCCACGCCTACACATTACACCTGCAATTCAGGCGTCTGCTACTAAATGTTACAAAGCCAATAGGCAGAAATAAAGCTGGCACGGGAGGAAGGGGGAGAAGTGCTGGGGAGTGATATTGCCAAATTATATTGATATATTGTGTGCATGAATGAGTGTGTAACAGCAAATTCCATCGTTATGTACAACCATAATGCACCACCACTAACAACAACAACAACAACAAAAATATAAGAGGAAAAGCTAGCAGGGACTTTGGCTATCATATGGCTTGATAGTTTTCCCAAACTTTTAATGGCAGGGAATATTTCTTCTAATAAAATCTTACACAAAGGCCTATCTCTAAACACAGAGGAGTTCTTCTGGCTGTGGATGGGGAAACTCTCAAGAACTACCCAACTTGCTTGGTTTCCCATCTTTCTCCCCTGAGCCCTTTGATACTTGATGGATACTGGCAACTCAGTTCAGCCCCCTCATTCCCCTTCACAAACAAGGGAAGGCACCTATCCTTAGTCACATAGCAAGTAAAGGGTGAAGCAGCCAGTCTGTGATAAGTGATTCAGTATTTAATAAATTCATTAAAATTTTTGTTGAACTTGTAGAAAATACACCATAATAATAACAAAGACAGAGTAATAGTTTTCCATCTACATCTTTTTCCAGTCCTCTCATTATTCTTTGTCATATGCCAGCAAGTACCTTTACTGGAAGATTTTTAAACTTAATAGTTGAGTGTAGAGGGGCTGGGGATGTGGCTCAAGCGGTAGCGCGCTCGCCTGGCATGCGTGCGGCCCGGGTTCGATCCTCAGCACCACATACAAACAAAGATGTTGTGTCTGCCGAGAACTAAAAAATAAACATTTAAAAAAAAATTTAAAAAAAAAAAAAAAAAAAAAAAATAGTTGAGTGTAGAATTAAGAAAGTCCATGATTTTAAAGCTGAAAGGAACATTGAAAGTTGTTTTTGTTTTGTTTTCATCCCAGACTAGGAGAATGGGGAAGGGTTTGAAAACAATTCCTGCTCTTAACTGTTCCAAGTCACCGTCCTGTTCCAATATATCAATTACATTTGACTAAGGGGTCAGAAGCCAGAACTTTCTATTTTAACCAGTTCTTCCATGAAAATCATAAACAGTTGTCTGTTAAAATTGTGATATCTTTTATTTTGCAGTTTTTTTCCATCTTTGCAACACAACACACCTTTAGCTGGGGTATTAAATATCTCTTTACTCAGAAAGTGCATTTGTAAATTCATGTGTGAATTTATAAGTGTTTGCTCTAGTGTGAATTTTTCTTTTTATTTCCTCCCCCCCCCCTCCTTTCTTCCACGGTACCCAGAGGCACTGGCCTCAAACTTGCAATCCTACTACCTTAGACTTCTGAGTTGCTGGGACTACAGGCAGGTACCACTGCACCCAGCTCAGCCTGAACTTTTCTGTAAAAATCTAAGATATCTGTGGTCAGAGCTGTTATTTTTAGATTTCCAGTTTATTGCATTGTAGACCAATATTTTTATACAACACAATAAAATCAAATTATTAGACAAATAAAAATTTAAAAGACACAAAATAAAAACTCATTTTTATTATTAAACTCTAAACATAAAATTACTCTATCAAGGGCCAAGGTTGTAGCTCAGTTATAGAGTGCTTGCCTAGCACATTGAAGCCTAGGGCTTAATCCTCAGCACCACATTTAAACAAACAAACAAATAGATAAATAAAGGTATTGTATTCATCTACAACTAAAAATATATAACAAAATTTTTTCTTAAGTTATCAAGTAGGTTTAACAGTTTCTAAGTGCCTGTTTCCTATTCTTTACTCGCCCCATCTTATACCAGTAGCAAACACTTCACTAACACTGGAGCTACTTCGAGTAGCTCTGGGGCAAAGTACCATCTAAGTGACTGGTCTGGAGATAGGGCATATTATTAAGTCCACTCATGAAACCAGGTCATGTTCCCAGCTTTCAACCCCAGTTCCAGTCCAGCCATTTTGAAAATGTAATTATGGTCCCCAAAGTCTTGGGACATGGTTGCCATATGGCTCATGGAAAAACAGAAGTATACAACCTCTTTACATTGCACCACTCAGAAAAGATCACGTAGAGCAGAGTTCAGGTCTAGAAGGCTTGGAAAATGGACTAAGGAATATGAGGACTTCATCCTGAAAGCAATGGGAAATTATTTTAAAAAATAAAAAGCTTGACTCATATTTGGCTTTTAGAAAGATCAGTCTGCCTGCAATGTAAAGCATGATTTGGAGAGAAACCAGACCCATTAGGAGGCTTGTGCAAGAGTTTCAGGAAACAAAGATCATATGGGTAATAGCAGTAGGGACAATTTCAAGAGCAATTTAAAGGACTCAGCTATTTATCGGATACAAGTGGCAAAGGGCAGGGAGGAATCAACAATGACACCCAGATTTTGGTTTGAAGGATTAGATGACTGTCAGTGCTCTTCACTAGGATGGGGAGCCCAGAAAGACAAAGCTGCTGAAAACCGTGAGTTGGATTCCTGACTGCTTGGCTGTGTGTGAACCTTCCTGACCCTGAGCTGCTGCTCACGGGGGTCTCTAAACTACACTGCCCTGACCTTATGTTCACTCCTCAGATCTCAACCATAAAAGGGCTTGGCAACCAAAAAGGACTTATTAAGAACTTTAAAGCAACAGAGGAAAAAATTTATTAAGTAATATTAGGTAAAGTAATAAAAATGCAAATTAAAACGAGGCAAAGTTCTTCCCCTCCCTATTAAATTGGCAAAAAAAAAAAAAAAATTTTTTTTTTAATTAGGATTCCTAAAACTGCCAAGGGTGCAAGAAAGCTGGCACTCTCACACGTTGCTGGTGGCAATGTAAATTGGTATAAACTTTTTGGAAGAATTTGGCAAAATGTATTGAGGGTCATAAAAAAGTTTGTATCCTGTGACCCGGTATTTCCACTTCTGGAAATCTGTTCTAAGGAAATAACTCAAAATGTGGGGAAAAGCACTTCATGCACAAAGATGTTTATCACTGCAGAAGCTGGAAACAACCAACGTCCAAAAATAAGATATTGGTTAAATAAATCATGATAAATTTATTTTCTGGCCCCTTGTGCATAATGAAAACGATGGCTAAGAAAACTGTTCTGTAATAGAAAAAGAATGTTTGTGCTATCATGCTAAAAATATATATACAATATACATCTACTGCTATCCCAATTATATAAATAATTCCTGTAAGAAAAAGATAAGAAGAGCCAGGCATGGTGGCTCATGCTTATAATCCCAGTGACTGGAGATAGATTGAGGCAGAAGCATTGCAAGCTAAAGGCCAGCCTTAGCAACTTAGTAAGCTAAGTGCCTCAAAATAAAAAATAAAAAGGGCTAGGGATGTAGCTCAGTGGTAAAGCACCCCTGGGCTCAATCCCCAGTACTGGGGAGAAAGAAAGAGAGAGAAAGGGGGAGAGAGAAAGAGAGAAAGAATTTTTAATAATTATGGGGGTAGAGTAGTAGGTCTACAGGTAACTTCAAAATTTCTTTGAATGTGCTGGGCACAGTGGTGAGCACAGAGCTTCCCAGTGATTCTAGAAGCTGAGTCAGGAGAACTGCCAGTTCCAGGCCAGCCCATCTCAAATAAAAAGGACTGGGAATATGGTTTGATAGTAAAGCACTCCTGGGTTCAATCTTCAGCAGCCCTCCCTCCCCAATTTCTTGAATGAATTTTCCTAAAGTTATTTTTTCTTTTTTTTTTAATTGTTTTAATTAGTTACACATGACAGTACAATGATCTTGACATACATTTGAATCAGATGGGGTATAATTTCTCATTTTTCTGAGTGCACAGGTTGCAGAATCACATTGGTCATGCAGTCACATATATACATACAGCAATAATAAAGTATATTTTATTCTGCTGTCCTTCCTTTCCTCTTAAAGTTATTTTAAATGGCCAAAATGTTTATGCAATAAAAATCATAACATATTACGAAGAAAAATGTTAAATGTTAAAGAAAAATGTTAAAAAATTAAATAATTTTACCTGTGTTAATTAAAAATATGTTTGTTTACTCATGGACAAAGAATGAAAAAGATCATAGATAAAAGAAAATAGATGATTTGTCTAGATGAAGAATTTTCAAAATTCTTCACTGTAATTACCATGTTATTTGTGAAATTATATTCTATTCAAGCCATCTACCCAATTTTCAAAAGTCCTCACAAAGACATCCTCATTTCTTAAGACTTTCCTCATCTTTAGACAAAAAAATGGTTGGTTCTTCTTTTATTTTTTAATATTTTTTTTAGTTGTCGATGGACCCCAATTACATTTTATTTATACTTGGTGCTGAGAATCAAACCCAGTGCCTCACACATGCTAGGCAAGCACTCTACTACTGAGCTACAACCCAGCCCTGCACTGTGGCATTTGGTTTAGGTTCTCATATGATTGTGACCCAATGGTTCTCAAATTTTAGTGTGCATCAGGACATGTGGAGGTAATGGCAGTACCTCATTCCCATAAGTTTCTGATTCAGGAAATCTGGTGGGGGTCTGAGAATTTGCACTGCTAACAATTTCCCTAGTGACGCAGATACTCCTAGCCTGGGGACTATACTCTGAAAACCACGGTAGTGTCAGGTACAGATGCAGTAAGACACTCACCCTCAGGTGCAATGTCTATTCTCTTCTTCCATCAACCCTTGCCCATGACTAGTTAATCTGAGAGTAGAGATAATTAATCCAAAGTGTACTATTCACCATGCACATTTGCACATAATTGGTGCAAAAGGCAGGCAAGCTATTCATGCCAGACCAATCAGACTCCTTCCCCATGATTTTTCAGCAGCATTAAATGTATGCATAGAGCCTGCCACGAAGGCGCCTTCCTGCAGTGAAAGGAGCTGGCATGGATCTGAAGGTGTGTGTTTGACCCTGTACCAATTTAGATTCCACATGAAAGTAGGAGACACTGAACTCAAACCATAAACAAAATGGAAAAAAAAATGTTTAAATTAAATGTCTTCAATAACCTCAGGTAGGGTGGTCTCCTGGGCTGGCTGACACAGCGCTAACCAGTCTCACCAAAGGCCTGTTTTCTCTCTGCTCTTACTGGTTGGACATCGTGATTGGCTCTGTCTGTTCACTGGAATAGAAAGTAAAGGATGCACAAGAGTTAGGTAAAGGCAATGAGCGTAATCAACACAGCCTCAAGCTATGTTATGAGTCACTCAGAGATTCCACAGGATCCAAGAGCTGTCCTAGGAAATCTGCTGTTCCACTCTTCATTCAGTCCTGTGACCCTTACCTCAGTGTCTTTCCTCCTTGACGCTTCACTTGTTTTGGGTTGCTGTAGATTGCATTAGGAATCCTATTACCTTAGTCTACCTTAGAGAAGCTTTTTTTTTTTTTTTTTTTTGGTCACAGTTTCCACTCACTCTTCAGGTAACACGACCCTCCTCCTCTCCCCAACCTTCAGCTTGTGGGTCCAGCTGGGTCCTACCCCTGGTTCAAAGAGCATGTGATTAGGATACAAGTTTATCAGTGCATTATCTCCTCCTGTGCATCACATCAATGATTAGTTGAGGAATGGTTAAAGCCAGTGATGCATTATGAGGCTTTTGTTAATGATCCTGGAGGGAAAAAACTATTCTCCATTTCCCATTAGACATCAGCCTGATAGGTATCCCAGTAGATGTGGGAACCATCTTACAACCACAAGGGAAAAGCCTGCCTGAACATGGAGTCAACCCAAAGAGGGCTCCTGGCCCCTGTTGTGCCTATTCTCTTACCTTGCTGAAGTCATCAAACAAAAGGGCAGTAAATGTTAGGTCCTATCGCTCAAACTCCTACTGCGATTACGGAGTGATTTTTGAAAACAGAGACTGGGTCTTATCTGCAGTTGTGTCCCCAGTGGTTGTAGCACTGGCACATGCATGGCACATGGTACTAGAGAAGTTTCTTGGATGGACTTGAAGCTGCCTCCACTAGACATTTCTAATTAGATTCCAGAACTCTGGGTAGCTAAAAGAGCCTTTGTCCCTTCTCTGGGCAGTGACTGAAAGAAGGCCAGGATCCTTCCTGGGTCATCAGCAGAGATGCACAGGTTTTGGCCATAAGGGAAGCTGCAGTGTGGCTCAAGACTAACTGTTAACTTTAAGTTTCCAGTTATAAGGACAGAGGTCAGGTTTACTCATCCCATTGTTCACCCTCACCCAACTAGGCCTTGAACTGCAGGTGTTTCCTCAAGAACTGTTTATTTTGTAACTAAGCAGAGGCCCTTCTTATATATTTTGTGGAGGAGCCCAGTAGTAAATCTGAGGTCAAGAACCCAGGACTGCCATGCCCCTTGTTTACCATAGCTGTCAGTATCTCACATTCCAACAGATGCTCATTTCTGGCAGAATCTGAGGCTAAGAGCAGAGAGAGAATTATTGGATCAACCTGACCTCCCTTGGAGGCTAATGGACAATTTCACAGTCCTCTATTTCAGGTTCTGACCTGAGACTTCTCCAGCCTGTTTGCAGGGCATAGGGGCCTCTCAATTCCCAGCACATTTCATGGCCCAACAGAAATGCTAGAGGCAGAGAACATCACTATCTAAGAACACACTATCCAGAATGGGAGTGCTCAGGCTATTCTTTCAGGGGAGGAATGTGTAACCTGATTGTGTTTCCAAAGAGAGAAGCATGCTTTGTCCTTCAATAGCATCTCAGCTTTCTGGGTCCCTGAGTTGCTTTAATTCCTATCTCTGCCACTAAGAGGTGAGTCAGCTTGATCCTACCAATGTGGGGACAGAGAAGATAGAAAATAAGTGAATGATCTGCTGATGTTTTGCTGGTTAATACTAGAGCTGACCAAGCCCCAGACTCCTGTCTGTAGCAGGGAGACTAACTAACCCAAATCTTCAGACACCATTGTTAATAGATCATTGGAATCTGGCCAAAATACAAGTCTAACCGTGTCACTCCAAATTACTCTCTGGAGACATTTAGAACCTCCCAGACCTGGACCCTTGCCTCTCTCCAGTCCCATCTCTCCCATGACCCATCTCTTAGCTAATACTACAGTGATAATCTTAAGAGTTGATCACTCAAAGCCAGATACCCACTTTTCCATGTCTTTTCCCACACTGTCTCTCTGCCCAGATTATCCTCCAACCTGTATCTTATTCCTCTCTCATGTTCAAAGCCCAGCTCCTATACCATCATATTCTCTGTTGATACCTCTTTCTCCCCCATTTCACCCATGACCTTTCAGTTCTGAATGTTCATGGTAGCTTGAATCTGTCTGGTTATACGTGCTGCCTTTGCATAATTCCTATGTGTCTTTTAATGTTCGATTCAGTTATCACCTCTTGCAAGAAGCCTACCCTGATGCTCCCATGTTTGGCTGAGAACCCCATTGAGCTTCATTTCTGTGTGTGTCCCTCCCCCATTAAACTGTGAGAATGTACGTGGAAGGGACAGAGTCAGCGTCATGCTTGACATCCCCAGACTCCAACACCGGGTCTGCTGTGCACTGGGGATAAATATTGTAAGTTTAATTGAGCTGAAGTGCCTGCCAATTGGGACACCTTCTCAGAGACAGACACATTCACAGGGAGCAGTTACCCATGACAAACAAGGGGGGTATTTACACAGTGCCCATTACCAGTATGCTGCATTTTTCTGAAATTAGGGAAGGCAGAATCAGTGAGCCTGACACAGCAAAAAACTCAGTCTATTGCTCTGGCTCCTCCCTGGCATCATGAGAGTTTGTCCCATCAGTTTGCAAAAATTCAAATAAAGCAAGATATGCTAAAAATGAGGCACTCAGCTTGGAGGACACGGCACATAATTATAAATAAGGCACGGTCCTGTCCCAAAGGTTCGCCTAGTGGCACACGCAAAGGAGAGCAGTACACAAGTCTCATGGAGTAGAAATGGGGAGGCATCAGCTTTGTCTGGAGGACTAGAGCAAGCTTCACAGAAGGAGTAATACTTGAACGGGGTCCTCCAAGATGACGATGAAGGAACTGCCAGGCAAAGATGGGAAGGAGGGGGAAGCCACCAAGACAGAGGAACCAGCCTGGGCAAAGATCCGCAGGCTGGAATGGACGTGGCAAGTCTGGATAGCACGCATCTAGCTGGCTGGCATTAAAGGCTTCGTGGGAGATAAAGGATGAGATGAGGACAGAAGGATCACGTGGCTTGCAGGGGGCTTGCGCACTCTGCTAAAAGGTGAGGTTTTTTTTATTTTATTAAATAAGCATTAGGGAGTCTTGAATGTTTTTAAGCACAGGAATAAAAACTGGCAGCAGTGTTTAGGATAGACAAGAGGGGCAAGAGGGTGCATCAGAAACTATCGCTCTGGTGGGTGAAGATGAGAGCCAGGACAGGGTGCTGTGCTAGGGAAGGGGAGGAAGGGGTGGCTTGAAAGACACTGCGGGGGTGGAAGCACAAGGAGCCAAGCCTGTTCAGTGTCCTGAATCCTTCCAAATCCTTTTTACACATTACCCACATGGCCCCCCGCTCCCCAGCTCCCCAGCAGATCCTTCTTCCCTCCTTGGCTGTTAAATTCTAAGGCAAGGAGAGTCCAAATGCTGACTACATCTTCCTTGGCCCATCTCAGCTTTTGGCAAATAAATTGGTACCATTCCCCAGAAAGCTTTTCTTGAACTTCATAAAGTTAGCAAAGAAGAGAAGTGTTAACAGTATGATCTGTTGAGTCCCGAATTCTAATCCCAGCCCTAACACTAACCCAGCTTTTTCACTCCCTGAAGCTCTGCCAAAATCAAAAGAGAAGGTCTGTGCCAGACACAAGTCATTTCAGCTGAACAAGCACTCCAAGGGTCACCGAGTGCTGCTAAGCTCGCAAAATGTTCTGCCACTTCACAACTGGCTTGGGCTGCTGGTGGAGGTGAGTGTGAACAACACAAAGGAACATGCAAATGCTTTTCTTTGGTAAACAAATGCTGTAGTGCTAATACTGAATGAAATCAGAAACTCCAAGAAGACAGAAGCCATTCATTCACATAAAAAAGAAAGAAAGAAAGAAAGAAAATGGAAGAAGAAGGAAGGCATTTCTGCCCCTCTCCCAGAAGAGGCAAAAATGATTTATCCTCAGCAGCTAGAGAAAAGTCAAGGGTTGGAGGGACACACAGTACACACTCTGGAATGTCTGGTCTATGTCTAATTCTTCAATAGTATTGCATTTATTCCCCACGACTGCCTTATAAAAGAGCAGATGGGATTACGTCCATTTCTCAGATGAGGAAGGTTTTAAAAGGCAACTATTCAAGGAAATGTGTAAATAAACTTTGCTATAGTGAAATGTGGACTGTATAAAAGTGTTCTTACTTTGAGGAAACAAGAAGAAAAAATAATGTTGATTTCTTTGCATCTTTATAAGACTCCAGAGTTCTCAAGGCATACTCACATGATTCTCAGAATGGCTCTCTGAAGGGATAGTAATGCTCTTATTATAGAGGCTGGGAAACTGAGAGGCAGGAAGAAGAAAAGATTTTGACAGTTGCAAACTAAGACTTGAAACATAGAACTGAGTCTTGACCCATATTTTTCCATAGAGGGAGGCTCTGTAAAAGACATGGGGCTTGATTAGAAAGAGAAGGGCATTTCCCCCAGAAAAGGGCCTTGGGAAGATTCAGAGCATCTGGTAAAGAGTCCAAGATCCACACAGCTGGATTATATTGACATTCAATTTTGTCACCTGAGCCAGGCTTGGAGCCATACCATCCAGATTTGAACCCAGACTCTACCTTTTAGCCTCAGATCCTTCTTCTGTAAATGAAAGATGACAAAAATAAGCATTTCCTTCACACAGACTGTTGTGAAGAGTTAACATAGGAAAAGAACTTTCAAGAGAATCTGGGGCATAGATAAACTTAATAAAGATTTACCCTCATTACCATAATTATTATCACTAATACTATTTCTTCCTCTGGAGAGTCCTGAGGATGAAGCTGAAGGGAACCTCAGAATCTCAGTTTGCAAAGTTAGAACCCAAATGAACAAAAGTAAGAGAAGGTCAACTGTAGTTGAAACAGGATAAAAGTGTCATTTTAGGATGAGTGGTCTGGCGGAAGTACATAGGCTTCCCCGTATGCCTCCCCCTTGTGGTTAGGGCTCCACCCGGGGGCTTCCTCCATCACCATTTTTATCCCAGGGCTCTGTAATTGCTTGTCAATGACCTGACTCCCCAGCTGGACCATGGCTGTTCCCGGTGCGTCTGATGTCTAGGGCAGTGTCTGGAGGAAGAGTGGAGTGACAGTTTAGAAGGGGAAGAGTCTACTGGGAAACAAGCCAGGAGACAGACGCATGGCTCTGGGGTAGGACAGAGGCAGAGGGAGTGAGGAAAAGCTAAGAGATGTTTGGAAGAAAGGGCAAACTGGAGTTCATGATGACACATATTGGAGCTAATGGGAAAGGAGGAGTCAGGGTTGACTCCAAGCCTGGGCTCCTGGACACTGGCAATGGCCTTGTTAAAAAATAAGAAAGAAATTGGTTTGCGGGAGGACCTTCATTTTCCCCTTGTTGAGCTTTGTTGAAGTTGCTGGTGATATTGGGCAGTGTGGAGCAAGAGAGATACTGGCTGGAGATGGAGATTCAAGAAGAAACAAGTTCTTCTGGGAAAAGAGTACCTTCCAGAAGAGTGATGAGGTTGGCCAGTCAGAGATCGTGGAGGAGCTTTAGGACAGAGAAATAGCAGGCAGATGGCAAGAAGGACTGTAATTCCCAGCCTGTCAGTTTTGCCTCAGGCAGCCCTTCCCAGCTGGTGGGGCTGGCTTTAAAGCCCACCTTGGAGAGCCAACCTAGATGCCCTTCAGTGGATGAATGGATTAAAAAAAAAATGTGGTATATATACACAATGGAATTTTACTCAGCAATAAAAGAGAATAAAATCATGGCATTTGCAGGTAAATGGATGGCGTTGGAGAAGATAATGCTAAGTGAAGTTAGCCAATCACAAAAAAACCAAATGCCAAATGTTTTCTCTGATATAAGGAGGCTGACTCATAGTGGAGTAGAGAGGAGGAGCATGGGAGGAGTAGATGAATTCTAGATAGTGCAGAGGGGTGGGTGGGGAAGGGAGGGGCAGGGGATTAGCAAGGATAGTGGAATGGGATAGACATCATTATCCAAAGTGCATGTATGAAGACACGAATTGGTGTCAACATATTTTATATACAATCAGAGATATGAAAAATTGTGCTGTATACGTGTAATAAGAATTATAATGAATTCTGCTGTCATTTATTTTTTTAAACAAAAGAATCAATTAAAAATAAATAAATAAATAAATAAAGCCCACCTTTAGCCCTGCCCTGGTATCGTGTGTGTGTGTGTGTGTGTGTGTGTGTGTGTTGCTGAGGATGGAACCCAGGGCCTCACATATGCTAGGCAAGTACTCTACCACTGAGCTATATCCCAACCCCGAGATATCCTCTTTTTGTGGTGGGTACCAGAGATTAAACTCCCAGGGACACTCAACCACTGAGCCATATACCCCATCCTTTTTTTTTTGTATTTTATTTAGAGACAGGGTCTCACTGAATTGCTTAGTGCCTTGCTGTCGCTGAGGCTGGCTTTGAACTCATGATCCTCCTGCCTCAGTCTCCCAAACTGGGATTACAGGTGTGTATCACCGTGCCTGGGCCCAGATATCCTCTTGCACACCACCTCCTCACCCTGCCCTTCGCTGCTCTTCCCTTCCCTTCTCTTCCCTTCCCTTCAGTGCTCCCATTTTTTTCTCTACTTCATAAGAAAGACATAAAATACAAGCAAGCGCATTTACTAGGTGTGTTGAAAGAAGAAATGTGGCTTTTAGCTCTTGGAACCACTTGCTCCCCTTGTCTTCCTTTCTCAAGCCACACTTTGTCCAAGATGTGCCGATGGAGGAATTGAAATGAAGAGGAAAACCGCTTTATATCAGAACACACCAATTTAGCTTAAAGTAAAGCCAAAAGAAGAGCAAGCCATTTTACTTTTTAATTATTTGTTCTGGTTTCTTGAAACATTTATTATAACTGCAGCTATTAAGAACCCATAACGTCTCATTTCTTTTCTTTTTCTTTTCTTTTTTTTTTTGTATCAGAGAGTGAACCAGGGGTGTTCAACCACTGGGCCACATCCCCAGCACTGCCCCCCCCCCTTTTTGTTGTTTAATTTTGAGACTGGGTTGCTAAGAGCCTCACTAAATTGCTGAGGCTGTCTTTGAACTAGCAATCTTCCTGTCTCAGCTTCCTGAGACACTGGAATTACAGGTGGGTGCCACTGCGCCAGTCTAACTTCTCATTTCTGGATTTCTACAGGAAAAGCACCCCTGCTGGAGTTCTCAGGAGAAAGCAAACACATCATTATTTGCACACTTCTGCCTCCCCCTGGCAAGTGGAAAATCAGTGAAAAGAAAATCAAAGCCCTTCCACACTATGGTAGAAGGGGAAGAAAATCACTTTTGGAGCCAAATAATCTTAGGTGTGCTCTGCAACTAACGGGCAACTCATTACCTTTCTGAGCCAGCTCTCTGCCTGATCCAAAAGAGCTGATACTGGACTCTTGCCTCAAGAGACAGTTGTGGTGGTGAGATGAGGGGGCTAAGTTCTTTGCACAATATAGTGTGCCACACATAGCAACTCTCAGGAGTCTCTGCTGGTTCATGAACCTCCAGACCTCTGCTATCTGCAGACCTCTAGGGGCACCTCAAGGGAAGGATCAGCTAGGGAGTTTACCCCCAACAGGGATTTCAGTCTAATGGCTTCAGAGATGGTGCTTTATCATACATTTGCTCAGGTTTCAGTCTGATTTGATGAAGATGTAAAGAAACTTCTCATATTTGGGGTGCCCAGAGCAGCCTGGCTCCCTAGGCCAATCAAATGCAATTGGCACAAATTTGACCCCATTTCCAAACAAAGTGTCTATTTCTTGCCAAAAGGGGGTCCTAGAAATACTGAACTATCTACCTCATCAAGTGGGACACTTGCTTGGATGGGATCCAAGCATGTTGGAGTCCTGGCCAGCCCAAAGCACCCAACCGCTTTGGGAGAGAGCAGGCAGGAAGTGATGGCTCTATTTTCATGTTAAATCCCCATTTGGCCTTGGAAATGTTAAAAATAAACTTTCACCTGCATCTGATTTTCCTTTGTTAATGCAGCTATTGTCTGTTTGAACAAAGAGGTAGCAAGGGCCTCGTTTTGAGCAGTTCACAGAGTTCAAGCCAGAGCCCAAATTGGAGGGACACAGATGTTAATGAACAAGAGGACCAGCAAGAGTGCACTGGGAATGGGAAGCTCACCCAGGATTTCAGGCTCCTGGTGGCAGACTGGGGACTGGGTGCTGCTGACCCAGTTCTTTTCTGTCAGCAGCCCCAACTGACTCTCAGGAGAAGGACCTGAGAATTGCCTGTGGATTTCCCCCAAACAACTTCATATCAGAGGGAGACTTTTTGTGATTCAGTTCATGACTCCAACTCTTGCCTCCCCCTTGCTTACATTTTGGAGATTCCCATCAAATGGGGTGTGGTTACAATAGGAAGAGAAATCACAAAATAAGCATTATAGAATTTATTGGTTACATTGGCATCAGTATGTCGTTATAGAGACGGCTTGGATGTAAATACATTACTTTCACTTGCATAACCTTGGGCAAATGACTTGGTCTGTCTGATCCTCAGTTTGCTTCTTTATAAAATAGGCATAAAATACTTGTGTTGGTTAAGGCAATAACTGCTACAATAAACACACACACACACAGTGTAGCAATTATTGCCTTAACCTATGTTGTTGCCTCTAACACTATGGAAATTTATTTCTGGGTTGCATAAAGTCCAAAACAGGTGTTCCTCATCTGTGGGCCACTCTCCTTTAAGATGGAATTTAGGTGGCTGGGCTTTCCTAAACGCTCTTCCCTAAATGTGGCTTTCAAGGTCATGTGGCTTGTGCACATGAATCACACGTGCAGAGGGAAGATGATGGAGGATTTCAGCAAGGGGAAGAGCTGTAAGGCAGCCCTAGAAGTGTCACACATCACTTCCACTCCCACGCTAGTGTCTGTAACTCAGTCACACGGCTGCAATTAATTGCAAGAAAACACTGGGAAATGAGGCCCAGCTGTGTGCCAAGGAAGTCGAGGAAGCAGGTTCGGTAAACATCTAGCTAGGCTTTGTCACGGACACCAGCGTTACAGGGAGATAGGCTTACGTGAAATGGTGACCATTTCATGAAAAGTGCAGTTTTCAAAAAAATGTTGGTTCCTTTCTTCTTTCTCTTTTCCTGTGGCCAAACATTTGCTAGAAGCAATGAGGGAGCATATCATTTCTGATAACACACAAATAGGAGCAATGACTGCCAACAAGCTCCTACACCCCCACAGTCACTGCCCCTGGTTTTCCCATCACCAAAGCGGGGTGGACCCTGGAGTACTGTTCAGGTTCCTTTCCTTGTGATAGAGGCATTCTTCTACTCTCCCTACCACTTCACCAAGCCGCAAAATCAGAAGGCTCAGGTGCGAAGCCTAAGCCAGGAAGCCATCATGTTAGGAACAGCTGGCACAAGTTGCCTTTTGTTGTCCCTGTTTCTATTAAAATTTATTGTTCATGCCTCTCACAGGTGTGTTGCCAGTTCCCGTTGGCTTAATCCCTGCCACTCCTTGCTGTCTGATATCTGGCCTGCTCCTTCATTTAACAGCCTGGCACTTGGAAGCATTTGGGTTTGATACTTGCAAGGCCTCCTGGGGGCTCTCTAGATTTCCATGTTGGGCTTCCACACTCAACCCTGGGACCTGTCTTGTCCACTGAACAACCATTTGGCCCTCCTGCCTATACCTTGAGACCTACCTCTGCTCTCTGCTTTCTCTTTTTATACACATACATGAACTTTTTGTATTTTGAGGGTATTTGTGTTGTTGTTGTTATCTTTGGTACCAGGGATTGAACTCAGGGCCACTTTACCACTGAAACACATCCCCAACCCCTTATATGTTTTCTTGTGAGACAGGGTCTCACTAGGTTGCTGACATTGGCTTTGAACTTGCAACATTCCTGCCTCAAACTCCCAAGCAGCTGTGATTACGGGTGTGAACCACCACGTCTGGTTGTTTTTGTTTTTTAACACAAGGTCTGTGGTGTTATTGCCTAGGCTGCTCCCCAACTTCTAGGTTCAAGCCATCCTCTCACTTCAGTTTCCCAAGTACCTGGGACTACAGGTCCACACCATTGTCTAAATCACACACAGGAATTCTGTGATACTTCCATCCCCTAAGTGCTTAGCCCAGCATTGGTTTCATTATTCTCTGTGTGTTCGTCTGGGAGACAGAGTTAACAAGCACAAGCAACATCCTATTGAAAGTTGTAGCTAACAGCCTATAAGTAGACATGGCTTCAGCAGCTTTTGGAGGGGTGACCTTTATATAGTATTGCAGGTGAATATTTATACAGTGTTCCTAAGAAAAATATGTTCAAATTCCACACAAGTGAATTCCAGATAAAGCTGATGGCTCAATTCTTTCATACCTAGAGAACTTATTGATCAAAGTTCTGATGTGGAGAGAAGTTCAGACTGGAGGCAGACAGATATAAATCCTGGCTCTGCTATTTAATAGCTGTGTGGCTTTGGGCAAGTTATCTAAACTCTCTGAAATATGCTTCTTTATCTGTAAAATGAAGAGATACCTTGTTTGGAGTATTTGCACACAGATTTAATGGAAGTATGCATATCCATTTCTTAGTATAGAAGCTGGAACATAAACATTCATAATTATTACATTTGCCATAAGGTAGAATTAGGACAATTTATAATATTTGTTATAATTTTAAAATAATTCCTTTATATAAAAGTTCAACCTAAAAGTACTATGTTTTTATTATAAAAAAACTAGGCAGCTAGGTCCAGTGATATGTGCCTGTAATCCTAGCTTCTTAGGAGGCTGAGGCAGGAGGATTGCAAGTTCAAGGCCAGTCTCAGCAATTTAGCAAAGCCCTGTCTCAAAGCAAAAGCTAAAAAGGACTAGATGCAGCTTCATGGTAAAGCGTCACTGGGCTCAATTCCCAGTACAAAAAAAAACTGAGGCAAAGGAAAAACTTCAAAGAAGAAAATAGAAATTAACCACAATTCTGCTTTTAAATGAAAACCCTATTAACATTTTGGTATATTCCTCTCAAAATCTTACCATGTGTGTGTAATTTACACAATTGAGTTTAGACTAGATACAATGCCATTTTATATTTACTTATTACTTTTACATTTATTACTTACTTATTACTTTATTTATCTTGGGTGCTGAGGATTGAATCCAGGACAGCAATGAGCCACATCCCAACCTACAATGTTATTTCACATTCAGTATTTCTCATTATAATTTTATTAATTATTTTTCAGGAAAAATCCTTCACAAATGATAGTTCTAAAGAGTTTTAAATTGAAAGGAATTTAAAAACTTAAATGAACTGCCCATTCCTCCAATGCTGAACATTTTGCTTACTTCTGTTTATGTGGTGGTCATCTTTCTCAAACACAACACTTCCAATCTAAATCCTTGGAATTTCACTTTTATCTCTATTTATGCTGTTTACTTAAGACAGTTTCTCTAGAGAATTAACCAAGGACAGACTGCACACTCCCCGCCCCACTCCACCCCCCTGCCCAGAACTGGGGATTGAACTCAAGGCTTTGTGATTGATAAACAAGTGCTCTAACCACTGAGCCACATCCTCAGCAATGATGAGCAAAATTTTAATCATCTTGCAACACTCAGCTGGGGAGTTCTTCAGTCATAGTGTAAGAACTCCAAAGTGTTTCAAAACCCATGTTTTTGCCTTCCTGTTCACTTCTGCGAGGGGTCTGAGACCTGACTGCCTTGCCAGTGTTGGAGAGTGGGCATGCCCAGACTGCATTTCCTTTTCCTAACCACATTCCAGATTCCCTTGGGTAGTGTGTCTCTGTCCCTTGGGTAGTTTGATGGGATCTCAAAGTTGCAAGGATCACAGGAGGATCACAGAAGCACAGCAGGTAGAGATAGCAGCTGCAGGAATAAGGGTCCACAGCTCCCAGGTGGTCAGCAGGCCCTTGTGTTCTGCATTCCTGGGGCAAGGCCTGGGAGCCCTCTACCTAGTAAGCTCACCTTGGCCGGAAGGGCTCTCTCTGTAGGTGTGGAGGGAGTCTGGATGAAGCCTTTGGGTAATGCCCTGGCTCCTTCTTTCCTCTGCCTAACCCCAAATAAGGGACAGAGAAGGTACCTAATCCCAGCACCAGGCCCAGAGACGGTACCCAGCGCATGTCTGTTGAAATGACTATGGAAGGTGACTGACAGGCTGAAAGCAAGAGGCCAAATGGCTGTAATATACACCCTATAACTATCTCCTTTGTCTCTGTCCCCAAAAGAGCCCCAAGAAAAATCCACCTGGGGTGAGGCTGGCGCCACCCTTTCTCATGCTAGGCTTATTCTGCCATCTAGTGGCAGGCAGAAGAAGATGGAAGGGACAGCACCTTGGGTGGTGGGTGGTTAGTAAGTGATGAAGGGACTGTCAGGGGGGCCAGGGCTCAGGAGACAGGTCAGGGGTCACCAAGAGCAGTCTAGGGGGCCCCTCAGAACTTAGGAGCAACATGCTGGAGGCCAGGGCAGGAACTACTCTCAAGAATAAGTAACAGCTGTTTCATGAGCACTTCCTGTGTGAAAGAAGGTGCCAAGGGCCTTTCCTCTTTCTTCCTCCCAGCAATCCTGGTGGGAATGGGGAAACCAAAGCCCAGGGGTCAAATAACCTGGCCAAGTTCAACTAGTCTGTGGCAGAGATAATGAAATCCAGCATTACCTGACTTCATAGCCCAGGTTTCTAGAGAAAGTTCTAGAATGATGGATATAAATCTCCTTCCATGTCCCTTCCATTCCACCACCACCACTAACCCACCCACCCCCCCCCACTCTCAAATCACAGAGGATGGCTTCATTCACTGGGGTGCACAGCTCGACTTCAGTTCCTCTCCTTCAGTTCCTCTCTTGAGACCCCAGGTTTCTAACCAAGGGGAAGCTTTGCTCTCCCTTGTCCTGGAGGTTACAGTGCGGGGGGCGGAGGGCAGGTAGAGGAGTGGTGGTGCAATCCCTGTCCACTGTCAACAAATATCAAACTCTCTTGGACTAACTTCTGAAGTTCTTTTTACCTCCTTGGTTGTGTAAGAGCGAGGTCTCTAAAATGCACTGGGTCACTTCAGATCAGCCACTGTAATGTTTTATTCTAAATCCTGAAAGGATTTCTCAGGCTTTCTAGGAACAAAGGTTGAAGTTAGCCCAGGGCTACTCCACCCTTGTTCTGGACAGAAATAATCAACTGCCACCCCAGCAAACACACAACTGGACCAAGAGACCCTCTGTCTATAGCCCGTGTCCATTTTGGAACCCTGAAGTTTATCTAGAAAATAGCAGCCATTCTTCCTGTTGGATTTTTTTTATGATTTAAAATATAAAAAATTATTTATTTTCATATGACAGTAGAGTATATTTTGAATTATATATACATAGAAGAATTATAACTTATTCCAATTAGAATCCCATTATTGTGGTTGTACAAGATGTGGAGTTACATTGATCATATATCAGGATAGGAAAGATGTATCTGATTCATTCTACTATCTTTCCTATTATCATCCCCTTGGTCTAATCCAATAAACTTCTAATCTTTCCCTACCTTCTGTGGGTTAGTATCCACTTATCAGAGAGAACATTCTGCCTTTTGGGGGGCGTGGGGTTTGTGTGTATGACTGGCTTATTTCACTTAGCAAGATATTCTCAAGTTCTATTCCTTTACTGGCAAATAACATAATTTTATTCTTCTTTATGGCTGAGTAATATTCCATTGTGTATATAGACCACATTTTCTTTATCCATCCATCTGTTGAAGGGCATCTAGATTGGTTACATAGCTTGGCTATTGTGAATTGAGCTTCTATAAACATTGATGTGGTTGCATCACTGTAAAATGCTGATTTAAAGTCCTTTGGGTATAAACCGAGGAGTGGGGTAACAGAGTCAAATGGTGGTTCCATTTCCAATTTTCTAAGGAATCTCCGTACTGTTTTTCAGAGTGGTTGCACCAATTTGCAGTCCCACCAGCAATGTATAAATGAAACTCTTTCTGGACATACTCACAAACATTTATTGTTACTTGTATTCTTGATAATTGCCATTCTGTCTGGAATGAGATAGAATCTCAGTGTAGTTTTAATTTGCATTTCTCTAATTGCTAGAAATGTCGAACATTTTTTATATATTTTTTGACCATTCATATTTCTTCTGTGAAGTGCCTGTTCAGTTCCTTAGCCCATTTATTGATTGGGTTATTTGTTTTTGGGGTGTTAAGTTTTTGAGTTCTTTGTATATCTTGTGGATTAATGCTCTAAGGTGCTGGTAGTAAATATGTTCTCCCATTCTGTAGGCTCTCTGTTCATGTTCTTGATTGTTTCCTTCACTATAAAACTTTTTAGTTTGATACTGTCCCATTTATTGATTTTTTATTTTATTTCTTGTGCTTTAGATGACTTATTGAGGAAGCTGGTTCCTAAGCTGACATGATGGAGATTTGGAAATACTTTTTCTTCTAGTAGGCACAGGATCTCTGGTGTAATGCCTAGGTCCTCGATTCACTTTGAGTTGATTTTTGTGCAGGGTGAGAGATAGGGGTCTACTTTCATTTTGCTATATATGGATTTCCAGTTTTCTCAGCACAATTTGTTGAAGAGGCTATCTCTTCTCCAATGTATGTTTTTGGCTCCTTTGTCTAGTCTTTATGTGGGTATGACTCTGTGTCTTCTAATTTGTCCATTCATCTTCATGTCTGTTTTTGTGCCAATGCCATGCTGTGTTTGTTACTATAGCTCTGCAGTCTAATTTAAGATCTGGTATTGTGATGCCTCTTGCATCAATTTTCTAAGTATTGCTTTGGCTATTCTGGGCCTCTTATTTTTCCAAGTGAATTTCACGACTGCTTTTTCTATTTCTATAAAGAATATCATTGGACTTTTAATAGGAATTGAATTAAATGTGTATAGTGCTTTTGGTAGTATGGCCATTTTGACAATATTAATTCTGCCTATCCAAGAACATGGGAGATATTTCCATCTTCTAAGGTGTTCTTCAATTTCTTTCTTTAGTGTTCTGTAGTTTTCATTGTAGAGGTCTTTCACCTCTTTTGTTAGATTGATTCCCAAATATTTTATTTTTTCGAATGGGATAGTTATTGTGAGTGGGATAGTTTTCCTGATTTCTCTTTCAGCTCATTTGTCATTGGTATATAAGAATGCAAATGATATATGGGTGTTAGTTTTACATCCCACTACTTTGCTGAATTGATTTATGAGTTCTAGAAGCTTTCTGGTGGAGTTTTTTGGGTCTTCTAAATATAGAATCATGTCATTGGTAAATAGGGATAGTCTGAGCTCTTCTTTTTCTATTTGTATCCCTTTAGTTACTTTCTTTTGTCTAATTGCTCTAGCTAGGGTTTCCAAGACTATGTTGAATAAGGTGGTGAAAGAGAGAATCCCTGTCTTATTCCATTTTTTAGAGGGAATGCTTTCAGTTTTTCTTTATTTAGAATGATGTTGGCCTTGGGTTCAGCATGTATAGCTTTTACAATGTTTAGGTGTATTCCTACTATCTCTAGTTTTTCTAGTGTTTTGAGCATAAATGGATGCTGAATTTTGTCAAATGCTTTTTCTACATCTATTGAGATAATCATGTGATTCTTGTCCTTAAATCTATTGATGTGATGAATTATATTTATTGATATCCATATATTGAACCAGCCTTGCATTCCTGGTATTAACCCTACTTGATCATGATGCACTATCTTTTTAATATGTTTTTGTATGTGATTTGCCAATGTTTTATTAAGAATTTTTGCATCTATGTTCATCAGGGATATTGGTCTAAATTCTTTTCCTTGATATGTCTTCATCTTTGGGTATCAAGGTATTAGCTTTATAGAATGAGTTTGGAAGGGTTCCCTCCTTTTCTATTTCATAGAATAATTTGAGGACTATTGGTATATGTTATTCTTTGATGATCTTGTAGAATTCAGCTGAGAAGCCATCTGGTCCTGAAACCACCTATATTTAGTTTAAAGGAATTTTTGTTTTGTTTTGTACCAGGGGTTGAACTCAAGGGCACTCAACCAATAAGCCATATCCCTAGCCCTAGTTTGTATTTTATTTAGATACAGAATCTCACTGAATTACTTAGAACCTCACTTTTGGTGAGGCTGGCTTTGAACTTGCAATCCTCCTGTCTCAGCCTCCCAAGCCGCTGGGATTACAGGTGTGCATCACCACACCCAGCAAGGGTTTTTCTTTATCTTTTCTTTTTAGCAATTTATCCAGGCCCATTTTCTAGGGCTGAGCATGAAAGGCTGCATTGAAAAGGACAGTTGTCCTCAAATGTACTTTGTGATTTTGCCCCAATAATAGAAAATTGTCTACATAACATCAACATAATTTATTCAACAAACACCGTTTAATGCCTTAAAAAAAAAAAAAAAAAACTGTTTGGCACCACAAAGACTGTCTCCAAAGTCAGATCCCAGGCCATGATATCCTCTCATACACGCACCACCGCTCAGTCCTTACTCAGTTGCAATGTCTGCCTCAGGATAGTGGTCCCCTAGGCTGCAAAGTAACTGTTGCAAATTCTTACCACCCCTCCAACCTATGTGCCTGTTTATTTCTCTTTTCTTGTAATTATATGGTCAATTAACTTATTCATTCATTTAGTCAATCAATATTTATTAGTCACCTATTACATAGAAGGCACTGGGATAAAGAGGAATACAAATCACTCATAGCCAGGAAGAAGACTAGCAATTACAATACGGCGTAGAAAATGTTAATCCAGTGATACACAAAGGTACTCCGGGAGCCCTTCTGTCACATCATCTTTCCACTTCCATGCCCTTCCTAGGCCTTGAGTCCAGCTTCCTGCCCTTCACCCACTGCAGATCCTCTGCATTTCATTTGCAGTAAATTCATTTGCAGGGTTCCTCTAGCTCTGGCATGACACAAACCCAGCCATGAACTGGGAAGGAACCACAGCATCCTTGGCAAGTAGACAACACCAATAAGAAAACACAGAGGCTGGGAGAGAAGTCCGCAAACATCCCACCAGTTCTGGAGGTTTAAAAACAAACTGTTGTGGGATGGATAAATGAAGGATAGATGAATGAATAGACAAACAATTGAGTGATGATGCAATAGAGGCTTTAATGAGTGAATCAGAGAATAAACTCCCAACCCTGAAGCAACACTGAATTTCAGTTTCCAAAGCTTGTGCTTGTTCATGAAACACCATGTTCCCCAGAAGACTCTCTACAAAGATGTTGGTTTCAAAATTCAAGTTACTTCAAAGTTCACAGAAAATTTTGTGATACACTTGAGAAGGTGGAGCCACCTAGGGGAATTTCAGAACTGACCCTTGAGATCACTCATCCTAGGGGAAAGCTGAGTGGCCTCCCATTCATGATGCTCCAAGTTCATCAGGCCAGAGCTTTTTGAGGTGACTTGGTTGTTGGAAAGAGAAAGCTACAGAAGGTGATATGGGGGCAGGAGGGATAGTTCAGTGGTAGAATGTATGCTGAGCATGCACAAGGAACTGGGTTCCATTCCCAGTGGGAAGGAAGAAAGAAAGGGCTTTCATTTAACCAAATAGTTGGACCACCTTAATCACAAGCTGTAAAATTTTATGTGAATCCAATACTGTGCCAAATCACTAAAGCAATGTTTCCTACTAAAAAGAGGATTTAAAGGGGTCTGCAAATAACTGCATTCTAACATATCTGTTCAATAAATGTGGATGTTGTGCTACAGATAGGAACAGGATTACAGAGGCTGTGAGGTCGAAGCCTGTCTGAACAGCTGATTTTTCTATAAGTCTTTAAGGGCTCCTAGGTTCTCCGAGATAAACTGGCTGAAGCTTCTGACTTTGGGATTTAGACGGTGGGTGAGTTTGACATCACGGTCTGGCTTCATTTGATAAAAGCGACACATATCAGCCAATTCCTTTGCTGCAGGGAATCCCAACTTTTCATAAGCTTCCGGGGTGATCTTTTAAGAACAAGTAAAAAAGGAGAAACTCTTATAACCCATTTAAAGTAAGATAAAAAGATGATATTCACCGTAATGATGATCTAAGTCCACAATTTTTTAGCTCAACTCCCAAATCCAAGAAACTTAAATGTGTTTCACATGTAATTAGGCAAGAAACTGACTTTGCTGAACTAATTTAGTGACAAATCTGATCTGAACTATGTAAAAACTATTTATAGTCTTTAGTTATCCCATTTAGTTGAAACATTCCAATACTTTACCACAGTGATACTGGTATATTTTATTACAATTTCCTGCCCCAGCCCCTGCTGGTGATATTACATGATATATGTAGACCATACCCCATATAAAAGCTGAAGGATTCTGAAAGCCACGTTGTTTTAGGACCCAAGTACCTTGGATAAGGTGCTAGATATCTATACCACCCTTCACTTGAGTGGCATTTCATAGTGCTTTTGTCTGAATTTCCTCATGGGATTCCCCAGCTGGTCTCTGGTATACTCCACCCACCTGGGACTCCGTGTAAAAGTCAAGGTCCCTAACGCTGAACCTGCTTTCTCCTTAAAGATGGCTGATGTCCCATTCATCTTTTCTCCATTCTTGGTTAGACATTTGCATTTTTCCTTCAATCATCATAGCCTCTGCCAGAACCACACAGGCCTGAATAGAAGTAGAGCCCATCCTATACCTACTGAACTGCCTTCAGTGAAATTCATTTCTCCAATCATTTCTGACACTAACTAGATCAATAATTGTTCCCACTGAATAAGCAAAGCTCATTTCTAACTATCTGATCCAGTATAATCTGTCTTTAGACTCCAGAGATGAACTTTGACCTTACAATTGCACTTGGCCTTTAAAAAAAAATTGACAAGCCTGGCGCACACCCATAATCCCAGCAACTCAGGAGTTTGAGGCAGGAAGATCGCAAGTTTGAGGCCAGCCTCAGCAACACAGTGAGGCCCTGAGCAAATTAGCAAAACCTTGTCTCAAAATATAAATTAAAGAAAAAATTTAAAGAACTGGGAATATAACTCAAGCATGCCTGGATTCAATCTCCAGTACCAAATAATAAAATTAAATGAAAAAAATTTTAAATGTGACAGACATAACAACTTATGTAAAACCATGATTTTCACATGCCTCTTACAATAATGAAAATTCAAGAACAACCTATATGTCCAGCAATAAAAGAATAGTAGAATAAATTATGGTATATCTACTCTAAGAATATTAAAATTTGTTTTGAAGGAATTTAGCAAAATAGAAAAATGTTCTTAATTTAATGTCAAGTTCAAAGGCCAGATACAAAATGGCACACTTAATGTTATTTTAATTTTATTAAGTATATGTGCATATACTTATTATATATACTGGAAAAGATAGAAAGAAAATCAACCAAATCTGAATAGTAACTATCTCTGAGAAATTTAACTGTGTGCGATTTTTATATTCTTTTTCATAATTTCTGGAGTTTTTTTTACAATAAGAATTCATTATTTTAGAAATCAGAATAAAACTAAAAACTTTGAAAAAGAAGGCTCTATGTAAGAAACATGGGAGATAGCTTAAAATCTGTCACCTCAAGTCATTTTCTTCTGCTGTAACTCTGACGACTAACATGCCTCAATAAAATAAGGAATTTTTTACTGTAGATTTTTGAAGAATCTTTTGAGATTTTTTCTGTTATGTCTCACTTTGTAAGACAACCATGTTTCCTCTGGGGATTAGATAGTTTCAGCCAATCCAGAACTTCTGGTAGGAGTTTGATCTGGAGCCTGCATTCACCAAAACACCTCAACAGCCTCCTTTGGCCAGACTTGAGTGGGTGGAGGGGCTGGGACAGGTTGTGTAGTGGTGTCAGACAAGGAAGACTGGATTGCCACCTTGTGGCCACATGTACCTTCCCCAGAAAAATGATAATGTCCAAGCATTTTCCCAGTCCACACATAGATGGTGTTGTCTTCAAGTGAGACTAGTTACTAATAACAGCATTAACCACTCCATAGAAATCTGTGCCTCTACTGCCCTAGAACTTTTGGTGCCAGAGAAGCATTAGCTGAATTAGGAAACAACATAATGTTCCAAGAATAGAATGCCCACACTCCTTCCCCTTTACTCCTCCCCCCTCACCCCTCTGTGGTGCTGGGGATTGAACCCAGGGCCTTATGCAGGCTAAGCAAGCACTCTACCAACTGAGCAATATCCCCAGCCCACTTTCCTTCTTTCTTAAAAAGTTCAAATCCCACAAGACAAAATGAATATAAGAATTAAATGCAAATGTTCCAGGAGAGGGATCACCAAGAAGACAATCTACACTCAGCGACAAGAAACTGAGCAGACTTTCTGTGAGTCCATGGTTGAGTGAGTGACCTTCATGAGTTTGGGGATAACTTTTCTCTAGGAAATTTTATATGGTTTCAATGAAATACTCAGATGTTATTTTGTGGCTAGATTGACACCTACAATATTTTTTACCAGTCTCAGTCTCTTCAAACCCCAATACCTGAGGCTGAATTGGGAATCTAGACATCCCCTCAAGATTCACTGGACCAAGAGCTGCTTATGTAAACAAGAACCAAGCTTCCACCCCTAACTTCAGGAAGCATCCTAGAATAGGGATCCACACCCTTTTTGTTAAGGGCTAGATATAAATAATTTAAGTTTTGTGGGCCATATAGTCTCAGTGTATCATCAAAACAGCTCATTCTTTCTCCTCTTATCAACAACCTGCTTGGGGAAATAGCTGTAGTGCTCAATATCACCAATCCTTTTCACTTGGCTATAAAAGATCTGTCCTCTCCATATAACAATCCTTCCTCTATGATTTATAGCACCTTAGTTATTGAGGGTTTACTAAGCATCATAGCCAGTGTCAAGCACATGCCATAACATCTCAGTTCATCCTCACAACAATCCACAATGGAGGTATAATAATATTTTTTAAACACCCAGAAACTGAGACTGAGAGAGGGTAAGGTGCAGAGATTCCACACACAGACACACAGAGTTAGAACAAGTCAATTTCCCCAACAGCCACTGGCTTCTTGACCGTTATTGCAGAATTTAACATGTCAGCCCTATTGCTACCCTCTACCTGTACAAAATCTTGTCCTCCTCAAGGACCTCTTTTGAAGCCCCCTTCTCTCCTGAAGTCTTCTCCTACTGTCCTCTGTCCAGATAGTCTGGACAACACAATTAAGCACCCGTGTTACGCTTTGAGATGCTCACGGTGACTTTCTTTATGTGCATCAACATTTTTAGCCTGGTACATAATAAGTTCTTGATACAAAGCTACTACATGTCAAACACCAAGGTAGGTCCTAAATATATCCTGATTTCACAAGAGCACTTTAAGGTAGACACTTGACTTCAAAAAATGAGGAAATTGAGGCTTAGTGGGGGACTAAGAGCCTTGTCCCCATCAGCCTTTTCTGATGCATTTAGCAGTGAGAGCTGAGGAGAGGAGTCAGGATGGTGTGTGAGAGAAAATTTGTACCTCAGTCTTCAGATTCTAAGTTCCTTCCACCCAAAAGTAATTTTACTTTAACAAGCTGATTAATCTTGAGTCAAAGAAATAAAGCCATTATGGGAAGGATTCAACCACATTAATCAATGAAGATAGGTTCATGTGATCACAGTCCTCTTCAATTTCTTAAACCCCACCTAAATCCACTGAAAGTCTAGTGAATTGGTGAGTTAATAGTATGTTAACCAAGGTAGCCCCTCGTAATCCTAAGAACTCACCTTTGCATCTCGGACTTCTTTGCCCAGACTCTTGGAGAAAACATCAGCATATTGCTGTGTTGTTAGTGCTTCTGCACTGAGGCCCACAGCTTTGCCTATAAACTCCTCTGGAGAATTAAAAATGCTAGAAACAACTGCTCCAACATCAGCAACAGAGATACCATCCATTGGTACATCCCCCATGGGCAGTGCTAGATTTAAAAAAAATAAAATAAAATAAAGATAGCTCATTTTATCACTTCCTTCATAGATCCACCAAGACAAATGAACCACTTAAACAAAAGGAGTAGAAAGGCAGTTGCCATGTGTCTGTCCCCCAATGGTCCTTGTGTTGGATTCTGTTTCCCAGTGTGGCAATGTTAAGAGGTGGCATTTAAGATGTGGAGCCTAGCCAGAGATCACTGAAGCCAATGCCTTTGGAAGGAATTAAGATCTTTCTTGTGGGACCCCAGGTTAGTTCTCCTAGGGTTGTTATAAAAAGAACGAGACTGAGCAGGACAGTAGCCATGTAAGTCAGAATCACTAAGGAGTGTGTAATAAATAACTCATCTGCTGAATCAACTAGCCCTGAAAATGGATGCTGCTGGGTGGTGGGGAACAAGGCTGGCCCCACTCAGCCCACACTGCAACCTAGTGGTCGCTTAGTAAAAATTAGCTGTTCCTGTAGTGGAGAATGACATTCACGGTACTCAAGGCCTGGTTTTCCAGATTTGTGGGTCCCAGATGGCTCTAGGTACCAAGAGAAAATGAAGGTATCACCTCTTCACCCAGAACTAGTTAATCCATAGATTATAGGCTCTACTGATTCTGTGTAGGGAGGACCTGGGAGGCTGTATCCTGGAGTCTTGGTCCCTTGAGATTCTAATACTGACCATAAAATCCAGGTCCTCCCCTGTTGTCACAGAAGGTCAGATGGATGAGCTAGAAGGGCCCTTAGCAGACATCATGTCCAACTTTCCCATTAGACAGGAGGAATCTGAAGCTTGAAGCCACAGAGCTAACTACTTCCATAAGAAGGGTCAGCATGCTAAGACAACCCTTTCTGCTTCTGGTCTCAGATCCAGTTCTCTTCCCTCTATAGTGTAACTGCTGCAAGTAAATTTAGGACAATTTGATATCCCTCTTAGTACAGTAGGTGCTTAAATGATGGGTCCACTGACGAGGAGCAGGAAAGTGGGGATAGAGAGAGAGGAAGGCAACCAGGTGTCTGGTTACCTTTCACCGCAGCCTTCCATTTACCTAAGGTGTAGAAATCTCCATCAGGGGCTTTCCACGGCTTCCAAGTGGTGAGAAAGTTTTCAAAATAAGCTGCCAAGCGCACGCTAGTCATGGGAACGCCAATGGACCAGAAATACTCCTCCACCTCTCCCTTCCCATCGAAGTGGGGCACCTTCAACTTGCCCCCACTCAGCCGCTCCACGTTCTCCAGGCCGCTGTATACCACGTGCTTCAGCCCCAGGTGCTTGGCAGTATCTGCCACCATCTTTCCCTGAGGGAAGATAGTAAATCCTTTATGTGGACCACTGTTTCTGCCTATAGACTAAAGGGAAGGTGCTGGGTCTCCTCCACTCCCTCTGTACTTATTGTCTTCACTGTGAAGAGGACATTTCTGCATCAGTTATGAAGTGAGGGGCCATCAGCATTGGCAAGCAGAGACTCCCCTCCAAGATGCTGAACCCTCAGCCTGCTCCCCCTGGGGCTGCAAGGGCAGGGACCCAGGGCATGGGGGAGTAGAACAGGAAAGAGAGGAGGGCAGCAGAGAAGCGAATGCCAGGGACCCGAATGAAGCTGAGACGCAATAGCCAAGGAACAGTCGCCCTCTTCCTCTGGGCCCTCAGTATCTTTGTGATCAATTTCTACATCTGTATATATTATATTGTGGGAGAACAACCTTGCACGTGACTGAGTCACACTCCCCAGCTGGGTGCTGAGGCGCTCAGTCGCAGAAATGGCAGAGCTTTCCCCACCCTTCCTAGGTCCGAGGGTCGGTGTCTCTGCATGGGTGTGTCTTGCTACAGCCCCCATGGGTGGAGCTATGCTCACCTGTTCCTTTGTAATATTACCCCTGGCCCTGTTTAGAATAGAATGTTCCATGGAAGTGCCTTGTGTGTGTCCCCTTCTCTTACTGTGCCCGTGGGTGTGGCTTACCTAGATGTCAGTCAACCTGCTGACAGTGGACATCATGAAGATAGACTCAGCTCCCTGAAACCTGACTCCTTGCCTCATTTGAATACCTTCTCCTCAGTAAAAGGGGTCAGCACATGTTCTCTCTATCTCTCTTCCTGTGGACCCTTAAGGTCAGAGGAGCCGTCACAGAGACCTGAAATGAAAAAGGTATATCTGTCTCTTGTGTGGTTATTTCTCGCAGCTCAGTCAGCCCAGTTCAACTGGAGTAACCCCTGAGTGTTTTAGTCGTGAACAGAAACCCAGAATTATATAAATTTTTCTGATAATGGATTATATATGCACATCATTTGGATATTACGGTATGAGAGATGGGCACATACATACACACCAACACAAATGTATTATATTCTCTTCTTTGTTTTCAGTTCCAAAGTACCTTCATATGGCTCTCCCTCCTTCCCCACCCCTTTCTGTTTTCCTTTTCTTCTTTTCACTGTCTCATTTTCCTCATACAGCAGGCAGAGAAGACATAATTTGGTTTAGCAGATAGAAGAAAGTGAAGCAGAGAAATGACTTCTACCTTCAGGTTCCATAGAGAGTGAATACCAGCATTAGAACCCAGAATTCTTAAAATAAACCCCTCCAGATTTTAACACTAAAAGATGTGCTGATATAAATAGATAAAAATAAAAGGCTATCTATAAATATCAATTCAATAGACATTCCTGAAACAGTTCCATCCTGCTCTTAAGCTTTAGAATTGTGCCATATCTGTAAGTGGCTGATACCATCCATCATATTCTTTAAATCTAATCTTCATTTTTCTCCCAAACTCATACATATACATGTTTTAAATTCCCAAATAGTACTGTCATAGGGGGTAGATCTTATAATATAAAAACAGTTTCCTGTGCTCTCACGCTGATTACTGCTCTCTAGAAGTAACTGTTTTAATCCTTTTTAGTTATCTCCTTACTTCTAAAAAACATGTTTATGCCACTAATTGGGTTTTTCCAGTTTGCTATACCCACTAAACTCCTACTAAGATGAGAATTCAGTGCATATCCATGATGCGTTCTCCCTCTCAGTCCTTTTCCACTACCAACATCATACATCTACACAATTCCCTTTATTTCATCATCCCAATAAAAAGTTTCTGGCAGATCAATGTGCCATGCTTACACACAGCTAAGCGGAGCCTTGGGATCATCTCTATCCTTACTATTTCTACACACTCTTTTTCCTGAAGTTACTATTGTGGGATTATTTGCTTGCTAGTCTCTTTTTTACATGCCCATTGCTAATTCATCCCCAATTCTCTGCCTGAAGTGTAAATATGCTCTTTTATACTTTATTCTCCCCGTTTGGCTCTCTGAGTGGAAGTTACGTGGGGAAACTTGCTGTCACCCCACATGCCATCTAGAAACAAATGGTGAGAAGCAGGGAATCAAATGACTGACTGACTATATTAAAGTCACTCTCAAATATATAAGATCTCACCTAGGTGCACATAACATTAATTTCATAATCAAAGACTCCCTGAGCAAGTACCTAAAGTACATGTATTCCATAAATGTCAGAGGGATGTTGTAGAGTGAAGCTTATAATTTTGCCCAGACTGAAGTCCTTCTCCCTGCCAGGGAGGACAGAAATAGGTAGGGAGGGAAAGGGAAAAGACTCAAAGGGGACAGAAGAAAGAGTTTGGTTCCCACCTGACACACTTCCTTGTCTTTGCTGAAATGCTCCCAGAAGTTGGTCACCACGAAGGCCCCATAGGCTCCTTTTAAGGCAGCTTCCACTGACGCTTTGTCATTCAGGTCACCTTTTACTACCTCAGCGCCAAGCTTCTGGAGCGCTAGGGCATTTGGTCGAGTCACGTCCCTCGTCAGTGCTCTCACTGCAAAATGTTTGCTCTCCAAAAGGGCCTTGGCCACAGAGCCACCCTGAGATCCTGTAGAGTCAGGGGAAGAGGAAACACAGGAAAGATCAGGAAGAATGTTCAGGAATGGTCAGGAAGTTTCATTGTTCAGTGTAGGCTTGCTGTAGAACCTACTTTGGGGACCCACATGATACTTGAGATATCCCCAGTAGTTCCCAACTGAGTATCTTTGTTTCTTTTTAAATATTTTTTTAGTTATAGATGAATGTTATATCTTTATTTTGTTTATTTATTTTTATATGGTGCTGAGGATCGAACCCAGTGCCTCACATGTGCGAGGCAGGCGCTCTGCCGCTGAGCCCCAGCCCCAGCCCCAGCCCCAGCCCCCAACTGAGTTTCTTTGAGCACTTCAGAGGTGCCTTTGCAGAAGCCAAGGGGAGAACAGGATTGGGAAAGGCTTGAGACAACAAGAAGTCCAGGTGAACAGGGTGCTTGCCTCTCTATCCCAGAATCAACAAGGGCAATTATAATATAATTCAGTTATACATTTTATATGGGGGTTCCTCAGACAATTTTATTTAAAAAAAAAAAAAAAGCTTCCTAGTATGCACACTTTTTTTTTTTTTCGGGAAGACTAGGTATCAAATGCAGGGCCTTGCACATGCTAAGCAAGCTCTTCCACTAAGCTACATGATTAGCTTAGTCTATATTTTGTAAACATTTTGAAAACTTGCACATTTCTTTTTATCACATTCAAAACCAATCACAATATGATCATATGATCGTCACTTGTCTAGTTGATCTACTCTGGACATGCTTACCGAAAGCCCTCTGATATATGCCAGGTGCTCTGCTGGGTTACTGAGATTCGAGTTTCTCCATCAGATTGGCCAGATCTGTCCTAGATGATTTTTGTGTTTTTAAATCTACATTGACTTTCTCCATCCTGTTTAGTGCCCTGGGAGGTTCATCTTGATAGACTCCATCAATAGGTTCTCTTGACCTCATGTTGGGTTTGAGCAATGGGAAGGGTCAGCAGAAGACCCAAGGGCAAGGTAAAGTTGACCATCTTCATATCACTATTGTCTCAGGTTCTGGTCATCTCTTTTATCCTTTTCTCCCTCCTTCTGTTGCTTACATACTCCTTATTGTTCTCTTCCCTGTAAAACTTTATTAATTTTTTTGCAATTTCTCTGAATATGTGGCACCTGTTTCTTATGAAATGCCAGTTGATACATGCTTGATAACTCTAAAATAAGGTCTACCATTCATGTGTTCTCCCTTTGCACCAAGAGCTTCAATCAATGAAAGTAGCAAATTGCTCAGTGGTAAGTATTAACAGGTACCATAAAGTTCACCAAATGTGTAAGGAAAGCCTCCACATTAAAGGCAAAACCAAAATAAACAAACCGATAAAAGGAAACAGTGCAAAGCATAGGGGGGAAAAATAAAAATAATTACTATTCTCCAAGGTTGATGAAGATTTTGCATTCCAAACACTACATCTGCAAAAGGGGGAAAGAATTAGTAGGGAAAAAAAGGCAAAGAGAAAAAGCATTCACAAGATGAAGCTCTGAGGAATTTAAAATATTAGAGCAGAAATAAAATTTCAATAGAAAAAGTCTGGGAACTCTACAAGGATTAGAAGAAACAAGCAAAGAAATAGAAAATAAGAGAGAGAAAATAATTAGAAGATCAAGCCAAGGGAATTCCAAAATGAAATAATAGAGAAAATGGAAGTGTGGAATTTATTTGATAATTATTTGATAATTAATCAGAGATAATATCTCAGAGTCCAAGGAGATGGGCTGAGCTCCCAGATTGAGGGGTCAGTGAGGGCCAAATACAATGACAATGTCCCCATTACAGTGAGATTTCTGGTTCAAATTTTTATTTACTCTTCTATTTCACGGTACTGGAAATTGAACCCAGGGTTTCACACATGCTGGGCAAGTGCTCTACCGCTGACCTACATCACTATCCCTTAATGTGAAATTTCAGAACCCTGGAGATAAAAAGATGTTGATTTCTGGGGAAAGGAAAATCAACTCTAAAACATGGGATAAAAACAGCATCAGATTTACGGATTTGTTTGTTTTAAACAAGTTTACTGAAACAACAACATGGTTAAATTGAAGGGAAAACTAACTTGGATTCTTTTTTAGAGTAATTTATTCCTACTTAATGACAGATTGTCCTACAAGTAACAGTTACATACAAAAGTTATAAAATTATTCTTGGTTTTACATGAGAAGTAAAAAGAATTAATATTCTCCAGTAGAACAAGGTATATGAGTAATTTTTATGTTATTAAAACAATAAGAACAAAATAACTTACTGGATTATAAAGATGAGTGCTGAATGATCATGGCACTATGGGCAAAAAGGTATTTTCACAGTACTGATATTTTTCTTTTGTTATCTGCATTTGATGTTGACCAACACATACCACTGGCAAGCCTGGGGACGAAGCTCAGTGATAGAGTGCTTGCCTAGCATTCCCAAGGCCCTGGGTTTCATTTCCAGCACAGTCAACAAACAACCCATACCACTGGCTATTTGGAATACATATATTTTACACACACACGCTGGCAGGTGTGGTGCATGCTTGTATCCCAGTGACTCTGGAGGCTGAGGCAGGAAAATCTCAAGTTCAAGGCCAGCCTGGGCAATTTAACAAGACTGGTTTAAAAAAAAAAAATTAGACTGGGGATATAGCTCAATGGTAAAGCAACTCTGAGGATTACCCATTAGCAGGCAGGTAATAGGTGCACAATAGGCTTGTGCACATATACCAATCATTCATGTACCAATAGAGGAATGGGGAAGAGGAAAATGAAAGAAGAGAGAATTTTTTACTGGAGTAGTCAGGAGGTGATAGAACCAAATTGCAGTTTTCTAATTAACATCATAAGAACAGAGTTCTGGAGTGTGTGTTTCATGGATCCCTGTCAAATCTGAATCTGATTTGGAATCTGTGGTTCACAATAAGCTTTCTTTAGTTACTTAGTGGATGGAGTGTGCGGTTAATCTTAAACTGCCCCACAAACCTTCTAATGAATAAAATGGTGTTCTCAGTCTTGACTCCTTTCTTGTGTTTTACATGAGCCAATGGTGAGCTCTGGAGATCAGCTCTCAAACCCCAGACCATCAGCAGCGGTGGTGGTGCGGGACTGAGAGAGCAGGAGCCAAAGCAAGGCTATTCAGGGGGGAAAATAAATTTCTATCTAGAATTCTAAGCCTAGACAAAAGATCAATTCTAAAAATTTTATATGAAGACATTTCAGACACATCCTCAAATTTTTAACTCCCATGCATTTCAAAAAAATTTTTTTAATTGTAGATGGACACAATACCTTTATTTATTTTTATGTGGTGCTGAGGATGGAACCCCGTGCTAGGCAAGCACTCTACCACTAAGCTATAACCCCAGCCCTCCCATGCACTCTGTATAAGGTACGTAAGTTGCCAGAGATTGCCCAAGATGAGAAAGTAAAGCAAGCTGAAGAAACCAAGAAGGCTAGGGGTTTGCCTTGGTGGTAGAGCACTTGCCCATCATGCAGGAGGCTCTGAGTTCAGTTCCCAATACTGAGAAAGAAAAAAAGTATCCAGGAACCAAACTCAGGAGAAAGAAAAAGAGAATTATTAGAATAATGAAGAAAGGAAGACAGGAAGACAGAAAGACCGAAACAGAAAAATGAGCACTTAAGGAAGGAGATCTCCACAGTGTTGCTGGGAGAAACAGAACCAACAGATTAATGATGTGCTTGATCATTTTCAGAGAAATCTTCCAGTTTTAAAGAGATAAGAGAAAAATGGTACATGTAAAGAAAATTAAGCAAATAGAAATAACGGCAATTAATTTAAGAGAAAACAAATTGTGTAAGAAGTAAAGTAGTGTACATTTGGCTCAAGTATGAATAAAAATTAGGGGTTTAACTGCTGGGAGCCATTAGCCAAGTAAGTATGACAATTTCCTTGCCAGCGTACCCCATGTTGCAGTGACATTGAATGTACTTAACCTTGCTCAAGGACCAAGGCAGATTAGGGTGTTCCCGGTTTTAAGATAATCTTGTTTAGGGCGTTCCCAGTTTAGGTTCCAGGTTTAAGGTTTAAGATTATTCCTGCTGGGAATAGGGCGTATCCTGCTGCCTGAGTTCCCCTTGAGTTCTCACGGGATTCAGACAGTATATTTTGGAGATAGAAGCCCAGTGGAGGTGAATTTGGGAGAGAAGGAGGATTTGGGAAGAGAACGTGGATTTCCCCAGAACGTGATTGTAGACGGCTGGTGTGAGTTCGGGAATAAAGAGTTGCTGTTTGAATCTACAAGCTGTGTGGTGGCTCGTGATTGTGTGCCCAGCCAGACTGCGGCATTTGTGCCCAGCCAGACTGCGGCATTTGGTGGCTCGTACGGGGAACTTCTGAAGCTTGGAGGTAAGTGAAATTGCTCGCCCCTGAGGAAGAGCGAAAGAATGGGTGACCAACTCAAAAAACAATGTGTTATTGTTTTGATTTATCTTGTTTTTGTTTCAAGCTGCCTATCCCTAGAAATTTCTCAGGCAAACTGGAAAAAATGGTTGACTAAAGGTTTGAAGTTTGTCGGCCCTGAGGAAGAGAAAATTGATACAACGATTTTTTATTCCGTTTTTGTTTCATTCAGTTTCGGTTTTGTTTTATGCTATCTTATTGGGTTGCGTTATCTTTATAGTAGATTAGAAATTAGTAAAAAACAAACCGAAAAGATGTTAAGTAAATTGTTAGAGGTTCAGACCATGGAGAAAGACATTTTAGATCAAGCAAAAGAGAAGGTCTCTCGAGCTAGTCAGACAGAGGAAGAAAATTTAAAGGAAAAGGGGTTGTTAGGAAAAAGGCCACAACAGGAGGCTGTTACTAACTCCATTTTATCACAAGAGGGCGTAATTCAACCAACAGCCCCACCGATGGAGACAGCTGAGTGGCCCTCAAACCCCGTAGTTGATAAATGGGATCCTGAGACAGGACCTCAAAGATTAGCATGCCCTGTACTTGAACAGGCAGGAGGGCAGCGAATTCACCGTGCTTTAGATTTTAAAACAGTGAAGCAATTAAAGGAGGCTGTAACAACCTACGGGCCACAAGCTCCCTTCACGGTAAGCATGGTCGAGTCCATTACTAACTTGGACATGACGCCAGCAGATTGGGCTAGCATGTGTAAATCTGTACTAAATGGAGGACAATATTTGTTATGGAAGGTTGCCAATGAGGAATTTTGCACGGAGACAGCTAGGCGAAATGCAGCAGCCGGTTATCCTCAAAGAAATCTAGATATGTTGTTAGGAAAAGGACCTTATGAGGGTCAACGGCAACAAATTGAATATGATCCTGCTATATATGCACAAATTGCTGCAGACGCAGTTAGGGCATGGAAGACTTTACAAGGACATGGAGATTTACAAGGTCAGCTATCTAAGGTAATACAGAGAGCTAATGAACCTTACGCTGACTTTGTAGATAGGCTAATTCAAACGGCTGCCAAAATTTTTGGGGATACAGAACAAGCAATGCCATTAATAAAACAACTGGCTTATGACCAAGCAAATCGTTGCTGCAGAGAGGTTATTAGACCATGGAGACATGAAGATTTAAACACATATATTAAATTATGTAGAGATATTAATGAACAAGGGCAAGTCTTGGCAGCTGCAGTACAACAGGCTTTAGATGCCAGGCCAAAAACATGCTATGATTGTGAACAAACAGGACATTTTAAAAGGAATTGCCCCATAGGAGGAGGGTTTAACAAAAGTAGGTATCAAAGGAATAGAATACCAGGTATTTGCCCACGATGCCGTAGAGGGAGACATTGGGCTAATGAATGCCGTTCTCAAACCACCATAGAAGGTACTCCCTTATCAAAAAACGGACAAAGACCAGGTATTTATCCAAGATATCGTGGAGAAAGGCATCAGGCTCCATTGCCAAAAAACGGACAGGGGGGCCCAATGCTCCGGGGCCCACAACCACAAATATACGGGGCAGTGGAGGATCCCAGCAACACCATCAGGGTAGTGCCCAGGACACATTGTCCATTAAATCCCTCATCAGACAAACCCGAGGGAGCGCAGGGTTGGACATCTGTGCCTCTGCCAGAGCAGTATTAACTCCAGAGATGGGAGTTCAAATCATTCCCACAGGAGTAAAAGGACCTCTTCCCCAAGGAACAGTAGGCTTATTATTGGGACGTAGTTCATCTACATTAAAAGGACTTATGATAAGTCCTGGGGTAATTGATCCCGATTATGTAGGTGAAATAAAAATTATAGCTAGTTCTCCAAGAGGTATATCAGTAATTTCACCTGGAGATAGAATAGCACAGTTGTTAATAATACCCAGCCTACATAATAAATTTCCTAGTCATAGTGTAGAAAGAGGTTCCAGGGGATTAGGCTCCACAGGTGTAGATTGGGCTATGTTGTCTTTAAATTTAGATTCTCGCCCAATGCTAAAACTAAATATTCAAGGTCATGAGTTTAATGGGCTACTGGACACAGGAGCTGACCTTAGCATCATATCTCGTCAAGAATGGCCAAAACATTGGCCATTACAACAAGCCACTCAAACGCTTCGAGGCCTAGGAGTGGCGACTAATCCCCATAGAAGTTCTATGATATTAGATTGGAAGGATCCTGAAGGATGTGAAGGAACTATACAGCCATATGTATTGGATCATCTTCCTATAAATTTATGGGGACGAGATGTCCTAGATCAATTAGGTTTGACGTTAACAAATAATATCAATCCTAATGTGCCCACTACTAGAGCTAGACAAGGCTTTAGGAAAGAAAAAAGATTAGGAAAACAAGGGCAAGGTATAGCAGCACCAGTACAAATAGATCAAGGAACAGACAGACATGGGTTGGATTTTCAGAAAGGGCCACTGAGACAATCAAAATTACTTGGAAATCAGAAAGACCAGTGTGGGTTCCTCAGTGGCCCCTGACTAAAGAAAAGATACAAGTAGCCCATGATCTGGTCAAACAACAATTAGCGGAAGGACATATACAACCTTCCATATCTCCCCATAATACTCCCATTTTTGTCATCAAAAAGAAATCTGGTAAATGGAGATTATTGCAAGATTTAAGAGCCATTAATAATGAGATGGTTGTTATGGGACCTGCTCAATCAGGGATTCCTCAATTGTCTGCTTTGCCAAAAACCTGGCATGTTTTAGCTATAGATATTAAAGATTGTTTTTTTTCAATTCCAATTCATCCCGAGGATAGTCCACGTTTTGCATTTACTATCCCTGCATTAAATCATGAAGGTCCTGATCAGAGATATGAATGGAAAGTACTCCCTCAAGGGATGGCTAACAGTCCAACTATGTGTCAAATATATGTTAACAAAGCAATCCAGCCACTTAGAAATCAAAATCCTGAACTACAAATATTTCACTATATGGATGATGTATTATTGGCACATAAAGATAAAAACATATTGCTGGAATGTTATGCCACACTTACAAACTTATTAAAAAATTATAATCTAGAGATAGCAATAGATAAAGTACAATTAAATTTTCCAATTAATTATTTAGGAGTTCTATTATCCTCAACCATGGTCCGTCCACCAAAAATTCAAATACGAGTAGATCAACTCAAATCACTTAACGACTTTCAAAAGTTATTGGGAGACATAAATTGGATAAGGCCTTATCTAGGTATACCAACAGGAGAGTTGGGACCTTTATTTGATATTCTAAAAGGTCCATCAGATCCAAATTCACCCCGCATGTTAACTCCTAAAGCAAGAAAGGCATTAAAAATTATTGAAACATATATGGAAAACATACATTTGGATAGAATTGATATAAGTTTGCCTTTATTATTTATTGTACTACCAACAAAAAATATTCCTACAGGAGTATTTTGGCAAGAAGGTCCATTATTGTGGATACATTTATCTTATTCTCCTAACACTATTCTTACTAGGTATCCTGAGGCTGTAGGACAATTAATACTCAAAGGAATAAAAGCAGCGAAGGGAGTGTTTGGAATTTCTCCCAATAAAATTATTACTCCATATACTATGGATCAAATTGATGAGTTAGCTAATGAGTTAAATACTTGGGCAATAATCATGTGTAAATCTAATGTTTCATTTGATAATCATTTACCATCTAATCCTTTGTTGTCTTTTTGGTCTAAGCATCCTGTAGTTTTTCCTAAAATGACAAGAAAAACACCTATCATGAATGCTCCAAATATATTCACTGATGGGTCAAATAATGGTACAGCAGCAGTAGTTACCCCTGATCAAACTTTTACATTTTTAGTACCCAAACAATCAGCTCAAAAGGTAGAGCTTAATGCAGTTTTACAAGCTTTTGTGATGTTTAAAGATTCTGTATTTAATTTATTTTCTGATAGTCAGTATGTAGTTAATGCTATAGTATCTCTTGAAGATGCCGGTAGGATTTCCCCTTCTTCTACTGTTTTCTCTTTGTTTTCCACTATACAAAGTCTAATCTGGGACAGAAAAGATCCATTCTTTATAGGACATATTAGGGCACATACAGGATTGCCTGGAGCCCTTAGTTTAGGCAATGATTTAGCAGATAAAACTACACATGACATACATATTTTCTCTACATTTGAAGAAGCTACAAATTTTCATAAAAGGTTTCATGTTAATGCTAATACTTTACAAAAGCGTTTTAAAATAACTAAGGAACAAGCCAGACATATAATAAAACAATGTCAAAATTGTGTGACATTTTTACCACAAGTTAATCTTGGAGTCAATCCTAGAGGACTGATACCTAACCATATTTGGCAGATGGACGTCACACACTTGCCAGAATTTGGAAAATTAAAATATTTACATGTTACAGTCGATACTTCTTCTGGATTTTTGATGGGCTCCCTTCATGCCGGAGAAAAAACTAAAGATGTTATAGCTCATTGCTTACAAAATTTTGCCACTGTGGGCGTTCCTAAACAGTTAAAAACCGATAATGGTCCTGGCTATACCTCTACCTCTTTTAAACAATTTTGCTCATCATTTGGTATTACTCATGTAACAGGAATCCCATACAATCCACAGGGACAAGGCATAGTTGAAAGAGCTCATCAAACTATTAAAACATACTTATTAAAGCAAAAAGAGGGAATTGGAAGGGGGTATATATCCCCCAAAGATAAACTTAAAATAACGCTTTTTACTCTAAACTTTTTAAATTTGGATTCATCAGGACTTAGTGCTGCGGAAAGGCATATGTATCCAAAAAATGTACATAAGCCTAAAGTACTTTGGAAAGATATTCTAACAGGACAATGGAAAGGTCCTGACCCAGTGATTGTTTGGAGTCGGGGGTCTGTTTGTGTTTTTCCACAGGGAGAACAGCAGCCCATTTGGATTCCAGAGAGATTAACTAAAACAGTTTCTACAGATCGAAAAGAAGATGATTTGACTCAAATCCATAACAGTTGATATCCAGAACTCCAGCTTGGCCATTCTTACATCTGCGACAGTGATTAACCAGGATGCTTTTTTCAATAGCTATTTTATTATTGCATTTTTCCACATCATAAGGTTCTATTTTTATTTTTTGAGCTCATACAAACCTAGGTTAATGTTTTTCTGATCAGTTTTATTTTTTGACTGTGGAGTTTTTAAACATTGCAATGGAGATTTCACCTAGGTAAAGCTACAAGGCCTTTACTATTTTCTTATGTGTTGTACGTTTGTGTACACTCTTGTGTTTTGTGTTGTATGTCTGTATGTGCGTATGTCCATATTTCTTGTATGAGGAGCGCTCATGAAAAAATGGATCCGAATTATTATTATTTTTTTTATTCACGTGATTTAAATGGTTTAATTTAAATTAGGTAAACAGCTGTTAAGGATTGTTTTTAAAGGTGGTTAACAGATCTGTTTGTTTACTAATTTAAATTAGGTAAAAAGCTGTTAAGGATTGTTTCTAAAGTAGGTTAACAGATCTGTTTGTTTACTTTCACCTTTCCTTTTCATTATATTTAATAATTCTTTTCAGGATAATGTCTCTTTAGCATCATTGCCAGAATTCCTATCTCCATCTCAGTGCTGGTGAAGAACTCAACAAGTAATGCTCAATCAAAGAGTCAACTTACTTTGGGAGGAAACGGATTTTGGGAGGAAATGGACATATTGATAGATTCCTCTGCTTTGAACTGCTTGCAGAACTTGCCTGGACTATGTAACTATCGTTTGTTGTGGTGCAGCGAATTGTGGTATTGCTGACATATCTTTGCTGATGGTGTCACCAGTGATGCAATTTTTCCCAAGGAGCCGTCAATTGGCTTGGTGTCGTGGCATTTCTGTATCCTCCTCCCTTCTGCTAGTGATGGTCTAAAATTTGGGGGCCAATGGCTTATGCTGGACCGGTAGTCAGTGACGGGTATGATCCAATTGCAGTGGTATCAACCTAAGACAGGAGGCTGACGCCTAAAGGTCAGTTTTCCGATGACGGGTAAGAACCATATGTTGAATTGGACAACCTACCAGGCACGGTCCATAAGCCACATTAACCTCACTCCCCCACTGGCACCAAGGCCAAATTTGGGGGCCAACAGAGGTGAGGCAAAGAACCTCACCCCCCCACTGGTGCATAGACCTATCCACAAGTATGGCTGTATGCTGGACCGGTAGTCAGTGACGGGTATGATTCAATTGCAGTGGTATCAACCTAAGACAGGAGGCTGACGCCTAAAGGTCAGTTTTCCTATGACGGGTAAGAACCATATGTTGAATTGGACAACCTACCAGGCACGGTCCTTAAGCCACATTGCTTGTTGTTTAATTAATCAGAAGGGGGGAGATGCTGGGAGCCATTAGCCAAGTAAGTATGACAATTTCCTTGCCAGCGTACCCCATGTTGCAGTGACATTGAATGTACTTAACCTTGCTCAAGGACCAAGGCAGATTAGGGTGTTCCCGGTTTTAAGATAATCTTGTTTAGGGCGTTCCCAGTTTAGGTTCCAGGTTTAAGGTTTAAGATTATTCCTGCTGGGAATAGGGCGTATCCTGCTGCCTGAGTTCCCCTTGAGTTCTCACGGGATTCAGACAGTATATTTTGGAGATAGAAGCCCAGTGGAGGTGGATTTGGGCAGAGAACGTGGATTTGGGAAGAGAACGTGGATTTCCCCAGAACGTGATTGTAGACGGCTGGTGTGAGTTCGGGAATAAAGAGTTGCTGTTTGAATCTACAAGCTGTGTGGTGGCTCGTGATTGTGTGCCCAGCCAGACTGCGGCATTTGTGCCCAGCCAGACTGTGGCATTAGTAATGCTCAATCAAAGAGTCAACTTACTTTGGGAGGAAACGGATTTTGGGAGGAAATGGACATATTGATAGATTCCTCTGCTTTGAACTTCTTGCAGAACTTGCCTGGACTATGTAACTATCGTTTGATGGTGTCACTAGTGATGCAATTTTTATTTCCTTGCCAGCGCACCCCATGTTAATTGTGGTAGTGCTGACATATCTTTGCTGATGGTGTCACCAGTGATGCAATTTTTCCCAAGGAGCCGTCAATTGGCTTGGTGTCGTGGCATTTCTGTATCCTCCTCCCTTCTGCTAGTGATGGTCTAAAATTTGGGGGCCAATGGCTTATGCTGGACCGGTAGTCAGTGACGGGTATGATCCAATTGCAGTGGTATCAACCTAAGACAGGAGGCTGACGCCTAAAGGTCAGTTTTCCGATGACGGGTAAGAACCATATGTTGAATTGGACAACCTACCAGGCACGGTCCATAAGCCACATTAACCTCACTCCCCCACTGGCACCAAGGCCAAATTTGGGGGCCAACAGAGGTGAGGCAAAGAACCTCACCCCCCCACTGGTGCATAGACCAATCCACAAGTATGGCTGTATGCTGGACCGGTAGTCAGTGACGGGTATGATTCAATTGCAGTGGTATCAACCTAAGACAGGAGGCTGACGCCTAAAGGTCAGTTTTCCGATGACGGGTAAGAACCATATGTTGAATTGGACAACCTACCAGGCACGGTCCTTAAGCCACATTGCTTGTTGTTTAATTAATCAGAAGGGGGGAGATGCTGGGAGCCATTAGCCAAGTAAGTATGACAATTTCCTTGCCAGCGTACCCCATGTTGCAGTGACATTGAATGTACTTGACCTTGCTCAAGGACCAAGGCAGATTAGGGTGTTCCCGGTTTTAAGATAATCTTGTTTAGGGCGTTCCCAGTTTAGGTTCCAGGTTTAAGGTTTAAGATTATTCCTGCTGGGAATAGGGCGTATCCTGCTGCCTGAGTTCCCCTTGAGTTCTCACGGGATTCAGACAGTATATTTTGGAGATAGAAGCCCAGTGGAGGTGATTTTGGGCAGAGAACGTGGATTTGGGCAGAGAACGTGGATTTGGGCAGAGAACGTGGATTTCCCCAGAATGTGATTGTAGATGGCTGGTGTGAGTTCGGGAATAAAGAGTTGCTGTTTGAATCTACAAGCTGTGTGGTGGCTCGTGATTGTGTGCCCAGCCAGACTGCGGCATTTGTGCCCAGCCAGACTGTGGCATTTAACTCAGTGGTAAAATATATATACTTCAGGGGCTGGGGTTGTGGCTCAGTGGTAGAGTGCTCACCTAGCACATGTGAAGGCCTGGGTTCAATCCTCAGCACCACATAAAAATAAAAAAATAAAGGTATTGTGTCCAGCTACAACTAAAAAATAAATATTATGTAGATTATATAAATATGTAATATTTATACAATCTATATATTATATAGATTATATAAATAGTATATATAAATAAATAAATAGTATATATAAATAAATATTTTATATATATAATATTTATTTATTTATTTATTTGGTGCTGGGGATTAAACCCAGGGGCACTTTCCCAGCCATTTTATTTTTTATTCTGAGATAGGTTCTTGCTAAGTTGTGGAGGCTGGTCTCAAACTTGAGATTATCCTGCCTCTCAGCCTCCTGAGTAGATAGATTTATAAGCATACGCCACCATGCCTGGCCTATAGTATGTATTTAGTATGCGTGAGGCCCTAGGTTCCATCCCTAGCACCAGTAGTAATAATAATAGTCTATGATATATATATATATATATATATATATATATACACAAATTGTTATAAACTTTGTGGGCAGGATGGAGAAAAGAAAGCATGTGCTTGGAAGCAGAGCTAAAGACAATGGATACAATCTAAAAGTAAAAAATGAATAACAATATTATCAATTTGTATTATTAATTTGAAATATGGAGATGGGACAAATACCAGTATAAACAGAAGAGTCAAATGTGGACAGGGTTAGGGCTGGGTGTGCTGATTTTCTTTGTAAGCTTTGAAGGACTAGTGACTTTTTAAAAACTAAGATTATGCACTTCCATTAATTTTGTTGTTGTTGTTTTCTACTTTCTATTTATTTATTTATTTTTGCATTACAATTATTAATACACCATTCTACAATAATTTATCATATCTCTGATTATATATAAGGTATGTTGACACCAAATTCACATCTTCATACATGTAATTTGTATAATGATGAGGGTTTCCTTTCACCATCCATGCTATACCCTTTCTCCCTCCCTTTCCCTCCCACTCCTATTCCCTATCTAGGTAATCTTCCTCCCTTGCTCTCCCTCCCAACCCCATTTTGAGTCATCCCCCTTACATCAGAAAAGACATTCGGCATTTGTTTTTTTGGGATTGGCTAACTTCACTTAGCATAATCTTCTCTAATGCCATCCATTTCCCTGCAAATGCCATGATCTTGTTCTTTTTATTGCTGAGTAATATTCCATTGTGTATAAATGCCTCATTTTTGTTGAGAGCCACAGCCTGAGGGGCCCCAGCAAACTTCCAGCTGCGTAGAGCTTAATGCAGTTTTACAAGCTTTTGTGATGTTTAAAGATTCTGTATTTAATTTATTTTCTGATAGTCAGTATGTAGTTAATGCTATAGTATCTCTTGAAGATGCTGGTAGGATTTCCCCTTCTTCTACTGTTTTCTCTTTGCTTTCCACTATACAAAGTCTAATCTGGGACAGAAAAGATCCATTCTTTATAGGACATATCAGGGCACATACAGGATTGCCTGGAGCCCTTAGTTTGGGCAATGATTTAGCAGATAAAACTACACATGACATACATATTTTCTCTACACTAGAAGAAGCTATAAATTTTCATAAAAAGTTCCATGTCAATGCTAATACTTTACAAAAGCACTTTAAAATAACTAAGGAACAAGCTAGACAAATAATAAAACAATGTCAAAATTGTGTGACCTTTTTACCACAAGTTAATCTTGGAGTCAATCCTAAAGGATTGATACCTAACCATATTTGGCAGATGGACGTCACACACTTGCCAGAATTTGGAAAATTAAAATATTTGCATGTTACAGTTGATACTTCTTCTGGATTTTTGATGGGCTCCCTTCATGCCGGAGAAAAAACTAAAGATGTTATAGCTCATTGCTTACAAAATTTTGCCACTGTGGGTGTTCCAAAACAGTTAAAAACAGATAATGCCCCTGGTTATACTTCTACCTCTTTTAAACAATTTTGCTCAACATTTGGCATTACTCATATAACAGGAATCCCATACAATCCACAGGGACAAGGCATAGTTGAAAGAGCTCATCAAACTATTAAAATGTACTTATTAAAGCAAAAAGAAGGAATTGGGAAGGGGTATATATTCCCCAAAGATAAACTTAAAATAACCCTTTTTACTCTAAACTTTTTAAATTTGGATTCATCAGGACTTAGTGCTGCGGAAAGGCATATGTGTCCAAAAAATGTACATAAGCCCAAGGTACTTTGGAAGGATATTCTAACAGGACAATGGAAAGGTCCTGACCCAGTAATTGTCTGGAGTCGAGGGTCTGTTTGTGTGTTTCCACAGGGAGAACAGCAGCCGATTTGGATTCCAGAGAGATTAACCAAGGTCCTGACCCAGTAATTGTCTGGAGTCGAGGGTCTGTTTATGTGTTTCCACAGGGAGAACAGCAGCCGATTTGGATTCCAGAAAGATTAACTAAAGCGATTTCTACAGACCAAAAAGAAGATGATTTGGCTCAAATCCATAACAACTGATATCCAAAACTCCAGTTTGGCTATTCTTACATCTGCAACAGAACCAGGATGCTTTTTTCAATATCTATTTTATTATTGCCCTTTGCCATATCATGAAGTTCTATTTTGTTTTTTGAGCTCATACAGACCTAGGTTAATGTTTTGATGATCAGTTCTATTTTTTGACTATAGAGTTTTTAAACATTGCAATGGAGATTTCACCTGTAAAAAGTTATAAGGCCTTTACTATAATGTTATGTGTTGTATGTATTATATTATGTGTGCACACTTGTGTTTTGTGTTATATGTTTGAATGTACGTATGTCCATATATCATATATGATGAGCGCTCATGATAAAATGGATCCAAATATTTTTTTTCACGTGATTTATATGGTTTAATTTAAATTGGGTAAACAACTGTTGAGGATTGTTTTAATATGTAAACAAAAAAGAAGGTTAACAGATCTGTTTGTTTACTTTCACCTTTCCTTTTCATTATATTTAATAATTCTCTTAAAGACAATGTAAATTGTTAAGAAAATTGTTTTCTTTTAGTGCCTTCTGTAATGTTACATAATTTTTTCTTTAGCCATTATTGCCAGAATTCCTATCTTCATCCCAGTGCCGGTGAAGACAATGTAAATTGTTAAGAAAATTGTTTTCTTTTAGTGCCTTCTGTAGTGTTACATAATTTTTTCTTTAGCCATTATTGCCAGAATTCCTATCTTCATCCCAGTGCCGGTGAAGACAATGTAAATTGTTAAGAAAATTGTTTTCTTTTAGTGCCTTCTGGAATGTTACATAATTTTTTCTTTAGCCATTATTGCCAGAATTCCTATCTTCATCCCAGTGCTGGTGAAGTCAAAGATAAAACCAATCTACAGCTTCTACAATAGCCATCACTGAACTGCTTGCAGAACTTGCCTGGACACATTGTGAGCTCACCTGTATGCATTGTGAACTATCTGTTGGTGCAGCGACTTATGGTAGTGTTGGGGTATTTTTGCTGATGATGTCACCGGTGGTACAATTTTTCAAAGGAGCCCTCAATTGGCTTAATGTCATGGCATTTTGCATCCTCCTCTACTAGTGATGGTCTAAAATTTGGGGGCCAACAGAGGTGAGGCAAAGAACCTCACCCCCCCACAGGTGCAAAGGCCTATCCACAAGTATGGCTGTATGCTGGACCGGTAGTCAGTGACGGGTATGATCCAATTGCAGTGGTACCAACCTAAGACAGGAGGCTGACGCCTAGAGGTCAGTTCATCCGATGACGGGTAAGGACCATATGTTGAATTGGACTGCCTAACAGGCACGGTCCCTAAGCCACATGCTTGTTGTTTAAACAGAGAGGGGGAGATGTTGAGAGCCACAGCCTGAGGGGCCCCAGCAAACTTCCAGCTGCCAGCAAACTTCCAGCTGCCGGCTGATGATTGGCTCACAGCAGCCCCAGCAACATCTAGCTGATTGGCTCCTCGGCCCCAGCAACATCTAGCTGATTGGCTCCTCTGCGGTGATGCTCATTGGACTGTTTCCCTGCCCTTTCAGACCACGGAGCTGCTCATTGGGGGACTTTTTTGGCTCCGCCCACGTGACCCAGCCAATCGGCCTCAAGAGCAGGAGGATTGTGGGAGGTGGGGAGAAGCTTGGGTGGGAGAGAGAGGCTTGTGGAAAGCCGGTGGTGGCAGTTGAGGCTCTGAGGGTTTTTCCTGAGAGACTATTTTGTTTGTTGTGTGTGGTTCTAAAAATAAAGTTAGTTTCTTTTGACAAGTGGCTCCTGATTGTGCCCAGCCAGACTGCGGCACATTTTTTTATCCATTCATCCACTGCACTTCCCTAGTTTTCTAGGGCTGCCATAATGGACTGGATGGCATAAATAACAGAAATTTCTCACAGTTCTGAAGGGCAGCAGTCTAAGATCAAGGTTTAATTCCAGTTGGTTTCTCCCGAACCCTATCTCCTTGACTGGTAGATGACTGTCACTGATCCTCACATGGTCTTTTCTTTCCATAAGCATTCCTGATATCTAGGCCCAAATTTTCTCATCTTACAAGAATACCAATCAGACTGGATTAGACTCTACCCTAATGGTTTCACTTTATTATCTCTTTAAGCGTTCTTTTCTCCAAATGCAGTCACATTCTGAAGTATTGGGGGTTAGGATTCCATCATATGAATTTGGAGGGAAAGAATGGCACAAATCAGCTCCTAACATTGACCAGTATAATTATTTCCTTACATCCCTCCTAGTAAACCAGGCTATCCTTTATGATAAAAACTGTTTATTCTTTTTTTAAAAAATATTTTTTAGTTGTTGATGGACATAATGCCTTTATTTTTATGTGGTGCTGAGGATAGAACCCAGTGCCTTACCACTGCTAGGTAAACACTCTACCACTGAGCCACAACCCCAGCCCCAAAACTGTTCATTCTTTATCCCTGCTTCCCAGCTAAGTGCTGAGACTGGTCCATCATAAGGTCTCAATACTACTCACTAAATGAATGAATCTAGTGGAAAGATTGAAACCTCTATCCTCTCAATGCTCAGCTTTGGTGGTGGGCAATCCTATCTGGACCAGCATGAGATGGAGAAGCCAATAAGATAGACCAAGAGGTAAAAATAAGAAGAGCTGGAGCAAGGCTCTCCTAACCACTCATACCTTCATGTTTCAATAAGCAAAATGTGAGAGAAATTCATCTACTTTACCCCATTCTCTAACCCAACAGAATATACCAATAAGATTGTTGGTCTGAAAAAGCTGCCTCCACAGTACAAATGCATGTCAGACAAAATTGTCCCATGTCCCACTTGCTTGTTTTGGATTGTGGCCTGTTGAATCCAGTTCCTTCCCAGATGATTTCATGTTGAGAGTAGCATTTGGCTGGCAGGCACTAGAGATACTGCTAAGAGTGTGATGTTCAAGTGCATACGCTATAGGTTTAACACCTACGCTGAGTATGGTAAGAATGTTCCACATCTGCAAAATGGGGAGCTTCCAGATAGTTGAGTACAAACATATATCCCTTACTTTGGCAGAAAGTATCTGAGATGGCCAGGTATGGTGACATATGCCTGTAATCACAGCCACTCAAGATGCTGAGGCAGGAGGATCATAAGTTTGAGGCCAGCCTTGGCAACTTAGTGAGGCCTTGTCTCAAAATTAAAAAAAAAAAAAAAAAATTTAAAAAGGACGACTTGGGTTGTAACTCAGAGGCAGAGTGCCCCTGAATACAATCCCAGTACCATCACCAAAAAAAAGAAAGAAAAGAAAGGAAAAGAAAAAGAAAGAAAGAAAAGAAAAAGAAAAAGTAAGTGATTGAGATGAGAGCCCAGGTAAGGGAGAGCAGGCCCTTCAGGTTCCCCAGCTTCCCTAGCCTGTGCAGTATCCTTGCATCTCTGATGTCACTACCTCCTTTTGAAAGAGGACTTTTCTTTCATTTATTTTTAAATTTTTTTATAGTTGTAGATGGAAAGCATGCCTTTATTTTACTTGTTTATTTTTATGTGGTGCTAAGGATTGAACCCAGTGCCTCACACATGTGAGGCAAGCACTCTGCCATTGAGCTACAGCCCCATCCCTCATTTATTTATTATTTTTTTCTTTTGCACAAGTCCCAAGGTCTGGAGTAGAGGCTTTATGTGCATTAAATGGGTACTTCAACTTTTTCCCTTAAATGTCATTTCCATTTGATCTTCAGAAACCACAGAAAGATATTATTTTTCAAATACATGTTTTAGAGATGGATAGATCCTAAGTTTGTTTTGGTTTTGAGTTCTTAGCAAATAATGGGCATTGGACAGATCACTTAACATACTTCATCTCAATTCTCACAGTGAGCCTTTAAGACAGAATTACAATTTCTGCTCAGTGTGCTGAGGCACATATGTAATCCCAGAGACTTGGGAGGCTGAAGCAAGAGAATCTCAAGTTTGAGACCAGCCTCAGCAACTTAGTGAGGTCCTAAGCAACTTAGCAAGACCCTGTCTCAAAATTTAAAATTTTTAAAAGGGTTGGGATTGTAGCTCAATGATAAAGCACCCCTGGATTCAATCCCCATTAACCAACAACAACAAAAAAAACTGTATGACAATTTCCAATTTATAAATAGAAAGTTAAGGTTCAGAGAAATTAAGTAACTTGCCTAAGGTAACGTATAAACTAAGTGGTGGAAAAGATAAAACCACTGGGGTTTGACTGGAAGGCTTTTACCAACTGCATGACCTTGGATACGTTTATCCTTATCCATAAGGTGAGGCCAGTAATTCCCATGGGGAGTTTTTATTAGTGAAATAAGTGTAGCTCAGGGCCTGGTACCTTGAAGGAATGCTTTTTATCACAGCTTGGCCCATAGGTTTGGGCAGAGCCCTTGATTAGGAACAAGTATAGAACAGACTTCCTAAATCTGCACCAAAGCTTTGGAAGTTCCTAATCTTCTAGAAACCAGCAACAGCAGCCGCCACTGCGCCTGAACCTAGCCACTCTCAAGTCTGGCACAGAAAGGCTTGACACTAGGGTTAGCAGATAAAATGCAGAACACGCAGTTAAATTTGAATTTCAAATCAACAGTAAAGAAATTCAGTGTATGTCTCATGCAATATTTGGATATTCTTTATAAAAAAAATTGATTCATTGTTTATCTAAAATTCAAGCTTGACTGGGCATCTTATGTTTTTTATCTGCAAAATCTAGCAATCTCAAATATATAAACACACCCAGAGTCCAGAATTTACAACTAAGGACAAGAACTGGGTTAGAAGGTAAGCAGCCCATTCCTTCACTAACTAGAAATCAAACTTCAATTCTGATACATCTAACCTGATTCCTTTAGTAGCCAAAGCCAAGGACCTTAGCCAACTGCTTGTGCAAACAAGCCTGTTTGAACAAGTTTAAGGACACTAAAACTGAGCTGCTGGATTTCCTTGAAATGCACCTCCCCGCTGTCTTCCACACTTAAAGTAAATCTCAGTTTTCTTCTTCTAGTTGCTCAAGCCAGAAAACTTTGAAGATATCCTCCATTCCTCTTTTCTTACTCTTGACATTTGGTATATCCAAACCTGTCCAGATTCTAACCACTCCCCACTACCCCATGACTGCTTGTGTTCTAAGCCACTGTCATCTTGCCTGGTTTATGAGAACAACCTCCTAGCAGGTCTCTCTGCTCCTGCATTTGCTCCCTAGAGTCTCTTCACAAAACAGAAGCTCAAATGATCCTTTCAATACTGAACTCATGTCATTACTCTGCTCAGAATTCAATGGTTTCTCTTTCAAGGAAGATGGAAATCTTTGCCATCACTGGAAAGTCTAATACAGTTATTCTCCCAACTTCTTGCCTTTTTTTTTTTTTTTTTAGTTGCAGTAGGACACAATACCTTCATTTTATTTATTTTTATATGGTACTGAGGATCAAACTCAGAGCCTCACAGTGCTAGGCAAGTGCTCTACAGCTGAGTCACAACCCCAACCCCTTGACTTTTGTTCTTTTCCTTTTAACATCAATAACTTGCCTGACTGCTGGGGCTTTTTTGTTAGTTTTCTTTATCTCTCTCTCTCTCTCTCTCTCTCTCTCTCTCTCTCTCTCTCTCTCTCTCTCTCTTTTAAATAACTGTGGCTTCAAGGGGCTGGGGATATAGCTCAGTTGCTAGAGTGCTTGCTTCGCATGCACGAGGCCCTGGGTTCAATCCCCAGCACCACAAAACAAACAAACAACAAAAACAAAAAACAAACAAACAAAAAAAAAAAACTGTGGCTTCCACAAAGTTGGTGTTTTTAAATTTTATTTGTTTTTTGGACCTTTATTTTGTTTATTTATATACAGTGCCAAGAATAGAACCCAGTGTCTCACTCATGCTAGGTAAGCATTCTACCACTGAGCTTCAACCCCAGCCCACTATGTGTCTCTTTTTTGAGACAGGGTTTTGCTAAGCTGCTGAAGCTGGCCTTGAACTTGAAATCCTCCTGCTTGGCCTCCCATGTAGCTGAGATTACTGGTGTTTGCCAGTGGGCCCCCACCCTGGCTGTTGGTTTTGAGGACCTATTTCACCTTTCTCTCTGCTTTAGTGCTTGCCCTCCTCCAGACAAAAATCTCTGTCCACATTGAACTTGTTTACTAATGTGGAGAGGCAGATAGTAATAGAATAAATCATGCAGGGAAGGGAACCAGATGGTGACCAGATGAGAATAGCATTGAAACTTTTAAAATGAAAGTCTGGAAACTCCTCACAGTGACATCTTTTATTCCTCTCTGTGGAACTGAGAATTGAACCCAAGGGGGGGGGGGGCTAACCCTGAGCTAGATCCCCAGCTCTAAGTTTCCAAGGCTGGCCTCAAACTTGTGATCCTCCTGCCTCAGTCTCTGAGTCACTGGCGTGTGCCACTGCACCTGGCCCCAGAAAGTGACATTGATAGGGCTTTGAATGATGGGAGAAATAAAACAGTATGGGTACCTGGGAAAGATCATCCTCAGTGAGGGAGCAGCCAGCACAAAGGCTCTGAGGTGGGAACACCTTGAGGAACAGCAAGAAAACCAGAGTAACTGGAGCAGAAGGAGGAGGATAGAGGAATAGGCGGCCCACTGATGTGGGTATTGCATGCCATTAGCAGGAATGCATTTTCCTTGGAGAGAGGCAGCAGGTGATGAGAGATTTTTGAGCAGGGACAGGACATGCATTATCCAAGGATTTTGAATGGATCATCAGGAGGCTAAAATGAGAATAGAAGGGGAATTATCTGGTTTGATTAACATTTTTGCAAAGATGACTCCATTAGGGAACAGACTTTAAGGGAGACCAGAATAGGATTAGGGAGGCTAATTCAATATCTTCCCAGGTGAGAGAGGTCCCTCATGTATGCAATAGGGTTCCACTTTATGCTTTGAATACAACCCTTGCCACTTGACCTTAGGTGACTTATTTTAAAACTGAATTTTTATTTTATTTTATTTTATTTTTTGGTGCTGAGGATTGGACCCTGGTCCTTGCACATGCCAGGTAAGTACTCTACCACTGAGCTCATCCCTAGCCCTGATACATTTTTTTCTTCTTCTTCTTCTTCACCCTCTCTTCCTCCCTAAATGTAGGGGAAACAAAACTAACATTTTTCCTGTCCCAGAAAAGCTACCATGTCCTTTACTACCCAGAAGAACATCACTGCCCACAATAGTAAAGAAATGCTAGGCCTGGAAGCTAGAGGAATGGCTCTCTCAAGGACACCCGATGGACTCTAATTAATTATATGTACTGATAATATTTGAATCCCAGCCCTTGTATCCCTCTTTTAAAAGCCCTGTATTCCCCTTGGCAGAGAGAATCACAGCCTCTGGGACAGGAGTCCCATGTTTCTCCTCTGCTTGCAAATCAATAAAACTTTTTGCTTTTTCTCAAATCCTTGTCCTCATTATTGGTTAGGCAACGAAGATAAGAACTGAGCTTTCTGGCATCAAGCTTCTGGCATGCTCCCAACCCCTCTACCCTTTCAGAACCCATGGAGTATTGGTCTACACACCCACAGGCCTCTCACACTTGCTCTTGCCATTTATCAGGAATTGAGTGGAGAAAGAATTCCAGAGGATAGCCCCAGATAGAGAAGATGTCATTTGACATCTGGAGACTATGTCAGTTGCCATTGTCCCACAGAAGTCATGCTTTACAAATCAAGTTAAATCAATCTGCCCCCTCCCACATCAAAAACACAAAACAAGGAGCAATGCCCTAGGTTCAATCCCCAGTTACACACACACACACACACACACACACAACAGCACAAGCAATAGGATGTCTTTCTTAATTTTCTCCAAAGGCTCATTGTTCAACCCACACTTACAGGCTCTGAAGTTAAAATCAGAGAGATTGAGCAAAATCAGCATGCACTTAAACAGAAGAACTTTTTCTTTACCTGTTGCTCCGAACACTGCAATTACTTTCCTGTTGGCCATGTTCCTGGGCAAAGAAAAGAACTGATGGAGTAGCAGAGCTTTCTTCTGGAGCACACACACTTTTGTTCCTTGTGTGAGAATTTAGACCACAGCTAATTGCCACACCCCTTCTGTTGCTCCTCCTTTTCCTGTTACACCCCACTCTGACACTGCAATTTTTTCTAAGCCCCTATCTTTTCAATTAGAGCACATTGGTTTTGTATACTAATGAGGTTTCCTTGCGTGAAAGTTTTATACACCATGACCACACCCCTTATGCTGCCCCTCCCTGTCCTTGTTAACCCACTGACTTACTCACTCTGACACTGCAATTTTTTCCAACCCTCTATTTTTTTAATTAGAGTACATTAGTTTTGCACACTAATAGGGAATGTTTGCGTGAGAATTACACACTACATTTGATTACCACACCCCATATGCTGCCCCCTCCTTGGAACGGTTTTCCATGTTACATCAACTCATTTACTCATTGTGATGTTGCAGTTTTCCAAATGAAGATTGATTCCTTCACTCACTCATTCATTAAGCAAAGGTGTAATAAGTGTTTTTGAAACATGAGCCATTGAATTAGAAATCCCCAGAATCCAGATGTTATAAAGAGGCTAAACCCATAAATAAATAAACTTATAGTACAGAGGAATGGCAGAGGACACCCGAGGGAATCTAGTCATGGAGGAGTGGCACAAAACCCAGACCAGGGGCCTGGGGATATAGCTCAGTTGGTAGAGTGCTTGCCTAGCATGCACAAGACCCTGGGTTCAATCCCCAGCACCACACACACACACACACACAAAAAAAAAAAAAAAAAAAAAAAACAGACCAGGTATGTTAGGTGTTAGGAAAGTGGTGCAGGACTAAATCACTTGAACACACCAAAGCTAAGCGGAAGCAAGTTTATTGTCAGGAAATCTGACAAGGCTGTATCTGCGCAGAGAGAACAGCAACAGACTTCCTCTGAAGTAAACTTTTATAAATCAGAGCCGGGGTTATGCATTGGGGGTGGGCTTAGCCCTTGCTATTGCAGGTGGAAACAAGCTTCAAAACTTCAAGAACCACAAAGGGGAGGGGGCAGGAGAAGCGAGTACATTGCCATTAGCTTCTGGAACTGGCAGGCCCCTGTAGTACTGAGAAAGTCTGTGAGCACGGTGGTCAGGGTGCAGATGGGTAAAGGTGCCAGCCTCTGGGTGGGTGGGTTCTTACAGGAGGGGGAAGGAAGGGGAAGCAGAGAAAGGTGTCTGGGCAGAAATGGGGTCAGCTTGACTTAACTTCTAAATTAATGCATAGTTATGTTAACAGGCTAACATTAGGAAAGGTTTTTCAGATGAGATAATACAACAGCTGGCCTGAAGACCCCAGGAGTTATTCAGCTCAAAGGCACGTTGATCATGCTACAAGACTCCTGAGGCTATGGCAAGGTTATGTGAGCAACAGAAACAAACCTGGGAAGGATGACAGAGGCCACAACAAAAAGGGCTTAGGCACGACAAGGGACTTGGTTTAAACCAATGCCACAGCAGGTTTTATGTGTTCTTCTGGCAGCAGGGAGTGACTGGGTTAAAACAAGACAATGCTGGAAGCAGGGACATGCCTAAGAAGATACAGCAATGACATTTGTGAGAAATCTAAAGGCCTGAACAGAGGTGATGTGACGGGTTCAATTGTGTTTCCCAAGAAAACTCATCTTGAAGTCCTAGCCCCCTGTTCCTCAGAATGAGACCTCATTTGGAGATAGGGTCATTACAGAGGTAATCAAGTTAAGGTAAGGCTGTTATAATGCTTCCCAATCCAATCCACTATATTTGTTTTTAGTTGTAGTTGGACACAATACCTTTATTTATTTATTTTTATGTGGTGCTGAGGATGGAACCCAGGGCCTCGCACTACTAGGCAAGCTCTCTACCGCTGAGCCACAACCCCAGACCACAATAGGTGTCTTAAAAAAAAAAAAAAAAGGGCAGAAATTTGCACGCTGACAACTAGAGGGAAGACAATGTGAAGATCCAGAGAGGACAGCATATGAACATGAAGATGGCCATTTATAAGCCAAGAAGAACATATCCTTCGCTCACGGCCTCAGAAAGAACCAACCCTGCCATCACCTTGATAACTGGTCATCTGGCCTCCAGAATTGTGAGATACCAAATTCCTGTTGTTCAATCTACCCACTTTCTAGAGGTAGTTTGTTATGGCAACCTTCACAATCAAATACAGCCAGCAACAGTGGGGATGAAGTTAAAGATATTTCAGTAGCACATTAAGAAGATCTTTGTGATTTATTGGATGTAGGCCCAGGGACAGTAAAGAAGAGAAAGCACTAAAAATATGATTCTGGCCGGGTAAAATGGTGCAGGTCTGTAATTTCAGCTACTCTGGGGGCTAAGGCAGGAGTATCACAAGTTCAAGATCAGCCTCAGCAACTTAGCAAGACCCTGTTTCAAAATAAAACAAAAGGACTGGGAATGTAGTTCAATGGTAGAGCACTTTCCTAGCATATGTGAAGTCCTGGGTTAAAAACAAAAATAGAGTAAAGGAATATCTACTACATAACTTAATTAATACAAAACTCGAAAGTAGGAAAAACTAATCTATGGCAATCAACATTACTATAGTGGTTACTTTGGTGGGTAGTGATTGGAGGAGTTAATTTTATTTTTATTTTTTACACCCAAAGAAATTCCTTATTGTAAACAAAATATAAAGTACAACAAAAGAAATACTGTGCAATTTGTAAGAAGGATTTTTTTTTAGTCAGAAGTAAATTTGTGTGTGTGTGTGTGTGTGTGTGTGTGTGGTTAAGGCCTTGTGCATTTGAGGCAAGCACTCTACCAACTGAGCTATATCCTCAGTCCAAGCCAGAAGTAAACTGTTTTTAATTGGAGGAATTTAAAGAGGGCTTCTGAGGAGCTGATGATGTTCTAGTTCTTGATCTTTCTTTTTTCTTATTTATTTGATACCTGGGTTTGAACCCAGGGGCACTTTACCACTGAGTAGCATCTCCTTTCTTTTATTTTATTTTTATAATTTTTTATTTATTTTATTTTTTATTTTTCAAGAAGAGTCTTTTGAAATTACTGAGGCTGGCCTCAAACTTTCAATCCTCCTGCATTTAGCTTCCTGAGTCACTGGAATTACAGACCTGCACCACTGCCCCCCCCACCCTTGACCTGGTCTTGATTGCAGGTGTGAGTGATTTTTAAAAAATGTATCAAGCTCTACAGTTAGTATGTGTCGCTATTTCTTTATATGTATCTTAAACTTATATAAAATGTTTAAAGATAAATTTTAAGGAAAAAATTAAAAGTGTAAGTGACTGAATCTATAAAGGAAAAATGGGCAGGCACCAGCCTGCAAATATTTATATTGGGTGGAAGCAAAAGGCTGTGACTTTATTTTAACTAGTTTAATCCCTACAGGAAAAGTAGCAACCCATTTAGAATATTGTTTGTTTGCCTAACACTGTGAAGTCCTGAGTTTCATCCCTAGTACTATAGAAAAACAAAAAACAGGAACCCAAAACAATAAAAAACCTATGGGTTCACAGAGAACTGTTAATGTTGACTTTTTTTTTTTTTTTTTTTTTTTAGTTGGAAGAGAAGACATCTTAGGCTAATGTCAAACCACTTTTTTAAGGTCCCTTTGATAAAAGGAGTCTGTTTTTTGGGTCCACGTAGTGAAGAGAATGAGCAGGATTTTTAGCTCCCCACATCCCATTGTATGATCTTTCCTCTTATTTGTGGGTGTATTTGGCTCAACCCAATCCATTCTTCCATTTTCCACTAGAAATCTAACAAGCTGTAGAACATAATGATTCAAGCTTGGGATGCAGCTCAGAGGCAGAACTTGCCTAGGATGTGGAAGGCCCTGGGTTTGAGTCCCAACACCAAAAAAAAAAAAATCTGAAATAACACAGTCCTGGGTTTAACACCCACATCTGCCACTTTTTAGGCAAAACCTTGGGCAAATTTTAAAATTCCTCCAAGCTTCTGTTTCCTTACCTATAAAATGGGAGTAATAATAGTATCTACCTCATATAGTTATAGAAAGGATTAAATAATTTAGTTTTTATGGAACATTTAGAAGAAATTAACAGTTGTTATTTTCAATGCTTTTTTTTTAACTACCAACCTTGTTTCTTCTCCTAACCAGCCTCTCACACTTTTTCTCCCACTCCACTAAACTAATAGGTACTCAGAGAAAAGCGATTGGTTTAGTTAAAAGAAGAAGAAGAAGAAGAAGAAGAAGAAGAAGAAGAAGAAGAAGAAGAAGAAGAAGAAAGGGAGGGAAGGAGGGAGGGAGGGAGGGAGAAAGAAAGAAAGAAAGAAAGAAAGAAAGAAAGAAAGAAAGAAAGAAAGAAAGAAAGAAAGAAAGAAAGAAAGAAAGAAAGAAAGAAAGAAAGAAGAGAATGACTCAGCCAGGGGAGGAGACACAGCAGACTCCAATGGTAAAGGAAGGGATCTGGGGCTATCCAGACTAGGTATTCACACGCTCTCACCCTACACTGCAATCACCCTTACAGGATGAATATCACCTTGGCTCTACCTTTTGATTCAAGTCTCAATAGCAACATCCAAGAAATCAGAGAAACATTGAGATCTGGAGAGGCTGTCCTGCAGAACTCAGAGAGAGCAAGTGAGTCACTCACCTTGTAGCACAATTTAAAGGATGACCAAGAACTCAATCATCAAGATTAAAAAAATTAATTTTTTAATTTACTTATTTATTTATTGCAGTACTAGGGGTTGAACCCAGAGGTGCTCTACCATTAAACTATGGTTTATTTGAGGGCTCATGGTTTCAGAGGTCTTAGTCCAGTTCTTTTCTTTATTTTTTAAATTTTGACGTGGAGTCTTCCTAAATTGCTAAGACTGACCTCAAAGTTGTAATCCTCCTGCTTCAGTCTCCTGAGTAGCTGGAACTATATGTGTGTGCCACCACAGCCAGCAAGACAAATATTTTAATGCATTATTCTAAAAAATAAAAATTAATGCTCAAATATCCATGATGAAATGTATCTTGCTGGGCATTGTGGCATACAACTGTGATGCCTGTGACTCAGAAGGCTGAGGCAGGAGGATCACAAGTTCAAAGTCAGCCTCTGCAACTTAGAGAGACCCTAAGCAACTTAGCAAGACCTTGTCTCAAAATTAAAAGTAAAAAGGTCTGGGGATATGGCTCAGTGTTTAAGCTCCCTGGGTTGAATCCCTAGTACAAAAAAAAAAATCACAATTTTAGTTGGGAGTGGTGGCCCTGTATATATAATATATAATAATTCTAAATAAAGACAGTATCCTTAAAGGCCAGGATTAGGGTGAAATAAATGAGACTAAGTTTCTTATTCCTGAGATTGTTGGATTCTCAGATATAGTAAATGCATGTGTGTAATTTAGCCAGTGTTTTTAAGTAGTGTTTTAGTCAGCTTTTTTGCCACTGTGTCTAAAAGATCTGACCAGAACAATTGTACAGGAGGAAAAGTTTATTTGAGGGCTCACTATTTCAGAGGTCTTAGTCCATAGAAGGCTGGCTCCTTTCCTAAGGGCTTGAAATGAGGCAGGACACCATGGTGAAAGAGTGTGGCAGAGGGAAGCAGCCCATATGATTATCAGGAAGCAGAGAGAGAGAGAAAGATCTCTATTCGCTAGATACAAATATATGCCCAAAGTCTGCCTTTAGTTACCACTCTGTTAATCCCATCAGGGGATTAACTCACTGATTGGGTTAAGGCTCTTGTAAACCAATCACTTCTTCTCTGAACCTTCTTGCACTGTCTCACTCATGAGCTTATGGGAGACAACTCACATCCAAACCATAACAACTAGATGATACCCTTTCTGCAGGAGCCTGGCCCAGGAATCCTTCATCCTTATTGCCTTTGGAGCAGACTGGGTCTTGATATACCTGCCATTTTCAGAACAGGTGCAGAGAGGGGTGAGTGCATGTATAGGAGCATATATGCAGGGGACAATTCTCAGGAGAGAGAATTCAATTGGCCTACCCTGGGTAAAGTACCCATCCTTGATCCACTCAGCTGAGATAGTGGACTTATTAAGTCTATCAACCTGAAATTGTCACATATTTAATGCCTACTTTGTACCAGTCATTTTATTAGGTAACTAATAGCTAGTCAAAATCTCTAATCCTTACAATAACCCTGTAATTTAGATATTATTGCCCCCATTCTTCAAATGAGGAAACATTTTCAGAGAGATTACATGGACTTATCTAAATCTACACAAATAGTAAGTGACAAACAAGAATCACAACCTAGTTTCTTCTACCTAGCTGCAAATCCCCATACTCTTTTCTTGCCTTCTCTATTATAAAAGGAACATGGTAACTGTTCAATAATTTCTCAATATTATAGTAAATTTAGCAAAACTATTGATGTCTAGAAAAAGGGAAAATCACTTATCACAGAGAGAGAACCCAGAGGGAAATGCTCAGAAAAGCCCTAGCATTCTAGTTTCATTAGGAAATAAGCATGTAGAGAAGAATAATAAAAGATATTCCTGACAAAGGAAATATTTACTAATTTTTTAATTTTATTTTTGGTACTGGGAATTGACACCAGGGGTGCTCTACTATTCAGCTAATTCCCCAGTCCTTTTTATTTTTATTTTTTAAATTTTAAGACGGGGTCTTGCTAAATTGCTGAGGCTGCCCTCAAACTTGCAATCCTCCTGCCTGTTTTGAGCATCAAAACAAAACAAAAAAAAACCCTCTAAAAAACACTACTTAAAGTTCTTCGCTTTTGTTTCTCAGATTTTCATTTTGATTTTTCTTGTTAATCAATGAAGGAAAATTCTATCAAGTGTGAAGTTTTAGGACCATTTTCATTATAACGTCCCCACCCTGAAGGAACACTTAACATAGTGGGTCTTATATATTTTATTTTTTAACTTTATTTTTTTAATATTTGATTTTAGTCATAGTTGGACACAATACCTCTATCTTATTTTTATGTGGTGCTGAGGATCAAACCCTGGGCCTTGCCCATGTTAGACAAGTGCTCAACCGCTGAGCCACAACTCCAGCCCCTATTTTTTCACTTTGTAAAGATAATTAAGATTATTGTTTATGTACAACTTCATATCTATGGAGAAGTAAATTAAAAACAAACACAAATAAAGATGAATAAAACTGAAAATAAAAACATATTAGTATGTTCAAGGTTTTATTTGTCAGAATGATTTGAAACACTAGACTCTGATTATGGAAATTATTCAGAGATATGGGTCATTTTAAGATCTTTAGAAATGCAAACAAAGCTCAGAGACCTCACAGCCAGGAGGCTTAAAAATGACCCCATAGAACTTCTCTGGCAAAGACACCATGGCTGCTGTTATTGAACAGGACCTCAGCACCACTGATCCTGGAGATCTGCAACTGCAGCTGAAACTACTGCCCTGCTGCCTCTGGTAACTGCATGTAGCCACTGCTGCAACCACTACGCATTTCCAGACTGTATTCTGTGCAATCTTGGTTTCCTTGAAACATTAACTTCTCATTCTGAGACTGGGATATCACCTCGCTTCAGGCAAAGCTGGGAAAACAAGTTCCTAGGATCCATGGCTTTCTAGAATGGAAAGCAGGCCTTCTACAAGTAGACACTCCCTCAAATACAGGGAAGGAGTTCAGAAGCTAAGTGACCATAAGGATGGACAAACTTCCTCAGAGCCTTTCCTGTTGGCTTCCCCAAATTAACATACACTTTTCTTCCCATACTTAATACATTTTTCTTTTTTACACTATTTTAAAACAGTAACATCTAACATAATACAACTATGTCTTATATCCTTAACATCTCCCCATGATGGCTAAATCTAAATCTCATTCATTATTGAATCTAGGATCCAGAATCTCACGATTTTCATCCCCCCCTTAGTTTTCTTAAATTTCATCTTGAAAATGTGTCCATTATTCATAAATTATAAAATTAACAAGCATCTTGTTCCACATAAAATATAGAGGGAAAGAAAAAAACAAAAATAAAAATTAGTCTCAAATACATAAATACATGAATGATAATATTGTCCTTATTTGTGTAACAAACCACCAAGAGCCGGGCAGGGTGGCGCATGCCTGTAATCCCAGTAGCTAAGGAGGATGAGGCAAGAGGATTGTGAGTTCAAAGCCAGCCTCAGCAACTTAAAGAGGCCCTAAGCAGCTTAGAAAGATCCTGTCTCTAAATAAAAGTGCTGAGGATGTGGCTCAGTTCTTAAGCACTCCTGGGTCCAATGCTCACTACCAAAAAATTTTAAAAATAAAAATGAAATAAAAAGGGCTGGGGTTAAATGGTAAAGCACCCCTGGGTTAAATCCCCAGTACCAAAAATAGGGAAAAAGGAAAAAAAATAAAGAATAAAAGTTCCTGTTACATAGAACCAGAGATTTAACCTTGATGGGAGATAATGAAGAGTGTTGCTATCTCATCTACAATAAAGATGTCTTCATGTGCCCAGAGGTACGTGTAAGACTGGAAAACGCCGCACCACACGACACAGATCACCAAAGAGGTTTCCACTTTATTACAAATGGCTGTGTGTTTATATAGGTCTAAGGAGAGGTCGCAGGGCTGAGGTAGATAACAGGTCGCCCGTTTATTGGCAAGCTCTTCCATATGTCAGTTCTGGAGCCCAAGAAGTTAATTCTAATTGGGGCTAAGGCTTCCCACCAGCAGGGTTTGAACATTGGCGCTGGTGAGAACGTTTGGCGCCAGTGAAAGAAACAAAGAGGAGAAAAAGGGTCGTTAGACACCATGCTGGGGTTTTTCTCTGGGGTACTGCTGCCATTATATGTTTTCCCAACAGTACGCACCTGTAAATTCCAGCTACTTGGAAGTTTGAGGCAGAAGGATCCCAAGTTTAAGACCAGCCTGGGCAACTTAGTGGGATCCTGTCTCAAAACAGAAAATTAAAGTGCTGGATGTATAGCTTAGATAGTGCTGGATGTATAACTTAAGCTCACTATTCAGTACTGAAAAAAAAAGTTCTCAGTTTATTAAAATCAAGAATATATATAATTTGCTAGATCAATAAGTACATTCCAGTTACTGGGACTTAGGTTGATTTCCCCCAAATAAAAGACACCATATGGAATAACAAATGTAATCAGGCTTGTCATCTAATTAAGATAACCCACTGTCATTCTCTAAAACTTATTTGTCTTATTATATCCAACTGGTGAGTCAAATGAACCTTAAAGGGGAATCGCCATCTTTGCATATTCAAAAGGTTTGATATTGGCACTATCTGAGTGTTTAAAATTTCACTGTTTTGGGCTGGGGATGTGGCTCAAGCGGTAGCGCGCTCGCCTGGCATGCCTGCTGCCCGGGTTCAATCCTCAGCACCACATACAAACAAAGATGTTGTGTCCGCTAAAAAATAAATATTAAAATTCTCTCTCTCTTCTCTCTCTCTCACTCTCTCTTTAAAAAAAAAATTTTTTTTTCACTGTTTTAGTTGGGTGTGGTGGATTGTGCTTTCAATCCCAGCTACTCAGGAGGCTGAGGAGGAGGATCACACATTCAGGTCAGCCTCCACTATTTAGTCAGACCTTGTCTCAAAAAAAAAAAAAAAAAGAACTGGGTACAAATATGTAACAAAAAATTCCTTTAGGATGTACAACTATACTGCATCAATAAAAACTTGGGGGGATGAAGGACTGGGGATTGTAGCTTAGTAATAGAGTGCCCCTGGATACAATCCCTAGTATCACAAAAAAAATTAATTAAATTTAATAAAATTCCACTGTTTTTATATGAAGGGAAAGTTCCAGGGGCTCCAGCTATAATAACCCTTAATCTATAGGTCGGGAAGCCAATACTGACTTCAGTGCTAACTTGCTAAATATGGTAAAATTCCAACAGTAAAACCCCAGCAATAAATGGATTCCCAAATATCAACTGCCAAAAATGCAAGAACATTTTATTAAGAAACTCATAAAATGACTGGGGTGAGCTGAGCGGGTGTAGTTTTATAGATCCAGACAGGGCACTTTCCAAGCCCATCTGCTCAGATTGAGTTTCAGCACCACCTGGTGGAAACAACCTGTTCTGGTTTAAACGTTGACAGGAGTTCCAGGGATGGCTGGGACACCCAGAACGACTCACTAATTCCAGTAATTTCTTAATCTTGATCAATTATTTTATTGGCCCAAACCAGGAACAATGTGTTATACTCTACCACACAGTATCCATAGAAGCTTTTTATTGACAAAGAACAGTAGTATCCACAGAAGCTTTTTATTGACAAAGAACAGTCACTAGAGCTCCATTTTTAAAAACTGGTACTCATTTCATGAAGATATTTCTCAGTGCTTTTATCAGAGAATTGTCTTCTGGATTCTTCTAGTCCATAGTAGATAACAGGCAAGAGACTGTGAAAGAGAAACATACTACAATGTTCTCATTTCTGCAAAATTTTAGATTCCTTTTTTTACTTGTATCAAGTAATGACAAGACATAAGAGGTCCAAAAATTGATAGCTAATTATTGATAAAACTATCATTATTCACAAAGAAAATTCTTATCTTTTTAGAAAAAGCAAGATAAACTATTAGAACCAACAAGACAGTTCAATAAGTTTTGTTGCATACAAAATCAAGCTACAAAAACCAATTTCTTGTATCAATAGCCAACTAAAAACTATAATTCAAAACAAAATACTATTTCTCAATAAAATAAAAAACGTAAAGTATTCAAGTGATTTTGAAGGCTAAGGTAGGAGGATCACAAGTTCATGGCCAGCTTCAACAACTTAGCAAGACCCTTGGCAACTTAGCAAGACCATGTCTCAAAATTTTAAAAGGATCAGGGATAGAGTCCTGGAAAAGCATCCCTGAATCCTCAATGTTAAAAGACATTGATGAAGGGCATGGAAGATGATCCAAATAAATGCAGAAACAGCTATGCTCTTGGAATAGAGGGCATAGATTATAAGGATCTCAATTCTCCCCAAGTTAGGGTTACCTATAAATTTGATGCAATTAAAAGTAAATTTCATTTTTTTATATTGGGGATTGAGCCCAGGGGTGCTTTACCACTGACCTAAATTCCCAGTTCTTTTTATTTATTTATTTATTTTTATTTTAAGACAGGATCTTGCTAAGTTGCTTAGGCTCTCACTAAATTGCTATGGCTGGCCTTGAACTTGAGACCCTCCTGTCTCCACCTCCCAAGTTTCTGGGATTACTGGTGTGTATGCCATCATACCGACTTTGCTTTTACTTATTTATTTATTTATTTTTAGAATTATAAACAATTAAAGTTTCACAAATAATTCAATCTTTTTTTTTTTTTAAAGAACACTGTATCAGTCAGTATCAAACTAGAGAAACAGAACTGGAAGGAAATATACTGTAAGAAATTTAGTCACCCAGGTTGGCCTTGAATTTATGATGCTCCTGACTTCTGGCTCCTACCTCACCCTCCCTCTCCTGCCTCCTGCCTCCTGCCTCACCCTTCCTCTCCTGCCTCACCCTTCCTCTCCTGCCTCACCCTCCCTCTCCTGCCTCACCCTCCTGAGTAGCCAGGATTAAGGTATGCAATACCATGCTCAGGTTCTCCTTCCATTTATAAAGACCCATAAACCCTTATTAATAAAAGTATTTCAAGCAACATTGTTGGAAGGTTACTAAGATACACAGAACAAGAAAAATCAGAGATAGAACTGTGCATATCTTAAATATATAAAAATCTTTTTTTTTCCTTTTTTTATATTTATTTTTTAGTTATAGGCAGACACAATGTCTTTATTTTATATTTTATATTATGAGGATCGAACCCAGTGCCTCACACATGCTAGGCGAGTGCTTTATCACTGAGCCACAGCCCCAGCCTTTAAAAATCTTAATACACAGGGCTGGGGATGTGGCTCAAGCAGTAACACGCTCGCCTGGCATGCACTAGGCACTGGGTTCAATCCTTAGCACCACATAAAAAATAAAATAAAGATGTTGTGCCCACCGAAAACTGAAAAATAAATATTAAAAAATTCTCTCTCTCTCTTCTCTAAGAAAAAAAATCTTAATACACAATAAAAGTGGAATCACAAAAGAAAACACAAGTTATTTACTATCCAATGTTGAGAAAACAGATATATACATGGAGAAAAATAAAATGATCCCTATCTCAAATCACACACACAAAATCACTTTAGGTAAAACTTATCCTGAATGTGATAGATGAAATAGCAAGTAGAAGAAACTATAGAATATATTTGTAATTTATGCATAAGTAATGACTTCATTAACAAGATCTCTCAGTCCACTGACAGTCAGTTTAAGGTCTTATAGAAAGGAAATAAAAGAAGTGTTTTGGGGTCTGCATCAGAAAATGAGAGGCTGGGGGGCAAGTCTAAATCACAGCCCCCAATTCCTGTGACCCTGGCTGGGAATGGTGGGGAAGTGTTATAAGGAGGAAACAAACTAAGTGACACCTTCCTAGGAACTTCCTGGACTAAGCAGGGGAATTGAGGAGATGGGAGGGAGGGTGTTAGCTGCTTGTATATCAAAAATTGTTTTGAGATTGATAATGGGACCTCTTACATTGCCATGAAGATGTGATCTGAGATTTTGTTACCTTGGTTTTTTTTTTGTTAACTCAGTCCATCTCTTTGAGACTTCTTTTAATGATATTAGTCCTATAAATATTCTGAAAAGTACAATATTAACATTAAAACATTCCATTTACATATAGCAAATCAGCAAAAGAAAATCTCTCAACAGATTTTCCACGTTCTCTTTATCTCCTGTCCACTTCAGAAAATTTGTCCCTGAACCAAACCCTGTTTTCTGTGTTGTCATGATGAAAACTGCCCAATTCCTGTCTCCAAATGGATCTACAATCTGTCCATTTTCTTCATCTCCTTTGTCTTACCATAGGGTAATGGTCTTTCCTTGGATCAACACAACACCTTCCTAACTGCTCCTGACTTCTACTTCCTCCCAACCCACTGGAGAATACTCGGTACACAAATCAAAATGAGTCCACTACTTTCCCTAACAAAAACATTTCAAGAGATTCTCACTACATTTAAATAACATGTGACATCCTTTCTAAGATCCACAAAATGATTGCTAACTAATTATGGGCAAGATCATGCTCTCAGTGTTTTATTTATTTATTTATTTTTAAATTTTTTTATTAGTTGCTCAAAACATTACAATGATCTTGACATATCATACATTTGATTCAAATGGGGTACGTAATCTTAATCTTATTTTTCCACGTGTACAGATTGCAGGATCACATTGGTTATACAGCCACATTTATACATAGGGCCATACTAGTGTCTATTGTATTGTGCTGCCCTTCCTATCCCCCCTCCCCTCCCCTCCCCTCTTTCTACCCAATCTACTGTGACACGTTTCTCTCTCTCTCTTTTTTCTTCCCCCTCACACCCTCTTATATGTAATTTTGCATAACAATGAGGGTCTCCTACCATCTTCCGTGCAATTCCCCTTCTCTCTCCCATTCCTATTTAATGGTAATCTTCTTCTCATGCTCTTACTCCCTGCTCTGTTTTGATTCACCCCCCCCCCTTATATCAAAGAAGACATTCTGCATTTGTTTTTTAGGGATTGGTTCTCAGTGTTTTATATTTACTAATTCTTTGAATCCTGGAAGTAGGTGTTATTATTATTCCTATTTTATAAAGGAGACCACTGAGACATAGAGCTTAAGCTGGCCCAGGTCTCTCAAACCCCAGGAGGCAGGATTCCACAACAAGGCAGATCAGGCCCTATTGTCTGCACTATAATCCCTTCTAATAAACCAGCTGTGCCACTAGAATCTCAGCATCTGGGCTCACTTCTGAAAATGTGGTAGGGTCAGATGAGGCTGGACATTGAGAGATTAGCAGGGTACACGTTTATTGGCTGCAGCCAGGTTCAGAGGTGGCTCTCACCTAAAAATTCTTCTTCTAAACCCTGAGTTCAGAAGTGTTTAGAACTTTAACCCAGTGTATGGTGGGGAGGGAGGGGGGAAGGGACCTCACAGGCTCACAATCTTCAGAAGTAGTTTTTTTTTGTTGTTTTTTTGTACTAGGCAAACAACCCAAGCCTGGATAAAAAAAATAAATCAAGGACACTCTCTGTGAAAAGCAGTGCCTGGAAAAGGGAGAGTTCCCCTCCCCTTTGCCTGCTAACTTGTCTTCAAGGACCTATCTACTGTCCTTTGAAATAAAATGCCTTTGTGCAGGACTTGGGTTAGTCTTTTATATCATACTCTGTTTCTGCAAGCATATTTCCTGCCTAAAAACTCTTTGTAGAAATTTTTGCTGATAGTCTAAGAGCAATTATGGTGAGGGTCTCTGGAGAAGTTTAATTAAGATTTTCTGGCATGGAGGGGGTTGCCACTATAGAACCTGCCATACATTCTCATTTCAGTGCCTTTGTGATCCCACTGATCCCATGCCCAGAACATGGGTGTTCTGTGCTCTTTAAAGGACTGGTTTCATCTTACTTTCCATGTCTTTCTTCATAAATAAGAAATGGTAAAATAGGTCTTGGTACATTTTTACAGTGGAATACCATGCAACTGTTTTAAAAACTAAGATGCATCTATGTGCACTGATATACAAAGATATTTAGCACATTTTTTTAAATTTTGCTTTTTTTGTGGTGCTGTGCATTGAACCCAGGGTCTCATACATACCAAGCAAATGCTCTACCTGAGCCACATCCCCCATCCCTCATTTTGCATATTTTAGATTGCTGAGCAAAGAAAGCAAGTTGCAGAATAAGGTATTAAAATCAATATGTATAGCCAGGTGTGGTGGTGTGCACCTATAATCCCAGCGGCTTGAGAGGTTGAGGCAGGAGGATCACAAGTTCAAAGTGAGCCTCAGCAACTTAGAAAGGTACTTAGCAACTCAGCAAAACCCTGTCTCTAAATAAAATACAAAAAAAGGGCTGTGGACTTGGCTCAGTGGTTAATTGCCCCTGGGTTTAATCCCTGGTATATATAGATAGATAGATAGATAGATAGATAGATAGATAGATAGATAGATAGATAAATATGTATAGAATGATTCTGTTTGTGAAAATAATTTAATTTGTAGATCTATCAAAGGTTTAAAAGGTTATACAACATTTTTAATTTGAGTGACCTCTAAGAAATGAGACGGGAAAAAAAAGAAGGGTATGAAATAGGATTTTTTTTTTTCACTTTTTGCTTTTCACATTTCTTATTGTCTGAATTTTTAATCCACAGTTGATATAAGTAATATAATAATAATTCTAAGATAAAGTATTTTTGGTCTGTGTTAAATGCTTGAGCTCTAAGTTTTATGACTTTGATATTCTAATTTTTGCTATCTTCATCTCTTTCATAGATATCTCTAGATACATTCAATTTACTTCTCTTTCTTTAAAAATACTTTTTTTATTTGTTCTAATTAGTTATACATGTTTAATTAGTTATACATTATATGTACATTAGTTATACATTAGTTATAGGATGCATTTTGACACAGTAAAATTCTTTTTTTTAAGCTGAGTTTTTCTGAAGTGCTGGGACATTCCAAGGTGATTGATTATTTTAACCTAATTACACTATCCAGCCATAGTCATCAGACTAAATGTTTTCTTCATTTCCTCTCAATCCTAAAATATCTCATGAACATCTGCCTTAACTAAGTCTCCAAGTTTTAACTTCCACCTTCATAATTCCAACTGGTGAGTGGACATAAAGTGTACACTTTATGTACAGAAAGGTTGTGCTATTTGTTCTCTGAAGACACCCCTCACCACCACTGCCTTGAAGATCCCACTTATTCAAAATAAGCCTTTCTTGACAATCTCTATACTGGCCACTCCAGATCTGTATATTCCATCCAGCTTTCTCCTGAGAGAGCCATAACCACTACTCTGGATGTTCCATCACACATCAAATTCTGTGGGCCCCAAACTGAACTCCTCATTCTGTCCCACCTGCCTTCACTTCCCTTGCTAGATAATGACACCCTTGTTCCTCCAAGCCAGAACCTGGAAGTTGCTCCAGCTCCTCTCTCTCCTTCACCTCCACATCCTAGCTAGTATCTAGAGGGATCATTTCTAGCAGCAGTCCAGTCAAGAGAGATCAGCTACACAATAATTTGAACAGGGAAAGTCTGATATAAATAATCACTAACTATAACTGGGGTAGAGGTAATAAGGAACTAGTGAGAAGTAAAGAGAAGGCAAAACAATGTGGGAGTAGTGGATATAAGGAGGAGCCCTTCCCCTGGCTTTGAGATTTAGTGTTTGAAGGAGGACCTCCTTTCTCCTCCAGATATGAAATCCAGACCCTGTTGGAGAGAGCACGGCCCTGGCTTACTGGAACATTGAGAAATTGCTCCGGTTACACTCTGACAGAACTGAATCAGCCCCTTGGAGTTTTCCAGAAATTTTTCCTCCAGGGTGCCAGGGAGAGCTATTCATGGGGCAGCTTCAAAGCCATGTGCTGTAGTTCCAGGAGAAGCTGCCTGCTGCTGGTGCTGCTGCCCCTGCACCGGGCACTGCTGGGTGCCACTAGGTGCTTGTACTTGCTGCATACTGTAGGAGCTGGACGATGGAGAAGCTGTGAATGCTGCAGGAGCCAGAGGCTTCTACTACAAAACCTGGCTGGGAGTGAGGATGGCTGATCTGGAGGAAGCTGCTGGGAGCTAGGTGCTACTGGCCGCAGGTGCTGCAGGAGTGAGTGGGAACCCGGAGACACTGTCAGCAGACCTTAGAAGCTCAGGTCTGTAGAGAGAAGTGCTCACTGCTGGTGCTGGAGTTTGGGGAAGCCTCTTTGCTGCAGACCCCTGGAAGATACACACTAGAACCAGGAAGTAAATCCTTTCATCCTGTAAGGCCTGTCCATTTAGTCTTTGTCCTAAAAATTAGGGAAAGCCATTCCATTGTTGATTTCAAGGCATGTGGTACCATGACCTGACTTACATTTTTTTCTATCAACATCAAGAAAATATTCAAGCCCCGTGGAGAGAGGCAAACAATGAACACAGATGTTCTAAAATCTTTTAGATTCTACAATTAACATTTTGCTCCTGACTTAATTTTTAAATTAGATCACAATGACATTTGTCTAGGCATTAAAAAGGGGGAAATATAATCTTTTCTTCTCAGGGAGAATACAAAAAATTTTAGAGATGGTACAGCCTAGCTAATATAAAGATTAGGAAAGCATAAATGCAGGGAAGCACAAGGGATTGCTGCAAAATTCCAAACACAACTGTAAGAAAAGGGTTCCAGAATTCTTTTCTCAGACACACCCTATTTCCCATTTCACCTTTGTGAATTATGATTCCATCTCTAAAGTAATGGTTTGAATCTTTTAATAACCCTATTTTCTCTTATTAGAATTTTAAATAAAGTGCTTCAAGTTGTAAAAACTCTACAAACACTAATTTAGTTTCTGAGTTACTTTGCAGTCAGTTGTGGTGGTGTAAGCCTGTAATCCCTGTGACTCAGGAGGCTAAGACAGGAGGATTGAGAGTTCCAGGCCAGCCTCAGCAATTTAGCAAGGCCCTCAGGAACTTAGAAAAATAAATAAATAAAAACTTAGTGTCAAAAAATAAAAAGGGGACTGGGGTTGTGGCTCAGGGGTAGAGTGCTTGCCTAGCATGTCCAAGGACCTGGGTTTGATCCTCAGCACCACATAAAAGTAGATAAAATAAAGGTATTATATCCAACTATGACTAAAAATAATATTGAAAAAATAAAAATAAAAAGGACTGAGGATGTAATTTGGTTATAAAGTGCCCCTGAGTTCAATCCCTGTACATACCCCACCAAAAAACCCCCAAACAATGCAAGAACTTGCAATACCACAGATAAATGAGAGATGGAAGAGGGAAACCCAAATTTTAAAAACATGACCTGTGTTAACCAATTAGATAAGGAAGGGAATGTTGAAGAATGTTTCAAGCAGAGACTTTTGGAGGGCACAGGTGGAGTAAATTTAAAACCATGAATTTTCTGGACTGCGCTGCAGGGTAAAGATCTACAATCCCTGCCAATCTGAGACAACAGAATCACAAGTTCCAGACCATTCTGGGCAATTTAGGGAGACCCTATTTCAAAGAACCAAAACAAGGAGCTGGCCTGTAATCCCAGCAACTAAGAAGGCTGAGGCAGGAGATTCATAAATTTGAGACCAGCCTCAGCAACTTAGTCAGGTCCTAAGGACTTAGTGAGACTCTGTCTCCAAATAAAAATAAATAGGGCTGGGGATGTGGCTTAGTGGTAAAGCTGGGTTCAATCCTCTGTATCAACAAAATAAAAATTAAATAAAACAAACTAACAACAACAACAAAAAAGTGCTGAGCCAGGCACGGTGACACACACCTGTAATCTCAGCTGCTTGGGAGGCTGAGGCAGGAGGATCATGAGTTCAAAGCCAGCCTCAGCAATTTAGCAAGGCCATGAGCAACTCAGCGAAACCTTGCTGCTAAATAAATAAATAGGGTTGGAGATGTGACTCTATAGTTGGTAGTTAATGAAACCTGGGTTCAATCCTCAGTATCAGAGGGGGAAAAAGAGTTTAATTTTGAACAAGTTAATTTTTAGAAGCCTCTAAAATGTCCAGGTAAATATTCCAACAGGTAACAGGATTTTTTTTTTCTTTCTTTCTTTCTTTTGGTACCAGGGATTGAATCTATGGTCTGTGCATTCTAGGTGAGTGTTCTACTACTATGTACAGCCTTTTTAAAAACTTTTTACTTTGAGACAGGGACTCATTAAGTTGCCCAGGTTTACCTAGAACTTGTGATCTTCCTGTCTTAGCCTCCTGAGTTGCTGGGATTAAAGGTGTGTGCCACCATGCTCGGTGACAACTGGAATTAAGCATGAATTTGAGGAGGGTGTTCAAAGTTGTAAATATAAATATAAACCAAAGGAAATAGGTCCCTAATTAAAACTGAAAGTAGATAAGGTGTGCTCTGTAAAATATGTAAGAAGAGAGGACAACTGTCACCTTGAGTCATCACAAAATCTCTGGTTCTCATATACCTTAAATACTGATACTGTTCCAGATGACCAAGCCAGAATCAAGTTGTCAACTTTTATAACTCAATAATAAAAAGATAAGTAACCCATTTAAAATTAGGCAAGTATCAGAATAGACATTTCTCCAAAGAAGATTTACAAATAGCCAATAAACACATGAAAAGATAATCATTATTGTTATTAGAGAAATGCAAATGAAAACCACAATGAGATAGCATTTCACATTCATTAGGATGGAGATAGGGATGTGTGTGTGTATGTATGGATATATATGTACAAATATATACATATAAATTATAAAGTGCAAAACAACTAGTACTGGTGAGACTTGAAGAAGTTGGAAGCTTCATACACTGCAGGGTAAAATGAAAAATGAATGATAACTTCTGTGGAAAACAGTTTAGCAGTTCCTTTGCACTCACCAAGGGGTAAAACTATTGTGTTTGGTTACACTAACAATTCCACTGCTAGATGTATACTCCAGAGTGAAAACATGCTCATACAAAAACTTATACATGAATGTTCATAGCAGCATTATTTATACTAGCTAACAAGTGGAAACTATCCAAAAGTCTATTAAAAGATGAATGAATAAATAAAATGGAACATATTCACATAACGGAATATAATTCAAGAATAAAAAGGAATGACTTACTGGCACATTCTACAATATGGATGAATCTTGAAAACATACTGAGTCAATAAAGCCAGTTACAAGGAACTCAAATTGCCATTTATAGGAAATGTCTAGAATAGGTAAATCTATAGAGAAAATCTATATAAACACTGCTAGTGGGACTGCAAATTGAGAAAACCACTCTGGAAAGCAGTATAGAGATTCCTCAAAAAACTAGGAATGGAACCACCATTTGACCCAACTATCCCACTCCTCATTATATCCAAATGATTTAAATTCAGCATACTACAGTGACACAGCCACATCAATGTTTATATCAGCTCAATACACAATAGCTAAGCTATGGAACCAACCCTAGATGCCTTTCAATAGATGAATGGATGAAGAAATTGTGATACATATATAGAATGGAATATTGCTCAGCCATAAAGACATTTGCAAGTACATGGATGGTCCTGGAAACTACCATGCTAAATGAGATAAGCCAATCCCTAGAACACCAAAGGTCAAATTTTATCTGATATGTGGAAGCTAACACACAAAAAGGGGAGAAAATAGATATTCAGTAGACTAGGCAAAGGGAAATGAAGGGAATAGGAAAAGGAAAGACAGTGAAATTAATCCAAAATAATTTTTCTATGTACTTATATGAATATACTATAGTGAATCCCATCATCACTTACATTCATAAGAATGGGGTCCTAACTGCATACAATAAAACTCATGCTTGTACAATCATATCAAAATGAATTCTGCTGTTATGTATAATTAAAAGAAACAATAAAAATAAAAAAAGAAAATCTACAGAGAAGTTTCCCCAGGGATGTAAGTATTGAGGGGGATAGAAAATGACTACTTGAGTACAGACTTCAGTGTTTGAGACTATTGTAAAATTGATTTTGATGATGGTTGTACAATTCTGTAATATACTAAAAACCATGATCTATAGACTTTAAATGGGGGGAATTGCATGGTAAGTTACATCTTTCTTAATTTTTTTTGTTTCTTTGTGTGAGTTATATCTTAATAAATTTTTGCTTTTCTTCTTACAAGTTCAAATGCTCTTTACAAATAAGTATTAAAGTACCTTATCAGCCTTTTTTCTTTTCTTTTCTTTTAATGGATGGGGATCACTAAAGTGCAGAAGCTGAGATCAGGTACCTACTTCCAAAACTGGGCTCTTCCCACTAAACCCAATATATGCTTTGGGGCAATGGCTGTACTGGGTGTGCTATGTCATTAACATAGACCAAACACCTTGTGTCTTGATGTCAGAATGTATTGAATAGCAATAAATTTACAGGCTACACCACTTTTATCTGTGGCAGTTCACTGAATGCTTGTGGATCACCTGGTAGTCATAGCCAATGAATTTCTAATATTTATAACACTCAAGTCACATATCATACTTTACATAGTTATATATATGTATGCATATGTGTATATATATTGCATATAGAGAGACATATATTACACATATATTACAGAAAAGCTATGAAAGGGTTAGGGCAGCTATAGGGGTTCAGGAGGCTGACCTGAGAGCAAAGGCAGAGAACAGATACAAATGTAAAAAGTCACTATAAGTGGTCAGGGGCAGGGGTTGTAGCTCAGAGGTAGAGCACTTGCCTAGCTTGTGTGAGGCACTGGGTTGGATCCTCAATTACCACATATAAGTAAAATAAAGATATTGTGTCCATCTATAACTAAAACATTTTTAAAAAGTCACTATAAATGGTCAAATAAGATTACCAACCAAAGAGCTTGTTCAGGGAGCAGAGCTGTCAAAGCACAGGAACTTATTCTAGTCTGGAAGTTCTGGAAGGACAATAGTTTCACAGTGTCAGCTTGAGATATCAGCTTGGAGTGGGACTTATATGGTTGTCACAGGCAAGAAAAAAACATACTCTTCTAAAGCCTGAAAACAGAGATTCAGAGGTTTGTTGCTCTGGCAATTTTCCTAGGCAAGATATGATGAATGACCATGTGACAGGGTCAAGGTGCCACCATGTCCATTCTTGGGGCGCTCCTCCTTTTACAGGTCTTGAGTGAGGGGTTTGTATCATTTGGTGTCTGGTGTGTTTAATAAACTTATGGTTTTAGTTTTTTCTTTTCTTCTTTTTGTTTGTACTGGGGATTTAACCCAGGGGCACTTTTCATCCCCAGCCTCTTTTTTTTTTTTTGGATACACGATCTCACTAAGTTGCTTAGGACCTCACTAAATTGCTAAGACTGGCCTCAATCCTCCTGCCTCAGCCTCCTGAGTTGCCCCACCATCCCCCAGCTGGGTCTGTTCCTCCAGATATGGGTTTGATACACCTATGCATCTATAAGCTTCTGATTAACTTGATGTTCACAGATGGTCATTATTATTAGCGTGATAATTACTTAACAACTTGTGCCTTAAGGGTGGTTGTTTTCTTGTAAAAACAAGGTTAGTCATTTCCACTCGGCACCTAATCTGTAAATGGAGTAGTTAATGGCAAACTCAGGTTTTAGGCACAGCCTGAAAACGACTGTGCTACGCACCAAAGAGTAACCCAAAGGAGGTCAAGGTCTGCTCACCACAACGCAAAATTAACTCTCCCACCTTGTGACACCATTGTAGTCGTACTTGGCTCTAGCACTTAAAATGATAGTTTGTGAATATTGTGTTCTCCCTTTTTAGACGACTGTTATTTTCAGAACAGAGACTTTGTTTAATTCCTGTGTATAAAGATTAGGTTTTTAAAAAAAGTTTATTCAGGAAGGAAAAACCAATTGCTAAGGGCTACATTCAAAGTAAAGTAGGAAACTAGTGCATGGATTCCCGCCTCTTTCAATGATGGCAAACACAAAATGAGACAGGAAACCAGGCGGAAGAAAGGAATAAAGGGCGGGGTAAATGGTGACTCTCTCCTCCCAACTCCCACCTTCAGTGTTCTCCTGGGAGAGTTTCAGAAGCGATTCAGATCTGGCTGGTGACATCACTGTGTCCCGAGGCTACAACCCCTGAGGCCTTGAGACACACTCACTTTCCCGCCCAACAGAGGCGGAGAGACAGGGGTGGAGCAGCACGAGAGGGCGGGGCCGACGTCACATCCGGCTCGGAACCCGCCTCCGCTGAGCTGTGAGGGCCTGGCGCGGAGGGGCGGGGCCGAGAAAGCGCGCGTTCTTGAGAGGGAGGAGCCGGGTTAAGGAGTGCCGCGTCACGTCCGGCAGAGCTAGAGCCCGAGCGGAGGTGGTACGGAGCGTTTCGGCTCTGAGCGCCTCGGCAACCCGTGCGTCCTGCGAGGCTGCGGCGGAGCCTCTATCGAGAAGGCGCAAGAGGTTGGCAGCTTCGACTGAAGCCCAGCGAGCAGCGACGTCAGCTAGGAGTCATGAGCGACAGCGGCGAGCAGAATTACGGCGAGCGGGTACGTATAGGTGGTGTAGGGGGTGGCTGTGTGGTCCCAGCTTCTTGCATCTCTTTCTAGGCCCATCGGCCTCGGCCTGGAGTCGGAGGCGTATTAGGCCCCGAAGCCTGAAGCCAGGAGGGATAGGTGACAACGTTTAAAAAGCCTTTGTGTATACGTGTCTTTGGTCGAAAAGGAAGCCGCCAACCGGTTATGCGGCTCCGTTCCCGAGACGGCCGTTTTTTCCGTTATAAGGAGGGGGGAGAGAGATTAAAAATGGCCGCGGTGTCCCCTCGGTGTTGGGGGAGGGGAGCGGTATCCTATTTCGCCGTTGCTCCCTGCGAAGCCTCGCCGCAGCCATCTTGGGCTGGCGGTCCGGGCGAGCAGCCAGAGGCACAAAATGGCGGAGGAGCGGCGCTCCGATGCTGGCAAGGCCTACCGCGGGCCGCGCCTCGGAGAGCCGCGTGGGGCGCGGGGAGACGTTTTGAGGGCCTTTAGCCCAGTGTTTAGGTCAGCGAAGGTCTTTTTTTATGGCAATGGAAAGCACAGTATCTAGGGTGTACTTGGCCTCGTTTAAGCTGGAAACAATCTGACGTAAATGCTGGGCCCGTTAGTTTTGGGCGGACGGCGTGCGGGCTTTGTGTTTGGCCTAAAAGGAATGCCGCTCTTGTATCGAAGGGGCGTTCCGGGCAAAAACCGTCGTCGGTGTCCTAGTCAACGGAACCTTAAGCTCGCCAAGATTGTTTTATGGAGATTTTTTTTCCCATGGGATTGTGAAGGAGAAATTGGCAGGCAACAATTTATGGCGCCGTTGTTTCCTTTGTTTTGGGACGTTCTGATCCCGAGAACCACCACGTGTTGGTACTCTTTGTTTACATCTCCTAAAGGTGGGCGTTGATTACGTTCCTAGATTGGGAGAATGAGATGGTTTCTAAGCTTAAACAGCATCGCTTAGCTGTGGGGCTTTGGATGTGAGATTCGGAAACCACCGAATGGCGGTAAAGGGGAGGGCTTGCTAAAACGTTTGGAGCTTAAGGAAAACTTGTTGAAAGAAAGGTAATAAGTATCATAGAAATCATCTTTTGAGACTTACAGGGATAAGTTGAGCAGGCTTTTTTTGTTGGTTGGTTATGAATTGGTATTTGTTTTTCTAGTACACTTTGTTACTGTTAATTTTTTTTTTTTTTGTAAAGCTGCCTTAAAGTCTGAATACCATTGGTCAAGTAAATCCTATTTAAACATCTTATTAAACTCTTTAACATTTAAAAGATTTTCTTAGGTGGTTTAGTAGAAACTATTTTTAGAGAACTGCTGTATGACAGTGAACTTGAAACCAAATCTGATTAATTTGGTTTGAACTAATGAGACCTTGCTTATACATATAGATAAATAAATATTAGGTTTTTAGATTTTGATGTTTCCCCAAAACATTGTTGACTAACGTCACCAGGGCGTTTTTGTTTTAAAGCTCTTCCTTGGGCTAAGAAAGTTTGATTTTAACCCACAAGTCTTCAGTGTGGCTTGTGACTATGTGTGGTTGCTGCCAACCAGAATACACTGTTTGGATATACTCTTCCTGGTGCTTGGCCTGAAGAGCAAATGATTTTAAAGTGTTAAGTTATTAACACCAATTACTGGATACTTTGTACTCTTCAGGGAGTACCAAATGATTTATTTCTGATGAGAGTTCCCAGTTGAAAATATTTGAAGAAGTTAAATATAGCGTTCTCCTGAGGTGGGAAAAATTGTTCAAAGAATTAACTAGTAAATATATGGAGAAGGAAATGATTTAAGGAAGAAATCAGTCCCAGTTTGAAACGGAGCCGGCTCAAATGAAACTGTGCCTCTTGATTTGAAAGTTTTACTTTCTGGTGTTTCTCACAAACCCGAATGAGTATTTGATACAATGAAGAAGGGTAGAAAAAGGTTGTGTTAATTGGTACCTCTTTTACATAAGAGCCTTTGCTTTTTAAAATAGATTTTCTAAGTTTTGAAATTTAAAAAATACTTCCACATTGTTGTATGTTTGTGTTTCCTTTCCAATTAGAACCTTTAAATGATTGGAAGCCTGGAACACATTTGGAGCGCCAAGATAAGCTTAGCAAAACTATAAAATTCAATGGCATAATATAAAAGTAATACTTGATTGTTCAAGCCCCAGTCAGTGGGCACGGCACGTAGGTAGTATATACGTATTTGTGTGATGCAAAGCAATAGTGGTCAAGTCTGACTAGCCTTTCCTTTTGGAAGTGAGCAGTGAAAAACATGTTCAGGGTTAATCTTGGATATGTTCAGTATAAATGACATCTCTGAAGCCTTGGGGGAAAAATGGCCTCATTTTTTCATTGACCTCTGGTTTTGGCTGTTAAACATTGTAAACTAATGTAAATAACACCAATCTCTTCAAATCAGCTGGAATCTTTTCTCTTTTTTGTCTCATCCAGCCACTCCTATGTTCAACACCCCAACCTCCCTAGTACTGTTTTTCCTCCACCCTCTTTAGACTTTAGAAGCTCTTCTTTTCCTAAAGATTTAAGGTTTGTGTTTGGAGTAAATTATTCTCCCATTTGGTCACAGATATTGAATGGGTGAATGTATTTACGCTTAGAACTGTGGCTCAGTGTATCCCATATCCCTACTTTGGAAATTTTTTTTTAATGCATCTCAAAAGTTGATTTATAATGAAATCATGTGACCTCTGATCTGGCCAGACCATAAGAAAAAGTAAAATCTTGTTTTCATCTCCAGATAAGTTTCTTCCAGAATTTATTAAAAATGGCTTACATTTTAAAAAGGCAAGCCTAACATTTACATCCCTTCATAATTCTGAATATAAGAACACTTGAGTTGTTATTAAGTTTAGAGGTGTAAGTTTAAAATCTAGAAATGATCACAGTATCATGTTTGCATGTTTGGTAGCAACACAGTATAGTATTCTCCCCTCTTTGGGATTTTGGCTAGTTTGAAACTTTACATCAAGGATACAGAAACTAAGGAGTGTATCCTATTTGTAGACTGGGTATTTTAAGTTTTTGCCAAACCAGTCTCTTTAATGTTTTGGCCCAACAAATAATTTGATGGAATATTTACTTTGTTAGAAGCAATGTATTTGAGACATCCACTTAACTCTGTGAAGAGATGAATAGTTTGGATTCTATCCCATCACATTGCTTTTCAAATTCTACAGTTTTTCTGTTTAATCTTGGGATATATTTGTTCCTTATTTTTTAACCTGTGGCTCTAAATTTTAATTTTCAAAACTGAAACATCTCCTGAAGACTCTTTAGTCTAAAGTCCTCACACCAAACTCCTTTTACTTAAGGTTTAATTAAGGGGCTGGGGTTGTGACCTAGCGCATGTGAGACCCTGGGTTCAGTCCTCAGCACCACATAAAAATAAATAAATAAAATAAAGGTATTGTGTCCTAAAAAATAATTTTTTTAAAAAAAAAGATTGAATTAAAAATAAGTGTGAGGAAATAGTTTGCATTGTTTTGTATCACTGTGACTGGTTAGATATGTCTGTTGAAACCAGGTTGAAATCTTTTCCCTTGGTTTAAATAAGAATGTTTTTAATAGAGTGAATAATGTCTGGATCTAGAAGGTGACATTTTCAAACTGAAATTACAAGTGATTTTACAAGGTAAGTACTGCTGGTTTTGTGAAAAGTGAAGAGGAATTCAGATGATGAGAGAAGTTTTAATGGTATTTGCTTTGTTTATACAGCATTTCCCCTTTATTGAGACCCCAAACCTAAACATTAATGCTTTTATAGTTGTTCATATTTTACCCAAGACAAGGAGAGAGCTACAGTTGTGTACATCTGAGCCTTAGAAATAATTTGTAAATGTTGACAAGAGCTTATACATAACTATTATTTTCTTACAAAGTATGGTGATTGATGTTCAGGAATTTTAAGTGTTTACCCAGGTTAGTATTCTGGGTATGTCATAGAATTAGATATTATCAATTTTTATTGGTTTAAACTGTAAGGCAAAAAAAAAATTCACCATAGCAAACTGTAGTCTTCAAAGTCCCCAAAAATCTTTGCTTTGAATTGGGTTTTGGAGGTTAATTATTTTCAGATTGTTACTTTTGTCAGTCTAAATTGTCACATACTGCAGCTTGGATGAGGCTCTTTTGCATTAAAATTTTTGTGCTTGTAGATAAAACAACAAAAAGCATACTTGTATTTGCTTGTGCTGAATGTACTTTAATGAATGTAAATTTAAGGGTTGTCTGTTTTTGCAAGAAATTTTCTAAAAGATTCAGGCAAGTCTTTATTTTTATTTTTTTAGCAAGATCCTAGATTTTCTTTGCCAATGCCCTTTCCAGTTATTAAAATATTATAAAATATAACCTTGTCAGCTTGCTGAGTTTGTGCATGTGTAATGTTAAATGGACTCCAGTTTGTAGTCTCTAGAAACTTTGTAACAAATTGTATTGCTGATGGGACAAGTTTATTTTCTAAGTAGGGTCTCTTAACCAAATATATAACATTAGCCTAATTGTTGCCCTCCGGAGGCTTATAAAGTGGCCACTTGAACTTAGAAACTGAGTTGAAATAAGCATAATATTTATGTTATTTAGTCTGGTTTCTTAAAATATAGAAGGAGGAAAATTGGAAAGGGGTAATGAAATAAGAGCCAGGTGTCCCTGTATTGTAAACAGTTGTGTTACCTCGATCTTTGGCCTCTGTTCCAGTATTTTCAGCATCTAAGCCCTGTATCTGTACATAAGCTTTAGGAGGCCCTAAGGAAACCTGCTTGGGCATTCTGATTCCACGATTACATTTGTGTTACCAGCAAACATTTCCCACTACATTTTAGTGATGGATATTAAAAGAAAACCAATTAGTATGATTCCCTTAAATAAAAAGCTATTTAAGTCTTTTCCCAGATTAAATAAACAATAATTGACTGTAAAACTAGACTGGAAATTGTTTTTACTTTTTTAGAAAATACTTCCCAGGATAGCCATGGTTATCTTTATACCCAGATAGGTGTAAAGACTTACTTATAATTTTTTTTTCTTTTAAGAATTTTTTTCCAAAAGGAAAATATAGGAGAGGAAATGAATGGCATTAAATGAAAGATTATATGATAATGCAGAATGTTTCATGCAGGCAGTATTAGTATTTTGTTTACACTAATCTGCTAAGTTGAGTCTTTTAAATCATTATCTGTGGAGGTGAGCTATAGTTTTCTATATTGCCACCTTATAAAGTAGAATTTTGCTCCCTGTGATTTCCAAACTTTAATACTTTGTTCATCAAGGGGAAAACATTACCAGAAAAATCTTTGAAAATACTACTGTTGGACTCAGGTTTGCTCTTTTCCTTCATAGCTACTGGCATATAGTAGTAGGTTGACTTAATTTTTGCTGATTTTAGTTCTAAGTTTAGTAATTACACCATTCATACTATAAAACTTCAATAGAGCAGCTTTCCCAGGGGTGGGTTGAACACTATAGTTCCAAATTGTCAGGTTCCCTGACATTGTCTAACAGTGCTCTTTAAAATATACAGTACAAAAATGTGTGACATAAGATACGTTTCTTTATCCTATCTAGACAAGTCACAATGTTGTAAACCTCTTCAACCCTGAGCCTTTGTCATCATTGTACAAATGAATTGTCCGTGCTTTCCTTTCTTGCACTTTTGTATTAATGTGTCACTTTTTGACTAGAGATGTGCTTTTGACACTTAAGATTTTCTCTTGATGAATACAATCTTAAGAAGTGTGAAATGTAATTAACAGTTCTAAAATGTTAAATGAACAGTAAATGTTCAGTGGCGCACTTCACATTCAACTTAAAACGCATGATAAGTCTATTTGGAGTAGACATGAGATTATCATATACTAGAAACAACAGAAAACTGTAGTTTCTGATTTTTGAACTGCATATTCTAGTTTTTTTTTTTTTAATCCAAAACGACAAGGGATTTTTTTTTTCTAGTTTCAGTTTTGGCACTGGATTTTATCCCGGAGTTTTAAAATATTCTTCATCCTGTTCTTTTTCTATTAAGGTTAATGTTGAAGAAGGAAAATGCGGAAGTCGTCATTTGACAAGTTTTATAAATGAGTATTTGAAGCTCAGGAATAAGTGAAGCTGAAATTTGAAAAAATAAAAGAAAGAATGCATGCTAATTATCAGACCAGAAGTCCCACTTGTAGAATATTGAGCAATTTGTGTGAAGTGGGGAAGATGAAAGAAGTCAGAATTTGAAACGGAAGAATGAAGAAAAGAAATAAAAATGAAGTTAAGATAAGAAGTAATCTGGAATCAGAAAGCACTACGCTAAGTAATTACTAGTCTGTTTATGTGTCCCTGTATATTTTGCTAAACATGCATGCATTATTTGTTTAATAGAAGAAAATATATACAGGGTAACGAAGTGCCTTCCAAGGGAAACGTATAAATTAGGTAATTCTAATTTTAACTGCTTAGTCAAATGATTGAAATGCAATTCTTTAAAAATAACCCTTTGTAGTCAAATACCAGGCAGTGATAAGCTCTCCAGCATGGGTAACAGTTGGCCTCCTGTTGTCCCTTACATTTTTCATCTAACTAAGCTTGTTCTGGGACATGAGTGAGTACCTTCTGAGGTTGGAACTGCTGGTGGTATATGCCACCTCCATCCTCCCAACTCTTAATGCACTGACCTTTATCCTTCAGTACTAAATAATATATGATTATAATGTTTTTCTGTTGGAAGTTTTCAAAAGAATGTCACCAAGATGGTTATGAAGCCAAACCCCCAAAATCCAAGCAAAGCATTGAACCAGGATAGTTAAATTTTGGAATGAAAGCATTAGTTTTTTCCCAAATGGTGTTAGTGGAAAGCTGCAACCATTTAGGCCCTAATATTCAGATGCATATGTGCCAAATAGGAACGATTCTTCAAATTTTGTTTAATGCTTGTTCCAGCCAAATGACTAAGGTTTCCGCTAAAATATAATACCTTTCCTTGGAAGAGGTGGGTCATACAAGTGAAACAGGATAGCTAATTCAAAATGTAATAGTAGTAATAGGTGCTTTGTTCCATTTTCTGTTATCAATGTTTAGCTATTATGATATTAAAGACAGATTCTAAAATAGTTTTTTTCTAGACTGCTATCTCTATCACTTCCTGAGGACACCAACTCAAAGTTCTGTCTTTTCTCTTTCTGTGTTTCATTGTAGCCAAGAAGAGTCAGATGATGGTGTGATGTTGTTGCCCCTGGTTGGATGGGACAAGTACACATATCAAAATAATTAGTAACCCCCAACAGTTGTCTTCTACACAATTTAGAATGCCAAGGGTATCATCTTAATACACTTTTTTTTTTTGTAAACTGAAGGCAGCTTTAAAACTTTCTCTCAGGTGTAGGTCTTAAAGCTCTTGGAGAAAGTAATTTACCCCTGAAACTTACAGGATCCATTTTTTGATACTTGGGGGCCTATTATCACAGTGTGAAAGTTGTACTTTTTATATTATTATTGCATTTTGTAAACAGAAGAAAAATATTCCCATTTATAAAGTTTTTGTATTCATTTTGCCTTAATTGTTGCTTTGTAAAACTTGCTATAAATAAACCAGTATAACGACATGAATAGTGCTGATTTTGCACATAGCAGAGGTAAAAATTATGAATATTTCTGTTCAAGCCCCTGGATTCTTTTATCAAGAGACCTGAAAGGTCTAGAGAAAAGGGCCTTTTAGCCCCATAATCTATCGGAACCAGTATGAAATTTAATTATGTGGCCCAAACTGGAAAGACTTAAGGTAAAAATGTTGACGCTGAATGCTGGTGGATTGTCAACATCCATTCCTTCTTGGCCAAGTCATCTTTGGGTATTAGGGTGGCTTCTCCCTGGGCCATTGGGGAGACAAGGGAAGTTACAGGCCTTTGTCCTGGGACAGGCAGTATAAGGAAGACAAAAATAATCAGGAGTGTTGATAAATGTTAGGGATGGATAGAAACATGGTTCCAGGAGGGCGGGGGGATCAAATAGAAAGCTTATAACTTCTGAAATTGAGTCAGTAAGACTAATCTAGCATCATACTCAAGTGTACTTTGATTTTAAGTTAATGAGTGGGTGCCCAACTCCAGACTTACTAAGTATTAAAGAGGTTTAGTGGATACCTCTGTTCTAATATACTGCATCTAGTTTTTTCAATAATATAGGGATTGGATGGTTATTTCTGCTTTTATCATCTCTTTCAAATAATTTCTGAGATTATCACTGTTCTCAATAGGGAGATGTCATCATATTTTGTTGGAAGGCTTATTTTTTTAATTTTTTTTTTTTAAATTTGTATTCCTTGTAGGTTGTATATTAACATATGACTAAGAGCCAATCAATAAGAACCAGGATTCTCTGAGCATTTTTCAGGGAATTTTTGGCTTTATTGTATTGATGCTAAAGGCATGTGTCCTTAGCAGTTCTTTTTGGTAGGGTTTTACTATTACTATTACTTTGTCTGCCCTGGGTGTGGAATTTGAAGTATCCTGTGTAGGGGCTTTTCCCCAACTGGTTTTATAGATTTGCCTGTGTATTAAGACTTAATTTATGCTTTGGATTTGGCTAATCTTTTAGGTCTCATTTCTTTTAAGCAAACTAAATTCCTTACATATATCTTCCCAACCAGCTAAGTGGCAGAAGGCTTTAATTTTCCTAAGAAAATATCCCTCATAGGAAAGAAAGTAGAGGTACTATTTAGGTGTTAACCAGATGGCAGTAGACAGGGTATTCCCCTTATTCTTGGTATAAGAAATTATTATGAAATTTTGCATAGCCTGTTAGATTCTGAGGCTGAGTGAACTCTGATTTTATAAATACACTGTCTGGCTCTTGGTCTGCTCTGATTTCATGAATAAATAAATAAAGACTTATTTCCTAGACTAGTGCTTGTGAAACAGACTAAAGCATCTCAGCTTGGAATAAAGCTTTTCTGTTGATTGAAGCCAAGAAATTTGTGAAAAGGGTTCTTGCCTCTATACCTGATCTTCCTTTATATTCAAGTTCCAGTGTTAAAAATTTGTTAGCTATAACATTAGAGATTTTAACTGTTAACTGTAAGGCATTGGTGTTCTGCTCTCCTTCATGAGCAAGTAGTTCTATTTGGTTTCTATTAAAGCTTATAATTATTCCATTAAGTTATATTTCTAGCACTGGAATAGAAGCATTTAGATAACTTGTTCCTCATTTATCTTCTAGATTAGCTTTTGCTTGTAGTGAAGATGGTAAAATTTGCACTCATATTTTTGAGGAGTATTGAGAGTAGAGATAAAGTGTCTTTCTAAATGTTTGTTGGAACATTGAATACAGAAATCTAAGGGCTTGTAAATTGTGGTTTCCAGTATAGCAATACATCTTTAAACCATTCCTTCTGTTGAGGGTATCTATTTCTCAAAAACAATCTGAGGTTCTTTTTTCTTGTCTTTGCAGTCATTTATTGAAGAGGAGGATTGGTAGACAGGAAAGCCTGTGTAGCATTTCAAAAAGTTGTTTGTGGTATAGAGACCCAAATTCATTTTCTTTGTTAGACTTTTCTTCCCTATTTTTGAACTTAAACTTGATCTTATCTGTTTGGTGCTATCTACACCCCTTACCCCCTGATTCCCCCCTCCCCCAAGACATCATAGAAAGGATCTTCTGAGTGTTTTCCACTATCCTGTAAAAAAAAGTTTGTATTCTAAAAGGTTTTTAAACTGTAATTAAAGCCTTTTAGAGATGCCAGAATATTCTGAAGTTTGGCAGAGGGGCGATCTCTTGTGATAACTTATATTTGGATTCAGACTTTACAGTGACTTGATACTGTAAAATTGCTTCATTTTCAACCTGGCCATTTGTGCTGTGTCTCAGAGTTTCATTTTGGATTTCTAGGTCTTAAATTGGAAAACCTACAATGAATGCTGTCTTGCTTGGTGAGAGCTTAGTTATCAAAGACTTGGAGTCTCTTATCTTCTTGGTACCATTTGCAGAACTTTTCCCTAATTCTGTTACTAGCTATATTGCACATGCCTCTTCTGCTGTTTGACATGTGTCGTTAACTCATTGAATTAAATATCCTATTGAGACGTTATCCTTTGCTGGTTTCTTTTTGAGATCTTTTTTGTGCTAGCCTGCCAGCTACTTGAATTTTGATTGAGAAAGCTTAGAGTACACAGATAATCTAGACTTCAGTTTTTGCTTGTAGTTCCTGATCACCTTTCCTTCCTGGACCCTAGATTAGTAGTTGATGATTTAATCTGTCTTGGTTTTAATATGTATTTTTTATATAACATTTCTAGTTTATTTATTCTCAGTTTCTTATAAGTTTACCCTGACCTGTCTCCATGTAGCTGAGAAATCTAGGTCTTAACAGGTCATTGCCTTTCTACTTAAGCTCCATCTGATTACGTTGAATTTCTTAGGAGCCTCCCACCATTATATGAACCCTAGGGTCTTATAGAATTTATTTAATGTCTATATGGCTGGTCCTTGCTTTCCACTAGGTTTCCACCTTTAGGACTTAAATGAGATCATTGTCCTTGTCTCTTTCCGCATTCAACAATAAATACAAGTCTTGAAAATTTGAAGTCTTAATGAAAACTATCAAAAGTATTCTAAAAGTAAGTTTTGCAAATTTTGTAGGGTTTTTAAATTGATTGTAACTTAAATGAAAGTTATAAGTTATAGATTTCATAGTTAATAAGATTCTTTCTCACCCTGGTCTTTATGGAGTAACATTCCCAAAATACAATCCTTGGACAGTTCCCTTAACCACCCTTTCTTCAGGGAGTGGGATCAGGTAACTCTTATCCCTGCTCCAGAAAGGTCGAAGAAAGGACAAATTAATTGACTTATGTCAGTTGGAGGAATGAAACTATTATACCAGGTATATGCAATTCCTGCCCTTACCTATGTTTTCTTATCTTTGGAAGAGGATTGCTCTCCTCACCATTTACCTCACAGCAGCTTGTTTGTTTTTGAAGTTGCCCAGAAAGTATACAAATTAAACTTTTGACATCTACGTGTAGGAATCCCGTTCTGCTTCCAGAAGTGGAAGTGCTCACGGATCTGGGAAATCTGCAAGGCATACCCCTGCAAGGTCTCGCTCCAAGGAAGATTCCAGGCGTTCCAGATCAAAGTCCAGGTCCAGATCTGAATCTAGGTAAGAAAGACAATCTTGAGATTTTCTTCTGTTTCTCTTAGCTCTGAAATTGGTGTGTGCTTTGTTAAACTAGGAAGATAGAGAGGGTTAGATTTTTGTTGGCTTATTTAATATTGGTACTAGAAACGAACCTAGGTTGTGGAAGAGAGACTTTTAAGTGGTTAAGAGCCTGGGCTTTTGGAGTCAGGGTTCAAATCTTACCTCTATTTTTGCTGGCTTAGGCAGATTACTTACTTAACCTTTTCAACGTTAGCTTATTATCTATAAAAGGCAAGTTATATTAGTTTTTTTGAAGTTGTGAGGATTCACTATAAGCAAACTGTTTGTTAGTTTGGCAAATATTAAAACATTAGTTTTCATTAATTGCAGTTCTTTTAAATAGGTGTAGTCCAGTGTGGATTAAAAAACTTACCACAGTGTTGGAGGGGTTTGGGAGCTTTTTTGTGTGTGTTAAGAGAAGGCTGTGCATCCTGCTTTGCTTGGAACAGTCGCAAGTTATTAATGCCTCTTCAGACATAATTAACAGCACCTCTTCTCTCAAATGTGTCCTGGATCGAGTGGTAATGCTAGTCGAGAGCCACTTATTGATCTTTTAAAAAATAAACTACCGGTGAAAAAACTGCCTGTGGTGTTGATTTTATAATTGTGTTAAAATGAGTAGTGGGAGACAGAAATAGTGGTATTAAAAGCAAAAGATGTGCATAAACTAAGCTAGTAAAGTGCTGCATGCCTTGATTTTTCAGAAGATGAGTATAAATTTGATTTCATCTTTTGTTAATTTGAAGAAATGTTGGTATAGCTTGTGGTTTTGACAACACTTCTAGCAAAGTTGAAATGAGAGAAGAAAAAATGGACTCCGCTTAAATTGGTGATCATGTTAACATATCTAGATTGTATCCCTCTTTGGGAGTTTAACCTCCAATAATAAAAGCATTGAAAGTCATCTATTTCAGTTATTTATTATAACCTTTAAGCCTTTGTCTTAACAGGTCTAGATCCAGAAGAAGCTCTCGGAGGCATTATACAAGGTCCCGATCCCGCTCCCGCTCCCATAGACGTTCCCGTAGCAGGTCTTACAGTAGAGATTATCGCAGACGACACAGCCACAGTCATTCTCCCATGTCTACTCGAAGGCGCCATGTTGGCAATCGGGTAAGATGAAAAACTTTTTTAAGCAGTACTGCCTAAATTTATTCCCATCTCATTCCCTCCCCCAACCAAGAACTGGTTTTTATAGCTGGCCTGTGACACCTGCCTATAATCATAATCCCAATGACTTTGAGATGAGGCGGGAGGATCCCCAGGTTTAAGGCCAACCTGTCTCAATAAAAACAAGTACTCTAGTAAAAGTACTCTTGGGTTCAGTCCCCAGTACCTTATCACTGCCCAATAAAAAAACTAACAGGACAGTGGAGCTATTAGCAGTATAACATACAGCTCCATACTGATGTTACTCATAATTCTGGGGCGGGGTTTATAAATTTTAAAAGGTGCTCTCCTAAGTTTTTTCAAACTTACTTTAAACTTATTTTTGGTATAAGGAGTTTGTTTTTAAAATGGAATGTAATTTCCCTAGTAAATTGTGATATAAAAGTGAAACCTGGTAACTTCATTGTGGAAACTGGAAAGTTAATAACATGGTCCTTTTGTTGTATCAATGCTGACTGCTTAATAGGTGTTAAAAATGGTTTGGTATACATCTTCTTGGGTTGCATTTATTTGCTGATTTCCAGAAAATACTAAATGGAAAGTCTGGACATAATAACTTTCCACTCCATCACTAGTATGATGAAATCAGGTGCTGTGCCGTTTCCTAGGCAAGGCATGAGCCATCCCTTTGTATAACATGTTTATACCGCATATGCTACCCCCACCATTACTCACTTAGCCATCTGAAAGCAGCTGAGACCATATTCATATAATTACTGTTACTGTGCCTATTTTGTAAGTCAAGTTTTTTCATAGGTACATAACCGAATTGTTTAAGGTATAATAATAGAAAAGTCTGTTTTAGTACAGGTGTAATTTAAAAAAAAAGCTGTTTTTTTTTTTTTTTTTTTTTTTAAGTTGAAGATGAACACAAAACTTTATTTTTATGTGGTGTTGAGGATTGAGCCCAGTGCTTAACACTTGTGAGGCAAGCACTCTACCACTGAGCCACCAACCACCCTGGCCCTACAGTTGTAATTTTTACCTACCGATGAATGAGGGCTGACTTCTAATTTTTTTTAGTGCCATTTTTTCATCATGACATTTACATTTTAGTAGGCAATTAAGAAATATAGTGGTGTTTTTTGATATTGTTTTTGGTGCTGGGAATTGAGCCCCAGCCCTTGTAGTAATGATTTAAAGTATACAAGAAGGTTATGTGCAAACAGTTTTTCATTGTAGGAGCAATATGTGCTAGCAATTTGAACATCCAACTTTAGTATCTGGGCAGGGCCAATAGAAATAATGCCTATGGACAAAGTGATAACTATAGCATTGGGTATGTGTGTTCTTGTGAAAGCCTGAATGTTTTTTACTTTTTTGGTTTTTGTTAGAGAATTAAATCCAGGTTGCATTACCACTAAGTTACAGCCCTGTTTTTTTGTTTTTTCTTTTTTCCTCCCTTTTGAAACAGGGTCTCAACAATTTCTTCTGTGGTCTTTGTGCCCATTCTTTAAAATATTTGCAGTGCTTTGTAATTTTTAAATGATATTTGGTCTAATTATATATCTTACAGGTTCCTTCACATTATTTCTAAAGAGGTTTTCAAAGTTTAATACCCTTTTTTCTATTTCTAGGCAAATCCTGACCCCAACTGTTGTCTTGGAGTATTTGGGTTGAGCTTATATACCACAGAAAGAGATCTGAGAGAAGTATTCTCTAAATATGGCCCCATTGCTGATGTGTCTATTGTATATGACCAGCAGTCTAGACGTTCAAGAGGATTTGCCTTTGTGTATTTTGAAAATGTAGATGATGCCAAGGAAGTAAGTAAACATTTACCTTTGTATTAAAAAAAAAAAAAAGGATTTCTGTTTAACTCCCAAGTACTAATGGACAAGTGCTTAGACAAGGACAGTTTTTGCTATTTATGGTATAAATAGGAGATATGTAACTACAGTTTTAGGTAAATCCTTCTAGCCTCAGATATCAAATTATACATTGAATTCTTTTTTCAAACTTTCATTGTGGGGAAATTTCAAATCCATGTGGATTAACTGAAAAATGATTTAAGACATTTGGTTCTATCACCTAGTTTGAATAGTTCTCAGCTATGGCTAGCTGTGCTGCAAATCTGTTCTTTCCATATAATTTTGAGATGATTGCAACATGTCACTGTTATTTCTGTAAATACGTATTACTGTTTTGGCATGTATAAGTAAAATACAGGAATATTAATAATTCTGTGATTTAGAGTATCAGTGTTTACATTGAGCTGTTTTCTAAGGTGGAAAATAATCTGAAGTGATGGTTATAACTTAATGTTTTAATTTTTTAGAAGTATATTGGCAAGTGAGTGGTGTATTTGGATTTTTATTTGACTTGAGGCAGGATGTAGTGGAACTTTCATGTGTGAGATTCAAACAGCATTTACATTTCAGACTTTAGATGAAAAGGTGTGGTAGCTGTGACATCATCTTAAGGGGGAAGGAACAAGAAAATCAGAAGCAATACAAACCTACTGGTTAATGTTTTTTATTTATTTTAGTTGTAGGTGCCAAAAGTTACACAATTTGGCCCAATCTCACTGACAGTGTAGTAGGCTTCTGAATTTTCTGATTCACTTGCTACAGCTATATGAACACTGGCTTGAAAATCTGTGCTAAAGTAGTAACATTGGAACTAGAAACTTAAATTCTGCTTAGGTTAAAGGCTGTTTCCTCAAATTATCAAACTTCTAAGACTTTGAAATGGGGTATTTTTGTTTTTAAATGCAGAGTTTTTCAGTTGGTGTATACTCTGGATAGGAGGATATGTGAATAAAACTTTGTAAAATCATAGGATCTCAGTTCTGCTTTTACAACCAAAAGCATCCATATGTAAAGGAAAGTGTGGCACTGTGTTCAGTCATTTATGGATTTCATTTGATTCCTAGCCACTTAGATTGTTAGTTTATGGATCATTAAGAGTCAGGCATCTGGCCATATTTGGCTCTCAGATAATGTAGTTTATCAACCATGCATCACTTTAGAGCTGGAAATATTGTTAAATTGTAGTAAAAGTTTCTACGACCAGCTTTCCCAAATGAAATGATTCATTTTTAAGTTTTAAGATTTCATGTTCTAGCCTATGTTAAATGTTTGATGACACTAACTGAAAGCGTCCACTAGGTTATTATTTTTAAGGCTATAGGATAATTTAGTATTTTTGTCTAAAATGCATACACCAATTTATTTATCTTTTGAAGGCTAAAGAACGTGCCAATGGAATGGAGCTTGATGGACGTAGAATCAGAGTTGATTTCTCTATAACAAAAAGACCACATACCCCAACACCAGGAATTTACATGGGGAGACCAACCTAGTAAGTTTACTTTGAAGATAAAAGTGTGATTGACAGTGAAGTTTGTTAATTTCTTCCTGAAAACACTTGATGAAGTGACACCTACATAAAATCCTGTGACCTCGTAAATCATTTTTCTTATCTCTTAGCTAGCTAAAACTAGGTAGATTGTATGTGATGGAAACATTCTATTTGTATCACAAATTTTGTTTGCCATCATTAAATCATTTCCTATAATAGGAATCTCAAACCGTTGTAGATAAAATCAAGTTTATTGTTGTTTTTTTTTTTTTAGAATATAATACATGGGCTCCAGTTACTGCACTGAAGTATAAAATACTTCTTATCATGACTCCCCAGCTGTGTACCATATTGACAGAAAACTTATTCATTTAAGTCTAAATATAATGTTCCATATAATAGAGAATTATGACTATGTTCCATGGTTGCCATATTCTCCTGACCAGCTAAACCTTAGCCTACTCAGAAAAATAAAATTTTATTTTTCCTTAGAAATGTGAACTAGTGAATTAACTTTATAAAGTATTTTTTAGTTGTAGATGGGCACAATACCTTTATTTTGTTCATTTTTTTATGTGATGCTAAGGATCAAACCCAGTGCCTCACATATACCAGGCGAGCGCTCTACCACTGAGTACTGAGCCATAACTCCAGCCCAATGAGTTGGCTTAATAAATGAGTGATTAGGACCTGTGAGCCTCCTTAACCAAAAGAGATGAAATATTGTTACAAGGGATGAGAAAAGGGAAAGGCAGATATTGGTGAGGATTATAATAAAATTCATTTTATATTTTAACATCAGAGAAGACCTACATATTGTAGATGCCACTATTTTTGTACAGGAGAAAAAGATCCAGTTGTGTACATAGATCTTGACTAAAAAACCCAGAACACTGCATAGTATTTTGCTATATATGTGTACTGATTTTTAATAGCATAAGTCTTATCTGGGAAGATAGAAAAGACTACTTGAATTTTTTAAAACGTGTATTATTATCATCACAGTGGCAGCTCACGCCGTCGGGATTATTATGACAGAGGATATGATCGAGGCTATGATGATCGGGACTACTATAGCAGATCATACAGGTATGTTATATGGAAGGCCATTACCCTTCTGAGTCTCAATTGTAAGGTATTATTTAAAGCAACACAAAGCTTAGTTTTTAGTAAAGGCTTTACTGTTGGGGCCATATCTCGGTGTTAGAGTGCTTGCGTGCTCACGGTCTTGATTTTGACCTCAGTGCCAAAAAGAAATAAAAGCTGGAGTTTAAATCAAATTTTAGGATTATGTGTCTTTAATTTGGTATCTGTATTTGCATTTTTGTTGAATGATTATTCTAAAATATTAAAGGGAGCTTTACCAAGAGTTAATAAATAATAAATAAAATAATAAAAATAATAATAAAACTTTATTTTAAACATTGTATATGAATCAGCTGAATTCCCTGAAAGTTGGCATGTGTTTCCATTTTGGCAGTGGTTGGGTAATTTAGCTATCAAGTAAAAAGTGTAAATTTATGTGATGATTAGATATGAACTATAACAGTTAACCTTGATGGGTTTGTGGCTTTGAGGTATGGATGTCTTTTTGCATGGTACTTTGATAAATTTTAAGAAATTGGAAGTTGTCCTAGCCAGGTTTATTTGCACATTCCTGTAATCCCAGTGATTCAGAAGATGGCAGAGTTCACAGATTGAGACCTGTCTTGGGATTTAACTCTGAGTTCAATCCCCAGTACCCAAAAAAGAAAAATCGATTAAATTGTTTATATATCGCTGTCTGTAGGAGTGAGTTTAAGTATGCTTTTGACATTGCCAACATTTAACCCACACAAACTCAAAAAAAAAAAATTTGTTCTTTCTAAGCAAGAAATACATGTTAAATAACACTTAAAAGTAGAGGCTAAGATTATAGTCTTCATTTTTCATTCACTTGGTAGCATTTACTTGGAAATGTTCTGTAGTGTTAATACTCCTTTTAGCCACCAGAGAGAGCACTGTGCAATTTTCTAAAAAGGATGGCAAAATGGACTATTTATTATACAACACTAGTATTCACTGGGCACAGTGCCAAACACCTGTAATCCCTCGTGACTCAGGCTAAGGCAGAATTTCAAATTTCAAGGCCAACCAGGAGAACTTAGCAAGACTTTACTCAAAAAGTAAAAAGAGCTAGGAATATAGCTCACAGTGGTTGAATACTTCTGGGTTCTATTTCCAGTATTGTGCCCCCACCCCCAACTAGTTTCACTCAAGGTTCATGAGTTTTTTTGTGGGGTACTGGGGATTGTGGAGCCACACCTGACCCCACACAAACACTTTTTTTCTTTTTTGGGGGGAGGGGATCCCTCCTAAGTTGCTGGGGCTGGCCTTATAAATTTGCCATCATGCCTCAGCCCCTTGAAACACTGAGATTAGAGATGTGAACTGCTGCACTTCGTTTTCGTTTTACCTTAAAACTAAATGTTGCTTTTCTGTCTTCACAGAGGAGGAGGTGGAGGAGGAGGTGGATGGAGAGCTGCTCAAGACAGGGATCAGATTTACAGGTATGTCAGGAAAGAATTTAAATCTGGACAAAAACAGAAAACATTAAAGATGTTTGCTATATAGATAGTGATATATATAGGTAGTTTTAAGTGGATTCACAAAATTGGATTTCTTTTAGTTTTAAAATACTCTTTAACAATAAAAAGGGCTTTGTAGTGTTCATAAAAGTTAATTTGACTTATAATAAGTAATTGGTGTCATTTCATAAATAATGAGGGAAGCAATTAAGTCATGGATATGGATGCAGATTTGTAGTCATTTGCTTATGACTGCTGTGTTCTTGTACTCTTAATTTCTCAGTTTTTCTTTTTTAAATAAGTACAACCTACTTGAAACACCAGTCAATTTTGTTTATGGTGTTATTCCATAAAAGTGGTTGTAATTAATGGTATAATTAATAATTAATTATAATTAATTAATAATTATATTCAAGACTAAGCACATTGTTTATTGATGGAATATAACAAGGAGTATTTGACCTGATAGTTTTTTGGAGATGCTTATGGATTCCAGTACACTAGGGCCCAGTATGATGTTCATTCTGAAAATTTAGCCTTTGAAGCCTAATGAAAAAAATTAGAGGTTTATTAGGTCCTTCTAGTTTTTTTTTTTGTATAATCGTAATTTGTAGAGACTTAGACATCCTTGACATTTGTTTACAGAAGGCGGTCACCTTCTCCTTACTACAGTCGTGGAGGATACAGGTCACGTTCCAGATCTCGATCCTACTCACCTCGTAAGTTTTTTATCTTTATGATATTGTTTATATATTATAATATTATGACTTGTTCTGACTTGGCATCTACAGCTAGTTGAGTGATCGTTTTGCAAATAATGGGTTGATCCACGTATTATCATTGTATATCTATTATATCCACGTTAGGATCCATTTATTTGTTAAATAAGCCTAACATAATCTGTCACCATTTTGTTTTTTCTGCTTTGGGAACTATTACAAATTTTGTACAACTGGAATTGTGTCCTTTATATGTTCTTGCATCTACTTTTTTGCTTTCCACATTTTTTTATGGGTACCTCATAGCTGTGCCTAATGATGGGATTCATTGTTACATAGTCATGTATGTAGTATGACAACATAAGTTGGCCAGTATCATTCCCCAACACTTATCCCCTCCCTCCCAGTTCGGGTTTTTAGACTCTTATCTCTCATCTAGTATTTAACATCTCATTTCTATTTTTTGTACACACATGCCTGTTATTCCCACAAAGGGAATCTGCTAGAAATTTCCTACTCGTAGAATAGTCTAATAAAGTTCTTAGCATTCAAATAAGCTTGATATACTGCTCCCTTAGCATTAAAGCATGTTTATTTTTCATTTTCTTTCCAGGTCGCTATTAAAGCATGAAGTTGAAGATTTTCTGAAACCTGCCATAGAGCTGGGATATTGTTTGTGGACAATATTTTTTATTGTCTGATGTTTAAAAAGTGAACAGTGCCTAGTGAAGTTAGGTGACTTTTACACCTTTTATGATGACTACTTTTGGTGGAGTTGAAATGCTGTTTTCATTCTGCATTTGTGTAGTTCGGTGCTTTGTTCAAAGTTAAGTGTTTTCAGAAAAGTATGTTTTGCATGTATTTTTTTACAGTCCAAATTTTGACTGCTGAGAAGTTTCTATTGTACAAAACTTCATTTAAAAGGTTTTTCTACTGAATCCAGGGTATTCTGAAGATCGAAGCCTGTGTGTAAAATGCTACCAAATGGCAAAAAGCAACAATAAACAATTTGATTTTTACTTTTCTTTCTAACATATCAGTGCTTAGAACTATTCCAATTTGTCAGTAGTAAATTTAAAGACAAAACTGCCCATTTTACTCCAGTCCATGAAACATAAACCATATTTAATATACTTGCAAATAAATGTTAAAAATATGCTCTGTAACTCTGTACTGCTAGTATTAGAACTAAAAATCTTTCAATACAGCAAGCGCTTAATGCTTATAAATGTGGATTTGTCAGCTTTTATGTAATCTGTATCATAGCAGAGGAATAAGAAGAGTTACACATTGTATCCCTTAAGGCTGTTTCTTGAAAGCTGTTACAAGGGGATAATGGTATTTCATCTAGTTATCAGCAAGTAACAATACATTCCACCACATATGTACTCTTGTTATAGTTTTTAGACTATATGAGAAAACTGGGTGCTTCAGAATGTGGGGTAAGAGAAGGGAACACTACACCTGTGTCATGGATGAACTGAAGACATTGCCTGTTCATTTTTTAAATATTTTCAGGTCCTTTGCTTACCAAAGGAGGCCCAATTTCACTCAAATGTTTTGAGAACTGTGTTAAATAAATGCAAATGAAGAGACAAAAATACTGGTGCAACTCAGTTTACAAAGAAGTGTTGGTTTTCTTTTGATCTTGTGGTAATTAGGTTAGTTGTTTAGGCCCTGATGTGGTATGCTTCTTGGGCTGAGATTTATACTTCGTTTTTTTGTTGTTTTAAGATTGTTTCTCAGAAGTACATTTAGAGTGGATAAGTAGATTTGGGGGTGAAGTTATATAACTTTACCCTCCACGCACATCCTGAGGGTTACCTAGAATACCTTGGTATCAGTTCTTTTACATTTAATTTATTCTTACAACCAATTCTGAGAATGTCATAGGTAATGGTGTTATGCTACTGGCTTTTATAGCACTTAGATATAATTCAGTATGTCCCAGTATGTATGTGTTTTGCATTAATTTCACTTAACAATCATGATGTAAAGTGACATAGATCAAAAGGCTGCTAAGGTGGCATTTGGGCCTAGGTGGTCTCAATCCAGCTCTTCTTTTTTTGTTGTTTGTTTTTTGTTGGTAGGACAAAAAAATTTCCCAGCCTATTTATTGGCCTAGGGTATACAGCATCCTTGGGAATAACCATGTCTCATTGATGTATCCTACAAAAGTATTTGGGTTGATCTGTTAATAATACAAATCCCATTTATACCATCTGTTTTTAAGATGGATTTTCACTCCTATCTTCCAACTTTGTTCTTGGTCTGTCGCATGGAAAGGTTCATTCTTGGTTTTGTTTGGTTTTTGTACTGAAGAGCCCAGGAGCACTCTACTATGGCCCTTAAGTTTTATGGCAGGGTCTCACTAAGTTACTGAAACTGCCCTCTTGGAACCTTGCTTCAGTCTTAACTGAGATTACAAGCATGCTCCACCACACTCAGAGGTTCATGTTTTCTCTTAATATTTTTTTAGTTGTTGATGGACCTTTAACTTACTTATCTATATGTGGTGCTAAAAATTGAACCCAGTGCCTCACACATAGTATGAAGTGCTTTTAACACTAAATTACAATATCACCCTGAAGGTTCATATTTTAAAATGAGCCAGGCACAGTGGTGCATGCCTAAAATCCCAGTTACTCTGTATGCTGAGGTGGGATACTTGTGAATTTGAGCCTACCCTGCACGTGGAGCAAGAATTACATCAAAAACCAAAATCAAGGCTCTCAAAGTTGTTTGTTTCAGGAAAGTTGTTGACCTTGGACCAACCTGTAAAGCCAGTGCTTTTACCCATTATAGTACACCAACTTGCTATCACTCCATACCCTAAATCTGCCTGCTTCCTTAAAGGCAAAATCTTGTGAGCATGTGACATTTTTCACCCTGAGGATGTTTTAATTGGTGGTTCTGATTATAGAATATTGGGGGTTTAGATTTCGTGATGCTGGTGTATATCTGCACATAGAAATACACATGAACTAGGCATAAGTAATGCCCAGCTGCAAGTGTAATAGTGACACGTTCATGCAAATGTCAACATCTGAATTTATTGAAAGTTATGGGAAGTATTTCCAGTCCAGGTAGAATAATAGGATTCCTTTGATATATTTCTACTAGCTGGGTGCAGTGGTACATGCCTATCCCAGCTGCTCAGGAGCTGAGGCAGAAGGATCCCAAGTTCAAAGCCAGCCTCAGTAAGAAAGCTAGGCACTAAGCAACTCAGACCCTTACTCCAAATAACATAAGAAATAGGGATGGGGATGTGGCTCAATGGTTCCAAGCCCCAGCGTTCAATCCCCAGTACTGCCCACCACCACCACCTCCACAAAAAGATATCTACTAATTTTGAGTTTCTCAATTGGCTTCATCTGTTAAGTTTAAAAGATTGAATAACCTTTTCACCCAGATTACAAGGATATATGGGATCCCTATGGATTTACTATGGAGTTGATAAAGTTGGATAGAGTGGTTTGAATATCTAGTTGCAAATTCGTATTACAAGCCTGTCTCCAACAGTACTATAATTTGTTAACTTCTGAACTGCGGGCTATGGTGGTGCACCTGTAATCCCAGTAGCTCAGGAGCTGAGGCAGGAGGATCAGAGTTCAAAGCCCAGCCTCAACAAGTGAGATGCAAAGCAACTAAATTGAGACCCCATTTCTAAATAATACAAAATAGGGCTGGGGGTGTGGCTCTGTGGTCAACTGCCCCTGAGTTCAGTCCCCGGTACTGCATCCCTCCACCCCTGCCAAAACAGCATTCTGGAGTAGCGTTATGTAATGACATTCTGCATCTGCCTACTATTCCCAATCTGCTTTTTTCCCTAACCAACCTATACACAAAAATTGCCACATCAGGGGTCTGGGGATGTGGCTCAAGTGGTAGCACGCTCGCCTGGCATGCGTGCGGCCCGGGTTCGATCCTCAGCACCACATACAAACAAAGATGTGTCCGCCGAAAACTAAAAATTAAATATTAAAAAAATTCTCTCTTTAAAAAAAATTGCCACATCACCCAAAGGAAACAGTGTATTTGGGACATTACATGGAGTATTGAATAGGAAATAAGTAGGAAGGTTAATGGTAATGGTGTGGGAATTCTAGCTATTAAGAACACATTTTTAACAACCTGGATTCCTACCTTAAACCAGATTTTTTTTAGCTCTGATTTAATTTTGGGGTTGATGGTGCAGGGGAGAGTACTGGGGATTGAACTCAAGGACACTTAACCACTGAGTTACATCTCCACTGCTAGACATGCATCACAGGCATGTGCCACCATTCTTGGCTTTAGTAACTCTGTTCTGTGAGCTTCCCTGTTATCTGCCAATTAAGGATCTTTTTAAAGCCAGTTAAAGCTGAATTTTCTCACATAACATCCAATGAAGGTTGAGGGGGGCAGCACTCCAAGGTCAGGGTCAGTGGTCAGTCACACCCCCACACGGACAGGCTCTCGCACCAGGAGAGGGTCGGGAAAGCTCCGACACAGTTTAGCCAGAGCGCCTCACACCCAATCCGGGAGTTGCCCAATCGTGTGAGAATGGCTTCCCACAGCTGAGGCTAGCTTTTGGACTTTTTTGGTGGTGCAGCGCATATTGGGGATTGAACTCAGGGACACCCCACCACTGGCTTTGGACTTTTGATCCTCCTGACTCAGCCTCCCAAATCACTGGGATTACAGGCATGTACCACCATGCCTAGCATGAAGTCTTGCCTGGAAGTAAAGGAACTCGGGGCTTTCATACAGCAGGGCCAGCAATGTGTTGCTTTTAAAGCTGCAGGACTGAGACTACTAAAACCAAATATAGTTGATTGGAGGGTTGCTGAATTAAAATACTTTGTAATCACTAGGGTCTCTTAGCAGGGCATGATGGCACACACCTGTGATCCCAGTGGCTTTGGAGACAGAGGATCACAAGTTCAAAGCCAGACTTGGCAACTTAATAAGGCTCTCAACAACTTAGTGAGAACCCCGGCTCAAAAGGCTGGGAATGTGACTCAATGGTAAAGCACCCCTGGGTTAAATCCCCAGTACATGGGCCTCGGGATGTGGCTCATGTGGTAGTGTGCTTGCCTGGCATGCGTGAGGCACTGGGATGTTCCTCCATGGTAGCGCGCTTGCCTGGCATGCGTGAGGCACTGGGTTCGATCCTTAGCACCACATAAAATATATTGTGTCCATCTAAAACTAAAAAATTAAGGAACCCCCAAGCCCTCTGGTATGATCTTTAAAGTTTTCTTTATAATAAGAAATGTGTGCTTCAATCAGGTAAACAATTCTCAGCCCTCACTTTTCATTACGAGGATTTTAGCTCTGTTGCCCAGGGGAAGAATTGTAGGTTTTGAATAGGACAAAATTTCAGAAGTAGTTGTTTTATTTACATTGTTAAAATTATAAATTTCCGGGGGGTGAATTAGGAAGATGGATTCAGGTTTATTGGTTTTACCATGCACACCAATTTTGCTTCAGGCCACGTGGTTTTCAACTTCTAAGCCTGGACTTAATGATTGAGTCTGCCAAATGACATCAAAAGGTAGAATGCATTTGAGATGATGTAGAGGAATGAGATTGCTGGATTGGTTCCCTATACATTCTACTCACTGCCTTTACCTTAACAGTACCCAAAGTATTTCTTCTTTACTAAGAGATGAAAGTGAAATGAGGTATCAGGTTATTGCAGGTCAGGTGATGACTTAAACTCTAGGAAGCCAATGTAGGCAAGTTAATAAAAGCAGCAGGGTGGTCGGTGTGTGTTGATTACAATTAGTGTGTGAAGTGGTCTGGTAACAAATATTTAAAGCTGTTGGATACTAGCTTCACAGAATAAAGTTAATAGATCTTAATTATATATCAAAAAAATGTGAACATAGGCCTGACACAGTAGAGATTTCTAGGCGTAAGCCTATTGATTGAAGAAAGCCAGACCTAAAAGGACCACATGTAATAAGAATCTTCCTAGCTTTGCCAAAGCATTCTGCAGCCATCTACCTACCTCAGTGTTGGGAGAAAGACATCCAAACTTACCAGCAATATTGAATATTGGGCTGGGGATGTGGCTCAAGCGGTAGCGCGCTCGCCTGGCATTTGTGTGGCCTGGGTTCAATCCTCAGCACCACATACAAAGATGTTGTGTCCACCAAAAACAAAAAAAGAAATATTGAATATTGGCTTGTAGTTAAATAAATTTATGGGAATCAGGAACATCACTGTCAAAAGTCAGTGGTGTTCATGGGGACTAGATGAATAACACTTTGACACATTCATTTCACTTGACATTCAAGTGACACATTCATTTCACTTGACGTTCAAGTTCTGAGTATGTTCAACAACTAGGTGAATCCTAGTAACCTTGGGATACGGGCCAAATAGAAATTATTCAGGCCCCTAGGGGCTCCTGGTAAAATGCAATCCTCAATTTACATGGTTTTTAATGGTGTGAGAGTTGAATGCATTCAGTATCAATATGCCATATGATACTCTGAACAGTGCTGTCCCCCAGCAGCAACAGTGTACCAGGACTGCCAGTCAGCCAGTGAAAAGAATGAATAACCAATACTCTCAGTTATGCTGTTTGGTAGGTTAGGTGTATTAAATACATTTTTGACTTAATGATACTTGCACTTTATGATAGACTTATCAGGACATAAACCTGTATAAATCATAGGATCTAAAGTATTATGTCCCCAGGGGATTGTCAATAATTTAGTAGTAGTTCCAGTAAATACCTGGAAGATGAAGGCACAATGATTTCTTTGCATTAAACTCACCAGTTTGGTCAATGCATAAAACTCATGGATATTCTAAGTAGTGAATTTAAACATGGGCAATGATTCAGATCATATTACCTTATTGGGACAAATATGGTCCCTAGCATTTGACATGTGCCTGATAGTCTAGAGCTATTTTCACCTTTTTGACTAACATCCGAAACAATATGCATTAATCTGGGAAAAGATAACAGTTCACCATTCCACATTACCAAGTGATACTCTTATCGACCACATCTGGCCTGTGTCTTTTTGTTGTTGTTTGTTTTATAAACCTTTATTTTATTTATGTATTTATATGTGGTGCTGAGAATCGAACCCAGTGCCTCACATGCCATGCAAGTGCACTACTGCTGAGTCACAGCCCCAGCCCCTTATGTTTGATTTTTTTTTAAAGACATAATTGTGCCCATTCACTAATATATTGTGTAGACTTTCTACTTCATAAAGGCAGTAATAAGTAGTTTTGACAGAGACCGTATGGTGCATGCAAAACCAAAAGGGTGTTTTTGGAAAAAATCTAGATCTGTTTAATCTGGTACACATGTCCCTGAATTCCCATTCTACCTGAGCCTGGTTTATAGATAGCTCTTTCCCCAATATGGCAGCATCAGCCAGAATCAGACTATTTAAATGTTGAAAGACTCCAGTAACCCTAATAGCAGAAAATATATCTTACCATTATAAACTAAAACCAGTATATGTCCTGAGTTTATGGTTATCTTCTAGACAGTGAAATGATCTCATTATGTATGTATTTAAAGGCTCAGGAGTAGCAGGACAGGAAGACTGGTAACAAGAAAGTAAAGGCAAGGAATATATATTTACTAGGCTGAAACATTACTATCATAACTGAAAGCCTAGCATGCCCGTAATAATGACCAGCCCTGAATTTCAATGTGTTGATGAGAATATGTTGAGCTTCCATTCTAAAGAGAGAAGTAGTTTGTCCTCAATGGAAATAGAATCTGAATCTGGATTTGCTTTATTTTTGCTTGTCATTCCTGTACATGACTTATACATGCTGTACCACACAGCTTAGTTTGGGGTTTTTGTTGTTTTGGATACTGGGGATTGAACCCAGGGGTGCTTAACCACTGAACCATATCCTTAGTCCTTTTTATTTTTCATTTTGAGAAAGGGTCTTGCTAAATTGCTGAGGCTGGCTTTGAACTTGGAATCCTCCTGCCTTCAGCCTCCAGAGTTGCTGGGATTACAGGTGTGTACCACCATGCCTGGCTCCACACACCTTGATTTCTGTATCAGTCAGGGTTCTCTAGAGAAATATAGGTTAGGAGGTGGATATGTAATTTTAAGTATTCCTGTTTTATGGTGATATTATCAACTATATGCATATATACACTAGGTTCATAGTATGAACATTTTACATGTTTTTAAAATATTTTGGAAAACACAATGAGAATTTCTGATGTCTTGAAAACATCTAAAAAACTATCAGATGGGTGTAGTGGTGCACACCTGTAGTCCCAGATACTTCCAGAGTTTGAGGCCAACCTAAGTAACATAGCAAGGCCCCATGTCTTTATAAAAAAGAAAATGTCCACCTTTTACTTTTTGATTTATTCTAATAAATTTTTATAAGTAAGATTATAAATAATCTCTTAATTTATCTTCTCCATTTTCAAATATTAATAACTGAGTCATAAAGTGAACATTTTTAAGGCTCTTGAGTATACCAATACATATGACTAAACTATTCTCCGGGAGAAAGACACTACAATCTATCCTTCTAGAAGGTATTAAAGTCCCTAAATCCTTATAGCCCTACCAACCACAATTAAGCATAAACATTGTAGACTCTTTTCAAAGTTGATAGGTGAAAGCACTTTGCTTCTTAAGAAAATCTGTCTTAGTATGATTATGCTTTTGTATTTGTCCCTTTAAAGTTTGCTTTCATTCCTTCAGTGACAGTAAACATACTGGGAATTGAGCACAACTGTCTTCCATTCTCCATCCCATTCATTTCTGCATAACTCCCCTCTCTATAAAATGGGATGATGGAATTATATACTTTGGCATTTCATAAGGAAACTAAGTTATTGGAATGGGAGTTTAACTGGAGCTCTAGTCAGTCCACATATATGTCATCCATTTTAACTTCACATTTAACTTAAGAAACTTTCATCTCAACACTCAACATTTATTAGCTATGTTATAGAAATTATCGTAGGTCCTGGGGATAAAATAGTCAACAAACAATTCTCTTCCTCATTTTGTCAGGAAGACGGATAAATGAAACATATGTCATATACTGACACATGCAATGGAGGAAAATAAGACAAAATAGTATTTTTAAAATAGGTTGGTCAGGGAAGGCTGCATTTAATGTGACACTTGAGCAGAGATTGGAAAGAGTAAGCCCTGAAGATTTTTACAGCAAGAATATTCTAGAAAAGAGTCAGGAGTGGTGGCATCCACCTGTAATCCCAGAGGCAGGAGGATTGCAAGTTCAAAGCCAGCCTCAGCAATTTGGCAAGGCCCTAAGCAAATTTGTGAGACCCTATCTCAAAATTAAGTATATAAAAGCTGGGGATGTGGCTTGGTGTTTAAGCACCCTGGATTCAATCCTCAATACAAAAAAAAAAAAAAGTATTCTAGACAAGGAATACTTTTTGGACTTTTTAAATATAAGGCATACCAGGGAGGCCAGTGTGAGCAAAAACAGCAGTAGGAGGTACGATCAGGGACAATGTGATCTACTCATGGTGGAATGGGGGAACTGTTGGAGATTTTGGAAAGATCTGACATAGAGGAGGCTCAGCTATTGAGCCAAGCAATGTGTAAGAATGAGCTTTCAGTCTGGTGGGAAAGATGACCACATGCAGAGATGCTTTTATTCTCATAGGAGTAAAATCTGTGAAGAAGAAAGTCATAGAGTATAGTGAGATCCCAGAGGAAGGGCCCTGGGCAAAGCTTTTTGGATGAGATGACAGCAAAACTACTGGATGCATGATTAGGTGTTTGAAAGTGCTTTGTAAGTCATGAGACAATATATAAATGTAAAGAGAATTTTGAAAATATCCATGCATGTGGAAGCCAAATGGTCTTGGTAGAATTTGGTACAAAAAGGTTCCTTCAGATTCATCATCCAGACTCCTTGTTTCCATAATTAAACCTTATGTGCCAACTTTTGATCACCTTTGTGGTGCTTCTCTGAATATCATCTGAATGTATCTAGTCAGTTATCATAGCCTATTAACTGCATAATAACTAACCATAAACTCTCCAGCATACATCATTAAGCATTATTTAGCTCATAGGACTCAGTTTGGGTGGCCTTGCTGCTCTTAGCAAGACTCTTATTCAACTGCAGCACAGCTCGGAGATTGGCTGATGATCAACATTGTGGTGGTAGAGACAGGTCTGTTTCACACTGCAGGTGTGTAAGACTGCTCCACCTGTCTCAGCGTCTTTGAATGAGTGGGTGAGCTACCACATGTTCCTGTCACAGCAATGATAGAAACACAACACTAAGTCTATCCACCCATGTGCATTTTAAGCTTCTGCTTGCAATTATATCTACTAATTTCTCTTGGGAAAAGTAAGTTACATGGCCAATGCATAAGTCAAAGAACAAGGAAATGCAGTACTTTCAGTGAAGGAGATTGCAAAGTTACATTGCAAAGGGCATGGATAGAGAGGGGCGTCAATAACTCAATCTAGCAGACCACTTTTTGCATCCTGGTAGTGGAGACGTGTCATCTTTTCAGTTCAGCTGCCTTACATCAAGACCTGCTTTTGTTTAGGAAATTCCTTTTAGAGGAGCCACCTAATACTACAGAAGCTGAAAGCCCCTGGTATTTCTGTGCCTAACCTTATACCTAGAGTATTTGCATGTGACTAAGCCTTGGTCAATCGGGTATATCAAACTAAATTCGTAACCAGTGACTCCAAGAAATAGAAATAGTAGAAAGAATGGTTGATAATGGTGTTTCAGGGATGGCAATATAAGGATGGGGTGGGGGTCCTAACTCTAGTGGCCACATTCCTTGCCTGGTGCCAGTGGCAGCTGAGGTGCAAGCTGTGGCATTCAGGATTTTGCTGTAGCAGTGACCTCACTTGTAACTATAGCTGTTAAAATTCCTTCCTAGTCTATTTTCAAGCCTGGGTCTACCCTATTCCTGTTGTCTTCAAACTACCCCATGTCCTAAAATATAACCTTTCTGTTTAATGAGCTGGAATTGTTTTTTTTATTGTTTATAACCAGGAATCCTAATTGATAAAAGATTCTTTATTGCTCATGAAGCCTGATTGGTAGCCATTTGTCTGGTCTTCATGTCCTCTCCAATCCCAATTCTCCTTTTAGTGGAAGTAGATGTCTTAAAAGAACTTATATCACATTGTTGTTTGCTTTAAAATCCTTCAGTGGTTTTCTCTTGCATTTACATACAACTCAAAACTCTTTAGTGGTCTGCAAGGACCTTCATTGTCTAACCCACCTCCCAGCCACACCTCTTTATAACCTCACCTTGCAACTGACTTTTGATTACTGGAAACAGGAGCTTCTTCAGCTTTTCAACTTGAGGTCCTGAAGCTATAAAGGCTTATAGTCTCCTCAATTACTTATGTTACTTAAATAGTAAATTTAATTATAGCTAAAAAGTTACCATATTCATAAACAAATACTATATTTATTCTTCCTCTGAGATTGCCTCATTAATCCATAGAAAGAAGATTATTTTATAACTATTTCTATATTATAATCCTCTGCATAAGTCTTAAGTGAAATGAAGCCATAATGGCAATCAATTGCTGGCATTATACAACCAACATCCATCTAGGTAAAAATAAAATAAAATAAAATAAAATGAAACTATTGAACCAGGCCCAGTGGTACATACATACTTGTAATCCCAGTGAATGGGGAGGCTAAAGCAGGAGGATCTCAAGTGTGAAGCCAGCCTCAGCAATTAAGCAAGATCTTCAACAACTGAGCAAGATCCCATCTCAAAAAGGAAAAGAAGGACTGGGATGTAACTCAGTGGTAAAGTGCCCCTGGGTTCAATCCCCATTATTAAAAAAAAACAAAACAAAAAACGGGGGGTTTGAACTTCTTGATTGCAAGCATTTTTTTTCACCACAAGTTGTTTATTTTATAATACAAAAAAGATAGCTTTGCCTATGCTAAATCTTCATACAAACAAAATCATCTGTTATGTATTCTTTGGTATCTGGCTTCTTTTCAATCAGTGTGTTTTTGTGATTTGTTTATACAGTTGTATATATAAGTGGTTTGTTCCTTTTTGTTGCCAAACAATATCCATTTTTATTGCCAAATAATACCCATTGTATGAATATATCATGGCATTTTTAACTATTCTGCTAATGGACACCTATTTGTAGATTTTAGGCATGATGAGTAACTTTGCTATAAATATTCTTATGCAGGTCTTTTTGTGGATATATGTTTTTATTTCTCTTGAATAAATTCATAGCAATAGAATTGCTGGGTCACAAAGTAAAACTATTTTTAACTTTTAAAGAAATTAATAGTTTTCGAAAGTGATTAATTTTATATTTTCACTGCCAATGTACAAGAATTCCTGTTGTTCCTTGTTTAGTATTGTCAGTCTTTTTCATTTAATTTTAGTCATTCTGTTGGGAAGTGATATTGGTATCTCATGACTTTGATTTTCATTGCTGATGACTGTTGATGTTGCAAATATTTTCATGTGCTTGTTGGTCTTTTTCATTTAAATGTTTATATTAGTTGTAGATGGACACAATACATTTATTTTATTTATTTGTTTTTATCTGGTGCCTCCCCTGTGCTAGGCAAGTGCTCTACCACTGAGCTACAGCCCAAACCCCATTGTTGTCCTTTTTAAAAATGTCTGTTCAAGTCCTTTGCTCATTTTAAAAATTAGTGTAGGCTGAGGTTGTAGCTCAGGGGTATAACACTTGCCTACCATGTGCAAAGCCCTGGGTTCAAGTCCCAGCACTGCAAAAAGATGGATTCTCCAAAGAACTGAACCAATATACCTCCTGTTAATAGCACACACACATGCACATGTATATTTCTAGAATGAGATTTTGAGGTATTGACAAATTCAGTTGTGCAGTCTAAGAAATAACATGTCTATTGTCTGCAAACTGGAGATCCAGGAAAACTGTTGATAGCATCTGAAGGCCTAAGAGCCAATGATGTAGATCCATACTGATTTTGAATGCCTGAGAACCAGACTGCTTCAGGAAGGAAGACTGATGTCTCAACACAATAGGAAAAGAGAATTCAACCTTCCTCCATTACCTTTTTGTTCTTTTCAGGTCCTTAATGGATTGAATGATGCCCACTCACACTGGAGAGAGCTGTGAGGCAACTCAGTTCACAAATTCAAAGGCTAATCTTTTCTTGAAGTGTTCTTACAGACACATCCAGAAATAATGTTTAACCAGATGTCTGGGCATCCTGTAGCCCAGTCAAGTTGACACAAAATTAACCATTGCAAGTTATTTTTATTACTTAATTGCATATTAGGTTCTTTATTATATACATGTATTACAAATAATTTCTCCCAGTCTATAGGTTGTTTTCATTTTCTAATTGGTATATTTACAAAAGAATTTTTTAACTTTGACAAAATCCTATTGGCTAACTTAATTTTTTATGGTTAGTGCTTTCTGTATTTTGACACCTTTGTGTACCTATGGCTGCAAAAACTATTCTATACTTTTTTCCAAGAAGTTTTATCATTTTAACTTTTATGTTTAGGCTTAGGGTCCATGTTGAATTAATTTATATGCATGGTATAAAATAGAAGTAAAAATTCTGCCTGTAATCCCAGCGGCTCATGAAGCTGGGGCAGGCAGATTTCAAGTTTAAAGCCAGCCTCAGCAACTTAGTGAGGCCCTAAGCAACTGAGACCCTTTCTCAAAATAAAATATAAAAGGTCTGGGGATATGGCTCAGTGGTTAAGTGCCCTTGGGTTTAATCCTTAGTACCAAAAAAAGAAGTCAAAATTCTTTGCCATCATCTATGTGCATATCTAATTGCTCCAACACTATTTGTTCAAGAGTCTGTCCTTATCCCTTGTATTTGTATTGCTCTCAGGTTGAAAATAATTTGACACAAGTGTGGGTTTATGCTAGACTCCTTTTATTATATTCTATTATTTGTCTATTCTTTTGCCCATACCACACTGTTGCAAGCACTCTGAGTTATTTTATGGATTATGTATAATAATATTAGAGTTCAAATATGGTTATGAGGTCTTGTAATTAATTACTAAAGCTTAAATATCTCGCATAATTGCAGACTTGCTCATTTTACAAGCTTTTATGGAAATTGCCGCTCAGTGCATAGGTCAATGAAATGAAGATACTAGGAAGCATTCTGCTGCAGTGTAAGTAGGAAAACAGATGCTTTGAACTGCCAAATAACAAAGAGAGAGTACAAATACAGATTATTAAATTCAACTTTTTCCTTTACAAACTGATGAGATCTAGGATTATTTAATGTCATTATTAGAATCCCTGATAAAACTAGAAAGCACTTTTCTTTGACAAATTATCAAAACAAGTAACGAATAATGAAATACTTGAAGTGGTGCATGAAATTTTTTTTAATATTTACTTTTTAGTTTTAGGTGGACAAAATATCTTATTTCATTTTTATATGATGCTGAGGATTGAACCCAGTGCCCCATGCGTGCTAAGTGAGCACTCTACCACTGAGCCCCAACCCCAGCCCTTTTTATTTTATTTTGAGATAGGGTTTTGCTAAATTGCTGAAGGCTGTCCTTGAACTTGTGATCCTCCTGCTTCAGCCTCTGGAATCACTGGGATTACAGATGTGTGTCACTGTGCCAGAATAACAGACATTTTGACCACTAGAATGAACTCAGTAGAAAATTGTTAAGGATGTAATGACGTATGTTAATGCTGACTGACAATTGTTTTGTATTCAAAGAAAACAACAACAACAACAACAAAAAAGTTTAAATGTTTTAATAGGATGTTAAATCAGTATTACAGTTTTAATATTAAAGATTTTTTAAAGACTGATGGCAACATTTGTAGATATGTTCAGAAAAGCTTCATAAGATTTTGGAAATATTTGTCATGAAAATGATGGATTGGATTAAAAATCCATTTGTATCATCACAAGAAAAGTCATCATTGTATTTGTCAATAAATGAAGGAAGAACTCAGATTTAAAGAGTGATTGTATACTTGACACACAATTTTAATAGATCCAATTATCTGAATTATGATAAATGGAAGAGTCTCTGTTAGAAAAAGTGAGGAATCTCTTCTGATATTTTCTATTTCCTGTGTATGCAAACAAAGTTTAAAGAATTCAAAGAGATCATCTCTTCAAATTGCGTATAATGAGTTTAACTATTATACCTGTTAGGTTGGTGGGATAAAGCTCAAGTTTCTCATAAAAACTTTTTAAAAGATTTTTTTTGGAAGAACTCAAAGAATTTATTTAATTAAATATTGAATATCACCCACTTGAATCAAATGTATGAAATATGATATGTCAAGAACTATGTAATGTTTTGAACAACCAATAATAAAAATTAAAAAAAATATTCAATATCCTTACTAATAGTTTGATTTTTATTTACCTTATCATAATTATTTCATGAAAAAAATGTAACTTTTTTTAACCATGACACATACCCCTAATCTCTACCAGTTTCCCCACAGTGTACTGCACCACTTTGTCATTTTGTGGTGTTACCGGGGATTAAACCCAGGGGGCTCTTAACTATTGACCACATCCCCAACCCTTTGTGTATTTTATTTAGAGAGTCTCGCTGAATTGCTTAGGGCCTCACTAAATTGTTGAGACTGGCTTTGAACTCATGATCCTCCTGCTTCAGTTTCCCATGCTGTGGGGATTACAGGCCTGCACCACCACACCTGGCTAACTGTTGTCATTTTCTGTGCAGGCCTTCATTCACAACATGGGGAAGTTCTGCCCTCCAGTGAAATGTACTAACTTATGAACTTCCCATCAGAACTGTATTGTTTTTCTCAAATATAAAGAGGCAATTATTCAGCATTAAAAGAAAATAAAATCATGGTATTTGCAGGTAAATGGATGGAGTTGGAGAATATAATGGTAAATTAGCCAATCCCAAAAAAACAAATGCTGATGTTTTCTCTGATTTAAGGATGCTGATTTATAATGTGGTTAGGGGGAATCTTGGAAGGATTAGAGGAACTCTAAATAGGGCAAAGGGGAGGGAGGGGAAGTGAGGAGGCATGGGGTAGGAAATGGTGGAATGAGATGGACATCATTACCCTAAGTACATGTATGGAGACACGAATGGTGTGACTCTACTTTGTGTACAACCAGAGATATGAAAAATTGTGCTGTATACGTGTAATATGAATTGTAATGCATTCTGCTGTCATATAAAAATTAGAATTAAAAAAATATATATATGTATGTATATGTGTGTGTGTGTGTGGAGAGAGAGAGAGAGAGAGAGAGAGAGGGGCAGTCAAGGACCACTAGGATTTAAAGCCTCCAAGAGGAAAAACAGAAACCTAAACATATAATTGGAAAAGAGAATTAGGAAGTTAAACAAAACCCCAAAGATATTAACTGTAAAAAGTTGATAAATTGGGGCTGGGGTTGTGGCTCAGCAGTAGAGTGCTCGCCTAGCATGTGCGAGGCCCTGGGTTCCATCCTTAGCACCACATAAAAATAAATAGATAAAACAAAGGTATTGTGCCCCCCCAAAAAGTTGATAAATTGAACTTCATTAAATTTTTAAAGATAACATATAAGGGGGGCTGGGGATGTGGCTCAAGCGGTAGTGTGCTTGTCTGGCATGCGTGCGGCCCAGGTTCGATCCTCAGCACCACATACAAAGATGTTGTGTTGCCAAAAATTAAAATAAATAAATATTAAAATTCTCAAAAAAAAAAAACCATATAAGATACATAACAGGGCTGGGATTGTGGCTCTGCAGCAGAGCACTCGCCTCACATGTGCGAGACCCTGGGTTTGATCCTCAGCACCACATAAAAATAAATAAATAAAATAAAGGTATAAAAAATTTTTTAAAAAGATACATAACATTTATCTTATATATAAGGTGTGATATACATATAAAGAACTCTTCTAACTCAATAATAAAAAGACAAAAAAATGGGCAAGAATCTGAATAGACATTTCTCCAAAGAATATTTACAAGTGGCCAGTAAGCTCATAAAAAGATGTTCAACATTAGTCATTAGAGAAATTCAACTCAAATCACCAATTAGTCATCACTTCACATCAACTAGGATAGCTATAATGAAAAAAAAATAAAAAATAAGAGACAGAAAATAACAAGTGTTGATGAAGATGTAGAGAAATTGGAAGCTTTGCACCATGCTGGTGGGAATGTGAAATGGTGTAGCTGCTATGAAAGCAAAATTGTTGATTCCTCAAAAGATACCTCGGAAGGCTGAGGCAGGAGGATTGCAAGTTCAAAGCCAGCCTCAGCAAAGGCAAGATACTAAGCAACTCAGTGAGACCCACGTCTCTAAATAAAATATAAAAATAGGCTGTGGATGGGTTGAATTCCCGGTACCAAAAAAAAAAAAAAAAAAAAAAGAAGTTAAACGTAGAGTTACCTTACAACTCAGCAACTCCTTAGCAAATGGAATTGAAAATATATATTCAAATAGATTGTTTCTGAATGTTCATGGCTATTCATAATGGCCAAAAAGGGAGAATAACCCAATATCCCTTGTATTGATAAACTGATAAATAAGATGTGATACATCCAATATAATGGAGTAATGCATTCTGGAATGAAGTTCTGACAAATGCTATAACATAGATGAAACTTCAATACATTTTAACAGGAAGAAGTCAATCACAAAAGATCATATGTGATATGATTTAATGTATATGAAGTATGTTCAACATCCATGATATCCTGAAAAAAAAACATAGACACTTATGAAATATGCAGAACAGGCAGATTTACATACAGGGAAAGTAGATTAGTAGTTTCCTAGGGATGATAGTTTGCAAGAGGGGAAGTCACTGCTGATAGGTCCGAGGTTTCCTGTGGGGGTAATGAAAATACTCTAAAACTAGTGGTCCTATAACTTCATAAACATACTAACTGCTATTGAATTGTATACTTTAAATAGGTGAATTTTATCTTCATGTAGTTGTTAAGAATTTTCAGTCATTAAAAGACGCTATTAAAGGTGTGAAAAGGCAAGTCGGTCTGACAAATATCACATCGAAAGAATTTCTAACCAGAATGTATGTAAAGATGACAGATCACCCATGGTAGCCAGCCTCCAAAATTGATCCTTGCCTCCTGGTATTTATACCCTTGTTGAGTTAGTTCTCCTCGTTTTGAATAGTTTGTCTTATGGATCATAGAAATGACAAAGTTCAATCGACAAAGACAGGTCAGAAAAGACATTACAACTTCGGCACTGTTCCCTCCTAGGTCACTTGCCTTTGGGGAGGCCTGCCATGACGTGAGGAAAGTCGAGCCATCTTATGCAGAGTCCGTGTGGAAAGGAATTGGCCTCCTGACAACAGCCTAGCTTGTGTGTGAGGTTCCATCCTGGAAGTGCATCTTTCAACCCCTTCAAGCCTGTACATGACTGCAGCTTCATTGAACCTCTTGGCTGCAACATCATAAGAGATCCCAAGCAGAACCACACAGCTAAGCCAGTCCAGAATTCCTGACCGCCCCCCAGCTGTGAGAATGAACCTATGTTGATGTTTTAAACCAATATGTCATGAGGCAATTTGTTCTTAAGAATAAATATCCATCCCATTTTTTTTTAAATAGCCACAAGCTCTAACTGTTGCTTCATCTTAACAAACAAACAAACCAAAAAACTGTAAAAACCTAATAGCTGGGGTGACTGTTGTGAGCCCACCCTAGAGATACCCAAGTCCATACTGGAGGGAGGTCTCTCTGGGGAAATAGAACTGTGTTTAATTCAGAAGCAATACTGAGAGGCCCTCACAGATTTGTTGAAGTCATTGGAGAAAAATTGGTATCTATACTTTAAAATGTAGAAAATGAAAAGATGAAATAAGTTTCAACTCTAATATAAAAATTCAAATTTATAGGAGGTGAGAAAGCCATTTATGCTGTAAGACAGTCCTTGACTCAGAAATGAACCACACCGAGGTAGTCAGAATAAGGCAAACACTGCCTGTTAACACTGAAAATGGCCATATCCCTCTAGGAAGAGGATGGGAGGAGGAGAAAGCTGGGTCAATAGGAGAAGGATTATCAGTCCTCGACTTCCATAACAGGAAATGGGTCACGTCTAACACTAAAGGAAAAAGTGACAGTATAATATTTAGACATGGAGGTAAACCCTAGATGAAAAGCTAGAATAGGTGTTGGTCGTTGTCTCAGACGGAAAAAAAAAAAAAAAAAAACCTGGGAGAGGAAGAATGCTCCTGTTGTGTTTTTTTTGTTGTTGTTGTTTGTTTGTTTGTTTTAATTTATTGTTTTTTTTAATACAGTTTTTAAAAATTACTTCGATTGGAAATTTTTTCTTTCTGTTTTCTTTTTTCTTTCTTTCTGTACCAGGAATTGAATTCACAGTGCTCTACTACTGAGCTACATCCCTAGGTCTTTTTAAAATTTCTTTTAAAAATTGAGACAGGGTCTCACTGAGTTGTCCAGGTTGGCCAGGAACTTATAATCCTCCTGCCTCAGCTTCCTGAGTAGCTGGGATTACAGGAGTGCACCACAATGCCCAGCTAGTTAAAACATTTTAAAATTTATTTTTTATTTGAGACAGAGTCTCAATATGTCACTCTAGCTGACCTTGAACTCCTAGATTCAAGTGATTTTCTTGCCTCAGCCTTCTGAGTAACTGGACTACAGGCACCATGGTCGGCTTGATTAAAATATTTTTTACAAAATAAAGTATAAACAAATTAGTCCTGGTCTCTTCTTTGCTTGTTAATGGGAATGCCACAAGTTCCAACAAAAGGAATGGATTTCACTGAAAAATAAAAATTTATTATGTTTGACTTGAAGTAAAAAGAAAAATAAACTTGCAGAAAAGTGTGCGTGAATGTGTGCTGACGTTGGTATGCTTTTCATCACTTTTTCTGCATTAAATTTTTCTCTAAACCTCAAAGGAGTTAAGGGACTGGGGATGTCGCACAGTGGTTAAGTGCTTGCCTAGCATGGGTGGGGCATAGCACTGCAAACAAAACTGAGGAGTTAGTTCTCTATTTCATATTATCTGGAAACTTTGAAAAACAATCTCTGCTGTTTGATGTCCCTCTTGTTTCTGCTGAAAACTTTATGTGCCTTTTGACTCAGACACATTGCATTTCAGGAAATTTACCTTAAAGTGATCAAAAGTGACCTATTGGGAAATCAAGAAATAGATGGAGGAGGGGCTTATTATAGCTTAAAAGAACAATGGAAAAGAAAACGAAACTCATACTTAAGAGTAAGCAAAGGATCTGAGAAAATAAAATTCATTCTGAAGGATCCAGCTCTGTTTATGAGCTGAGGTCTTGCTAGTGATTGCAATGATTTGGCTTGTTTTCCAAGATTTACATGAACCAAAAGTTGCAAACTAAAGTGTGGAATGGTAAGCCAGGCGTGGTGGCACATGCCTGGAATCCCAGCAGCTTGGGAGGCTGAGGCAAGGGGATCCAAGTTCAAGGCTGACTTCTGCAACTTAGCAAGACACTGACTCAAAAAAATTTTTAAAAAATAAATAAATAAGAACAGCAGGGCTGGGAATGTAGCTCAATGGTAAATTGTCCCTGGATTCAATTATATATATATATATATATATATATATATATATATATATATATATGCATTTTTTAAAAAAAACATGAGATTGTAAAACACGAGAATACAAATTTTTTGTTGTTTTCGTATTATTTGTATGATCAAAGTGTTTCCGTTGTTTTAAATTTGGTGAAAAAATATCTTTCATATCAATCATTCATTCATTTATTCAATACGCAGTTATGTGTAGACATTTAAAAATATTTTTTAGTTGTAGATGGACCCAGTACCTTTATTTTATTTATTTATTTTTTTAATATGGTGCTGAGAATTGAACCCAATGCCTCCCAGAGTTCTACCACTGAGCCACAGCTCCCGCCCCTGTGTAGACATTTCGCTAGGCACCTGGATTGAGGGTAAGAAGTTGAGACAGAAGAACCCAAAAAGAAATTGGCACCTATAGGTCCCTAACTTTAAAGGCACTTATTCTATCTAATAGAGGAAACAAGTCAGGTGCTACATTAAGGATAGCACAGAACAAGAAATGATAAAAGAGGTACAGATAAAAGCCAAAAGAAGCAGCAGCCATCATGTTGAATTAGGGGAATCAGGGCCAGTGTCAGGAAGGAGGAGGGACATGTTCTGTGCCTTGGAGGATGGGCATAGCAGATGGGCTGCACTCAATAAAAAGGAGCCCCATAGGAAAGGGAAAGGGAAAAAAGATGTTTCTAGACTCTTCCTATGGGATTAATAAGATGTACAGAGTTAATGGTCCACCCTGAATCTGAGGGGCTGGAATCAATTTCCTTAAGACATTTCCATCCAGAAGGTAGAGGGTGTCCAGCGAGTTACTCTCTGACAGGAAACTGCTGACACCAGGCGCTGATAGACCTGCTGACTCAGGCTGATGGGAGCCTCCAAACCCTTGTCACCCCTCAGTGCAGGAGTCTTAACTGTAGCTGTTGGAGCAGGGCCAGGCTTGCAAATTGCCTTTCGTGCCACTTGCCAAGAGTGAGTGTTCACTAATTTTTTTTCCCCTGGGCAGAGGAATAAATGACAGTGATTTCCTTGGCATTCCCTCCTGTGGGAAGTCTAGTTAGTTCAAAACGTTGAGAGTCTGGTAAACTTTGCATTTCTGTACAGCCCCAAGGCTAGAAGCTGTGTAAATATAATTATGTTTGTGGGTTTGCCTATTTATTATCACATCATTTAAAAACAGCTCGACGGATGAAACGTTTATGTAAACTTTAAAAACAGGGAAAGAAATACCATATTTGTTAAGACACATATAAAGTAAGATGATACATATGTATGAAGTCAGATGATAGAAACAAGCATGAGGATAATAAATACAAAGTTCAAGATAGTGGTTACGTCTGCAGGGGAGGGAGGCATACCCAGGGAGCTTCTGGTTGTATTTGTTTTGTTTTATTTTGTAGTCTGAGTGATAATCAGACAGGCATTTCCTGTATTATTCTCCGTATGTTTTGCATGCCTAATATTTAATAATGTTGCTTTGTTCCGAAAAGTATTTATTTCACCTTTTTACAAGGTTTAATTTACACACAATAAAATGTACCAATTTGGGGCTGGTGATGTGGCTCAGTGGTAGAGTCCTTGCGTGGCATGTGCAAGGTCCTAGATTTGATATCCAGCAACACGCGCACGCGTGCACACACACACACACACACACAAAGTACAGATGAGTTGTGACAAGTAAACAGTCTAAAATGTAATGTAACCAACTCTAAAATTTATTTAGAGAATTTCTACCACCCCCTAAAATTAAAAACATAAAAAATCACCTAAAAGATCTTTATACTTCTAGCCTTGACAGAAATTTACGCTCAACTAGTTCTGTCACAGTAAGCAACTATCGAACTGGACAAAATACATTAAGTAACTGTTGTTCTACAGGCAATACAAGATTGTGAGCCTTGAGAAAAGAGAGTCGACAAGGTGAGCCCTATCCTTGCTTTCTAGCTGGATTCAGTTTCTGGACTGTGGTGTCAGGAGGCTCACCCTTAGAGCTCAGCCAACTCCCTGACTCAAGGAGACAAAGCTCAGAACTCAGGGCTACTAAGTTGTCTGGATTTTTTTTTTTTTTCTGGATACCAGAAATTGAACCCAGGAGTGCTTTACCATTGAGCTACATCCCCAATACTTTTTATTTTTTATTTTGACACAAGGTTTCACTAAGTTGCTGGGGCTGGCCTCGAACTTAGAATCCTCCTGCCTATTGCTGGGATTACCGGCCTGCGACACTGCACCTGGCTAGTTGTCTGGAATTTGTTGGGCAAATTACCAAAGAGATAGGAGCAATGCCAAGGAGAAGCTCCAGAAATCTGCTTAGAGCCCCTCTTGAGTCTGGCTGAATACTAAACTGTACATGCACAGGACAAGACTCCAAGAGGCTGGACTGATAACAATTAGCTGGAAAAGAACAAATATCGGGCTGGGGTTATGGCTCAGTGGTAGAGCCCTTGCCTAGCACATGTGAGGCCCTGGGTTTGATCCTCAGCACCACATAACAATAAATAATATAATAAAGGTGTCCAACTACAACTAAAAAATAAATATTAAAAAAAGAACAAATATCAATTTTAGCTGTGAGCTAAGAAACTACTCAGTCTCATTCAGGGCTGGGAGATGTTCAAGTTTCACCCAGCCAAAGAAAAATATGAGGCCTTGCTAGATGCCTCTGAAAGACCCTCTATTAGAAGAAAGACTGATCGAGCCCTAGAGTTAAAGATATCTCTAGACTCACACTAAAAAAGCTTAAAAATAAGTTTCAAAAGGGTAATTCCCAAATGAACTAACTCCCTGATAGAACAAGATCCAAAACTCAAAAAAGGAAAAGCCTGGTAAGGTGTACACCTGTAGTCTCAGACCCTTGGAAGACCAGGGTAGGAGGATCATTTGAGCCCAGGGGTTTGAGGCCAGTCTGGACAACAGAGAGACTCTACCTCAAAATAAGAAAATTAAAAAAAAAAAACTGTAGATATTCAACAAAGTAGCACCCACCATGTCTAACATATAATTTAAAAATTACTGGATATAAGAACAAGCAGGGAAGTATGATCAATAACCAGGAGAAGAGTTACCCCAATGTGTACCCCCAAGTGATGAAAATGATGTTATTATCAATAAGAACTTCATACCAGTGTAATAAAAACTTCAACTATTTTAAAAAGGTGAACACAATGAGGGAAAATTGAAAAATACCAGTTAAAAATGGAAAGGGCAAAAAAGAAATGAAAATTCTAGAATCAAAAAATAAAACATGCATTAAAAATTTCACTGGATAGGTTTAAAACCACACTGGAGACATAGAAGAAAGATCAGTGAACTTGAACATGTGGCAACAGAAAGTGTACACACATGGGACACAGAGAAAAGGGCCTGGAAAATTGTTAACAAACCTAAGCAACTGGACAACATGAAGCCATCTATATGTGAAACTCAAACACGAAAAGAGATGAGATTCTAGCAGAAAAGTATTTGAATAATGATTATAAACAATTCAACGTTTGAACAATAGTCAAATTTCTTTTTCCAAAATTTCCAAAATATAAACCCATAGATCCATGAAGCTCCATAGAATCCCAATATTATAGGCTAGAAATAAATCAAAAGATGTCAAGGAACATCATCGTTAAATTTTTGAAAACTAAGAGAACAACTTAAAAACAGCTAAAGGAAAAATTATGCATTACATAGGGAATCAATGATAAGAAAAACTTCTGACTGCTCATCAAAAATAATACAAGTCAGGACACAATGTAGCAACCATTTAAAGTGACAAAAGAAAAAAAAAACCTGTCCAATTAGAATCTACATTAAGAAGATTTTCCTTCAAAAATTAAGGTAAAATCAAGGCATTTTCACCAAGCACTTAGCCCAGAGAATTCATTACATATGTTCTATAGGAAATGTTAAAAAAAATTTTCTTCATGATGAAAGAAAATTATGTTAGGTGAAATATGAATATATGCACAGAGGAATAAATTATCAAGTACTATAAGAGGTAAATATGAATGTAAATGTAAAAAGCTTTTTTCCTCCTTTTTTTTTTTTTGCGGTTCCCACTTGATTAGGAACAAATGTACCACAGAGCCCATGCTCTGGCCCCTTTGTGATCACAGAATTTGGTGTGTGCATCCTGTGCAAATAACTCACCAGCCTGTGGATTCATTCATTCATTCATTCCACAGATGTGCTAGGCACATGTCTTTTCTTTTATGAGGTGTTTTGTGCTCATCAACGTTAAATAATATGACAGCAATAAATTAGAATGTCCAAATGCAAAGTCGATATCATTGAGTACTGTTCTTTTATCTTTTCTGAAACCCACTAATGTTCTGGGACTTTTTGGAAGCTAAGCTAGCATGATGGTGTGTGGGCATTTGTTAATAAAGATTCATTGGTTGATGGTTAGAAAAGCTTCCTGGGGAACAGGATGTGACTATTGATTTAGCCCCTGTAAGTTCATCCATGGGGTGGGGGTTGCTTATCCTTGGTATGATGACAAATGGAGAAAATGTGACATTTTTAACACACCTTTTAAGGAAGTGTGAGGCTTGAGCATTGATTTGGTCATTGTGATCTCATTCCAGAGTATTTAGCGAATACACAGTACCTAAGCAGCAACTTCCAAATTGCTTTCCTTGGAGAATATGAAGTCTAACAAACTTTCCTTCTTCATAATCTTGAATTATCTTCAGACAACTTGCTTTTCAAAATGTGGCCTCATTTCAGAGTCTCAGTCCATAGACAGTTGGCTCTGTTCCTTGGGGCCTGAGGGGAGGCAGAACATGGGTGGAGGAAAGCAGCTCATGACATGGCCAAGAAGAAACAGAGAGGGAGAGCTGTTTTCCTCATTTCTGAGTTTCTTTAGAAGACAATTAAAGGAAAAAAATATATATATTGCAAGATTTTTAGTGAACACAAGGTAAAATACACATAAACAAAAGCACAAAGAATGGGCAAAATTAAAATATACCATTGCATGTTTCTTAAATTATATGTGAATTTGTATCATATAAAGGTAGAATAAAGGTAAGTTTGGCCTGGGATTGTGGCTCAGCGGGACCCGGGTTCGATTCTCAGCACCACATAAAAATAAAGGCATTGTGTTGTGTCCATCTACAAAAAAAGATATTCTCTCTCTCTCTCTCTCTCTCTCTCTCTCTCTGTCTCTAAAAAAAAAAAAAAGATAAGTTAAAGATGAACATTGAACATTGTAGCTCCTGGGCAATCACTATCAGCATAAAGCCAACAATGCATATCGCTAATAAGCCAACTTGAATACTGAAAAATAGTCAAATAACCCAAAAGAAGGCAAGGAAGAAGAAAGAATAAAAAACACATGAAAGTAATAAAGCAAGATAGTAGATTTAAAACTATTAAAGTTATATTAAATGTAAATTAATTAGGTATTCTAGTTTAAAAAACAGAGGTTGTCAAACTGCATTTCTTAAAAAGAAAGACTCAATTAATTATACACTGCTTAAGAGATGCCCATTAAGTAAATGACACAGAGAGATTAAAAGCACAGAAATGGAAAAAGAGGGGCTGGGGTTGTAGGTTAGTGGTTGAACGTTTGCCGTGCATGTGTGAGGCACTTGGTTCGATCCTCAGCACCACATAAAATAAATAAATAAAACAAAGATAAAAAAAATAGAAAAAGATAAACCATGCAAACACTAATCTTACAAAAACTCATGCAGTCATTTTGAAAATTAGCCTTATTTGTAGTATAATCTTAACATGGAAGAACATGATAAACTTAAAATCAAACAGATTAAGACATGATCCATATTTTTTTTGCCGTGCTGGGTATCAAACCCAGGGCCTTGCAAATGATAGGAGAGTACTTTACCACTGCGCTACAGCCCCGGCCTGAGTCCTAAATTTAATTTCAAACAGCAGGCTTCAGGACAAGGAGATTACCATAGATAAAAGAGGGACATTTTATAATGATTAAAAAAAAAGGTCAGTTCATCAACAAGACATCTAATCCTGAGTGTGTATGTACTAAGTTACAGAGCTTCCACACACATAAAACAAAACTGGCAGAAGTGGAAGAAGAAATAGAAGTCCATGTTTATAGTTGGAAATTTCAACACTTACCCCAATAGTTAATAAACAAGTAAAAAATCAATAAGGCCACAGAAATTTTGAATAATATTATCAACCAACTCAATCTTTTGACATTTATAGGATATGAGGTTGAAAAACTGCAGAAAACATATTGTATTCATGTGCACACGGAACATGCATATGGTGAACGTTCTCTGAGTACAATTTAACCAAAACTGAATTCAATAACAGAAAAATATCTGGAAAACCCCCAAGTATTTGGAAATTAAACAACATACTTAATTAGCCCATGGATCAAAGAAGTTACAAGGGAAATTTGAAAATATCTCAGATTGAGCAATAGTAACATTTTCCAAAGATGGAAAATCTCAGCAGAGAAATAGATGCTATTAAAAAAAAATAACCCAATGGAACCAGGAATTTAACCAGTAGTACAGCATGTGCTCAGCATGCTTGGGACCCTGAGTTCAACCTTCAGCACTGAAAAAATAAGTAAAAATGAAAGTAAATCAATGAAAATTTTAGAACTGAAAATTTTTAAATAATCAAAATTTTTAAAAATCAAAACTGGATGTAATAGCCAAATGGAGATGATCTGATATCAAAATTTGGGTGATTGAGCTAAAGAAGTGATTGGGAAGAAAGTTATAAATCTTAATGATTTATACTAAAAAGAAGAAAGGTTTAAAATCAAGAATTCAAACTTTCATGGACTGTGGTTGTGGCTCGGCGGTGGGCGGGGGGGGGGGGCTCGCCTAGCATGAGTGAGGCCCTGGGTTCGATCCTCAGAACCACGTATAAATAAATAAAATAAAGGTGCTGTGTCCACCTACGACTATATATATATATATATATATATATATATATATATATATATATATATATATATATATAAACTCAAACTTTCACTTGTACAGAATAGAGGACACAGAACCAAACCCACATAAATATGGTTATCTCATACTAGGCAAGGATGCCAAAAACATTCACTGGAGAAAAGATAGCCTTATTCAACAAATGGTGCTGGCAAAACTGGAAATCCATATGCACCAAAATGAAATTAAACCTCTATCTCTCACCCTGAACAAAAATCCATTCAAAGTGGATAAAAAATTTAGGCGCTAGAACAGAGACCCTGCACCTAATAGAAAAGAAAAAATAGGCCCAAATCTTCACCATGTCAGCCTAGGATCTGACTTCCTTAAAAAGACTCCTAAAGTGCAAGAAGTAAAATCAAGAATCAATAAATGGGATGGATTCAAATTAAAAAGCTTCTTATCAGCATAGGAAACAATTAATAACATGAGGAGAGAGTCTACAGATTGGGAGAAAATCTTTACCACATGCACCTCCAATAAAGCATTAATCTCTAGGATATATAAAGAGCTAAAAAAAACTTAACACTAAAAAACAAAAAAACAAATAAACCAATCAATAAGTGGGCTAAGGAACTGAATAGTTGCTTCACAGAAGAAATATAATCAATCAACAAATATATGAAAAAGTGTTCAATATCTCCAGCAATTAGAGAAATGCAAATCAATACTACACTAAGATTTCATCTGACTCCTGTCAGAATGGCAATCATCAAGAATCCAGGCAAAAATAAATGTTAACGAGGATGTGGTAGAAAAGGTATACTCATGCATTGCTGATGGGACTGCAAATTGGTGCAACCTCTATGGAAAGCACTATGGAGATTCCTCAGAAAATTGGGAATGGAACAACCGTTTGACCCAGCTATCCTGTTCCTTGGTTTATATCCAAAGGACTTAAAATCAGCATACTATAGTAACACAGTCACATTAATATTTACAGCAGCTCAATTCATAATTGCTAGACTATGGAACCAACCTAGGTGTTCCTCAATAGGTGAATGGATAAAGAAAATGTGGTATATATCCTCAATGGAATATCACTCAGCTTTAAAGAATAGTGAAATTATGGCATTTGCCAGTAAATGGTTGGGGTTGGAGAATATCATGCTAAGCAAAATAAGCCAATCCCGCAAAACCAAAGGCCAAATGTTTTCTCTAATATTCGGATGCTAATTCACAGTAAGGTGGGGGGCACTAGGGAAGAATAACGTTACTTTAGATTAGGTAGAGTGAAGTGATGGGAGGGGAGGGGAGGAGATGTGGGGATAGGAAAGATAGTAGAATGAAACAGACATTATTACTGTATGTATATATGTGACTACATGACCAATATGGTTCTGCAACTTGTACATTCAGAAAAATGAGAAATTATACCCTATCTATGTATATCAAAGTGCATAAGTGCATTTTACTGTCATGTGTAACTAATTAAAACAAATAAAAAATAATAAAAGGAAGTTAGGAGAAAAAAAACTGTGCAAACTAAACTCAAGTAGAAGGAAGAAAAAAATAAAGACCAGAAATCAACAAATCAAAACTCAGATAATAGAAAAAATAAATCAAGATAAAAGTCTGTTTTTGTGTAAAGATTAATTAAATAGCTATACCCTACCTACAATCACAAATAAATAAAGAAATATAACTATGGTGCCTACAAACATTAAAAGATTAGTAAAGAAATGTTTTCAATAATTTTATGTCATGAAATTTGAATATCTAGATGAAATGGGCCAATTATTTAAAAAACACTACTAAAGAAATTGAATTTGTAATTTAAAATATTTCCATTAAAAAAGCTACAGATGTGGGGCTTGGGCTGTAGCTCAGCGGTAGAGCACTTGCCTTGCATGTGTGAGGTACTGGGTTCTATCCTCAGCACCACATAGAAATAAATAAATAAAGATATTGTACCAACTACAACCAAAAAAAATATTTTAAAAAACCCTACAGACTTACAAGACTTTACTATTGAATTCTATAATATATATAGGGAAGAAAGAATACCAATTTTATATGAACTTTTTCAGAAAATAGAGAAGGGAACACTTCTGGTATTATTTATTTATTTATTTGGTACTGGGGATTGAACCCAGAGGCACTCAACCACTGGGCCACATCCCCAGCCCTAAGAAAATTCTTCAACGTCATAAAGGGTACCTATGAAAACCTACTGCTAACATCATATTTTAAAGTGAAAAACTGAATGCTTTTCCTCTAATATCGAGATCAAGGCAAGGCCTTCCACTTACTGTTTCTATATTTAACACTTTACTGAAGGTTCTAATCAATGTATGAGTAAAAGAGAAAGATAAGCATACATATTAGAAAGAGGCAAAAATCTCACTCACAGATTACCTTATTATAATAATAGAAAATTTTAATGAACCTACAAAGAAAAACTATGAGATTTTATAAGTGAATTTAACAAGTTCAAGGAAATAAGATCAATATATGAAAATAATTGCATTTTTATATAGTAGCAATGAATAATTGGAAAATGATATTTTAGAAATACTCATTTACAACAGCATCCAAACCGGAAAAAAATATACAGGAATAAGTCTAACTAAATCTGCCAAGACCTTTACATTGACATCTACAAAACTATTCTGAGAGAATTCAAAGAGGACCTAAATAAACACAAGGTATATGATGTTATGGATTGGAAGAGTCAAGATTGGTAAGCACAGGTTTTTTGTTTGCTTGTTTTTGTTGAAATTGAAAACTTGATCCTGAAATGTATATAAAAATATAAACGACCTAGAATAGAAAATAGCCAATATAATTTTGATAAAGAGGAACAAAGGTAGATTTATATTTCCTGATTTCATGATATATTACAAAGCTGCAATAGTTATTGACGATGTGTACTGATATTTAAAAAAAAGTCCATGGAGGGGGACATATTTCAGAAATAAACCACTCTTATATGATTGACTTTATTTTTATCAAGCTATCAAAGGAGTTTAATGAGGAGATTAAGTCTTTTCAACAAATGGTATTGGGACAATTGGCTACCTATATATGAAAAACAAATCTTGAGATTTACCTAATACAAAAAAAAAACTTATTCAAAAGGGATAATATATTTAAATGTAAAACATAAAATTAAAGAGCTTCTGGAAGAAACCACAAAATTTGGGATTCTGGTTAAGTGGAGTAAGCCTACTCCCTCAGCTCTTCCCTGATTGCAACTAAGAATCCTAGAGGGAATTCATGAAGTAACTCTTTGAGGACTCTAAAATGCAAATGATATCACGCAAATTGGAAAAGAAACCATAACTCGATGTACTATTAATTCAGCAATAAATATTCTGATTTTTCTACTCTTGTACCTTCCAGCCTGAATTGAAAGGCAGTCCAAATCCCAGATGTATACCAGGTGTGGACAGAAGAAGTTGCAAGAGAATAGTTCTCTTGTTCCTCAAGAAATTTTAAATGTTCATACTCCTCCATGTGGTCATTTCAGCCTTAGGAATCAATCCCAAAGATAAATAGATTTGCCTTTACCAAATCAGAGGTTTTCCTTACTGAGTTATTTATAATTGCAAAAATACTTGGAACAATAGAAATATCCAATAATAGAAGAATGTTAAAATAAATTCTATCATTGAAATGCATTCAATCATGATGGATGCTTATCAGTAATTTTTTGAAGAATATTAAAAATGTTTGCAACATTCCGTAAAGTGGAAAATGCAATATACACTCTGTGCAAAGTGGCATGCATCTGAAAGTCCCAGCTACCCAGGAGGCTGAGGCAGGAGGATTGCTTGAATTCTAGGAATTCAAGACCAGGCTGAGCAACATAGTAAGACTCTGATTTGGAAAAAGAAAATTCAGTTTAATTCAATGTACAAATCCATAAATAGAGTATGCCCAACGTTTTTATGACTGACTGTTTTACCAATATTTTACTAACTTGGCCACTTATAACTGACTTTTCTTCAGGGGAAGAAACACATTTATCTAACATTAGCCTTGGTGTTTTAAAAATCAAAACAAACAACAAATCAATTTACTACCTCCTGGATCTTTGTTCAACCTAAGCCTAATAAGCCTCCCTGAGGGTAACTGATGCTATTAATACTGAAGGTTAACCTGCAGGAAAGGATCCCACTCTGGGCACCTTACTCCTGTGCTTCTTTTCAGGTTTAGTTGAAGTCACTTGCCCTAGGAAGAAACAGTATTTGCTGATTATCAAGCTGCCTCCCAGGTGTAGAAGATACCTAGGAGCCCAGCGCTGTGCCTGGGCTGGATATTGCTCCCTGGAACAGAGGGAACACACTTAGAGGTCTCAACTCGGCAGCCCGTGTAGGCCTTTTCTTTGACAAGGTTGCTTCTACATCTTTCATATATCAGGCAGCAACTACCCTCAGGGCTGCCATCCTTTGAGACTATGTTAGAATGTTGGACAGCAAAGAAGACCTTGCTCAAGTATCCTATTGCACAGGAATTTTGTAGCCATCTTCCTTCAGCTGTATCTTTCTAGAACAGTCCAGAAAGTGCAACCTTTAGACATCTAGATGGAGGTGCAACTGCTAAGGTCCAGAGCTACCCAGAGCCTGCTCCTAAAGGTACCAAGGTCTGGAGTATCCTGCTCCCCACCAGAATTATTGACTTTGACCACTGCGTTACTCAAGTAGATGCTTCAGACCATCCAAACCCTGACTGTGGGATATGGGGACAGCCACTGGACACACACTCAACACAATAACCTCTGTGGCATTTGCTAGCATTTGAAAGTTCTCTTGCTCTGTGTGCTACTACCCTACACACCATCCTAATACAAAACCGTAATGGATGTCTAGCTTCCTCCTATGGCCACAATCCAACTTAGGCTTGGATGACAGTTCCAATTGTATTTTCTGCCTAGAATGTTCTACTGATAAATAGTCCTTGTTTTATTTCTAATTGGAATATAAAATACATATAGTAGAGTATATAAAGTGCATTTACCTTAAGTGCATATAGTTCAATGAATGTGTGCATGTGTACAGACCCATGTGACTATTGCCCAGGTCAGTGTAGAGAATTTCCACATTACAGAAGATTCCCCAGTTCTCACTAGTCAATATGAGGGACCACCACTATTATAATGTTTTTGTGTGTGTGTGTGTGGGGGCACTGTGGATTGAACTCACTTTACAACTTGCTACATCCCCTGCTCTTTTTATTTATTTTTGAGACTAGGACTTGCTAAGTTGCTCAGGCTGGCTTCAAACTTGTGATTCTCCTGCCTCAGCCTCCTGTCACCGGGATTACAGGCATGTGCCAGTGCACCAGCCTGACTTATCACTACAGATTAGTTTACTTATTTTTATACTCCATATCTGCCTTTTTTTGTTGTTTTTGCTTGATTTATCTGTGACATTCTGCTGTTTTCTGTACTTGACTGTTTTTCATTACTATATAGCCGTCCATTTTATGTGTACACCACAACATGTTTGTTCTGCTTTTGATGAATATGTGGGCTATTACCAATTTGAAGCTATTGTGAATGAGGTTGCTATAAACTTTTTAAAAAATATTTTTAAAGATTTTTTTGATGGACATATGCACTTTTCTTCACTTGGGTATATAATTAGGAATGGAATCACTGGATTATATGAACTCTATATGGCCTTAGTAAATCTTTCAAAACCGCTTTCCAAGGCATTGAACTCCCATCAGCAATTGTAAGAGTTCTAGCCGCTCCCTATTTTCACCAACATTTGGTATTATGGTGAATGTGTAGCGGTTACCATTGTGGTTTTAATTTGCATTTCTCGGACACTTATTGGTCATTTAGTTTGCATTTCCCTGGTACTTCTTGGCCATTTGGATATCTTCTTTTGAGAGGAACCTATTTTGCTGTTTCACACATTTTTCAAACAGCATGTATTGTGTTCTTATTAATTAATAGGAGTTCTTAAACATTTAGACAAAAAAATTTATGTTAAATACGTAACTGTCAAGGTGGTGGAGGTAAATTGGCAGCCATTTATTGCTGATGAGACACAGAGGTTAGAGAGAGTGAAGAACAGATGCAGAAGTGCCTGCTTGTCCTTACTCCTCTCCCCTCCATGTCCTGCTCATTTTTCAAAAGCTCCCTTGCTGACCAACAACAGGCCAGGCCTGTCATTAGATGCATACTGCAGGCACACAGATGCAGTGGAAGCTTCTCCCAGACTTCACCCTTCCTGGTCCCACTTCAGTAGCTGGTTGTGCTTGGTTTCTTCGATTCCCTGACAACTTCCAACCTGTCTACTTCAGGGTAGTGTTTCAGGAAGACCAGTCAGTGTTTCTCTTATCTGTCAATAGAATAAGACCTCTCTGTTCAAAGGAATTCTTGTTTCATCTGCAAAGAGGATATATGTATCTCCATAGCATTGTATTTCCCCAAAAATTGTCTGTATGCATTGCCGCAGTCTGGCTGGGCACAAAATAACGGGGCCACCACACCGCCTTGTAGATTCAAACAGCAATTCTTTATTCCTCGAACTCTCACCCGAACTCTCGCCCGCACTCTACACGCACGTTCTGGGAAAATCCACCCTCCACCGGGCTCTGCGTTCGAAATACTCTCAGAACCCCGCGAGAACTCCACAGGAACTCAAGGAGCAGGCGCCTGAGGCAGCAGGATATGCCCTATTCCCAGCAGGATCCACCTTAAACCTGGAACCGCCCTATCCCCAGCAGGATCCACCCTAAACCCAGATCCACCCTAAACCCAGGTCCACCCTGGTCCTTGAGCAGGGTCACCTTTCTCAAACATTCATGCAATGTCACTGCAAATGACCTGGGTCCAAGGCAAGCCCATTTCCACAATGGAGAGTCCTCCCTCTAAGCAACATTGGGTAGGCTGACAAGGAAATTGCCATGCGTCATTCCTACTTGGCTATGGCTCTCAGCAATGCATGTTTGTATGTGAGACTGAGTCTCTCTCTTATACACACACACTTTTTCTTGTTTTTGTTTTGCGATACTGGAGGTGAAACGCAGGGAGCTATACCACTGGAATACATCCTAGCTCTTTATTTTATTTTATTTTTTTTTAAATATTTTTATCCACTTTGAGTTGATTTTTGTGCAATGTGAGAGACAGGTTTAATTTCATTTTGCTACATATGGATTTCCAGTTTTGCCAGCACCATTTGTTGAATAGGCTATCTTTTTTTCCAGTGAAAGTTTTTGACACCTTTGTCTAATATGACATAACTGTATTTATGTGGGTTTGTCTCTGTGTCCTCTATTCTGTACCATTGGTTTACAAGTCTATGTTGGTGCCAATACCATGCCATTTTTATTACTATAGCTCTGTAGTATAGATTAAGGTCTGGTATTGTGATGCCTACTGCTTCACTTTTCTTGTTAAGGATTGCTTTAGCTATTCTGGGTCTTTTATTTTTCCAAGGTAATTTAATGATTGCTTTTTCTATTTCTATGAAGAATGTCATTGAGATTTTAATAGGAATTTAATTAAATCTGTATAACACTTTTGGTAATATGGCCATTTTGACAATATTAATTCTACCTATTTAGGAGCATGGGAGATCTTTCCATCTTCTGAGGTTTTCTTCACTTTCTTTCTTTAGTGTTCTGTAGTTTTCATTGTAGAGGTCTTTCACCTCTTTTGTTAGATTGATTTCTAGGTACTTTATTTTATTTTTTGAAGCTATTGTGAATGGGGTAGTTTTCCTAATTTCTCTTTCTGTGAATTCATTGCTGATGTATAGGTATGTGTTTGATTTATGGGTGTTGATTATATATCCTGCTACTTTGCTAAATTCATTTATTAGTTCTAGAAGTTTTCTGGTGGAATTTTTTGGATCTAGATATAAAATCTAGATATAGAGTCATGTCATCAGCAAATAGTGATAGTTTGAGTTTTTTACCTTTTTGAGTTGATTTTTGTGCAGGACACATCTGAAATATAGATTTATTCTTTTGTCTAACTGCTGTAGCTAGAGTTTCAAGGATGATGTTGAATATAAGTGGTGAAAGAGGACATCCTTGTCTTGTTTCAGTTTTTAGAGGGAATGCTTTTAATTTTTCTCAATTTAGAATGATGCTGGCCTTGGGCTTAGCATGGACAGTAGGAGTATGTTCCTACTATCTCCAGTTTTTCTAGTGTTTTGAACATGAAATTGTGATATATTTTGTCAAATTCTTTTTCTGTATCTATTGAGATGATCATATGATTCTTGTTTTTAAGTCTATTAATATGATAAATTACATTTATTGATTTCCATATGTTGAACCAACCCTGCATCCCTGGGATGAAGCCACTTGTTCGTGATGCTCTATCTTTTTAATATGTTTTTGTATGTGATTTGCCAGAATTTTACTGATAATTTTTGCATCTATGTTCATCAGGGATATTGGTCTGAAGTTTTCTTTCCTTGATGTGTCTTTGTCTGGTTTTGGTATCAGGGTGATATTAGCCTCATAGAATGAGTTTGGAAGGCTTCCCTCCTTTTCTATTTCATGTAATACATTGAGGAATATTAATTCCTCAATATAATTCCATTGAGGAATGTTAATTCTTCTTTGAAAGTCTTGTAGAACTCAGCTGAGAATCCATCTGGTCCTGGGTTTTTCTTGGTTGGTAGGCTTTTGATGGCATTTTCTATTTTATTACTTGAAATTGATCTGTTTAAATCATGTATAACCTCCTCATTCAGTTTGGGTAGGTCATATGTCTCTAGAAATTTGTCAGTGTCTTCAATTTTTCTATTTTTTTGAAGTATAAATTTTCAAAATAGTTCTAATTATCTTCTGTATTTCAGATGTGTCCTGCAGAAAAATCAACTAGAAGTGGATCAAAGACTTAGGCAGTAGAACAGAGACCCTGTGCCTAATAGAAGAAAAAATAGGCCCAAATCTTCAGCATGTTGGCATAGGATCTGACTTCCTTAACAAGACTCTTAAAGCACAAGAAGTAAAATCAAGAATCAATAAATGGGAAGGGCTGGGGATATAGCTCAGTTGGTATAATGCTTGCCTTGCATGCACAAGTCCCTGGGTTTGATCCCCAACACCACTAAATAAATAGATAGATAGATAAATAGATAGATAGATAGATAATTAGATAGATAGGATGGATTCAAGTTAAAAAGCTTCTTCTCAGCAAACTATTAATAACATGAGGAGAGAGCCTACAGATTGGGAGAAAATCTTTACCACATGTACCTCTGATAAAACATTAAACTCTAGGATATATAAAGAACTCAAAAATCTTAACACCAAAAAAACAAATAACCCAATCAATAAATGGGCTAAGGAACAGAACAGAAACTTCACTGAAGATGAAATACAATCGATCAACAAATATATGAAAAAGTGTTCAACATCTCTAGCAATTAGAGAAATGCAAATCAAAACTACTCTAAGATTTCATCTCACTCCTGTCAGAATGGCAATCATCAAGAATACAGGAAGTAATAAATGTTGGCGAGGATGTCGGGGGAAAGGTACACTCATACATTGCTGGTGGAACTGCAAATGGTGCAACCTGTATGGAAAGCAGTATGGAGATTCCCCAGAAAACTGGGAAATGGAACTGAAAATGAAACTGGGAAATGAAAACTGGGAATGGAACCACCATTTGACCTAGCTATCCCACTCCATGGTTTATACCCAAAGAACTTAAAATCAGCATATGGCTTCAATAGAAGGGTGTAATGGAGGAAAGCACTCAGGACATGACAGGAAGCAGAGAACCCAAATTGTGTATGTTGTTTAAATTATAAATTTTAACTTAGAGAAGCAAAAGGAAACAAATAATGCATCTACCTAAGAGCTGCCCATTGTTAATTTTGGGGGGGTATATTTTCTTCTAGAGGTTTTACTGTGTATTTTTGTGTGCATTTAATTATATTGTTTTAATTTTTAAAAAATACAAACATGCTATCTATATATTTTTGTACACTTAAAGGTATATTATTGGGCTGGGGTTGGGGCTCAGTGGTAGAGTTGCTTGCCTAGCACATGTGGGTTCGATCCTCAGCACCACATAAAATAAGTAAATAAATAAAATAAAGGTATTGTATCCATCTACATCTCAAAAATATTTAACAAAAAAAGATACATTACTGGTTCTTTGTCCACATACATTTCTTTGTAATATAAATTTTGATGTGGAATTTCAGAACCAAAAGATAAATATATCATTAAGGTTCTTTTTTATAATTAATTTATTTTAAATGTTTATTTTTTAGTTGTAGTTGGATACAATACCTTTATTTTATTTATTTATTTTTATGCGGTGCTGAGGATCGAACCCAGGGCCTCACCCATGCTAGGTGAGTGCTCTATTGCTGAGCCAAAATCCCAGCCCCTAAAATTATTTTTTTAATGTAGATGGACACAATACCAGTATTTTATTTATTTATTTATTTTTATGTGGCACTGAGGATTGAACCCAGTGCCTCAAACAAGTGAAGCAAGCACTCTACCACTGAGCTACAGCCCAACCCCTCATTAAGGTTCTTAAAACGCATCACTCAACTGACCTCCAAAAGGGCTATCAAAATACATGTACACCAGTGTCTGGCTTCCTTTCATTCTCACCAAAGATTCTTTGAAGTCTTTAGCAGTCCGTTAGAAAGCAAATGCTATCTCCTTTGTATTTAAATTTGCAATTTTATTACTGGTGTTGTTGAATGTTTCTCATTTATATTTGTTGGTCATAGGAATAGCAAGTTTTTTTTTTGACAGAATACTATTTCTGTAGAACTATGAGATAGAGCCATAATAATACAAGCTTGATTATTCCTAGACATTACATTTTCAACTAAGAAATTAAAATTTTTTAAAAAAATTCAATGGAACTTCCACACATCTATAGCCAAGTGATTTTTGACAAAGGTGCTAAGAACACTCCATGGAGAAGGGAGGTCTCTCTGAAAAATGATGCTGAAAAATTAGACATCCACACACAGGAGAATAAAACCAGAGCCATCTCTTATGAGATGTATTAAAGACTTAAATATAAGGCATGAAACTCTGAAATGATCCAATGAGAAAAGGGAAACACTTCTGGACACTGGAGGGGACAAAGATTCTTTGGACAAAACCAAAAGTCACAGGAAATAAAAGCAAAAATAGACAAATAAAATTGCATCACACTAAAAAAAGTTCTGCTCAGTGAAGGAAACAATCAACAGAGTGAAGAAACAACCTATACACCCAGAAAAAAATATTTACAAATTATACATCTTATAAGATGTTGATATTCAGAATATATAAAGAAATCCCCAAACTAAACAACAAAACCAAATCTCCTGATTTTTAAAAAATGGGCAAAACATCTAAATAAATATTTATCAAAGAAAGACATACAAATGGCCAACCAGAACATTTAAGAAAAAAATTCTCAACATCATTAATCATCAGGAAAATACAAGTCAAAACCACGATGAGATATCACCTCACCCCAGGGAGAATGGCTGTAATTGAAAAGAGTAAAGATAACAAGGGCTGGTAAGGATGTAGAGAAAAGAGAACTTTCACGCTATTGCTGGGAATGTCATTTTTCAGACATTATGGGCAACAGTAGAGAGGTTCCTCAAAAAAACTGAAGACAGAACTACTGTTACTGAACCCAAGTTCAGTAGCTCACTGACAGGTCAGTTAAATTGAGAGACAAGGTGTTGAGACAAGGAAAGTGACTTCATTTGGAAAGCTGGCTCAAGGAGAAGATGGAGGAGTCTTGTCCAAAGTCCACTTTGCCTAGAAGCTGATGGAAAAATGGTTTACATAGGGCAGTTCATGGCAGGAGCAGCAAGTTTTGATAGCAACCAAATGAGGCAGTATCCCAACTCTGTAAAGGTCAAGCTCAAATGGAGGCTATGGCTGCTTGATCTTAGGCAGGTTACTTAAACTCTTTGAGTTTCAGTTTACTTATCCAAAAAACAGGCATAATGGTAACAGTCAGAACACCTGTGTGTAGGATTAAGTGAGATCATCTGTGTAAAGCACCTGGCTTAGAGCCTCGCAGATGGTAAGTCCCCAAGGAATGGCAGGACTAAGCCAGGGGCGGTGGTGCTCACCTGCAATCCCAGCTACTTGGGAGGATGAGGTAGAAAGATGGCGAGTTTGAGGTCAGCCTGGGCAACAGAGCAAGACCCTGTCTCAAAATGAAAAAGTAAAAAGGACTGGGGATGATAATCAATGGTAGATAGAGGGTCCCTGGATTCAAACAAAACAAAACACCAGAAATGACAGGATTACCACACAGCTGTTAGTGATTGAGTCAGTATTCAAACTGAGGAGTGTGCTATTCCAAAGCCCATGCTCTCACTACAACAGTCAGCCTACAGACAGCCCTCTGAGGTGTGGCCGGGGCAGGGCTGGGACTGGGCAGGGACAGAGCCCGGGCCGGGGCAGGACTGTGCATTCGGGTAGTTAGGAGCCCAGCTGTGGAGGAGGTAACTCAGGGATAGGAACTAGAGCAACTGAGAAATTCTATGTCTTTTATAGGAAAAGGGAAACTTTAGAAGAGACTACAGGCTATGGGTCAGGGTCAAAATTCAGGCATGACCTCTATTACCAAAGCCAGGGGTGTGGAGTAAGAGCAGAGGAAAGAGTCCTAGTGTAAGAGTAAAAGAAATTGAAGTTAAAGTGTAAAAGACCGGGTATTGTAAAGTTTCTAAGCTGCAAAGCCTGAGTTAAAATGTAAAGGACCAGGTATTGTTAAGTTCCTATGCTACACCCCAAACCTGAAATTCCTGTAGCTGTTAAAACAATTCCCGGGACTGTCCAGTAGATAAATAACCTGGACCCTGTGCAGTTTGACACGTAGGCATTCAGGGCCCAAACCAATCAGTTTGAATGTACCCCCACCTTCCCGCCTGACCTGTTCCCGCCAATGAATGTACTAATCATGTCTAAGAATTGTTGTTTGATTTTCCTGTGGTGTATGGTGATTTGTTAAAGGAGACTGTGATGTATGTAAAGTCCCCGCCCTCCCCAAAAAGTGTACTTAAGCACTGCTCAACCCCTGCTCGGGGCTCTGGGCCGCTCTCCCTTGTTGAGTGAGCACGGAGCCCCAGTGCGCTGCATTCTTCAATAAACCCCCTTTTGCGGTTGCATGAGTCGGTCTCTTGGTGGTCTCTTCCTCCGACGTTCTCCGAACCCTTACATTTGGTGCATTGGTCGGGAATCCCGCAGCACTGGACAAGGAGACCCCAACGGACTCCTCTAGGGGTAAGTAGGGCGCCTTTTTCTTTTTTCTTGCGATCGCTCAGCTCAGTTTGGTTTCAGTTTTCGGTTTAAGGGTTGGCAGAGTGGCTGCCGGCGGAGAGCATGAGCTCCCCCCGGCGGCGGTGGTGGACAGACGTGTCCTGAAGCCACAGGCCACGTCTCCAAGGGACGCCTTGGAGGACTCGGGAAACGGAGGGACGGAGGAGCCCTCATCAGGTGGAGGGACGGAGGAGCCCTCATCAGGTGTACTCTGCTGTCAACCCGTCAGGTCTTGCCAGCTACTCATTGTCTTGTGTTGAGTTTACTGTCTGCCTTTAGGGTACTCGTGTTAACGCTTACTGTTTGTCCTTGTCTGTGTCGCGTTTGTATTGTCCCTGGCCCTGTTCGAGTAACTCCCATTATGGGACAAAGCCATTCCACGCCTCTGTCCCTGACCCTTGATCCCGCTCAAGGGCCCAGAATCTGTTCTCACCTTTTACACCCCTTTAGCTGTGTTTTACAGAACTTTGAAAAGAGAGTTCAAGAGGGCATGAAACTGTTAAGAGGTAAACGGGTGGGGTCTGCGCAGTCCGCCTGGAGGATTTAACCCGGCGGTATGGAGAATCTTACCTGCCCCTGTTCCTCCCGGCCCCTCCACCCGTCTGTCCTCTCCGCCCTGTCGCCGTCTCCCCTCTCTGGAGGGGGGGACGCTCCATCGGGCGCGAGGGGTGGGTGGGCGGGGTCGGGGGTAGGGTCGGCAGGGGACTGCCCCCCCCGCCCGGCGACCAACCGCCGCCAGGCACATTTCCACCGTGGCAGTGCGCCACGACCAGCCCCTAGCACTCGAAACAACTGCAAGCAGAGGATGAACTTTTTGGGAGCTGACTACTGAAAAAGTTAGGAGATATAGAGAGTGCCTAGTGCCTGGGGTCAGACCAAACCAGAGGAACTAATCCTGTAAGTAAAAGGTGGGACTAAGGGACTCCCAGCAGCTGCCAGAGCCATTTTGCTTTGGGGAACTCCCTCATTCCTTACCTGCACTTTAAGGATTACTCCACCTCTGTCTACTTAAAAAAAAGGGGGACAATGAATGCAGTAATGTGTTGATATTATAGATTGTTTCTTGGGGATGATCTTGGCTGAATGTGTATCTAGAAGATGATTTTTTTATTGTAACAATCTGGTATCTGAATGGGTTTCTAAAGCATTGCACTATCTTGCAGTTAAAAGTTGGGTTTAAGCAATTGTTTAGTTTGATTTCAGATAGTTCATGCTAGAAAACTTAAATACTTAGGATACAAAAATTAAAGAGTTTCAATTTTGAACTAGGTAGCCTGAGAAGATTTCACTAGATATACCAGTGCATTAACTTGGGCAAGGATAATAAATTATGATATGATATCTGTTCCCCTCTGTGTGTAAGATTCAGGAAAAGAAAGTGTTGGACTGGGACGTTGGCCTGGTTTATTAAAATGACATTAATTAGCAACAGTCTTGAAAATTTTTAAAGCTTAATTTCGGATACACATGGTAGTGTGTGGTTCTTTTTAAAATTTTTCAGGTAATTTAATGTAACTTAATACTACTTTAGGAACTTCAGAACAAAGAAAGTGGCTTAATGATCCTAAAGAAATTTCTTCTGATGGTAGAGATCCTATTTTCAGTTTTGTGTGAGCAAGTTTTTCTAGTGTAGGAAAATGTAAAGGTATGAAATTTTATAAATTATATCTTAAACTTGTATCATAATTTTCAACATCCAAACCTAAAAATTGTGACTTATGGTTAAAATGCCTTAGGCATGAGGTTTCTGCTCAGAATTCCAGTTTTCCCAGTTCCTTCCAGACCTCAGCCGGGACTTAAGTTGATATGCAAATAGAAGCCTGGAGCTCAGTATGAGACAGATCTAAGGCCCAAGAAAAAAAAAAAAAGAAGAGAAAAAAAAGAGTAAAAGTGTCTTATTACCTGAACTCAAACTAGACCCCAACCAAAAAGTAAATTATATGGTATTTACTAATTACTGGCCAGTCATCTTTTCATCTTTTTTTAGGACTCTTGCTTTTTCTTAGATTCTGTATTTTTTTGAGCTCATGATTTTGATCCTGCAGATGGGTTGGTGTTTTCTGATCAGTTCTATTTTTGATCAACTGTGGAGTTTTTAAACATTGCAATGGAGATTTCACCTAAAAAAAAAAACAGCTACAAGGCCTTGTGTATGTGTGCACGCTTGTGTTATGTGTTGTATGTCAGTATGTCTGTATGTGTGTATGTCCATATATCATGCAGTGATATGACAATTGACAGATGAGGAGCGCCCATGAAAAGTTAAAAAAAATGGATCCAAATATCTTTGATTCACGTGATTCAAATGGTTCAATTTAAATTGGGTAAACAGATAAAAGTAAAGATGTCTTTAAAATTAAGCTTATAAGTTTTTCTAGGTGTTCAAAAAAGGCCCTAATAAAATGTTAAATCAGAAATTTACAAGTATTGTTTCAAAATGTGAACAGAAAGAGGTTAACAGATGGAAAAGAAAAACTAGAAGTTTCTAGGTGTGGATTTAATAGAGGGAAAATGTGTTTCTGGATAAGAGAGTCTATGTGATTAAGTAATTAAGAGGGTTTAAGTAAGTGATATAAAAAAGGTTTTTGTAAGTTGGTTATATGTGTAAGTTTTTGAACAAATAATCTTAAAGAAATTAAAGATTATACAACTATGGTTAAACAACAGCTGTTATTTTTCAATATTGTAATGTTATTTCTTTAAAAGATAAACTTGGTTAATATAAAAGCATCAATGAAATTATGGTAATTTTTATGTGTTCATATCTTCCAGGTATACAAGTCTGTAAGGTAGAAGCTTCAAAAGAGCATTATATCAAGCTGGTGTTCTAAAGTTGTATGGTAATTTAAGGCTTAAGAAAAAAAACATGTTGGAGATTTATTGATATCATTTGTGTTCTATAACTGGACTTGTTATCAATAAGATATGTAAAGTTCTATGTTACTTTTTACACTAAGACACAATTTAAATGTATTTTTAAGTTAACGAGAGCCTAATCTGTGTGAAGGTTTTATTGTAAAACACAAAAGTACTTTTCTACTTTTCTATAAAAGGTTAGAAGTTTTCAGCCTTTAATTCATGTTTTAGACGTGATATTATGTTGTGTTAGTTAATATTCATGTAAACTTGAGCAATAATTTATGTAGGCTTTGTAAAATGATGTCTAAAAAGCAAAGATCAGCTACAGAACTATAGTATTTAAGATTTATGAAGAGCCCCACCTTACTTGAGATAAGGCTCTCTGTCCCACCTCATGTGAAAGAGACTATGAAAGAAGTAAGCCAGATTTCAGTACATTTAAAGTTGTGTCCAAAAGTTGGTTTATGCCAAGATTACTAGGATCTCAACCAGGGGATTATAATGTATAACCCTGCCAAAATTCAAGGTAGCTATTATATAAACTAAATATGTTTTTACCCTAGTTAATTTTAATTTGTAGTTTGCTTATAGATGGTCTAAGGATTGCCTGTTAATGTTTTAAAGAGGTACTGCTTTAAGAACTCACAACCTGGGTTAATTTTATTTTTTATTTTATTTTATTTTATTTTATTTTATTTTATTTTTTTTGTGGTGCTGGGGATTGAACCCAGGGCCTTGTTTAATTTTAGATAAGGGGTTATCACCTACAGGATAGAGAGATAGACATTAAAGCCCAGTGCTCTTAATATAAGGCTGTTAGCTTATTTGCTGGATGTTTAAGATTAAGTTCTAAAATTAAAGTTAAATTAAAAGGGCCAAGAAAACCAATATTTGGCTCTTGCCCTCAGAGTCAGTCTGAGTCAGGGAATAGGGGACTTCTCCAAAGAGCTTTGCAACTCTGGGCCACATAACTTCCCGATCAGTGAGATTAATGAGACCAGTGGAGGACAGAAAGCCAATCAGTGCATTTGCTGTGAAGAGGAGGGTCATCAGAAAAGGGAGACATCCCTGATGCTTCCGAGGGAAGCCACATGGTCAAGCAAGGCCTGGACCCATCCTAGCGCAAATGGTACTAGCAGCGCAAATTGCACTAGTGGAACTGAGAAGCTGCTGTAAGTTCCCCAAGGACTCCCAGGGAAACTCAGCTGACTGTTAACAATAGATAGAAACAAAAGTCAGTTTGACTTGCTTCATCTTAAACACTTAGCAAAGACAGTCAAAGCCAAAGCATAGCTGTTCCTGGGCATTTTAAATGATAATAATAGTTAAATGTAACTTCCATAAATAAGTAAACTGGAGGCTACAAAAGAGATTCTCAGACAGGAATGCCTGATAACTATTAAAAGGAACTGCCAGAGTAGTTTTTAGTTTAAGGCCCACAGAGATTCCTAACCTACACAGGTAGGCTTGGTGTTTGCTAGTATGGTTATCCAGCCCTAAGTAACAGAATTAAAGGTTTCTCTATTAGACACAGGTCATACTAGTAAAAGGATTTTACAAGATCAGATGACATTAAATTATTAGACTATATCTTAAGGGAAAGGACATCTGTAAACCTAAATGTTAATTGTTGTGTTTACATCCCTGACATTTTTGGCAAGGTGACAAACATCCTTAAAGATTTACATGCTCAGATGAAGCCATGTCCTCAGCAACTTTGTCATGGAAACAATATCTTAGCTCCTGGTTCTTGGTACTTCCTGGTAGAAAACATTGTTAGTCTTTGTCTTTGCCATTATACTCATTGGCATGTTCCTGTGCTATGGCATTTATTGCTGCATCAATATGGTTCCAGTACTAATGAATTCTTGTTTCTCTTATAGACCACCCATCACTCAAATGGCCCTCCAGCCTATTACTTCTCAGACTTCTATCATGGACCACTCAATAGACCCGATTTTAAAGGGGGACTCCAAACTGTTTGCCCCACACCGTCCCTTTTCAGCCTGAAGAAGCCAGAAAGATCCTCTTCGCCCCCCCTTCCTTACAGCAGTAAGGAGTTCCCAAATTAGAGGGGGGAATGAAGCCAGATTTAAAGTTAGGTAGTCAGTGTAGTTAGATAAATCGGGGTCTAATACAGAGTGAAATCTAAAATGGAGGCCATGCAGAAAATGATTCCAGGGAACACAAAATAACTCATGAAATGTGAAACCCTTCAATAATTATGATTCATTACTTTTAAGATTAAAAGTAGTCAGAAAAAGGAGTGGGGAATATAAGAGTAAAAGAAATTGAAGTTAAAGTGTAAAAGACCGGGTATTGTAAAGTTTCTAAGCTGCAAAGCCTGAGTTAAAATGTAAAGGACCAGGTATTGTTAAGTTCCTATGCTACACCCCAAACCTGAAATTCCTGTAGCTGTTAAAACAATTCCCGGGACTGTCCAGTAGATAAATAACCTGGACCCTGTGCAGTTTGACACGTAGGCATTCAGGGCCCAAACCAATCAGTTTGAATGTACCCCCCCCCTTCCCGCTTGACCTGTTCCCGCCAATGAATGTACTAATCATGTCTAAGAATTGTTGTTTGATTTTCCTGTGGTGTATGGTGATTTGTTAAAGGAGACTGTGATGTATGTAAAGTCCCCGCCCTCCCCAAAAAGTGTACTTAAGCACTGCTCAACCCCTGCTCGGGGCTCTGGGCCGCTCTCCCTTGTTGAGTGAGCACGGAGCCCCAGCGCACTGGATTCTTCAATAAACCCCCTTTTGCGGTTGCATGAGTCGGTCTCTTGGTGGTCTCTTCCTCCAACGTTTGCCGGACCCTTACACTAGAAGGCAAGAATAATTCGATAGCCAACCATTCCACTCTTGGGTTTATAGAAGTGAGAATTTAAAACATCCTCCTAACAAAAACTTGCATACAAAATTTCATGGCACCATTATTTATAGTAACCCCTGAATCAAAACAACCCAAATATTCCCCAACTAATCAATAGATTATATGTATATCCATATAATGGAATAGTATTCATCAAGAAAAAGAACTGAAGTACTAATACATGCTACAACATGGACGAACCTTGAAAACAGTTTTATGTGGAAGAAGTTAGACAAAAAAGACCCCATGTTGTCTGATTTCAAACGTCCGGAAGACACAAATCTATGGTGACAGAAAGTAGATGAGTGGTTGCCTAAGGACAGGAGAGCTGACAGAATTGATGGTGATTGTAAATAGAGGATATGAGGTTTCTCTCTGGGGTGATGAAAATAGTCTAAAATTGATTGTGGTGATGGTGGCACAATTTTGTGAATATATTAAAAGCCACTATACTTAAAAAAAAATGAACCGTGTGGTATGTGAATTATGTCTCAATAAAGCTATTATTTTACAGTAATCCTAGCAGCTTGGGAGGCTGAGACAGGAGGATCATGAGTTCAAAGCCAGCCTCAGCAACTATGGGAGGCCCTAAGCAACTCAGTGAGACCCTGTCTTTAAATAAAATACAAAATAGGGCTGCGGATGTGGCTCAGTGGTTGAGTGCCCCTGAGTTCAATTCCCAGTATCAAACAAACAACATACAACAACCAAAAAAAAAAAAACAACCCTATTATTTTAAAAGAGAAAAAAATCTGAAAAGTCAACACAGAGAAATAGCCACAGTCAAGCTATTCTAAATATTTACATGGGGTCATAGGTGTGCTGAGACTTACCATGGTCAAGACTAGGTCTCAGCAAGTTCAACCATTGTCTATTGGTTAACACTCTTGTTTCTACTAACCAAAACCATATCCAGCTAGCTTAAACAAGTTTAAGCTTATTATAAAGCTACAAGGCGCTGGGGATATAGCTCAATGGTGGAGCACTTGGCTAGCACACACGAGGCCCTGGGTTGTATGCCCAGCGCTGAAAAAACCTTAAGCAGCAACAAAAACTGCACCCAGAATTCCATAGAGATATCTCAGTTACTTAGGGACATTTAGACATAAGCCACAGTTCTGATAATTTCTGGAAAGCTTATTCTGAATTTTGTCTAAAAGATTTCTTAAATAGGGGATTTTTCATTTTTTGAAGTTAGGGGATTTTTCATTTTTTGAATTTTGCAAATGATCTAAGCACCTCAGTGTCCAGGAGGATAACGGACATAGGAGTTAACTTTTTGTTAAAAATGAGCTGAAGGAAGGAAACTAGAATTGATTTCTGGAGAGGAGCAAGGAGGAAATTTTTCTCAGTATAATGTCCTGGGACCATGGCATTGTCCTAGTGGGGTCTTGGCCCATTCGCAATGGAACAGGAAAGACTGCAAAGAGCAGGGCACACTTAATTCACCAGAAGGCATTTTTTTCTTTTCTGGTTTATATATTCATCGTGGTCCACCATGTCTTCCATATCCTCTACTTCAAAAGTCAAAACTGATCTTAATACACTGGAAAATATGGACACTTAAATATTCCTCTGAGTTAAACAAGAAAAAAATACCTGTGGTTTGGGGTCTTCTCTCTTCCTGTTCCTCTGCCCCATATTGTCTTCCTGGCCACTTATTTTTAGACAATGGCCTTCTTTCTCTTTTCTACTTCCCACTCTCTTCATCAACAAGATCTAGTAGTACTTTCCCCTGGACCATCCAAATTTGTTGCTCTCTGGACACCAGACTTGATTTTCTGTTGCCTGTTCTATAGCTTTTCCTGAACACTTCCATTCTTCTCCTACTCACATTCATTGGTCCTTTCTGAGATATTAATTCATATATGAACATAGGGAAGTTATGTCCAATTCATTCTCCTGTCTTTCCTGTTCCTATCCCTCTCTCTTCCCTTCATTCCCCTTTGTCTAATCTAATGAATTTCTATGGTCCCCCCCTCACACTTATTGCGTGTTAGTATCTGCCTATCAGAGAGAACATTTAGCCTTTGTTTTGGGGGGATTGATTTATTTCACTTAGCATGAAATTCTCCAGTTCCATCCATTTACTGGCAAAGACCCAAATTTCATTCTTCTTTCTGACTAATAATTCCATTGTATACTACATTTTCTTAATCCATTCATCTGTTGAAGGGCATCTAGGATGGTTCCATAGCTTAGCTATTGTGAATTGATCTGCTATAAACATTGCTGTGGCCACCTCCTCAGTATAGTATGCTGATTCTAAGTCCCTTGGGTATAAACATAAGAGTGGGATAGCTGGTCAAATGGTGGTTCCATTCCAGGTTTTCTGAGGAATCTCTATACTGCTCTCCAGAATGGTTGCACCAATCAAGTTGCATATTCTTAAGCAAAATAAATTATTGTTATTCTATACCACAAAGTTTTGGGGTGATATGCTTTATACTAATAAATAACCAGAATAGAATGAATAAGTAAGATTCACTTGGGTTTTTTACATTATATTATGTAAGACAGGCATCTAAGCTAATTCTTTTCTACACAGTGATTCTGGTATATCCATATATGTAAATTCCTTAAGACAGAATACTATGTCTAGGGGCTGGAGGTTCAGCTCAGGGGCAGAGCATGTGTCCAGCATGTATGAGGCTTGGGGTCAATTTCTAATACCACAAAACAAAACACCATTGAATGGAAAACAAATGATTGACTTCCAAAAAAAAATCACAAATCATATATCTGATAAAGGATTTCTATCTAGAATATCTAAAGTGCTTACACTTTGATGAGAAGAAAACACTCAATTTGAAAAACAGCAAGAGACTCAAATAGACGTTTCACCAAAAACCCATGAAAATATGTTCAGCATCATTAGTCATTATAGAAATACAAATTAAAATTATGTTATCGCTTCAAACCAACTAGAATGTCTTTATAAAGACAGAAAATAACAAGTGTTGGTGAGAAAGTGGAACCTGATAGTGTTGCTAGCAGGAATGTAACATGGTCCAGCAACTCAAAAACAACCCAGCCATTCACTCCTAGGAACCTAGACAAGGGAAACAAAAACAGATGCCAAAAAAGACATGTAATCCGGTGTTCATAGCCACATTCTTCATAATAGCCCCAAACTAGAAACAACCGAAAGTTCCATAATGTGAGGAGTGGATAAATAAAATACAATATATTCACGCAATCAACTTAGTGAGGCCTTAAGCAACTTAAGAGAGATCCTGTCTCAAAAAGAAAAACTAGATAGGGGCTGGGGTTGTGGCTCAGCAGTAGATTGCTTGCCTAGCACATGTAGGGACCTGGGTTGGATCCTCAGCACCACATATAAATAAATAAGTAAAATAATGGTATTGTGTCCAACTACAATTTAAAAATTTTTTTTTAAAAATTAGATAAATAAAAAAGGACTGGGGATGTGGCTCAGTAGTTTAGTTCCTGGTCCCAAACAAACAAACAAACAAAAACACCCCCTACCAACCAACCAAACAAAAACATTCTGCTAAGTGAAAGAATCCTGGCATAAGCACATTTTATAGGATTCCGTTTATATGAAGTATCCAGATATCTGTTTAGAAACAGATAGCAAATAAGTGGTTGGGTGTTAGCCAGGGGTTGGGATGCTGAGAAGGACTATCTGCAAATAGATGTGAGGTTACTTTTTGAAGTGATGTGAAGGTTCTAAACTGGACCATGATGATAGTCATAACAATATTATGCATATATTGAAAAACCATTGAATGTAAGATGTAAAACTATGAAAATACTAGAAGAAAACACAGGGGAAATGATACAGGGCATTAGAATGGACAAAGAGATTTTTTGGACAAGACCCCAAAGTATAAGAAACAAAAGCAAAAGCAGACAAATAAGATTACATTGAACTAAAATCTTTCATACAGCAACAGAAACAATCAACTAATAGACAGCCCACAGGATGGGAGAAAATTTGCGAACTGTACAACTGACAAGGGGTTAGTAACCAAAATATACAACAAACTAAAAAAAAACTCAATAGCAAAACAAACAAACAAACAAAAATCCCCCAAACAACCCCATTTAAAAGTGGGCAAGTGATCTAAAAAGACATTTTTTTTCCAGAGGAATACATACAAATGGACATCGGGTATATGAAAAAAATGTTCAGCATCACTAATCATCAGGGAAGTGCAAATCAGAACCACCATGAGATGTCAACTTACTTCAGTTAGAATAGTTATTACCAAAAAGATGAAAGAGAAGAAGAAATGCTGTAGAGGGTGGGGACAAAAGAGAACACTTGTACCGTTGGTAGGAATGTAAATCCTTTAGGAGAGTCGCTGTGGAAAACAGTGTGAAGTTCCTCAAAAAATTAAAAATGAAATTATCATGTGACCCAGCAATCCCACTACCTGGGAGATTTTCAAAGGAGATGAAATTCGTCTATCAAAGAGACTTCTGCCCTCCCACGTTCACTTCAGCTCTATTCACAATAGGCAAGAAGTAGAAACGACCTGGGTGACTGTCAGTTGAAAAAGAAAATATGGTACATACACAAAATAGAATACTGTTCAGCTATAAAAACATTGAAATTCTGTCATTTGGGATGACATGGATGGAACTGGAAATCATTATGTCAATCGAAACAAACCAGGCAGAGGAAGGCAAGTACTGTATGATCTCACTAATAAGCAGAATATAAAAGAGTTGATCTTATCAAAACTGAGGGTGGAATGGTGGTTACCAAAGCTGGGGAGAGTGGTGGGGAGGAAGAGATGGGGAACTAAGTTAAATAAAAGCAAAAGTTTTGTTGTGCTATTACACAGCAGGGTAACTATACAGTATAACAATAGTATACCGTATGTGTCTATACACACACACACACACACACACACACACATATATTTTAAAGCTAGAAGAAAGGATTTTGAATGTTTCCACCTTACAGATATGATGAATTTTTGAGGAGATATATGGTTTTTTTTATTTGAACATTACACAATATGTATGTACTGAAACATAGTACCCCATAAATATGTATAATTTTATGTATCAGTTAAAGTTACAAAGTAATTCAAATTATTGAATCACTTACAATGGTTAGATTTTATTGTATGCAGATTACTTTTAAATAGATACCTAATCAGAGTTGTAATAAAAAAGGATGCTGATTTATAATCAGAGATAGCAAGCCTGGCACAAATCTCCATTTAAGCAGAGGATATGGCTTAAAAAAAAAAAAAAGAGAGAGAGAGAGGAGAGGAATTGTCTCCAAGGAATCTATTCAGGAAATTCTGAGCAACTTTGTTAAAAAGGAATGTTCAACTATATGTCTTGTTGATGCCAACTGTTTCTGTGGAAGCAATTCTGGCTATTAATTCCATTCATCCATTTACAAAACTCACAGAGCGCTTACTTATTTGCCAAGCATTATTTGTCACACTGGAGAGGGATAATGAGAGTGAAAAGGCATGGCGTGACCTTTGACCTGTCAGCATTTCAAAAATGTGGTTCTATTTAGGAGTCTTGGACCTTCTTCCTTTTCTAGCTACCTTCCTCTTTCTTGGACTTCAGAGCCAAGAGCTTTGCCTTCTTCCTCACCTCCCTATTCACCCTTATTTTTTTTTCTTATTTTTAGCAATATTTCAAGCATATAAAGGGGAGTAGTGAAAATACATAATGAATATCCATGTGCTAGTTAGTTCTTAATCTTAAGATTTTTAAAAATTTTATTTATGTATGTATTTATTTTTGGTGCTGGGGACTGAACCGAAGGGTGCTTTACCACTTATATACATTCTCAGGTCTTTTTATTTTTTTATTTTGATGAAAATTAAAAAAAAAAATCAACTAAATTGCTGAAGACCTTGCTAAATTGCCTCAAACTTGCAATTCTCCTGCTTCAGCCTCCAGAGTCACTGGGATTACAGGTATGTGTCACCACCCCAAGATATTTTCTATATCTTAATATCAAGTCTTGAAAAAACAAAAACAGATATAGTTGAAACCCCTGTGTTTTCATCTTTTTTCACAGAGATAACTGGTGTTTGATATCTCTCATCTCCTCCTCCCATGTATATACACTATTTTTGTGTGTACCTATTCATAAATAACATATACCATAATTTTACATTTTATATAAATACTGTGATACTTGACATTTTCCCTATATCTTGCATTCTTTACCCAATATGTTTTTTTACTTTGATCCAAATTTTAACTTCTAGTTACTATTAATACCATTAGATGAATAAAGCATAATTTATTTCTTTATCTTTCTATTGCTGGACATTTAGATTGTTCCCATTTTTTTTTCTATTGTAAACAGTGCTGCAGTAAACATCCTTGTTTCATTGTACAAATGTGCAAGATTTTTATGGGCTCTATACCTAAGAGGGGAATTTCTGGGTACATACACTTTTTCAATTTCTTTTTTTTATTGATACATTATAATTACAAGTAATAGTGTGATTCATTTTACTCTTTTTTGATTTCTAAATTTCTTTCCAATTTACACTCATACACTCATATTACCAGGACCTGAGAATTCCTATTTACCCATACATTTTGTTAAGGTATGGTTTTTAAATTTTTTTTTAGATGTTGATTTACCTTTATTTTATTCATTTATTTATATGTGATGCTGAGAATCAAACCCAGTGCCTCACACATGCTAGGCAAGTGCTCTACCACTAAGCCACAACCCCAGCCCCTTAACGTATAGTTTTAGATTAAGTTGTGCCTGTATTAAACGTCTAGAATGGTAGGTACCTCACTGTGATTTCATTTTGTCTCTTCTGATTACCAGGAAGGTTGAGCACCTTTTCATTTGGTCAGCACTTTAGATAGCCTGCTCGGGAAGTTTCAGGAAGTTTTTTGTTATGCTTTGATCATTTTTCTATTAGACTATTTTCCTTTTTCTTATTGATTTGCTGTCAGTCTTCAATCTTTGTTATATGACTTTTATCTTTTATCAGTCTACCTTTTCCCCTTTTTGTGATGATCTTAGTTAAACAGAATTTTAAAATATTGAATGCTAAAAAACATATAAGCTTTCCTTTGTGCTTTTAAAAAATTTTGTTTGTATTTTTTACATCTTGTTAAGAAATCCTTAGATTTTTTAAAAAATATTTTTTATATTTATTTTATCTATCTATCTATGTATTTATTTTATGTGGTGCTGAGAATCAAACCCAGTGCCTCACACATGCAAAGCAAGTACTCTACCACTGAGCTACAACCCCAGCCCAGAAATCCTTTGATTTTTATTTTATTTTATCTTATTTTGGTAATAGGATTTGAAGCCAGGGGCACTTGACCATTAAGCCACATTTCCACCACTTTTATTTTTTATTTTGACTTCTCTGCTAAGTTGCTGAGGCTGTCTTTGAACTTGCAATCCTCCTGCCTCAGCCTCCCAAGGCCCTGGGATCACATCATGCCTTAGATATTTTTTACAACTATATTGCACCAATAAAAAAAAAAAAAATTTGTTAGCTGTGCTCCCGGTGTTTTGTTAATTAGAAAAAGGTTCTTATCAATTACAAAAGAAAACTGATTTATATACACGTGAAATTAAATGATATTTGGGATTTACTTTAAATTAATTCATCAAAAACTTGACAGGAGAGCTGGGGTTGTAGCTCAGGGGTAGAGCGTTTGCCTAGCACACTTGAGGCACTGGGTTCAATCCTCAGTGCATATAAAATAAATAAATAAAATAAAGATATTGTTCCTATCTACAACTAAAAAAAAATGGACAAGAAATGTGCAGGTGGAACAATAATAGCTGTGTGTCACAGAGATAGGAGCTAGATGATACACCAACTTTCTATGGCAGTTTCTTATACTGTCTTCATATTATTCTTGCCTTGGAATGTTTTATAACAAACAAACAAAAAAATTGAAAAGAGAGATGAAAGGAAAACTTCTCTGCTAACCACAGGCACCAAGGTATTCTAAGTCCCTAACTTATAACCTGCTTCAGGCTATCTTATGTCCTCACTGCTCAGTTGAAACTACTGAAAATGGCCCAATGATGCCTTACTTGCCCAAATCAAGAGAATCTTCTTCGTTGACATCCGACTATTCTGTGGAATTTGGCAATTTTGTAATTCTCTATTGTTTTAACTTTTTTTTTTTAGTTGTCAATGGATCTTTATTTATTTTTATGTGGTGCTGAGAATCTAACCCAGTGCCTCACACATGCTAGGCATGAGCTCTACCACTGAGCCACCACCCCAGCCCCTGCTTTTACTTTTTGAGAATTTTTTTATTATGAGATTTTTTTCTTTTTCTTAGATGGGGTCTGGCTGAATTGCCCAGGTTGGTATTGAACTCCTGAGCTCACGTGATCCTCCTGCCTCAGCTTCCCAAGTAGCTAGGATTACAGGCATGTATCACTACATCTGACTATTATGGGAAATTTTAAAGTCATTTAAATGTAGACATGACAGTGGTGAACTCTCCAGTGTTCATCAGCATTTTTAAAAAATATTTATTTTTTAGCTGGGCCCAATATCTTTATTTATTTTTATGTGGTGCTGAGGATTGAACCCACGGCCTCGCATGTGCTAGGCAAGCACTCTACCACTGAGCCACAACCCCAGACCGTTCATCAGCATTTTTTTTTTTTGAGAGAGAGAGAGAGAGAAAATTTTTTAATATTTATTTTTTAGTTTTCGGTAGACACACATCTTTGTTTGTATGTGGTGCTGAGGATCGAACCCGGGCCACGCGCATGCCAGGCGAGCGCACTACCGCTTGAGCCACATCCCCAGCCCCTCATCAGCATTTTTAAAAAATATTTTTTAGTTGTTGATAGACTTTATGTGGTGCTGAAAATTGAACCCAGTGCCTCATACATGCCAGGCAAGTGAGCTACTGCTCAGCCCCAGCCCCAGCCCTTCATCATCATTTTTAACAATAATAACTCAAAAATCATGCTATGTCATATATTCTTCCAGTGATTTGTCCCTTCCCATATTATTATTTGGAAAAAATTCCAAATATTTTATTCATAAATATTTCGTATGCATTACTAAATTATAAGGTCTTTATTTAGAAAGGAAAAAAAAAAGGGTATAGCTCAGTGATGGAGTGCAGGATTAGCACGTGCAAGGGCTCTCTCTTCAGTCCCCAGCATCACAAAGTAAAACCAAAGGCCACAGTGATTTTTTGTTTGTTTGTTTTGCAGTATTGGGGAATAAGGCCAGGCCACTCTACCACTGAGATACGCCCCCAGCCCTTTTTCTTTTTTATTTTGAGACAAGGTCTCACTGAGTTGCCGAGGTTGGCCTCATACTTGGAATCCTCTTGTCCCAGTCTCCAGAGGAGCTGCGACTGTAGGTGTGTTCCAGTGCACCCAGATAGTGCCATGTTTTTTAAAATAAAAATCACCATACCTAGAAAAACAAACAATTTCTTAATATCATAAAATATTCCATCAGTATTCAGTTTGCAATTGTCTCAAATGTCATAAATATTTGTGTATATGTATCTACACAATTGGCTTAAATCATGATTGGAAAAGGTGTCTACATTGTGAATGATTGATATATCTCTTCTCTTTCATTTTTAAATTTGACCATTTTCTTTTTGCCTTGAAATTTATTGATTGATAAAAGTGGTTCATTAGTCCTAAAGGGATTCCCACAGTCTGGAGTTTGCTAACCACATTCCCATGGTATCCATCCCCCCAGATCCTCACTCTGCTAAGCATGCAGTATGCACTCTACCCACTGAGCTACACACCCAAATCCTTGGGTGCTATTTAACAGGTTTCTCTACTCTCACATTTTTTTTTCTTCTTCTACAAATTGATGATTTGATATGGAGGTTTGGTCATGTTCAAGTTCAATTATTTTTTTCTCATGACAACCTCATGATATCATGATATCGTGTTCTATCAAGAGGCACATGGTGTCTCGTTCAAATTCTATCATGCCTTCTTCATTTATATAATACTTTTATAAAGAACTTTCTTTCACCTACTATTTGGTTACCAAATGGCATAGATCATCAAAGGAAAACATAAATGCTTAATTCTGCCCATTTATTTATTTAAGTACTGGGGATTGAACCCAGGGGTACTTAATCACTGAGCTACATCCTCAGTCCTTTGTTTCGAGACAGAGTCTCAAAGGGCCTCACCAAGTTGTTCAGGCTGTCTCTCAATCCTCCTGCTTTAGCCTCCTGAGCTGCTGGGATGACAGGCATGCACCACCATGCCTGGCTTTAACTGTGTTCTTTAATTTAGTAGTTCTCAAAATGATGAATTGTTTACTAGCTTCTTACAGTGACTAATTTTTTAGCATTATTATCAACTGATGTTCATTTGAACATTTTCATGTGATGCACAAATTGTCCCATCTTTAGCCAGTGCAAGACTCTTAAAGTTGGCTTCTAAGCCCTTTTGACAAGACTTCAGTGGTTTTCCTTTTTTTCAAGAGAAGAAAATATATATTTATATTCAAAATATATATTTATATTCACATATGTAAATAAAAATATAAATATGTTTGTATTCACATATAAATATATATTTATTGAATTAAGCCACACATATATGTCACAGAGTATTCAGCTCAATAAAATATTTTATTACAAAGATGGTAGGATAAACAAAAAAACATGTATCAAACAATGGTTTGATGTGAAAATATGGTAATGTGATTTTTGTAAAGTGAAATTAGTATACTAGATGATAAGAAGCTCAGAACAGTAGGGAAAAACAAAAACAACTGAACCAGGGATAGAAAACTATGAGTAACGTTCTCTTTGATCAATTGTTTTTCCCCTCTTGCACTGAACAGAGTTCTAGCAGCACTAGTATGGAGGAAAAGCCTGAGGATATTCATTGATGAAATATTTAAAATAAAGAATAAACAACTTGTTGCAATCAAATAATTGAAGATGCCCTAATCTGAATAAAACACATTGGTATTTTTTAACCATCAGAAGCTTCTTACCAATGGTTCCTTTGACTTCCGTGGTTTTTGATAACTGTCTTGCTGTTTGGTGTTTCAGGCTGCCCTAGCCATGGGGTCAGCCATTTCTTCAAGGAGTTATAATTTCTTATAGTGGAAAGTGATATTTTAAGATCACAAGCAGGTGTCAGATTATGCTCATTTTTTTAAATTTGGTCATTGTTTTCCGGATTTTGAAATGAACAAACTAAAAAATACTTATTTTTTCCTGAGATGATTTCTTCATAAATTTCTTCAGGGTTTCCACTTAAGCTCTTCTGTCTTACATCTGCATCTTTATTTTCCTATGCTGAGAATCCTGGTTCTCAGTGACACTGGGAATGACATTCGAATATCACGTAATGGCTCACTTTCTTCACCACATAATACACATTCAACAGTCTCAAAATAATAGTACTAGCACTGCCATCAACAACATGATTTTCATAAACAGGTTTAAATTCTATAGTAGTTCTTTTTGCCCTTAGGATGTATCCCACCGGTAAAAGCAATCAAATTACTATGCTTTTAACTCATTGAAGCAGGCCCCCTATGTGTGTCTATGCCACTAATTTGATTTACACTTAGGTTCATTTGTTTTATTTTGTTTTCAAGAGATTTTATTTTGTTTTTAAGAGATTGTTTCTAAAACTTAATTTTGCTTTATAATTGTGTAAAGTACTTACATTGGTCCTAAGTCAAATCTGCAAATAAACAAACAAAAATCAATCTAAAAGTTCACTTTTGGCTGGGGATATAGCTCAGTTGGTAAATTGCTTGCCTCACAGGCACAGGGCTCTGGATTCAATCCTCAGCACCACAATAAATAAATAAACAAACAAACAAATAAATAAATAAATAAAAATTTTAAAAAATAAAAGTTCACTTCTATTCCTTTCTTCTGTATCCTATCAAAAAATGTTATGGCTTACCCTTCTGTCTATTTATTTATTTATTGGTACTGGGAATTGAATCTGGGGCACTACATCACTGAGCCACACTCCCAGATCTTTTTATTTTGAGATAGGGTCTCACTAAATTACTGAGGCTGGCCTTGAACTTGTGATCCTCCTGCCTCAGCCTCCCAAGTCACTGGGATTACAGGTGTGCACCACCACCCTTCTGTACCTCTCTAACACAAGCAGTTCTATTATATAAATATTTTTTCATCATTGGATCCAATTTTAATTCGCTCTCTCCCTTTAGTTCTTTCTTAGTATACTTTTTGGTATTTAAAAATACTACCCTTAATGATCTATTTTGTACCCTCTCTCACAGAAAGAGGGCATACAAGGAGAAGAATCAGGTACAATTCTTGGGACCAATCAGGACTTCCTGACTGGAAGTGGGGGTGGGGGTCAAGGAGAAAGGGACTCACTTTCCCAGCTCCCAGCAGCTTGTGTGGCTGGTGGGTATGGAAGGGGAGCCAGAAATATTCTTCACAAAGGTCCTGCCTCCCCCTGCCAAACAATTAAGTAGAGTTTCCTCTAGATTGCTCAGTTTTGTGTTTTGTATTATTTTCCTCTGAAGATTTGACTATGTGTAGAAACATAAGGTCAGGCATGTGGAGAAGCCTGAGAAATCACATTTTTGATTTCCTGGATGGTGGGCTGAGGATCACTAGGTTCTTCTCCCAAGCCCAGCCCACTACTGCATAGGAAGTACTCTGACCCCTTAGTGACTCTACCTACCTAGTGACACCTTGATGGACCTCCACAGGCTCCATGTGTGAATGGATGAATGCCTGCATTTCACTGGAAGCTGGAACGGAGGGAAAACTAACCCGTGGTCTCAGATCTGAGAGGACCCCAGGGACTATGTCTGCACTACAAATAGTAGTCTAGGTTCCCTGAGGGAACATGACCTGGACTCCATCCTTACCACCCCTGAAATGTAATCACATCAGCCTTCAATTCCTCCCAGCCCCTCTCATCTGTGCTGACTCGGGCACCTGTTCCCCAAGGCGGATGGTGGGCTGACAAATGAATGGGTGTGAGGAGGTCGAGACTGTGGATAAAGCTGTGAAGAGCAAGAGACAGACATGGTGGTAGTTTAGGAGAGCATGGTTTTGGCGGGAGAATATGTTTAAGGACAGAAGAGGTGAATGGTTTAATAAACAGAGTTCTAACAGCATGCTAAAAGAAACAGGGATATGAGACTGGTATCTGACTGCCACTTTAAAAGAGAGAGGCTTCCTCCACTCATCAGCCACAAGAATGACAAGACAATATGGGTGACAAGAGTGATGTCAAGAGGCGGTAACAGTCAGGCTATCGGTGCACAGTGTAGGGAAAAGTGCAGATGGCTAAGTGGATGGCTGGGCAGGCGGGCAGAGCTGACATTGGACATCAACCCTGGAGCGAGAGCAGAGAACTGACCTCTGGAGTGGGAAGGTTGGCATCTCTAGCTTTAGGAGAGCTGGGGTTAAAGAATTGAAAAACAAAACGTAACCCTCAGTTATGAGTGCTCTCGGCTATTTTTATCCCCTTCTGACTGAGTGCCTTTTGACTATAACTCACAATAAGAAATACATTTTCACCCGTGACCAAATACAAAACTATATAGGAAATAAAATTTTCAGAAGATTATACTCTTGCAATGAATGATGAAGGATAAGTAAAGTTTGTATTAAATGTTTTTAATATTTAGATATGATATAGAGAAATTCCAAATAATATAATATCAAAAATTGGGGAACACTTATACTAGAAGAATATGAATCTGGTTTACAGGTTCATGCAACCTGCTTAGTGCTTTCTCTGAAAAAAACCAACAGACTTGGAGATGGGTGGCTTCAACATCTGAACAAAGTGTTCTAAAAGGTTAATTATTCAATTATGTATAATAACAAAAGAAATAACACAAATATCCTTTAAGAAGGAACTAGTGGGATTAACTATGTATATGTATTTACATATGATGGAATATCATGCAGATGTAAGAAGAGAGGAGACCTTTATATACTGGTACAGAGTGACACCTCAGACATATTAGTAAATGAAAAGGGAACCAAAAAGTGGGTATGGTATGCTGGAGGAAAGGAGAGCAGAAACAGGATTATGTTGGTTTTTTGGTTATGAGAAAAAAAGAGTGAAAGAGATTAAAATGGTGAGGTAATAAACTATTGAGATGTGAAGTTGGGTATTATTGACCTGTCCTATGTTATAAGGTAGGGAACTGGCAGGGGACATGGAGGAAAGATAATCCTCACAAACTATTGGTGGGAATGTAAATAATTACAGTCGTTATAGAAAACTATATTCCTCAAGAAATTAAAAATGGAATTATCATGTGAACCAGCAATCCCACTCCTTGGGATATTTTCAAAGGAAATGAAAGTAGTCAGTTGAAGGGACATTTGTACTTCCACATTTATTGCAGCACTATTCACAATAGCCAAGAATTGGAAACAACCCAAGTGACCATCAAGTTTATTAATGGAAAAATTTAATGCAATCCCTATCAAAACCCTTTTGAATATATTTTGTTTGATATGTTTAACTATGAAAATGTATAAACATTTTACATAAATATAGAGTATGTAATTTAAAAAATCAATCCCTGGATATCAAAAGCAAAATAAGATAAATATATCTAACTATGCATTGAGCTGGGGGCATAACCACACAAATCCAAATTATTTCAAATTATTTTAAAATATTTGAAATTTTTAAATGAGTTTAAATTCTATAATATGACTGTATACTTTTCTGCAGTGCTGGATATTTTGTGCAAGAGCTCTTCCACTGAGCTACACCCCCAGGCCTTGTATATTCTTAGTGGGATATACCCAAAGAAAAAAAAATAAATCTTAAACTGTTTTCAGTAATCATAATGTTTGTATTAGTGTCAGAACTATTAGACTGTTGTATATGCATTATAGGATAAAGCCAAAGAATGATTATGTTGGTTTTTTGGTTATGAGAAAAAAGAGTGAAAGAGATTAAAATGGTGAGGTTAATTAAAAAAAATCCTGTATTCCTGTGTTTGATTTCATGATGTACTTTATTATAAAAATAAAAAGAGCTTTTGAATGGGGTGTGTAGCATACATCTGTAATCCCAGAGACATGGGAGCTAATGCAGGAGAATAACAAATTTGAGTCCAGACTTAGCAATTTAGTAAGACCCCATAACAACAACAACAAAAGAACTTTTCAATGGAGTACAGTGACATATGCCTATAGTTCCAGCTATTCAGGAGGCTGAGGCAGGAGGATTACTTGATCCCAAGATCTTGAGATCAGACTGGGCAATATAGTGAGACTCCATCTCAATACATACATACATAACAAATAAAAATTTAAAAATTTAAAAGCTTTTCAACAACTATATACCAACAGATTTAGTAACCCATAAGTAAGAAAATTCCTGTACATATACATCTTTTTTTTCAATTATTGCATCTTCTATTTATTGATTTATACATATACATCTTACCAAGACTGAATTATGAAGGAATGGAACACCTGAAAAGACTGATAACAAGTAATGAGATTGACTCAGTAATAAAAATTCTCTCATCATGGAAAAGCCCAGGACCAGATGGCTTCACTCATAAGGTCACCAAATATTTAAAAATAACTAATATCAGTTTTCCTAAGTTATTCAGTTATTCAATTTCTTAAATTGTATAGGATGGAATTCTTCCAAACACATTGTCTGATGCATTATACTGATACCTAACTGAGACAAGGATATTACAAAGAAAAAAAACTACAAACCAATATTCTTGATGAACATGTGTGTAAAAATTGTCAATAAAATAGTAGCAAATTGAATTTATAAATATATTAAAAAGATTATTTACCATGATCAAGTGTGATTTTTCTTAGGGATGCAAAGATGTTTTGATATATGCAGATCAATAAATCGGATACACCACACTAACAGAGTAATGGACAAAACCCATATGATCAGGGCTGGATATGTAGCTCAGTAAAAGAGGGCTTGTCTAATTATGTACAAGGTCCTGAGTTCAATCACCAGCACTGCAAACAAACAAACAAAAAACAACAGCAACAATGAAAACATATGATCATTTCAACATTCCTTTAGGATAAAATACTGAGCAAATTATAGTAATAAAGGCCACATATAATAAGCCAATAGCTAACATGATACTGAGTGAGGAAAATCTGGAAACTTTCTAAGACCTGGATCAAGATAAGAATGCCCACTTTTATTTAACATAGTACTGAATCTCTAACCAGAGCAATAGGGCAAGAAAAAGAAATAAAGGGACCCAAATTGGAAAAGAGGAAGTCAAAGTGTCACTGTTTGCAGATAACATGACCTTATATCTAGAAACCCCAAAGACTTGACCCAAACCTATTAGAACTAATAAATGAATTTAGCAAAGTTGCAAGATATAAAATCAATACACAAAATTAGGTCTGGGGATAAAGCTCAGTTGGTAGAGTGCTTGCCTTGCATGCACAAGGCCCTAGGTTTAATCCCCAACATCACACACACACACACACACACAAAAATTAGTAGCATTGCTATGTACAAATAAGTATTATCTGAAATAGAAATCAAGAAAGCAATCTCATTTATAACAGTTATTTAAAAAATAAAATACCTAAGAATAAATTTAATAGAAGTGAAAGATCTCTACAACTAAAACCTCAAAATATTAATAAAATAACTTGAAGTGCACACACACACACAGGCACACATACACAATAAATAAATAAACAAATAAATGGAAAGACATTCTGTGTTTATGCATTGGAAGAACTGATTTTGTTAAAATGCCCATACTACCAAAGGTATCTATAGATTTAATGCAATCCCTATCAAAACAGGAATGGCAGGGAGGGAGGGGGAAGATGCTGGGGAATGGTATTGGCCAAATTATGTTATTATATCATGTGTATGCACAGATATGTAACAACAAATCCCATCATATGTATGACTATATATAATGCACTAATAAAATAAGGAGGGTCTGGGGATATGGCTCAGTTGGTAGAGTGCTTGCCTTGCATGTATAAGGCCCTGGGTTCAATCCCCAGCACCAAAAACTTTTTTAAAAAATGACATTCTTTACAGAACTAGGAGAAAAAATTCTAAAATTTTTATGGAACCCCATATAGCCAAAGTCATTGTGAGAACAAAGCAGAAGGTGTTATAGTACATGACTTCAAAATATATTACAAAGTTGTAGTAATCAAAACAGCATGAAGTCAGACACACAAACCAATGAAACAGAATAGAGAACCCAGAAGTAATGATTTTCTACAAAGGTGCTGAGTACATGGGAGAAAGGAGTCTTTTCAATAAATGATGATGGGATGCAGCAGAATGAAACTTGGATTCTATTTCATACCAGTTGAAAAAATGAACAAAAGGGACAAGATTGTACAGGTTTCTCTGCTCATCGAGTTCGGCCACTATTCCACCGTGGTCCTTGGAGTGACCTACAGAGCCAGGCACTGGTCACCTAAAACCCCAGGCAGAGGGCTGGGGTTGTGGCTCAGTGGTAGAGCGCTTGCCTAGCATGTTTGAGGCACTGGGTTTGATCCTCAGCACTGCATATAAATAAAAAGATAAAGGTGTTGTGTGTCCATCTACAACTAAAAAAAAAAAAATGGTTGATGGGATGAGTACTCGTAAAACAAAACAAAACAAAACCCAGCAGAAGAGAGGCTGGGGCTCAGTGGTAGCGCACTTGCCTGGCATGTGTGAAGCACTGGGTTCGATTCTCAGTACCACAAATAAATAAACATACAAACAAACAAACTGTTGATGGAAGACGTTGGGTTTGAAATAAACTTAATAAAGAGAAAAAAAAAAGACACCAGCAGAGGAGGGAGGAGGGTAGCCATGGAGGAGAAGAGGCTGGCTGAGCTGAAGTGGATGGACAGAGAGCTGGCAGAAGCCCAAAATGACAGAAATGAGACACCCAAGCCTGCATTTCCTTAGCCCTAGCAGACGAATAAAGCTTCCTCCATGTGTGGAAAAATAAAGAAAGAAACTCAAGGGGCTGAGATGGTGGCTCAGTGGTAGAGCACTTGCCTAGCACGTGTGAGGCACAGGGTTCCATCCTCAGCATCACATAAAAATAAATAAAAAATAAAATAAAGGTATTGTGTTCATCTACAGTTAAAAAAATTTTTTTAAAAAACTCAAAATGTATCAAAGGCTTAAATTTCAGAGTTGAACTAGAAAACCACTAGAAGAAAACATAGGGAAGACACTTTAGAACAATGGCATGGGCGAGGGTGTTTTGGGTAGGACTCCACAAGCACGGGAGATATGAGCAAGAATAGACAAACAGGATTACATCAACTACAAGACTTCTGCACAGCAAACAATCAACAGGGTGCGGAGACAACCTACAGAATGAGAGACGCTAACTGAAAACTGTACACCTGGGTTACTATCTGGAAGACAAAATGATTTTTTTAAGAAAGAATCTCTTCTATATGAGAAATATGAGTTTTCAAAAACCTCAATAGTTAAAAACCAAAATGGGGATGAGTTCAATGCCAAAATGCTCGTGTATCCTGTGCAAGGCCCTAGATTCAATCCCCAGAACTGCAAAAACTAAAGCTAACAACCTGATTTTAAAATGGTCAATAAACCTAATTAGACATCTTTCAAAGGAAGACATACAAATGGACAACAGGATGTGAAAAAATGCTCAATGTTGCTCATCATGGGGAAATGCAAACCAAAGTCACAGTGGGGTAACACCATGCTCCAGTAAGAATGGCTGTTATCAAAAGAGAAGAGATAATACGTGTTGTCAAGGATATGGAGGAAAGATAATCCTCACACACTATTGGTGGTAATGTAAATAAGTACAGTCATTATGGAAAACTATATTCCTCAAGAAATTAAAAATGGAATTATCATGTGATCCAGCAATCAGACTCCTTGGGATATTTTCAAAGGAAATGAAAGCAGTCAGTTGAAGGGACATTTATACTTCCATATTTATTGCAGCACTATTCACAATAGCCAAGAATTGGAAAGAACCCAAGTGCCCCTCAAGTTGATGAATGGAAAAAGAAAATGTATCACATATACATAATAAAACACTATTCAGCCATAAAGAAGGATGACTTCCTGTCATTTGGGATGACATGGATGGAACTGGAGATCATTATGGTAACCAAAATAAACCAGGCAGAGAAAGGCAAGTACTGTATGATCTTACTAATATGCAGAATTTTAAAAAGGTGAACTCATAGAAGTTGAGCTCTAGACATTGGTTACCAGAGGCTGGAGAGAAGAGAGGGGAGGGAGAGATGGGTAAAGGTTGATTAACTGTTACTAAATTACAGTTAGATAGAAATAAGGAGTTCTGATGTGCTATTACACTATAGGGTGACTATAAATAACAATTACATGCTGTATATTTCAACAAACTATAAGAAAAGAATTCTGAATGTTTTCAACATAAATGAAAATTGTTTGAGGAGATAGAGTTGTGTTGAGAGCCACAGCAAAGGGGCCCCAGCAAACTTCCAGCTGCCGGCTGATGATTGGCTCACAGCGGCCCAGCAACATCTAGCTGATTGGCTCCTCTGCGGTGATGCTCATTGGGCTGTTTCCCTGCCCTTTCAGACCATGGAGCTGCTCATTGGGGGACTTTTTTGGCTCCGCCCACGTGACCCAGCCAATCGGCCTCAAGAGCAGGAGATTGTGGGAGGTGGAGAGAGGCTTGTGTTGGAGAGAGAGGCTTGTAGGAAGCCGGTGGTGGCAGTTGGGCCTCTGAGGGTTTTTCCTGAGAGGCTGTTTTGTTTGGCTGTGTGGTTCTAAAAATAAAGTTAGTTTCTTTTGACAAGTGGCTCCTGATTGTGCCCAGCCAGACTGCGGCAGATTTGTTTTGCCTGATTTAAACATTATACAGTGTATACTTATATCAAAACATCACAGGGTAGCCCATCAATATGTACAATTTTATGTGTTAGTTAAATTAATTTAATCTAAATTTAAAAAAATAAAAATTAAAAGTTGCTTTTTCTAGCTCTTTCCAAAACTTATTTAACACTTAAACTAGTGTTCTTTGGAGAAACAGTTGATTCCATGTCTCGAATTGAGTCTGAAACACTCAGAAAATAAGAAAACCATTAAAGGAAACCATTTAACACACAGGTGTGTTAAAGTGATGCAGAACTCATTTGAAGAGTCATTTATTGCCCCAAAATAGCATAACTGCACAAATACCTCCAAAATGTCTATAAGATTAATAACTGCAATTATTCTAGATTCCTCAATTATGCTCATAAGTTCATAATGTATTAAAAAAATTTTTTTGTTGGTCATCTTTGGAAGATGCTAGGGAACCAGATCATTATTTTGGAATCCATACAAGGTGGGGAAAGGTATTTATCCTGCCTTTCCTATATAAATTGCACTCAAAATAAAACAGCTGCTTCATTCCTCTTTACAAAAGTATAGCTAATAAAAGAAGAACTGTGTTGTTATTTTTCAAACAATAATGAAATAATGATCTTGGTATTGATAATCAGTAACTATTATATCATCACATACAGAGACAACTAGACATTTCCTGATGGAAGTGTACAACTGTAGCCTGACACTGTGGCACGCTTATAGTCCCAGCTACTTGAGAAGCTGAGGCAGGAGGCACACTTGTGCCCCAGGAGAGAGGGATATCAGTTAGGATTCCGTCAGGGAAGCAGAGCCATTTTGGGAGATCTAAGGGGTTTGACTGCTGCAGTCTGGCTGGGCACAAATGCCGCAGTCTGGCTGGGCACACAATCACGAGCCACCACACAGCTTGTAGATACAAACAGCAACTCTTTATTCCCGAACTCACACCAGCTGTCTACAATCACGTTCTGGGGAAATCCACGTTCTCTGCCCAAATCCACGTTCTCTGCCCAAATCCACATTCTCTGCCCAAAATCACCTCCACTGGGCTTCTATCTCCAAAATATATATTGTCTAAATCCCGTGAGAACTCAAGGGGAACTCAGGCAGCAGGATACGCCCTATTCCCAGCAGGAATAATCTTAAACCTTAAACCTGGAACCTAAACTGGGAACGCCCTAAACATGATTATCTTAAAACCGGGAACACCCTAATCTGCCTTGGTCCTTGAGCAAGGTAACTTACATTCAATGTCACTGCAACATGTCAGCAACATGGGGTACGCTGGCAAGGAAATTGTCATACCTACTTGGCTAATGGCTCCCAGCATTTGACCTGACATAATTGGTGGCGGGTGAGTTAGTCAGTCTATATAAGTCAGTGGTCCTGCATCTAATGCTGGGCTTGTAGTCAGGGCAACCTGCAGTCAAGAAGAGGTGGTGGGTTTCGAAGCCCAAGAACAAGAACAAGCTAGAGTACTATTTCCCTGGAACCCATGTTGATCTCTCACCAACTTCATTTATGGGGTGACCTTCAGAGAAGTGAGTGCAATTTAAAAATTTTTTTATCCATTTATTATAATTATACATAGCCGTGGGATTTATTATGCCATATTTGTACATGCATGTACTTTCATCAATCTCATTCCCTTTTCCTTTCCCTCATTCTGATATGCTTGCTCTCCTCTACTGATCGTCCTTCCATTATTATTAGTGCTATTTTAATTAGTGCATTATAATTATATACATATGTATGTATATATATTCGAGATTCGTTGTGGTATATTTGTACGTGAATATAGCATAATGTGGTAGATTTGGTTCCCCAGCACTTCCCCATGCCCTACCCTCTTCCCCTCCCTCTTGATCCCTTTCTTTTATTAGTTTCCCTTCTATTTCAATGAGATTCCCCACCCCTTTTTTAAACTGTCCTCTCTCCCTCCCTTGCTCTCTCTCTAACCCTGACCCAGGATTTGGTGAAGCTGAAAAGAGACCCCGAAGTATCTGGAGGAGCTGTGACCTGGCTGCTGCCCACATCAGCACAGCTGCCTGCCGAGAACACAGGTGGAATGCAGCAGTGCCTCCCAAGACCCCAAATGTCAGACCTCCTTCATAAAAGTGGGTGGCTGCTGCTTCACTTGTGCCTTTCAAATCCCTCATGTTAGAAATATGCAGGGAAAGGGATTCTGCGATAAATAGCTAAATAAAAGAGAGTTTAGCCAAGTCAATATAAGGCATAGTCACCAGAGTCATCCTTGTTGACTTGACCCCTGTATATACCTTTTATAATCATACTTAACTCCCAGGAAAAGAATATAACACAATTGTGGTTCTGCTTAATATGATATAAGTTTCCATCATTTAAACAAAAGCATGCCAGCCCTTTCCCAAAAGAGTAGACAAAGCCCCTTTATTTATCACTGGGTGAGTTTATTCTTTAGTTGAGTTACAAATCCCTTGATGTCCTATAATTTAAATACTGAGATGTGAAGTTGGTTACTATTAACCTGTCCTATGTTATATGGTAGGGCACTGGCAGGGGGAAGGAAAAGTTGGTTAGTATACACAGAAATTAGGAAGAAATGTTCCTAAGTATTACAGTCCTCAGTTTTGTGACTGGTCAGAGAGTCATTGCCAGTATTTATAACTTCTTTAATCCAATAACAATTGTGTGTCCCATCTACCTTCATCTTATCTGGTTACAATTCCTTGACTGGTGAGGTGACTGAGATCTTTAGTCTGGCGCATTAGAGTTGTGACTGGACTGAGTTTGTCCTTTGGGTTTTGTTTTTGTTGTTGTTGTTTTGTTTTAACCAACATTAATCACAGACAGGGGAGCACACACAATATGCAACTAAAATATGTTGGCAACGGTGCTTTCTATGACTAACAGTCATAGGATGACTACGGAACTGTTCAAGGAACTTTAGATCATTTTCTTCTTAAATATTCAAGGGTTTATCACAGCTAAGCATCTTTCTTATTTTGAAGGTCTTAAGCTTTTCATTTGTGAGAACACTAGTAAGAAGAGTACATCGTGATCATGTTCAGTGGTTTACAAATATTTGCCATTACCATATTTGAAATGGTCTTGCATTTACTCATTTCTAGAATAAGCATTTTTTCTGGATCTTGTCATAATTTACACTCCCCACGTCCAGCCGTTAAACTTGAGCCTGCCTTTGTATTTTTCAGTTGATCATTTTTTCTATGAAATAATTAATTTTAAAACATTTTGTACACATTCAGTTAAAATGTTATACATTTGTATCTTAAAGTAGACTGCAATATAATAATGCCTTTTCTGAAAATTCTTATCTAAAATTCATTAGGAATGAACAATTTTTCCAACGACAGATAAAATTTTACTAAGCTTTGCTCTGATGTTAGCTGCAACTGTTCAACATTAACCCTCCCATGGTGATGAAAGTCAAATTGATCATCACATTCCAGGGAAACAAAGACACATCCTAACCAGTTCCTGAATTCATCACATCCCTTTCTCCCTCGCCATTCATTGAACTTGTGCAGAATACTTAGCAAATCGTGCTAAGTATCCTTAGGATGAACTCTAGTGTTTTCTACTCTGTTATTTTCTAGTATATTTTATTGCTTTTTTTTTCCAAGTGGGCTGAGAGCCAGTATTTGATTTTATGACCCACTAATTAATGGTGACCTACAATTAGAAAAAAGAAAAATACTTCCCCAGGCTGAGTTATGTTTACAACCTTAAAATCCCTCCTTTGCTAATGTTTAAATTTGCTTACCTCTTTTGACTATCTGTATCTTTATTTTTATTCTCTGTGTTTGTGTTCATTGCTTTCCCCTGCTCCTTATGGTGGTCTATGCAGTTCAGGGATAGTATGGGAATTCTGAGGGTGTGTGATTTTTGTAGGTCATTTTATTTAATTGATTTTATTTTTTTAATTACATGACAGTGGAATGCATTACAATTCTTATTACACATGTAGAGCACAATTTTTCATATCTTTGTATATAAAGTATGTTCAAGCCAATTTATGTCTTTATACATGTACTTTGGTTTTTTTTTTTGCATTACAATTCTTATAACTTACAAATACCACAATTATTCATATCTCTGTATGTATATAAAGTATGTTGACACCCAATTTGGATAATGATGTCCATCACATTTCAGCATCCTTGCTAATCCCCTGCCCCCTTCCTTCCCCTCCTACCCCTCTGCTCTATCTAGAGTTCATCTATTCCTCCTATGTTCCCCACTCCCTATCCCACTATGAGTCAGTCACCTTATATCAGAGAAAACATTCAGCATTTGTTTTTTGGGATTGGCTAACTTCACTTAGCATTATCTTCTCCAACGCCATCCATTTACCTGCAAATGCCATGATTTTATTCTCTTTTATTGCTGAGTAAAATTCCATTGTGTATATATGCCACATTTTTTTTTTTATCCATTAAGCCACGGAAGGGCATGACTGGTTTTCTTCTGTCTTCAGAGAGGAGAAGACAACCTAAATAATAGGCAATAGCTCAGTCCTCTCCTGTTTCCTCTTAGGGCTTCTTCTTATCCAGCATCTCAGGATTAGTCTTCACTATTATCCTTCATCTCTAAAAGTTATTTTTTTCTCTAAAAGTTATTTTTTTCTTTTTTACTTATGATTCATAAAATCCTGGATTTATAAAATGGCAAAAATCTGACACAGAGTATCTTTAAAAGGGGTAGATAGATATTGTCCTGATTTTTCTATTATTACATGTCAAGCTACGCCAAACCTGACAGCATGATACAACCACCATTTCATTATGCTTATGGATTCTGTGGGCCATTGATTCAGAGAGTGCCCAGGAGGGCTGGCCTGTCTCTGTGTCACAATGTCCAGATCTCCATGAAAGGAGACTCTGGTGGCAGGAAGATGGATCACCTGGGGTTCTCATTAATCAGGAGCCTGTTGCCTGTCTGGGATAACATGATGCTGGGCTGGGCAGTGTCTGTCAGCTGGGTGCTTATATGGGGTCTCTTCACTTGGCCCGGGATTCTCACAGGGTGACTGGGCTCTTGGAGTAAAGACTTGGAGAGTGAGCAGTCCAGGAAAACCAGACGGGAAGCTTGGTTGATTTTCTGATCTAACCTGAGTTATCACATAGCACCACTTGTGTCAGATTCTGTGAATGAAGCACTCACAAGCCTTCTCCAGATTCAAGGGCATAGATTCCACCTCTTGGAACCCTTCTTCAAAACTAACAGTGGGGTCTATTTTTGGTGCCATTTGAATGGGATTTTACATGTCTTCTCATGTAAAATTCTTTGATTCATCCAGCACAATGTTGATTGAGTCCTACCTTAGGTGACACACTGTGATAAGCACTGAAGATAAGATGGACAAGAGAGATGTGACTCCTATCTTTGTGAAGCTGATTGTCTTCAAAGTGAGATTAAAAAGAACACAAATGATCACACAAAGAATGCCCTATTTTTTTTTCCATTCATCTTATTCTTTTGACTCTTGCATTGCTGGGATGACAAGCGTGTGCCACTGACTCCAGCTTTGGCTGTATTTTCTTTACTTACTTCTCTGATGATTATTTCCACATTGTCAGCCTTTTCTATTTCCTATAACCCCCTCCTCCCATTCCACCCCATTGTTTTCACCTGGACCTTTCTAATCTTTGTTCTAAGTCTTTTAGTTTTTCTTGCATTGTTTTGTGGCTTATTTGTTTTGAATCTTTCTGTGCAAATACCCTGAGATTTAGATTTCTGGCTTGGTGGTTCTTAATTGTTAATTTGTTCAATGACATACATTCATATTTTTATTGCTTCTCTTATTCCTTTGACTCATTTGTTCACTTCCAAAAATGTTGTAGTGCCACAGTCTGGCTGGGCACAAATGCCGCAGTCTGGCTGGGCACACAATCACGAGCCACCACACAGCTTGTAGATTCAAACAGCAACTCTTTATTCCCGAACTCACACCAGCCGTCTACAGTCACGTTCTGGGGAAATCCACGTTCTCTGCCCAAATCCACGTTCTCTGCCCAAATCCACCTCCACTGGGCTTCTATCTCTCAAAAAAATACTGTCTGAATCCTGTGAGAACTCAAGGGGAACTCAGGCAGCAGGATACACCCTATTCCCAGCAGGAATAATCTTAAACCTTAAACCTGGAACCTAAACTGGGAACGCCCTAAACCCGATTATCTTAAACCAGGAACACCCTAATCCGCCCTGGTCCTTGAGCAAGGTCACCTACATTCAATGTCACTGCAACATGGGGTACGCTGGCAAGGAAATTGTCATACCTACTTGGCTAATGGCTCCCAGCATTGTAGGTCTTCTATGTTTCAGCTACTGTGCTGAGTGTATGGATACAGAGCTTAGACACAGCCTCTCTACCTCAGGCAGGAAATACAGTTTATAGAAGGAGCAAGTTCTCCTGTCAAGCAGATGGGGCCTGGAATTATGGCTCATCATTTACTAGTTCAAAAGTTACTTGGTAAATTGTCCTCATTTTCCTCCTGGGGATGGTAAAGTTACCTCACATAATTTGTACTATGCCTGGAACACAGGGGAGCCTACTACATGTTAGTTCCCTTTAAATAGAGGAAGCTACTTAACATCTCATTTAAATTAACAATTAAATCAATGTTCCCAAAACAGTGTAAAAGAGTTATGTAAAGGTGTGTATATAAGATGTTTTGTGAACATAGAGATGGCACCCAGCCTGGTGTCTTAAAAAGCTCCCTAGGGAATGAATACTGGTTTCTCATCTTGGGTGTGGAAGCTGCCGTGAATAATCTTTAAATTAAAGGGAAGAAGCTAAAACATATTCAATGAGACCATTTTATATTTGAAGAAGTAAAAAACTGCTATGTTCATAATCTATAATTAATAATTTACAAAAAATATACCTCAGAAAAAATAATTTACAAAAAAAAATATACAAAATCATCCCAGTGATGGAGAGTTAGATTATTCTGTTCATCAACAATTCTCAAAGTGAAAGAATTAGAGTATCAGGGGAAGGTTAGTAAGAGATACTTGTATGTATCACTTAGGTTTGTTTTTATTTTTTTAAAGATTGAAAGCTAAGTGAGGTAGTGCACACCTGTCATCTTGGGAGGCTGAGGCAAGAGGATTGCAAGTTCGAGCTCAACTTCAGCAACTTAGTGAGTCCCTAACTTAGAGAGGCCCTGTCTTATGCCGGGGTAACCAGCACCCCAGTAGAGCAGATTCCTGCTTAGAGGTATGAACCACCTGGAAAAATAAAAAGCCTGAAATAATCAGTAAGGGATAAAAGACAAAACCAGAAATTAGATTTAAAGGGGGGGGGGCACACCTGATAGGTCTTCCAGCCCTGATAGGAACTGGACCTGAATAACTGAAAAAGGCTCCAATCCTTTATTTAAGGAGAAGTACATCAAAGGTTTCAGTGTGGCAGGGGTCTTTTGTTGTTGTTGTTATTTTTTAAAAATTTTAATTTGTTATGTATGACAGAAGAATGCATTACAATTCATATTATACATATGGAGCACAATTTTTCATATCTCTGGTTGTACGCAAAGTAGAGTCACATCCTTCATGTCTTCTTACATGTACTTAGGGTAATGATGACCATCGCATTCCACCATCTTTCTTACCCTTATGCCCCCTCCCTTCATCTCTCTCTCCTTTTCCCTTTTGCCCTATCTAGAGTTCATTTAATCCTCCCCTCCCCACCCGGCAGCATATTATGAATCAGCATCCTTAAATCAGATAAATCATTTGGCATTTGGTTTTCTGAGATTGCCTAATTTCACTTAGCATTATATTCTCCAACTCCATCCATTTACCTGCAAATGCCATGATTTTATTCTCTTTTAATGCTGAATAATGTTCCATTGTGTATATATACCAAAGTTTCCCTATCCATTCATCTACTGAAGGGCATCTAGGTTGGTTCCACAGTTTAGCTATTGTGAATTCAGCTGCTGTAAACATTGATGTGGCTGTGTCCCTGTAGTATGCTGTTTTTAAGTCCTCTGGGTATAGACAGAGGAGAGAGACAGCTGGGTCAAATGGTGGTTCCATTCCCAGTTTTCCAAGGATTCTCCATACTGCTTTCCATATTGGCTGTACCAATTTGCAGTCCCACCAGCAGTGTATGAGTGTGCCTTTTCCCCCACATCCTCGTGGCAGGGGTCTTGAAGTAAACAGGTTGTTTGGTCTTGGCAGGTTACACCCATCTCCTGGCGGCTGTGTTTGTTCCTAAGGCTGTGAGCTAAGGCAGGGCGCCAGCATGATCTGAACTTTCTCCAACCAGGGAATTTCACCCAGGAGTTCCCAGAAAAGCGGCTTCCCTGCCTTAATGGCACAAACTAACCCATAATTTATACATGGCTCTCAACACTGCCTCAAAAAACAAAAAGGGCTGGGGATGCGGCTCAGTGGTTAAGTGTCCCTGGGTTCAATTACCAGTAGTACAAAGAAAGAAAGAGGGAAATAAAGAAAGGAGGAAGAGAGAGAGAGAGAGAGAGAGAGAGAGAGAGAGAGAGAGAGAGAGAGAGAGAGGTTGATAAACTGGAGCCCTTCTAATTTGAATTGGAAAATTTTCCTGAGATGGGTTATTGTAATCCAGTGTTTGGCTTTTCTTTCATTTGTCAGATGATAATGGCACAGGTAAGATATAGGCTTAGCTTTTACTTTTTTCTTTTTAACCTTCATACCAGGGATTAAACTCAGGGGCACTCAATCACTGAGCTACCTCTCCAGATCTTTTTATTTTATTTTGAAACAGGTTCTCACTAAGTTGCTTAGGGTCTTGCTAAATTTCTGAGGCTGGCTTTGAATTTGCAATCCTCCTGCCTCAGCCCTCCAAGCCACTGGGATTATCAGCAAGCACTTCTGCACCCAGCACTTAGATTTTTTAAATAACTGTTTAACTTCTCAGAGATACATTGACATGTATTGTGCAAATTTTGTTTTAAAGGTGTAAAATATGCTAAAATAGACAAAGGATAAACATAAACTGGAAAAAAAAAGGTAGAGGGGCTGGGATGGGAAGTATGTACCCCAGTGGTAGAGCACTTGCCTAGCATGTAGGAGGCATACAAAAATCAAGTGAAGGCTGTCTACTGGGGAGGCGATGGCTGGTAGGAAAGTGGGGGAGTGAGACTGGGTAGCCAGAAGCTAATGCAGGGTGCTTTAGTGAGAAGGTTACCACTAGAAGCAACTGAGTCATACTCCAGTTGAATTTCCAGTGCAGAGAGAGAGAGGGAGAGAGAGACAGACAGAGAGATTGAGACACTTTGCTATAATAAGTAACAACTAAGGCAAGCCTTGAATAATAAGTAGGAATTAGTCAGAGTAGAGATGCAAAAGGAATTCTAGGTAGTAAAAACAACCCTTAAAGGGCTCAGAGGTATGACTGAGATGGGCTACTTGGGGACTGCAGGTAATTTTATATGGCTAAGGGTGGTGGAAGATGAGCTGGAGAAGTTGGCAGAAGCTGAATCTTAAAGCCCTTGTATGTTCTACTAAGGGAATTACAATGGAGGCAACTGGGAGCCATTGACAGATTCTGAGAGACAGAGTGACAAATTAGGTTTGCTTTTCTAATAGCGCCTACAAATTTCCTTCCATAGTGATAATTTTCTTCTTTAACCTTTTGGAAAATGCGAAGTGTGGTTTTCCTCTGATCAGAGTCTTAGCAGGTCTTGGTGTTTCTGTCATGGTAGATGTTCTCTTTCCCTTGCTGACTTTCTCTTACAGATTTTAATATTTATTGGTTGCATGACTTGACCTTGATGTGGTGGTTTTTTGACTTTTTGGGTGGGTCCAACTAGGAAATTTGCAATGCTGAGTTTACTTAGGGAAGCAGCAAAAGAAAGGAAAAAATATCTTGGGCTTATGGTTCAAGTCTCTTACTTGATTCTATACCTTGCCCAGATTGACTGAGCACATCACAGGCTCTCTGAGCTTCACTGTGTAAAACTCTTGTGGGGATCAGAGCCAATGTTCTCTAAGTGCCTGGATTACACAGGTGTTCAGGAATGGTAAGCCCTGCAGGTGCTGTCAGTGACTCACCCCGCCCCCTCAGTACTCCCTGTTCCTTTACATGCCACAGTCTCTCACAGCAAGCACCCGTGACTCTGCCTCAGGGCTCTCTCTAGCCACAGAGGTACTAGGCACCCCTGTTTGGGGCAGGCTGGAGATGCCATGGAGGTAATGAAAGAAGGATCAAGGCTTGCCGTCGGAGAAAATGCCCATTTATTGAGGAACAGCTCTGCATATTTATAGAGGGGGGGGCGGTGGTTTGACAGTTATGACAGTTTAATGGTTGAAGGGTTTGACAGTTAGCATGGGGTGCTTTTTGATTGGTGGTTAAGGATCATGTGAGCCAGCAGGGCTAGTCTGATTGGTGGGTAAGGATCATGTGAGCCAGCAGGTCTCACCTTTAGACGGCTCCTCTTGGGGGATGGGGAAGTTAGTCTTTGGAGCCCGGGCGACTCCCAACAGGTGATGCCACAGGAGCAGCCCTTTTGACCAATAATAAGTGGGAGCTGGTAGATTAAACCTCCTTGTTGAATCTCCAAATGACACAAACCTGAGGCCTATTCCACGCTTTCTCCCAGAGGTCCCCTGTGGACTATGACTCAGTTGCTTCTAGTGGTAACCTTCTCATTAAAGCACCCTGCATTAGCTTCTGGCCACCCAGTCTCACTCCCCCATTTTCCTACCAGCCATAGCCTCCCCAGTAAATAGCCTTCACTTGAATTTTGTATCACTCGCTGCTTCTGGGGGGAACCAAGGGAAGACAGTATCAGTTACTCAGTTATTTAATGGCTATCTGCTACAACATGTCAGCACAGCTTATTATTATTGCTTCATCCTCCATTTCACCCCTACACCTATGATTTCTGTTTTTTTTTAATTTGAAAAATTATAGTATTAAGAAATTAAAGGAAAACTCTTTCCCATAATCTCAAAAATTTAGCACAGACACTCTTTTGGTTTTACTTCTTCCTGTTTCCTTCCAATCTTTACTTGTGAGTATGCACATTTCATGGTGCAGTTTCAGGTACAACCTAGTGTTCTGTGATTTGGTTTTCCATTTACCTCCCTACCATGCTTACTTTCCATGAACTTCCAAGTTAACACTTGAATGACTGCATTATTGCCTTATTGTAGGGCACTGCAACGATTAATATCATGTGTGAATAAAAAAATATTTTTTTGACATAATACCTTTATTTTATGTACTTATTTTTATGTGGTGCTGAGGATGGAACCCAGCACCTCACACATGCTAGGCAAGTGCTCTACCACTGAGCCACAACCCCAGCCCCTCATGTGTGAATTTGAGTAGGTCACAGGATGACCATATATTTGGTTGAACATTATTTTTGATGTTTTTGGAGGAGATTAAACTTTTAAATCAGTAAACCCAGCAGATTAGATTGCCCTCCCTAATGTGGATGGACCTCACCCAATCAGGTGAAGGCTTGAATAGAATAAAAAGACTGCCCCTCCCCTGAGTAAGGCAAAATATCTCTTGCCTGTTTCCTTCCAATAGGTGTATTGCATTTTCCTACCCTTGGACTTGAGCTGGAGCTCCAGCTCTTCTGGGATCTTAAGTGTCTAGCTTTCAGGCTGGAGCTGTACCGACCTCTCCTGAGCTTGCTGATCACTCTGTAGATCTTGGGACTGGTCAGCCTCCACAATCACGTGAGCACATCCCTTTTAATAAATCTTTACACATACACATACACACACATACATTCTGGAGAATGCTATTACAGACATGTAATTTTTTTTCCAGTTATGGCCAGCAATGCACATGAAATGCCTGTCTGTAATTTATTCTTTTTTGTGTGATTTTTTAAAAAATATTTAACTTATTTATTTATTTATTTTTAATTTGGTGCTGAGGATTGAACCCAGGCCCTCACACGTGCTAGGTAAGCACCCTACCCCAAAGCCACAACCCCAGCCCATGTGATTTCTTTTTATTGGTTCTTTTTGTTATATATGATAGTAGAGTTCATTTTGGTATACAAGCATGGAATATATCTTATTCTAATTATAATTTATTTTTTGATTTTAACTTTATTTATTTTAAATGAGCAATACTTGAGCATTGTACAAATTGAAAAGATTTCTCTCCCTACACAATGAAACCCACAGTTACGGCCTTCTTGTGCGACCTTCAGCAGGTGGACCAGTCTGTCTCACAATGGCAGCACACTACCCATATTGCTTTGTGCTCTTTACTGTTCAGTGATACATCTTGGAATTCTTCCCACCCACCCACCCCCTTTTTGAAGGTTATTGTTTCCCCAAATTTTATTGAGTTATATTGAAAAATAAAAATTGAATTCAGGCACTTGAGGTACACAGAATGATATTTTGATATGTACCTACACGGTAAAATAATTACCACAATCAAGCTAATCAACATGTCCATCACCCTACATAGTTACCTTTTCTGTGCCTGTGTGGTGAGAGTACTTCCTGTCTAGTCTCTACGCAGATTTTGAGTATATAATACATTATTATTAATGATAGTCACCATGCTGTACATTTGGTCCCAGAACCTAAAACTGAAGGTTTTTACCCTTTGACTGATGCCTCCCCATTTCTTCCACCCCCAGAACCCGGATAACCATCCTTTAGAGAGAACTCTGTATGAATTCAACTCTTTAGTGTTATATATAAGTGAGATCATGCAGTATGTATCTTTCTGTGTCTGCTCCCCGCCCCTCCCCCACCACTTAGCAAATAATACTAAAAGCACAAGCAAACAAAAGTTAAAAATAAGTGAGACTGCATCAAACAAAAACTTTTCTCCCAACTATGATGTTTATAAAACAAACAAACTATAAAGCTTTAAGAGAAAAAATTTTTTAAAAATCAAAAAGTTTCTGCACAGCAAACAATCAACAAAATGAAAAGGCAACCTACAGAACAGGAGAAAATAATTGCAAACCATACATCCAGTAATGGGTTCATATCCAAAATATGTAAGGAACTTATACAATTCAATAGCAAAATACAAACTAAGAAACAAGTAACCTGATTTAAAAATGGGCAAAAGACCTGAACAGGCATTTTCCTAAAGAAACCATTCAAATGGCCAACAGGGATTTAAAGGAAATGCAAATTAATACTACAATGGGATGTCACCTCACACCCAGTGGGATGGCTATGATCAAAAAGCCAAAAGACAAGTGTTACAAGGGTGTGGAGAAAAGGGAACCTGTGCGCACTGTTGGAGAAACTAATAGAGCTATTATGGAAGAGCGTATGGAAGTTCTTCTGCAAATTAGAAATAGAAGTACCATAGGATCCAGCAGTTCCACCTCTGGATACGGACACACAGGAAATGAAGTCAGACAGGAAATGAAGAGACACCTAGGCCACATTTATTGCCACACTATTCACAATAGCTAAGAAATGGGGAAAATCCTTAAGTTTCCCTCCACGGATCAATGGATAAAATGCATCTCACACACACACACACACACACACACACACACACACACTATTAGCCTTGAAGAGAAGGAAATCCTGCCATTTATGACAACATGGTTGAACCTGGAGGACATGACACCTTGGCCTTCTTTCCTGCCAGCGCAGCTTCTCCTGCTTTCAGTTTCTCTCTGCATTCTTTTTTTGTGGTAGCATCCCCTCCTCATTCCCAGCACAGGAACTCTCCTCCAACAAACTAACCAATCGGCCTTCTCTACTCATTCACTCACTCTTTTAGTCACTTGACAAAGCACTTGGTACCTACTGAGCACCGAGCAAGTCCAGGGCATGGAATGCTGAGCAAAACAGGCCATATCCCTGCCCTCCTGAGTCTTACTTCAGGGAAATAGAGGCAGTAAAGAAGAGATTTCAGAGACCAGGTGACTGGAGTGAGGGAGGATATCTGGGGCACAATGGACCACATAGGAGGGCATCCTGGCCCCGAAAGGCTTCCTGAAGTCACCTGAGCTGAGACCTGAAGAATGTTCAGGAGTTAGCCTGGTAGAAGGATGGTGGGGAGAGTGTCCCTGGAAGAGCTGACAGAAAAGGGTGAGTGGAGAGAAATTTGAATGTGGAGGAGAAGCTTAGTGGATGGGAGAGGTGAGGCTGGAGAGGTTGGCAAGACCAGGCCAAGGAGGGTTTCTGGATTTTTGTTCTGGGAGCAAAGGGAAACTACAGAAGGGTTTGCTTTTTGATGTTTCTATATTCCTCTTCTATCTTTTGGAGAATGGTGATGATTTTGTATGTGGGAATCAAACCCAGGGCCTTACATAATGCTAGACGAGCACTCTATGCTGAGCCACACCCCTGACCCTGAACTCTGTTACATCAATTGTCCTTTTCATTATTCTTCCTGAATTACTGATGGGTGTTCTGGGGATGACAGTATGCATCTATCACTCTTCAAAGTCTAATTTGGAGTTTATTTTGTATCATCGCTTTATGTGAAAGGTAGAACCTTGAAGACACACGAGCTTCCCCAGCCTCTTCAGTCTTTGTGCAACACCTATCATATGTATTACTTATATATGTATTAAAAATTCCACAAGAAATTATAATTTTCAATTTAAACAATTTTAAAGAAATTTATGGTAAAAGTCTTTTATATTATTAAGATATTTGCCATCTCTGATATTCTTCATGCCTTCCTGAAGGCGAATTTCCATCTTCGTATTCATACCCTCAGCCTGAAGAATTTCCTGTATCTTTTCTTACAGTATCTCCAGCTAATAACACATTATCTTCATGTTCTTAATCCATAAAGGTCATCCATTTGCTTTTACTGTTGAAAGATACTTCTATCGGATATGCAATTCTGGACTGACAATTTTTTTTCCAGCATTTAAAACACATTTTACTGTCTCCATAAGTTGCATATTAAAGTCAGTCACTCAGATTATTATTCTCTGGTATATAATGTTTTCATGATTTTCTCTTCATGGCTTTTGGCCATTGGACTATGATGTGTCTTGGTTACCCTGCTTAGATTTCACTCAACTTTCTTTAATTGGTACATTTATATCTGACTAACACAAATGTCCCTCAACTTGAGATGGAGTTACATCCAGATCAATTGAAAACATTGCAATCTAACCAATTTAACATATCTAACATGCCTAACATCATAGCTTAGCAATACAGCACCCTGAAGACTATTAGTTGTTTACACTCATGATTGTGTAGGTGACTGGGAGCTGAGGTTGCTGCCACTGCTCAGTATCTTTTTTTTCCTTTTCGTTTTTTGAGTTTCAATCTTTTTTTTTTTAATTTGTTCTTTGTAGACGTGTGTCAGTGAGTTATTTTGGCATATTATACATACATGGAGTGTAACTTATTCTAATTAGGATCCTATTCTTGTTGTTGTACATGATGTGGAATCACCCTGGTCATGTATTCAAGTATAAGAAAGTTATGTCCAATTAATTCTACTGTCCTTCCTTTCTCTTCCCCACCCCTTTGGCTTCATCCCCCTTTGTCTAATCCAAAGTACTTCTATTTTTCCTCTTCCCATCCTCTCTTGTTGTGGGTTAGCATCCACATATCAGAGAGAACATTGGGCCTTTGCTTTTTTGGAACTGTCTTATTTCACTTAGCATAATTGTCTCTAGTTCCATCCATTTACCAGCAAATGCCATCATTTCTTTCTTCTTTATGGCTGAGTTATATTTCATTGTGTATATAAACCACATTCTTTATCAATTCATTTGTGGGTTTTTGTTTTGTTTTGTTTTGTTTAGAATAGAAAGTAAAAGCTTTATTAAAGGACAGCAGAAAGGAGTTCCCCGGAGGAAGAAGGGGACCCAAGAGGTGGAATCTGTAGATGGGTGATGTCTTCCCCTTTTTATAGCTAAGGTCTTCTTTCAGCTTTCCCGCATTCCTGTCCCTAGTTCTGTTATCTTGCAATGATGGAATGTAGTTGGGAAGGCCCAAAGGGTGGGAGACAGGTGGGCTGAAGGAGTAATCTGGGCAGGAAGGACTTTTGGATTAGCATCTCTGTGTTTGCTGGGAGCTGCTTCATTAATATTTCCTTGGGATGGGCTCTGGGCCTTGGGGACATTTTCAATTCCCCTTTTCCTGGACTCCATTCTCAATATGACCTTCATTTTCGATTTTACTCCATGTTAGACCTGATTTACCGAACTACACTAACTACTTATCTGTAAATCTGGCTTCATTCCCCTCTCTAATTTTGGGAACTCCTTACTGCTGTAAGGAAAGGGGGTGATGACCATTCTGGCTTCTTTGAGCTGAAAGGGGGCAGTGTTGAGCAAGCAGTTTTGGAGTCCCCCTTTTTAAAAATCGGGTCTATCGAGTGGTCCATGATAGAAGTCCGATTGAGAAGTAACAGGCTGGAGGGCCATTTGAGTGATGTGTGGTTGGTGACGAGTCCTTGCTTCCCCAATCCTGAAGTGTAACACCAAAGAAGCATACTGAGGCAAGTTTAGAGTGGAAAGTAAAAGCTTTATTAAAGGACAGCACAGGGGGCTGGGGATGTGGCTCAAGTGGTAGCGCGCTCGCCTGGCATGCGTGCGGCCCGGGTTTGATCCTCAGAACCACATACAAACAAAGATGTTGTGTCCGCCGAAAACTAAAAAATAAAAATATATAAAAATAAATAAATAAACAAATAAAAAATAAAGGACAGCAAAAAAGACTTCTCCCTGGATGAAGAAGGGGACCCAAGAGGTGGAATCCCTATCCATTCATTTGTTGAAGGATATCTAGGTTGGTTCCATAGCTTGGTTATTGTGAATTGAGCTGCTGTTAACACTGATGTGGCTGCATCGTTGAAGTATGCTGATTTTAAGTCTTTTGGGTATAGACCAAGGAGTGGGATAACCGGGCCAAATGGTGGTTTCATTCCAAGTTTTCTAAGGAATCACTATACTACTTTCCAGAGTGATTGCACCAATTTGCAGTCCCACCAGCTTTATTTATTCCCCCACATCCTCACCAACATTTATTGTTGCTTGTATTCTTGATAATTGACATTTTGACTAGAGTGAGATGGAATCTTAAGTATAGTTTTGATTCGCATTTCTCTAATTGTTAGAGATGTTGAACATTTTTTCATCTATTTGTCGATTGATTGTATTTCTTCTTCTGTGAAATGTCTGTTCAGTTGCTTAGCCCATTTATTGATTGTGTTATCATATTATTTTTTTTAAATTTTATTTTAGTTTTTTATATATCCTGGAGATTAATGCTCTATCTGAGGTGCATGTGGTAAAAATTTTCTCCCATTTTGTGGCTTTCTTTTCATGTTATTGATTATTTCCTTTGATGTGAAGAAGGTTTTCAGTATGATTCCATCCCATTTATTCTTTTTCCCCCCATTTATTGATTTTGATTTTATTTCTTTTTCTTTAGGAGTCTTGTTAAAGAAGTTAGTTCCTAAGATAACATGGTAGGTATTTGGGCCCACTTTTTCTTCTATTAGGCACGTGGTCTCTGTTCTGGTGCCTAGATCCTTGATCCACTTTGAGTTGAATTTTGTGAAGGATGAGAGATAAGATTCTAATTTCATTTTGCTACATATGTATTTCCAGTTCTCCCAATACCATTTGTTGAAGAGGTACTATTTTTTCTCCAATGTATGTTTTTGGCACCTTTGTCAAGTACAAAAATAACTGTATTTATGTGGGTTTGTGTTTGTGTCTTCTATTCTGTACCATTTGTTTATGTGTCTGTTTTGGTGCCAATAGCATGCTGTTTTTATTACTATAGCACTGTAATGTAATTTAAGGTCTGGTATTGTGATGTCTCCTGCTTCACTTTTCTTCCTAATGATTGCTTTGGCTATTCTGGGCCTCTTCTTTTTCCAGATGAATTTCATGACTGCATTTTCTATTTCTATGAAGAATATCATTGGGATTTTAATAGGAATTGCATTAAATCTGTACAACACTTTTGATAGTGTGGCCATTTTGACAGTGTTAATTCTGCATATTCAAGAACATGGGAGATCTTTCCATCTTCTAAGGTCTTCTTCAATTTCTTTCTTCAATGTTCTGTAGTTTTCATTTAGAGATCTTTTACCTCTTTTGTTAGATTGATTCCAAAATATTTTATTTTATTTTTGAGGCTGTTGTGAATGGGGTAGTTTTCCTAATTTTTCTTTTGGTGGAGTCATCACTGATGTATAGGTACACATTTGATTTATGGGTGTTAATTTTTCTTTTTGGGGGGAGTGGTACCAGAGATTGAATTCAGAGGCACTCAACCACTGAGCCACACCCTCAGCCCCATTTTATTTAGAGACAGGGTCTCACTGAGTTGCTTAGCACCTCACTATTGCTGAGGCTGGCTTTGAACTTGCGATCCTCCTGCCTGAGTGCCACTGCATCCAGCAGGTATTAATTGTATATCCTACTACTTTGCTGAATTCATTTATTAGTTCTAGAAGTTTTCTGGTGGAATTTTTTGGATCTTCTAGATATAGGATCATGTTGTAGGCAAATAGGGATAGTTTGAGTCCTTCTTTTCCTATTTTTCTCCCTTTCTTTCATCTGTCTGATTGCTCTGGCTAGAGTTTCAAGGACGATGTTGAATAAAAGTAGTGAAAGTGGGAATCCTTGTCTTGTTCCAGTTCTTAGAGGGAATGCTTTCAATTTTTCTCCATTTATAATGATGCTGGCCTTGGGTTTAGTCTATGTAGCTTTTACAATGTTGAGGTATGTTCCTACTATCCCTAGTTTTTCTAGTGTTTTAAACATGAAGGGGTGCTGTATTTTGTCAAATGCTTTCTGTACATCTATTGAGATGATCATGTGATTTTTGTCTTTAAGTCACTGATGTAATGAATTACATTTATTGATTTCTGTATGTGAACCAACCTTGCATCCCTGGGATGAACCCCACTTGATCATGGTGCACTATCTTTGTAATATGTTTTTATATGCAATTTGCCAATTTCATTGAGAATTTTTGCATCTATGTTTATCAGGGATATTGGTCTGAAGTTTTTTTTCCTTGATGTGTCTTTGTCTAGTTTTGGTATTAGAGTGATATTAGCTTCATAGAATGAATTTGGAAGGGTTTCCTCCTTTTCTATTTCATGGAATAATTTGAGGAGGATTGGTGTTAATTTTTCTTTGAAGGTCTTGTAGAACTTGGCTGAGGATTGTCTGGTCCTGGGCTTTTTTTGGTTGGTAGGCTTTTGAGGGTATCTACTATTTCATTGCTTGAAATTGGTCCATTTAAATTGTGTAGTTCCTCCTGATTCAGTGTGGGTAGGTCATAATTTGTTGATGTCTTCAAGATTTTTGTATTTTATTAGAATATAAATTTTCAGAATAGTTTCTGATTATCTTCTATTTTTCAGTAGTGTCTGACATGATAGTCCCTTTTTCATCATGAATTTTCATGGTTTGAGTTTTCTCTCTCTTCGTTAGCATGGCTAAAGGTTTATCAATTTATTTATTTTTTAAGAACCATCTTATTGTTTTGTCAATTTTTTATTTCAATTTTATTGATTTCAGCTCTGGTTTTAATTATTTCCTGTCTTCCACTTTTTGGTGTTATTTGTTCTTCTTTTTCTAGAGCTTTGTAATGTAATGTTAGGTCATCTATTCACTTACTTTTTATTCTTTTAATGAATGAGCCCAATGTAATGGTCTTTTCTCTTAGCACCTCCTTCATAGTGTCCCAGAGACTTTGATATGTTGTATCACTATTCTCATTTACCTCTAAGTATTTTTTAAATTTCATCCCTGATTTATTCTGCTGTATGTTCATCATTCAATAGCATATTATTTAGTCTCCAGGTGTTAGAGTAGCTTCTATTTTTTATTTTATCATTGATTTCTAATTTCAGTCCACTATGGCCTGATAGAATGCAGGGTATTATCTCTATTTTCTTTGTATTTGCTAAGAGTTGCTTTGTGGCATAAGATATGATCTATTTGAGAGAAGGATCCATGCTGAGAAGAAAGTGTATTTTCTCATTGATGGATGAAATATTCTATATGTCTGTTTAGTCTAAATTATTGATTATATTATTTAGTTCTATAGTTTCTTTTTTATAAGTTGCTATTTTATTGCAGAGGAAATATATCCTGAAATATTTATTAAAAAACACAATTCCAGACAAAATCATTCTTCAGGGTTTATGAGTCTCACTATCTGTTCAGATGTAGTGAGATGTCTCTCACCCTTGTAATAAGCTCCATTAATATTCTCATAAACCAAAGGAAAACTGAAAAGGTTTTTATATGGCTTCCAAATTTATGCATAGATGCCCTCAAAGGTAGATTATAAACAAGTTGGCAAATAAATTATAATATAGCTTAGAGGAAAAAAAGGTTAACACTTGGTGAATCCAGAAAGAAGGACATATGGATGCTCCTCATACCATTCTTTGGACTTAATTTTTGAGTTAGTTGCTTTATTGATGTTATGTCCCTTTCCAGATTGGCCTAAAAAATATAATCAATTATTTCTTTTTAAATCAGAAATAAAAAAATCAGTTCTTCCCCAGGTGTTGTTACCTTCCTATTCTGTCTAAAAATCTTCCATAGCTTTCTAGGAAGCTTAAATTAAGGGGCTACAGGACATTGATATGGCTTTAGAGTGTTCAGACGGTGTGTGAGCCAAATTCTCATCAAAGGTCTGTGACAGTCACTGCTCTGTCCACAACAGTCAGTGGATACAGCTACAAAACAGAGGTGGATCCTTGCTGTGGGGATGAAATCCTTTCTGGTGACATGAAGAAATCTCTTCTAATCCATGGTCAGTTAGTTGAAAGAATCCAGTTTCCTGAAACTTGGGGGGAGCAGACAATAGCTATTGACTCTGGCAGCATCATCTGGTAGGAACAGTGAGTGTGTAGTGGACACTGGAGAGAAAGTTGGTCTGTGTGGGATGGGTATGAATCCACCCCCGTGTGATGAGACGCTGCTGATCCTGTATGAGGAAAAGTTCTTCTTCATTCTCTGTGTTGCAATAATCAGACCCAGCAGTTTGCTTGGGGATGAGAACAGGGGTATTGGTAAATTCATTCCTCCTCAGTTTTCCAAGAGAATTCCACGTTTGTACTCTCCGAGCCGTGTTGGCACCGGCTAACTGGAGAAACTGCAGACACAGCCTCCCGGGCAACACCACATGGCACAATCCACCGATTGTAGGAATACTCTCAGTGTTGCTCAGAGCTCCAGGTTCCAAGGATCTGTCCACCACTGGTGGCTTAGCTGGCCTTTCAGTTGTGTTACAGTCTGAAAGCTGTGTGGATGACACAGGCGAGGTGGGGAACCCATCTAAGGAGGGCTTTTCCAAGTCAGGCACCAGTGGGCCACCTAGGCCAGGGTCCATCTTCCCAAATTCCTGTACAATTTTCAGTTGCTCTTTTTCTAGCTCCTGGTTCTGGATCATTTCTTCAAAGGCATGGAACTCTTCCTGTTCCATCTGTTGCTGCTTCTGCTGTGCTATCCTCTGTCTTTCCTTTTCCAATTCTTACTGGATAGCCATATTCTGGGTAAATCCCTCTGCTTTTTTCTTCTTTTCTTCATTATACTGTGTATATTCTTTGGTATATGGTTTTAACAGCTCTGCCTTCAGCTGTTCTGCTTTGGGAAATGCAATCTACTTTAATTTCTTCACTGTATCTTTCTTTTCAGGAATAACAGCTGATTTATAATCTCGATGCTTTGGTAGTTTCTCAATAAAGAGCATGATGTACTTGTTATAGAGGATGAAGGCATTCAATGTTGCCTTGCTCAGAGTAAATGGATGCCATTGGGATCATCTCAACTCCAGAGAGGAAGTATAGAGGGGGTGGAATGTCTTCCTTCACCTCCATGGTACTTCCCAAATGGGTCAGAGCCTCACTTTGTCTTTGGGTGGGAGGCTCACATCTCCATGGTCAGACATCAGGACCAAGATGTTCTTTCCTCCAGGATGATATCTGGTGTCATGTGCACTTGGGGCCAGTCTGTCAATTATTTCTATAGTTTCTTTATTAAGTTTTTCTTTGGAGGCTCTATCCAGTAGTTTGAGAGGTGTGTTAAAGTCACCCAGTATTATTGTGTTGTGGTTTATTTGACTCTTGAAATTGAGACGGGTTTGTTACTTGTATTCTTGATAACTGCCATTCTGACTGGAGTGAGATGGAATCTCAGTGTAGCTTTAATTTGCATTTCTCTAATTGCTAGAAATTCATTTTTAATCATTTTTTACATATTTTTGACCATTCATATTTCTTCTGTAAAGTGCTTGTTCAGTTCTTTTCCCCTTTGTTGATTGGTTTATTTGATTTTTTTTGCTGTTAGGTTTTTTGGAGTTCTCTTATATCCTGGAGATGAATGCTGTATCTGAGGTGTGTATGGTAAAGATTTTCTCCTATTCTGTAGGCTCTCTCTTCATATTCTTGATTGCTTCCTTTGCTGTGAAGAAGCTTTTTAGTTTGATACTATCCCATTTGTTGATTCTTGATTTTATGTCTTGCACTTATTGAAAAAGTCAGTTCCAAAGCCAACATGATGGAGAGTTGACTGCTCAATAGCTTCAGAGTATAATGTAGAGCATATCCCTAGCCCAGGAATAGATGAAAATAAAGATTTGGTTTCTATTAAAGGATTATCACCTTTATACCACCACAAAATTGAAAAAAAATTAAATCAAGCTATCATAAGTTGGGGCCTTTTGTATAGGAAAGTTTTTATTATTGTTTCCTAAATTATTCGGGGAATGAGGAAAAAACATCCTCATTCTCTTTACTTGGTAATACATTATTGGACTTTTAATATTGTTTCACAAGGCCTGGAGCTATTTATTTTTTCACTATTTTTCCTCTTTTTCTTCAGATTGAATAATTTTCGAACTTCCTGGGTTGTTTCTCTTTCATCTATATTCTGCTATTAATACTATTTAGTGAAATTTTCATTTCAGATGTTGTTTCAGTTCTAGATTTTTTTTTTTTAAGTTTCCATGTCTCCTTAGATTCTCTATCTTTTCATTCATTGTGATCTCATTTTCCTTTATGTCTTTGACCATAAGCTTTTAAATCCTTATTTTCTAATTTCAGGTGTGTAGTGTGCTCATTGTTGATCTCTGTTGGTTGTCTTTTCTCAGGAAATGCATCACGTTTTCATGGACCATTTGACTGTATTCTGGACCTTGTAAATACTTGTTGAAGAGATTCTGGATTCTGCTTTATTCTCAGAAGAATACGCATCATTTTTAAAACATGCAATTAATTTGATTGAACTTGAACTGGAAAAAAAAAACTGCCTATCTCTTTGATGGTAGCTCAATTGTCAATTCTTTTGTTCTTAGCTGAAATCTGTCTCAAACGTGGGTGGTTCTGGGGTCAACTAGTGATTTGGAAAGACTTTAGATACAGAATTGATAGCCTTTCCTCTATGCCTCTTTCTAGAATTCTACTTTCCCTTCTCTATGATTGGGGATTCCCTGAATCTTGTTCTGGGATGCTTTTGACCAGAAAAATGGCAAGTGTTTTCTCTGCTTTAGCTACCACATGCAGTGCTGATCGTGGCCTGTCTTTAGGGAAGAGGCTCCATCAATGGATAACTTATCTTTTGAAGTTTCTTTTTCTCCTGACTGTTGACTCCTCTCCAGGATATACCTGCTTCTGTTTAATCTCTTTAGGCTTTGGGGTTTTGTATTTCATTCAAAGTTTAGTGATCTGTGTGAGGATTGTGTTTTCTAGGAACTATTCAGTCATGCAGCCAGACATCTTTTCTTGTTTTGAAACATGCTTAGAATAAATTTTCAGAGTTTAGATTTATAAAAGAAGATGTAAAATTTTGTCTCATGGTATGCTTGTTCATAGATAATTCTTATTAAACATTAATGAATACTTACTGAACCAATCTCATGCAAGTCTATTTGCTTATATCTCATTTTATGGTTTTGATTGAAATGTTTCTTTTATCTTTTGTATTCTCTTTGATTTTTCTCTCCTCCCTTTAATTCACTTTCTGGTAGTTTCAATTAGTATGTTTGCTTTGGGTATGGTTTCACATTTTTTTTTTTTTTAGAAAATTTAAAGGTGGAAGATAGAACATGAGAGAAAATGTTTCCGAGTTCCTATCCTAAATAAATAGATACCCTAGGATGCTAGACTATAGGAGAGAATATGTTGTAGCAATTAAAAACTAAAGTGCAAAGGAATATTTGGTGGTTTAAAAAATAGTTCATGGTACACAAGAAAATATAGTTAACTAAGGGACTGAGTGTATAGCTTAGTAGTAGAGTGCCTTATCTAGCATGTTTGGTTCCCAACACTGCAAAAATAAAATAAACCAAAAATTTAAAAAAGTCCTAACAGAACAAATACAGTGATAATAACATTCTTGACTAGGGGTAATGGTTGAGAGTGAACCAACTAAGAATTTATACTATCAGCAGTAAGAGCACAGAGAGAAAAAAATAAAATATAGTTAATTAAAAGAAACATGATCTCATTCTTGAGAAGCAGAAAAATGGCAGGGGACTATGAATGAGGGATGGACTCTAAGGGTACAGTCCACAGACTTGCCAATTCACAGCTCCCCAAAGCTCACAGGGGGATGCTCATAGTGGCTGGATCTCAAGGACTGCCAGCTCCAATATTAAAGGTTTTTGAGTTTGGAATCGTCTATTCTTTAGATCTATGCCCTTGTTGTGGTCTTATGATTGGCAGAAAGTGTTTCCATGCCCAAAATAGAAAAATGCTATCTTCTGAGTTCTGGAGATCAGGGTATATTGTCCCTGTTCTTCATTGTTCAACCCCTACCCTTGGCCTGGTTCATATCCACTGTCTTTCCCAACCCTAGACTTTAGAGATTTGGGGTTTGTGTTCCTTTTTTATTTTATTTTTTTCTTAGAATGTCATGCACTCCTTATGTAAATATTTCCCTCCTCACTGGAGACTAGATCTCATACCATGGGACAAGGAGGGTTACATTAAATAAAAGGCTTTGTTATATCCTTTTCCCAGATGTTGACTACCTATAGCTTCTAGAACATTTGCATAACAAATCTGAACCTGTATTAATATACCGAGATTCTCTTTGTGTTTTTATATCAATCAACCATAATAATTCTACATAAAAATAAAACAACCCACAACACGTTGATATAAAATCATAGTCATTTATTTTTCACCAAGTGTCTTCAAGTTGGCAGATGTTTTAAGCTGCAGTTAGATAAGATTTTACTTTAAACTATAGGATGGGCCCATGTTTGCTCCACATATTTCTCATTGCCCTTGGATCAGAGATTACCAAAACATGTTATTCTCATGGAAAAGTTCAAGCAAAATTTTGCTAGTCCAGTTAGAGCCTTTCCTTTCTTTATATTCACCCTCAATCCATTGATGAAAGCAAAACACATGGCAAAGCCAAAATCAAAGTGCATGGAATACATTCTGTTCATCAGGAAGACATGGCATCGGATCAATAATTCAATTTACCATACTTAGAATGTCATATTTATATTCCTTCTGTAGTTATTTTTATGTAAATACTATTTCAGAAGCTGTTAGAGAGCAGGCTTTATACTCCAGTCAGAATGGCAGCCATCAAGAATATAAATAAAAAATGTGGAGACGATGAGGGGAAAAAAGAACAATTTTACACTGTTGGTGGGACTGTTAATTAGTATAACCGCTATGGAAATCCACATGTAGGTTCCTCAAAGGACTAGGAATGAACCACTCTCTGACCCAGCTATACCACTCCCAGGTATTTATCCTAAAGAATTAAAGTCATCATACTATAACACTACATGCAGACCCACATTTATATCTGCACACTTCACAATAGTCAAACCATGGAACTAGCCTAGGTATCCATCAATGGATGAATAAAGAACATGTGGTATATATACACCATGGAGTTTCATTGAGCCATAAAGAAAAATGAAATTATGTCATTTGCAGGAAAATGTTTGGAACTTGAGAACATTATGATAAGTGAAATAAGCCAAACTTAGAAGGTCAAGGGTTATATGTTTTCTTTTCATATGCAGGAACTAGAGAGGAAAAAGGAAAAGAAAAGAGGAGGATGACAATCTTATGAAAATTGAAGGAAGGTCAGGAGAGTAGAGGAAAGGGACAGGGGGTGGCAGGAGGAGGGGAGATAAAAGGGAAATGCTGGGGAATGATATTGGCCAAATTATGTTGTTAAATTGTGTGCCTGTAGCTGGGTGCAGTGGCATGGGCCTGTAATCCCAGAGGCTTGGGAGGCTGAAGCAGGAGGATGGCAAGTTCAAAGCCAGCCTCAGCAAAAGTGAGGCACTAAGCAACTCAGTGAGACCCTGACTCTAAATTAAAAAGTATAAAATAGGGCTGGGGCTGGGGCTCAGTGGTCGAGTGCTCCTGAATTCAATCCCCAGTACCACCCCCATAAATTGTGTGCATATATTAATATATAACAACTCATTCCACCATTATGTCCAAACTATAATGCACCAATAAAAATATGGAGAAAAAGGAGAACAGGCTTTATAATCAAGTTCATTTGAATTTATATGTTTCCTCCAGCATTCTGCTGGTTATGAGAACTTGGGAAAATTATGTCACCTAGGTCACTGTTATGGTTTGGATGTGAGGTGTCCCCCAAAAGCTCATGTGTGAGACAATGCAAGAAGGTTTAGAGAAATGATGGGGTTATGAGAGCCTTAACTCAATCATTGAATTAATCCTCTCATGAGGATTAACTGAATGGTAAATGAAGGCAGATAGGGTGTGGCTGGAGGAGGTGAGCACTGGGAGCCGTGCCTTTGGGGTATATATCTTGTTACCTGTTGAGTGAAGTCTCTCTGCTTCCTGATCATCATGTGAGCTGCTTCCCTCCACCATGCTCTGCTGCCATGATATTCTGTCTTACCTTGAGCCCTGAGGAATGAAGCCAGCTATCCACAAACTGAGACCTCTGAAACCATGAGTCCCCAAATAAACTTTTCCTCCTCTAAAATTGTTCTTGTCGGGTCTTTTAGCCACAGCAGAGAAAAAGCTGAATAACACAGTCATGAATTCCCCATAAGTCATCTATAATTCCATCACTCAGATATAAACCCTATAAATATTTTGATGTGTTTATTTTTTTCTAAGTTTCTATTAATTTCCCCCACAAATTTGGAATAATACAATATATTTTAAAAACTCCAACTTCAAAATAGCATTTCCCCAGAGAGTAAACATTTCTTGAAAAAGGAGGTTTTTTTTCCTTCTCGCTTTCCCAGTTCTTGCCAGAGTAAAGGCCTCGGTGTTTGAGGATAGGGTAGAGGGACGGTCGCCAGCCACTCTCCTGTCAGAATCACAACGAAACTGAAGTAAAAATACAGATTTTGAAGGCTCTAGACTGACAAAAACAGAATCCCTGAAGCCAATCCTCTGAAATGAGATCTTCCACCTTCAGGATGGGTTGATTTTCATAGTCAATTGTCAGCCCTATAGCAAACAGAACTACTCCTGCTTTCCATTCTTAAAGTCCTAGACATTCAGAGAGGTTATCCAAGTTATTTTCAACAGTTACCAGTTTCAGGGAAAATTATAGTTTTTTTCTTATGTAATATTTTTAAATTTTTTAGTTATCGATGGAAACAATATCTTTATTTTGTTTACTTATTTTTATGTGGTGCTGAGGATTGAACCCAATGTCTCACATGTGTGAAGCAAGTACTCTGCCACTGAGCCACAACCCCAGCCCCAAATTTACAGTTTTTAACTGCTGCCTAATTTTTATCATATGGATACAACAATCTACTTTCCTTTTGCTGGGTATTCAGGTTGTTTCCAATTTGTCACACAAATAATGTTTCAGTAAACATTGTCATACATCTTTGACCACACTTTGGATTACGTTCATATCACTTAATAATGAGGATATATCCTGAGAAATTTGTTGTTAGGTAATTTTGTCATTGTGGGAACATTGTAGAGTATACTTGCACAAACTCAGATGGATATAATGTCACTAGGCAAAAGAATCTTATGGGACCACTGTCATATATATGGTCCATTATTGACTGAAATGCCATTATGTAGTATATGACTATGTTTCTAATAGAAAGATTCCTAGAAGTGTGATCACTGTGCAGAAGAGCATAAACATCTTTAAGGCTCTTGATGAGTATTATACTGCCAAACTGCTTACCAGAAAGATCATACCAATCTACTCTCCCACAAATATAATCTTTAGAGGTTATTGTTAATAGCAGCTCCAAAATGATCATTTGAGAGTAATAATGTAGGGGCTGCAGAGTGACTCAGAGGTAGAGCACTTCCTTAACATGCATGAGTTCCTGGGTTCAATCCCCAGTGCTGGGGGAAGGGTGAAAGAGGGTGAAAATGTGAAACTTCTCCAAAATAAAATTGAATACAATTTAATACAATTTTCTTTTAAAATTTAAGTTGAAAGTGCAGTCACGCTTTGGATTTGCAAAATGATCTAATTTTATTAAATATGCTAAAAGTTGATGTTCTATAGCTGAGTGTTTATAGAAATCAAACTATAAATGGTTGCTGTGGGAGCCTTGCAAATAATCTTCAGAGAGTCCCATGTAACCAAAAATATGAATGATAAATTAAAAAAAGAGAGAGAGAGAGAGAGAGAGTAGAAAATAAACCAGAATCTGTCACTACAATTGTTAGGAGAAAAAAAAAATGACAAAACTAACCAAAGCTAGATATGATATATAAACAATACAGAGGGACTTGAGAAATAATTTGAGGGGGCAATGCCTAATGTCCTAATTAAAATAATGTAAATGGAGGTGACTCTAGGAGACTCTGAAATCAACCTTTAAATTGTCGCTTAAGTGATCAGGATGGAAACACTGAGAAGGAAGCTCACAGAGGTGTTCAGAGTGCAACCTGCAGCACCCTTCTCACAGCTACTCTGGGCAGTGGGCTCTGCTGGCCTCTGAGGCCCTACCAGACTCACAAGAGTGCATTTCTGAGGGCCTCTGTGCCTCGGGGTCCAGCCTTTCAGAGGCTCCTTTCCTCCATGTGTCCATATGACTCCTTTTCCTCTTTCAAGGAACCCTCCCCCCTACTCATACTGAACATTACTGTGTAGAAGGTTGCTAAGATGGAGGGGTCATGGGGAAGGGTCACACTGCCCATTATGCCGCAAACCTCTTAAAATTACCTTTTAGGCTTTCTTGTCCTTTTGATCACTCCCTGCTGGCAGTTTCTGATTAGCCTTTACTTCAACAATGTCCCAGCCTCCCCCACTCCTCTCCTCACTCCTCCACCCTACAGGGAGCACCTTCCTACACCCCAGCCCCCAAGAAAAATTAATTTCCTGCTTCTGCAAGCGCAGACTCTTTTTGGTTGCCTGAGCCCTAGCCAGGCCTCATGCCCTAGGGGTTTATCATGGTATTTCCTGAAACAAAGACAGTTACTTTTCCCAGGGAAAATTCTGCTAATAGATCTTACCACTGAGTGACACTCCCCAAAGGTGATCTGATTCAACATCTGCCTGCCTTTGACCAGTGACTGAGACTCAGAGATGAAAGAAACTGCCCCAAGTTCAAGTTCATAGGTAAGTGGTAAGGACAAGAATCCAGGTTTTCTATTTCTAAAGTGGTGCTATTCTTTCTTATTTAGAGTGCTCAACCAATGAGCAACACATCCAGCCTTTTTTAGTTTAGGTTTTATTTTGAGTTGCCCTGGCTGGCTTCAGGTTTTCAGCCTCCTTCAGCCTCCTTGTCGATGGGATTATATGCTGGTAGCAGGCCCGCCCTGGCCCCTGGGGACTCAACCCCCAGTTCTTTGTTATGCATGTCAATGTGGCCAGCTCACAAGGCCGTGATGCGGGCTTGTGGTTCCCTGTTTATCTGCCTAGAGCATATGTGTCTCTCGGGAACATCTTGACCTGTTCGAGCCTCCTGATAGGGGACGGTGACTTGACGGTAACCCAAGGACGCAGTTATTACTCTTCCCTCCTCACTTTTGAGTGATTTCCCGCAGCTGTTAAAAAGATATATAAGGGGAACAAATTTGGCAATAAAGCACGCACATGCTCCCTCCTGGATGAAGAACCTTGGTGTCCTGTGTATTTTTTAACCCCGCCATCCCTCGCCAGACTTGGCTCCGTTAGCCGGACGCGGAATCTGGAGGTCCCCACCGAGATCCGGAAAGTAGGGGTAAGCGTACGGGGCTCACCTTCTAAAGGTAGAAGGGGGAGGATTGGTTTAGAGATAATTTAAAGAGACAGGGTACGTACCATGGGTAACTCCACAGCGAAGGTTCGTCTGGCCAACGAACTAAAAGAGCTGTTAAATACACAAGGAACAGGAATAAAAACTAAGACTGCAACCGAATTTGTTGAAGTTATCGTCCAGGCTTGTCCTTGGTTTCTGACAGGAGGATTTCTCAATAACAGTGACTGGGACCTGGTGAGATATGACCTTCAGAAGTTACTGAGGGACCAGGGTCCGGATAGAGTCCCAATTGCTACTTTCTCTCTATGGAGATTGGTTAAGGATGCTCTTTTAACTGACAAAGTAAAGATTAAGGAACAACTTGCTGAATGTGAACAGGCCCTTAATCAGGTGCAGGAGGAACAAATGGCAGAATCCTTAAAGGATGAGGGTCCTCTTGAGGGCTCGGGCTCAGGGGGTAAGAAACGCCTCCAGACTTCTAAGTCCGAAAAGGATCTTGAGGACCTCAGTTCTCTTTCTGAGGAAGAGGAGGGATTAGAAAGAGAGATAGAAGAACTAGAGGGTCAATTGAGGAAGTCAAGATTAAAAACGCCTACGGCCCCATCACTGTTGCACTTCCTCCTTATAATCCCGATTGGGATGAAGACAACCCCAGAAGGCGCGGGGGTGTTCAGTGGCAGCCGAAGACAGTCCAAACTTTTCCGGTGATTGAAAACTTGGGTGCCGATGGACAACCGGCCAGAGCGCATGTTCCTTTAGCCTTTAAGGATATTAAACAAATAAAGGAGGCAGTTACTAATTATGGACCCCATGCCCCCTTTACATTGACTCTCTTCGAGTCTTTCTCTGTCAATCAACTGACACCTAGTGATTGGCAACAGCTTTGCAGGGCTGTGTTGTCCGGAGGGGATTTTTTGTTGTGGAAAAGTGAAAATCAAGAGAGGTGTTGCGAGCTAGCCCGAGTCAATCAGGACGCCGGCTTCCCACGGCGTAACCTTGAAATGTTAACAGGCTCGGGACAATATGCTGTCATAAATCAGCAAATTAATTATGATCCTGGGATCTATGCTCAGATAGCCACAGCAGCCGTTCAGGCCTGGAAGGCTCTACCTGTTTCAAATGCTGAAACAAAAATTTCAAAAATTGCTCAAGGACCCTCTGAGCCTTATTTTGACTTCATAGCCCGATTGATGCAGATAGCGGGAAAGATATTCCCTAACTTGGAACAAGCCATGCCGGTCATTAAACAATTTGGAGCAGCGAGTGCTGTTCTAAGTTTGATGCTCAGGGACGCCCACTACAGCCGGGAAACGGGAACAGGGGCCCGCCCCGGGCCCCGGAAGCCAAGGTGTACGGGGCAATCCAGGGACGGAATGGTGCCCCGGGGAGTGGGCGACTTCGTCATCTTCCTCAGACCAACCCCTTTCTATCTGGGAGCTCCCAAGGGGAACGCCGGGAAGTGCAGGATTGGACCTCAGTTCCACCTCCCGAGCAGTACTGACTCCGCAGATGGGTCCCCAGACCCTGCTGACTGGAGCCTTTGGCCCTTTGCTGGAGGGAACTGTGGGACTGATACTGGGAAGAGGCAGCACTCTACATAAAGGGCTCAGAATTCTTACAGGTGTGGTTGATGGTGATTACCACGGGGAGTTAAAAATTGTTGCCGAGGCTACCCAAGGGATCGTTATTATTCCTCCCGGAGAACGCATAGCACAATTATTGCTGCTGTCGGCGGCGTCCCTACCCAGCCGCGCCCTACAGGCAGCCCGGGGTAATAGCAGTTTTGGTTCCACCGGCATCCCTCAAACCTTTTGGGTAGCACACTTGGACTCCCGACCACAGTTAACCATTAAAATACAGGATAAAATCTTCAAGGGGATATTAGATTCGGCTATCCCTAAAGATTGGCATCTTATTATTTTGGACCTAAAAGATTGCTTCTTTTCTATTCCCCTGGCCCCCCAGGATCGCAAACGTTTTGCTTTCTCTTTACCTTCAATAAATTTTAGGGAACCCTATCAGCGGTTTGAATGGACTGTCTTACCTCAAGGAATGGCCAATAGCCCTACTATGTGTCAGTACTTTATAGCAAAAATTCTGCAACCCTTTAGGCAACAATTCCCAAACTTTTACCTCGTCCATTATATGGATGATATATTGTTGGCAGGCCCTGATAGGAAAGCACTTTTCTGGTCTTATGAAGTCCTCCAGTCCCTGTTAAAGGGGGCCGGACTGATTATAGCCCCAGAGAAGGTGCAGATTCAGTATCCTTATAACTACCTAGGATATACTATTAACAAGGTAGGGATCACTCCCCAGAGGCCTCAATTTCAGGTGAACCAGCTCAAAACCCTGCACCAATGGCAGACATTTCTGGGGGAAATCCAATGGCTGCGGCCTTCCCTCCATGTCCCTACTGGTGAACTTAAACCCCTGTATGACCTTTTGAGAGGAGACCCCTCACCCACCTCCCCGCGAAAACCAACTCCAGAAGCCTTGAAGGCGCTTAGATTGATAGAGACAGCCTTACAAGAGATGCAGGTGATGCAGGTGGACTACTCCCAGTCCTTGTTATTCATTGTTCTGCCATCAAAACTCACCCCGACTGGAGTCTTTTGGCAGACTGGTCCTATTTATTGGGTTCACTTACCTGCATCCCCCTCCCGGGTCTTGATACCTTTCCATGATCTGGTAATACAATTAGTTTGGAAAGCAAAATATCTAGGAGATGCCTTGTTTGGGAAAACCTTTGATGTTCTCATATTACCATATAATCAAGACATTCTTTCTAAATTAAGACAGGAACATGATCTCTGGTGTCTTTTCTTCTGTAGTTTCATGGGACAGGTTGACAATCACTACCCTAAAAGCAGGCTCCTTGAAAGTCTAAAGACATGTCCAATAATTTTCCCAAAGATCCTTAAAAAAGATCCTCTCCCGGGGACACAAACCGTCTTCACTGACGGGGCCAAAAATGGGTTTGCTGTCGTTTCAGATGGGACCCAAGTCATCCGCAAGAGAGTGGCCGATTGTTCGGCCCAAAAAGGGGAGGTTGCAGCCTTAATATTGGCCTTACAGACCTATAGCTCGGTGCCCCTTAATGTTTTCACAGACAGTCGCTATATTGCCAGGCTCGCCTTCACGATTGAGATGGCACCTTATATTGGAAAACAATCCACTATCATGGATCAACTACAAACAGTGCAGCTTCTTATATGGGCTAGGGCAGACCCCCTCTTCATAGGTCACATTAGAAGTCATTCTGGACTTCCAGGTCCTCTGGCGGCGGGCAACGCCATGGCAGACGCTGCCACACATGCCACTAATTTTATATATACAATAACTGAGTATGATAAGGCCCTACAACTTCATAATAAATTTCACCTAAACGCACAAACTTTGCGCTTCCGCTCAGGATGTTCCCGGGATCAAGCTTTAAAAATTGTCTCCCTATGTCCTACTTGTACACCTTTTATCCATTCCCCTTCTCTGGGAGTCAACCCAAGGGGCCTTCAGCCAAATGACATCTGGCAAACTGATGTAACTCATATTCCTAGTTTTGGAAAACTGTCTTTTGTGCATGTCAGTATAGGCACGTTCTCTGGTTTTATCTCCGCTAGTTTACATTCAGGAGAAAAGGATAAGGATGTGATACAGCACTATGTTAAAACCTTTTCCTTTATGGGAACCCCTCGATGTATAAAAACAGATAATGGCCCAGCTTATATTAGTCAAACCTTCCAAAAATTTTGCTCACAGTGGGATATTATACACAAAACAGGAATCCCATATAACCCCCAAGGACAGGCCATTGTTGAACGGGCCCATCAACATCTTAAAACCTATTTGCAAAAAACAAAAGAGGGGGAGATATACCAGAATTGTCAGGGACCACAAGCACTCCTAAGCATAACTCTATTCACTTTAAATTTTTTGCTCACTGACGCCGAAGGCCGTACAGCGGCGCAGCGTCACTTTTCCCCTCCCACCATACAAAAAGCACAGAGAAGGTGGAAGGATCTGGCTACAGGGAAGTGGCAACCCCCTGCTCCACTCTTGGCTAGAGTGAGAGGAGCTGTATGTGTCTTCCCTCCAGGGACGGAAAAACCCATTTGGATCCCGGAGCGCTGCACCAGACCCGTGAATGAAAATTCAAGACAAAATGAAGTTCCCAAGATGGCTGATCCTGCCGCTGTTGTTCTCACCCCTTCAAGTGAGTGCCGAGACACACCTCATGAGCTGGACACCGCTTGTGGCATTCCTTCTGGACAGGTTTGTTGAAGGAGGGCTTGACCCCCCACCTGGGAATATTCATGAATATCTTTTTGGAGCCCCTTGTGAGTGTAAGGGAGGGCCCCGGCACTCGGCCCCCTCTGGTTATATCCAGAGTGTTGATTGTGGGACTAAAGTAGCCTACATGGCGGCTGAACTCAATCAAAACATCAGCGGATTTGAGCAACCAAAATGGGTATGTGTTAATAAGCCCGGACTTGTTGTCCCTAATCCAACCTAGACTCTTGGAAGCTGTCCCGCCATTTGTCATTACACCCCGGCGATGCACATCTCCTGTTATACATTGGCCTCAATTTGTGTTAATAATCAAGGAAAACAGTATTTTGAGGCCATCCTAACTAACACCCGTGGAGAAGAGGGGACCACTTATAATTTTATTCCTTTTCTTGGTGACCGGGGATGAGAAAGAATCACGACTCGGTTAAAGGAGGCGGGATGTGAGGGCGTCGTGGGTAAACACTCCTGCTGGCCCATGCAGGCCCCCATTGGAGTCTCTGATGGAGGGGGACCCACTGATGCTATCAAACACCTTCAGGTGATTAAGCTTTTAAAGCCGGAGATCCCTAAGCCTACATACCACCCCTTGATATTGCCCAAATCCCAGCTTCCTGATTTAGATGCCAATACATTAGATATCCTAGAAACTACCTTTTCTTTACTTAACAGTTCCAATCCTACCCTTGCTGGTGATTGCTGGCTCTGCATGACTGCATCTGCCGTCACCTGCAGTCCCCATTAATTATACCATTGATGATGACAACAGATGTCAGTCTGGGCTACCCTTTAAGGTGCAGCCTCTAGGTGGTTTTATGTCTTGCCTTCTGGGCATGATGCAAAATAATACCTATGATGTTGATGTTGGAGTCTCTTCCTTTGGGAACTGCTCATTAGTAAAGAATTACTCTTCACCTACTCCGCCCATTTGTCCCCCTAATGGTACAGTTTTTATGTGTGGTGGAAATTTAGTTTTTCCCAGGCTCCCAGCAAATTGGACTGGCAGTTGCGTTCTGGCATTACTGCTTCCTGATATCACGATTATCTCAGGAGATGAGCCCCTGCCCATCCCCAGCCTAGACACTCTAGTGAGAAGACACAGGCGAGCTATACAGGCTCTACCACACTGGGGATAACGGCTGCTGTGGGCACAGGCACAGCTGGACTGGGTACAGCGATACATTCTTATCGCCATCTATCTCAGCAGCTTATAGATGATGTGCAGACCCTATCTGGCACTATTAGGGACCTACAAGACCAAATTGACTCTTTGGCAGAAGTAGTCCTCCAAAATAGGCGAGGCCTAGACTTACTGACTGCCAATCAGGGGGGAATCTGTTTAGCCTTAGGAGAAAGGTGCTGCTTCTATGCCAATAAATCAGGCATAGTTCGCACTAAAATCAAGGAGCTTCAAGAAGACCTAGAGAAAAGGAGAAAAGAATTATTCGAGAACCCTCTTTGGACTGGGATGAATGGGTTCCTGCCCTACCTTCTTCCCCTCCTGGGGCCCTTACTGGGTCTTCTTTTGATTGCAACCTTGGGACCTTGTGTTGCAAATAGGATAACTCAATTTATTAAGGACCAGATTAACATTTTAACCTCCAAGCCAATACAGGTTCACTACCAACGCCTGGAGATGGACGACTCCGCCCACGAGGTGTACTTACGACCCATCCGGAGATGAGATGTAACTGGACAGGAGCCAATACCCGAGCCCTCCTATGTATGCCTGCTTTTGCCCAGGTCCCTAATTACCCTGCTGACTTGGTGCCGTCATCCCAGACCCTTACATTCAGAAAGCTCCCTGGTCATAGCTATCCCACTGGCAAAGATGATGACTGGGATCCGCAGTTGTGTCCTGCTGGCCATGACATCCTAACTGAAAAGTGTCTGTTTACGTAGGACAAGAGCTGATCTTGTAGCACCCAGTGACGGGCAACTTCCACGCTTGCACTGCAACCTAAGCCAGGGGAATGGGGCCTCCCCAGAGACGGGTAAGCAGTGCAGGGGTGGTGGACGACCTAAGACAGGGGCTACTTGATTCCCATTGACATGCAAAAAACAAAAAAGGGGGACTTGCTGGTAGCAGGCCCGCCCTGGCCCCTGGGGACTCAACCCCCAGTTCTTTGTTATGCATGTCAATGTGGCCAGCTCACAAGGCCGTGATGCGGACTTGTGGTTCCCTGTTTATCTGCCTAGAGCATATGTGTCTCTTGGGAACATCTTGACCTGTTCGAGCCTCCTGATAGGGGACGGTGACTTGACGGTAACCCAAAGACGCAGTTATTACTCTTCCCTCCTCACTTTTGAGTGATTTCCCGCAGCTGTTAAAAAGATATATAAGGGGAACAAATTTGGCAATAAAGCGTGCACATGCTCCCTCCTGGATGAAGAACCTTGGTGTCCTGTGTATTTTTTAACCCCGCCGTCCCTCGCTGGACTTGGCTCCATTAGCCGGATGCGGCAATTATAGGCATGGGCCTCTACTCCCAGAGCCATTCTTTGTTTCTGATACAAGTTAATAACTCACCTCAGAGAGCCGACTTGGTCTGTTATCAAAAGCAGCATCTTTGTCACCATTCTTTGTCCTTTTATTTTTATTGGTAATAATTTCTACGAGTAACTGAGTTGGGTAATTCAAAGTTTCTTTTTGCTGGATTAAACAGTCAGAGAACTGCTAACGTGAATGCTATCAGACTTTGTAGATATAGAAATTACCTACCCCTATCTCCTATCACTTCCCTTCTCTCAGAAAAGTCAGACCAGATAAAGAGTTTAAACAGAGTTGGAAATAACACAAATTTTGCAACTAAATCATATTTCCCACTGGCTTCCAAATTTAATGATGTTTTATCACAAGAGAAAAAAACGTTTGCCTGTAAGATAAATAACATTTAAGAAAGCAAAAAAGGGCTGGGGTTGTGGCTCAGTGGTAGAGTGCTTGCCTAGCATGCATGAGGCATGGGGTTCTATCACCAGCACCACATAAAATAAAAACTAAACAAAAAAAATTAAGGTAGTGTGTCCATCTACAACCAAAATATTAAAAAAAAAAAAAAGAAAGTGAAAAGGTCTTATAAACTAGTCTTCAAAAAAAAAAAAAAAAATCAAAGTAAGCTGTAAACCAGGCAAGGTTGTGTATGGCTATAATCCCAGTGACTCTGGACACAGGTAGGAGGATCACAAGTTCAAGGTCAGCTGGGACAACTTGGTGAGACTCTCTTTTAAATTAAAAAGTAAAAAGGGCTGGGGTTATAGCTGTGTTGAAGACCTCTGGGTTCCATCCCTCTTATTACAAAAAATAAGCCAAAAAACCCAAAACAAACAAAAGCAACAACAAAAAAACAAAGGAAGCCACATGTGGTTACTCTACTGAATTAAAACCAAATCAACATATTATACCAAGCTGCAGAAAGGCTATCTGCCCAGACTGGAACATGACTTAAAAATCGCTTGCTGGTGCCTTTTTACAGCTAGTCTCTGAGTCTAACCGAAGACCAGGACAAGATTTCCCTTAGAATGTGTGGCAGGAATAAGGAGCTGAAGGCTTACCTCCTTGACCTGGCAAGGGCTGCTTTTAATATCTATTTTTAAAATAGCAAAAACTACACACTTGTACACACACACATATGCTTATAACCACTGCACGTGTGCTATTTAAAATGGCCTATTTGAATAATGGCAAAATTCTGACAAAACAATCTTAAATTTCACATGGTACTTATTTGGTTGTTGTTTTTTGACAACAATTAGCTAATCAAATGAGCTTTTTTGGGGGGCTGGGGATGTGGCTCAAGTGGTAGCTCGCTCGCCTAGCATGCGTGAGGCACTGGGTTCGATTCTTAGCACCACATAAAAACAAAATAAAGATATTGTGTCCACCTAAAACTAAAAAATAAATATTAAAAAAAAATCAGCTATTTCTGAGACCACCTCTGGTGTGATTGCTAAAAATGTCTTTCATATAAAGAAGGTGATTTTAAAGGCTGTTTTCCAGGAGGAGATATATTCAATTAGTCTATCATGGGGGTGGGGTGGGGGCGGAGAACAAATAACCTACCAGAGGCACCTGGGATATAAACATGGATAAACTTCTATTACAAGTGGAATTTAACTAGCCATGGTGGCACATGCCTGTAATCCCACAGACTTGGGAGGCTGAGGGAGCAGAATAGAAAATTCACTTTCAACAACTTTGGAAGACTCTGGTTTGAAAAATAAAAATTAAAAAGGGATGGAGCTCAGTAGTACAGCACCTATGGGTTCAATCCTCAGTACCAAAAAACAGAACAAAACCCAGATCTATAGAAAGAAACATCACATTGGTGAAAAAATAATAATAATAATAGAATTAGAATTTAGTTTATTGAACCTAACAATGTCAATTCAGAAAAGAAAATTTCAAAAACCAGATGTGGTATTAATTTTAAAACAAATTACTAGCTGGGTATGATGGTGTACGCCTGTAATTCCAGGAGCTTGTGAGGCTCAGGCAGGAGGATCACAAATTGAGGCCAGCCTAAGCAACTTAGTGAGGCCCTAAGCAACTTAGCAAGAGAGCTTGTCTCAAAATAAAAAATAAAAAGAGCTGGAGATGTGGCTCAGTGGTTAAGTGCCCTTGGGTTCAATCTCTAGGACCACCACCCCCCCCCCCGCCAAAAAAAAGAAAAATTACTGAGGCACTATCATCGTGTTAAATATTTGATAACAACAACAATTTTCTAAAACTATGTAACTTCTCTGAGGATTGTAAGATTGAATAATATAGTAACCTTTTCAGCTACATCTCCTTGCTTCTTCTCTCAAAAATGCTATGAGAGCCACTGATATAATTTTTCTGAATAACTTTGAACAGGGCTATTCCCATCGTATCTTGTACCAGGCAATTGTTTATTGTGTAAAATGCCAACAATGCTACACTTCTAGAACTATTTCTTAGGTTTAAATTTATACGATAAAAACAAACTTTTTCCCCCTTTGGGAACTGGGGATTGAATCCAGGGGTGTTTACTACTGATCTAAATGCCCAATCATTTTTTTTTAAATTTTGCTTAATTTTTTAAATTTTGCTTTGTTTTGTTGTGTTGCTAGGGATTGAACCCAGGGACCTGTATATGGGAGGCAAGCACCCTAACACATGCCCAGCGCCCCAGCACCCCCCACCCACCCCGCCTTTTTTAAAAATTTTAAGACAGGGTTCTACTAAATTACCCATGGTGACTTTGAACTTCAGATCCTCCTGCCTCAATCTTCTGAGTTTCTGGGATTTTAGAAATTCTTTATTTGAGCAAAATTACTGACAACTCTAGTTTTGAGACAACAGACTAATTTCCTTCTTTGACATTTTCCACTCTTTTTTTGTACTGGTGATTGAATCCATGGGTTCTTTACCACTGAGCTACATCCCCATTTTTTTGAGACAGGGCCTTGCTAAGTCGCTGAGGCTGGCCTCAAACTTTTGATTCTCAGCTTCCTGAGTCACTGGGGTTACTAGTGTGTGCCACTGTGCCTGGCTCCATTTCCTCTTCTTTTATGTTAGAAAAAAAAAAAAAGAAGAAAGAAAGAAAAAAAAAAGCTAAAATCCTAGAGTAATTTAGCAAATATTACTGCGCACCTTCTTTGGTGCATATGCATATGCACAAATGTTTCAAAAGTATCTAAGTGTCCAATGAAGAGAAACTGAATAAAACTAGATAACCAGGATCACCAGCATTTCTATAAATGACCTGCTGGTTTTGTGTAGATCAACTTCTTGGCCTTCCTAAGCCTAGTGACCATGCTCTTGCCCTGGATCTGACTCACTGTCTTAGTTCTCCTTGCTAGAGCTAGATCCCAGTAAGAAGCATGTTTAGTGCTGGGCATCATGATCTGCATATGCAAAGGCAGGTCATCAAAGGGGTGAAGAATGGAGCCCAGTTAATGGGGGTGGAAGTTCAGGGAATGGGGACACTGTAAGAATTCAGAGGCCAGGCTGACTGGTAATGTTGAAGGGAGGGAGGAGACGGCTTAGCCTGGTTCTACGGGAATAGCACCTAACCTAGCTGAGCCTAGATTCTTCATTTGTAAAATCAGCAAGTAGGCTTGAAGATCTTAAAGATCTAAATGTTTGTGAATCTATAATTTTGTGGGGAAATTAATTTCAGCTCAATTCAAGGAAAAGCTTTCTCTGAATCAACCAGTTTTTCCATAATAGGCAGCTTCAGGAGGTGGTGACCTCTATTGGTAGGAACAGAGATGGGGTGAACATCTGTCAGGAATCTGTGCTAGGATCTCCTGCGTCCACTGGATCAGTTGGACTAGGTTACTGCTAAAGTCTTCCAAAGTTTTCTAGAAACTTTTCCTCTTTTAAGTAGGGGCCATATTAGCTTTCACTGTAGCAGCGCTGAAGTACTCTAACTTCCAGCAAGAAGAGGGAAAGGGCAAAAGTCCGTAGGACTTAACATCCCCCATTGCCCTCTATTGAGTGAGAAGCCTTGTACCAGTACCTGACTACAGCATCTCTAACTCTACTTGCAATTCCACAAGGTAGTTATTATTCTCTTTTTATAAAAGGCAAGTGAGGCTCAGAGAGGTTAAGTAACTTATCAAGGTCATACAGCTAGTGAGTGAGTTAGGGAATTTGACTCTAGATCTGCTGACTTCAACACAACACCTTGCATGATGTTTTTCCATCTCAGAGGAGCAGCAGAATGGGAGGATTCAAGGAATACAGAGAAGGGGCAGAATGTCAGGAAAGCCACATGCACTATAAATTAGAAATGATGAACTAAAGACTACATTTGCATGGTCTGTGGGCAGAGAGGGGGTGTTTGCTTACATGCTGAGTATGAGAGGCCACCGTACTAAGAGCAGACATTTAATTGCTAAACAAGGTGTTTTTTTTTTTTCCCTACACCAAGACCTTAGAACACATTAGCATTTTCTAAGGTCTGCTACAACGAAGTCTTCTATAAGATAATGCAAAATCCCTGACAACTAAGTCTACAATATCCATGAGTGAAAGTACAACCCACACCCAAATTTCCTCTCTGTCCCCACTCACTTAAGGTATGTGATGTTTAGCAAGTGTTGGGTATATTTGGCTCCTATGACTTCACAAACATGGTCTGTGAATCACCCAACAGAATCACTTGGGATACAGGTTTCTGGATTTCCCCCATTCAAACCACAGAACTGATCTCCAGTTCTGAAATATGGACTTTGAACAAGTGTTGAGGTTATTCATGTGTAAGTTGGAGTTTTTGAACTACTGACTCTGCTATCTGAAGATCAGGGATCTCAGATAAGGCACAATCAAGCTATTTATGTGTTTAAAAAGCCATTCTCTGGGAGAAAACAGAATTAAATAAATTGAATCATTTTTTTTTTTTTTACTTTCTATAAAGCAATCTGGGAACTGTATCCAAAATCCTATATTGAGAGGTAACATATAGTTGTGAGTAAAAGGTGAGCTTTGGAGTGAAACCTAGGTTGTGGTTTTAACCTAGTTATTTGTCTTGGGTAAGTTAACTCTAAACCTCAGTTTTATCATCTGTAATATGGGAATGAGAAAACCAACCTCATTGGCTAGTGAAGAATAAATGAGTCTGTTTATCTAAAGCCCTATGTGCTATGCCAGGTCAGAATACAGATGTGGTCAATTTATCTTTTTTTTTTTTAATTTTTTTTATATGTTTTTTTTAATTTTTGGCAGACACAACATCTTTGTTTGTATGTGGTGGTGCTGAGGATCGAACCCGGGGCCGCACGCATGCCAGGCGAGCGGGCTACCGCTTAAGCCACATCCCCAGCCCCGTGGTCAATTTATCTTAAGGATTTCAATATAACTGGAAAAATTCTCACAATGAAAAAAAAACTAAAAAATATGAAAAGGCAAATATCCACAGGAAGCAGAAGAGTAGAAACTATGAGGATTGAGCAACCTTATAGACTCTCCTGGGAAGTTTTATTATGGAAGAATAAACCAGAATCCTTTGCCCAGCCACTTACAATGACAAGTTAGATGCCCAGCTCAGAGGCCACCACTTTTGGAGTATCTGCTGGGATTCCCTTACTGGGGATATCCCCAATTTTAGGCAATTACCAGTGTTGGATCTTTATTATTTGACTTGTATTCCCTTCGACAACAGGTTTATTAATGAAAGTTACTTTTTACTCTTTTATTGCTAGGTTACACATTTATGTACTTAAATGTATTGCAGTACAGCTTAGATATTGCCCACTTGCACCTCCAGAGCCACTCTACACCCTGCCCTATTGTGGCTGTAGGGAGTTCCGTTGCTCCCAGGCTTCTGATGCAGGTGGCCATTAGGGCAGGAGCAGGAGGAGAGGAAGATGATGTTTATTCCTGTGGTTCCCAGCATGTCATGCTGCAGTGAGCAGTGACTACATTCCACTCAAGTCTAATTCTATTAAGCAGTTCTCTCTTGGTTCCATTAAGTAGTCCTTCCTGTCACCCTCAGAACGAGGGTTTGTAATGGCTCCTGTTGCTGCTAGTGGCAGGGGTCTTCCCTAGCCCTTGTTATCTGTTAACTCCATTTACCACTCTAAAGGGTACTTCTCTTAGATTTTTAATCACCCTAAGTGTGCCATCTGTTTCCCACTGGGAACCTGACTAATACATGTACTAAAAGCCTTACTAAAGAAAGTCTCCTCACTCTTATTGTTCTTTCCTTTATTGATTATCTATATATTTCTAATTTGATCATACCATTTTTTTGATTTATCAATCTTAACCATTATCTAGTTATTTTCCATTGAGTTAATGCCACTTAGCTTTCCCACACCTCTCTTCCCAGCATCATTAGAACCCAGTATTTTTTCTTTCAATTAGATAGGTGAATGTAAAGACAGCCTTTATTCTTAGATAGGATGACTCAATATCATAAGGATACCTGTTATGCCTAAGTTGACTTATAATGTAATGTGATCCCAAAGAAATACCAACGACTCTTTTGGAGCTTGACAAGCTGGTACTTCATAAGAAGAAATAAATTGTCAAGAATAGGCAGGAAAACACCAAAGGAAAAATTTACAAGGGGGATCAGGCCTATCAGACATCAAAACACACTAGAAAGTCTTAATAATTAAACAGTGGGGTATGCCCATATTTTAAAAAGTACACTAGTAGAAAAGAAAGTACAGAAGTAGACCCAAATACACATGAAACACTTATACATGGTAAAAGTGGCACCTCAAAAAGCATGGGCTAAAAAGATGTTTAAATAAATGGTCCTGGAATAACTAGTTATATGCTTAGAAAAAAAATGGTACAATTAGATTCATACCTCATACTAGCATAAGAACAAATTTCAACTGGATCAGGGATCTAATATTAATAAGAAGTCATACACATCTTATTAGAAAATGAGTGAATTCCTTTCTAACCTGGAAAGGCTACGGGATAAGCTTCCTATTAATAATTTGGAATTAAGTGGAATTAAAGAAAAGATTGATAAACTTCACTACATAAAAGCAAAGATTTGTGTGTGTGTGTGTGTGTGTGTGTGTGTGAAAAACACCATAAATAAAATGAAAATATATTTAAAACTTGGGAGAAAAATATCAATAATATCTATCACGGATAAAGGACTTATATACGTAATCATATATAAGTCACACAAATTGAGGAGAAAAATAGAAAACTCAGAAGAATAGGCAAGAAACATGAATAGAAAATGTAAAATAGATGATCCTAAATACATGAAAATATATTTCTTCTTATTCATAATAAAAGAATTACAAATTGAAACTATACTGAAATACGATTTCTTACCTATAAGATGGACAAAAATTAAAAAAATCATAATTACACTGTTGGTAGGTTGTAGGGAAATAGGCACTATTACACAGTGTTGGTAGACAGCAAATTGGTATAATCTCTTCTTTTGGGGGGATGGGGTGGTACCAGGGATTGAACTCAGAGGCACTTGGCCACTGAGCCACATCCCCAGCCCCATTTTGTATTTTATTTAGAGACAGGGACTCACTAAGTTGCTTAGAACCTTGCTAAATTGCTGAGGCTGGCTTTGAACTCAAGATCCTCCTGTCTCAGCCTCTTGAATGGCTGGGATTACGGGTGTGTGCCACTGCACCTGGATTGGTATAATCTTTATGGTGAAAAATGTCACAATATATATTTAAAATGCACACACAGGCACATATACTATTTTTTGATCTAGGAATCTCACTCCCAAAAATTTACCCCAAAGATAAACCAACAATGCAACACATATATTCATAGCATCTTTGTTTATAAGTTACATGTACTGGAAACTATTGACATGCCCATATATATAAAACATGAGTACCATGAAGCTGTTGAAAAAAGAAGAGGAAGATCTCTATGAACTAATATGGAGCAATTGCCAGGATCTATTGTCAAATGAAGAAAGCAAAGTGCAAAACAGTTTCAGTAATATGCTACTTCTTTTTTTGTAAAAGAGAATAGGAATAAGAAAATATGCCTGTATATATTCATTTATGCAAAAAAAAAATAGGAGAAATACACCAAAGATGAGCAAGACTTGTTACCCTCAGGGATTGGGTGGAATTGGGTTGCAAAGAAAAGAAAAAAAAATCATCAAAGATGGTGGTGAGGGGAACTAAAGTGGGAAAAGCAGAAACAAATAAACCAGCCAAATTTCAAATGAATAAGATAACCAGCACCTCAGGAGGAAAATAAAACTCCAGTAATTTTAAGCCCTGTGTTCAGACATTACATCCTTAGTCTAAAGACAAAAGAACTCTCAACAAATATTAGATAGAAGACTAGACAATAGGCTTCTTTTTCAAAGAAGCATGAGTAGTCTGTGTATTCTAGGGTTGAGCAAATAAGTAAATATATTGCAGATAATGAGAGCCAGGTTTTTGTTGGAAAAGAGTTACAAATATAAAAAGTAGGAAGGAGAATGAATCCTGTTTCAGTGTAACCTTGGATTTTTTGATATAGTGGTACTAGATAAATATGATATCTAGTGGTACTAGATAAAAATGATAGGTACAGATTTGCATGCATATGTATTTACAGATAATCCACTTCTAAAAATCCTCCAACTAAGAGGGTCTAGAATCAATGATAGTCCAATAGCAATAAGCATATCCATCATGCAGATCTTGGTTCCTATATATTGTTCTTGGCTAAATAGTAGTAGGGCCTCTTAAATAAATGTTATTATTATTATTACCAGTAGTAGTAGTAGTAGTAGTAGCAGCAGCAGCACTGGAGACTTAACCCTGGGGTGCTTTACCCCTGAGCTATATCCCTAGCCCCCCTTTCTAAAAATATAATATATATTTTTTTAAAAAGGGGGGCTAGGGATATAGCTCAGGGGTAAAGCACAATATCTTTATTTTATTTTTTAATGTGGTGCTGAGGATCGAACCCAGTGCCTCATGCATGTGAGGCAAGTGTTCTATCACTGAGACACAACCCCAGCCCCATCCCTAGCCCTTTGTAAAATTTATATTGAAACAGGGTCTTGCTAAATTGCTTGGACTGACCTCCAATTTGCAATCACTGCACCCGGCAAGTGTTTGATTTTTGGACCGAGGCAGAGAAAGTAAAAGCTGCCAGCTTGAAGGGGCTCTTATTGGCCAAATCTGGGACAATCTGAACGTCAAAATACTTAATAATAGTAAACATTTCTAGCACTTTGAATAAAATCAGAATCCATTAGTTCGCACTAATGAATAGTAAATGGGCAAACCCTTCCTTACTATAGGAAGCCAACTAATAAAAGGAATGACAAAATTAAAATCACCACTTGGCAACCAAAATAATCCATGCAACATAGGAACATTCTATCAAATAAATACTGTACTAATTAAGCCTGGCATGAAGGAGCACACCTGCAATCCCAACAACTCAGGATTGCAAGTTTGAGGCCAGCCTGGGCAATTTAACAAGATCCTGTCTCAAAATAAAAAACAAAAAGGCCTGGGGATGTAGTTCAGTGGTACAAAGTCCTGGGTTCAATCCTCAGTAGTGGGGGGGACGGGCAGAGGGGGAGGAAGAGGAAAAAAAATCCACCCAAGAATCAACAATAGATGTTAAAACTGGTGAATGAAAATTTGTGGGGTAACAAAGTATCAACATGGTTTCAAAGAATCTCACTAAGACACACTTAGTAATTTTACAATAAGAGAGTGGATATAAACCAAAATACCACCAGGTAGGCAAAGCCAGTATCCTCAGTATGGGAGAATCAATACCTCCTGACACACAGCACCATAACACCTAAACACAATATCACCTCTGTGGCATTCTTGCAAGAAAAGATATAAACTAAATTTAATCATGAGGAAACATCAGACAAACCCATACTGAGGAGCATTCTATCAAATAAATAGTCTGTACTAATCAAGAATGTCAATGTTATGGAAAACAAAACATCTGAAGAACTGTGCAACCTAAAGGAAAATAAACAGACAATTTTCTTCTGTGATAACAAATATTATTGCCACAACTGGTGAAATCTGAATAGGTCTACAGATTATAGTATCAATATTTATTTCCTGGGTTTGATCATTGCATCAGAGATTTTTTTTTCTTTTTTTGGGGGGTCTTTTTGCAGTAGATACAAATTGAAATATTTTGATAGAAAGGAGCATTCTGCCTGCAGTTTATCCAAATAGTCGAGAAACAGAAAAGGATAAAACAAATGTGGTAAAGATGTAAACATTTGGGGAATTTGAATTGACAATATACGTCACTTCCTTGTACTGTTATTGCAAACTTCCTGTTGGTCTGACATTTTACATATATGTAGTATATATATATATATATATATATATATATATACATGTATAAACTATGTATACTATGTATAGGCATATGTGATCTCTTTTTAGCTTTTTATTAAATTTTATTTTTTAAATTTTTGATAGAACTTTTCTTTATTTATAAATGGTGCTAAGAATCGAACCCAGTGCCTCACACTTCTAGGCAAGAGCTCTACCACGGAGCCACCACCCCAACCCCCAGCTTTTTCTTTTTTAAATAAGCTTTTGATTTAGGAGTTTCAATGGTAGGTCTTGGAAGTATGTATTTTTTTAATATTTATTTTTAAATTGTAGTTGGCCACAATATATTTATTTATTTTCACGTGGAGCTGAGGATCAAACCCAGGACCTTGCATGTTCTAAGTGAGTACTCTACCACTGAGCCACAACCCCAGCTCTGGGAAATATGTATTTTTTAAGATCTTTCATTGTATGATTCATAATGTGGTATAAGAATCATCCTCTGCCTCACTGTAATAAGTTATTGAAAAGATAAAAAAGATAAGTACCCAGGTACCTATCATCTAACTTTAAAAACTAACAAAAACCCATACATACCCAAATAAAAATTAAAGTTCTTGGGCTGGGGTTGTGGCTCAGTGATATAGTACTTGCCTTGCAGGCATGGGGCACTGGGTTCAATCCTCAGCATGACATAAACAAAATAAATGTATTGTGTCCATGTACAACTAAAAATTTTAAAAAAGTTTAAAAAAATTAAAGTTCCGTACTTATATTCTTCTATTCCCTTTTGTCCCTTCCTAGAGGTAATCATTATCCAAAATTTGGGTCTGTTGTTCTGATGCATGTTTTACATTTTCCAGATCATGCACAGTCACTGCAGTAATAGAAGAGGCAGAATCTAAGTAGGTGGGCAGATATGTTGAAGTGCTCTTCTGATTGCTTCTATTTTCTCAGTGAAATAAAAAGCAAGGTTTTCAGTAGAGACCTAAGGTAGAAGCACAATGGAAGGTGTGAAGAGAAATGAGATAATAAATAGACATCTAAGATAGTGATAGGCAGCACAGACCTGTATCTTCAGCCTTACTAGGTACTGACAAATTACTCTTCAGAGTAATTGTACCGTTGTATACTCCTACCAGCAGTGGATGACTATTTCTGATGTTCCACACCTTCATCAATACCCCATATCACCAGTTTTAAAAGTTTTGTTAACTTGATGGTTGTGAACAGTTTTAATTTCTCAATTACCTGTGAATTATTTGCACCTTGTATTCTGTGAAGTCACCCATTCATATTCCTGGCCCATTTTTTTTTATCCTTTGCTAATTTTTTTATTGACACATATTAATTACACAGAATTGTAGGATCATTGTGGCATATTCATACAAGCATATAACAATTTCATCAGTTTTCCTCCCCAATGCTTCCCATAATCCTCTCCTCCTCTCTCCTGTTATTCCCTTGCCCTACCGCAGTATTCCCCCTTCTACTTTCATAACACTACTTTTTGTTTCTAGATTCCACATGGGAGAGAAAATCTAACACTTGTTTTTCTGAGTTTGGCTTATTTTGCTTATCATGCTCTTCAGTTCCATCCATTTTCCTGAAAACAGCATAATTTTGTTCTTCTTTATGGCTGAATAAAACTCCTGTGTGTTTGTGTGAGTGAACAGACGCCTAGGTTGATTCCATAATTTGGTTATTGTCAATTGTGCTATAATTAACTTGGGGATGCACGTATCTTTAAAGAATGCTATCTTTGCTCATTTTTCTAATAATAACCTTTTTCTGGTTGACTTGCAAGTTCTTTATGTAGTTTGGATAATACTGCAATATTTATATTATGACTGTACAAATATTTTCACTGTTTTGCCTGTGACCATTGCTCCTTTCTTGTATAACCATGTGTTTTTCCTAGAGTTAATGACTTCCTTGTTTCCATTTGCCTGGTTTTCCATTTACCTGTGATTTCCCCTAAAAAGTCTATGCCTATCATCCTATCAGAAATTAATTATTATACATTCATATAAATGAGTTTGCTGTGTGTGTGTGTGGGGGGGGGGGTAAGGGGATTGTACCCAGGGACACTCTCTCATTGAGCTACATCTCCATCCCTTTCTGAGACAGCGTCTTGCTAAGTTGCCCAGGCTGGCCTCAAACTTGCAATCTTTCTGCCTCTGCATCCCAAATCACTGGGATTATAGGCCTAGGCCACCAAGCCTGGCACTTTATTTTTTATTTTTTATTTGTTTTAATCAGTTATACAAGACAGCAGAATGCCCTTTGACTCATTGTACACAAATGGAGCACAATTTTTCACTTCTGTGGTTTTGTCCCTTGAAGTTTTCACTGAGCCATCTATCCTCTTGTTCTAATCTGTGCTGGTTGCTTTCTGGATGGCTACACTGCTGACATTCTGGATTTTCTATGTATAGTCTCCTGCATTAGATTCTTCATTTCCCAAATCCCATGTCTCCTTATTTAATGTTGTGTTTGTCACTTATATCCCAAAAGCTTCCCTCCAAAATTTGCAAGTTTGAGGAGTACCTGGGCAACTTACCAAGACCCTGTCTCAAAATAAAAAGAGCTGGGGATGTAGCTCAGTGGTAGAGTGCCCTTGGGATCAATACCCAGAAAAAAGGAAGAAAGAGAGACAGGTAGAAAGAAAGAGGGAGGGAAGGAAGGAAGGGAAAGGAAAGAAATCTCTTGTTCTACCTACTTTACCTGCCTAAAACAATCTCTGAGAAACATGATGTTCTTTACTGCCTTTGGAACTTTTGAGCAAAAGTTAACACATATTTTAAAAAGTAATGTTGATTACTATAAGAATTTCTCCAGGGATGGAAAGATAGCTCTGATATACAGTGCTTGCTTAGTATGCACAAGGCTCTGAGTTTGATCTCCAGTACCACAAAAACAAAACAAGTCTCCCCCACAAAAACAAAAAACACTCTACCAAGAAATCAAAAACCAAGTAGCCTACCCCCACCAAAAAAAACCCCACTACAATTCACAACTATAAAAGAATTTCTCCAAATCTTTTTGACCACAGTTAAGCATTCAAACTGGGTACAGTGGCACATGCCTGTAATCCCATGTACAAGGAAGGCTGAAGTGGATAATCCCTTGAATTCAGGAGTTTGAGATAAGCTTGGGCAACACAGCAAGACCTTGTCTCAAAAAAATCATAAAAATCTGATAAGATCATCCAAGAGTTTCAAGTGACCTCCATTTCAGCCCTCTGGGGGAGGAACAAGGTAGCAAATCATAAGAAAACTCAAAAGGAACTCATGAAGAAACAGAAAATAAGTTTGTCACACGGAAGCAATAACCTTTGGATTTCTGGTTCTGTGTTTGCAGGTTGTGCCTCCTATCTTCAAAGATTCCCCCCATTTCTTCTCTATCACATGAAAAAGCAATTTCACACCCCAAGATAAGAAACTATGGATGCTGCAAATCAGAGGTGTGGAGAAAAAAACGACCATCATAGTTACGGTTCAAGCTCTTTTTCTGTACCACCACTGTTTACAAAATGCCAGCAGGACAGAAAACACCAAGTACAACAAAAAGCAGTCATTTCTCAGAAAAAAAAAATGTTTGATAGTTCTGGTGATAGGGTGAGAAGAGTCCACAGAAGCTCTCTCTGCTAAGAATCTTTAGATGATAACTGCTGCCCACTAGAGTACCTATATTAAAACATTTGTGGTTTTGCAGTAGGACCAAATATTTGATGTGACTGAAAATATCATACTACAGAAGTTTTACTAACCTTTCAGAAAGGAATGAGACCAACTAGCCCTGACACTCTTTTCTTTCTCTTTTATAAACATGTAGCTTTGAATTACTGTAAATAAAACAAACATGCTGTACTGTCATGCAAAGGTGACCATACCAATTTGTGTAAATAATCTGAAGGTAGTTGACTCCCACTCTGCTGTGGTTTATGCACTCACAAGTTGTTTTCATCTGTGACTCTCCTCCATATTTTAGTAAGGAAGCATCATACCTAGTTTATCTATTAGTTTGAGGAATAATGGCAAAGGAGCAGTAAAATTCAGCTCCTTTTCTAGAGATGAGGAAATAAGTGAATATTTGAGACAAAGCCGGAATTTAAAACAACTGCAAATATCGAGGTGAGAATGGATTCATGATTTTCTCTAGACAATTATTTAAGATTTCTTTCCCCCAAAGAAAGCATTTTAAAACTCATAATAAGTTCCTGGGGCAAAGAAACGAAAAACCATTCACTATGGGTGCACTGTGTCTCATCACATTACTTAAGTTATCTTTCATTTAGCCCTTTTATAGATGAAACTTGGGCTCAGGGATGCTGGGACCTCCTAAGCTATGCAGCTGGGATAGGGAGGAGGAAAGTCTGAGTCTCCAGCAGACAGACCTTTCACCATAACAATGTTTGATTTCCCCAACAAGAATCACCTTTCTGAAGATATAAAATCCAGCAAACCACATTCTCTCCACCGGCCTCGTAAACAGGAAAACTAGGGAAAGAATACTTTACGATCCAGCTAGGATACCCCAAACCTGTTCCATCCCTACATTTGTGGCTTCTACATCCAAAAGCACCCCAAAGCCATTCCTGATCAAATCATCAACTCTCTTACGGTTCCCTGAAGTTCAGAGCTTGGAATCTTCTGCCACTTTGCCTCTGAATCCTGTCATTTTTCTCTTTCCTGTAGAATTTCTTGGCTGCGACCAGGCTCTAACCATCAGGCTTCCTGCCAGGCCCCTTAACTTGCTGCTCGTCTTCAGTCAGTCTGGCTCCTTCCAGAGTCCCTCAGCTCGGACTGTTCTCATCTCAACCCTGCCTCTTCCGTCGGTCACGCTGTTTCCTCTGCTTGGAAGGACCTCTTTCTTTCCCGGCCCTCTCCAATGATCGGAGAACTCCTACACAGACTGCGCGCCTCGGCTTCCAGCCACCCTCGCCTCCCTCCACCCCGGCTCTGGGACTGAACGCGGCCACGCAGCCTTGAAGCGAGCATCCGTCACCCGCGGCCGCGGACCCAACCTCTCAGGATCCGCCGCTGGCTCTTCTCCCTCCCAGCTCGCTGCCCCACCCGCCACCTGGTTGTGTAGGGACTGCGGGGAAAGCCCTCAGTTCTTCCCAGAATAGAGAGCAGCTGCCAACTTCAGGCTGCCGCCCGCCGCGGGGTTCCGAGCGCGCAGAGTCCGGGCGGAGAGGACAAGACTCCGGTAACTTTGGCCTTCCGCCTCACTTCACGAGTCGGGAAACTGAGGCCCGGGGCCGGGAGCAACTTCCCCGGGTGCAGACCGTGAGGGCCCGCCGGGTCCCGGGCCCTAGGTGTCCTGACTCGCGTCCACGATCCTTTGACCACACGCGCCGCCTGGTTGCCTCCCAGAGCCGAACCGGAGTGCTGGTCCCGGAGCGAGCGCACCGCCGAGAACGCGCAGGAAGCCAGTCTCGGCTAACTCGCTGCGAAAGTTGTCTTCCAGCCTGGCCTCGCCTCTCACCTCCGAGACACACCTTCCCGCTTGCCGTGGCAGTCGCGCACTAACATCCGGTCCACCTTGCGCACACCCCTCTCCATACTCACACGCAGCCCCTCTCCCTCCCACGCCAGCGGCTCCCAGCCGCTCCCCCGCGCCCCTCGCGCGCTCCCACCCGCGCTCGGGGCGCGCCAGCCCCGCTCCGTCGCTCGCCCGGCCTGTGCGCCGTGGCCGCCCGGGGTTCTGGCGCTCCAAGCCCTAGCCCGGGGCCGCGACTCGCTTCCGCCCGCCGGGCGCGGAGCTGGAGCCGGGGTAGCCCCGCCGAGCGCTCAGAGCGCTGGGGGCGTGAGGTGAGGGGCGCAGCGGCGCGGGGCTGGGAGGGGGCGCTCGCTCGCTCACTCTCGGCTGCGCACACGCCCGTACAAACTCTCACACAGACACACGCGGGGTGCGCTGCCGCCGCCCGCCGCTGCTCCTCCTCCCGCCACCGCCTTGAGAGGGAGAGAGAGGGAGGCAGAGAGAGCGCTTTGTCCGCGCGCCGCCGCCCGGCCCGGGACTCTGCCCCGAGGAGGCAGCCGCGCCGAGTCCCCGCCTCCGCCTCTGCCCCCGGGCGGGCCGGGCCGGCCGCGGTGGGGGGAGCCAGGCTGAGGGTGAGGGTGGGGGTGGGTGGCGGGCGGGCGGAGGGCGGGGAGGGGGGGCGGAGGAGGAGGAGGAGAGACGAGGGCAGCGGAGGAGGCGAGGAGCGCCGGGTACCGGGCCGGGGGAGCCGCGGGCTCTCGGGGAAGGGACGGATGATGAACAAGCTTTACATCGGGAACCTGAGCCCCGCCGTCACCGCCGACGACCTCCGGCAGCTCTTTGGGGACAGGAAGCTGCCCCTGGCGGGACAGGTCCTGCTCAAGTCAGGCTACGCCTTCGTGGACTACCCCGACCAGAACTGGGCCATCCGCGCCATCGAGACCCTCTCGGGTGAGCACTCAGCGCTGCCCCCTCCCCCCGCCTCGCCCCGCTCGGGTCGGGACGGCTGGGAGGCCGAGTCCGGCGGGCGGGCGGCGCCCGGCGCGGGGCTCCCGCGCCCGCAAGCTCACTTCCACGCACCAGACCCTTAACTCTTGCCGCCCGCCTGCTCCTGGGACGGCCCGCTCCCCTCCCCCAACAGCCCCAGGCTCACCCCTAGCCCTCCGGGCCGCAGCCCAGGGGCGCTCCCGGTGTCCCTCCAAGGGTCCCTGAGGCTCTCTGGGGGCACCCTATGTTCCTCTGGTGCTCCGAACTGCTCTCCAGAGCTCCCACCCCCACCCTTCCAGAGTCCTCTGTACCCCCTCTTCCCTGATTTTTCTGTTACCCCCTTTATCAGGGGACTCCCCCAAAATCCAGCATCTTTTCTCCTGGCCGGACCTTCCTCCTTCCCATGCCTCGTGCCCTGGACCTCTCGCCCTCTGGCGTTCCCCTGAGCCGCACTCTCTTTTCAACCCCCCCCTCCCCACCTTGCCCCAAGGCCCCCCACTTTCTGCACCCCTCGGCTCCATCCTGCTGAACCCCTTCGATGCCCAGGGGCTCCCCAAACCTCAGCCCCTGGACGACGGCACATCTCCCTCAGTCCTTTGCCGAAGCTCAGTCCCCTCTTGCTGATCTCAAGCGCTCCTATTTTTCCCTGAATTTTTTGTCCGATTTTATTGAGAAGAACTCGGGGCTGGGGGCTTTCCGCCGTCCATCCCCCTGCCTCCCGCTTGGCCAGAAGCACCTTTTTACGAGGTGCCCTGTCTCAACTCGGTGGGGGCCGGGGCTGAGAACCGGGAAAGAGGCGACCGGGGGGCCCGCGAGCGCGCTGGAGCCCAGACGGGAGTCGGAGAGCGACACACACACACTCGCGCGCGCGCACTCCCCAACTCTCCCTCCCTCACTCGCACCACTCGGAGCCGTGCTCGCCCCCAGTCCCCCAGCCTGCGCCCCCAGACCCTGGTGGAGGCGGGAGCCCCTTCCCCAAGGGCGCGTGGGGTGGGGGCGGGGCGGCGGCGAGGCCAAGGTGACACCCAGAAGCTGGCTGGGACCGGGCTCTCGCAGTAGTCGACCCGGGGGGGGGGGGTTCGGCGCGTCTTCTCGGGGCCACCAGGAGGGAAGAGAGACTGGGGGAGCGCAGTGGAGCCTTCGGGTTTGGGGTTAGCAGAATGGGGAGGTGGGGGCCTGGAGAGGAACGGGGCCGCGCCAGCCCTGCAGCTTGAGTTTCAAATGAGCTCATCCTTTCAAATTGGCGCCGCTCTTTATTAAATTTGTTTTTCCGGTAATGCCACCCACAGCTATACCTGGGGTCGGAACCGGGCTTGCGCCCTTCCCACCTCATTACGAGACCCCGAGCACCCACCTTTCTTCACACTGGGCACCAACTTAGCCCAGCTGGAGCCTCGTAGAGACCCCTGGTGGGCGCCTGAAGGCGGAGCCCTAGCGTGGAGTTGTGTGCGTGCCCCTCCTAGACCCCCGCGGGTTTGATCTCAGGAAGATTCTGAGTGCTTTAAATTTTTGTTTTAAAGGTAAAGTGGAATTGCATGGGAAAATCATGGAAGTTGATTACTCAGTCTCTAAAAAGCTAAGGTAAATACATTTGATTAGTTTTTCTTTCTTTGCGATTGGGCTTACATATAGGTAAAAACAACAACAACAACATAAGCCTCGGCTTTTAAAAACGTGTTCTTATAGTTTTTTTTTTTTTTAAAAAGGTTTTTGTTTGTTTGGATAGTGGAGATACATAATTTAGAAAGTTCCAATTTTTTACTTTCATTATATAAGGTGTTTACTGTACTTGAAAAATAACTGGGGCTCAATTGGAGGTCAGGATAGTTAGGTGGGTTCAGTTCGCTGGGACCATTTGTTTATCAAAAGTTGCCTCCCACCCCCCACTTCCCACTCCCACCCCTATCCCCAGCACAATGGCAACAAATACTTGTCAAGACTTCCTGTGAGATGTTAAGAGTAAATATTTACTGTGTCAGCTGAATTGCTTAACTAAACCACGGGATTAATTACTTTTCTTTTTTAGATAGTGTAATGTTGAATAATAAAATAGTAAGGGGTCAATATTTTGCATAGCATTCTACAGAAGTATGTTGTTTGTATTGCATGGTAGTGAAAAGCCAAACTTTAAAAGAAAAAAACCAAAAAGTCACTGAGAAAACTGAGTCTTGCTTTTGAGCATTTTGTTGTTATTGTTGTTTTAAGAAATTTTTGAGGCCAAACAAATATCTCAGTGAAATCGTTAGATTTAACTGCACTATTGTTAGTGAAGGAGTAGCAAATTTTGTGGGGTTTGGATTGCTCCACAGTGATTTGCTAACATGAAAAATATCTATGAGGGAAGAATGAGCGAGAACATCTTTGTTTGAAGTATATTGTGGACTTTAAATTCGGGCCCTTTATTACTCATTCTAATCTTGTGTATTGTCTAACTTAGCTTATATCCCATTCACATACACTTCTTCATTAAGTAGCTGAATTGGAGACTAAGTGTTTTTGATTTACCACCTTTCCAATTTGTAATAATGTAGTAGCCATTTGATTTTTGCCAGGATCGATGCATTTTAAAATAATCTACCTTCATTTTATAAATGCTTAGATGTATTTTGAAGGGATTTTTAAAAATTGTGTCTACTTTTCCAATTACATTTTAAATCGTAACAGAATATCTTTTGTTTGCAAGTGATTCTGTAATATATTAGAAATTAATTTAAAAAAAAAGAGCTAAGAGTTATGACTTACAGTTTCATGTGTCATGCAAAGCTATTTCTTCTTTTGGGAAAAATGTAATGCATAGCTGATTGGTTTTCAATAAATATTCTTAAGTTGTAAATTTTTCTTTAATATTACTTTTGCTGAAGAATTCCAGGTAGAAGCTGATTGGTATACTAAGTATTTATTGTAAATTTAAATAACTCATCCCACAGCACTTTAAAATTTGATGAATATATTGAACAGTGTTTGAAAGAATTCCCAAGATGTTAGCACTATGTTTCTATAAATGCCTGTTGGCCGCTTAGCTGTTGTGAATCCTTTTGGGGGTTATAATTAGTAAAAATCATTATAATTTTAACTTCAGTTAGTTGATGTCTCATTTCATGTTGTAATATATGTCATTTAATTTAGCAATATAAGTGAAATACTAGTTTATTTAAAGTCATTAACATCATCTAAAACTTAACAAGCATGCTACTTTATAGTTTTTTTTTTTGAAATTCATAGATTATTTACTGTTAGTTGGAATGTCATTTAAATAATTTTGTTCTGTTTGTATGAGTTAAAATTCAGAAGTATGTTCCAAGTTTTTTGCATAAATTAAAAAGAACACTCTAGAACTTATCCAGCCCTATTAGTCCATAATTTCTCTGAATACGCTAGTGATATGAAATATCCAGGAGGTAGATTAAAATGTGCTGTATATGATTCACTACACTTGAGGATGTTTAACATACCAAATGTATGCATAAGCTGCTGTTATAGAGGAGTTTGCTTCATTTCTGATTGGATGTCTTTAATACATTTTCCTTTCCTTTATTGGCTTAAAATGTAGAAATTAGCTACATGGACTGTAGGCTAAGGGAGAGAGAGCTTTAACTGGTGGTGTAAACTGAGTTCAGACTCCTGGGATGAGGCAGCTGTGTGTTATCGTGTAGTACTGGGCACTACCACGCTGGTGGCTTTCAAAAGCCAGGGTACTGTGACATTTGAAACCAAAGCTTTCAAGTTATATGGTGACTATTTTGGTGCTTTTTTGTTGCATTTTTTATGAAAATTAACAAGTTAAAAGTAAATTTGTGAGCGCTAGTTCAGTTCTATATGTGGTTTTTGTGTTAGTTGAAGTGAAAATGTGAAGAAAACAATTCATCCTCACTGCTTGCTTACTTAAAAAATGATTCAACAATTGAGTGCTAATTTTCTGTATATTGTAGTTATTTCTTTGATTTCTCAAGAAGAAATTTTAATATCTGCATCCTAAATAGATATTTTTTATGACTAATGATAATTTGTTTTGTTTTGTTTTTTAAATGGACAGAATGCCCTTTTTTTTATTTGTTTATTTTTATGTGATGCTGAGGATTGAACCCAGTGCCCCATGCATGCTAGGCAAGCACTCTGCCACTGAGCTGCAGCCCCAGCCAGACTAATGATAATTTGGAAGGAGATTTTTCTATCTTAATGTATGAAATTATTGGCATGTTATTTGTTTACCAGTTGGGTCTTTTGTTAAATGTCTTTCCAACATCATTTTACATGTGCTGTTACACAGTAGACTAGATACTGTTATTTTCTCACTCAGAAATTGTTTTTTTGGCCATATGTGTTTCATTCTTCTTAAATACAAATTATTGTAATGTAAACCACACACAGAGTATCTATTTCTCTTATTTCCTAAGTTGGTTTCAGTCTCTCTTGAATGCATCTTTTTTCCTCTATTCATATTTTGGTAATATATTATGGCTTAAAGATTTATTAACGAGGAAAAAACTGGTAACTATTAAAATACTGTTCAAAGTTGTGGAAACTTCCTTGAGAGAAATTTCATTTTTGGCGTTGATGAAAGTTTACCTAAAAAAAAAAAAAGTCATATACACAAAAACATATATTGCATAAATTGTTTTGAGCTAAGACATACGCTAACTTGAATGTGCTTTTGTATCTAAAGTTGAATGATTCTGTGAGAAACAAAACTTTGAAAAATGCAATTTCTGCCCACTTGTAGGAAGTTACTAAGTAATTCTAGACATGCTTCCACTGAGATGGTGTGAATACTATGAGGTAGTGTAGGAAAAAGCTATGAATTTGTCTTTCATGAGTTAAAAATCAGTAATTGTGTTCTCTCCCATGCAAATGAATTTGGTCTCCTATAGGAATGTTAAAGAAAACAGTATCTCAATTGTATTTTGCTTGTATGTACTACATTGTGTATAGTTGAATTAAATACCAAAAAAAAAAAAACCCACCCAACCTCAAGTCTTCCTACAACAAAGGCTTTTGCTGCATCAATTTTTAATTTTCTAGAAACAGAAAAGACTTTATTAGGTTAAAATCATATGGTAGCTCTTTTCAAGAATTTGTTGAATAAGAAATTAATACTTGGATTTAATTATATAGATTTCATGTGTGGATAGAATACATTAATACAAAATGCACAATACCAAACTAAGATTTTTTTTTTTTTTTTGGGTTTTGGAGTTGGACATTTAGTTTCCCATTTAAAAAAGGTTGTTTTCATATAGTTCTAGAAAATACACATTTTTGTGATCTCTAAGAGATAAATATTAGAGTTCAAACAGAAGCAATGGAGAAAAAAATTAGTTGGTAATTTAATGATGTAATTTTAAAATTTGAGTTTATCTTTTTAAAAGTCTGTTCATTAGATTTTTAACATTTTGTTAAATAATAAAACCAATGAAGTCTACATATCAAAATAAGTTTTATGTATTGGTTGATTTTTTTCATTTCACCAAATACATATTGATTTTAAATTGTAAGGTCTTAATTTATAGAAATACTAGCTGACTACCTAAACACTCATTCTAAAAGGTAATTGGTAATATGTAGTACATTTGACAAATTGTGATTTTTCAATAATAAAAATAATGTTTCCTTGTTGCCATAGCTGGTAAGATGGCCAGTAGAAATGGTGTTAAGTTTTGTGTTTTACTGTGTTGAAAAAATATTACTAATCTTTCAATCTTTCCTCATCATTCAATAGATGAAGAAAGATTAGTAATATTTGTACAAAATCTTCTACACATAATGATTCAAAGTACAATATATTTTCTTTAAGAAAGTTAAAATATTTTTAAAGGGATTAGAGGATTTCGAACTAATTACTTATCAAAACTATTATTTCACTACTATTTTGAGTAAACAATTTTTTTTAATGGAGTTTGCTCCAGGTTTTTTTAGTAGGTTGGGGAAGAATGTAAATGATAGTGAATTGAGCATAAAAGGATAGTAACCTGGGTACATTTATTAGAAGTCAGCAAATCTGTGGAAAACAGATTTTTATAGAAATCATTTGTACAATTTGATACTTTTAAACTTTCTAAATATTTGCAGTGTACAACTGAATCACTCTTCCAAGTCTACGAACGAAACCCTCAAAAGTAGATGAGCAATTAATTGGTCAGAGTAGTTAGAGGATATTACCAAGCTAAATGTGTCATCACTGTGATTCAGTGGGGTGTGTGCAAGAGTGTGTATGTGTGTGTGTGTGTGTTGTGGGGGACAGTGGTTTCAGACAGATGGTGTCAGGAGGGAAGAGGAGATCTTTAATTGAACAACAGTTAATCTGGATTTCAGTCCTGACCAGGCTAATGAAAATCATTAGGTGATTGAGACTTGTAAAGGGGATCAGATGCAATGGTATTTGCCTTAAATGAGAGCACTTTAGGTGGTTAACCTTGTTGTGGAAGTGAAGTCATAGGCACCTGTGGTTGCTTTTTTAGTGAACATGCTACTGAGAGGACCATCTACTGCAAAATCTGCCTTCTTTCCTTTTGACTTGGATTTATCCTCTCATGAGTGTGATTCTGTGAAGGTTTCAGTGATCCAAAAGCTATTTTTAAGTATTAGAAAATTTCAGCTTTGAATGTACATTTTCATTTAGAAATTGTATAGTTTGGAAGGTAACCCATTATTTTGCGTAGCACAAACTGAATCAGTCTCATTAGAAGCAGTGTAGCATTGAAATGGTTTTTTTTTTTTTTTGGAAGCTGATAAGGTTGAATTATAGATTTCAAATTTTATTTTTTAAAATTAAACTTAAATACCACTAAAGTGTCTTCAGAGCTCTTTTCAGTGTTTGAGACTGGTGGGGCTTGGCTAAACCAATTTTTAAAAAATTTATGCTCTAAAACTTTTAATCAAAAGCATAATCTCTCAAAATCTATGGCCACTTAATTTGAGGGATGGGAGAGTTCTGTTTAAAAAAACGTGCCCAAATAATTTATTAGTGAAGTTTTATTCTTCCTACATTAAACTTCAAGTTCAAATTAGTTTGGGTAGTCTTTCTAAACAATGTCATCAAACAGAGAATAGCAAATAAACAAGCACCTACCAGTACAGATAACAGCTTTTCCTCCCATTTATTACCATTAAAACATTTAAAATTGTTTTCTTCATAATTTGACTTCATGCTTACAAACTTATAATTTTCATTTGGTGGCATGGACTGTATGGCTTCTATTTTGGGCAGCAAAATTGCAGAGTGCTCAGAGCATCATTTTTAAGGTTTTACTTTTCCTGTTTTGATCATGGATTTTAGTCTGAAAAAGTGAAGAAAAATAATTTTCTTTTACAGAAAACTTTAAATTTACTTGCTTCAGCTGCCAAAAAGGAGGGAGAATACAGTGGCTGTTTCTTTAATTTGGTTTAGTTTGATGGCGTATTGAGGTAGAATAAGTAGATTAGTGAAAATGGATGCTTTTTTATTATTGGTAGGCAGTCAAGTCCAAAAATCATCTCTGTTTGTATCATTTAATAATTATACATCTCTTCCCTAAGCTGATGGTTTTCACTCGCTAAGTTTGCATTCTTAGGATGTGTTTTGTTTATTCCTGGTTTTTCTAATTATTTATGCTTGACACTTTATTTCTTAAAATATGGATGCTTCCATTAGGATTTTCTCATTCTGTTAAAGTAGGTCTTTTAATAAGTCTCTTAAATGAAAACTTTCAAACTTTCTAATATTTACCTTTAACATAAGAATTGTTGCACTAAGTTACCAGGTAATTTTGTATGGGACTGTGGCAATGAGAATGTTATTTTCAGGTTTTCTTATTGTCACATAATACATCCCCAAATGTGAATTTGCCTTAGGGGGAAACTTGAATTTTTAAATTTTTGTTTTAAATGTATAAGAAAGATAGTTTCATGATTCCCTGTATTGCTATGTAAGCAATACTAGCAGCATTATTGTAGGGGAATGTATTTTTATGTTCCTTCATCTTATATTCATATAGTACTAAGGCTGTTCAAGGCTATTACACATATCATTTATTCCAAATAATAATTTTGTGAAAAAAGAAGAAAATTGATATCCCTTTTCTCAGATGAGGAAACTTAGTCTCAAAGAAACTAAGTTAATTAAATAGAAGAGCTAGAACCCAGGTCTTCTGATTCTCACTTCAGTGTGTTTTACTTACTTTTAACTTTTAAAGAAGCCAACTGAGAGAGTTCTAAGGCTCCAAGGCTGCTGTTCAATAGTGATGGAAATATGTGAAAATAGATTTGATCCTTTGCAATCATCTTATTCTTAAGTCCCATAAATGAAAACTTAAGAGTTCTGATACATCTCTATACATCTGATTTGTATGTTCTTTTTTTGTAATGTGCAAAAAAACATGCATATGTCCAAATAATCTGATCTTTGTTTGTTACAGTTTTATTTTTGTTTTTGGACAAAATAATTAGAAACAAAAATGAGGAATTTTAAAAGCAGCATTACCTCCTACCATCTCCTTGCTTGTCTATAGAGGGAAGTGGGGTGTACCCAAGTGTTTTTATTGTTTTTACATTGCTTTTTTCAGTGGATGCATTATTTGTGTTATGAAATAGAACATTGCCCTGACAGGTGTTTCACTTAGCACCTGAAACATACAGAGTAGGCAGTGAGTGTAGCCCTGATGAAGACTGTGTGCCATGTGGTGAGTAAAAGTCTAGTGTGAGGACTCACCTGGGTGGGTTTGTCACAGGTTGCAGCCAGTCCGTCCATTCTGAGAGGTCAGCACTGTGTTTTGGTTTGTGTTTCCTTGGTAGGAACTGCCAGATCTTTCCCCAGATTTGCCCCAGAGGTGATGTTTCTCTCTGTTTCACTTTCTGTATAAGAACAAGGCCTTTTACCTCTCCTGTGGGGATGGTTTGAGTATGAATAGGGAGGGCAACCTTAATGTTGTAATCACTCTAAAACACTTATTAACTGAGCATGTGAAGTATAGTTCATTTCCCCATAATTGCATTTTTTTTCCTGCATTCATACTTCTGTTTTCTGTAACTTTCATGGACTATCATATTGATGGTAGTAGTGGGAGGGAGGGAAGAATTATTAAGGAAAAAAATAAGTGAAAGGGTTATTTCCAACTCCTCATGTATTTCTTCAAGTTAGTACAGTCTACAGCAGGTTTTGGTGATTTCCATGGAAATCTAACTTGGAAGATGGAGAAGAGAAAGAATAGTAACTAATACTGAGTATTTGCTATGTACTAGACAATGGACTAGGCCTTGTAGGCCTTTTATTTTATCCCTTGAACAGCTTGGAGAGATCTGTATTTAATTCCTTTTACAGATAGGGCTGTGAAGCCTCAGATTCCTAAAACAACTCTGTCCATTGGACCAAAACTGCTTCAGAGAAGCAGTGGCCATATTATCTTTGCCATTCATCTAGTTGGGATAAAGTAATAGCACCTTAGCAATCAAGTAAGAAATTGTGATAGTTTGTACATAGGCTGTGGAGTAACTTTGTGTATTACTCTTAGCTCTGGGTAAAATTTACATGTACACAGCAGATATAGTAAGAAGGATAAGGGGCTGAAGTTTAGTATATTTTAAATTTAATATAATTGAAAAATAATTGAAAGTATTAGTCATAATTTGAAGCAATTTTCTTGAAGTGGATCTCTAGTAGAGGAATCTGTAAATTATGTAAGGGGAAAAATGTTGAAACAAATGTCATAGTTGTAATGTGCAAAAAACATGCATGCAACTAACGCAGAAGGAGGGTCTGTATTCCATACCTTTGGGCATACCTACACACATATACATACATATACATCCTGAAACAAACCAACCCACAAAAAACTTGAGGGATTTATTAGCATCCAAATAACTTCATATCATATGTACTGTGAGACCTATGCCTTTCCAAGGTCATTTGCAAGTGATCTATGCAGGATATTAAATCCAATCCTACCAGGTTTTGTTTTGTTTGGGTTTGTTTTTTGTTTAGGATCTGGAATGTTACACAAAGTTTGGCATGTTTTTATTTTATCTATGTTTTTAAAAATGTCTATAGTTTGGAAAAGAGAAATAGGGACTCTTGAAATTATATTTTATAAAATCTTCACCTTATTAAAATTAGAAAATTTTAACTTTCTGAAATATGAAAAAGCTAGTGAAAATAGGGAGCAGATTTGTATGTTCTTTGTAAGGCAGTCCTTAAGCATCTTGTGCATTTGTGATTTTAAATTTAGTAAAGTAGACCTTAAAATAGGGCTATATTCCAGTGAAATGAGATATAAGTGATTTGCTTCTATTAAGAAAGATGATCCTTTTTGATCAGAATATCATCTTATGAAATTTCTCATAAAATATTACTTAGTCAAGAACCTCTAATAGGGATTAAAATATTATCAGAAAATACATTCTTATTTCTGTTATATCTTTTCTTTACCCTTTCTTTTTGAAAATCGAGACAAAAAAAAAAAATTGAATGGTGGTTCCCTAGACAGGTTAACCTCCTACCAATTCATGAAGTAGAAGATCTTTTGAAATGTTCTTGTGAGTACAGGCCAGATAGTTCTTTTATATTACATAGAGAGACCTTTTACTTTAGTCCTTCCTGATCTTTGTGATTTTTAACAATGCATACTTTGAGAATTAGGTGTTTTTCTTCATGATTGTATGTATAATGTTTTGAAATAAAATGTTTTGTGTCTGTTGAGTCACATGTAGATGATGAAAACAGATTAATAGAAAACGTGCAGTTTTAGCCTCTTCAGTTATTAAGAAAGAACAGAGGGAGAGGGAGGGATGGGAGAGGATGGAAGAGAGGAGGGAAAGGCCACAGAAGCAGAGGTGACTGGGTGACTGAACCCTGGTGGTGCAGCTTATGCGTTCCCTATAATTCCAGAGCACGTGGGAAAGACTGGTCCTCCGTGATAGTGTGTAGATTCCATTATGACAGCAGGACTGAGAGTCTCCTGCAACTTGTTTTTTCCTTTGACATTTTAAAACTCTAAAGAGTATGTGGCTGGCCTGCCCCAAAAAAGGTTTTGCATTTCTTTCTCTAAGGGCCTGTGCTGGCCATTTCCTCTCCCTTATTCTCCTTCCCCTTAGCATGACGGAGGTGATGGCTGGGAAGGGCTGGGGTGCGGAGCCTATTGTGTAGGCCTGCCTGCAGCCCCATTGCCCCCTCTTTGACTAAGGTTTGGGGCGGCCGGGGAGGCGTGTGTGTGCTTGCTCAATGTGTTGGAATGTATGGGTTCTGTGGCACATGCTTCCTTGGAATGTGCAGCAGACACACGAGCTTCAATGGGTGTGGGGGTCACACGGTGTAGACTTTTGTAAGTGGTTGAAAATTTGGGAAGGAATTTCCTGGTGTTGAAAGTTTAGATTATGTTTTCTCCCCCTGAAGTGCAATTGTTTTTATCCTTTGTAAAGGGAAAACATCTTTTTTTTTTTTTTTTTTTTCCAATCCATTGAAGGATAGAAAAAAATTCTGTGGATGGGTAAATCATCTGACCTCTCTCCTGGATCCAGCTGGCCTCTTTTTCCCTTTCTCTTCAAACTGATAATGATGTCTTCAAGTCGGGACACTGAATTTGTAAACCAAGCCTTTTAAAACTCTCTGCATTATGCCACCACTGAAGATGATGAAATCAAGGTTCTTTAGAAATCAAATTTTAGGCTCAGACATTTCAAAACGTAGGATCTGTTCTCCCTTTTAAGGAATGAAGAACAAAATACTAGTTGCTTAATATTTAAAAATTTTAGCTGCTTATTCTTAAAATCATCACACATTTAGTCACAAAATAGTTGAGATGACAAAGATTTTGTTTGCTCAATTATTTGAAGTGAGATAGATTTAGGTTTGTGAATTGGGCACATTTAAAGGGCATTTTTTAAGAGTACAGAGAACTGGGAACAGGTGGCTGGTTTCTGAAATGATTTTTTTCTACATTGTGAGAGTTTTTCCAGGGAAAAGTTAGCCTTTTAGTTAATTGATTTTTGTATTAATGGTTTGATGTGTATGTGTATTTCAATAATGGTTTCAAAATAATAATTTAGATATTAAAATTTATTTGTGGCTTCAGTTTATATGTAATGATTATGGTCAAGGTATTAATGCCTGCCTTAAAAATTTCTGGGCCAAAGTCATATCTTTTAATCCCATAGGATTGCTTTTAACAGTGTGTATCTCAGAGCCTTAGGATTCTGAAGAGAGATGCCAAATGTATGGGAAGAAGGAGTGGATGAATGTACATGAGGAATCTTGGCATCTTACCACCTTGCAATCTGAAGACAGCTACATTCATTGCTCTTTTATGTATTGGAAGTCAGTCTAGAATTTGGTTTAGAAAAGGGATTGCTACTTTAAAAACCAGTTTATGAGGTTCCATCCTATGGTGTGTTTTTCTGGGTCTTGATTAGGCCCTCTAGCAGATCCAAACTCTTTCCTGAGGGAAGCGTAGACCCTGCCTTTGTTACATCTGCATCTGCTTCCTGTAGAATGGCCTTCCATCTCATGTCACTTTCACTTTAGAAACAAATGTTTGCTCTGCCAACTGCAAGCCAGACTACTAAATCTATGGATGTTTCTATAACCAACAACAGAACGTGTGCCCTTCAAGAACTTTCCAGAGACCTCCTTGGCCAGCAACTGCACTCCAGCTCTTGGCAGAGCCATTGGAGTCAACTGACTTGAAGAGTGGTGGATATAGTGACATGGGACCTGCTTATTCATGGGAAACAAGTTTTTTTTTTTTTTTTTTCTTTAGCAGAGCAGCTCTTGGCCTTCCTAACCCTTCTTCAGGCAAAGCAGCTCTCCTTTTATCTGTTTTGCTTGAGTTCTGTGAACACATGGGTGGTGCTCAGACATTTAAAACTGGTTAGAGGGGATGCTCAGCAAATCAGACTGCATATGAACCATCTTACTCCAACATGCACTTCCTCAGTATCCGTCCTGCATAACTGAGTTTTGTTCAGAAAAAGGTTATCACTTTAAAAAACACTTTTCTCTTTGTGACTTCTTACCCTATGGCAAAGAACTCTTGGGGAGCCCTGAAAGTCCTTGGAATTTGGCTTCTTTGTTGGGTAAAGAGCCCCTGATGAAGCAGATCCAGAGAGAATCTGTACAATTCTATCTCTCTAGCTTCCTGCACACCAGTCTTCTAAGATCAGTGACTTCATTTCCTATATGCCAGCTGTAGTAAGATTGTTGTCAGAGATTGCCATATATTTATAAGGGACTGCACTCAGATGCTTGCAGGGCTAGTGCATGTAAATGATATGAGTAAGTGGTGGCAAGGAGGTATTTGGGGTGTGCAAGGAAAGCTGAGATTGGCACTAGCCAGCTGTTGTTATTTGGAAATGTGTGGCTAATGTTCCCGAATCTAAATTTTCAAGAGAAGCCAGAAGTGCTGATTATATAGCTCAGTGGTAAAGTGCTTGCTTACCATGCATGAAGCCTTGTCAACCCCCAGCACTGGCGAGGAAAAAAATCTTATGTTATAAATCTCCAAATTTTAAAATTGGCAACAATTTAAAAAAAATTATAGACCGTGAGGATGTTAAAAAGACAGCTACAGATTAAATCTGGCCCATGGGTTGCCAGTTTGCAGTCTCTGCCATATGAAAATCTATATTATCTCCAAAAACGTTGTTGAAGACACTGTCCAGTGTATTTACTATTTATTGCACTTAGGTTTGTATATGGGTGTGAGGGAAAAGTCCTCTTGAAAAACTGGATAAACTAGTGTGTCTCTTTATCTAACCATGATAGCTGTTGGAAAGCTCAAAATTAAGTTAGTTCTCAGTCACAGCAACCATCCTCCATTTGGTTTTGTAGAATATTTATTTTATTTTCTCTATTATAAAGTACCCTATATTTTTATCTTTATGTAATAATCTTATGATGTTTCTGTTATATGAAACCATCTAAAATTATTTTATAAATATAGCCTATACATATGCTGAATGTGTGACAGTAATATAAGTTTGTGTGTACAGTTTCATAATACATGTTCATGAGAAAAAAAAGCCTATATTTTCATATAATTGGAGGAGTATTTCTGTATAGATCTAAATCACACTCTTTCCAATTAAGCACTAAGCCAACTATAGATGATGTTTTAAGCCATTTCCTAAGAAACTATGATTCTCATATGTTTGGCAAACACTTTAAAACAAGAACTTGAGTTATTCTGTCTCTAAAACATCTAATGTAAGGCAAGTGATTTTAAAAGCAGAGTATACGGTAGGAAAATGCAGTGGTGAAAATGGTGCTTTTGAATATATTTGAGAAGTATTTTGGTTACTGTTGAACTTTCTTATATTTAAGTCAAGGAAATTGAAGGCCATATGGATTCTGCTTCTGGGCTTTGGGTGCAGTAAATACTCATTAAGGCAAACTAAAGAAAACTGCCAGTTACCTAAGGGACTTTTTAAGAAACAAAATTAAAAACTGCTCTGACAGTTGAAATTAGCATTTTTAATGTATCTTTTTGCTCTGTAATTTATATGAATGATGAAATAGCTTCTTAGTATAGTGGTGAGATAGAGCACATGTCTTGGAGATCTTGAGTTGGTGAATCATCTATGGTAAGGCATGACAGAGTGGCAAACACCAATCTGGAAGTTCAGGATTACATTTGGCTCCCCTCATTTGTGATGGATCCCAGTAGTTCCATAAAAATAGCCAACTCCATTTTGGGGTCTGGTCTTTAAAACTAAAAATTGGAAGTTCTGTGAGAGTTAGGTCTTATTTGTAGTTCCAAAGCTACATTCTGAATGCTCTGAAATAGCTGTTCATTAAATAATTTTTTTGTAAAATTAAAACTGTAATAAGATACATTAATAATTTTTTTCCCCTCTCTTCCTTCTTTATTTCAAACTGTAGGGGTAAAAAGCAGTTGAACATTTTTTTTCTCTTGAAAATGACTTCAAATTTTTTACTCTATCTTTGACCTAAAATGGAATAAAAATATTAAATAATGAAGGTTCTATTAAAATTTAAGGTGAGGGCTGGGGATGTAGTTCAGTGGTAGAGCACTTGCCTAGCATGTGTGAGGCTGTGGGTTCAATTCCTAGCATGGCAAAAACAGTAAAACGTTAAGATGAGCTGCATAGGCCATTGCACAGGGCTGTGGAGTGAGCATTAGAAGGCAGAGTTTTATATTTGTTGGAACCAGAATAGGTTTTGCAAATCAGTCTTTAAAAAAACAAGGATAGGTTAATTCTTAAATCACAAAACTCAGTAAGATTACATGAAAATATTTTTCCCTATGTCTTTCTCTCTCTCTCTCTCTCTGTCTCTCTCTCTTTTTTTCCAAGTATTCAATTATTTATTAGAGCATAGTCTGCCTTGGGTGGAGACATGGGTCAATAAAGGAAAGAGAACTAAAAGCTGCTATTCATTGGAGGGTCACATCATTCAGAATGCCAAAAGAAAAATTCAGCTTGGGACTTGAAGCTTTCTCACCCCATATGACGTGCTAACTATGTTTAATTTAATTACAAATAAAATTTCATTTAAAAATTTATTTGTTTTAAGTGACATAATATGGTTATTTTTTAAAAATTCCATTACTGATCTATCGACATTAAAGATAAAAATAAATGTCAAGTCACATCAAAGTTCATAAGCAATTTCAAACAAATATGTAACTAGTATTACAACCTAGATAGGAATGGATGGGGTCCAAACTTCACATACTTCTTTATGACATAAATCTGTATGACAGTTTTTCAAAGCCCAAATTATTATCAGTAATGATAGGAGGTTTTAACCAAAAAGAATATTAGAATACATTTGGTGTTGAGGTCTGTGTGTCTCTTAAACCCAGTTTGCACTAAAAATCTGCGAATCACAGGAGAAAAACTGATTTAAAAACAAAACAGCTATACTTTTTTTAAAAAAATATTTTTAGTTGTAGATGGACATGATACCTTTATTTTGTTTATTTAGTTTTATGTGGTGCTGGGGATCGAACCCAGGGCCTCACAAATGCCAGGCAAGCCTTCTATCACTGAGCTATAACCCCAGCCCCCAAACAGCTTAACTCTTATTCACAGCTTAACTCTTGTATTCACAGTAGGTGAATACAAGAACCAAATATCAGGTATGTTTGTTTAAACATGTTGAGTATACCTTATTTGAAATGTTTGGGACCAGAAGTGTTTTAGATTTTTTCAGATTTTATAATATTTGATATCTATATATCTATGTATCTATATATATATATATATATACACACATACATATACATACATACATATATATAAATATATAATATTTGAAATATATATATATATATATGCTGCTTACTTAAGTAATTTTATATGGTGCTTTGTATATAATTTTGTACATGAATAGTGATGTGAAATTTTCCATTTGTGGAATCATGTTAACACTCAAAAAGCTTCAAATTTTGGATCATTTCAAATTTCTGATTTTTGAATTAGGGATGCTTAATCGGTAGTAGATTAAGTGGACAACATCTAAAGTTATTATTCAAGACAAACAAACAAAACTCAGGTGCACAATGCCATTTACCACTGGATAAGGTAATTCAGAACCAAGGAATTAGCTGATCTTAAATGTTAATTGCAAGCAAGATGTTTTCAGATGCTTTGTATTTGTAATCTATTGCTGCATACAAATTACCTCCCAAATTAGCAATTTAAAACAACAAACATTTATTATCTCACATGTTTTTGAGGATGAAGAATATGGCAGCAGTTCAGCTGAGTGGTTCTGGCTCAGCATCTTTCAGAAAAGTGTAGTCAAGCTGCCAGCTGGGGCTGCAGTCAGCTGAAGGCTCAGCTGAGGCTGGGAGATCTTCCTCCAGGCTTCCTTGTATGGGTTCAGCTCCTCACAACATGAGCTGCTGCGTCAGTCTGCTCACAGCAGGCTTCCCCTAGGGTGAGTAATCCAAGAGAGCATAGCAGAGGAGAGTGACTCCACACTGCCTTTCCATGACCGTCACTGAGCAGCACGTCATCCCTCAGCCTCATTTTCTTTGTCACTGAGCAGCACGTCATCCCTCAGCCTCATTTTCTTTGTTAGACGTGAGACATTAAGTCCAGCTCACACTCTTTGGGAAGGGATTACTCAGGATGCTGAATTTCAGGAGGTTGGGGATCTTTTGGGAGTCATGTTGGTGTTTATGGCAATCAGGAAAGATCAATAAATAACGAGATACTTGCTTTGTTTGGGGCTTATACTGACAAATAATAATCTCCTTACATTAATATTTATAGTAAGTAAGCCCTTTTTGAACTAAAACAACAGTAATAACAATTACTGATTAGTGAACCCTTTTATAACACTTACTGAATTTTCACAAGCCATGTAGGAAGACATCTGCCTACCTGTCCCCATTTCATGGATTAGAGAACTGAGGTCCAGATTGTTCAGATCAGAGTAATGTAGTCAGGGTTACATTTTTAGCTTTTAGTCTGGTTTTTTTTTTTTTTTTTTTTTTTTTTAAAGTTATAGATAGACGCAATACCCTTACCTTATTTATTTTATTTTATGTGATGCTGAGGATCGAACCCAGTGCCCTACATGTGCTAGGTAAGCACTCTACCACTGAACCACAACCCCAGCCATCAGTCTGGTTTTTTAAAAAATGTTTTTTAAGTTATAGATGGACACACAATATTTTTATTTATTTTTATGTGGTGCTGAGGATCCAACCCAGTGCCTTATACATGCAAGGCAAACGCTTTGCCACTGAGCTTCAGCCTCAGCCCCTGTTTTTTAATTTTTTTTTCACCTCTTTCTATTCTTTCTCCTGAAGGGTTATTTCAACTTTAATAAAAATACAAATTACTTTGTCTTACATGAAAGAACTGGCTTTTTTAATGCCTAATAGAAAAATTTTAACGTATTACTTTTCTAGTATCAATAAAGATGTTTGTCACTTTTCTGCCAGTAGCAAGAATCCTTTTTGCTATTTTTGTAACTGGGTGAGGTCTGATTTCTCCAGAATTGTGCCATACTGTGGTTAGCCATGGTCTACAAGAGGAAAATATATTTACTCTTCTTTAAAATCATTGGTTTTCTAAGAAATATGCCATTTACTATACCAAATATGAGTAAGTCTTTCTCAAGCAAAATACAGTGGTCACTTTGATATGAGACCCAGCCAGTTCTCTTCCCTACTAAAAATCCAAAGCACAAAGCACTCAGATCTTTGGTATCTACCTCTATTATATATTGAGAAAATACTGCAAACATTTCTAATGGTTCAGGAAGTTCCTGAAGAAATTTGATAATGCTTTTGTATTATTTTTGATGTCAATATGTCTATGGCAGTATTGAATGATTATTCTGTATTAGCATTTTACCAAAGTCATGAAAAACTCTCAGCTTGGCTATAGAATGTTCTAAATGACTATGACTTTTGGTCAACAGCACTGTACTGGTAGTCATGTTTTAAAGTTTTTAGTAAATTTCAGTGCTTGCTTTATTTGCATTACATATTCCTGTTTTTTTAAAGACCCTGATAAATTGAGTTATGTGAAATTAAAAGTTATTTTGGTTTTTTCCTTTTGAGCATGTATAGACTGAGGCTTAGAGAATGTTAGAGAGTCTAACATAACCTAAATGCCCGCTCTTTAGGAAAGATAAATACTTTTTTATTGTTGGAAAAAAAAAAACACTAGGGGTAAGTATAATATCAAATTTTCTGCACAATTGATATAGTCTGGTCAACCAGAGTCTATCCTGAATAATCCATCACCCTTTTTTCCCATTTTTGTATGCTCTAAGTGGCTTCTTGACCCCTCTGTAATTTAAAATATTGATGTGTTTTTTCATAATACAGTCCAGTGATTATATTTAATTATTTTCTGCTATAGAGTGTTAACTAAAAGCTCCCAAGTACCCTCAACAGAGAGACTGTATTTAAGATTTATTTTTATAATTTTCTCCAGTTACAAGATTAAAGGTAAGTAGGAACAAGAAATCTAGTGAGCTTCAAGGACTAAATGTGATATATATTTCTATACCTTTTTTTTAATTGTTGATTTTTAATAGTTTGACTGCCTGTGGATATGCATCCAAACAAATGTATTTTTCCTCATTTTTTTCACTGACTTTTCCTTTTGGTATAATCCCAGCCTGGGGGGAATCAGAGCAGGGAAAATCAGAAGCCATCTGGAGACCTAGCTGCCTCCAGTGACCTGCTAACCTCTCAGACAGTCTTGGTTTCTCTTCCTTAATTTGCCCCTGAGTTTGTTTTTCAAATCAAGAAAAACAGCTTTGGGGGTAGAAGAGAATATTCCTATTTAAATATGCCTATATTACAGGCAGCCAGAAAGAGCCTGTTTCCCAGGCTTCCTGACAGAGCCACGTAGATGTCTCTACCTATAAAACCTTGCCACAGGGCTTTTCACAGAGCTCTGATCAGTACCCATCTTGTGAATATCCCATATTGGGTAGCTCTTGCATGTTTATCAGCCTTTGGGAACATCCATGTTTTCTGGACTTTTGGAAATGCTTCTGAGCTAGAGCAACTGATGTCTGAGCCTCTGACATTGTGTGTGTACAGGAGTTGAGCCACACAAAGAGTGCAAATGGTTGGGCATCCTTTATCATCAAATTCATCAGCCCCCTCTCTGAAAACAAAAGCAATATCAATTTCTCTGAGTTTGCCATTCAATTCCTGACATGAGGTTATAGAGAGAATCAAATACTTGGAGGCTTCACTGATTGAAACTGGTTGGGATAAGAGGAAATTGATGATAATTAGTAGGATGTTTGGGCATATTTAAAATTTTTATATTGCTTTCAATTCAATATTGTAACCTGAGTAAACTAGCAGAGTGTTGCTGGAAAGCAGATCTTCTACCAGACCTTTTCATTGAACATAGAAAATGATTTGAATTCTACATACAGGTTTTATATGCATGCTTCTAAAAATGAGTTTAAATAACTCTTGAGTAGTTTAAATATCCCTCCTGTGCTCTTATTTATATTGACTCCTTTGTTGAATAAGTACTATTCTTGTCTTTTGAAAGGAACAGCAGAGTAAATCCCAGTTCTGTCCTATTACAAGTAGAATCGTCATGTTTTGCTATTTATTGAAGCACAGTCTGGATTCACTTTACATTTCTGATAGTTTTGAGTGGCAGTTAATACTTGGATAGTATCCTATCTTGGAAAAAGTTAGGATGATGCCTTTAATACTCAAAAGAGATATTCAAAATAAAAAGAGATAATACTCAAAAGAGTTCAATTTAAATCATGGCAATACAGTATTATTTAATTGACAGCTAGGGATCTCAACTTCATTGATGATGTTCAGTCAGGTTGGTGGGTGTAAGAGGGATTCCGTACCTAGTTGGTGATGTTGCATTTAGGTTTTGAAATTGACTGCCTGCCAGCTTTCAGTTCCCTCAGCTGAATTGATTGTTGCATGTCAAATGATGTCTAAATAATTTGAACAAATTCTTGAGACTCAGTAATGCATTGAACAAGTTATTTTAACCTGGAAGAGCATGAATTGAGGACCTACTACATATTTAGCCAGAGGGTAGGATACTCAGAGTAGGATACAGAATTCAGCCCTCTGTCCCTGCTAGGGAATGAGCCAGGCAATGAGGGGTCTTCTCTTAGTATTTGCAAATTTACCTAAACAAACAGTGAAAAAGCTGCCGCTTCCCACCCTTACCATTCCATCATAGCTTAATGTGATTGCCATAATTCGAGTTAGTCAAAAACATTTCTTAAGTGCCTTAGTATGTTAAATGTGGAATGAAGATGCTACTTACAGAGAAAAAGATTGGTGGTTAGAACCTGACCTCCCCGCTCTACCTGTTTGCACCCCTGGGATGCACTAGGTTTACCTTCCACATTACATCTTTTCTTTGTTGACTCTCAAGTATTCAGCTATAATGTAAAGCATTGGGCTAATTGTTATAAAAACACAAAGGGAGATAAACCATAGAGATTGCCTTCAACCTAGAAGTTAAATTAGCCTAGAGTCCTGATCACTCCTGTGATGGCTAGGGATAAGTTCCAGGCAGTAAGCTGCACTGGAATTGTAAAATTTGTTGTAGACAGTGGAAAACTGGCAGCTGGCTAGACCCCTTGGAAACCCCGATAAAAGATCTTGTCCTGAGTAAAGATCTTTTTGAATTGTTCCTCCTGCAGGTCTGTGTTACCTCCCTGGTCATCATCTGACTGCACAGTTGTGTTTGTGTGCATGGAGTTGTGTCTGAGAGTCTGTTCACTTGTCTAGGAAGGAAAGAATGAATTGCTCATGGCACATTTCAGCTAATGCCTTGCACAAGCCATTGATGGGAGGTGTTTATAGGGTCGAATTGAATTGTGTTTGACCTTATACTGGTTTAACTTCAGTAATTAAAATTCTCAGGGAATGGGTGCCTTCTGATAAACAAAGTTACCTGTTTTAATTGATGGTTCAGCTTGGTTCCATGCTGTTGAAAACCTTCTTAAAATCTTAGCACTCAGAGTGGTTTAATTATTTAAAAAATAAATTAATTTAGAATAACTGCTAATGTTGCTTAACTGGAGAAGATGTTAGAACAGTGATTCTCCATGAGGTCTTTGGACCAGCAGCAGCAACATCCACCTGGGAACTTGTTAGAAGTCTTACAACCCTTAGACCTACTGAATCAGAAATACCCAGATGGGGCTAGCAATCTATATTTTAACAAGGCCTTTAGCTGATTCTGATGCACACTTGTTTCTGAAAACTGTCAGTATAGGACAATTGTTCTCAATCCTGTTTGCAAATCACAGTTACTTGGGGAGCTTTTTAAAAAAACGGAATGATGAGCCCTCTTCCACAAATTCTGATTCCATTGGTCTGAGGCAGGGCTTACCATAGCTAAGTGTCCCCATATGATGGTGATGTGTTGCCAGAGCTGAGAACCACTGATATAGGGGTAGAACAGAGAATTTTATCCTCGCCAGAGCTGAGAACCACTGATATAGGGGTAGAACAGAGAATTTTATCCTCTGTAACTTCTTCCTCTGAAAAATTGAATAAAGAAAAACTTACTTATATTTCACTTAATCAGGGCTTTAGTGAACAGGCAGTCCCTGCTTTCGTGATGCTGGATTAATTAAAACTTCCCCATTTGAAAGCAGGTGTTTTAAAGCCAGTGGTATTTTCCCACAGGAACAATGTCATATTCATGTGTTTACTTCCTGATCCAGGCATTGGCATCAAATAAATCATAGATGGGGCTGGGGGTGTGGCTCAGCAGTAGAGCGCTCGCCTAGCACGTGCGAGGCCCTGGGTTTGATCCTCAGCACCACATAAAAATAAATAAAATAAAGGTATTGTGTCCAACTACAACTAAAAAAAAATATTAAAAAATAAATCATAGATGGGGTGAATAATATGTCAAAGATTTGTGACACAATAATTATAAACTTCTGTGGTCATTTAAAATAAAAGTTATGCTTCAAGTCCAATAAAATTGCCATGAATGTGGCATACACCTTAGGATTACCCCCAAAGGTCTCACTGTTGGAAAATGCACATGGTCCTAGGGACACATTTTCCTCAATCTATTATGAAATAAATATCCATTAAAACTATTTGTTTGTACTCTGAGAATTTAGACAGGAAAGATTTGGAGAGCCCAATTCTGTAAAAATGTCCCAGGAAATCTTGGGTGAATGCCTTTTCCCTCCGTAGACTTACCAGGGGTAAGGCTGAGAGCTGGTAAAATCACTGGGACTCAGTCAGTATCTTCTGTTGTTGGAGGTGGAGAGAACAAGGGTGTTTGAATTTCTGAATAAACCTTTTTAAATGAAGGGACTACTCCCCGATTTCTCTTCCTGGCTTTAGTCCTTCCGAAGGTCTGCTATCAGCTGAAATAAAAATGAGAGTTGAAAACATCAGCACTCTTGTTAAAATTTTAGGCTGCTTTTAAGAGAGAAACTTTAGATGTTCTCTTTGGGGTGGCAAGTTGGCACAGGCTTGTGAAAGTGCATGCAAATATTGTGACAAAAAGAGCACTGAACTTGGGCCAGAAGACCCGGTCCAGTCAACCTGGCTGTGTTGAAATGCACACACAGGGAGGTCAAAAAGCATATTCAGGGGTTGGGGTTGGGGTTGTGGTCCAGCGGTAGAGCGCTTGCCTAGCACCGGTGAGGCCATGGGTTCCATCCTCAGCACCACATAAAAATAATTAATTAAAGATATTGTGTCCAACTACAACTCATGTGACCCTGGACAGGACACTTCTCTGAGTTTCTACCTTCCATAAAATAACTGTTAGTGGGAATATTGATCCATGAGGCAAACATGGGGAATTCTATCTGCCCTTGTTCTGGGAATAGAAAGCAGATACCTAAACAGAAAGAGTTCTAGGGGAGCTGAGGGAAAGGGTAAAGGAATATGTTTCTCACCCTGCAAATCCTTCCTGGGAAGAGAGTAATGTATGCAGTCTTGTTTGTTAGAAAAAGAAAGTAGATGGCATTTGCAGTGTATTGTTGGTGTCTTACCTGGAACCCAATCAGGGTTCTTGATGGCAATAGTATGTTGCTCAGTTACCAGAGTACTATTTGGACCGAACTACTGTAGCATACTATTCTTGGCAGGTATGCCCTGTTGATACAGAGCCTGGTATGCATTGATAGTTTTATATCAACTGCTACAAAGTAACCACAAGTTCACAGTGACTCAGATTAAGATGTGACTCAGATTATGCAGGTACTGTGCTTGGGAAATTCTAAGGCAATTATCAAATAAGTGTACTACTAAGAAAAATTATTGCTTGTTTTATTAAATAAGTCTCAATGGTGTTTTTCCAGCTCAGGAACTCTTCTTATTGTCTTTGGAATTCTTGTTCAAGAATTCGCTAAATTCTTTTTTTTTTCATCTTTTCTCCCATTTCTTTTGATTCTTTTTTCATTCTTTCTTTTTTTATTTATTTCTTACATACATGACAATAGTGAAGTGCATTACATTCATAATTATCCATTCACAGCACAGTTTTTTGTAACTCTGTATATAAAGTATGTTCACACCAAATTATGCCATTATGCATGGGCTCTCTTATTTTTTTTTGCATATAATTCTTAATACACCTTTATACCACCATATATCATATCTCTGTTCATATATAAGGTAGTTGACACTAAATTCACATCTTCATACATGTATTTTGTATGATGATGACCCTCTCCTTCCACCATCCTAGCTAATCCCCTTCTCTCTCACTTTCCCTCCCGCTAAATTCTTTAACTAGAAACAGTTCTTTAAACTCTGGTAATTCAAACATAATTAAAGAGGGGAAAAGTGGTTAAAGAACATAGTAATCCTCTAAATAAGTTATCTGTAGAATCATAGAATCCCAAGAGTCCATAGACCTTTGAAATGATCTAGACTACTCTCCCCTGCATGTTGAAATTCACACACAGGGAGGTCAAAAAGCATGTTCAGGGGTTGTGGTTGTGGTCCAGCAGTAGAGCGCTAGCACAGGTGAGGCCCTGGGTTCCATCCTCAGCACCCCATAAAAATAAGTTAATTAATTAAAGATATTGTGTCCAACTACAACTAAAAAATAAATATTTTTTTTTTTAAAAAAAAGCATGTTCATTTTTGTTGCATTGGACATGGATACAAAGTCGTCTCTTTCATCAATATGCTTTTTCCTTTGCCTCATCCCAAACATCTAAAAGATTTCTCATATGATTTATTGTTTTTAAGTAAAGATAAATGAAAAAACAAAACAGTATTTTTCATTTTCCAGAAGATTTCACCAACCAAGACAATTTAGTCCCTCTTTGTCTCTTTTGAGACACATTTCAAAATAGCACTGACACATCATCATTTGATCCAGCAACTCTACTTCTGGATATATAACCAAACGAATTGATGGCAAGAACTGGAACCAATACTTACACATCCATGTTCACAGCAACATTGTTTACAGTAGCCAACATGTGGAAGTAAATACAAGTGTCCATCAACAGATGAGATGAGTGGATAAACAAAGTGTCTCTCTGTTTCTCTCTCTCTCTCTCTCTCACACACACACACACACACACACATATTCAGCATTAAGAAGATAGGAAATTCTGACACATGCTTTATCACAGATGAATCTTAAAGACATGCTAAGCGAAATAAAACAGTCACAATAGGACAAGTATGATTCCACTTATACAAGGTGCCTGGAGTAGTCAAATGCATGGAGACAGTAAAATGGTGGCTCCTAGGAACTGGAGGAGGGGGACAGTGGGGAGTACCCATTGCATAGAAACAGTTTCCATTTGGGATGATGAAAGAAGTTCTAGGTGGTGGCAATGGTTGTACAACAATGTGAATATACTTAACACCACTGAGTTGTGTAACTAAAAATGTTAAAAGGTTAAAATTTAATTATAATGAAAAATAAGTTGAACAACAACAAAAAAAGTGACCTCTGAATAAAGCAGGACTTTGAAAGCCATGCCAAAAAAAAAAAAAGGTAATAGGAAGAGGACTCTGTTCACTGATACTTAAAAGAGACAGTAAATTTATGGAAGGCATGCCATTCTGAACCCTATCTAATTTTGGTACAGTGATTAACCAGCTCTGTGATCCACCCATCTGACCATTAGTTTTCTCTTCAATGAAGAATATATATAGACTGGTTGGTCTCCAGCCTTCCTGCCTGCTAGAATTCTGTCAGTCTGTAACAAGTTCATAGCAAAGAAATACTTGTTTAGAAACAACTGTCAGTGGGAGGATAAAAAGCTGGGTGTATCTGTGGTATGAGGGCAGCCCAGCTCTCCAGAATTTGTGCCAACCATCCCTTGTTAGGGGCATGTTTGAAAACAGAGTAAGCATCTTTAATCTGGTGTCCATCCTGCCTCTCTAGGAAGGAAAAGAACTCTGTGGGACTTTCAGAGGCCAGGACTTCTATGCCTGCTTTGGCACCAGGCCCAGAAATAGGACTGTTTCTGTCCATGTTTTTCATTGACCAGCTGTATCATGTAAAGAAATCCGTTTCTGTAGCACTACCTCAAGGATGGAGCTATTCTCATTTTTAGTAATCCATGGAAAAGATTTCCTCTTACCTGGGCTGATGTGTCAATTATATAAAAGTTGTTTCTTTTTGGCTTTGGAACATATAATTTGGTACCAAGTTTATCCTTTCCCTTAGGTTTCATATAGGCTTGTGTTAGCAGAACTTTGCCATTATTGAGCACATACAGACTGATTGACAGCTTGGAGCTGTCAACCTTGGAACAAGCTGTCAACCTTGGAACACTTTCTGAGTCCCATATGTAATCAGCAGGTGGATGTGTATATAGGAAGCCTGGCTTTTACTGTGCTAGTTGCTTTACGTGGTTCATTGCTGATCTCCTAACGGTTCTGTGGTGGCATCTGTATTTCTTAGAAGAGAAGACTGAAGTTCAGAGAGATTGCCAGCAAGAAAGGTGGAAAACCTTAGATCAGACCCTTATCAGATTATTTCTCCTGTACTGCACTTCTTAATATAGGAAAGCACATAATTGTACAGTTGAATAATTTAGAACAAAAAGTTTATCTCCAAAAAATCTGTAACAGAATTACTAGGAGGCTCTGCTTAGAGTCCCCCACCCCTCTGCATAATGCTGATATCTGAATAATTCTAAGACTGTTGAGCCATGTTTGATCACCATGACTAAAATGTTGAGTAACTCTTCTGTACCCCTTTGTGCTAGGGCAGTAGAATCTTCTAGCTGAGATAGTAGCTATCGCTGATTAATAGAAGGTTTTGTGGTTTGGGAACTATAGTGGAAGACTAATGCTGCTAGTTCTTTGTAGGTCTATTTATGGTGCCTTAGGAATGCTGATGGTGTGACCAGATACTCCTCATTTTGTTTGCACCTGTGTATTTCTAAGTAATCATGGCTCTTAGCCTATTTTTAACTTCTACTCTAACTCTAATTTATTATGGGATAGATCTTAGAGTCTATCTTACTTTTTTACTCCAAGTCATCATTCAGTAAAGTTTTTAACAAGTCAAGAAGTAAAAAAAAAAAAAAAAGCTATTTTAAATTGCTAATAGAGCATGTATCCCACTTTTGTCTCCTCGACTTTTTCTTAAGACTAATGGGATATCTGATACATACCTGGTGGCCCATGGATGGATGGATAGATGAAACAGCTAGCCAGTTTTAGAGAATCATTATCTTTGAATCATTGTCTGTATCCTCGATAATATCTGTGCTAAATACATCTATTTGCTATCACTTTTAAAAAAAAATCTTAAGGGGCTGGGATTGTGGCTCAGTGGTAGAGTGCTTGCGTGGCATGTGTGAGGCCCTGGGTTTGATCCTCAGCACTGCATATAAATAAAAAAAAAATAAAAGATCCAAAAAATAATAATAAAATAAATCAAGGTTGAAAAAAAAAATCTTAAGCCATTGGGGGGAAAGGCAAAAATTCCAAAATTATTTAGACTTTTTTTAAAAAATATAGCTAGTGTGTTTGGAGGGTTCTTAATTTGATGGTATCTGAACCCCATTAAGTAAATGTTCTGCTTTTAAACAGGATTTGCTGTGATTTGATGAGTGATTTGTCTATGATCATACGTTTAAGCAGATGGCAGTAATATCTTTAGTAAGACAGAATTCAGTATGAGAATGCATCTGGATTTAATGAGTTTCAGAAATAAAAGATGCAAACCCTTCTTTCTTCAAACACTCAAATGATCCATATCATATTTAGGAATATTACACTTTACATTTCTTCTTCCCGTATTTTCACATGCTAGGTAATTCTTTATTTCCTCCTTCTCTCCATCCCTGACTGAGCAAAGCTCCCGTAAGAGAAGAAAAGAGAAATTAGGAATGTGGGATATGTCCCCGGAACTAAAGTATCTCTGTTACAGTATATTTTTCTGTAGAAACAATGACATGGAAATAATAGGTTATATGACACTCTAAGCTATTAATGGCTAATTAGGATACTTAAGAGCATTTAAAATCATGATTTTCTGAAGTGTTACATGGTATTCCTCTGTTCTTCTTCCCTTTATAATCCTAGTGAACAGATAGGGCCTGGGAAAGATGACCCTCCATGTGACATCAGCTCATCAAGATGCCTACTTCAGGGCAGGGTCTGTGTATCCTGTATCTGTGTGTTCACAGAGGCTGCCATTCCTAGTACACAGGACATGCCCAGAGATACTTGTTGATGGAAGAGAAACTTGCCTTCTCTGTTTTCATCCTTGGCAGCTTCAAGAGGGACTTCCTTATGTCAAACATAAGGAAGTAGAACAAGTCATTGGATTTATTTTTTGATCCCTTTACTTATTTACCAGACATTTATTGATACCTACAATGTCCAGCATCAAAACCACATCAGTGGACTGATACACTTCTATTGCCTGCCCTTAGGAGCTCTAGCAGCCTGGTAAAATAATCACCTTTGGGAGGACATTAGCTGGGCCTGGGACGCACAGTTCTAGGAACTGCTGCTGTTTTAGAAATGCGTAGACCGGCCTTGAATTAGCTCATATTTCTAATGGCAGAATCTTTTGTTTCCTTAAATGTCAGTGATAAAAACGTGACTTTTTAAAAAAAATTATTCAGAAATTTCCTTAACAATAAATGGTGATGCCAGCAGTTTGTCTTTACATAGTCTTTGGTTAGAGAGTAATTCCTATTTTCCTTCTTTTCAAATACAGTTGTTACATAGTAACCCGAAAAATTTTTAGAAAGGTAACCTTTTTCAAGTACTGCTACTTATTAATGTTTTGAGTTTTCTATTAAGGCAAACAACAGGTTTCCTTGTGGCTAGTGTCTAATTTAGTTGCCTTTCCCATTTCTATTCATAGCTTAGGTAGAATTGAACATGAATAGCTTTATCTGGTTTCACATGGAAGAAAACAATCATAAGGAGGAAAGGTTAGCAAATCAACAAGACAGAGTGATTGGCTAATGTCTGGGTTAGAAGAAAGTGAAATTTTTTCTTAATATTCTTTTTGTGATGGAAAGTTTCTTTCCATAGATAAATATAATTTACATAGGCTGGTTGAAGAGATTATACTCTTAACAGGTGCCTCCAAGCTCTTGGTTATGCACAGCCTGAAGCCCAGACTGTTTCACAAGGGTAGTTGGTCTATAAAATGTGCTTTCAAGATAAAAATTATTGGGGGACTTTGAGGTAATCACTTTTGTGATGAAATAATGTAATGTCAGCTCTGCCTGTTCAGTTGGAGTACACCTGGTAGCAGAGGTTTAACCTAGTTTCTCAAGAGAACTAGAGGAGAGGAAGGGCCAGGATTAAGCCCAGGGTGAGCCAGGAGCCAGTTACCTTTGGCCTACTTTCTCTAGGATGACGCACTTTATCCTTCCAGGTCGGGCAACCTCCTGCCCATGCATTAAGATTCTTGGTTGCCAATAGCAAAAACTCATAGTCTAGTTTAAGCAAAAGAGAATTTTTTTTTTCTTTTCTTATTTGATCAAACTGCAGGATGAGCTGGAATGAAGTGAGTTTTAATGGTGTTTAGAACCAGGGACTTGAAACACAGCTGTATGTGGCCCACTCCTCTCCCTCTCCTCATTTTGTCTTAGTGTTGGCTTCATTTTTTCCTTCGTGCAGATGGGTTTCCTCTATGTAGTATAGGGCATGGCCGTGGTCAGTGCCAAAATACAGACATCATTGCTGCTACGATCTAAGGAAAACAACCAGGTTTTTTTGACCCAGCTATCCCACTACTCAGTCTATACCCAAAAGAAGTTAAAAACAGCCTACTACAGTGATGCAGCCACTTCAAGGTTTATAGCAGCACAATTCACAATAGCTAAACTTGGAAGCAACCTAGATGCCCTTCAGTAGATGAATGGGTAAAGAAACTGTGGTATATATACACAATGGAATGTTACTCAGCATTAAAAGATAATAAAATTATGGCATTTGCCAGTACATGGATGGAGTTGCAGAATATCATAAGTGAAATAAACCAATCCCAAAAAACCAGGGACTGAATGTTTTCTCTGATAAGTGAATGCTAATCCATAATGGGGGGCAGGCACCGGATGAATGGAGACATTTCGGATGGGGCAAAGAGGAGGGAGGGAGAGAGGGGGCAAGGAGGTAGGAAAGATGGTAGAATGAGATGGACATCATTACCCTAGGTACTTGTGTGATTGCACGAATGGTGTGACTCTACTTCATGTACAACCAGAGAAGTGAAAAATTCTGCTCCATTTGTGTAACAATGAATCGAAGAGCTTTCTACTATCATGTGTAACTGATTAGAACTAATAGAAAGAAAGAAAGAGAGGAAGGAAGGAAGGAAAGGGAAAGGGAAAGGGGAAGGAAAGGAAAGGGAAAGGGAAAGGGAAGGAAAGAAAGAGATTTCTTTCCCCTAGCTTAAATTTGAAATAGGGAAGAATTCTGATTGGTCTGGCCTCGGTCATTTTCCTGGTGGCCACAGCCACAGGACTGAGATACAAGATACATCATAGGCTCAGCTTTTGTCCCATGCCAGGGAGGTCATAATGACATTTCCTGGAGATTGTTATAAACAGGTAGATGTAGCTTTTCCGCCGCCCCCCCCCCCTTTCTGTAGTACAATATGGTAACTAGTTAAGATTCTTTTCATAATTAATTGAAAATCTTTTAAAGTCTTTTGTTTTGAACAACCAATAAAAAAAAAAAGTCTTTTGTTGATGTTGTTGGTTTTGTCTGTTTATGAACTTAACCCAACTAAACTTTGTTTCCTTTTTATTTTTTGTACTGGGGATTGAATCCACTTGGGCATTTTACCACTGAACACCCCAGCTCTTATTTATTTTTATTTATTTATTTTTTGTGGTGAGGGAGATTGAACCCAGGGCCTTGTGCATGTGAGGCAAGCACTGTACCAACTGAGCTATATCCCCTTCCCCCATTTTATTTTTAAATTATAATTCAAGGTCTTTCTAAATTGCTGAGGACCTTGCTACATTGTGAAAATTGACCTTGAACTTGTGATTCTCCTGCCTCAGCCTCCTGAGTAGCTGGTATTATAGGTGGGCGTTACTGTGTCTGACTAAATATATAATAGGGGGTCTCTCAAACACTAAGGATTCAGCAGTATAAGAGGGTGAGCATTCCCCTCCTCCTCCCTGTTTCTAAACCACGGGCTTGATACTGGGAACTGAAGATGCTGGAGTGAGACAGATAATAAGGAAGGTAGGTCCTTGGCTTTATGGAGTTTACAGTTTCCTTTAGGAAATCTTGACAGGTTAACTAGAAAGTTAAATTTCTTTCTTTTTTTTTTTTTTAAATCTGATCTGAAATTCTGATTGTCAATGTGTATCTTTGCTTAAGAAGCAAAATAATTTATTATTAAATGATGTTTGTTTAGCAGTAAAATATTTTTTAATATAGCATCTGTTGGAGAAAATAAAGGAATTCCTAATGGTGAAAATGTTGGAAAGACAATATCTTCTCATGATTAAGAGCTTGATCTTTAAATTGCTCAGGGTTCCAATCTCCTTACTCCATTTGTTACTTTTATAATTTGGGTAAGTTTTCAGAGGTCTTTTACTTCACATTCTTCAGCTATGAAATGAAGACATCTACTTTGTAAGAGTTTTGTTGTTATTATTGTAAAGTCTTAGTTACGTTTGCATAACATTGGTTAATTGTGGCAAAGTACACATAACATAAAATTTACCATCAAAACCAGTTTTAAGTGCACAGTTGAGTGGTTTAAGTATAGTCATATGGTTGTACAGCTATCACTACCATTCATCTCCAGAGCACTCCATGACTCGAAAAATGGAAATGCTGTACCCATTACATGATAATTCCCCATTCCCCCCTCCCTAACCGCTGGCCACCACCATTCTACAGACAGTTACTTTTAAAATAATATATATATATTAAGATCTCCAAAAATGTTAGCTATTATCCCTCCAGATCAGGAGTCAGCAAACTCCAGCCCACAGGCCAAGTTTGGTCCGCAGCCTGTTTTTGGTAGGGTCCTCGAACTAAGAAAGGTTTTTACATTTCTAAAGGGTTGTAAAAACAAAACAAAAAAATAAGAATATGCCTCAGAGGCCGTATGTAACCCACAAAACCTAAAATATTTACTGTCTGGGCTTTTAACAGAACAAAATTTTTGACCCTTGTTCTAGATCTAATCTTGTTTTTTAAAAAATATATGTGTGTGTGTGTGTGCATGTGTGTATTTGTGTTGGAATCCTTTAAGAATTTGATTTAAAAAAAATATACACACATATGTGTATGTGCACATATGTCTGTCCTTTTCCATATATCTTTTTTTTTTTTGGTTTTGGTAGTACTGGGAATTAAACCAAGGCCTTGTGTATGCTAGGCAAGGCTCTACCAATTGAGCTACACCCCAGCCCTTTAAAAAAAATTTTTTTTAAGACAGGGTCTCACCCAGTTGCTCAAACTGACCTCAAAGTGGAGATCTGCTTCAATCTCCCAAGTAGCTGGGATTATAGACAAATGTGTGCTAGCATGCTTAAGTTCTTCCATGAGTCACACTTGCATGTATGTGTTTATGTGTGTGAGAGGCAGACACACACACTTGGGACTGAATCCAGGGTTGTTTCATTCTATTGAGCTATATCCCCAGTCCTTTTATTTTTTATTTTGAGACAGGGTCTTGCTAAGTTGCTGAGCCTGGTCTTGAACTTGTGATTCTGCCTCAGTCTCCTTAGTGGCTAGGATGACAGGTGTGTACAACTGTACCTGGCCTCCTGCATGTTGTAAGAGGATTATGTAAACATCTTTCCTGGACCATGATTTCTCACCTGGGCCATGTTGCCTCAAAAGGAGTGAAAATTGGTTCTTAGGGGGAATGAGATCTTAGTTATTACAAAGTTTATAACCTCTCAATGGGCACCTAAACAGAGATCTCTCTCATATTAAAATTTCTTGGGGGAGGCAGTTGGGAGAAAAATGTCTAATTAGGCTTATTATGGGAGTGATAATGAATAAATGTTTGAGAAACACTGCTCAAGTCTGAATTCCAGAAGGCAAGCTTATTAACCTCTGAATGTACTTGTGCCAAGCAGATATATTCATTTCTTCAGTTTATTATTTTTGCTACCTTCTAGTTAAATAAATGAAACCTCTGGTCTAGTTCACTGACTCACTCATTCTATAAATTGCTTCCAGGCAAATAATATGGCACTGGAAATTAAAAAAGAATTTTTTATTTGTTTTAATTAGTTATATATGACAGTAGAATGCATTTATGCACTTTCATATATCATACATAGTTGGGATATAATTTCTCATTTTTCTGAGTGTGCATGTTTCAGAATCACATTGGTCATGCAGTCACATACATACATAAAATAATAATGTGTTTCATTCTACTATCCTTCCTATCCTCCCCCACCATTCACTTCCCTCTACCTAATCTAAAGGAACGCTACTCTTCTCTAGTGTCCTCCACCTTATGGTGAATTAGCATCTGCATATTAGAGAAAACATTCAGCCTTTGGTTTTTTTGGAATTGGCTTATTTTATGATATCCTCCAACTCCATCCGTTTACTGGCAAATGCCATAATTTTATTCTTCTTTAAAGCTGAATAGTATTCCATTGAAAAAAATATATATATATAACATTTTCTTTATCCATTCATCTGTTGAGGGACACCTAGGTTGGTTCCATAGTTTAGCTGTTGTGATTTGAGCTGCTATAAACATTGATGTGGCTGCATCACTGTAGTATGCTGATTTTAAGTCTTTTGCGTATAAACCAAGGAGTGGGATAGCTGGTCAAATGGTGGTTCCATTCCAAGTTTTCTGAGGAATCTCCATACTGCTTTCCATAGTGGTTGTACCAATTTACAGTCCCACCAGCAATGTACGAGTGTACCTTTTCCCCCACATTCTCACCAACATTTATTGTTGCCTGTATTCTTGGTATTGCCATTCTGACAGGAATGAGATGAAATTTAAAAAAAAATATCTTGTATCCTTTTAGAAGTTGTCAAATGATTAGTCTCTCTAATATATCAGACAGATTCTTGCTTATTAGACTAAAAATTTTGTTATTTTCTTAAACATTTGTAACTTTATTTATTTTTAAAATTTATTTTAGTTGTCAGTAGACTTTATTGATTTGCCTGCGGTGCTGAGAATCAAACCTAGTGCCTCACACATGCTAGGCCAGTGCTCTACCACTGAGCCCCAGCCCCTGCCCCCTGTAAATTTATTTTTTTAGTAATTTTTTATTTGTCCTTTTTAGTTGTACATGACAGTAGAATGTGTTTTGACATATCACACATACATGGAGTATAACTTCCCATTCTTGTGGTTGTATGTGAATTTGGAGTGACACTGGCCGTGTATTCATATGTGAATATAAGAAAGTTATGTCCGATTCATTCTACTCTGTCTTGCGTTTGTTATTGAAACAATAAAATAAGTATTGGTGCTGGGGTGTAAAGACCTCTTAATTCCCCTTACACTCATGTCAACACTCAAGTGAAAAGCAAACACAGGTATATCATCATTTTATTTGACAAAGTCTGATTTAGAATATAGAGTTCTGGTAGCAGGCCACTGAAATATCAGGTCATCCTGATCTTGCCTCCAAGACAAGGACTATGTCTTATGCATCTCTCTATCCCCAGTGCCTGGTGGAGTAGATGGCTAGTGAACATGCTTCCGGGATCAGCTGTACTGATACTTCTGCGTGTGCCTTGTTGTGCCCTGGAGTTCTTACTACTAGCAGTTTTTCTTTGCCCCAAATTGTTCTTAGTCACAGACCCATTCCTGTAGATACAGCTCCCCTCTGTACCAGTTGGTCCATCCCTATTATGCTGTTGGTGATGACAGATAACAGAGGATTGATCAAACAGCATTCATGGCCAAAGAAAGTCTTCACAGCATGACCATTGCTGATGTAGTAGTGCCTAGCCCTATGGTCCCTGAAGAGCAGGGCCAAGGATTCAATGCCTCCCACTGGACTAGAGCTGGAGATAATATTTGGGGAGAAATACTATCCATTTTGATTGTAGGTCTGAGGGAACCGCAGAGATCCAGCAGGTCAGTATTCCTTAGGTATCTCTACCCAATTCTCTTTGGAGTAAGAATGCCTCCAGGGATTCAGGAGGTGTCCACCTAAGTGATCTTTGTGAAAACAAAACTTGTCTTGTGGCTGGGGGTGTAGCTCAGTGGTAGAGTATGTGTCTAGCATGGATAAGGTTGACCCTTAATGTGCACACACACGCACACACACACACCAAATTATTATTTGATTGATGATTACAGTGCTGGGGATTGAGCCCAGGAGTGCTCGGACACTGAGCTACATTCCCAGCCCCCTTTCTTTTTATTTTTCCTTTTTATGTTTTGCATTTCAAGACAGGGTCTTGCCTAAATCGGCCAGACTGGTTTCAAACTTGGAATCCTCCTGCCTTAGCCTCCCAAGTTGCTGGAATTATAGGTGTGGGCCACCACACCCAGCTAAAACTTTATTTTTAAACACTTACCTTTATGTGTTTTTAGCAATGCACTCTATCGTATGTGTGTTTGCTTTAATGTAAAAAATGTTTAAAATATTTTAAAATTGTACATGGAATTGATATTCCACAAAAATGAACTATATTCATGCTGTATTCTCAGCCCTCCACCCTGAATCCCTAAGAAGACTTACATCATCCCTGGAGAAGCATATTCGAGCTATTGATTGTACACACACAGGTATTAGCCATTTTGGCCAATCAGCTCTTGGAAGTGGAGGTGTGTTTTCACATAAAGTGATAAAGACAAAAGAACTAGGTATAGAAGCAGTGGCCTGTAGCTAGAGTGATAGTGATAGCCTCTCCCTGCTTTAGTCCCTGAGTTTGTAACCACTTGTGGGTTGGAATCTCTGGGATCCTTTTGTCCTGCCCTCAAGGGTGAGAACTTTGCTGACCTTGGCAGTCACAATGGCCCTGGGCTTCCTACTCCTTAAGTCCTTCTCAACTTTTACACCACTCCCTACAGCCCTAGAGAGGCCCAACACATTCTCCTTGTTGAGGGCAGGGGAAGAATCAGGCTTTCCATGGCCTTCTCAGAGCAGAGGCACCAATCTATTTTCAGTTAAGAGTCCAAATGTTCAGAAGACTGTGTAGGTGAGGGGTCCATTTACCTTCCTTGTTGTTCATGGAACGGGAGAGACCACTCTTGGTGTGCATGTGTCTCACAGACATGTGTGACCTTTAATCTTGTAATTTTTAATCCATAGCCTTCATAAATGACCTAGGTTCACGATGGCAGTCTAGTGGAAATAAACTTGAACCAAGAGTTATGTCATTAGTTACAACTACTAACTGAGTCAAGCCTGTAACTTGATAACACAAGGAGCGACAGCTGACAGATAGTTAATCCCTACTACATAACCTCATCATGTGTTCCTTAAAATAGGGTTTAAAGCAACAACTATAAGACTTTTGGGGAAAAATCTCAAGTGATTGTTATTTGGTGACCAAGCTAGAAAACCAGTGACTTCCTCCTGCCATCTCCCAACTTTAGGGTCCTGGTCTACCTTTCCTCTAACCTCCAGTGCTGGGTATTAAACTCAGAGCCTCATGTGTGCTAGGCAAGAGCTCTCCTGCTGAGCTACACCCCAGCCCCTGGTCTGCCTTCATGAGGCTCTCCTCTGTGAAGGTCCTGCACCCCTCAGGTCTTGTGTTTGACACGTTCTCTTCACTCTGTTAGTCATGCAGCTATTTCCAGACAAACCAGGGTAGGTGGGCACATTAATTTACGTTCTGAACTCCTGGTGTTGGAATGAAGTTACTAGGAATAACCAACCGCTTTTTGATGGCCACCTTGTATGTGCCATGGTGTAGTGGAAATTCCTTTTCAAGGCTTCTCAAAATGAGCAGGTGGTAGTATAACTTTCTATATAAATGAGTGTGAGCTTCCCGAACATGGCACATGAGAGAAAACCATGATCAAAGGGTTATTGCAAGCAGAGATGGTCAGCAAGACTTACTTCAGGACCTTCTGAAGCAACCACATGGTGCCTTGGGCTTGATTGGGTTTCACTGTGACAAAGAGAAAAAGGACAGATTTTGGTCACACAGACCAATGCTGGGTTATCCTAAGTAGATTTTAAGTGTCTGCAACTGGTTGCTTTCTCATCCAAGGAAAGGAGGAGGGGACTGGAATGATCTACATTATTAAGTAGTTCCTGGCACCTAGAGGTTGTTTTTAGCAGAACTCTCCAATGGGACAGTCTCTTCCACTCTTCCCTCCCCAAAAGTAGGAAGGGCTTGTCTTACTCGATTGAGTCAGGGTTTAAATTTAGCTAGGTCTCAGAGCCAGTATGTATGTTTTAAATGGTTATGGGAAATATGTCTCCAATTCCCATTTGAAATAGTCTATACTTGATTCATATTTTTTTAAAAAAATACATATATATTCTGCCCAATTCTGCCAAAAAATTAATTTATTTCTTGGTCATACTATGAACTCCCAGGACTTTTATCAAAGCTCCTCATAGAGCTTTGAATGTGTCCAACCCATTGACCTAATTTTGTACATTTCCCAAAAGCAAGTGTGCAAGAGCATGCACACACACACACACACACACACACGTTATGACCCCACTTTTGGGAACAATGTGAAAACAAACAAACTTCTTAGAAAGTTGTGAGGTGCTTAAAATAGTTTGCTTTTTCAATAATCAAGAAGCTTTTCCCATAAGACTTCTTGTTTGCGGTTATAAATAGAGGCATGCGTATGTGTCCAGCATTGCTCTTCTGTAATCTGGGTGTTGAAGAGGATTCCTTCAAGAAGTCAGTTGTATTATCTTAATATCTAAGGTACAGCATGACCTTTTAATCTTGTTAACTCCAAACTTAATTTTATTTCATAAAACCTATCAGTTTGAGACTATTTCACATGAAAAGTTTCCAGTTATATCACTTTCCTTTAGGGATGGAATTTTTCAGCCTATTAAAGACAAACAATTAGATTTCCCCTTTACTACCAACTCCCCAAACACTATTTACATTGCTACAAGTAAATTTTTTTAATGGACTATGAAAATTACTCAAGTTGGGAGATGGGTACGGTACGTACAATCTGCCTACTTTTATATTAAATTTTTTTTCATAATAAATGTTTAGAAACCGGAATTTATCTTTTTTTCTCTCTTATGAAAAATCTCTTAGGATTATGGGGGTTTGGCCTTTTTTTCTTTCAGTCTCAACTCTTGGGCTGTTCGTGGAAGGTATTGGAAAAATAACTGGTTAAAACTGGTTAGATTTGGGATCTTAAAAATGAATATATGGTTCGAGACGGGGGAAGGAAGCGGTCCATCTCGGTTCTCCACACCGGTCAGACCACAGAGGAGGCCAGCAGCCACCATGTTGGAAAGCTGACGTCACCATCCCTGTTTTCGACTGACCGCAGCTCATTCAGCCATAGAACAGGTAATTTCAGGCTGCCATTCGCCTGCGGCTTGCAGACAGATTGCTAGGGTTCAGTGCCTGGGTGCTTCTTAGAACCTGATCTTATCGGAGCGAACACCGAGTGCGGGGCGGCCGAGTTCCGGCTCCCGGAACTGAGCCCGCGGGGACTGCTTCTTGGAGCCTAACCTTATAGGAGCTTACACCGAGCACGGAGTGGCCGAGTTCCGGCTCCCGGAACTTCCCTGGCCCGGGGCTAGGAGCCTGCGGAAACTGCTTCTCGGTCCGGGTCCTGCTGAGGGCCGGTCAGGACTCACCCGTTGCTTTGGTTGCCTGGCAAGGGGAACGAAATGCTGCCATTCGCATAGGATACCAACATGGCAGAGATCTGATGTCATCAGAAAGCGGCAGAGGAGAGAACTTCATCAATACCAGCAGCGACAGAAACAGTTGGTCTCCTGGTAGGGGGGGTGAGGCACAGACACCTGAGTCTCCTCAATTTGTCGTCGAGCCAGAGGGGAGGAGCCGGGCCGCTGCCAGCGCCCGGAGCAGGCCCAGCGGCTCGCCAGCGTGGTGACCGCGTGACCCCAATTGGAGAGGGGGCGGAGCGGAGCCGCCACCCGCACCCGCAAGGTGGGCAGACCCGCGACCCAGTGGTACATGGGCGTGGTAGGAGGGGCAGGGCAGAGCCGCCGTTCACGCTTGCAAGGTAAACAGACCTGTGACAGCCTGGCGGGTCAGGCCCAGTGGCCTGCCAGTGTGGTACACACGTCACCCCAACTGGAGTAGGGGCAGAGCAGATCCTTCTCCCACGCCCGGATCAGGCCCTGCCGGTGTGGTGGCCACGTGACCCCAATTGGAGGGGCGGAGCGGAACCGCCACCCGTGCCCGCAGGGTGAGCAGACCTGTGACCAACCTGCAGATCAGGCCCAGGGGTCCGCAGGCGTGGTAGGAGGGGCAGGGCAGATCCGCTGCCCGCGCCTCCAAGGTAGGCAGACCTGCAACAGACCGGCGGATCAGGCCCAGGAGCCTGCCGGCGTGGTACACACACCACCCTAATTGGAGTAGGGGCAGATCAGAGTCGCCGCCTGTGCCAGGAACAGGCCCAGCGTCCTGCAGGCAGGGTAGTCACGACACCCCAATTGGAGTAGGGGCAGAGCAGAGCCTCCACCCGTGCCCGAAAGGTGGGCAGATCTGCGACCGACCAGCGGGACAGGCCCAGTGACCTGCCGGTACGACAGACACGTCACCCCATTTGGAGTAGGGGCAGAGTAGAGCCGCCGCCCGCGCCTGCAGGATAGGCAAACCTGCAACCGACCGGCGGATCAGGCCCGGTGGCCTGCCGGCGTGGTACACTCGTCACCCCAATTGGAGTAGGGGCAGAACAGAGCCGCCGCCAGCGCCCAGAACAGGCCCAGTGACCTGCCGGCATGGTAGCCACGACACCCCAATTGGAATAAGGAGAGAGCAGAGCCGCCGCCCGCGCCTGCAGGAAAGATATGCAAGCAGTATGAACAGACAAGGAAAGAAAGGACCACAAGCAATGCAGGTCAACGCAACTTTAGAAGAGGTAACAGCTGCAGCAGATGGAATGTCAGATAAAGAATTCAGGATATACATACTTCAGACGATCTGGAGTATCAAGGAAGACATTAAACAGCAAAATCAGACAATGAAAGATCACTTCGACAATGAATTACACAAACAAATCCAGGAAGCAAAGGATCAACTATACAGGGAGATAGAGGTTATAAAAAACAAACAAACAGAAATCCTAGAAATGCAGGAAGCAATAAACCAACTTAAAAACTCAATGGAGAATACTACCAGCAGAGTAGAACACTTAGAAAATAGAACATCAGACAATGAAGACAAAGTATTTCAACTTGAAAAGAACATAGACAGCTCAGCAAGACTGTTAAGAAACCATGAGCAGAACATCCAAGAAATATGGGATAACATTAAGAGACCAAACTTAAGAGTCATTGGGATACAGGAAGGTACAGAGCTCCAAACGAAAGGAATGAACAGTCTATTCAATGAAATAATACGAGAAAACTTCCCAGACTTGAAGAATGAGACAGAATCCCAAATCCTAGAAGCCTACAGGACTCCGAATGTGCAAAATCATAAGAGATCCACACCTAGACACATTATAATGAAGATGCCCAACATACAGAATAAGGAGAGAATTTTAAAAGCTACAAGAGAAAGGAAGCAGATTACATTTGGGGGTAAGCCAATCAGGATAACAGCTGATCTTTCAACACAGACTCTGAAAGCTAGAAGATCCTGGAATAACATATTTCAAACACTGAAAGAAAATGGGTTCCAACCAAGAATTGTGTATCCAGCGAAATTAAGCTTCAGGATGGAAGATGAAATTAAAACCTTCCACGATAAACAAAAGTTTAAAGAATTCGCAGCTAGAAAACCATCTCTTCAAAACATCCTTGGCAAAACATTACAGGAAGAGGAAATGGAAAATAACAATGAAAACCAACAGTGGGAGGTAGGACAGTAAAGGGGGGGGGAAATAATCAAAGAGGAAAACAAACCATGTTTAGTAACAGAAATAAACAAATATGGCTGGAAGAACAACCCATATCTCAATAATAACCCTAAATGTTAATGGCTTAAACTCACCAATTAAGAGACACAGGCTAGTAGAATGGATCACAAAACAAGACCCAACAATATGCTGCCTACAGGAGACGCATTTGATAGGAAAAGACATACATAGGCTGAAGGTGAAAGGTTGGGAAAAATCGTATCACTCATATGGACTTTGGAAACAAGCAGGAGTGTCCATACTCATATCAAATAAAATAGATTTCAAGCCAAAGTTAATCAAAAGGGATAAAGAGGGACACTACATACTGCTTAAGGGAACCATACACCAACAAGACATAACAATCATAAATATTTATGCCCAAACAATGGTGCAGCTATGTTCGTCAAACAAACTCTTCTCAAGTTCAAGAGTCTAATAGACCACCATACCATAATCATGGGAGACTTCAACACAACTCTCTCGCCACTGGACAGATCTTCCAAACAAAAGTTGAATAAGGAAACTATAGAACTCAATAACACAATTAATAACCTAGACCTGATTGACATATATAGAGTATACCACCCAACATCAAGCAGTTACACTTTTTTCTCAGCAGCACATGGATCCTTCTCAAAAATAGATCATATATTATGTCACAGGGCAACTCTTAGACAATATAAAGGAGTAGAGATAATACCATGTATCTTATCTGATCATAATGGAATGAAACTGAAAATCAACGATAAAAGAAGGAAGGAAAAAGCATACATCACTTGGAGAATGAACAATAGGTTACTGAATGATCAATGGGTTATAGAAGACATCAAGGAGGAAATTAAAAAATTCTTAGAGATAAATGAAAACACAGACACAACATATCGGAATCTATGGGACACATTGAAAGCAGTTCTAAGAGGAAAATTCATTTCTTGGAGTTCATTCCTTAAAAAAAGAAAAAACCAACAAATAAATGATCTCATACTTCATCTCAAAATCCTCGAAAAAGAAGAGCAGAACAACAGCAAAAGAAGTAGAAGGCAAGAAATAATTAAAATCAGAGCTGAAATTAATGAAATCGAAACAAAAGAAACAATTAAAAAAATTGACAAAACTAAAAGTTGGTTCTTTGAAAAAATAAACAAAATCAACAGACCCTTAGCGATGCTAGCGAAGAGAAGAAGAGAGAGAACTCAAATTACTAGCATACGGGATGAAAAAGGCAATATCACAACAGACACTTCAGAAATACAGAAGATAATCAAAAACTATTTTGAATCCTTATACTCCAATAAATTAGAAGATAGTGAAGGCATAGATAAATTTCTTAAGTCATATGATCTGCCCAGATTGAGTCAGGAGGATATAGAAAACCTAAACAGACCAATATCAATTGAGGAAATAGAAGAAACCATAAAAAGACTACCAACTAAGAAAAGCCCAGGACCGGATGGGTATACAGCAGAATTTTACAAAACCTTTAAAGAAGAACTAATACCAGTACTTTTCAAGCTACTTCAGGAAATAGAAAAAGAGGGAGAACTTCCAAATTCATTCTATGAGGCCAACATCACCCTGATACCTAAACCAGACAAAGACACTTCAAAGAAAGAAAACTACAGACCAATATCTCTAATGAACCTAGATGCAAAAATCCTCAACAAAATTCTGGCGAATCGGATACAAAAACATATCAAAAAAATTGTACACCATGATCAAGTAGGATTCATCCCTGGGATGCAAGGCTGGTTCAATATACGGAAATCAATAAATGTTATTCACCACATCAATAGACTTAAAAATAAGAACCATATGATCATCTCGATAGATGCAGAAAAAGCATTCGACAAAGTACAGCATCCCTTTATGTTCAAAACTCTAGAAAAACTAGGGATAACAGGAACATACCTCAATATTGTAAAAGCAATCTATGCTAAGCCTCAGGCTAGCATCATTCTGAATGGAGAAAAACTGAAGGCATTCCCTCTAAAATCTGGAACAAGACAGGGATGCCCTCTCTCTCCACTTCTCTTCAACATAGTTCTCGAAACACTGGCCAGAGCAATTAGACAGACGAAAGAAATTAAAGGCATCAAAATAGGAAAAGAAGAACTTAAATTATCACTATTTGCAGATGATATGATTCTATACCTAGCAGACCCAAAAGGCTCTACAAAGAAACTATTAGAGCTAATAAATGAATTCAGCAAAGTGGCAGGATATAAAATCAACACGCATAAATCAAAGGCATTCCTGTATATCAGCGACAAATCCTCTGAGATGGAAATGAGGACAACCACTCCATTCAAAATATCTTCAAAAAAAATAAAATACTTGGGAATCAACCTAACAAAAGAGGTGAAAGACTTATACAATGAAAACTACAGAACCCTAAAGAGAGAAATAGAAGAAGATCTTAGAAGATGGAAAAATATACCCTGTTCATTGATAGGCAGAACTAACATCATCAAAATGATGATATTACCAAAAGTTCTCTATAGGTTTAATGCAATGCCAATCAAAATCCCAACGGCATTTCTTGTAGAAATAGAGAAAGCAATCATGAAATTCATATGGAAAAATAAAAGACCCAGAATAGCAAAAAAAATGCTAAGCAGGAAGTGTGAATCAGGCGGTATAGCGATACCAGACTTCAAACTATACTACAGAGCAATAGTAACAAAAACAGCATGGTACTGGTACCAAAACAGGCGGGTGGACCAATGGTACAGAATAGAGGACACAGAAACCAATCCACAAAACTACAACTATCTTATATTTGATAAAGGGGCTAAAAGCATGAAATGGAGGAAGGATAGCATCTTCAACAAATGGTGCTGGGAAAACTGGAAATCCATATGCAACAAAATGAAACTGAATCCCTTTCTCTTGCCATGCACAAAAGTGAATTCAAAATGGATCAAGGAGCTTGATATCAAATCAGAGACACGCCGTCTGATAGAAGAAAAAGTTGGCTACGATCTACATACTGTGGGGTCGGGCTCCAAATTCCTCAATAGGACACCCATAGCACAAAAGTTAATAACTAGAATCAACAAATGGGACTTACTCAAACTAAAATGTTTTTTCTCAGCAAAAGAAACAATAAGAGAGGTAAATAGAGAGCCTACATCCTGGGAACAAATCTTTACTCCTCACACTTCAGATAGAGTCCTAATATCCAGAGTATACAAAGAACTCAAAAAATTAGACAATAAGAGAACAAACAACCCAATCAACAAATGGGCCAAGGATCTGAACAGACACTTCTCAGAGGAGGACATACAGTCAATCAACAAGTACATGAAAAAATGCTCAACATCTCTAGCTGTCAGACAAATGCAAATCAAAACCACCCTAAGATACCATCTCACTCCAGTAAGATTGGCAGCCATTATGAAGTCAAACAACAACAAGTGCTGGCGAGGATGTGGGGAAAGGGTACACTTGTACATTGCTGGTGGGACTGCAGATTGGTGCAGCCAATTTGGAAAGCAGTATGGAGATTTCTTGGAAAGCTGGGAATGGAGCCACCATTTGACCCAGCTATTCCCCTTCTTGGTCTATTCCCTAAAGACCTAAAAAGAGCATGCTACAGGGACACTGCTACATCGATGTTCATAGCAGCACAGTTCACAACAGCAAGACTATGGAACCAACCTAGATGCCCTTCAGTAGACGAATGGATACAAAAAATGTGGCATTTATACACAATGGAGTATTACTCTGCATTAAAAAATGACAAAATCATAGAATTTACAGGGAAATGGATGGCATTAGAGCAGATTATGCTAAGTGAAGCTAGCCAATCCCTAAAAAACAAATGCCAAATGTCTTCTTTGATATAAGGAGAGTAACTAAGATCAGAGTAGGGACGAAGAGCAGGAGAAGAAGATTAACATTTAACAGGGATGAGAGGTGGGAGGGAAAGGGAGAGAGAAGGGAAATTGCATGGTAATGGAAGGAGATCCTCAGGGTTATACAGTGGAGGGGGTAGAGAGAGAGGAGGGGAGGGGAGGGGAGCGGTGGGGAGGGGGGAGGGTGGAGGATGGGAAAGGCAGCGGAGCACAACAGACACTAGTATGGCAATATGTAAATCAATGGATGTGTAACTGATGTGATTCTGCAATCTGTGTATGGGGTGAAGGTGGGAGTTCATAACCCACTTGAATCAAAGTGTGGAATATGATATGTCAAGAAATTTGTAATGTTTTGAACAACCCACAATAAAAAATTTAAAAAAAATGTACATATTATTTGAATTCTAATTTTATTTTTTTCTTGGTAGTGGAGAATGAACCCAGGGACGTTTTACAGCTGAGCTATATCTCCAGCACTTTTTTTGATTTTTGAAACAGGCTCTCCTCACTAAGTTGCTCCAGGGCCTCACTAAATTGCTGAGGCTGTTACTCCTCCTGCCTCAGCCTTCTGAGTTGCTGGGATTACAAGCCTGTGCCGCCAAACCCAGTATGAATTCTAACATTTCTCCTGAGACTTTCCAGTTTGAAGCTATCTAAAAATTGCCTTTGAATGTGAATTAATATATTTTTAAGTGTGGAAGTATGACAAATATGGTATAGTTGAAAGGAAAGAGGATGTGAAATGACACTTTGTCATTTACTAACTAAATAGTGCTTGGTGGTACATCACCCGTTTTTCCTGAGCTGGTTTCTTCAGCTATAAAATGAGGACAGTTCATGCTCTGCCAATTTCTTAGGAATCTTTCAGCTATTGTTTTTATTCATTGTGTGGCGAGTTATTCATTTCACTAGTGCGCATCATTATCTGTTAAGCTAGGACTTGGGAATGTGCATCCATAGAAACAATCACACAGAGAATATAGCTTGTTTTCAAGTAGCTCATTCACAATTGGAAGGAGTACAAATATTCACAAAAAAATGAACAGAGCACGTTTGATGACATTTTTAATAGTGTAAAATATGCCTAGTACTAGCTAAATATGTGTGTTGAAGGCAGCCATGAGAAAAAAGTGGTTCATCAAGGAGATCCATGATAGCATATCTAAATTCCAAAAACCTATAGGTCTTTAAACTTTCTATCTCTCTGCACCTTGTCTTGACCGTACTTTCATAAATATGTTGTGATCAAAAAACTATACAGCTACTTAAACATATTTGTCCCACAAGTGGTACATGATGGATTCTCCTTTCAATAAGTAAGCAAATAGAACTTTATAACCCTTCTTTAACCTTCTACCCTTCATCCCGGTCCCCTTCATCTCTTCCCAAATGTAACCACCATTTCCTTTGGTAGCCGCCTTTCCAGACCTTCCCTCTTCCTTTGCTTGTGCATGTACGTATCCTGGGAGAATACATAATGAAGCAGCTGTTTTTATATCTTTTTTTTTTTTTTTTTAAAAGAAGTAGTGTCATACTAAATGAAACATTCTGCTTCTTTTTTTCACTTTACAAGTCTAGGAGAACTTTTGACCGATCTGGTTCATTTACTTTAGTACTGGTTTGTTACCGTTTACCTGTTGGTGGACATTTAGGTTGTTTCTAATTCTAAACAATGTTGCAATAGACATCTTTGTAATATCCTGTTGTTTAAGTAGACAAGAGTATTGTTCTAGGGTAGGTATTAAGAAGTGGAATTGCTGTGTCATAAATCATACTGGTTAATGGTAAGTTATTTTCTCAAGTAAAATGGACAGTTTTTCTCTCTGCAATTTCTTGCCTGGCTTTTCTGAGCCACATAGGAAAAGTTTTGCAGAGGACAGAGTGAGCTAGAATAGACCCAAGATTCTGCATTTCTAGCAAGCTCCCAGGTGATGTAGATGCTGCTGATCAGGAATTACACTTTTTTTTTTTTTGGTACCAGGGATTGAACTCAGGGGCACTTGATACTACATCCCCAGCCCTATTTTGAATTTTATTTAGAGACAGGGTCTTACTGAGTTGCTTGGTGCTGAGGCTGGCTTTGAACTCATGGATCTCCTGTCTTAGCTTCCTGAGCCACTGGGATTAGAGGCATGTGCCACTATGCCCAGCTAGGGACCACACTTTGAGTAGGAGAATCTAGAGAATAGATCTTGCTCCAGCATGCTTCTGGATATTGCCTGGAAGCTCCTATTTTATGGGTATATGTACACATGTGTTAATTCATGGATATAAGCCTGTTTCCTTAAAGAAGCTTTTTTTTAAAAAAAACAAACAAGCAGTTTTTGAACTCTAGCCCCACCCAGAATGCTTGAACTTTTAGAGTTAGATACTATGAACATGGATGTCAAAATGTCGGTGGTTGTTAAACCAGGTAATGGGTACACGTAGGTCTGTTATATATCCCTGTTTATGTTTAGTTTTGTGGAAATGCTCTTGGTATATATTTGAAAATAGAAGGCAGTTTGAAGTCAGTTGTTCCTGAAGATTTTCAGCTTGGTACATGCTGCTATGCCTATTGTAGATTTCCTCTAGTATATAGTGTTAAAGTGTTTTATTTTAATCAGTTGTATATTTGACTCATGTGAATTTTAATTTTAACATATCGAAAGTATTTTTAGCAGTCTAAAAATAACTGCAAAAAAGAGCGTTGTTCCATATCTGCCTACCTTAGCAACTGCAGTCAAATCCCCCTCAGCCTTACTCATTCAAGAGAGGATGACATAAAGTATGACATATACCGTGATCACAGCATGGTGGTGTGTTAATCCTAGAGACACTTTATAGAACCTTCAGGGTAAGAATGCCTGAGGCTGATTGATTGGTGATTACCTGGAACACTCCTAAGCAGGATTTTGAGGACTTTGCAGCAGGGGTTATCAGAAGAGAGTTCTTTGGTTAACCAACAATGTGTGTCAAGGTATGGTGAACTGGAGAATTATATCACATCTACTAAGTATGGGTTGACTCTGGTTCACTGTAAACTTATTTTCTATTTGAGCAAACAAGATACAAAGAATTTAAATGATCTGCCTACGTTAGGTTTGTGATTAGTGTAAATGCTAGTATTCGAACCAGATGTCCTAATTTCTAAACCAGTTCCCTTTCTACCTTTCTGTTCTGATGATGGGAATCTAACTAGGTCTTAAACATTTGCACATTGAAGCAACTTGGTAGAGTGAAAAGAACCATTCATCTTTTAACTGGGTGAGATTGGGCAAATCTGTTAATCCTGTGAAAGTATGCTTTCTTCTTATGGAGGCGTCTGACTCTCTTTAACTTTGGCCACTAGGAAGCTCAGAGCCAAGTTTGTACCTTTACTGCAGCAATTCTGTAGTCCTCTTTGACCTGCATAGTTGGATTCTAATCCTACTCTTTTACCCACTCTGCTTCTGTATTGATCTCCTAATCAAATGCCATATATTCTTGCTCTGATTTATTCATTTCACTTTTATTTTACTGTTTTATTGTATGTCTTTACCATAAGCTGCCTCAAATATTTGTGAAACAGATGGTATATAAATAAAGAACATTGGAATGTTCGAGAAAGTTGTTGACGAGACTGACAAGGATGAAAATAGTGTTGTAGTTCTGAGAAATACTGGTGGCTGTGACATCTGCTCTTTTTTCCTTCCTGGTCCTCCAGTCTCCCTGATCCATCCATCTTGGTCACCACTGGTACTCCGAACCCCAACCCTCCTGTGGCTTGAGCAGTAATCTCTCTTTCTCCAGCCTCAGCCTGCATCACAGATGCAGATCCATATTTCTGACTTCCCTTTTACTGGATAGCTATATCTGAATGTCCCGAAGGTACCTCAATTGAAACTGTTCAAAACTAAGCTCAGCATCCCTACCCCCAAACCTCCTCTGCCTGGGTCCCAGTTGTATCACCATCAACTTCATTGTTCTAATTAGTAACTTGGTATCATTGTTTACTTTTTCCATTTTCCAATCTTTCATATTTAATCATCTAAGGTATGTCACTGTAATTTATAAATATTTTTTGAGTCTATTCCCTGTACTACATCCTTTCTGAAAGTTTTTTATTAGAAGTAATTTTGTGAGGGGTAGTTTCTACTAAGTCTCCTTCCCTTTTCTTTTTCCATCACAACCCATCCTTTTTCCTAAAGCTGGGCATTCCCGTTTAACTTTAAGTTAAAGTTCAAATTGCTTAGACCTTTCACTATATTTGTCTTTGCTGAGTAATTGGTCTTATATTTTGCCATTCCCCAATCTTGTCCAGAACAACCTCCTTTCCCCTCTTCCTTTGGTGTACTCCAGTCTGCCTTTTAAGGCTTGGCTAATTCTCCTTCTTTGGACCACTCCAGGCTGCTTCTTGTTGCTTAAGATTCTATATACATCTCTATCACAGTTCTTACCACTATGATATACTGCTTAAGAGATAGCCACCTCTACCTGATTGGATGATGTTTGGAGGGTCCAGAGTGTGATTTCTGGCTCTATCCATATTGCCAGTGTTGAGCTCCATACATGATACTGTAAGTGTTTGCTGAAAGAAGGTAAAATGTTTGCTGAAAGAAGGTATCAAAATCCTTGGAACTCATTTAGAAAACACAAGTGATCACATTAATAATTATTACTAAATAATTTGTTGTGTACTGTTCTAAATGCTTTTCATGTTTATCTCCTGTAACTTCTGTACAATCTTTCAAAGTCAGTCTTATTATTATCCTTTTCCTTAGTGGTACAGATGAAGAAACTGAAGCACAAAGCTTAAGTAACTTGCCAGAGTTATCCAGACAGTAATAGAATAAGATTTGAATCCAGCCCTATGTATACAATAAGATTTGAATCCAGCCCTATGTACATGTACTATCTCTGAGACTGACTTATTTATATCTATGGGAAGGCAGGGCTTGGTCCAGTTGTTATTTCTTGAAGTCGCTTTTACTTTCTTTTTTTTTTTTTTTTTTTTTTTTTTAACATTATTATGAAATCATCACTACCATCACCACCATCCATCTCCACCGACTCTTTTCTTTTTTTTTTTTTTTTTTTAAATATTTATTTATTTATTTTAATTCTCGGCGGACACAACATCTCTGTATGTGGTGCTGAGGATCGAACCCTAGCCGCACGCATGCCAGGCGAGCGCGCTACCGCTTGAGCCACACCCCCAGCCCGTACTTTCTTAAACTGATATTTTACAATAATGGAGAAAAACAAGATGACATCTGAAACACAGTGAATGTCATCAAAATCATGTAAACACTGTTTTAGTCTCCTGATTCCCTGCCTTCTGCCCTGGACCCTCCACTCTCTCCTCAGTTGTATGGACTAGAGTGAGAATAATGTAACAATTCTTTACCCTCTTGGAAGGCACACATTTTGGAGCTCCTCCATAAAAATTTTGTTCAGCACTGCATTCAAGAGCAGCAGGCAGCTCTCACTCCAGTGGATCAAGAGATTCAGTTCTCCCCTTAACCAGCAAAGTTGGGACTTCTGAAAGGGCAGTCCAAAAGTGAGAAGAATTCCTGGTGAATGGAGCTGAAAAAGTATTTGCTTTTGTCGGATCACTGGCATGAGTGTGCTCAACATGTTTAAAGTATGGCACAAGGGCTTTTAGAGCACTTGTTTTTAGAGCACTTAGCCTGCAAGAAAGTAAGATTGAGCTAATGAGTATCCATAACGTGTAAATAAAAAGGAAAAAGAAGTTAAAGAATTAAGCCCAAGAAGTTGCATCAAGAAATTTCAGCAAGAAAAAGAAAGTGGCATAAAAATGACATGATAAAAGAAATTATAAGAAACTGCAGGGATAAGGCCAGTTGCATATTTATCTATTTGTGATGATGGTTCTTTTGCATTTATAAATCCCTTTGTGGGGATGGGGTTGTGGCTCAGTGGTAGAGCACTTGCCTCATATGCGTGAGGCACTGGGTTTGCTTCTCAGCACCACATATAGATAAATGAATAAAATAAAGGTCCATCAACAACTAAAACTATATATAATGAATGAATGAATGAATGAATGAATGAATCCCTTTGTGGTCTTAGTTTTAATGTTGGGAATTTAAACTTCCCCAAAGTCTGTTTTGTTTTGAACTATGTGATTTTAAACACAATTTTAAAGCTATACATTTGAGATTTTCTGTTTCTAAAAATTATCTATTTTTTTGTGTATTTCTCTATTTGAACATGTAATATGGGCTTGAATTTTGCATAGGAGCAATTTATATTTATTTAGTACTTCTGCCTGGTCGGTTAATCTGATAGATCACTTTAGCCAAAACCTCAGAATACTGTTAGTGTTATAATAGTGATTTTTCCTCTTAACAATAACCTATTTTACTCATCAGATAAATGACTTAGTAACAGGAATTAGGGCAGTGTTTAGGAGGTCTGCAGATGTGGAAAGTATCTTTTGGCAGTTTGTATTCTCTTGTACTTAGAGTGGGGTTCTGGAGGAGTATTGGTGATGCTTGGCCTCCTGGGTAACAGCACATATTTTGCTGCTTTTGGAAATGTGATTGGTACCATAATAAAGTCTTTAGGCCTCCCTTACACCTCTTGGTGTCCTTGTGGGCATCATTCACATCCTGGAAACAGGAAGCAGGAAAGAATTTTTATGCCCATTCAATAGATGACCCAGCCTCTGTTTTTTTATTTTTTTTATTTTTTATTACGAGCAGACATTTAGAAGGATAAAAAGAGAAGGGGAGAAAGGGAAATGTAGAGATTGTCTCATTATAATGATAATAATGCAATGTATGAGGTGCTAATGAGGAAAAAGGGGAGATGAAAATCAGACACAGAGCATGAGAAGATAATTGAGAACAGATAACTTTGAAAATCTTTCAGGGACTGTGTGAAAGGATAGGAAGGATCAAACTGCCAGGCTGAGCCTTTTCTCTTCAGCAAATTGGATACATACACTGAATAAAACTTGACATGGGGAAAACTTTTTAAGAAAGATTTATAATAACTGTTATTCAGCAAACATCTTTGATTATCTGTTATTGTCCAGGCATTATTCTAGGTATTTGGGCTATAACAGGGAACAAAATAGGCCAAAAAAAAAAAAAAATCCTTGCCTTTATAAAACAAAACAATTTAGTGCAAAGAAACAGAAAATTTAAAAAAAATAAAATATATTATTTAGAGACTTTAGGTTCTAAGTAATAAAAACATAATTAAGGAAAAGGAGTGGCTCTGATCCAATCAGAGATGGCCCCAGGGACAGAGTTGCAGGATATGAACAGGCCCCCCAGAGCCCACCCTTGGGGCTGCACTGGCAGTGTGAGCTGCATAGAATCACATACTATGTCTACAATTAGCCCTGCACAGTTCCAGTTCCATTGTTTTCTTTTTCCTTTGGTACTTGGGTACTAAACTTAGGAGCTCTCTACCACTAAGCATTATCCCAGACTTCTTTAAATTTTTATTTTGAGACAGGATCTTGCTATGTTGCCCAGGCTGGCCTCGAACTTGTCTCCACCTCCTGGGTCTAGTTGCTGGGTTTACAGGTGTGCTTCATGATGCTGTCTCCATTGTTTTCTTTCATTACAAAGAATAAATTTTGCATTACAAATAAGATAATCAGATTTGAAATGTACCATCTTAAAAACACAGTGTGATATTACTTATTCCAACTAAGTAAATAGAGGGGGGAAATGAGAGCATAGGAAGAAGAAAGAGATGAGCTAGCTAATTGATTGAAGTTGTTGAGAAGAAATGTTAATGGGAAACCCTTGATTATCTAGAAGGTTTTTGGAAAGTGGAACATTTACCTCTTAAGCCAATGTTTTAGTCCTTCTAAAGTGGAATCCTTGAATCCCTGCTTCTTAAACGCAGACAAATGAACACATCTTAATTATAATATAATGGTTACCTTAGGTTTATTGTAAAGTTTTGAAGGCCTGTTTGTCCCTATTTTTATAGCTTTGGGCTTCTTTGCTTTTTAAGTTTGTCTTTTAAGTGACTATTTCTTAAGAATTTTTAAAGCCTTTCCAGTGTCATCTGTTAGTCTCTTTCTGCAGTGCCAACTGTCTGTAGAGTCTCCTCCTCTCACAATTTATGTTTGCTGATTATTAAGCCACCTCCCATGTGGGTGTCCCACGTACTGTGGGAAACACAGAAGAGCAGAGGGTGGTATGAGTCTGTAATTAGCATGCCAGGACACATGGACAAGCCATTTAACCTCACAGTCTTCTCTATCTGTTACCATGGAATAAAGGCCCACAGGGTCATAACTCAAAGAGGAAATGAGATGTTTTGAAAATATTTTGCAATGTATAAAATATTCCGCAAAAAAATAAAAAAGAAAGAAAATCTGCAAATTTAACCCACTAATAGTTCCTTCCACACACTAGCCTTAGGGTTCTCTGCTCTTTGATTTTGCCTCTTTTACCACGTCCTGTTTCTCCCTGAGAGAATTAGAGTTCCTTGTAAATCACTAGATGTGCTCTATGGGGTGACTGATCCTATTTGACAATCCCAGATCCTTACTAGGTGGCATGCCGTGGAAGAACAACAGCCTGCACTTCATTTTCTGACATGTATTATTGCCTACCACCACATCCCTCCTTATGAGATGTGAACTATTGATGAATGAGCGCAAGAGGGAGAGTGTCAGGGATCATTTCCCTTCCAGAGGTACCTGTACCTCACATGGTGTGTATTGGCCTCTAGTCCACAGGAGCTGAGCTTTGGGAAGAAGAAAGTAGTGTTGGTTACTGTAGACAGTTGGCACTTCATTAATGATAAATTATGAAAAGATAGTTCAGTCACTCTTAGTTTGTGCTAATAGGCAATAAGCATGATAAAGACACAGGCTTCTTGGTTCATGTGATTTTGTGACTAAAAGGACATTATTTCTAATCTTTTTGAGACCATGGTTTGTCTATAAAATGGACTTGAGAGCAAATCAAGGAAAAGCCTTTGAACTGAATGACCAACTCCTTTGGTCATTTGACCTTCACCACTTAGGAGCTACAGGGTCTTAGACATCTTTGCTGCCTCTTAGTAACTTACTGTTTCTGAACTTAAGCTTTTAAAGGGGTTTATTGATCTATCCAAAGCCTCCAAGTAAAAGTGTGGTACTCCACCACTAGAGGGCACCGCTGCCTTGGTCACATGATCTGAACCTACAAGTTGCTTAATTTAAAGTTTCCTTCAATACTACACAGACTCATACTTAAAATTCATACTCTTCTTTTTTAAAAAATAATTTGTTTATTTATTTACTGCACTGGGGATTGAACATATGGGTGCTGTACCAGAGCTGCATCTCTGGCCCTTTTAACTTTATTTTTTCATTTTAAGACGGGGTCTCACTAAGTTACCCAGGCTGTCCTGGAACTTGCAATCTTCCTGCCTCAGCCTCCCAAGTAGGTGGGATTACAGGCATATGCCATCACACCTGGCTTCTCATTTACTTCATGTGTAAATATACACACACATATTCAAAATATAGATGTACTTAAATCATTAAATGACTTTTTAAAAACACTTAAATTAACTTTAAAAAACAATGGTTTAACATGATCTCTCCCCCCTCACCACCATCATTATCTTATTTTCTACCAAGTTAGTCTGAGTCCTGGAGTAAAATTCTGGCCCAAAGCTTTGTGGTTTGTCATCAGCCTTCAGGTTAGCTCAGCGTCATTAACAGGAGAGATACTTATGGGAAAGTATTCAACTTTGCTTCTTCCTTTTTCTGTAGAAGGTAAAGAGCTAAATATATGTTTATAAACTGTCACAATGCCACTAAGAATACAAAGCCCTTTTGTCTCTTTGCATTCAATCCTAAAGAAGTTCTTTTTCTATGAGATAAAGCAGCAGCCTCTTTTGTATTTTTCTCAAGGGAGAAACTTTTTTTTTTTTTTGCACCAAGGCACAAAGATGTATGTAAGGTATGGGAATTTGATATGTATTCACATTTCTTCTTGTCTTTTTTTTCTTCTTCTTTTGGCAGTACAGTGATTGAACTGAGGGGTGCTCTACCACTGAGCTACATCCCCAGCTCTTTTGATTTTTTTTCCTGTATCAAGGCAGAGTCTTTTTTTTAAGCATATTTTTAGTTCTTGATGGACCTTTATTTTGTTTATATGTGGTGCTAAGAATCAAACCCAGTGAGTCACACATAGTAGGCAAGCGCTCTACCACTGAGCCACAACCCCAGCCCCCAGACAGAGTCTTGATGAATTGTCTAGCCTCGCTTTAAACTTGTGATCTTCTTGCCTCAGTCTCCAGAATTGCTGAAATTATAGTCATGCACCAGTGCACCCAGCTGTACATTTCTGATTTTTTAAAAGTATAAATTCCTAGAAGTGAAATTTACTGGGTCAATTTTTAAAATATTGTATGATTATAATTTTTTTGGTACTGTGGCTCAAACCTATAGTCTCATGTATGCTAGGCATGCACTCTACTACTATGCTATATCCCGGCTCCAGCATTTTTAAAGTAGAGGATATATTGATCAGTGTTTCCCATACACATTGCCATCATAGTGAAATATAATAAGAAATGGTTCACTGGGCTTGGTGGCACATGTCTGTAGTCCCAGATGCTTAGTACCAGCCTGAGAGACATAGTGAAACCCTGTCTCAAAAAAAAAAAAAATTTAGTAGTCAGATAAAATTTTCTGTTGTTGCATACTTGTCCCATTTTTGGAAATCTATGAAGCATATATGCATTGTAAGACTCAGAGAAGTTTAGAAGTAATTTGTTTAATTTGGTGTTTCAATTTTCTTTGCTTAATTAAATAATCCTTTTTAAAGAGTAACATCTAATAATATTTTACGAAAATGGGATTGTGTTTTGGAAGATGGTGGTGGTAACGGTGGGGTAGAGGTGGAGTTTTTAAGAAATGCTCTAAATGTAAGGATTTCTTCTGAAAATAAGTTGTATTTGTGTGTGATCTTAGATGTGGAGAACAGAATCATGGTAGCAAATTGGAAGTACATAGAAGTACATAGCAGAATAATTGGATAGGCTGAAAAAACAGACCCCAGGTGAAACTTCTAGGAATTCCACAAAACTGGTCTGCCAGGGGAGCTGCTACCTCTGCCACCATCTTGAAGCTTCTGCCAGAACTGCTCTACCAAGATGGGAAACCACTGAGTTCACAATTGTGTGTCTCTACACTACAGGAAGTGGGGCTGGGAGTTTGTTTTCAATCCTATTTTAGGAAGGATGGATTTACACTATGGTGAACTATCAAATATGGAGAGAATGTTTAAAAGACTTTGGGCAGCCACACTTGGCAGACATCCAAGAAGACAGAATTGTGTAATGTGAATGCCTCAGGATGTAGGTCAGAAAACTGGGGTATAGCCCTGGCCTTGCCACTTAGCAGAAACATGACCTTGGGCAAATCTATTTTCAAAGTACTATGTCCCCACCTCTAAAGAGGACCTAATACAGAATTCCTATTGACGTAATTCACTGATTTGGAGTAAAGGTAAGTCCAAGTAATAGGTGTAATATACCCGGAAAAACTATAAAGTATTGAGTGGAATAAGTAGAAGATATTTTCCACATCTTAGGTTTGTGTCTAGACCAGTGGTTGGCAAACTTTTTCTGTAAAGGGCCAGATAGTAAATATTTTTTGGCTTTGTAGGCCACATGATCTGTTTCATACCTACTTAATTCTGCAAAAGCAGCCATAGAAAATATGTGAATGAATGAGCAGGACTGTGTTCCAATAAAACTTTATGGACACTGAAATTTGAGTTTCATATAATTTTCACATCATGGAATATTATTTTTATGATTTTTCAAGCCATTTTTAAAAAGGGAAAAACATACTCAGATTGTGGACCATACAAAAAATAAATCCAGCTGGATGGCTGGATTCACCCTATCAGCTATAGTTTGTTGACCCATGTGCTGCATCATTAAACTTGAAATATTTTAAAATGTTGAGTTATTTTTGCTTTAATGTAGTATCACATAAATTTGGAGATTTATCTGATGACATTGTCTAAATGGAGAATGTACAGTCTTTATCGCTGTTTGGATTGCCCTTCATTGTAGCTTCCTCTTTGATGGTAGAATTAAATTAGCTTAGTGGTCATGTGTGAAAACATGGTCTCCACTTTTGTGAGAGCACTCTGTGAAGGATAAGTTTACTACACAGCCCTTAACTTCTTAGAACCTCCATGATGTCTCCCTGTCATCTTCCTTGTCTTTGGTTTTGGGAAAGGGATGGGGCAGTCGTGTACTTTTATGGGAAATACCATAGTCCCATTCCCATATCCATGCCCACAACGCCTGCTTCTTAAAACCACTCCATTTACTCCTTTGGAATATTCTGTATTTAAGTGGGCACTTTAATTTTTTTTTTTTTTAATTTTGTGTGTTGCTGGAGATTGAACCTAGGGCCTTGTACATGTTAGACAAATGCTTTACCACTGAGCTATACCCCAGCACTATTCTTTATTGAGGCTTACAATTTTGCTGCCTTATGGACAAATTTTTTTTTTCCAAGAGAACTTTTGCTGTTGTAATCTCATTATCTCTATTAGAAAACCAGAGCCAGAGTATTTTCCTTGTTCCCAAGTCCCATAGAGTTTCCTTCAGTCAACAGAAACCTAAGATAAGGTTTAAAAATAAGTTGGTGAAAGAAATAGTGAGTGGTATGAAGCAGCTATGGTGATGTCGTGGTTTAGAATTCCATGGTTCTCCGGCACCCATGCTTCCTGTCTTTTAAATGTGTCCTCCTTTTTCCCTTCTAGGCGCCAATAGAATAGTACGTAATATATTTACCATTGACTTTGGGCACACTAGTAGAGAACAGAGAGGGTGGCAAATGAAATGGGGCAGCATGGGAATGCAGGGGCAAGGAGTGGTCCCAGACAGAGGAGGGGAGGTGGAGAGTTTGCCTTCCCAGGTGCACCTGCCTCTTGCAGAAACAGGAGAAGCTGACAGGTCTCTGGAGGACAGGGCTTCTCATTAGTATATGTATGTTCACAGGAGCTTTACCGTCTGAGCTGCTGCCATGTAGACCAACTCTGGGGCTTATTGATTCAAAGAAACTATATTTAATTTTGCTTTGCATGTATCCCTTTTATTTGGGCTTTACTAAATATAGCTGGGTGGGAGGGAGGGAGGAAGGGGGAAATTGTGTAGAGCAGAAGTTAAAACTCGCCAGTGCTTTGGCAGCTTTGGGACAGAAAAATAAAACTTTAAACTTGCTTTCTATTTTGAGGCCATCACAAGATGTTTTGTGCTTACGTTCATTCTTAAGTCATAAACGGGGAGGAGGGGCTGGGAATTAAGCTATTTCTTGAAAAATATTAATTTGGAATTGAGTTAAAATTGGAAAGAAGGAGGAGGAAATGAAACACTGGACTCAGCCCATTTGTAAGCAGAGTAATACCTCATGGATGTAGAAGAGACATGTAAATGTCCTTCCAGTTTGGGGGCCTCTGCTCCTTGACAGGACACCATTGTCTCAGAGTAGAGAGCAAGGATGTGTGCTGAGAAGTTGGCAAGGAGAGCCTGTCAGTGAATTTTGACACAGGTCAGCCTCTTGAATCTGTGATCTGAGTCAACATGGCTTCTGACTAATAGGCAGGAGCTGTCATACTATGAGCTGTTTTATCGTAACATAATTATCACACACAAGATGCAGTCATTATCTATTTTTAGGAATCTTCCTTCTGAGAATTATGGTGAATATGGTCTCCAGAAAACTTTCCAATCCTATGAAGCAAGCTCCCTTTCCAAGATAGAATTCCTTCCTGACAACCTGCTAGTGCTTTGCAGGTTATTCCCTCCATCTCTCCCTCAAGATTTACCCCCCTTTGTTAAGTAGCAAGAATGCTTTCCCCAGGCTAAAGCCTTGAGCTTCCTCCTCAGGTCCCACTTGTCCCACAGTACCTATTTGTGGGTCTGCACAAAATAGTCAGGCTCTCTTGATTTATTCAGGTGCGGAAACAATAGCAGAAGTTGTGAATGTGTGTAAGGAAACCTCACCTGGCCCCTTTTGTATCCAGAAAGTCCATATTTAGGACACTTTATAACCCTGCCTTCCTAAGCATAGCCCTGATGATGTCACATTCCTGCTCTTTTAAGCCTTCCATTCCCCTGTACATAGATGAGAGACTGAAAGGAAATGTGCTGAAATAAGAGGAGCAGTTTCTTTAAAATAATGAGCTTCCTGGTGATACCTTATTTCTTTGTGTTTTTTTTTTTTGTTTTTTTGTTTGTTTGTTTTTTAGTCTTTTTCAGTTATACAGTGAACATACAATTTTTAAGAAATGTGTTAATTTATTATAAAAAGTCCTGTTAAAAAAATCCTTCAGGGGCTCCCAGTTGTTGATACCACTGTGCCTGGCCTCCCTCTGACATCCAAGGTCTTTTCAGTATTGCTCCAGTCTCTCTGACATCACGTTCTCTCCATCCTAAGCTCCTGTTGTCAGATACAGTTGCTGCTTTGCCTGCATGTGCCTCTTCTTCACCTGGCAGTTTTGTTTTTTTTTAATTTTCCAAACTGACTTCGCCTTCTCTAGGGAGTATTTTTTCATCACAAACTCCTTAAAAAAGACTTGGAAATACATGCCTGTGTGCGTATACACACATAAACAACCCAAAACTCAAATAAATAAATAGAAAACAAAATCCTCAGTCCTACTTCCGAGAGATAACTGCTGTTAAAATTCAGATTTACCTCCGTTCTGCAGCTGTGAGTGGTCTAGTTATCTTGGATGTCTGTTATAGACTGTAGTCTGTATGATGTTGTCATTACTCATTCTTGCCTTATTTCCATTCTTGAATTTGAGTTCCTTTTCTGTAAGTACAGCCCTAAGAGTGACTTTTCATCTTTGCAGCTGCTACAGGCTTTGAACATAGTAATGTTCACTTAATAAGCAGTCCAGAGTCACCTGTTAAATCAAAGGAGGGAGGTAAGATACGCATGTCACTTAGACACAAATCATAGATAGTAACAAACAAAAAAATGATGGTTGCATCATGAATGTAATACTGAGTATATCTGTGAACACTGAGTCACAGGAGAATACAAAACTTTTAATAATAGAGATGTGTCTGGAATGGTTAGATGATGAGGGACCTACCACGGTAAGGCAGTTTTGATACTTCACATGAAAGAGATTCAGCCTTTGGAAAGAAGAAGGAAAGGAAGGAAAATGATGTGACTAGGTGTAAAACGGAGAGATATCTGTATAGGATCATTGATTTCTCAACCCTAACTTATCTTTGAATCACTGGGGGATCTTAAAAAAAAAAAAAAAATACCAGTGCCTGGGCTCAATCCCAGACCAGTTCAACTAGAATCTCAGGAGGTAAGCTTAGCTATTTAAAAGGGGTGGGGGGATGTATTCAGGTGTTTCTAAAGTGTATCCAGGCTTTAGAACCATAATGTACGCGGAGAAATTTTCTACAAACAAAACCTCTAAAAACAAAACTACTATAACAAAAATAAATGTTTTGCTATAACATTGATGGAAAAACCAGGGGATTGGTTTCCCCTGAGGATGGGAGGCTTTGGGTAGGGGTAAGAATAATTGGTGAAGATTGTTCTCTGTGTTATGTACTTTAAAGCACTGGATGAAATTCATTTGTTAGCTGTTGTTAAGAAAATAGCCCTTGTATATCTTCAACTGCCCAGACATTCCACTATCTCAGACTGCTTTCTCCTGGGGCAGTAGCTGAAGTAGAAGCAGCCAGTAGGAGTTATCACACACACTCTATTATATTTAACTTCTCTGGAGATTTGACCCATATTCAAATACTGTCAAAACATACTTTATCTCTGGTATGATACATCCCACATTTGTGTCTCAATCTAGTATACACGCATGCAAGTCCAATGCCAACAAAACAAACACGTATTTTTCTTCATGAAAACATTTGTAGTACCCCAAAGCAGAGTATCTATAGCAGTTTATCACATGGAAAAGAGAACCCTAGTGCCTTGCTCTAGCTGTCAAGTAGCCATGCACCCTAGAGTAACACATTTTCCAATGTGTACTCTCTTGAATCGAATGCAAGAAATGTTATTTTGCTAAATGGTGCTTTCATGTTCAGAAACCCACCTTACATGTTGACATACAGTAGTTTTAAATCCAGACCTAAGTGGTTTTGTAGCAATGGAAATATGTCAATGAATGCCTAGGATTGGAACGTGTAAACAAAATATGGATCTAAATCAGTTGATTAATCATTCTTTTCCTGAGTGCAGGAAAAGTTTTATTGAACTCTTATCAAAGGAGGAATGAATGTCCTCTGCCTGTGAGGTCCTTCCTTGGGAAAGCCTGCATTTTAATGGTACTTGGTACAGGATATTTTTCTTTTGACAAGAGCAAAGCAACCAATACCACCAAATAAAATGTGCTCAATAACTAGCACTTTGGGAATAAATACTTCACACTTCGAACAGTAAAGTTGCAGTTCTTATTTTCTGAAGTTGCCACACATACACACCTTTCATGGTAAATGTGGCATTTTGTTATTGAGGCACCAGTCTAGGATCCCAGAGCGATACCTGCTATATGTCTCTCTCTTTTTTTTTCTCTTCATTTCTTGACTGTCAACTCTGCTAGGCTTAGTTCTCTAAACCATTGAATTGCGAATTTGTTCTTCACAGATCCTGCCCAACTCATGTATCTCTCTTTTGTGTGTATAGGAAGGAATAACTTTCACACCTTCTCATTCAAGTCACCTTTAATGCATTTATACTGCTTCTTCACTCTTTAATAGGAGCCCAAGAACCACACTTTTGGGAATACTAGCCTAAGCATGTTATCAAAAAGAAAATAATCATACCCAGATGTGAGGTGTTCTCCTAGGCTTTCAGACAGGATAGGACAGTAACAGAATGGAGAAAACTGTTGTGCTTTAAAATCTTTCCTGGTTCCAAAAGAAGTATTTGAGGTAAAGAGCAACAATACTTGAAGTACAGCTGGGCACCATGTCTCATACTTGTGATCTCTGTGACTCAGGAGACCGAGGCAGGAGAATTGTAAATTCAAGGCCAGCCTGGGCAACATAGGGAGACCTTGTCTCAAACTAAAAAGGGCTGGGGATGCAGCTCAGAGGCCAAGTGCCCCTGGTTTCGACCCCCAGTACTGCCAACAAAACAAAACAAAACAACAACAAAACCTTTGAGATATAAGAAAAATGCAAATGAAGGTAGAATACTGAACTGAGGACAGAGGGATGTTTTGGTCAGGAAAAAACGTATGATAATAGGCTACACTGTTGTACAGGGTTGGTTGCAAATTCAACTCTCAGATAATAGCTCAAGCAGAAAGAAAAAGCTGATTCTCTCCCACCTGCTGGGAAATGGTGTTTACCCTCCAGAGTATGCTCCTGCCTTGATGGAGCACAGGGTAGCAGGGAGGGTGCAGATCCCTCCCCCTCCCCAAGAAATTTAAATAGTATGGGTATGAATGTCCAGCAAAAGCAAAATCCACAGAAAGGGAAACCAACTACTAGCTTCCAGGGTGAGTAGGAGGTAGGTGACTGCTGGTGGGTACAGATTTCCTTATGGGGAGAATGTTCTGAAGTTAGTGATGGTAATTGCACAGCCTTTTGCAGTATACTAAAAACCATTGAATTGTACATTTTAAATGATGAATTTTGTGGTGTATAAATTATATCTAGAGCTCTCATTTTAATTTTTTAAAAAAGAATACAGTTGTAAAAGATAGTAAAATAACATTCTAGTGGGGAAAAAGAAACAGTTGAAGAGTATAAGATTTATGTCTTCTGAAAGATGCATTCATCTCAGGGGAAGTATCTCAGCTGAGGTACTGCTTCCAGGGGGTTTGGGTTGTTTTGGATAGAAATTGAACTAGCAGTCTAAATTTTTTTTTTTTTTTATTGTGAACATTTCAGTTTTAGACTAACGGTAAAAAAAGATGATAAAATTATAAGAAAACTGGGAATTTTGAACACTGAGGATATACTTGCTAATAAAAAGGCATTATTCTTCATGGTCAGTGTATGATAGTGGCTTGTTAAATTTTTTAAAAATCCTCATCTTTTAGTAATATATACTGACGAAGTATTTGTAAATAAAATGCTATGAGATCTGGGTTTTGCTTTAAAGTATAGATGAAACAAGATTGGCTATATATTGAGAACTGTTAAAGCTGGAGTAATTACACCATCTCTTTACTTTTATGCAAGTTCAAAAATTTTCGTGACAAAATGTTAAGACAGATTTTATCATTCTGTTTTCACTACAAAAAAAAAAATCTAGCAGCATAGCTAGGGTTTTTGCTCATGAGAAATTATGCTATTTGCAGCACTTGTCTCATTTGCTGATTTATGGATGGCTTCTGAGAGATTGGAAGCCTGGGTACGGGCTCCAAGTCACATGTATAAGTAAGCATGAAATTCTAGTAAGGTCATCCACAGCTTTTCAGCCTCCCCTGTGCCCTCAGATACTGCTGCATGAGGTTGTGGAAGGAATGGTTGCAGCTCTAAAGCAAGACAGAGGAAAATGCCTGACTCTTAAGTCTCTCAAGGGGGTGGAGTGGGGTTTGTCCTTTACAGGTTTTGTCTCCTGATTTTCCCTGCTCTTCAGTGGGATTTTAGTGCTCAAGTTCTTAAATTTAATGTTTTCCTTGGGAATGGAACTAAATTTTTTTGCAAGATGCTGAAGAATGGCACTTATCCTTGACTTCCTATAAACTTGAAACCCACTCAACTAAACTATGCATGGGTACTCCTGAGCCTGGAGGAGCAGGGGAGAAGTTGACAATGGTACGTGCCTGTGAGTGGATGCCAGCTTCAGTTTCAATATATATATATATATATATATATATATATATTTTACCAGTTATTCTTTGCTCTCAGGAGAGGCTGAAACTAGGCATTAATATTTGCCCCACTTCCTTCCCTGACTCGGAAAGCTGGAACTCTTAGTCATAGTAATATTTATTACATTGATATCCCAGGTATAAAATTACACTGAATATGTAGCTCATTTACAACCCGAACATTCTTTTTTGTTTGTGTGTCCACGAGTAAACTAGGTGTGGCCTCTTCACAATGGCCTGCTTGATGTTGATTTCTTACACTGTTGTTTTTTAAATTTCTGGCATTGCCTTCATTAAGGAACTAATGCTGGTTTTGGGAACAGTATTGGCCCTCTGGGTGTTTACAGGTGATTTATCCCAAGATAAAGCAGGTGAAAGTATTTTGAAATGCAGTTAAATGTTCATCCATTGATGTATATCCCCCAAAGCAGTGTTAATTTTTGAAAACATCAAGTGTCTATGAGGATGATTGGAGATAAGTATTTTACTTAATAAATGCTTTAGGATAATATTGCTTGTAATGTCAATGAAACATCTTAGTTTCCACATTACCTGGACTTAAAAAAAAAAAAAACATATATATGTTGTAGATGGACACAATACCTTTATTTTACTTGTTTTTATTTTTCTGTGGTGCCAGGGATCAAACCCAATGCCTCATTCATGCTAGGCAAGTGCCGTACCACTGAGCCACAACCCCGGCCCCACATTACCTGGACTTTAACGATAGACACAGAGTTCCAAGGCATGAGGTGGTCTTATTTATTATAGTCACCTTACTTCTCTCACTGAGTCATGGTCTCCCTTGAAATTTTCTTGTTGGATATGCAGCAGTGCTAACAGTGTCCAACCCTACAGATACCACCACTGCCTACTAATCCTCTCCTTTAGCCATAGCAATAGCTTAACCACTTCCTGAACATCTGTGCCAAACACTTTACATGTATTATCTCACTTAATCCTCAAAGCAAACCCTGTGAGGTAGGTAGCCCTGTCCTTGTTTTACAGAGAAGGAAAAAAAGCCCAGCAAGGGCAAATGTCTTTCCACACAACTAGTTAGTAGTAAATCAGAAATCAGACACAGGTTTTCTTGGTTCCACATTCCATGTTTTTCCTTGTGTGTTGTCTGGTAAATATTTGCAGAATTGATGTACACTTTGGATGCTTGAAAAATCTTTTGCATACCTTCTAAGTTTATGAGAGAAATGGTTATGAGTCTATGAATGTCAAAGGTAATTGAGTGGAACTCTTGGTCAAACCCGTGTTTTACTGCCCACACATATAAAGGAAGACCCTGGTGTCCTCTCCTGTTGTCATTCAGAAGCATTCCTTTTGCTTTTATAAATCAGAGTTTCACAAAGTTCTCTCAGTGCCTAAGATATACTGCTCACAATTTCTGGGGAAAAACAATTATGGTTGCTGGTCAGGTGGTCAATGAGCCCACTTGGTTTTGGAACATATTGTTAATAATGGTTTGTCTCAGATATGAGCTAGTTAACATGGACACACAGCTGCTGTACACCAGGTAGGTCCTGGTGTAGATGTTTAAATAAATTGGATCTGTAACCACCAACAAAAATCAGTGAGCAGCTAGGTGTAGTAGACCATACCTGCAATCCCAGCAACTCAGGATGCTGAGGCAGGAGGATCATAAATTCAAGACCAGCCTGGGCAACTCAGTGAGACCCTGACTCAAAACTTACAAAAGTACTGGGGACATAGTTCAGTGGTAGAGTACCCCTGGGTTAAATCCCTAGTAATCCACCACCCCCCGCAAAAATCAGCAAATGTTTACCATTTGCCTGACACCATGCTAGTATCTGGGGGAAAAAAAAAAGATACACTAGCTCCTCAAAGGTTTAGAGCTAATTGATGCATAGTAAGACTTATGGAGAGAGGAAAATAAAACAGGAAACTTGACTGTGTTTTTTATTTTATTTCCTCCTCCTTCCTCATTTTCTCATTTACAGTAACTAGGTTGGTTCCTGGCACATCAGAGGAACCCAATAAATATTTTTTGAATGAAAGAGAATACAGAGATTAGAACTTAGTATCTTTTCTGATAGTTCATAGAAGAGGTTGGATTTGAGCTGGACCACTGAGTGTAAGTAGAATTGAAGGAAGAAAAGAAGTGTAGGAAGTGGGAAGGACCTTCTAAATACAGGGAAAAGGCATCAAGAGTTGTCTGTAAGCGTAAGTGTACATGATATGCCCCCCAAGAGTAAAGTAGATTGGTTTTGTTAGACCAGAGATATAGCTGGAAATATGGAGTATTTTGAGTTCTGGACAAGAAATTCAGATTTTATTCTGTGGCCTCCTGAGTTGCTGATCAGCAAAGAGATATTAAACAGGTAGTCACTGATAGGTGAGGGAGGCCAGGTAAGAGATTGGATATGGTTAGGTGTTGGGTAAAAAGGTCTAAACTAGGATTTTGATAGAGGAAGCTGAAAGAAAGAAGCAGATGGGGTGCTGGGATTGTGGCTCAGCAGTAGAGCGCTCGCCTAGCACTGGCGGGACCTGTGTTCTATCCTCAGCACCACATAAAAATAAAGGCATTGTGCTGTGTCCATCTACACCAAAAAATAAATATTTACAAAGAAAGAAAGAAGCAGGTGGGAGAGGGAATAGTGAAAAGAAGAGAAACAGGACTTCTTAAGTTAGAAAGACATGCATGTCTGGCAAAGGTAAGGAAGAGGAATGGTCAACGATGGTCCAGTGGTCCTGAACTAGGGACTGTGGGAGAAGAAAGCTGCTGTTGTTTTATTAAGCATAATATGGAAATCACGAGTAGAAGGTAGGTGTGAGGAAATAAGATTTTAGATTTCATGCACTGGGACATTAACAGAAATGTCTATTTAGTAGCAGAAGATGGCTCTGCTCTTTGGGTTGAACATTTGCCTTATCTTCATAGGGACACACTAGCAGACTGGGCCTCCCAGATGTGACTTGTTACAGGAGGTGATAATTTTTCTTAAGGGATATATAATTTGATTTTTTCTAGATTTTATATATATATATATCCCTTTTTCTGTACCTTTCCTAGTAATGTTGGTGCTTACAAACTTGAGAAGGTAGAGCACATGCTTTTGAGACAATTGGTAAGAAATGAGAAGCAGAGGATACACTTGGAGGGCTGAGTTGAGAAGGCAGAGAGCACCCCTGCAGGTACTCAACAGTCCTCAAAAGTGCTGTTAGTCACCTCCATCGCCAGAGAAAACTCGCTGGACATGAGGGCATGGCTGTATGTGTTCCTGGATGTGAAGGCTTGGTGTTGGGAAGGTAATTCGTACATTGACACTTGTCAGTTTTATTGATTGTACTTTACCTTACACAAAGCCTTTGATTCTTTTTAATTTTTAATTTTTTTTTAGTTGCAGATGGGCACAATATGTTTGTTTGTTTGTTTATTTTTAGTGTGGTGCTGAGGATTGAACCCAGTGCCTCACACATGCTAAGCAGGTGCTCTACCACTGAGCCACAACCCTAGCGTGACCTTTGACTCTTTAACAATGTTGACTAACTAAAGTGTGCATTGTAACATTTAGATTTTTCTCCCCCTCACTACTCTCAGCCCTTCTCATAGTGACTTAGAAATTAAAACCTAAATAGTTTACATGTCAATTTCCTCTTATTAAAAACAATTTTAAAAATATGCTTTTACTATCTTTAGGCCCTGCGGATGTATATATATTCTGATTTCATTTAATTTCACTGACAGAATTAAATTTCTCATTTTAGAAAAGTGGGGGAAAATATTTTAGTCATTGGAATACAAAAGGGAAGGCCTTTGTGGACCACCTGCTCTCCAATATTAGAACATGCAGAAGATGAATAGAAGTGTATTTTAATTAATGAAAATGTTGTTCTCTGATTAAGAAAGTCAGTCTGTAAATTTTAATAAATGGCAATAATTCCTCTATTACCCTAAAACTGGGTTCCTGCATATGTTAGCGATAGAGAACAGAGACTGTAAATATATGTGCTCATTCTGTTATGCCCTAAATATACATAATGTGTGAGAGAGGAGAAATTCCAAAGGACTAAGTGAATTGTTTCCCAACTATGCCACAAAACCCTTTATAGCCATTAAAGTTAGTTGTAGAATAGCATTTAAAGATTTGTGTAGTATAGTAAGTGAAAAAGATTGTGGTACAATAACCAGTCATGTGGTCCCATTTTTGTAAAAATTGCGCAGAACTGTAATAACTTTCATTAAATTATGACCAGCGGGTAGTGGAATCCCCAGTGATCTTAATTGTTTTGTTTTGGGCACCAGGGATTGAACCCAGAGGTGCTTAATCACTGAGCCATATCCCCAATCCATGATGAGGAGGAGGAGGAAGAAGAGGAGGAAGAGGAAACAGGACATCATTAATAAGTTGCTCAGGCTGGCCTCCAACTTCCGATCCTCCTTCTTTAGCCTCTTGAGTTGCTGGGATGACAGGCATGTACCACCACATGTGGTTGTAATTTTTAGTCTCTGTGGGCATAATTTAATAATAAGTCATAAAAATGAAGCAGATTTACCAAAAGGAGAAAATGTGTATTGACTGACTGACATAAATTTCAGAGAAGATGGATGTCAGGAGATGTGACAGTTTGCTGATCTTTGGTGGCTGGCTGGATTAATGATGGCAGGCATCTTTCTTCTCCATGTTTAGCAAGACTGTTGTTGTTGGTTTTTTTTGTTTTGTTTTTTTGTTTTTTGTTTTTTTTTGAGCAGAGATGAAAGTATTGAGGATGTCTGGGGGATTTTATGTGGAAGTACATCAGGTGGAAGGGATATGGCAGCATATCAAGAGAGTCAACATTGGAGCACTGACTCAGGGATAGCAGGAGAAATCTAAGAGGACCATGAATGATCTTTCCCCTGAGATTGTTTTTGGTGGGTGGGGGGTGTGTCTGGATATTTTGAAAAATCTGAGTAGCTGAGAATTATCACTGATGGAAGATGTTCCTGGATCACAAATGATCTGAGTAGAGAATTCTAGAACTCTTCAGCAAGGACATAATAGTGTTGGCAGTTTTCTGAGAGTTAGACTTAGGGCTGAGAGCTTTAGATATGTTGTCATTTCATTGGATTCTCATGATCACACTATGAGGTGTATGTATCATTACTATCCTCACTTTACAGATAAAGAAACTGGCTGAGGAATTCTGCTTTAGAAGAGCTTAAAAGCTAGAGAGGTTTAATCCTAGTGACTCAAGCAAGTTCAAGGCCATCTTCAGCAACTGAGCAAGACCTTAAGTAACTTAGTAAGACTCTGTTTCAAAATAAAAAATGATGGGGGATGTGGCTCAGTGGTAAAGTGTCTTTGGGTTCAGTCCCCAGTACGAAAGGGGGGAAATCAACAGATGTTTCCCAACAGCAAAGACAAGGTGTGGGCATTTCCTGGAGCATGTCACTTTGCAGCCTTTCAGTACTGTTGTGGGGATGTTCCTCATAGAAAAGTAAGCATCTTCCCACCTATGCACACCCCATGGGGTTGGAAAGCCAAATCAGTGATTCTCAAAGTATGATTCCCTTACCACTAACTGGGAACTTGTTAGGAATCCAAAACATTGAACCCCACCCCAGGTCTACTCCAGAAACTCTTGGGGGTTGGGGGTCCTACAAAGTGTGTGTTAAAATCATTCTTCTAGGAGATTCTGATGCATGCTCAAGTTTGAAACAACTGAGCCAGGAAATAGTCCTTACCGCTGCAGTTTTTAGTCACATGTTAAATCAGCAAGGGGGATAAAAGCCAAGATGCTATTGTGTTTTTGGTGTACTTTTAATTTTTGCTAGCTGTGTGTGCTTGCCTGATTTATCTCAGGAACAGACTCTTTTTCTCTCTGAACCAGGCTAATTCATGTTCTTGGCTTGATGTCAGAGACCTTTTTAACACACTGTAACTTTGTTAATTGTAACAGCGCCTTTGCCTTTTAATGAGAGCGCATATCCTGGTTAATTTCAAGTCCTATTGTAGGTTCCATTTTACATTTCACACTGGGTAGGAAAACAACTTGAAGTTTTTCTCCTCCTCCTCCTCCTCCTCCTCCTCCTCACTTAGTGGAAGAAGTGATGTCTCTAACAGATAACCCACCTTAGTGCTCCTGCACCTGGGAAAAAGTGCTCCCCATAGAAATTTGAGGATTCAGTGTGAGGACTCAAGATGCAGTGAAGGGCCTGGGCCTATTCACTAATTGTTTACTCTTCTTGTATCAATCCTAATTGCTTGTTTGAACTGTAGACTCTAGAATTCATTATCATCATTAGTGTCTAATCAGTAATTGACTATGCATTTTAATTTCTCTAATGGAGTTGAATTTTCAAGTGATAACCTCAGCTTCTCAGTTTTTCCTCTTCCTGAGGAGTCTGATAAATAAACTCATAGGTAATTACCCTTTACAACACAGCCTGGACATGTAAACATTTAGGTTAAATTATTGGTACTCTTCTCAATAAAAAAATCAAGTTGGAGAAGACGTTCTTACATTACTATACCTGTTTTTATGTAGTTTTAATGTCTCGTGAAATTTCTGAGGCTGTCACCGACATTGGAGCTCTTTGTGTCAAGAACTTGGGGAACAGGTTTCACAAAATGGAACATAGGCTGATTTTGGACTTATGCAGGGATAGCCAGACTTTCTGGAATGAGGTTGCCACATAGGGCTGTATGGGGAGGGTAAGAGGCAGCCGCATATTCTAGATTAAGAGCTGAGGAATCCAATCTCTAATGATGGTTACTTGTTTTGTCCATCTAGAGTTCTACCCACCTAGAACTTGCTGGCTGGAAGTTTTTAGAAATTAGCAAATTCTATAACTTGGAAGAGAGCTTTTATATAACCTATTATTGAGTGGAAAGAAAATTTGATGTTTGAGAGGTTGCTGTTGACTTCCCACAATAGTAACAACAGCAGGCTTTGTGGGTTATTTTCCTGTTTGCCAGTTGCTGCTTCTGGTGTTAAGGTGCAGTAGTGCTTGCTTAGGAACACACTAAGCACAGGAAGGCAGTACATCATATACCTAATGGTGTATCTCTGATGCCAATCTGTTACTCCTTCCTCTGCCTTTTTTGGTGCTTCTGAGGGCAGGGCAAATAGAAGATCTCTTTTTAAAAGAAAATGATAAAAAGGAAACTTTTATCATCGCATTTGGGACACGCCCAAACTATTAAAAAACTAAACTTAGTCATCATTCATATATATTTTTTAAAAATCTGTATTAGTAGAGCATCTAAGACCCTAAATAACCAAAGTCTTCAAGCCCACTACCCTAAGAATATCGAGAAGTGAGAAATCAGAGTATTACCAGTTTTCAGTACTTTCAAATATGTGACATCATGCGTTGGGAGTGTAGCTCAGTGGTAGAGTGCTTGCTTAGCATTCTTGAGCCCTGGGTTCCAGCCCCATTTTTCCCCCCTTTAAGTGACCTCCTAAAGAGCTAAATTTCTTAAAGCAGTAAAAGAGTACCTGTTTTTAAATTATAAGTTAGAAACTATAATTGAATGATTAGTTTTGAAAGGATGAAGATCCTAGAAAGCTAACATGTGTAATTCCATGGATATCTAGTAGGATAATTACCCTTAGCTTGTAGTGATTTAGAAATTTCATTTTGGAGTTGTCTAGGCTCTGACTTATTTTTCCATTTTGCATGCCTTTTGCTTTTGTTTTGATTTTTGCTTAATCACACTTCTGAAAGAAGATGGGCCCAAACTGAAAAATAGCCCACACTCAAATTTAGCTTGGCTGCATTTGCACATCTACATCTTTACAGACCTATGTTTACAACTGTACTTAAAGCAGCAAAGAGATCCTTTTCTGGTCCTGCTTCTAAACATAAAAGCATTTTCTCTCCTGCAATTTAATAGTTCAGATAATTTCTACAGAAATACCTGACTCAGGAATCTTATCATTTAAGTGAAAGTTTAAATAAAAATTAAAAATAGGTCTCCTGATTGCATAATATATTTCCTATTGTCTTTATCTCCACTGGTATATATATAATCCATATATAATCTTCATTAAAAGCCTGCAGACTTTATAAATCAAATGATGTCGCATACCCAAGTTATTGTGAGGCCTGGCTCTTTTGACCCAGAAGGGAGAAACATTCAGTTTGAAGTAGTGTTCCAGTGCTAGAAAGGGGAGTCCTGAATGATGAGTCCCTGGCTGGCCTCCTGGGTGTAGCTGAGGAAAATAATTATCTTTAAGTCATGCGGTTTCCACTTTTACTGGGAGGATATGATGTTGCCCTTGTGAGTTGTGCTGCCATTGGGAGCACCTGCCCTTGAGAATGCTGATGTTTGGAACTAGGTGGTTTTAAAATCCACAGTTGGGTGACTCACAGTCACGTGGCTCATCAGTTTGTTAGCAGTGCTGGAAGAGGCCTTCCTATCTCTTTGAATGCTGTCGACCTACTCAGGATGCCCCCAAGTAAGATGTGTCAGACCTTGCCTGTGATATTTTCAGTTATACGGGCAAGGGTTCTTTTTTTTTTTTCCCTTCGAATCAGGAATTAGAATTGAATTTTCGTGTGTGTGAGGGTAGAGGGGGTCCCCTTAAATGGTAGCTGAACATTTTTGTGTTTTTCTGTAGGTTTTGGAATTACTGTTGTCTTTGGAGTCCTTACAATAGGCTAGATTCTCTTAGGTCCAGAGTGGTTCCGTTGTGGTTCTACCTGAGGGAGAGTCGTCTTCCCAAACCTAGCTTCTTGGCTCTTCGAGTTGGCGAGGAGTATTTAAAAAACAAAACAAAACAAAACAAAAAGGATGTGGCCCTGCCTAGAAGAGAGCTTTCAGACCATCCATCAACCAGAGGGAGGCTGGGTCTTTTTTTCCCCTCGTGTGTAGGGGAAATATTCATTGTGGGAACATTGCCACAGCTCGTGATTTTCCTTGCCACCCAGTGGCATTCACAGTATTAAATGTGATGTGTTGGGCCAGCTCCCCCTGCCCTTGTTTGTGTGGCCTGTATTTTATATCCTCTTTCGAGTTTCCTGCTTCAGTGAATGGGAGTGGGAGTTGTGGGGGCTGAGGGAAGAGGACAGTCAGAGATGGTTAGACTCACTTCTGAATCATCACAGGAGTTCATGCTGTCCCTTGGGCTTTGCTGGGCAGCATTGCCCACTGTTTTGTCAGACCAGCTTCCCCAGCTGCTTTTGGGGTTGGGAAGGGAAAACCACACCTTGCTCTGTGTCTACCAGTTAACAGACAGAGTTTTGTTCAGTAAATATTTATAGAATCTCCCTCCTAACCTTGAACCCTCTAACCTTGTGCCTTTGAGAAGCTTATTCTCCTTCCGTGGGCTCCAAAGTAACCATTTGGTCCTGGCAGTGTACCCGAGAGGGACAGTAATGGTGCTCCTCAACTGTAGTCCAAGTCCATAGAAGCTCATACTTCTGATTTTAACCCTGAACTTGGTCCATTGTGTCCCTTTTTAGAGGAGGAAGTAAGTTCATGGGAAGGGGTGGGGATGGATAATCTTTTCACTATTTTCCCATTTAATCTGTCAGTTGAAACCCTTATGATCAGAGGAAGTACATGCAGTGTATGGAGGGGCCTGAAACCTTAAATCCAGTGAGCCCGGATTACCCTGGCTCCTCAGCACCACCAGAGGGGTCATAGACTTTTGGGCTGTGCCTGTTCTATGGAACAGAGGTAAGTACCCTCTGTAATTCTGTAGATGAATTAGAAACAACATACATATCCCCAAAGGAAAATTGATTACATAAACTAGGGCTTATCTGTATTAAGAAATACAATGTTTTTTTTTTTAATGCTGGATGAGAATATAATATGTTGAATTTAAGAAAAAAATACAAGCTGGGTGTGGGGGTGCACACCTGTAATCCCAACAACTCAGGAGGCCGAGGCAGGAGAATTTCAGGTTTGAGACCAGCTTAGGCAATTTAGCAAGAGCCTGTCTCAAAATACAAAGTAAAAATAAATAGGTCTGTGATGGTAGAGCATCCCTGGGTTCAATCTCTAGTACTTGGGGCAGGAGATGTTACATAAAAAACATGGAAACTACAATTCAATTTTATAAAAACAAACAAGGGAGAGTATCAAGTCATTAATAGCAATTCCCTCTGATGGGATTATGTGAGATTTGGCCTCATCTAATTTCCCACAAAGAATATTTATTACCTTTTGTTTTTTTCTTTTTTTGCAGACTACACCATTACACAAAAGCTCATAAAACACAAAAATGATTTAATAAATGAATATAAGGTAACCACTTCTCAAAACAAGAACATTAAAAGTAATACTACTTTGCTCATTGGAATATTGACAATAAAAATTATATTAAAAATACTTTTTTTGAGTCCCTTACATGGCTATGGTGGTAATAAAATAAAACTGTATATGCAAGTATTTGTGCTTACTAAAGCTTAAAACATCCATCAAATGGTAGGAGTTATATCTTACCTCTAAGGTACCAAAGATGGCCAGGCACGGTGGAGTGTGCCTATAATCCCAGCGATTTAGGAGGCTGAGGTAAAGATTACAAGTTCGAGGTCAGCCTGTCCACCCTGTCTCAAAATTTTATTTTATTTTATTTATTTATTTACTAACCATACTGGGATTGAACCCAGGGTGCTTTACTTCTTTATTTTTTAAGACGGGGTCTCACTAAATTGCCGAGGCCAGCCTTGAATTTGCAGTCCTCCTTCCTCAGCTTCCCAAATTGCTGGGATTACAGGTGTGTGCCACCACACTTGGCTCAAAATAAAATTTTTAAAAAGGGTCAGAGATGTAGGTAAGTGGTAGAGTGCTTGCTTATATATATGCAAGGCCCTGAGTTCAATCCCCAGTACCACAAAAATTAATAAAGTGCCAGAGATGACAGGTGTAAGTCATAAGCAGTAAGTCATTGCCAAAGTCAGAGGCTATCTGTGTCATACAGAGATATACACTGAAAAACGTTATTGATTATACCTCTTACCCTAGCCACACATTTTCCCCTCCCAGAGTCTTAGACACAGTCTTGGATGCTCGGAAAACTAGTAGGACTTACTTGATTCTTAATTTTTTTCCCCTCCATTTCAGGCTGAATACCTTTGGTTTTCTGTGACCCTTGGGTTGTTGCAGATGGTGGAAGGAGGTTGAATGTATGTGTTGATCAACTGACCTCACCCAAGTCAGAATTCCAAGAAGTAATTAACACCCACAGACTTTATTATTGAATTATCTAGTCTTTCAGCTCTTGGTTTGAGGTTTAATTGGAAAGAGGCAATGAATCATAATTTAATCCTTTTATCTGTTAATATTGCTAGGGCCAGCTGCATGGTTTGTGGGGACAAGTACAGAATGAAGATATGGTGTCCTTTATTAAAAAAAATAGTGGGAATATGTTGTTAAAGGTAATAAAACATAACATGTTTTCCTTTCTTCACTGGTATCTCTCGTCATGGTGAAGAAAAATGTAAATATTAATATAATTTTTTATTTTGTACCTTTATACTATACAGTTCAGTTTAAAATGCAAATCTGAGAGCATTTAGCTTATATGCTGTCACCAAAGTATCCAGTTTATATTTTACAGCCCATACATTATTCTTACCCAAGCAGTGGAAATGTTGCACCAAACTAACTCAGCTTTTTTTTTTCTTTAATATTTTTAAGTTGTAGATGGACATAATACCTTTACTTATTTTTATGTGGTGCTGAGGATTGAACCCAGTGCCTCACACATGCTAGGCAAGTGCTCTCTCATTGAGCCACAACCTCAGCCCCTAACTCAGCTATTTTTATTTCAATTCTTAATATGCAACACTCCTACCTTCAGCTTACTGACGAGTGAAGGAAAGGCAACGCAGCCTGCCCTATCTTTTCCTTCCTTCTTACATCATCCATCATCACTTTTAGTGTAAAGTGATGAGTAAGAAAGAATACCATGTAGTTCTCTGTAGATACCACTGTCGACTTTCTATGTTCAAAGCAAGTTGTGGTTCCAGTAGAGAGAAGAGTATGACCTCTTGGGGTTGCACCTCTCCTTAGTCATAGACATAATATGCTCCAAGCCTTGCTGAACCCACATGTTAGGTCTATTAGAATCCGGCACTCACTGGGCCTCACCAGTGCTATATGCAAATGGGGTAAGAAGGAATGGCTACATGCATGTTATGCATATCTTCTCTGCTCATACATGTGCTCCATTTGCCATTGGACTTCATTTAACTACACACAATTTCAAAGATGAATTACATGAGTTTCTACTTGGACACTGTGAGTATAATTCATTGCTTCACCTAACATCTTCAAGGACCTGGTTTTGATCTTCAACACTACCAAAAAACTAAATAAATAAGTTTCTGCTTGGTGACAACAGAGCATTAAACCAAGTTTGGGGCCCATCTGACCATTTTGTATCTCTATGGATTACACATCCTCGTCATGATTTGTGTAATCCTAATGAGCAATCCTTGTGTTGTCACCCTTTCCATGGCTTCCTAATCTAGGTTAGGAGTGCTCCTTAATTGTAACCCATGGAGCCCAGAGTCTTTGTCTGTTCATGGTGAATTCCAGATTTTTTTGGTTGTTTATGGGACAAGGTGCAGCTCACTATTTTTTTAAAAATATTTTTTAGTTGTTGATGGACTTTTATTTTCACTTATTTGTATGTGGTGCTGAGAATCGAACCCAGTGCCTCAAGCATGCTAGGCAAGCACATTCCCACTGAGCTACAACCCAACCCCTGCAGCTCACTATTGATATAGCCAATTCATTTTTTCATCATCTATTTATCAGTCAGAAAAATTAGTCCACACATCCCATAAAGAAAAGAAACAAAGCTGAATCTGAAGAGTCAGGTTCAAGATTCAGGAAACTTAATAAAATCAAAATTTACAACAAGTAACTTTAAGATTGTACTTTTGGCAGTGAGGTATTCTCCATATGTGATACTATTGAACTTATAAAATTGTCAGTGGACTGGTAAGATGTTTGCAAAACTTTCTGAACTTAACTCTGAGAGGATTTTGCGTGTTTCTTGTCTTTGATAGAGCAATTCCTCAAGGAGAAAATATCCAAACACCCTCTCCATTTGCAAGGAATTTTGTCAGCCCCTTCAGTTGGTGGCAGCCACAAAGCTTGGTAATTAAGAGCTTAAGTCCTGTTGTGTGGAACCCAGTTTTCTACTCTAGCTGTAATCCTTACCAGGTATGACTTTTGGCAAGTCACCTATGACTCTGAACTTGGTTTCCTCACCTTTGAAGGCATGGTGATAACACTAGCTAGCTCAAAGGATTATACTTGATAATATACAGAAAATGAGTTAGTTTGATGTTTGACATAGAAGGAAGTCAATCCAGACAACAAAAATTTTGCAAGCTGGTCAAAAGTTTGTTTTGTGTCCATTGGCTTTTTGACAATCAAGAAAAGAAGGAAAAAACGGACAATAATTGGAAGTATAGTTTAATAAAGATAGAGATAAATGATAACTTTCCATATCTGAACACAGGCCAACCTGTAAGGCCTGGGTACAGAGGCCAATGGCTCTAGAGCCTCACATGGGATCTGGCTGTGTTGTTTAGCAGAACAGAAAGTAATGCTCCATTCAGTTGCTACCTGGGCTCCCAGGTCACAGCCTCATCTCACAGCTCCCTGGCCAGAGAACCTGTCTTCTGGGATCAGCATCAGTGCTAAGCATCTGCCCCTGGCCCTTCGTGGCTGATTCCAGCTGGTGGTGGTGACCATGGGGAGCCTAGAGAAAACCCGGCTATTTGTCCTTCAATAATAAAACGTTTGAAAAGTTATTCAAGCCATAGGGCACAATTTGAAGAACTTAAGTTAAAAAAAAAATAATAATGGCAAAGTAATGGGAAAGTCATCTTTTAATAATTTACAAAAAACATGAGGCCCTTTTGTATATGGTTTTGTTTCAATGCTCTGTGATTTAAACACGTGGGGTTTTGTGACCTAGAGAGGCAACTGGACCCTAAAATTCTGGGATAGGTTAGAGGCGCTCTCTCTCTCGCTCTCTCTCTCTCTCTCTCTCTCTATATATATATATATATATATATATATATATAGCCTTGTGTAGTTGGCTACTGAAAGCCATGTTCCTAAGAGTATATTCTTTAGAACACTTGTTATATCCTAGACACAGGTATTTATGTATACCACCAATGATATGCAGAAACATGAAAAAGTAGCTTTTAAGGATATTTTATTCAAATATTACCTGATGCTATTAAAAAATTCTTATGCTATGTGCCATTTTTATGTAGAGCCAATTGACTTATTTTTGTAAGAGTTGAAAGCAGTTATTGATCTCACTTGCATACACCTTACCTGAGAAAGCATAGCATGACAGCTGGAATTTTTGAAGTTTATATTCTACAAAATTGCTTGCTTTCTTTCTTTCTTTCTTTCTTTCTTTCTTTCTTTCTTTCTTTCTTTCTCTCTTTCTCTCTTTCTCTCTTTCTCTCTTTCTCTCTTTCTCTCTTTCTCTTTCTTTTTTCCTGCAGTAGTAGGGATTGAACCCAGGACTTCATGCATGCTAGGCAAACCCTCTATCACAGAGCTATATCCCCAGCCCTCCTATTTATGTTTTGTAAAACAGTGTCTTTGAAGATTTGCAGATTGCTTTTTTCATGAACAGAAACGCAACTGTATATGATAAAGATGAAAACAACAAAAACTGTCCCTGAGGCTTAGCCCTGAATTGCTAAAACTTTATATTGCAATAGATATTTTCTGGGAGAAGATGATAGTGGCTTCAAAGACCAACATTAATCTCTTCATTCTCCCTTCCATGACCAAGATCTGCTTCTCCTTCAAAACCCAACTGAGAGATCACCACCTCCTTGAAGCCTCCCTTGATTATCCTAAGCTGTTTTGGCTCATATTTGTTGCTTTTGCATTTTTCACTTGCTCCTTAAGGAAGGAGCACTTCCTGCAGTGTTGATAATTATTACTGTTTACCTTTTATATTAGAGTATAAGCCCTTTGAAGGCAAGGTCTGAGACTATTTCATCTTTGTGGTCTAACTCCCAGTTTATCGCCTGGAAAATAATAGGTGTTCAGTTAATGTCTATTCAAAGACAAAAGATTTTAACAACTACAAGGTGTCACCAAAATAAGGTATCAGGTGGGGACACTTTATATTGGGAGAAATAAATTTAATTTAGATTGTTTTCATGCTTTTTTGTATGGTTTTGCAAAGCAGTCAAATAATAACCAATGTTGAAAATTATGTGGTAAGAAGCATTCCTATACATTGGTGATGAGGGTGTAGATTGGCATACCCTTCCTGGGAAATTATTTGGAAATTTGAGGCCTCAACTTGGGTATACCCTTTGACCTTGCACTCTGTGGTTTAGAATCTATTCCAAAGAAATAATAACTTCGTTGTTATAAAGCATAATATAAAAGGTGGCAGCAATAGCTTTCTGATATTGTATGATCTACACCAAGTGAATAGTTCCTGAGAATTGAGGGTGATAATTATAACTTCTTGACGTCCTTGTTTTATGTTCTCCCACATTGTTCAGCTTGTCTTGCACATAGTAGAGACTCAATAAATACTTTTAGTGAATGGGTAAATATGTCCTTAAAGTTGAAACAAAGAGCACTAAATCCATGAATAATGTAACTGTTATACCTAATGCTAGATTTAACAACTGTTATTTGACCTACTTATTTCCAATCTTATTTTTTTATATTTTAAAAATTATGGAAATGTGGTATACACACATTTTTCACGTATAGTACTTTATGATCTGCAAAGTGGTTTTATATTTTGTTCTCTTTTAATCAAATCAGGAAAGATATCATTCCCAATTTTACAGATGGTTAACTGAGGCTTGGGACAGATCCAGGACTAGAACGGCCACTTCTGACTTCTGGTCCAGTTTCTTTTCACTATTAGGACTTGTTGGAGAACTCTTAGGAAACAGGAGTACCTAGAATATTTATTAAGGGAGGGCGTGCATCAGTTGCAGAAAGATGTTGACAGATTGGAAGGAATTTAAAGAGGAGCCAGCCCTGCTGGAAGGAAGGACATGGGAGAGATGAAAGGAGCTAAATATGTATAGCTTGGCCAAAGGATGATTAAAGGGGTTATGATAACAGTCCCTAAGAATGTGAAGGATGTAAACATCATGGAAAGAGAAAACGTACTTAGAACCGATCAAAGCAGTATACAACAAGAAATAAAAATTAATGTTAAACATCAAGAAACACTGTGTTTTTATGGCGAGACTTGTTAGCTTGTAAATTGGAGTTCCAGGAGAAGTATCAGAAGACCTGTATGAGAAAAACTCAGGTCAGAGCTCTCTGCCTAGGTTTGTGGAGGGCTTTTCCAGTTCTAATTTTGATGGCTGAGGTCATGCCCCTTCCTAGCATGGATTTGCCACCCAGTTCTGATTGCACAGTTTTGCATATCAGGGTCAAAAGAAAGAGTCTGGTTACAGTCTTGTGGAAGCCAAACTCAGGCATGTCCCCGGCATCGTGCAGTCTGATGTTGCAGACTAACTGTTAAGCCTAAACTGAAACTCTAAGAATTTAGGTGATTAACTCTGCCCTCAGATTCCTCTTTCCCTAGTGCCCCCTCCTGAGGATCTCAGGCTGTGAGCAAGAGGCAAAGGTGCCTCTTTACTGTCTATTCAACAGCCACATTTAGTAAGTGGGCGTGTTCCGAAGGGAGAGAATATTGTTTGCCAGCCCCTGAGTTGCCATTGTGTCAGTAGAGAGTGATCTAGCATATATATATTGTGTGTGAAGCTACGTCCCAGGAGGGGCATTAGAGTCAATGGGGACATCAAATAAAATCTTAGGTCAAAGCAGTAAAAAGTGTTCTTTCCCCCGGAAATTTCTCTGCTCCATAAAAGTCAGGCAAGAGAGAATGTGAAGGATGTCCTTCAAACTCAACAAGAATTTAGAAGGCAGTCTTAATGTTTGGAATGAAAGGGATCAGAGGTCTATTGGGACTTTTGGAAAGAGATGGAGGGTGCACAGATGCTGTACAAGAGTGGGCCCCCACTTTAGTCCACATGCTAGATCCAGTGCCGTCTTAGACCTAGAGGTATCAAAGTGGCTTCAACCAGTGCAGGAGCAGCCAGCCTTAGCAGTCTAATGAGTTTGATCCTACAAATTGAACAGGACTGAAAAAGGTGATCAGGGAGTCCCCAGGGAGCCTGTGACACTACCATTAAGAAAACATCCTGCTGAGCATGATGGCACATGCCTGTAATCTCAGCAGCTTGGGAGGCTGAGGCAGGAAGATTGTGAGTTAAAAGCCAGCCTCAGCAATGGTGAGGTGTCAAGCAACTCGGTGAGACCCTAGCTCTAAATAAAATTCAAAGTAGGGCTGGGGATGTGGCTCAGTGCTCCTGAATTCAATTCCCAGTAACACCCCCCACCCACCACAAAAAAAGAAAGAAAAAAGAAAAAATTCTGAGAGGGAGGGTGCTTTCAGATGGACCTTACTGGAGTGGCCCATCATTCCACAGAGCTGAGTTAGAATGTTTGTTAACAAAATGTGTGCATATAGTTTGTAAAGTAATCTTCTTTCCCCTATTTTTGTGGTCTTCTTTAATATTTCTATTCCTATTCCCACTTATTCACTCACTTCAGCAGACTTCATGAGCCTCACTTCTGTGGCCAGTTAGGAGTGCATGATGATGAGGATATGATTTCAGACAGTGATGGTGGGAATGGAGATGAAAAGGTGGGTTTTTAGAGAGACTTAGGAGCTATGAAGTGAGGTTGGGGGACCTGCTGGGTTAGTAACTTCAGCATCTTCAGGTTTCTAGGCAGAGAGCCTTCCCCTCTGCTGCTTAACACTTATTATCGCCTCCTGGAAGAACTCTGTAACTTAGCCTTCTTTCTTGACCAAGGACTTGGCATCAAATACTTTAGGTATGATAAACACTGTTATAAAAAGCAGTTTATATTTGTGCTCTAAATCCTTTAGGATAGTTTTGATTTTCTAAGCACATAAAAGGATTAAAATATAATGCAGATCTGACATAAAGTACATAAAATTAATGCATTTTCTTTAATAATCCCTGAAATGAATGATTTTGTTTGCTCCTTTGAAGCGAGTACTGCCTTTTGTAGTATGAGCTCGTACCATGTGCTCTTTCATATGATAACTGCTATCCTAACTGTTGCTCCTGTCTCCATTTTGCATGGGGAAGCTGAGGCACATTGGAGCTGAGTAATTGGCTAAGGCCATGTGGTAAGTGGCAAACTTTGGATTTGAATTTAGGCAGTCCAGGTGCAAAGTCCTTGACCACTGAACAAGAAAAGGCCCTTGGAGTTAGGTTTTTAGCCTGAATCTCAGGGGATCTCGCCCAAAAAATTTAAGCCTAAAGTTAATTTTTTTGTTGTAAGCAACACTTAATATTATTCTGGTCCATGTTACTGCTACTTTAGAATGCTATAGGCAAATGTCACCACACTTTTCACTTCATTGGAAATCTATAAAAATAATTGCCAGGTGTTAGTTAACACACACTTTTTTAAAGAACAGTTGTAACATTGCAAAGGCAAGCCATCTCTGATCTGCTCAGTGTATGAGTCTTTGCTCAGAGACAGTAGAATGGATGGATGGAGGTGCTGCATGATTATGGTAGGGGTTTTGATTATGTTCCCATAGGGTACTGTATATAGGATTTGCGACTCAGGAGACATTCGTTTGATTTGGGCTCTAACATTCTAATCTTTCTGATCTTCAGCAAGTCACTTCTCTGAGTGTTTCCTTCTTCAGATGGAGTTGATTTCCCCCTGTGCTGGGAATTGACTCCAGGGCCTGGCATGTGCTAGGCTAGGCCTCTACCTCTGATCCACACCCCCAACTGTGTTGATACTTTTTGCTCCACTCACCCTCACAGAATATTGTTAAAATTAAATGAATAAAGTGTGTAAAATGGGTTTAACTTACAAAAATACTGTACTGTCATTACACTCCCAGGACAGGAAAGAGGTGCCCTAGCAGAGGTGAGCGGCTGTCTGGAGGAACTTCAGTGTTTCCCTTGGTTGCTGTATTAATAAGGAAATGTGCACCCTCTTGTGGCGAAGCCAGAGGGTTAAGGGCATGTTTTGAAAAATACTTAAATGTTGTCATTTGAGGGTTTTTTTTTTTTGGGGGGGGGGGGGCGTTACCAAGCATCATTTCCCAGTAAGTTTAATAACTTAAATTGTAACGTGAATAAATTCTTTATTTCCCCCCGTTTCTTTCTCATTCCAGTCAGAGGCAACCTTGCTAGGCTTTTTATTTTCCTAGACTACTGGATTTATTTGGGCTTTGGGTATGTGCACGGCACATATGTTCTTTGCATTTACTTCATTTTCAAATCTCTTAATTTTAACATAGTCAGGGCTTTCTTGGTCTGCCTGTTTTTTCAAATTTTAGTATTTATTTAATCAGAGGGGGAAAAACATTATAAACCTCTGGCACCCAGCATAAAATAGATATCTCAGTAAGGCATGGGTGTTAGTTTAGGGTGTTAGTTTAGTTTTGATACCAACAACGTTCTTAACCATTCTTCAGTTTCTTTCCCCCTTTGACTTTAGGCACCCCCTTTATCTAGGAATCAGTTTTCTTGAACTGAAAGTATAGTCACTTACCATTTCCTGTTTCTTCTTTAGTAAAATAAGGGTCAAGGTGAGCCTAGGTGATTTCCAAGGCTGTCACTCTGTAGGGATAAGGGAATAAGATCACACGCTGTGGGAGTGCCTGAGAAGGCTATGGAATGTCTTATGCCTATTAGCTTTATTTTCCTAGACTACTGGATTTGTTTGGGCTTTGGGTATGTTGAATGGAGAGAAAGCAGCAGAGCAAGGTACAGTGGAAGGAAGGGAAAAGGCAGGATGAACAACAGGATAAGAAGATATTGTGGTGAGGGAGCATTCCAGAAAGTAGCTGTAACATCCTGAGTGTTTTCCATAACTTACATATGTTGCATTATCTGTGATGTGCACAGGAATTATCTGACTCAACATCCTTTTTTTCCCCCACGTTGCTTACATTGAATTTGGGAAAAAAATGTTTTTCCCTTGTTGAGTTATAAAGTTGTAGTACTTCAAGTTATAGTAATGATTTTATTGTTGGCTTTATAAACTCTTCGATTTAAGCATTTATTTTTCAAACCGGGCTGCTTAGAAGCATTTGGATAAATGTTGGTGAGGATGAGGGGGAAAGGTACACTCACACATTTGCTGGTGGGACTGCAAATTGGTGCAACCACTATGGAAAGCAGTATGGAGATTTCTCAGAAAACTTGGAATGGAACCACTATTCATCCTAGCTATCCCGCTCCTAAGTTTATACCCAAAGGACTTAAAATCATATACGACAGTGATGCAGCCACATCAATATTTATAGCCATTTAGTTCACAATAGCTAAGCTATAGAATCAACCTAGGTGCCCTTCAGCAGATGAATGGATAAAGAAAATGTGGTACATTATACCCATAAAGAAGAATGAAATTATGGCACTTGCCAGTAAATGGGTGGAACTAGAGACTATCATGCTAAGCAAAATAAGCCAATCCCAAAAACCCAAAGGTCGAATGTTCTCTCTGATATATGGATGCTAACACACAATAAGGGCAGGGTCAGAGGGTAGTGGAGAAATTCACTGGATTAGACAAAGGGGAGGGGATGGGAATAGAAAAGACAGAGAATAAATCAGACATAACTTTCCTATGTTTTTTTTTTTTTTTTTTTTTTTTGAAGTGCAGGCTCACTTTCTTCATTTTCAAGAAAATGTCTGTCAAGTAGCCAATCTGAACAGCCATGGCTGTCAGTCAGCAACATTGTTTTCCACAGTGAAAGTAACCATTTCAGCTCAGTTCAATTATCCAGTTATCTTCTCTGGAAGACATCTACTTCATGTACAACAGAAGTGTTTTATATTTAGTTTCCATTTGGTCACATGATATTTTAAAAGATCCAGACTCCAGAGTCAAGATATTTAGAATAATTCATCAAGGACAATTTTAAATGAAAGTGGCTCCTCCTCCTCCATTAAAATGTATAGCAGGACTTTTAGTACAGTTTAATGCTAGTACCTTGATTTGGGCACTAAAGGATCAGCAGTTTGATCCCCCACTTCTTTTGCACCATCTGTGCAAATAGCAGCACTGTGACAAAAGGTGCATAACATCTTGGTGTAATTAGAAAAACAGTTTGGGCCTCATGGACCCCCCAAAGGGTCTTTGGGATTCCAAGGGTCTGTGGATCACACTTGAGAACTGCATTGGATTAGTGGATAAAGGCATGACTCACCATCTGGATTATTCCTGGGTTTGAATCCAGCTCCTGCTACTTATTGACAGTGCAACTTTGAGAGGTTATTGAACCTATTTCCTCACTGCAAAATGGATGTGATAATAGAAACTACTTTAACTCTGTCAGAAATCCTACTTGTCAAATTTTGGTGTCGTATTAAAGAAGAATATCCACAGCCAACAATAAAAAATTTAAAAAAAAAAAAAAAAGAAGAATATCCATATTTATCCAAAAAGGCTGATTCTTATTTTTCCAACTGCATATCTGGTTGCACTCAGCTTTTCTTCAGAATTTTCAACCAAAACAATAATTGTGTTTATATGTCAGATTGAATGCAGAAGCAGACATGCAAATCAATATCGTCTTCTCTTTAAAAGGTATGGGTAGGACTCAATTTCTAGTTTATTGATTGCGTGATTGGTTGGTTGATTGGGCAAGTTCCTAAAGGCTGCTTGTCCTGAAGCTCTCTCCTCTTTCAGTCTTCTAGGGTGCCTGAGACATCCACTGTTGTAATTACTTCTTACACTCATGTGGTAGTAAAGTGCATGTTAACTGAGTTAAAAACCCATGTCTTAGAAGATATTATATATTACCTACCAACTTAGCAATTGGTTTGTCCAGTTAACTTAAAAATTCTTGCTATTTGAGCCAAGGCTGCAAAGGAATTGGGAAAAGGGGAATGCTTTGTGAAAGGACGGGGGAGGTGTTACCTAGGGCAGTGAAGATGTGTTGGTCAGCGGGTGTATACCACAAGAGTGCTGAGCTAGGGCCCTCTGGAGACAGGAAAGGACACAGTAATATTGCCGTCACACAGTGGGGTTGGTTTTGATCACTTGTTCATCTTGTATGCATTGGATATATGGTAGACATGCATAATGGATATGTTCTTCTCTATACATCCTCTAGTTTAGGGGGCAGTCACATCTGGGGTATTATAATAAATTTCCTTAGTTCAAACCTGACTACTGGTGAACTCGTGACTGTTGAGAAGTAGGCAATGCAATGTCCAGAAAGACCATGGGCTCTGGGGTCAGGCATGTCAGAATTCAAGTCATGCCTCAAGTCATGCCTCCATCATGGACTAGCCGTAGGACCACGGATAGAAGAGCCTTTCGAAGCCTTTGCCTAGTTTCTGTGGATTGGGACTGCCAGTATTTCATGAAGGGATTTTAAATGTGAAGTGAGATGGCCTGCAGCAGGCCCTCATCAAGTGCATGCTACCTCTCCTGTGCCCACTTCATTCGTCTTAAACTCTCTTAAATTTATAATAAGGTCCTAACTGCTATTCAAACAATTCATCATTACTTTTTTTACTTTTCAATAAGAAATTGAGTTTTTAGGGGGAAAAAATGCCAGAAGAATTGATAATGCTATTATTTTTCCATGGATTTCTAGTAAAATCATAAAACTGTAACCTCTCCTTTTACTGTTTCTGGAAACCCCTGAGTTGCTCTGATCCATAGTTTTGTTCACAAACTCAGCCTGTGAGTAATCCAGTTACTGCTCTGTCTGTGGAGCCAAGAGTCCAGTACAACCCAGGCATGTCATGCTGGGTCTGCCCAAAGTGAAGAGGCAGGAGAGGGCTGAGCCTGGAGCAGCTGGCACCCAGCCACCTCTCCAAGTGCCCCCCCGCCCCCCCCCCGAAAAAAAAAAAAACAAAAAAAAAACCCCACGCCTGCTCCCTCCTGGTTACCACTCTTCCCCAGCACCAGATCCCCCTTGCTGTTTGTAGAATGCCCATTGTTCCTAGGATTTCTTTTATTATTTCTACAATCTGGGTGGCTGTGCTTCCCCTCCCCCATATCCTTTTCAGTGAGTTTCAGAGAACCTTATGGTCATTAATGAATCTATTTTCACAACCTCCCCAGAAACAAGACTCTTCCGTGTTACAGATCAAAGAACTCACTACTGACACAAAAGGAATCCAGCCAACTGGACTTCCCCACAGAAGGCAGGCCCCATTCTAATCTTGCCTTGGCTTTTGACTTGCTGTGTGGCCTTTGTTTCCTCATCCAATGATAATATCTACCTCCCAGGAATGTTGTGCAGTTCAACAAATGCTAAGAACTGTTCCCCTTAGAGGCTGAAAGATAGGAATCAGATCTACTGTGATGCCAGAAAATTCAAAGCACTTTATAGGAACCTAATCTGTGCTTTCTCTGTGTGAGATAGATAAGTGGCAGGTGTTCCTATCCCGCTTTAAACCCCTAGATGTGTGCTTGTCATCATCTCATTTTAACTCTTTCTACCTACTACCCTGTCCAGACTCACAGGAAACTCCTGCCTGAAGGGAGACTGAAGACTTGCCCAGGCACAAAACAGTCTTTGTGTCACGTCATTCATTCATTCAGTTTGTCTGATTCCACTGTAGGTCGAGGGTAGAGGGGGCTTCCTCTGATCTTGGTCCCTTCCTGGTCTCCTTTTGGGCTTCAGTGCCTTTTGTCAGTCTTTTGTCTCTGTACTAATGATGATCACACCCTCTCAGACATTGGTTGTGACATTATTTTCTCAAAATTCTGCCTTTGTAACTGACCAGCCCACGTTCATCTCACCTGTTATTCCTGTTGTTCCCCTAAATATATGCACTCACCAAGCTTAAGACCTTTTCCCAGCCTAGTCATCAGAGGCAGTCACATCCATTTTTAAGGTTTTAACCAAAAGCAGTCTTTAATTTCTAGTCCTGAATTTTAACTTCTTGCTAGACACTTCATAGCTTATCCATACATCGTGCAGATTCAACATATTTAGAATGGAATATACTTTCTTTGCTCTACCCTCTCTATCCCCTGTGGTGGATGGGACTCCCTTTCTAGAGGAACCTAATTCTCTCAGGGATTCTACTATGAGTTCAGACCTCAAAGTCTGAACTTCTCTTTTTTTTCCTCAACCCACACATCTAATCTGTGCCCTGTAAACTTCCACCTCCACGCCACACACAGAGTGTCCATGGTCTCCTGTGAGTCTCTCTGCCACCGGTCCTAGCTTACCACACTGAAGCTAATCTTATGGAAACTTTGTCTTTTTCAGCACTCCCAAATCTTTCCTCTGTTGCCTTGAAACAGTTGTATAAATTATCTGTTGCTACCTAGAAAACTGAGACTACATGGCATTAAACAAACACCATTTTATCAGACTCATAGTTTCGGTGGGTCAGGAATTTGAAAATGGCACAGTAGGACAGTTTGTTTGTGCTCTATGATATCTGGGGCCTCTGCTGGGAAGATTCGAAGGCTGGGGTGATTTGGCATCTGAAGGCTCGCTCACTCACATCTTTGGCAATTTGATGCTGGCTGTCAGCTGGCACCTCAGCTGGGGCTGTTGGCTGGAATGGTGGCCTCTCCATGTGGCTGCTTGTGCTTCCTCCCAGCATGGTGGCTAGGTTCCAAGAGCAAACATTCCTAAGAGAAGCAGGCTGTGATCTCTCTTCAGAAGTTGGAGACTCTTCATTTTTACTGTGGACATAAACCTGACTGGATTTCAGGGAAGGGAACATAGAACCCTGTCTCTCAGTGGGAGAGATGTTAAAGTCATAAGAAGAGCTGTGGGGGAGAGATTTAGATGCAGTCATCTTTGGAAAATACAATCCACCACAAAACCCAAATCAACGTGAGAGTTCTGTAAAACCTGGCCCAGCTCGGCTTTTAAATAGAACACTGGAACACCTACTGCTCACAGAACACTATCTATGTGCTGTGCACCGCGGTAGAAGTGTTTTCTCTTGTGTCTAATCTGACAGTTCTGACAGTTTAGATGAGGGAGTTGAATCAGGGGGATTAAAGCAACTCTGCCAAGGGTCACCCAGTTAGTGAACAACTGGATGGCTTTGAACCTGGAACTTTTTTTTTTTTTTTAAAGAGAGGAGAGAGAGAGAGAATTTTTTAATATTTATTTTTCAGTTTTCGGTGGACACAACATCTTTATTTTATTTTTATGTGGATCGAACCCAGCGCCCCGCACATGCCAGGCGAGTGAGTTACCGCTTGAGCCACATCCCCAGCCCTGAACTTGGAACTTTTGACTCTAGTTTCAACCTCCAGGCTGCATTAGGACAGAAAGCCCGGGTGTAGGTAAAGAGGAAAAAGGGGAATCACAGTTATAAAAACTTGTTAGGAATTCGCTTTAGTTCAGGCATTGACCTGCCCATTGTCCATTTGCAGTCTCAGAAGGCTCACAACTCAAAGGAAACAGACTCTTGTTGAAGACTTTTGTTGGCTGATGGCTCAGGCCAGCTTTATCTTTGGCCACATGTGACCTGGTGGACAAGAAAAGCCCACGGGCTGGTGTCAGAAACTATGTGTCTCCCTCTACAATCCTCAGCTTGGCTGTTTCACTCATGAGCTCGCTAGGAGGCTCTCTTCCTCTTCCGGTTTTCTGCTGATACGTTCGTTCCTGCGTTGATCCTGGTGCTCACTTAGGATACCTAGCATGTGCTTGCTTTGACCCTGTGCCCTTTACAGCCCTATTTAGGGTTACAGTGACTTCTTTGTAGTTTGGCTTTTCCCTGGATTTGGCTCCTTTGGTTTTATTGAACCTGCTTACCCTCCTGAGGTTCCCTCCAGACCTTGCTCATGCTGTTCTCTCTGCTGCATGAAATGTCCTTTGCCACCTTTCTGACTGGCATATTGTCTACTCTTCCTTCAGATCAGGTTCCTATTCATTGTCCCTCAAGGATGGCAATGGCTGTCCACTGACCTCCCATAGTGGCCTGTACATTTTTCTAGAGTGGTTTTCACCCCCTTCTGTACTTATCTGTGCAGTCCCATTGGACTTTCACTGGAAGCTCCAACAGGGAAGACACTGTGCGTCACTCATCCTGGAGCCCTTGGTGTCTGTCCAGAGCGCCCATCCTCCTGGGGCTGACACAGTGCCTGGACACTGGTGCTCGTGTGTGTCTGTCAGTGGGTTCACTGGGTGGATACTGCAACAGAGACATCGGGGTGCAAAGGAGAGTTGAAGATCTTGAGACTAGAAGATGTGGCTTCTCACCCTAAATATAATTGTATGCCTTAGGACAAATCCCTTCTCTGGGGTGCAGTCTCATTATATATGAAATGATGGGTTGCCCTAAGAGCCTTCCCAGTCCTGATGGGAAGGTGGCTTTATCTGATAAGCTTTGAACTATAGGCTGCCATTGAACTAAGCAGTGAGTTCTGAGTATTGAAAATATGACCCGGTATACTGATTTTTCAAGGTATAGAAATTTTGTTGTTTGTATAATTTGGATTATGCCCTTGGTGTGAGGCTGTGGCTGACCACATTTGATGAAATCAATGTCCACAGTTTACCAACTTTCCCCCCTTTCCTACCTAAATTCAATGGATCTTAACTCAGAAGATTTAAAAGCCTCCATGGAATTATATTGCCTTCTCTCCACTTCAGTCAGTTAGAAACATTTCAACAATTTTCAACACTTATCAACAAGGGCAAGAAAAAATGATATATCCCTTTGGGAATGAGGCAAAACGATGTTTTTATGGTTGACAGTTTCTCTGTTACACTAAAGTTTGGTCATGAGAACACCCTATTGTAGGGGGTTCTTACAACTTATAGTTATATAACTACGTATAACTATTTGTGTGCATATGTACAGCTGTATTCATATATTTGTACATGTTTACATAATTACACAGCATCGGGCCAAAGTTCTCCACCCACCAGCCCTGAAGTGAAGAGGCCATTCCTACATTTTTTGGATGAGCTGTGAGCGGAGTTTATGTATCACTTCCTGGTCTCTGTATAGCCCTCACCAGATTAATATTTCTTAGTTTGCTTATCCCAGGTTGGGTCTTAGAAGCCTCTTGCTTTACCTTCCCTGACTCCACCTTCCTATCATATCACCTTTTTCCAAGCTCACTATACTCCCTCCACAAAGCACAGAATGGTGTAAAACTGAGAAGCCCACCGACCTTTGCCCCTCCTGAGGTTCATTTCAGAGTTGGCTGGTGGAGGAAGAAAGCATGGCTTGTCAAGGAGTGATTCAGATCTCTAATCACTTTCTTAGTCTTTGAAAATAACTGCCCAAATTGAGTGACACTAACCTTGGATCTCCTTCCTGTGGTGTGTCCTCATAGAGATTTCCTCTTCTGTCCCTCAGTTTCACTCCCTACAAAATGGGGATAAATAAGCACTTAATGACTGGCAAGTTTCTAAGGGCTGCCAAGGAGGGTGGTATAGGTGAGTGATTGGTAAACAGAAGACCTGTCTGCCGCGCAGAAGTCAAGTGCCCCACAAGCAGGCCAACAGAGCTTCTCTGACTTGCTACAGGGGGCTTCTTTGCAAGTAGAAAGAGCCATGAAGAAAGCCTGCGTGGCTGAGTTTCTCCCAGTGACTTTTGGCCCTGGTGACAGATGGGATGCTCCAGGTGGGTGTTGATGACTTTTCAGATGAGAACAAGGGGGGCAGTGGACAGAAAAGGATGAGGAAGATAGATGCAGGAGAGAATGATCCAAGGTTTAGATTGATAGACAGGATGTTATTAATCTGGAGGAAACCAGAGAGAGAGAGAGTACAGCTTTTAGAAAAAATTGATTTCCTATAAAATTCATCATATACTTGCTGAGGGGTGCAGGTAGGAAAATTAAAAGTTTTCACCATGAAAATAAAATTAATGGAAAGAAAAAGAAAAACAGAAGAAGAGAGTATGGGCTTCTCTTCTCACATGTGGTATTAGTTGACTAAAATTCACAAACCAACTTTTTAATTTCAAATAAGATGCCTGGGGATTCTTTAATCACAGAACACAGGGAACAGCATTTGAGTGTTTCATGACATCTACCTACTCATGAGAGCACACGTTCATACACACACATGCGTGTGCACACACCCCACAACTTCTAAGCATCACAGGGGTCCTTTCTTTTTCTCCTTCCACCAGGCTTCCCTGGAAGTACATTTACCAGTCCTGTATCAGCTGCACTCCATGTGACTTCACTGCTGGTGGACTGCCTTCTTTCTCTGCAGCTACTGTCTCTTTGGTTTCAGGATTTGTTTCTGATGATGCAAGGTATAATGATCCTAGCTCTGCCAGGTAGCCCAGGGTGAGCAGGTCTACAACGCAGTTCCCCGGTTACCTTATCTGCAAATGGAGTTCCTAAGTCTGAATCAGTCTCTTCAAAAGCTGTTGAAGGTCAGCTGTAAGATCTGTTACTGAATGGCTGCAGGGTGGGGGTGGTTCAGCAGTGTGACTTCTGAGTGACCTGTCATGTCCTCTCACATCACAGCAGATCAGCATCCAGTTAAGAACTGTTATGAGCCATAAGCCAGATTCCCAGTGGAGCACTAGAGGCAGCTTGAGTGGCTCACCAGAGGCAACTGTGTGCATCTCTTCCCCACTTCCCTTTGGTGATATCACATTAGTACTTTTAAACATGCTAGGGAGAGAGTTTGTACCACAGAAACTGGCAAAACTGCAAATTGCTCTGAGGCCAGTGCTCTCACCTCCCAAGTAGGTACCATTTCTTTTAGTCCACAGCCAATGACAGAGGCCCACTGCCCTGCTTTGTGCCCACAAGCCCCTTCTTGATGCACGATTACCCAAGGAACAATGTTATTCCACTTTCCAGGGGACTTCACTTTAGAAGGGATAGCTAGAAGGCCCACCTGCAGGGTGAGATGTCTGCCCTCACCCCCATCAAAGGATCAGGACTTTTATTTATTTATTTTTTTTAGGCTGGTTGCAGTGCAGGGGTCATAGTTTGCTGACCATAGTGCATGTAGTTTCCCTCTCCTAGTCAGATATTTATCATTTTCCACTCCTGACTACCTGTTCATGTCCCTGCGTACCAACCTCAACATGTGTTATGCATTAGTGCAGCCCTTTTAAGAGATCATGTCTGGGACATCCCCCACTGGAAACCCTACAGCCTCCGAGGTGAGGGTTCTGAAGAATATTACTTGTCACATTTGCCCTACTGCAAACAAGCGTGGATTCAAAACTGGGCAGAAGCACTTGTATTCTGAGGGACAGTACACAGGTAACATTTCCCAAATGTCAGCCACCTGTGTGCTAGTTTCATGTTTTTTGCTGTATCTCCACCACTATTAACTATTGCCATGTGCCACGTAACAGTGTTTCAACCAATCATGCCCCACAGATGTGTTGGTGGTTCATTATATTACTATAATGCTTAGTAACATGGCCTGGTGGTGCACACCTGTAATGCTGACTGCTTGGGAGGCTGAGGTAGGAAGATTGAAAGTTTGAGGCCAGCCTGGGTAATTTAGCAAGATCCTGTCTCAAAATAAAAAGAACTAGAGCTATAGCTAAGTGGCAGAGCACTTGCCTAAAATGTGGGAGAACCTGGGTTTAATCCCAGCATCTCGGGAGGTGGGGATGGGGGATTATATCATCTAGTGACCTTATAGTCATTGTAATTTGTGTGAATACTCTTAATGTTGTTCACAAAATGGCAAAACTGCTGAACAATACATTTCTCAGGGTGTATCCCTGTTATTAAGCAACACATGACTGTACTTAATATTGTCTTTTAAAAATCCCCCTTGATTTTTTTAAAAGCCACATTTACTTTAGTAAGAAATGTTTTATCATTTATGTAAATGGAAAACCAGAGCTCTTTGCCATAAATTGCAAGTAACCATAAAAATAAAATATACTGAAAATAAAATGTTATTAAATTCCACCTAGTGTTGCTTGCTGGAAGGTTTTGAGTCTAACACCTTCTCCTTTTTTTTTTTTTTTTTTTTTGGTGGTATGTTGGGGGGGTATCTAGCCAGGCCCTTACATTTGATAGATAAGTGCTCTACCATTGAGCCACACCCCCAGCCCTCTTCTTTTTTAAGGAGCGCAGGGGAAGCTTGGTGCTTAGGCAAATGATAGAGCTCATTTGAGGCCCTTATTTGAGCCCCAGCACTAAGAAAGGAAGAAGGGAGGTGGGAAGGAAAGAGGATTAGTATTAGATATTAAACTGATCAGTCCCAAACCGATACATTTCCTTGATAATAAAAAGAAATATTAGAAAATAAAATACAGTCCTTTTTTTTTTTAATTGCTGTGTTTGCACACCTCTTGCAGTCATTGCCTGGAACACTGTGTCTCATGTACCACCTAAAACCACTACCAGAATGACAGGACTAGTGACTTTGGTGTCAGACAGACCTCTCTTCAGATTCTTGAATTCACTTTAGATTCTCCAACTGCAGAGCAGAAACTGTTAACATCCTACTTTTATTCATGAAGCAGATAGGAAGGAGTCAGGTAGATATCAACCTGGTCAGGTAGATATCAGCCTGGGCCAGGCCCAGTGCCAGTGGGTGGCTCTTTCAGGTACTGCTACTGGTGTTCATAAGGCATTCAGTACCACACCTGTCCCTAGCATGGGTATTCATTTGCATATAAGCTATCTTTGTCCTTGGAATCCCTGCAAATTCCATCTGTCTCTTACCATTCTTACAGTAGTACACGTGAAATGTCTAATAGTAGTCCAGAGATCCTGGGCAAGTTACTTAAATTCTCTCTGGCCTTCTAACCATTGTGAGAATTAAATGAGCTCCTTTGTGTAAAATGCTTTGTAATGGGTGAAGTACATGGATTTTATCATTTATAATACCTTGGGTGGTGATTTTGGTGTCCTAACCTCCTTGTCCCAAGGACTGAGTTCCTGGAAGGCAGACTGTGCTGATGGGTTTCCATCTGCATCGCTCCTTCGAGCTGGCTTAGCCCAGTGCAGGCTTTCAGTGAAGGAAGATATCATTCCTGTTCATTCTCACTTCCTTCCCCCCTATGCAGCCCAAGAGCATGGTTTGGGGCACAATGAATTCTAATGAATTTTGGTGGTCCCTACTTCCTGTCCAGTATGGTAGGCTTTCCCCAAGCTGCCTCCTGGGATGAAGCTGTATCTGCTGCCCCCTGTGGACTCTGAGTGCATGTGTGTCATCTCCGTATTGCATTCTATACCACTTGCCCCTTTGCCAGTTGACTCTATGTGTTTCAGAGCTCACTTTCCACCTCCTGTGATCCTGCAATGATTCAATTTTAGTCCCTGGGAACATTTGGTTGTTATAGATGTTTATACAATTCTTCCCCTTTGGGTTCTTTTCTTCTAGCCTTTACAAACTATTTTTCTTGGCTCACAGAATGACGATTTCTAAGACTTCTTAGTCCTTTTCTTAGGATAAACCACCCAGTCACAGAAAGGTGTTTTTGCTTGAAAAACTCAGTTCTTGCACCATCACTATGAGAGGAAGAGGCATCTGTTCTGTCCTTGGGGGAAGACAGCAGGCGGCACTGGAGAACTCTTGACACTGAGTTGGATCTTATCAAGAAGCCATCTGGCCCCAGAGAAGTGGAATAATGTGCCAGAGTCACATGTCTGGGTGGTGGCCACATGCCCAGTAGTCCTGATGCCTAATCTAATTCTCTGCCCATGGCCACCCAATAGACTGGGTGTCCACCCCTCAGGGAATGAGCTCCTTCTCAGAGCTCCATGGCCATCAGAGGTCTCAGGGATATGTCTAGTCAGGCATGGAGTGAGCCCTTTATGTTCAAGTGACCTGGACTCACCCAGTGTGGTTGAGCAGACAGGATGAGCTGAGAAGACTTCTGATATCTCTTCATTTGTTTACAATCAGCCATTGAGCATGTAAAGAGCTAGATGGGATGAACAAATCCCCGGGGGCAGGATCTGGCAGGGTAACAGAGATGTACACAGAGGGTTACAGCAGGAGGATGTGATAAATGAGAAACACTGCACTGATGGAGAGGTATGGGATCTTGCCAGACTTTAGCTCCCCTCAATTAAGGTGAAGGGGTTTTTTGTTTGTTTGTTTTTTGATACTGAGGTGTTGAGAGCCACAGCCAAAGGGGCCCCAGCAAACTTCCAGCTGCCAGCAAACTTCCAGCTGCTGGCTGATGATTGGCTCACAGCGGCCCCAGCAACATCTAGCTGATTGGCTCCTCGGCCCCAGCAACATCTAGCTGATTGGCTCCTCTGCGGTGATGCTCATTGGGCTGTTTCCCTGCCCTTTCAGACCACGGAGCTGCTCATTGGGGGACTTTTTTGGCTCCGCCCACGTGACCCAGCCAATCGGCCTCAAGAGCAGGAGGATTGTGGGAGGTGGAGAGAAGCTTGTGGGGGAGAGAGAGGCTTGTGTAAAGCCGGTGGTGGCAGTTGAGGCTCTGAGGGTTTTTCCTGAGAGGCTGTTTTGTTTGGCGTGTGTGGTTCTAAAAATAAAGTTAGTTTCTTTTGACAAGTGGCTCCTGATTGTGCCCAGCCAGACTGCGGCATTTGGTGGCTCGCACGGGGAGCGACTGAGGGTAAGTGAAACTGCTCGCCCCTGAGGGCAGGGCGAGAGGATGGGTAGCCATTTTAAGATTCCTCTTTTATTTTGCTTCACTTTTGTTTTAAGTTCCTGTCCCTGGAGATGAGTGAGACGGAAGAAAAACCACTCACATCTGAGGAAAAACTATTTACGTCTGAGGAACAGATAGGGAGAAAGGACGGATGCACATGTCAGGAGGATAGAAAGGCTATAATGACTTTTTGTTGTTCCCTTTTTATTTCATACTGTCTCGGTTTTGTTTGGCGTCATCTTGTTGGGTTGTATTATAGTAGAAATACGGGATCAGAAATTAGTAAAAAACAAACTGAAAGAGTGTTAAGTAAATTGTTAGAGGAAGGAGGCATCTCAGTAAAATCAAGAACAATCAGGGCATACGTTGATACAATACAAAAATGTAGCCCATGGCTTTTTAAGGAGGAGTTGTTAAATATATCACAATGGAACCATCATGGTGAAGATTTAAAAAGAATAGAAAAGCAAAGCCCAGGGACTCTGCCAGTTGGCACATTGCCATTGTGGACGTTCATATCTTGTTTGCTTAGTCCAAAGCCTTCAGTTCAGACAATGGTAGAGGAAGAAGACATAATGATTCAAGTAAAAGAGAAGGTCTCTCAAGTTAGAGGAAAAGATTCAAGTAAAAGAGAAGGCCTCTCAAGCTAGTCAGACAGAGAAAGAAAGTGTAAAACAGAAAAAGCCATCGGGGGAAAGTTACAACAGGAGACTGCTACTAACACCTTTCTATCACCAGAGGGTGTAAGTGTCCAACCAACAGCACCACCTCTACAGGAGACTGCTACTAACACCTTTCTATCACCAGAGGGCATAAGTGTCCAACCAACAGCGCCACCTCCATATGCTGGGAGGCCCCCAACCCCCGCAGTTGATAGTTGGGATCCTGAGACAAGATCTCAAATATTAACATGCCCTGTATTTGAGGCAGGAGGGCAGCGATTTTACCAAGTTTTAAATTTCAAAACAGTGAAGCAGCTAAAAGAGGCTGTAACAACCTATGGTCCTCAAGCACCCTTCACTGTAAGCATGGTTGAATCCATTAACAACTTGAACATGACGCCAGCAGATTGGGCTAATATGTGTAAAGCTGTGCTAAATGGAGGACAATACCTGTTATGGAAGGTTGCCAATGAGGAATTTTGCAAGGAGACGGCTAGGCGAAATGCAGCAGCTGGTTATCCTCAGAGAAATCTAGATATGTTGTTAGGAAAGGGACCTTATGAGGATCAGCAGCAACAAATTGCATATGATCCTGGCGTATACGCACAAATTGCTCTAGATGCAATTAAGGCATGGAAGACTTTACAAGGACATGGAGGTTTACAAGGTCAATTATCTAAGGTAATACAAGGAGCTAATGAACCTTATGCTGAATTTGTAGATACGCTTATTCAAACAGCTACCAGAGTTTTTGGGAATACAGAACAAGCAATGCCATTACTAAAACACCTGGCTTATGAGCAAGCAAATCGTTGGTGCAGAGATATCATTAGACCATGGAAACATGAAGATTTAAACACATATATTAAATTATGTAGAGACATTAATGAACAAGAGCAAGTCGTGGCAGCTGCAGTAAAACAGGCTTTAGATGCCAGAGACATTAATGAACAAGGGCAAATTGTGGCAGCTGCAGTAAAACAGGCTTTAGATGCCAGGCCAAGAACATGCTACAATTGTGAACAAACAGGACATTTTAAAAGGAATTGCCCCATTGGAGGAGGGTTTAACAAAACTAGGTATCAAAGGAGTAGAATACCAGGTATTTGCCCACGATGCCGTAGAGGGAGACATTGGGCTAATGAATGCCGTTCTCAAACCACCATAGAGGGTACTCCATTATCAAAAAACGAACAAGGACCAGGTGTTTATCCACGATATCGTGGAGAAAGGCATCGGGCTCCATTGCCAAAAAATGGACAGGGGGGCCCAATGATCCGGGGCCCAAAACCACAAATATACGGAGCACTGGAGGAACCCAGCAACCCCATCAGGGTAGTGCCCAGGACACATTGTCCATCAGATCCCTCATCAGACAAACCAGAGGGAGCGCAGGGTTGGACATCTGCGCCTCCGCCAGAGCAGTACTAACTCCAGAGATGGGAGTTCAAATCATTCCCACAGGGGTGAAAGGACCTCTTCCCAAAGGAACAGTAGGCTTATTATTGGGACGCAGCTCTTCTACTCTAAAAGGACTTATGATAAGTCCTGGGGTAATTGATCCCGATTATGAAGGTGAAATAAAAATTATAGCCAGTTCTCCAAAGGGTATATCAGTAATTTCACCAGGAGATAGAATAGCACAGTTACTAATAATACCCAGCCTACATGATAAATTTTCCAGTCGTACTGTAGAAAGAGGTTCCAAGGGATTAGGCTCCACAGGTGTAGATTGGGCTATGCTTTCTTTAAATTTAGATTCTCGCCCCATGCTAAAACTAAATATTCAAGGACATGAATTTAATGGGCTACTGGATACAGGTGCAGACCTTAGCATCATCTCTCGTCAAGAATGGCCAAAACATTGGCCATTACAACAAGCCACTCAAACGCTTCGAGGCCTAGGAGTGGCAACTAATCCCCATAGAAGTGCAATGGTATTAGATTGGAAGGATCCTGAAGGATGTGAAGGAACTATACAGCCATATGTATTGGATCATCTTCCTATAAATTTATGGGGACGAGATGTCCTAGATCAATTAGGTTTGACATTAACAAATAACATCAACCAAAATGCACCCACTATTATGACTAGACAAGGTTTTAGGAAAGGAAAAAGATTAGAAAAACAAGAACAAGGTATAGCAGCACCAATACAAATAGATCAAGGAACAGACAGACATGGGTTGGATTTTCAGAAAGGGCCACTGAGACAATAAAAATTACTTGGAAATCAGAAAGACCAGTATGGGTTCCTCAGTGGCCCCTGACTAAAGAAAAGATACAAGCAGCCCATGACCTGGTCAAACAACAATTAGCGGAAGGACATATACAACCTTCTGTATCTCCCCATAATACTCCCATTTTTGTCATCAAAAAGAAATCTGGTAAATGGAGATTATTGCAAGATTTAAGAGCCATTAATAATGAGATGGTTATTATGGGACCTGCTCAATCAGGGATTCCTCAGTTGTCTGCTTTGCCAAAAACCTGGTATGTTTTAGTTATAGATATTAAAGATTGTTTTTTTCAATTCCAATTCATCCTGAGGATAGTCCACGTTTTGCATTTACTATCCCTGCACTGAATCATGAAGGTCCTGATCAGAGATATGAATGGAAAGTACTCCCTCAAGGGATGGCTAACAGCCCAACTATGTGTCAAATTTATGTTAACAAAGTAATCCAGCCACTTAGAAATCAAAATCCTGAACTACAAATATTTCACTATATGGATGATGTATTATTAGCACACAAAGATAAAAACACATTGCTAGAATGTTATGCCACACTTACAAACTTATTAAAAAATTATAATCTAGAGATAGCAATAGATAAAGTACAATTAAATTTTCCAATTAATTATTTAGGAGTTCTATTATCCTCAACCATGGTCCGTCCACCAAAAATTCAAATACGAGTAGATCAACTCAAATCACTTAATGACTTTCAAAAGTTATTAGGAGACATAAATTGGATAAGGCCTTATTTAGGTATACCAACAGGAGAGTTGGGACCTTTATTTGATATCCTAAAAGGTCCATCAGATCCAAATTCACCCCGAATGTTAACGCCTGAAGCAAGAAAGGCATTAAAAATCATTGAAACATATATGGAAAATATGCATTTGGATAGAATTGATATAAGTTTGCCTTTATTATTTATTGTACTACCAACAAAAAATATTCCTACAGGAGTATTTTGGCAAGAAGGTCCATTATTATGGATACATTTATCTTATTCTCCTAACACTATTCTTACTAGGTATCCTGAGGCTATAGGACAGTTAATACTAAAAGGAATAAAAGCAGCAAAGGGAGTGTTTGGAATTTCTCCCAATAAAATTATTACTCCATATACTATGAATCAAATTGATGAGTTAGCTAATGAGTTAAATACTTGGGCAATAATCATGTGCAAATCTAATGTTTCATTTGATAACCACTTACCATCTAATCCTTTATTGTCTTTTTGGTCATTGCATCCTGTAATTTTTCCAAAAATGACAAGAAAAACACCTATCATGAATGCTCCAAATATATTCACTGATGGGTCAAATAATGGTACAGCAGCAGTCGTTACCCCTGATCAAACTTTTACATTTTTAGTACCCAAACAATCAGCTCAAAAGGTAGAGCTTAATGCAGTTTTACAAGCTTTTGTGATGTTTAAACATTCTGTATTTAATTTATTTTCTGATAGTCAGTATGTAGTTAATGCTATAGTATCTCTTGAAGATGCTGGTAGGATTTCCCCTTCTTCTACTGTTTTCTCTTTGCTTTCCACTATACAAAGTCTAATCTGGGACAGAAAAGATCCATTCTTTATAGGACATATCAGGGCACATACAGGATTGCCTGGAGCCCTTAGTTTGGGCAATGATGTAGCAGATAAAACTACACATGACATACATATTTTCTCTACACTAGAAGAAGCTATAAATTTTCATAAAAAGTTCCATGTCAATGCTAATACTTTACAAAAGCGTTTTAAAATAACTAAGGAACAAGCTAGACAAATAATAAAACAATGTCAAAATTGTGTGACCTTGTTACCACAAGTTAATCTTGGAGTCAATCCTAGAGGATTGATACCTAACCATATTTGGCAGATGGACGTCACACACTTGCCAGAATTTGGAAAATTAAAATATTTGCATGTTACAGTTGATACTTCTTCTGGATTTTTGATGGGCTCCCTTCATGCCGGAGAAAAAACTAAAGATGTTATAGCTCATTGCTTACAAAATTTTGCCACTGTGGGTGTTCCAAAACAGTTAAAAACAGATAATGCCCCTGGTTATACTTCTACCTCTTTTAAACAATTTTGCTCAACATTTGGCATTACTCATATAACAGGAATCCCATACAATCCACAGGGACAAGGCATAGTTGAAAGAGCTCATCAAACTATTAAAATGTACTTATTAAAGCAAAAAGAAGGAATTGGGAAGGGGTATATATTCCCCAAAGATAAACTTAAAATAACCCTTTTTACTCTAAACTTTTTAAATTTGGATTCATCAGGACTTAGTGCTGCGGAAAGGCATATGTGTCCAAAAAATGTACATAAGCCCAAGGTACTTTGGAAGGATATTCTAACAGGACAATGGAAAGGTCCTGACCCAGTAATTGTCTGGAGTCGGGGGTCTGTTTGTGTGTTTCCACAGGGAGAACAGCAGCCGATTTGGATTCCAGAGAGATTAACCAAGGTCCTGACCCAGTGATTGTCTGGAGTCGGGGGTCTGTTTATGTGTTTCCACAGGGAGAACAGCAGCCGATTTGGATTCCAGAAAGATTAACTAAAGCGATTTCTACAGACCAAAAAGAAGATGATTTGGCTCAAATCCATAACAACTGATATCCAAAACTCCAGTTTGGCTATTCTTACATCTGCAACAGAACCAGGATGCTTTTTTCAATATCTATTTTATTATTGCCCTTTGCCATATCATGAAGTTCTATTTTGTTTTTTGAGCTCATACAGACCTAGGTTAATGTTTTGCTGATCAGTTCTATTTTTTGACTATAGAGTTTTTAAACATTGCAATGGAGATTTCACCTGTAAAAAGTTATAAGGCCTTTACTATAATGTTATGTGTTGTATGTATTATATTATGTGTGCACACTTGTGTTTTGTGTTATATGTTTGAATGTACGTATGTCCATATATCATATATGATGAGCGCTCATGATAAAATGGATCCAAATATTTTTTTTCACGTGATTTATATGGTTTAATTTAAATTGGGTAAACAACTGTTGAGGATTGTTTTAATATGTAAACAAAAAAGAAGGTTAACAGATCTGTTTGTTCACTTTCACCTTTCCCTTTCATTATATTTAATAATTCTCTTAAAGATAATGTAAATTGTTAAGAAAATTGTTTTCTTTTAGTGCCTTCTGTAATGTTACATAATTTTTTCTTTAGCCATTATTGCCAGAATTCCTATCTTCATCCCAGTGCCGGTGAAGACAATGTAAATTGTTAAGAAAATTGTTTTCTTTTAGTGCCTTCTGTAATGTTACATAATTTTTTCTTTAGCCATTATTGCCAGAATTCCTATCTTCATCCCAGTGCTGGTGAAGTGAAAGATAAAACCAATCTACAGCTTCTACAATAGCCATCACTGAACTGCTTGCAGAACTTGCCTGGACACATTGTGAGCTCACCTGTATGCATTGTGAACTATCTGTTGGTACAGCGAATTGTGGTAGTGCTGGAGTATTTTTGCTGATGGTGTCACCGGTGGTACAATTTTTCAAAGGAGCCCTCAATTGGCTTAATGTCATGCCATTTTGCATCCTCCTCTACTAGTGATGGTCTAAAATTTGGGGGCCAACAGAGGTGAGGCAAAGAACCTCACCCCCCCACAGGTGCAAAGGCCTATCCACAAGTATGGCTGTATGCTGGACCGGTAGTCAGTGACGGGTATGATCCAATTGCAGTGGTACCAACCTAAGACAGGAGGCTGACGCCTAGAGGTCAGTTCATCTGATGACGGGTAAGGACCATATGTTGAATTGGACTGCCTAACAGGCACGGTCCCTAAGCCACATGCTTGTTGTTTAAACAGAGAGGGGGAGATGTTGAGAGCCACAGCCAAAGGGGCCCCAGCAAACTTCCAGCTGCCAGCAAACTTCCACTTTACCACATGTGGCTTTACCACTGAGCCACATCCTCAGCCCTTTTGGATTTCTATTTTGAGACCTGGTCTTGCTAAATTACTGAGGGTAGCTTAAACTTGCAATCCTCCTGCCTCAGCCTTCCAAATTGCTGATATTATAGGTGTACACCACCATGCCCAGCTAAAGGTGGAGTTTAAAAAACTAATTTTTTTAGATATACATAACAGTAGAGTATATTCTAACATATTATACATACATGAGTGTAACTTCCCATTCTTGTGGTTGTACATGATGTGGGGTTACACTGGTCATGTATTTATCTTAGGGTGACTTTTTTGGGGGAAGGGGGTATTCCGGGGATTGAATTCAGGGTCACTGGACCACTGAGTTGATTAGTGCCTCACTTTTGCGGAGGCTGACTTTGAACTCACCATCCTCCTGCCTCAACCTCCTTAGCTGCTGGGATTATAGGCATGCACCACCGCTAAGATGAGGTTTTGATCCTGGTACCTGACGTTCAGATGTGGCCTGGAACCAGTGTGCCCTGTGTCCATTCTGATGATGCACCAACACTGACCCTTATTGCCAAGTAAATACTATCTCCTTAACCAGACCAGGGAGCTCAAGACCACAAAAGGTGTGTGGTATCTTTCCATTGCTGCTTCTCCCACCAGCCCCTGAAGGAAAGTAGGAGGCAAATCTGCCGCAGTCTTGCTGGGCACAAAATCACGAGCCACTCACAGCCTTGTAGATTCAAACAGCAATTCTTTATTCCCGAACTCACACCGGCACTCTACAAGCACATTCTGGGCAAAATCCACACTCTCCACCGGGCTCTGAATCCCTGGAGAACTCAATGGGAACTCAAGGAGCAGGCGCGCCTGAGGCAGCAGGATACGCCCTATTCCCAGCAGGGTACACCTTAAACTTGGAACCACCCTAAACCCCCATCCTAAACCCCAATCCGCCCTAAACCCGGATCAGCCCTGGTCCTTGAGCAAGGTCACCTTTCATGCAAAGTCACTGCAAATGACCTGGGTCCACCATGGAGAGTCCTTCCTCTAAGCAACATGGAGTAGGCTGACAAAGAAATTGCGATGCGTCATTCCTACTTGGTAATGGCTCTCAGCACAAATCCTTTGCTGAGGATAGGCAGATGGCATGGATATGGTCACCAGCCCTGCAGTCCTGCATCCAAGGAGGGCTGCAGAATAATGCAGCCCACTCCTCAGAAAACTGTTCTCTTTGCTGTCAGAGAAGGTCTCTGAGTTTTGCTTTGTTTACGTTGTCTATAGGAAGAGGAAAGGAAAAGGAGGGATATTGTTTCAACCAGAGAACACTTGTAAAATCACTATAGACGAAAGGCAAATCAGTGAAATCACTGTTGGGTAGATGCTGCAAGAAAAATATCCTTAAAAGAATTCCATGAGGCTGGGGATGTGGCTCAAGTGGTAGCGCGCTTGCCTGGCATGCGCGCAGCACTGGGTTTAATCCTCAGCACCACACACAAATAAAGATGTTGTGTCTGCTGAAAACTAAAAAATAAATATTAAAAAATCCCCCCCCTCTCTCTGTCTCTAAGAAAAAAAAAAAAAGAATTCCAGAAATGTTAGAAGAATCATTATTTGAATAAGTAGTCTTCTATAAGGGCATTACTTTGAAGACATTATCCCTGTGCACTTTAAAAATAAAAGGTCTGGTGGGTTCGTTTACAAAAAAGTCAATCGTGTGGGCTGGGGTATAATATAGTTCAGTTGGTAGAGTGCTTGTCTCGCATGCATAAAGCCCTGGGTTCGATCCCCAGCACCACCAAAAAAAAAAAAAAAAAAAATCAGTCATGTTATTTAATCATTCTACTAACCTAGGACACTCCTGAGGTATTTAATGGAGTTATCTGTTGCACTCCCAAGAGGTGTGATAAATACCTGTTAACAATAGAAAGTTTTGATAATGTAGTTGGAGGGCTGCTTTTATTTCAAGATAAGGAGGCATTTAATTTGTTGATCAAGCATACCTAGCAACCACACATCAGAGAAGCAAGGAATCATCCACAGACTGCTCCAATGGTCAGATGCACACAGCCACAGAGAAGAGTAGAATGATAGCTGCATCTATAATTTCAGGGCTGCAGAACTCTCTTTGAGGAAGGAAGAAAAATAACCTGAGAACAGAGAGCTAGCTACACCGTGGGCTGTGTTGACTGTCAGTTTTACCTGGTGCCCACTGATTGTGTGGGATGTGGTGATTCATGGCTGGGTCTTAAGAAGTACTTGCCGCCTTCATGGCTCACCTCAGAAAGCAGGAGGCTTCCACGATGTCCAGCCTGCTGTCTTGCCCTTCCCTGAGAGCATTTTCTCCTCCTCTCAGACCAGAGGACTTGAAATTCCTCAACCTCCTGGCGGCCATGCCTTTATCTGCCTCATTCCGTTGACTTGGCCTTTCCTGACTCCTCTACACTTGCTTTTCCCTTTGGCCCTCTGTACTTCCTAGTCCTCAGGGCTCCTTGAGCTCAGGCTGACTTGGAGCAGTGCCACTTGCCCGGTGCACCGCCTGCTTAGCACCTTCCCCGCCAGACTGTGAGTGTCCTGTGGCTGGGAATGGCTTGTCCACTTCTTTCTAGTATCTGATGTGCTAAATGTTCAGTAAGGATTCATGGAATAAACGAAGTGAATGGAGGTCACAAAGCCAGTTGTCCCATGTCTGACATACTGAAAAAAGTAGAGAAGTGTTCTGTGACGTTTCCCCTGAAACGATGGGGTAGATTCTTCAACATAGGAAGAATGATCAACCTCATTCTTTTTTTTTTAAAGAGAGAGAGAGAGAAATTTTTAATATTTATTTTTTAGTTTTTCGGCGGACACAACATCTTTGTATGTGGTGCTGAGGATTGAACCCGGGCCGCAGGCATGCCAGGCGAGTGCACTACCACTTGAGCCACATCCCCAGCCCCCTCATTCTTTTTTTTTTTTAATTTTTTATTGTTGGTGCCCCTCATTCTTAATTCGTGATTCAACTCATTAATTAAAATGCAAGTAAAATAGCACTTTTCTCCTATAGATGGGCAGAAATAAAAAAAATTGATAATTGTATTTCCAGATGTGTGGGGAAATGACATTGCATTTGTGTGTTGACATTACATATGCACAGCTGTCTATTCCACTTCTGAAAGCTTATCTTCCAAGATACACGAAGTACATGCAAACTGAGATAGCTAGGTCGATAGGTGAGTATTCATTATAATGTTTATTTTTTGGAAATAGCAAAATATCAGAAATGTCATATCTATCAGGAGACCATTTAATTATGTCTATTCAGAGAGTTGATTATTCTGTAGCTAGCAAAAAAAATGATATAGCTTTATGTATGTAGATATGAAACAATCTCCAAGATACACTGAGTTTAAAATAAACACATGCGTGGGGCTGGGGATGTGGCTCAGAGATAGAGTTGTTCACCTAGCATGCAAGAAGCACTGAGTTCGATCTTCAGCACCACATAAAAATAAAAAATAAAGATATTGTGTCCACCTATGACTAAAAAAAATAAATATTTTTTTTAAAAACATACATCCAGCAATCCCACTACTGAGTGTATATCCAAAGGAAATTATATCAGTATGTTAAAGAGGCATCTGCAGGCAGCTGATGCTCACTGCGGCATGGTTCACAATAGAAAAGGCATGGAATCAACCTAAGTGTTTCATCAGTGGACGGATGGATAAAGAAAATGTTGTGCATATACATAATGGAATACTATTCAGTCATTAAAAAGAACAAAATTGTGTTGTAACAATATGGATGAACCTAGAGGACATTATGTTAAGTGAAATAAACCAGGCACAAGAAGACAAGTACTGTATGATCACACTCATGTGGAATCTAGATCTTCACAAAAGTTGAGAGTAGAATGGTAGTTACTAGAGGCTGGAGTGGTTGATGAGTAGGGTAGGAGAATGGGTTAGGGGGAAAAAAAGGAAAAGAAAAAAATTATGTACAGAGCACTAATATTTGTGTTTGGGAGGGAAAAATATACACACTATATGCCATGTATAGGCAACTTTGGAGGGATTTTTTTTTTTAATGGTCATCAGGGCTCAGTAGTGGAGTGCTTGCTAGTGCTGGGACCTACAGGACTGACAGGTGTAGAAAGAAAAGTTTTTCTATTTAATTCTTTGGTAGCTTTTGAACTTTGTGAAAAGAATATGTAATATTTGTTTGAAAGATCCTAGTTGAGTGGCAGATATAAGTGTGCAGCTTTGCTGAGATCTGTAGAATCACTGTACAAAAATTATGAGGAAGAGCTCCGTGTGCTATGAATACTTTTCATCCTAGTGTCTCTACCACCCCTCCTCCCTCATCCCTGTGCTGTAGCCTCTCTTACCTGTCAAAATAAGTTTAAGTATTAGATTTGGAATGAATTCTGTCTACATGTTGTGCTGTCTTCCTGCCTTACATCTGAGGCATTGGAAAGGTTAACGGACTAACCGAGCGCTGTCTAACAACTTCTGTGATAGTTGGGATTCAAACCTTGATCTGTGGTTTCCAGGTTGGCATGGATCCCACTCTGCTTCTCTGCTGGGTAGAAATAATAATGGTCTTTGGTAATAATAAAATGTTTTATCAGAAGGTGCAGAAGGGAAAATTTTTCTATTTAATTCTTTGGTAGCTTTTGAACTTTGTGAAAAGAATATGTAATATTTGTTTGAAAGATCCTAGTTGAGTGGCAGATACAAGTGTTCAGCTTTGCTATCACTTGAAGGGGTAGGGAAAATTAGTTTAAAAATTCAGGGAATATTTACAATTATTATTTTTTTCTTAAATCATTTCCCCTGCAAAATCAAGGTCTTTTGCTTTGTTTATAAACATTAGTAAATAAAAATGTTTCATTTCCACAAGTATCCAGAATTGAATATTTCAAATTTACATTTCACAGCAAGGAACAAAGTACTCTCTCATGTAATAAGTATAATAATCAAAGTGTTTTTAAATGAAAGAGAAATATAATCCATCAGTTTGACAGAATATACCCTATCATGTATATTCATTCATGCATTGCCAAGAAACCCCGTATTTAACTCCAATCCACAGGTCACAGTATAACTTTGGTAGCCTCTTTTTTTTTTTTTTTTTTTTTTTTTGGTGCTAGGAACTGGGCCTTGGTAAGTTGCCGAGGCTGGCTTTGAACTTGCGATGGAGCCAGGGGGCATACACCACCATGTCTGGCTACTTCAGTAGTTTTCTTTTCCTGGTTCAGTACTGGCTTCAGCCTCCTTACTCATTAGCTGATTGTCACTCATTAGGTAAAGTCAGATATATTCACACTGCTAGGAAAACCAGGAAATGCTTTCCCTGACAAGTCAGGTCCAAAGCTGGGAACGAGAGTAGCCTGGGGAGTTTGGAGGTAGTATTGTGCCTCTGTCAAAATAACCCCCATAGGGCTGGGATTGTGGCTCAGAGGCAGAGTGCTTGCCTCGCAAGGATTTAGAGGCACTGGGTTTGATCCTCAGCACCATGTAAAAATAAATTAATTAATTAAATAAAGGTATTGTGTCCATCTACAACTAACTAACTAAATAAATAATTAATTAAATAACCCTAATAGCCACATTTGTAGGACACAACACAGTCTGTAGAGTACTTGCACATAATTCCTAGAGGTTTGATGAAAATGAGATGAAAGGGCAGGAGCTTATTACAATGCCAAGGAGACGGGGACCCTGTGAACAGCGCAGGGAGAGAGCACCTGCTGCCCTCCCTCAGTCATGCTGCCGAGGACCTGGCTCCAGGCAGGGAAAGGAGCGGGGTCCTGAAAGTAGCGGGGTAGTCCTGGTCTGCATCCAGGCAAGGAAAAAGGGGTAGGAAAAGAAACTCAAAGCTGCAGTAGCAGGGACCTCCCATGGCTGCCCAGGTAGCCAGGTAAGTTGTTCACTATTATTCAAGTCCGGTTTGGACTCCAGTGCTCCAATGTGCAACTTCTGTTGGTGGTTCCTGCTGGAGCCTGCCTAGCTAATGCTGATGGCTTGAAAGGAAGTGATGAAAACTCAGGAACCAACTGAGACAGATGCTATGTTTACTGTCTTTGTAAGACAAGGAACTCCGCAGACAGATAGTGTGAATCAGCAGCTGGAAGGAATTCTGTGTCTAAGTGCCAGAGCTGTTAACCCTGTCATGTATATTCATTCATGCATCAAATTTACTCAGCAACTGCTGTGTACACGTCATCAGCCCAGAAACCGTGAATGTGCAGGGATGGGAATTGGATGTGCATTGTTCAGGAAGGATACAGGATTTAGGAACCTTGCATTTTTATCAGCGTCACTGGAAGATTTCTCTGTGTACAAGTGTAATCTCCCAAAATTGATTTTAAGTCAAATTCATATGTTAAAAGTTTTATCTCCCCACTAATTTTCTTCATCTCATTTCAAAGGGATCTTAAGATACATTCTCAATGAGATGATAAATCCTTTTTAAAACAAGAATAATTGTATGCTCTCTCTCCTTAATTCATCTTTTTTTATTAATGCCTGATAATTATACAGAGAGTGGGTTTTATTGTCACTCATCCATTACGCATATGACATGATTTTATCAAATTGACTCTCATACTTCACTTTCCCCTTATTCATGTTTTTAAGGCTTTAAAACGTGGATTTGGGGCTGGGAATATAGCTTAGTGACAGAGCACTTACCTGTGTGAGGCCCTGAGTTTGATCTGTAGCACTTCAAAAAAAAATGAGTTTTATTATATTCAAATCATGTAACATTAGCTCTAAGAGCTAATGATTTTCTTTTTGTTAGCAACTTATGTATTAGTTTTTCACTGCTATGATGAAATATTTGAGGCTAACTAGTTATAACTAACTTTATAATAAGAAAAGCTTTGTTTAGTTTTGGAAGTTCAAGGGCACATGGCACCAGCATCAGCTCAGTTATGGTGAGGGCCATGTCACGTCACCCAGGATAGCCATGGAGGGGAGTACATGCATGACCAAGAAATTGATTACATTTTGAACAGGAGTAAACGTGGAGCCAAGCTTACTCCTTTTCTAATAATCTTCTTATGAGACCTGCCAAAGGGGTCACACGGAAAATACCCGAGACCCCCAGTGACCTAAAGGCCTCCCACTAGGCCCCATCTCCCCAAGGTTCGGTGACCTCCCAGCAGTGCCACCCAGACCAAACCTGTCATCACAGAAGACCTGGTAAACACATAAACCTAGCATCTTAGGAGACACTAGAGGTGTTCATTGATATGTTTTTCTTTATATCCTGTGAAATGCTTTTTTTTTTTTTTAATTTGGTTTTGGGTGAGAAATTATTTTTCTAGCTCCTCTCAAATTTTGATAAATAACTTCCTGTGGTATTTTTAAAAATTCCTTCCCTTTCTCTCTTCTGGAGCAAGTAAACAGAATCATCCTAGGTTTTCTTTTTTTTTTTTTTTTTTTTTTCTTCAGTGTCCCTTTGTGTAGCAGAGGAAACACAGGGACCTAAGTGCCAAAGGACAGTTCCTGAGTGAAGGAAAGCTTCCCTGACAAGCCCCTGGGGCAGGGATGATGTCCCACTGCTCTCACACACAGCCTCTCCCTGGGCTTTAACTCCCACAGCCACTCTATCATGCTCTTTACTAGCCGCCATTGTGTGATTAGACTACTGTGCAGAAAGAGCTGTTTAAAGATATTTTTAAAAATCTAAAAATATGAGCTAGAAAAAGGCAGGGAATTGGATTACACAGCCAACTACAAAACACATCATATGGCTTATTAAAATTAAGTAGCAAGGTTTGAGGATTGCAGGGGTCAGTATTGTCCTGGTTTGTAGTCCCTAAAACGTTCAGCTAACTTGAGGGCTTTTTTGCTTTGGTCACTTTTGATCACCATTGAATAGCCTAATACCGATGGCCTATAATAGGTGTTTAGTGAGCATTTGTTAAATGAATTTGGAATAGCTTATGTTTAGTCTTAGAAATTATCCTAGACTTAGAAATCAAATAAAATGTCTATTAACTTCCAGTAAAAAAATTGGGGTTATGGGTGGTTTGATGTTCGTGCCTCTGACCCTAAGCATAGGTGACATGATCATTTCTTGGTGAGATGGTGATACTATTTGATTTACCCGGCAAAAGGAAGGAGCTCCTTTGTGAGGGAGGAGCCCATGGTTTGGCTGATCTGCTCTGCCTTTCCTTGCTTTCCTGGGGTTTAGGGCTGTATTAGAGATGAATTTAACTCTCCTTAATCATCATAATGACTATAAGGAAGAAGATCAAAGTCTTTTATAATTGGCAGAAATAATTTCTACTTTTCAGAGGTAAAATAGTGTTGGCTATCACTCGTAAAGTAGAATAAAATAAATTGATGTGTTTGAAGACCAGTCAGGGTCATCAGAAAGCGCAAGTTCCTCTCCTGTTGGGAAGGCAGAGTGTGGGAGGGAGTGGGCCAGGGAAGCAGGGACAGCTGTTGGCAGCAGATGCTCCTGGATTGCTGGATACTGAGTATTGTGTGTTCTAGCTCCTGCTTGGGCTGAAGGGGAATTAAAATGAAAAAGACACAAGTAGTAGAGAGGGAAGGAAAGGGGAAGATTCAGGAGCTGTTCGGAGAACTGCAGAGAAAAAAAGTTCTTTGCAAACCAATGGATGAGATGCTGAAAGGTTGGCCCAGTTGTTAGTGATTGGTCATGTTTGTTCACCCTGTCACACAGGACATTTATGTATTTCTAATATGACTTGGGTTGTATTGTGTTTATATATGTTATTTTGGTTTTGTCCCCCTAAGCTTAATTACAGATAATGTGTAGAGGGGCTGTATAAAGGTATTTGATCACTTCTCTAGAAATACATTTTGGGTTAGGTTAACTGGAAACGTCACAGAGTAAAAGCATTGGAGGAAATAGTTTCATTTCTTACTCTTGTTTAGATCTTGAAAAAGTGGAAGCAGTCATTCAGATTTGTGGCTCACAAAGACCCAACCTTGCATCTTGAAAGCTCACCTTCCTGAATCCAAATGCATGTTTGTACTTAGGTACACACATATGTCCTAGCCCTTCTGAGGACCATGTCTGGCTCTCTCTACCCTTCCCTGTACAGTAATACATATTTTGCGTAGGGTTCTCAAACTTATTCTTGCCCAGTGAGGCTTGGCCTCAGCCAGGGATGCGGGGGGCAGTGATAAACAGAATTGTGAGTTGGGTGATTTCTCACAAACTCACCACCTTTGGTGAAGTTTTCAAAATAACGCTTCCTGGAGGAGATATTTTTGGTCAGAGCCTGCAGTTGAGGTTGAAGCTGAAAGGAATAACTGGACATCCATTCCTAAGATGCATTTTCCTAAGACTTGTCCAAGGGGACCCCATATTGTCCAAAATTCATTGACAATGAAATGCATACTTCAAATATTGATTTTTATTGGTGAATTGACAATTCCAGAGTGAATTCAATAGAGCATCTATTGAAATATATAAAACACAAGTAAAAAACATCACACCCCAGCTGCTAGAGTGACATAAGGGACTCATCAACTTCTCTGTTTATTTATCTGAGAAGTGTGGGTGGCAATGTGTCCATCCTAAGGGGTGGTAAGGCTTCAGGGAGAAGCGCAGCATTCATGAATGTGGGTGTTGGTGAAACCTTCTTGCTAAAAGCACTGTGAAGAATGTTTGGGGTGTACCTTTGAAACCTTTTTAGACTTCATCCAATAGAAGTAACTTCAGGGATGGGAAACAGACAGTGTTCAGTGAGGACCGTGGAGAAGTTCTGGTAAAACTGTTTCTTTATATTGTCACAAAATGAGGAGAAGGTAGTGTGTGCGAGAGATGATGTTATCTGTGGGGAATTATACACAGACCTACATAAGAGTGTCACAATTTTCCTGTGTCAGGGATTTTCCCCTTCAGTTTCCTAAAGAGGTCTTTAACAAAGAAAAATATTTGTCTTTCCTTGAATAATTATTTAGACTTTTAGTCTTGTTTCAGTTCAAATAGTTGTACTGTTTATCACTATTCCAGTAAAAGAAGCCTGTTCACTAGAAAAATTTTAAAAGTCAGATATTAACTTTCTTTTTAAAGAGGTAAAATATTGAATCTCTGAGAAACCTGGTGATATATTTCACTAGGACAGTGTATGATGATTCCAGTCTGTAAACAAGCGTACTGGTTCCTTTTGATGGGAAATGGTTTTCACACCCCTTACCAAAAGGTTTTAGAATCCTAGATTGGAATGAAGCTTGCCAGTTATTTAATGCAGATTGCACTCATCCTACCCAACTCACTAGGAAAATCCAATCTCTTCACTGTTCTGCCCAGGAGTAACCATCTGACCCGTCTTCTCACAGACATCTAATCATTTTCTAACCATCCCATTGACTTTTCTTCTTTCTCTTTCTATTTATCCCAACAGCAAACAATTAAGATTCTCTGAAGTTAATAAATAGCATTTATAATTAAATGGGAAAAAAACGATTTCCAAAGTTTCCCTCAAAATGCAAACATGGTGTTGTTAGTGACCTCTTCAAGAGTCAAGATCTATTTATGAGCTGGTGGGCTCTTTTGGAGAGAATGAGAAAGTAAACAAATTACGAGGTCCTGGATGGACTATTGCTTATTACTATGATCTGGAAGTTCGCTCCCCCCACCCTGCCCAATTCATATGTGAGGGCATTCAGAGGTAGCCCCTGTCCATCTCCCTGCCTCCCTCCCTCTTACACTCTTCCCTCCACCATGGGATGCTGCACCATGAAGGCCCTCACCAGATGCTGGGACCTTGATCTTGGCCTTCCCAGCCTCTAACAGTATGAGAAATAAGGTTTGTTTTGTTGTTTTTTTTTTCTCCTATAAGCCACTCAGTCTATGGAATTTTATTATAGTAGACCGAGAATCTTATCATATTTACTGATTTCTGTTCCATTAAACAAGTGGACTTTTGTGAATTCTGGCCCTGATTCTCTGGAAGTTTGAGTTGTTAGGGCTGCTGGGGGTTTATAGTTTTATGGACATGAGTTTACAGAGAAAGGGAAGTTATGGGATTTGTAAGTAAGATTTTCCTGGCTCAAACTCTTTGCAAGGGGTCACCATAATATTGGACTTAATCATTTTATGATTTGGCCCAGGACACTGCTGCTATTCACAATGTGTATGTGTGTGTGTGTGTGTGTGTGTACGTGTGTGTGTGTGTGTAAGGAGAACTTTAATAGACCATCAGGTAGAGGATTGGATTTGGCTATCACCAGCCATTTATTTGCTTCTCTGAGTAGCTCTCGATCCTAGTTCCATTTAGCACAGTAGGCCCCTTATACAAAATGTCCAGAAGTTTTAAGGGGAGCTTTTAATAGTAATTAGGACTGGGAAACAGTTAAAATGCTCCATACATCATGAGTGCATGGTATGCAGTACAATTTGACCATAGCAGATTATGGCTGGGGCTGGGAGACTCAGGTAACCCCTTCTCTGTCACTGTCCTTGGACTCAGTCAGCACACCTGTCTGTGTGTACAGAGCTCACTCTCTGAGGTGTTCAGATTTCCCTCCAAGATGAGGACTTTGTTGCATTTGATGGAGCTCAGAGCTGCTATGGAAACTGATGGGCCCTAGCTGGGTCGAATCCCTAACTGAACCCCAGAGGACTCTCTCACAGGGCCCTCCATGCTTCCTCTGTGACCTCTGTTGCCCACAGTTTCCCTGAGTATCCCATGAGCCAGGTCCTACAATTCATGTTCAGTTTGTTCTCTGCTCAAGCACCCAGTGTGGTCAAGGCTTGGGTTAGAGTTCCCAAGGTGACTGATAACACGTGCACTTAATAATACACCTGAAGACCAGAGGTTACCCTCACAAGCAGGCGCTTTACTTTCTTTTCCCCATTGAGAATACAAATGAAAGGGTTCTTTTATTTCACAGAGATTCCTCAGTTATTGTGATTTTTATCTCCCCAGCTGATTGTCCATTTATTTTAGCAACAAATCTTACCATGACAAAATAAGTTCTGGCGGGCCCTTGAAATTCATAATAATAGACATTTAGTTTATTTGAAATTCACTCAGTTGGAACCTTCTATTACCTCCTGACACCTACAGTGCGGAGATAGTAACACATTCAGAGAGAACACACAGAGGCACTTACTTGTTGAAAAGCCTTGTAAACCATCAGCTAAATTTGTTAGATGAATTGGGATTAAGTATATTTTGTTTGTAGTTCTTTACAGTTGATAGTCTACACTTATATAATCACCAACTAACCAGAACATAGAATCAAAGTAGCCAGCTCCCCATCGAAACCAGGTGATTATCATGCTGCATTCCCTTTCCTGGTGCATGGAGGCTGGGCTTAGTAACTTAGTGAGATTGAGACCCTGTCTCTAAATAAAATATTAAAAAGAGCTGGGGATGTGGCTCAGTGGTAAAGTACCTCTGGTTTCAATCCCTGGTACCACAAAGAAAAAGGCACCCCTTTTCATTTGGGTACTGTGATGCATATCTGTAATTGCAGCTACTCAGAAGGATAAGGCAGGAGGTTTGTGAGTTCAAGACCAGGCTTTGCAATTAGCAAAACCCTGTCTCAAAATAAAAAGGGCTGGGACGTTCATGGCTCAGTGGTAGCACACCACTGAGTGTGATTCCTAGTTCTACTGGGGGGAACAAAAAGCAGCCATACCCCTGCTGCCCTCTTTACTCTTGGTTTAAGGTGCACTGCAGGTATGAAAGCCCAGCCCTGGTATCTGAAATATTACAGGCATACCAGGTTGGGAGGCAGGCCCAAAGACCAGCTAAGACCCTGCTGTCCTAATTCTGTGCCAGTGAACATGAGAAATTCCGTTTATATATGTTTAGAGAAGCTTGATTTATTTTTTAAAATATTTTTTTAGTTCTCAATGGACTTTTTAAAAAATTTTTTTATTAGTTGTTGATAGATATTTATTTTATTTATTTATACGTGGTGCTGAGAATCAAACCCAGTGCCTCACACATGCTAGGCAAGTATTCCACCACTGAACCACAACCCCAGCCCCTTGATTTCTTTTTTAAGACAAAGGAATTGTGGGAAAAAAAATTTTTTTTTTTGTAAGGGACAAAGATTTGTTTTCTTGTACTTGTCTAAGTCATTGTATGAATTGCCTTTTTAAAAGAGGAACACACTTTAATGGATTTCAAAAGGAAAAAGACTCGCATTTCTTATTTAAGACCAAGCCAAATACTGGCTTACTTGTCCAAAGAGGGAATAGAGCTTGCTCTTCTGTCCTGAGCAGGCTAAACCTTAACATAAACCAAGTATGTTTGTGTCTTCCCACATAACAATAAATTCACAAGCTACACTACCTTCATCAGTTGCTGCTCACCAAGTGCTAGTGGGTCAACTGGTAGTCAGGCTAGCAATTACAAATTTGATTATTGCATTCCAATCTTAATTTCTAATATTTGTAATAAGTCACACATCGTATTTCATACAATGATATATATGATTTACAGAAAGACTAAGGACTAAGGCGGCCACAGTGTTGTTACAGGATGCTGTGCCAAGAACAAAAGCAGAGAGCAGATTTGAGTGCAAACAACAACTGTAAGGGCTCAGATAAGGGTCCCGGGTCCCACCGCCCCCCTTCTTTTTTGGTGGTGCTGGGAATTAGAACCCAGGACCTTGTGTGTGCAAAGCAAGCACTCTATCAACTGAGCTATATCCCCAGCCCTCAGATAAGGGGTTTAATGAACCAGTTCTGCAGGTTCCTGATGGAGGGATGGAGTTCCCACATTTGGGTTCCAGCATTTGGGTGCTGGCTTGGAGTGGGCCATGTGTCATTCTTACAGGCAGAAGAAACTGCACTACACTGAATCCCAGAAACAGAATGGAAGGTTGTTACCTGGGCAAGGTTGTAATGAGTAACCAGGTGACAGGGTCAGGGTCCTACTGTGTCCAATCTGGGTGGTGTGGGGGGATCTCCTTTAATGGATCTTAGATGAGGGGGTCATGTCACGTGGAGTTGATAAGCTCTTCTGTCTGGATGTTTTTGATGTGATTTGGGATGCCCATGTAACCAGGTGCTCCTGATTTAGTTTGGTCTATTGGCACAAATAAGTTATTTATCAACTTGTGCCTTAGGGTTATGCTGGGCAGATGGTTGTGTACTTGTACAAACAAGGCATAGAGTCATTCTACCTTGGCATTGGTACTCAAAATGGAGTAACCCACGGCAGACTACTTGTTTGTCCACATGATGTGGTAGGAGACAGCAGATCAGAGACCCTGAACTGAATGACAGTCCCTCAGAAGAGTCACAGGTGACCAGATGGAGCCCCAGCTTATTGTTTATGCTGTGGTGATCTCCACTCCTCTTTTTTTTTTTTTTTTTTTTTTTTAAAGATGATTGCTGCTATCCTGCTTAACACTAGAACATAATCAGTCTGGGTACTGAACTGATGTCCTGATGTGCAGTCTTTACGGGAAGCGTCCCAGGGAAACACAATTGTTTCAATCTGGTTCAGTGAGGATGCAGGAGTATCTTCCCTGAGCAATTTCCCTACTTTTTCACTTTGAACAAAGGTGTTGCCAAATAAATGAATACTCATCAAGTAAGATTGCAAGAATGTCTAATCTAATTATGGAAAAAAGGAGGTATGTGTTTGCTGCTGCCATCTCCTCCTCTCCTTCTTCCTCCTTTGACTTAGCAGGTAAACTTAACATCAAAAAACCAAATAACCCAATTAATAAATGGGCAAAGGAACTGAACAGGTACTTCATAGAAGAAGAAACATAATCAGTATACTTTTTTTAAAAATATATATTTAAAGCCACTTTAGAAGTTTTAACAGTTCGTTTTTTTAAAGCAAGGAAGATAAAACACAAATATATTCCTATTTTTTAAAATGAGAATTAAAAATACCCTTTTACCAATCAGATCTTCTTGTAGCTATTTTTTTTTTCAGGGCATTTACATATGTACCTACTTAATACTATAGTTTTGGTTTGTGCTTTAAAAAAATTTTTCAGGATCAACTTAATCTATAATGAACTCTCTTATAACAGCATGCCTTGGAAAGTTTTCTGTGATAGTGCATCTGTCTCTGTCTACTTCATTCTTAACAGCTATATGATGTTGCATATTATGGCCATTTAATTATATATTGATTTGCAGTTAATAGGCATTTAGCTTCCGATCTTCGTTACAAATAATGCTACAGTAGCTCTCTTTGTTCAAATTTCTCAGTGCTCATGTATGTGTTTCTTATTATGGAATTTCTACCAATAAATTTTGATTAAATTGAAGTCAGTGTTTATATTTGGGAATAACAAAATATATTTTTCTTTGGAAGTACTCTGTTTCCTTAAATCCTGGTGCCTTTTCTACAAATAGACTTGGTGAAATCTTTCATGGAGAAATTCCATGTAATCACTGTATGGGATGCTGTTGGCAGATTTATGTGAACCATTGCCATAAAAAGGCAGAGAAAGATCCAAATGTCCATGGGTAGGTGGTGGGCAAAATATTTGCAAGGACATCTCTGTCATATAAAATAGCCCGAGGAAGTTCCCTGACTACTGAAAGAGCGAGATCTCCAGGATGTTACTGTTATCTGGAAAAAGCAAGATGCAGAGTGTGTGTAGAAAATGCAGGTGTTTCTTTAAGAAGGAGATGAAGTAAGTTTGTACTTACACAAAGAAATTGAAGGTAACACAAAGGTGTAGTAAAAGCATTTCTGGATGGGGTGAAGGAAGACTTTTCACAGCCTACGTTTTTACAATGTCTTAATTTTTGAACCATAATTATATTGCCAATTCAGAAATAATTGACTTCTGAAAATGAATTTTACTTCTTAAGGAGCCAATTAAATCTGACTTTTTTTTTTTTTTTGCTTTTGTTCAATTTTATCTTTTTTTTATTTGTTCTTTTTAGTTACACATGTCTAGAATTTATTTTGACATATTATACATACATGGAGTGTAACTTTTCGGAATGTAACTTTTCATTCTTCTGGTTGTACTTGATGTAGAATTACATTAGTCCTGTATTCATATATGCACAAAGGAAAGTACTGTTTGATTCATTCTTCTGTCTCTCCTATTACCATTCTCCCCTCCCTTCCCTTCATTCCCCTTTGTTTAATCCAGAGTACTTCTAGTCTTCTCTATTCCCCCAGCCCCATTGTGAGTTAGCATCCACATATCAGACAGAACATTTGGTTTTTGTTTTTTTAGATTGGCTTGTTTCGCTTAGTATGATAATCTCCAGTTTCATTCATTTACTGGCAAATGCCATAACTTCGTTTCTCTTTATAGCTGAGTAGTATTCCACTGTGTATATATACACCACATTTTCTTTATCCATTCATCTGTTGAAGGGCACCTAGGTTGATTCCATAGTTTAGCTATTGTGAATTGAGCTGCTATAAACATTGATGTGGCCATGTCACTATAGTATGTTGATATTAAGTCCTTTGGGTATAAACCAAGGAGTGAGGTAACTGGGTCAAATGATGGTTCCATTCCAAGTTTTCTTAGGAATCTCCACACTGTTTTCCAGAGTAATTGCACCAATTTGCAGTCCCACCAGCAGTGTATGAGTGTACCTTTTTCCCCACATCCTCGCCAACATTTATTGTTACTTATATGCTTGACAATTGCCATTCTGACTGGAGTGAGATGAAATCTCAATGTAGTTTTAATTTGCATTTCTCTAATTGCTAGTGATATTGAACATTTTTTCATATATTTATTAACTGATCATATTTCTTCTTCTGTGCAGTGCCTGTTCAGTTTCTTGGCCCATTTATTAATTGAGTTATTTGTTTTTTGAGTTCTTTATATATGTTGGAGATTAATGCCTATCTGAGGTGCAGGTGGCAAAGATTTTCTCCCATTCTGTAGGCTCTCTCTTCATATTCTTGTTTCCTTTGCAGTAAAGAAACTTTTTAATTTGATTCCATCCCATTTATTGTAAATCTGACTTTTTTAAAGCCCGTGATATGTGGAACTTTATGTAGCATGTTCAAACCTATGTAGTATTTGGGAGAGGTCAGTTATAGGACCATGAATTTTGAAGGAAATTCTAGAAACAGAATCTATATGGCAATTTAAATTCTAACTTCTTTGGTAGGAAGTTGGAAGGGCAGATCTGTATTTAAATTGTTGTTGTTGTTTTTTTTTTTTTTTTAGTTTGTTAGGATTTCTCAGATTTTTTTTCCCCCAAAAGTAATTGAAAACTTTAAAACATGATGCTCATGATTCACAGTAGGAATCTTTTGTGGCTGCCTTGGTAAATACCATGATAAAGTGAACTCAGTTATGGTCTTAAGCCTGTGTTTGTTATTTGCTGAAGTTGGTGTCCTACAGAAAGAATAGACTGTGATTTTATCTTTACAGGAGCAGGAAAATTCAGATTCGAAACATCCCTCCTCACCTGCAATGGGAGGTAGGTCAATATTTCTTGTCAATAGATTTTCAAGACACTTTCTCCCTTTTTTAGTTTCCTTTCACATTTAGGAATTAGAGGTCCTGAGACTTCTCTGCAGAGTCTGGGGTCCTGCCTCTTCCTTTCTCAGTGCCCTGGTATGGCCATGGGTCTCAGGGTACATTTGGCCTTTTCACTATGTGGCATGTACTTTGATTTTTCATGCTGTCTTCTGAAAAGCCAGGCCACCAAGCACCAGCAACCAAGCTGTGAAACAAAACGCTTACCTGGATTGTGGTTTTTAACCTCAAGATTTGGTAAAAGATTTTATCTTTCCAAATTATGATTGGAAAAAAAAAATCAATGGAAAACCAGCAAAAATAGAAAGCTGTTTGTTAGTTTGAGCAGGTTTTTGTTTGTTTTGAATTAGTTATTATGAGTAACAGTTAAGATATATTTTCAGAGCTATAAAACTTCTTCAAAGATTGCTATCTTAAATTTAAATAAGATAAACTATTGGGAGTGGCTTTATTGCATTATTTAAAAACTGTCCCATGTTGTATTCCTCAACCCAAAGGAAATTAAAATAGCCTTAGAGGAAACAGAATTTTTTTCTAATGTTTTCATTACTTTAAAATAATGCTTTTTATTATGGAAAGTTTTAAACATACACATCCTGCTGCCTTAAAAAATAAGGAGATCCCTGGAGGAAAACTGAAGGAAGAATTGTTAAATCTTACAGGACGGAGAAGTGAGCCCTGTACTTTATTCTGCTTCTCTTGAAAGAGCAGTGAGTGAATCCAGCCATCATAATGAGTGATTGTCAGCAGCTACCAAGGCTCTGAAATTCTGTGGTGTCACTTGAGTGACAATAAGCAAATCAAAGTCCCATAATATTTGTTCAGTTCTAACTGTATTTCTGGATGGGCTGAAAGCAATTTAATTAAACATTTATGTATCCATTCTTGTTTTGCTTTGATTTGCTTGCTGGGGGATATCACTGTGTATATATATATTTTTTTTTTCTTTTTTTTTTTTTTTTGTGATTGTTTCTTCCCATTCTGACACTGCAGCTTCCTTTTACAGGTTCTGGATGGACTTTTGGCTCAGTATGGGACGGTGGAAAATGTGGAACAAGGTAATAAGTGAGGAAATTAGCCTGAGTTTTGGAGAGGGATAATACCTGTTATTTCTTATAGGCAACTCCAGAGAAGAATAGTAAATTCATATTTGAAACACGCTTCCTAAGGTGTATGTTAAATAACTGTGTGTGTGAGAGAGATATCTGTATCTTTGTATGTCTATATAGTTTTGTTTTTCAACTAAATGTGACTCTTAGCCTGTTTTCCTTATGCTGCGCCGTGTGCTCAGGCACTAGACAAACACTGTCAGGACCGAGTAAGCTAAATTCACTTGAGAGTAAATGGATTTACACTGCTGCTACTTGTTTTCATCAGCTAAGAGGAACACATCCCTAATGTCCTGCACTGAATGTTTTCCAAAGAGTAGGACTCCTGTCCCAAGAATCTCCCCCGTGCTTATGAAAATGCAGATTCCTAGCTTTCCACTCTAAGGTTTCACTAATAAGATTCTTTGGAGAAAGAGCTCAGAAATCAAGTACCCTGAGTGATTTTTGTGTGCACTCAAGTCTTAATAACTACTGTCTTAAAAACAGTGCTGCAAAGGCCAAGAGAATACTTACTTTACTTCTGCCATCCTCATTTTTATCTTCTAAAGCATGAAATTCTATGATTAAAAAAAATTAAAAAGTGAGGGAGTAGCTCCTGAAGCTGATGTCTTATGTAACTCGTTAGGACTCCCAGAAAAAAATGTTTTATAACAGCACAGGTCACAATAGGTAAATTATGGAGTCAACCCTGATGCCTATCAGTAGATGAATGTATTAACATAATTTCTTATGTAAAAACATAAGAAATTGTGGTTTATATATACAATAGAGTTTTACTTGGCCATAAAGAAAACTGAAGTTATGGCATTTGCTGGTAAATGGATAGAAATAGAGAACATAAGCTAGGTGATATAAGCCAGTCTCAGAAAATCAAAGGTTGAATGTTTTCTCTCATATATGGAAGCTAGAGCAAAGGAGGGGAGGATTAGATATCATAAAGACATAGGGAAGATCAATAGAGTAGAAGGAGGAGATCAAGAGGGAGAGAGGAGGAAGAGGAAAGGGGAGAAAATGTGGAATGAGTTTTAAAAACTCATTCTATGGGCATATATAAATATACCACAGGGAATTTCACCTTTGTGAATAAAAAGAACCAATAAAAAATAAATAAATAGATGAGCAAAAGGAAGATCAGTAGAGTAGAAAAAGGAGAATAGAGGGAAGGAGGAGGGAAGGAAAAAGTGGGGAAATGTGGACTAAAATAGAATTCCATGCATTTATGATTTTATCAGGATGCATCCAAATACTGTGTATAATTATAATGCTCTATTTAAAAAAAAAAAAAAAGAGTCCCAGAAAAGTACGTGCCAAAAGTTGGTTCCTGATATGAATGGTAGTAGCATAATAAAAATTTTGTACCTTGCCAAGAGAGCAGAATGTAATTTCAGTAACTTACTGACCACGAGCCTGAAAAAGTCACTCAACCAGACTCAGTTTCCGCATGTGTAAAATGGAGAGCATCATTTCTCTCCTGCCTTTATATCACTGATAGTTGTGCCACCTAAAGAGATCCTACAGAAAGTCCTTGTGAATAATGGAGTTTTATATAATCTTAAGGGATTATAAAGGTTCACTTAGGAAAAAATCATAGGAGACCCATGAAATCTCTTCTGTCTGCCAGTATAATTAATAGAATAGTTTTATAACAGATGTTCCCCACTGGGCTGGGGTGGTGGCTCAGCGGTAGAGCACTCCGCCTAACATGTGCAAGGCACTGGGTTCAATCCTCAGCACCACGTAAAAATAAATAAATAAAATAAAGGTATTGTGTCCAACTAAAAAATAAATATTTTTAAAAAATATGTTCCCCACTCCATGAATATTAAAAATATCATTATTCACATTTATGCTCCTACCCGTTCATGGCCAAAGGTGAATGGAAAGACCTCAGAAGAAGACATGATTTGCAAGGATTTTATTTCTCAGTTCTTATTTCCTTCAGTATGGACAAGAAGACATTCTTATGATTGGATGTAGTTGGCTAGATAGCCTTACATACATGAACATATAAGTTGCTAGCTAAGACCATGTTATAAATTCCATACAGTGCTACCTAAGGAAGAAATATCCCCTGTAATCCCAGCAGCATGGGAGGCTGAGGAATGAGGATCACAAGTTCAAAGTCAGCCTCAGCAACTTAGTGAGACCCTAAGCAACTTATCTACACTGTCTCAAAATAAAAAATAATAATAAAAAATCAAAGGACTGGAGATGTGGCTCAGTAGTTATGCATCCCTAATATAGAAAAAAGAAAAGAAAAGAAATATCCCAGTTCCCTGGGGCAGCTTATAGCTCCTGATCATTTCCAGTGTCTTCACAACTACAGGACAAACCTGTTGGGCTCTTGATTAATCACTCTTTTTCTTGGGTGATTCCTAATTCAAAGGCAAAACATTTTTAGTTGAGTTTTAAAAAACATAATAGTTTTAAATCCAAAAAAATAAGTGATTTGAATGGATCTTCCAGTTCATTCCAGAATCAAAAAACTGCCTGATTTCCTGAAGAGGAATATTTTTGAACAGGGAATATGGCTAAGAAGTGGAAAGAGAACCTGAGCATCTGAGTCTTAGTGGACAGCTGTATTCAGGAGGCTTCATGCACAGGGCTTTCTGGGAGGCTGCTTCTTTCTGCAGCCTCATCTGCAATCCTAGGAAAGAGCCAGTAGGAAACCCCTGCAGCTTTCTGTTCCATATTGAGAGGACACTTTGGGGCACATGTTGAATTGTGAGGACACTTTTGGGCACATGTTGTTGTTCTGTCCTGGATAAGTGTGAATTAGCAAGATGAGCGTTTCCAGGCAAAGGCTAGGGCTGGGCTTTGCATTTATGCCATGGACTTCAGGGGAAGTTCTGGTTGATGATTATGCACCCCGACCCCCGTAAAGGCTGAAGCTACTTTCAAGTGATTGGACAAACGATGTTTTTTTTTTTTTGTTTTGTTTTTTTATAACCTAAAAATCTTTAACCCCTTTGAGGTCCCAAATCCCGTTGAGAATTTTACGGAAATCATAAACCAGAAAAATTAGCCTTTCTGCAAACATTGGATCATGTGACAGGTAGAGGAGGTTACAGAATTCCTGAAGCTCAAGTGTGATGGATTTTATTATAGGATTTTATATAGGTTATAGGATTTTATTATCACTTTGTAAAACAGCTTTATGATGGTTTTCTTAAATTAACTTAATCTGGCTGTTAACTCTAAATCCTGCAACAGCTTTTTTTTTTCCCCCCTGTGGTGCCAGGGGTGGAACCCCGGGGCCTCGAGCATGTGAGGCAAGCAGCCTGGCACAGAGCTACACTCCCAGCCCCTCCAGCAGTTTGTTTAAAGAGAGGATTCGATTTAGTCATCTGTTTTGGAAGAATAAATATTTTTAGCTTAATTTTACTGGTTTACATGGAGAAAATTTTATCTGGAAACTTTTTTTATTTTTGAATCTCTAACTATGGAAAAAGAGATGCTGAGCAATTATAAACCAAGATAAGCCAGACGAGAGTGAGCCCTCCTTGGCCAGTCTCAGAGTTGATGTGTTCTCTCCTTTACTCAAGTTATGTAGAGTTGTCAGTATTCTTTATTGTTCACAGTTAATAGATTTAACTCACGCAAGCAGTCAAGGAATTCGGTCACAGGGAAACAAAAGTAGTAATGGTTCAACTTCATTAATAAGTGAAGAATAAAAGCACTTTCATAAAATAATGGTTAGCAGAGGCTGAGGGTTACCAGGTAGAGGAGATATTGGCCAAAGGATACAAAATTTCATTTAGATGGGAAGAATAAATGCAAGAGAGTACATCATGATGACTCTAGTTAATAACAATATATTGTATAGTTGAAAATCGCTGAGAGTGGATTTAGTGTTCTCACCACAAAAAAACATAGTATGTGAGATAATGCGTCTGTTAAGTAGCTTGATTAAGCCATTCCATAATATATGCATTTATCAAAACATCATTTTATATACTGTAAATATATAGTTTTTACTTGTCAATTAAATTTTAACAAAATTAAAACATTTTCTTACATATGTAATTATTTTAAACAAGTGAAAATAATAATAATTAAAATTTATATCTTAGTAGTAGCACAGTAAAATTTATCCAGACTTCTAGGAGAGCAGTCTGAATACGCAGTAAAAAGCATCATGTTGAGGCCCAGAATGATGGTACACACCTGTCTGTAATCCCAGTGACTCTAAGGCTAAGGCAGAAGGATCTCAAATCCAAGGCAAACCTGGGCAACCTAGTGAGTCCCTGTCTCAAAAAATATAAAGGGTTGGGAATTAGCTCAATGATGGAGCATCCCTGGTGCTAAAAAAAAAAAAAAAAGCTTCATATTGGGGCTATGAATATAATAGTAGAGTACTTGCCTAGCATGAGTAAGGCCCTGTTTGATCCTCAGTACTGTAAAGAAAAACAATATCATGTTCTTTTACCCAATTGTTTTCTTCTTCGATTTATTTTAGCCTACAGAAGTAATTCAGAAGAATACAAAGTCAAATGATGTTTGCAACAAAGGTGATTTTTAGCAACACTATTTATAGTAGTAACTATTGGGAGCAGCAGATTTGCCTTATGGGTTATGGTTAGGCAAATCGTGGCACATTTGCTCACTGCAATTCCATGTCAACATTAACAATGAAAACTATATTTAAAAAGTACATATATTCATGCAAAAATGTTTATAAAATAAGTAAAAATAAAACTGTTGTATATACAATCTATTATAAATGTGTTATAAATGTGTTTCATAAGTTGAGGACAAGTTACTGCGAATGTATTGGAATAAATATAACAATGTAAATACCTACAGAGTTCTATGAGGTATTTGGTACATTTTCTCTAAAGCTAGTCTGTCTACCTTGAGCCAGAGAGTGACTGACTTTTTAAAAATGATAATACAGTTTTTGTTTCTTCCATAGTCAACACAGACACAGAAACTGCCGTTGTCAACGTTACCTATGCAACAAGAGAAGAAGCAAAAATGTAAGTGGACTGAGGTTTATTTCCTTTTGAATTTATTTTGATTTTGTCTTGGAATTCCATTGAGTCCTGTGTTTATAAACCCTTTCCAAGAAGATTGGTGGAGGTCAATCCATGCCCCCTTTGACACATCCCAGGAGCTCATGACACCTGAGCCACAGTTGGCATATTGGTATAGCTCCACCGTATTCCAGCCACTTTCAATATGCAGAGGAGCCCCAGGACATTCATATGAGGATGTTTAGTGATTGTGCAGAAACTATCTTAAAAAATGTTGAACATTGGCATCAAAACAAAGGTGGATGCTGTGTCCTGACATGGTTGGGAATAGAGGGCCGTGTCTTCTGGACTCTGTTTTGACAACCACTTGGAGTTCCTTGTACTCAGAGCTTCCTCTGTGGGCCATGGGGAAAATACACAGCCTATTTCTGTCCACACTCATTCGATGGGTACTGAAACATGACATTTTCCTCTATATATTATTAAAAAAAGGATCTACCTCAGTGCCAGCAGCAGTGGGTGAATTATTTGGGAGTGGGACATGGCTTAGGTTCTTATCTCTACCCCCATTCTCCTCCTAGTCTCCATTATTACATTGCTTCTGTGATTGATAATTTAAGCTTAACTGTTGACGAACAGTTAACAGTTTAAAAAAAAAAACAATTTCCTTTTTTTAAGGAGGTTCTTGAAGTGCTGGTCAAGTCATCATAGCTAGAACTCTGGCCACAAGTGGTCTTACTTTATGCCTGTGGCCTAACTTTGGTTATATATCTGTTATTATTGGAACGTCAAGTCCAAGTCCAGGTCCTAGGCATTCCAAATAAGGAATTGAGCGAGACACACAGAAGTAGCAGATAGAGTACTGATATATTGAAGGTGAAGATAGCGCTCCGTTACGTAGAACAGAGTGGGCTGAGCCAGAGAGAGAAGATCAAGGCCCCCAGTGTCTGCACAATGTCTGTGCAACGTTCTCTTCCCTATACGGACCTGATTGAAGGCCTTACCCCATTTTCTCCCGTTGGTTATCTTATGATACCTGATCAGAATGTTTTCCAATCCCTCCCCACCATTAGTTACTTTAGAAAACCTAATTAGAATACTGTCCACTTTTCTTCCATTGGTCATTTTAAAATTTGTAGCTCAGTGGTAAAAGCACTTCTGTTTTCAATACTCAGTACCCCCTTCCACAAAAATGAAATTTAAAAAAAAAGAAAGAAAGAAAGAAAGAAATCTGAGCTGGGCATGGTGGCACATGCCTATAAACAGTGGCTGGGAAGACTGAGGCTGGAGGATCTTGATTTCAAAGCCAGCCTCAGCAACTTATCAAGGTTTTAAGCAACTCAGCAAGACCCTGTCTCTAAATAAAATATTAAAAAGGGCTGGGGATGTGGGTCAGTGGTTAAGCACCCCTGGGTTCAATCCCTGGTACCAAAAAAGAAAAAGAAATCTGAGAACTTTATTTTAAAAGTAGGAATTTGTCCTGTGTGTGGAGTTGTAGCTGCAAAGATGCTTGTGGTAATTCTATATGTAATTGTGAAAGATGGGACCTAATGTACATATCTACAATAAAGTCAATTTCAAAAACTTGGATAAATGATTAGCCTGTTAAACAGCCACTAAAAATAATGTTAAAATATAATGACATGGAAAAATGTTGAGTATTAATTTTTTAAAGATTAGAAAATTATATGTACAATATCAATTCATTTTTATAATACATTTACACTTACTGAAGATAGGAAAAATAGAATGGATTAGAATTCTTTATTTGTACTTATGTATTTCTGAATTTTCCATAATAAATGTTATGTTGTGATTAAAAGAAAAAATGATGATTTTCTACTGATACCTACAAAGAGTTTTGGGTGACGGGGAATACAGCCCAGGGTGGTGAAGAGCAGAAGGCAGTATTGTTCGTCCAGTCGGACCAAGCCTATAGGTGATCACTTGTTTAATTGTGGGGAGCCACTCTGGCCAGGAGCTGTGTACATACCTTTAAGTCCTGAGTAAGGAGGTTCTGACCATTGCAATGCAGTTGGACCTTACCTCTGCTCTGATAAGAGAGGTGTGGGTCCAGAAGTGGGCGTCACCGATGGGGTTGGATTACACCCACTTGTTTGTGGTAACCCTACCCCCTGCCTCATTTGAATGGCTTCTCCCCAATAAAGCCCGGGTTCCTGGCATGCTCTCTCCTTCTTGCCTGCCTTGGCCCCCATGTGGGAGCTGCAGCTGAGGAGCGGTCACTGAATCCAAAGATAAGGTGCTTTCTGGGTCTGTGTCTTTATTTAGTCCCCAAATTCACGTGGAGCGACCCTGACTGGTTTAGTTGTGTGTGGTGACATTTCATTGATAGTTGGAAGCTCCGGGGGAGCAGAGCTTGCCCTCCACTGTATCCTCAGTGCAGTGCGCGGCACCCACACCCACACCCACACCCACATAGGCGCCTGGTAGAAGGGAGTGCACCCACCCGTCCCCGGGAGAGTCTTCCTCCTTGTCGCTCTCTGACAAGGCTCTCCCCTCCCTGCTGCATTCCAGAGCCATCGAGAAGCTAAGTGGGCATCAGTTTGAGAACTACTCATTCAAGATTTCCTACATCCCGGATGAAGAGGTGAGCTCCCCTTCGCCCCCTCAGCGAGCCCAGCGTGGGGACCACTCTTCCCGGGAGCAAGGCCACGCCCCCGGGGGCTCTTCTCAGGCCAGACAGATTGATTTCCCGCTGCGGATCCTGGTCCCCACCCAGTTTGTTGGTGCCATCATCGGAAAGGAGGGCTTGACCATAAAGAACATCACTAAGCAGACCCAGTCCCGGTACGTGCCTCCGGGGCTTCCTTTGCTTCCTTCCAAGGGGGTCCCCTGCCACCTTCAGGTCACTCTTGCTTATATCAGCAATGGGGTGGGGTGGGAGGGACATTGTATGGGATAGTAGCTTCTTTAAACAGGACTACTAACAGACTAACTTCGAGCTGGGAGCCATGATGAGCTTTAGTGCTAATTGCATAACAGACACAAGCCAAAGGTGTGTAAAGAGGGCACTGATGAACCTCGTAGCCAAGGATTGTTCCCATAAGCTAACTAATGCCCTGAATGCATGTAGTTCTAAAACAGCCCAGGTGTGGGGTTCTTTGGGATTGTCAAGCCCTCTGTCTTAGCTCTACCTTCTGCCCTAAGTCAGAGCCCTGGAGGTAGACATTCTTTTAGAGACCAACTAGGTAGTCTCACGAGGACATGGTGAATCATTGGTGCATCAAGCAAGAAAGAAAGTACACTGGCCTTATGTTTAGTTTTCTCTCTGTTTAAAGAGACTGAACTGTAAAAGGAGTCGGATAAAATGACTTGTGCAGTTCTTGATTTTTGTTAGGTTTGTAAGACCACAGCACAGGACTTGAAAAACAATGACTCATGTTCAAGTTTTACCACTTAATGACTATATGATCTTGGGGAAAAAAAAATTTAACCTGAGTATCAGTTGCTTCTTCTGTGAAAAGGAGATTACTGTTTTGCCAGGATTATTGTGAGAATTAGCAAAACCAGGCAGATTTAAAGAAATCACTTCAATTGCAAACATTAAAAGTACGACAAATGCTAGTTACATATATGTGCTAGTGCATTTTAACCTGAAATGTTTGAGGTTTGTAAAAAGGCTTTGTAACCTGGAAAAAAATGAAAAGCTAATTTCCTCAGCATCTGAGTTACCCCTAAGTATGGACACTAAGATGGATAAGGCCTAGAGTGCATAATCTTAGGAGGAAAAGTGAAATAGAGAAATTACTATCTCACGTTCCTTTTATTTTAAAAATCAGCCCTTTGGGTTAGCACAGTCCCATGCCTTAAGCATACAGTAAAGTTTGTATATATTTTTTGCAAATAAACAAAAAACAAACAAACAATCCTTTCTTTTCCATCAAGTTTGCCTCACTGAGAATGTGATTTTTATTTATATCTCCTTTTATTCCAAAGATTGTTGAAGGTAGCTTTAAAAAAAAAACTGAATTTAATGCTCAAATTGTGTGCCTGTTTTAAAGAAGTAGGCCAAAGATTTGACTCTGGGCTTTATAACAGCCAGAGTATAAAGGGATATAATAGAAAACATGATTTTGAAAGTTAACAAAATGAGTAGGGCCACAACTACCCAAGGAACTCTGATAAAGTCATCAAGCTTTTGAACCATTAGTTTTAAGAGCCGGAAGAAGGCAGGCTGCCAATGGAAAGGAAACCAAAAACTTAGAGAGGCAGAGAGAGGGCATGCCTCTGTGTTTTATCCACACTCAAACATATAAAGCTTGATCAAATTTGGTGTTTGGGTTTGGATTAACATATGGGTTTTAAAAGCTGCAATCAGTTCAGAGACGGCATGGTGCCAGTGTGCAGTATTATCCTTCTCACTTTACTCTTTGCTTCTGCAGTCATCTGAAAGTCTGCAGAAAATACTTCATCTACCAAACTGGCTTCATTACCAAGCTGGCTTGGTGCCTCTGTCCCACAGCACTCCTATGAGAAACAGTCCCTTTCTGAATGGCAGTGCCAAGGATTAGAGCTTGGCACAGACCCCCTACACTGCTTGCCACCTTCTTGGAGAATGGCATTGGTTGTGAACGTGCTGGTGACGCTTTCCTGTCTGTGCTCTTGGTGTACATTGGCTGGTGCCAGGCTTTCTTGGGACTAGGGTCCTACCCCAGAGGATGTTGTACTTATTGTGCCTGATTCCTTTCTTACAGGGTAGACATCCATAGAAAAGAGAACTCAGGGGCAGCAGAAAAGCCTGTTACCATCCATGCCACCCCAGAGGGGACATCTGAAGCCTGCCGCATGATTCTTGAAATCATGCAGAAGGAAGCTGATGAGACCAAACTGTAAGTTTACATATGTTACCCGGGTACAGAGTAAGAAATGTTAAAAGCTTTAAGTCTGTAACTCAGTGAAGGGAACAGGGGAGGGATTGTGTTTAAGAAATTTGATCCCAAGAAGAACACCATAGCGAACAGACCTTTTACATTTACAGTATGTTTTTTCCTTCACTTGTGTTTTGGTGATCCCAATATTACCATCACCCATTGGTAGTAACATTGGTAAGAACATGAATACTTATGCTGTCTAGTACAACTTGCAATGATGGAACTGTTCTATATCTGCACTGTTCAATAAAATAACCACTAGTCACAGACTGGTGTTGAGTAATTGAAATGTGAATAGTGCAGTGGAAGAGATGAAAACTTGATTTCAACTAATTCAAATCTGAATAGCCATGGATATGGCTAATGGCTTCATATTGGACAGCGCATGTATAGGATGTTCATTGTCTCCTGAGCCATCTTTTACTGTTTTGGCAAAGGTTTTTTCCCAGCATGTTTCTACACCATTTGCACTCTTAAAATTGGATTATATTTCCTTAAGTAGTAGAAACTGGTTTCCAAGTGATTACTCTTCATCCTACTTTTCTTCCATCTCCTCCTTCCCTTTATGAAATAGTTCTTAGGCTTCCACAGTATAATAGTGTATGTTGGTCAGCTTTGTGTAGCTGTGACAAAAATACCTGACGAACAATTTAGAGAAGATTTATTTTGGCTCACAGTTTGAGAGGTTCAGTTCATGGTGTGCCAACTTCTTGCTCTGGACCCAAGGTGAGGCAGAACATCATGACGGAGGAAAGCATTTCATGGCATGATGGAGGAGAGCTCACCCTTCGTGATAACCAGGAAACAGAGAGAGAAAGAGGAAGAGGCTGCAGGGAAGATGCACCCTTCCAGGGCATGTCCCCAATCATCTACCTCATCCCACCATCACCCATCTGCCTGAGTTCCCACTCAGACCATTCAGACTAGGATGGACTGATGAGGTTACACCTCTCGCAGTTCCATCATTTTACCTCTGAACATTCCTGCATTAACAGGAGCTTTAGGGGGACCCTTCATAGTCAAACCATAACAATGAGCATTGTCTCAATATGAATGGCAAGCACAATTTCTTACTAAATGAATTGATTTTTGTATTATAAATTGATGAATGGTAATAAAATAGAAAATTTAATTTTTAAAAAGACAGTGTCAGTTGGCAAAATTTGTGGGCCGTAGTGGCAGTTTTATAGAGGAGCAATGAAGCATGAATTGAATATAACATTAATTTGGCAAATAATGTCAAACATAACTGTCCCAAAACTGGGAAGATGAAAGTAGTTTTTAAAAGAGGAACATTGCAAGTCTATATTCATATTTCATAAGAGACTCCAACCTTTCATTTATGAATTATTTGCTCTTTATGGCTCTTTAAATCCCCTAAATGCCACAGCTTAATTTGAGGAAAGCCTTCTTTCATCCTAATTATTTAGAATTTTATGAGTAACTCCCTCCTTGATCCTTTAACCTAGGTGCAACTTACAAAATTCTAAGTAGTCAGCAAGACTCATTTTTTTTATAAATTTGGTCTTTAAAGTTTTCATGTAGAGCCAAGAGAGACCATTTGAATGTCTTTGAAATATTTTTTTCTGAGTACCTGTACCATGCTAAGCACTGTGTGTGCCAAAGCTATAACCATGAGCAAGATCCAGTCCTTGCTTTGTGGAGCTTACCAGTCTAGTGGGAGAGAGACTCATTAAACAGTCACACCAGTAATTATGTGCAGCTATGAGAAGTGGAGAAATGCAAGACCGGGTGATTACATGTAATGGGAAGCCCCAGTCAAGGTTTTAGGGGGACAAGAAGGCCCTTGAGGGTTTCAGTAAAGGCCTCCCTTGTCAGTGACAGCCCTGAGGGGGCTGAGTAGAAGATAAAAGATGTCAGAGAATAAGGATGCTAAACTCTATTCTTTTGCCAACTATTTATTGAGTACCAACTATGGGCCAGGCACTGTTCTGTGTGCCAGGAACTGAGCAGCGAGCAAAGTGGACAAAAGCCCTACTCTCTGAAAGTTACATTTGGGGGAGGTCTTCAAGTATTCTGTTTGTTTTGAGGCAATAATGCATCTGCTACATGTTTTTGGTCTCAGGTAATAGAAAATACAAGTGGCTTAAGCCGAGTGTGATGGCACATACCTGTAATCCCAGTGACTCGGGAGGCTGAGGCAGGAGGATTGTGAGTTTAAAGCCAGCCTCAGCAATTTAGTGAGGCACTAAACAACTCAGCAAGACTCTGTCTCTAAATAAAACATAAAAAAGGGTTTGGGATGTAGCTCAGTGATTAAGCATCCTTGGTTTCAATCCCCAGTACAAAAAAAAAAAACAAATGAACATAATATTTACCATATTAATAAGGCTTGGTGGCACCCACCTTGGGAAGCAGAGGCAAAGGAGTTTGAGTCCAGGAGTTTGAAACCAACCTAGACAACATAGCACAAGATCCTATCTTAAATAATAATAATAATAATAATAATAATAAAATTTTAAAAATAAAATCTATCATAATTATTTTTAAATGAATAGTTCAATAATGTTAAAAATATTCATATTATTGTGAAATCAATATCTAGAATTTTTCCATCTTGCAAATCTGAAACTCTGAACCCTTTGAAGAATTTTCCCTTTTCCTCTTCCCCACCCCTGGTAACCACCATTCTACTTCATGTTTTATGAATTTGACAGCTTGAAATGACTCATATACACGAAATCATAGAGTAGTTGGCTTATTTTACTTAGCATAAATCTCTAAGGTTCATCCATGTTATGGCATAGAGCAGACCCTGCTTTGATTTTTTTTGGGTATATGCCCAGAGATGGACTTGCTGGTTCATGTGGTAGGTATTTTTTCTTTTTTCTTTGGCAGTATTAGGGATTGAATCCAGCTCTATTACTGAGCTATATTCCCAGTCTTTTTTTTTTTTTTTTTTTTTTTGGTGGTACTCACAGCCTTGTGTATGCTAGGCAAGTGCTTTACTACCAAGCTACATCCCGAACCCTGGTAGGTCTGTTTTTAATTCATATCTCATTGGCTAGATCTGCTTGTAGACCCACTTTTCCCTTCCAACCAGTTACCACAAGAGAGTAAAATGATCATGGTTTAGCTACATTAATTGAAATTCATGAGCCTGAGGTTGGCGAGGGGACCTAGCCTCCCCTAAAGCCCAAGGCCACTTGGTATCCAAACAAAATAGCCTCCATTATATAAGAAAAAAGCAGGGTAATGTCTCTTGAGAGGCAGCCATTTTGTCCATCTTAAATGTTAAGTCATCATTTTTCTCTTTTAGAGCTGAAGAGATCCCTCTGAAAATCTTGGCCCACAATGGTTTGGTTGGAAGACTGATTGGCAAAGAAGGCAGAAATTTGAAGAAAATCGAACATGAGACAGGGACCAAGATAACAATCTCATCGTAAGTCACCCGTTCAGATTCATTGCGTCCAGTGATAAATCACTTGAGCATTTTGATATGCCCAACTCATCTGCTTTTCCCTAAAATTGAAATATAATCATGTGTGATATAATTATTTCCATCGTCATCAAAAACAAATACATAGTTCCCAGTCTGACATTTTCCAGGGGATATGATCTAAGTCATTAAGATTTGAGTGTGTTGTGAGGGAATCCAGTTTTCTCTACCAAGACATGTTTTGATTGATCTGGAATGTTATTTTTGCTATCAGAAAAAGAAATGTCTCTCTTTTTCCCACTGGCCAGTTTGCAGGATTTGAGCATATACAACCCTGAACGAACCATCACTGTGAAGGGCACAGTGGAAGCCTGTGCCAACGCTGAGATAGAGATTATGAAGAAGCTACGTGAGGCCTTTGAAAACGATATGCTGGCCGTTAATGTAAGTGCCTAGCGCTTCCTTCTCCGCTGGTTTTCCTCTGTGCTTTCAGGCAGGACCCAGGCCTTTCTAAGAACACTTTTGTCATTCAGCTGATGAGAAAGTGCCTTATCTAGATAAGTATGTGGAGTGTTCCTGACTTCTCTGGGGTAAAGGCATTAAAACAATCAGGAAACCAATTAGTAAAACATGATAAACACAAAACTGGACAAAACAATGTGAAGCCATTAAAAAAAAATAATGACTAATAATAAGATTGTAAAATCAGGAAATACTTATGATGTTTATTAAGGAAAGACATGCGAAAGTATTTATAACTAGGGTTCCAATTACATAAAATAATATGGATTGGAATTACTGGAAGGCTCCATACAAAACTAAAAATATATGGTATGTTAGGAAAGTGTTTTTTTGTTGTTTTTTTTTAACTCCTAATTTCAGAACTTTCTGTAACATTGTCCTTATTACTTTGGGTGTTTTAAAAATAAAAACTTCAAGCGGGGCCTGGTGGCAAATGCCTGTAATCCCAGCAGCTCAGGAGGCTGAGGCAAGATTTCAAGTTCAAAGCTGGTCTCAGCAATTTAGCAAGGCCCTAAGCAACTTAGTAAGATACTGTCTCAAAAGTAAAAAGGCTGGGGATGTAGCTCAGTGGTCAAGTGTCTCTGGATTTAATCCCTGAGACTCCCCCCACCAAAAAAAAAAAATACCATGGCCAGGTTCAATTACGCATAACTGTAATCCCAGGAGCCTGAGGCAGGAGGATCACCAGTTTGAGGCCAGCCTCAGCAACCTAGCGAGACCATGTCTCAAAATAAAAAATAAAATAAAAGGCCTGAGCATTTTGCTCAGTAGTAAAGCATCCCTGGATTCAATCTCCATTACAGAGGAGAGAAAGCACACTTTATAATTAACTTCCAGTTTTTATCTCGTGCTAGTGATCTGCACTTTTAAATTGCTTAATAATTGCTGACCTCCACCTGAGCTCTCATTAATACTGCTAGAAGATTGGTTTGAGTGTGTCCTTCCTATTATTGCTGCTTAGTTCCCACTTGATAATGGGGAAACACAAGTCTGCACTCAGGAAAGTCCTAAAAATATTTGTCCATTAGCAAAGCCCAAGCTCAGCTCAGGGGAGTAACAACTTTTTATTATAATTTTCTAACATATACAGAAGGGTGGAAAGATCTCTGATAAGCCCTCATAGCTGATAATCCAGGTTGTGACCTCATGGCTTATTTTGTTTCATCTCAACTCTCATCCACTTCCCATCTGTGTCAGATGACCTTGAAGCAAGTTCAGTCCTGATAACATTTCATAGAGGAATGAGTGTTGACCAAGAGTTCTGTGGACTAAACCCCAGCACCCTCGCTGCAGCACTTTCCACACTGGTCTTTACGCAGATCCACCCTCTGCCCCCACATCAGTTGGTCCCCACCTGAGCAGGCCACAGCACATGGTGACTGTGAGGCAGGATGGGGAGAGGTGGAGGAAGAGACAGCCACGCATCCTCCTCCCTGTGTGTTTGTCTCTGGAAGGACCATCTGAACGGCTCATTTTCTTCTTGACATCTTTCTGTGAACACTTGGAAATGCTCAAAAGGGTCTGGTTGCTGCAAAGATTTGTCACCTGAGCATGAGAGTCATCATGTCTATTCAAAGCCATGGTCTGAGAGATGACTCACAAAATCACTAGTGTCTTACATATCAAATGAGATGAAGGTGAAGATCCCAGTTCTACTGTTCCAAACATTCTAAAGGAAGCCAAGTTATGGGGTGACTACATTCCTCTCTCTCTAAGAGGTTTAAAATCCACCTCCAGCCCATTTGAGCATACTCAGGTTTAAAACATGGAATAAGCAAGTGAGATGATCATGAAGCTGGCAACTAAATGATGAAGAGACAGAAGTCACAGACCATCCCAAACTTGGATCATGGAATTTCCATATGTAGTGTCCTAGTGATCTGTCCCTGGATAGAGTGAGAAAAACCTGTTGACCCAATTTGTTTTCAGGGAAATCATTCAACAAATATTTATTGAGTACTTAACTATGTACCAGGCACTGTACACAACACTAAGTAAAAGAGTCTCTGTAAGAAATCATGGTCTAGGGGCTGGGGATGTGGCTCAAGTGGTAGCGCGCTCGCCTCGCATGCGTGGGGCCCTGGGTTCGATCCTCAGCACCACATAAAAATAAAAAAAATAAAGATGTTGTGTCCACTGAAAACTAAAAAAATAAATATTAAAAAAAATTTTTAAAAAATCATGGTCTAAAAGGGGAAAAGTTAATTGCACAGGTCATTCAAACACCATATGATGAGTGCTGTTTTAAGGAAACAGGAATGCCAGGAGAACCCAGATAGGGCGTTAGAGCTCAGACCTCTGGGGTCAGAGAAAGCTTCATGGATGAGGGGGACACTAAGCTGAGTGAGGGGAGACTCAGCCAGGTGAGGAGGGAGAGAAGCACTTTCTTCCAGGGGAGTCAAATGTGCAAGAGCCCAGAGGTGAGAGAGAGCATGGGGGTATTTAAAGGAGCAGGAGTGAGCAAGATGGAAATAACAGGTTGACAAGGTGGCCCGAATCCCCAGGTAGTCCTCAATTGCCATGGAAATATGTGTAGATGTTCCCAAGGGTGGCAGAAAAGCTTTGAAGGCATGCCACAGTCGGGTTGAGGATTGGCATCCACCCCCAATGCAAGGCGAAGAGGTCTTGTGAGCCAGGGCAGAGCTAATGGGAAATGCTGGTGCCTTTCAGACAAGAAATGGAGGTTGACCCAGGCAAGCTGGACCTCTCTGGTCTCCTCCCCTCATATTTTTTTCTCCATTTCTGTTCCCAGCAACAAGCCAATCTGATCCCAGGGTTGAACCTCAGCGCACTTGGCATCTTTTCAACAGGACTGTCCGTGCTGCCACCACCAACAGGGCCCCGCGGAGCTCCCCCCGCTGCCCCCTACCACCCCTTCGCTGTAAGTAGCTCAGCATTCAGAGGCACCGCCAGGCAGCAGCATTACTCTGCTATGTTGAGTCAGAGCTAAAGCTTTCATGTGGAGGCCATCCTCATGAGGATTGGAGGAGGAATCCAGTATTTCTTAGTACTTCTTCCTCAGGGAAAATTGATATTAAACCATCTTCTAAACATGTACTCTTAAATATCCTCTATTTAATCAATATGCTAGTATTCTATCTTTCATAGATAGAAGTTCATAGATAAAATTGATTAAATAGAAGCCTATTTATTGTTTAAAAAAAGATTTGTTAGCTCAAATAAGAACATTTGTATTATTCATTTATTACAATGTGAGGATACCTGGGTGATTCATTATAGATAGATAGATTGATTGATTTCCCAATCTATGTCTATAATTCAGATGCAGTACATTTTAATAGGCAGTTTTTAAAAGAAAATAGTGTTTGTGTCTAAACAGAAAAATGCCTGGTATTTAGTGTGTTCTCCATAAATATTTATTGTTTGAGTCATAATTCACAACAAAAGAAAAAATGTGAAAGGTATATTTCTACTTGTTGTTCTCCTTCACAAGCATTATTCAAGATCAGTACACTACCAAACTGGGATTTCAGACACTTGACAGCTCTTCCTTTCATTTCTAATTCTTCTCTATACATATTGCTTATTTTTAAAAGCGAACTTTCTTTTGCCCAATGTTTATGCCGTTTAAGTGAGAAGAATCAGGTGGGTGAGTGAGCATTGCTTTCTTTTGAGAGGTGGCTTCTGGTGTAGGCATTTCCTTGTGTGAGTTCTCAGTGGCTGTTTTGCTCCTCTGTGGAGATGTAGGAGGAACCCTCCACGTTGCTGTGCCAACAAAATACAGATGTGAGCTGGCACCACATCCTCTCTCACGTACACGTCTCCTGCAGTCTTGTCATAGAAGCTCCTCTGGGGTTTTTCTGAATCAGTTCATATCATCTCTTTAGTTTCATTCATCTTCCCTGACACTAAAGGATGCAGCTCAATCAATACTAAGTTTTGTGTGTATGTTTGATAAAAGCAGAGCCTGTGGAGGGAAGGGCTGTGGCTGCTCACTTGGCAGCTCCAAGCAGTGAGTTAGCATAAGAGGTATGTGTCCCAGTACCTTTGCTGTCAGATTTGAGAATAACCCAGCTCAGTACAGGGAAAAGGTATTAAGACATATCTCATTTCTTGAGAGGGAGGCTGAACACAGGACCCCATAGAAGATAACCTCAAGTCAGACCTGACACTCTCACAACCTGCCAAGGAGAGGCAGGGGAAGCATAATAAAATAGACCATTCTCAAGTTGGTAATCTAAAATGGGGGTCTCCATTGTATAGCCTGAGGGGTAGATCTGGTCCATCATTTCCTTTTTTTTTTTTTTTTTTTTTTTTAAGAATTCAATCTTTGTTTATTTTTAAAATAAATATAGATTGGTTGTAGATGGACACAATTCCTTTGTTTCATTTATTATTTTTATGAGTGCTGAGGATAGAATACAGTGCCTCACACATGCCAGACAATCACTCTACCACTGGGCCACAACCCCAGCCCCTGTTATTTATTTTTATTGTTTATTTTTTATATGGTGCTGAGGATTGACCCAGTGCCTCACCTGTGCTAGACAAGCACTCTACCACTAAGCTACAATCCCAGTCCCCATCATTTATATTGTAATCATTTTGTAAATTGCTTTTTATTGCTTGTTGTTTTGTTTTGTTTGGGGGCATGGTACTGGGAGTTGAACCCAGGGCCTCACACATGCTAGGCAAGTACTCCACCCTTGTGTTACATCCCCATCGCTTTTTATTTTATTTTTGAGACAGGGTCTTACTAAGTTGCCCATTCTGGCCTTGAACTTGCAATCCTTCTGCCTCAGCTTCCTGAGTACCATCATTTATTTTTATAAATAAAAATTTGGTGGGGACACAGCCATGGGCACTTATTTTCATATTGTCTATTTACTATCAGGCAGAGATGAGTACATGCAATAGAGACCATATGCTGCAAAGCCTAAAATTTTTATTATTTGGCTCTTAACAGAAAAAGTTTGTGGACCCCTGAACTAAAACAAGACAAGTTTTCATGTGATAGCAAAATGTTTTCTAAAATCTAAACTACATTTTTCCGGCTGAAGAGCTTCCTCCACATCTGAAATTTTTACTAAAATAGTAGAGTATAACCATTTTGCTAATATATGTAGTTCCTGTTCTTCATAAGATAGGTTAGCTAAAAGTCATGTAGTTCAGACTGTGGTTCTGTGGATCAAGAAGATTCTAATGTAGAGTGCACAGTTGCCCCGACTTTGAGATATTCTGGCTTCTATGGACATCACCCTCAGACATCACCCTCGTGCAGCTGCAGATTGCAGAGCTAGAGTGTAAAAGCACCTCTGCAAGACCTCGTACAGGCCCTCAGAGCCACATCTGGAGAGTTCACCCTGCTGGCTTCTGAGTTTCCTGTGGGCCTAGATCTCCTGAGAAGGACATGGGAGGGGAGGGTGGTAAGAATACTTTATGTACTTACAATGTTGCTTTCCTGTCGCATAGGCATTCAGATTTCAAAGAAAGATTCTTTTTGGTTGCTGTCATACAGCACAAATCTAGCACTTTTGCTCTTAACATTCAAAGGTCGGGAAGTTTGTGTGCACCTCCTTACAGCCGAATCATACACACATGCATTGGTCTCTAAACTCTGGAGTTTTTCATTAATTTGTGTATGTAATGACAACTATCATTTTTCACTGTTTTTTATAAAAGTGACCCATGCATAGTATTTAATAAGCAATACAGAAATACAGAAAGTACAAGTTTTTCTTAGTCTAAAGATACCCAGTATTTCTCCATGTGTAATATGAATATATATATATATATATATATTAGTCTTATGTCAAATTTTCTCTATTAGAAATCCTTGCATATGCATCTTGGCTGTTTTCTTGATCTCAGGGATTGAACCCAGGGGTGCTTATCCACTGAGCCACATTCCCAGCCCTTTTTATTTTGAGACAGTGTCTCACTAAGTTGCTGAGGCTGGTTTTCATTCTCCTGCATCAACCTCCTGAGTCCCTGGGATTACAGGCATGCATCATTGCGACTGGCATCTTTTTTTATCTTAATGATTTATAACAACTCATTATATATTAAAGCTGTTAAGCCACTGTCATAACTATTTTCCATCACCTTGTCATCTCTTATTATGTCTTGTACATATAGTTTTTTAAAATTATATTGTAAACAAACTATTATATGAAGTAAAATAGAGTTTCCCTTTGGCCTTTTTTTTTTTTTAAACTAGGGATTGAACCCAGGGGTGCTTTTACCACTCAGCTACATCCCCAGCCCTTTTTACTTTTTGTTTTGAGACAGGATCTCGCTAAGTTGCTGAAACTGGCCTCAAATTTGTGATCCTCCTCCCTCAGCCTCTTGAGTTGCTGGGATTACAAGAGTACATCACCACACCCAGTGGCCTTCCTTCTTTTACCCAAATTTCATCTATACCTATTCCCCACAAGTGTAATACTCTTATGTTTACACATTTTTTAAAAAATTTTTTTCTCAGCATATATATAGTCATATTTTTTAAATGCAAATTAAATCATGCCATACACCATGCACAACAAAGTTTTGTTTTTTACTTTGGGGCATCTTTTCACAGCTATACCTAATTTTATTTAGTGGCTGTGTAATATTCCATTGTATGAATTTACTATAACTTTTCTAAATAGTACACTATTTTTAGATGTTTGAGCTGATTCCAGGTTTTTGCTATTGCTAGCGATGTCCAAAGTAATATCGTGGGCTGGGCTTGTAGCTCAGTGGTAGCACTTGCCTAACATGTGTAAGGCACTGGGTTTGATACTGAGTACCACATAAAAATAAATAAATAAAATAAAGATATAAAAAACTGACATTTCAAAAAAAGGAATATCTTTATACATGCATAAGTCTTTGCACAAGCGTGTGATTATATCTGAAAGTAAAGTCTCTTAAGATTTTTCACCAACAGAATTCATGGAGAAATTTTTAAGTTAAGATGGCTAAATCTGTAATGTTTTTCTTTATGGGCTTCTGGCCTTTGATGTTATGCAATGGAAGAAATCTCCTATCCAAGATTGTAAAAATATTGTGTCCTTATGGTAATTGTTAGTTGGGTTAGGAAGATGGTTGTTTGTATCTGTAATTCATGGGGAATTTATCTGGACTTATACTTTGAGATAGAGATCAAACTAATTTTTTTCCAGTTGGAGAGCTAATTTCCTCAAATCATTTATTCAGTAATCTACCATCTTATTATTCTAACTGAAGAGCCACACTCGTGTTCTGGACCATATCCCACTTCATCCAATTCTTGATCTACACAGCAGTTCCCATAGTTCTACACCATCTTTGACCATCTTAACAGCAAGCTTGTTTTTTTTTTTTTTTTTTCCTCAAAGAATGAATTGGAAAGATGGCCAACATTTACTATTTGAGAAAATGAAAGAATATGAAGGAATTTTCTAGTCCTTGAAGGTTTGATAAATCCCATCCGTAAAATGTCTGGGCCTACCAACTTTTGTTTGGAGAAATATAATCTTTTTAGTTTCTTACAAGTGTTGGCTTGATTTTGTGGACTTCTATTCGTTTCGGGGTTCAGGGTGAGCTCAGGGATAGAAGTGTGAAGCCAATTCTTAACACCACAGATTTATATTTTCTCTTTTTTTCTTAAGATTTACAAGGGATTTTTTTACTTTTTAAATTTATAAGTAATTAAGTATAACAGTTTCCTTTTTATTATCTTGCAATCATTTCCTGAATTCTTCTTTTTTAACGAATCTGCCATGCAATGGGTGCCTGTGAAAACAGAGCCACTAGATTGTCTGTCTCCAAAGCTGCAGTTCTGGTTCAGATCCCCCCAAACCCAAGTTCTGATACAGGCCTGAGGCCACATGTACAGATAAGAGAAACCAGGCCCACCTGGAGGGGCAGCTAGCCTCACCCTGGTGGGCACTAAGCAAAGCACACCTTAAAAGGAAAGCATTACAAGAAAGTTGAAGAAAAACAGGACCTTAAGAGGGAACCATTATCAAGGGTAATGACCTTCACTAAAGTGTTACATATGCTTAAGTAAAATATTAAGTAAAAATATTGCCTATAAAAAAAAAAAAAAAAAAACCTTTAAAAGAAGGCTGAGGTTGTAGCTCAGCAGCAGAGCACTCGCCTAGCACTGGCAAGGTGCTGGGTTCGATCCTCAGCACCAAGTGAAAATAAACAAATAAAATACAACTAAAAAATATATTTTTAAAAAAATGTAAAACCTTCAGATGCCTGCATTGTGGACTGTGGGGCTTTCCACTTGGCCTGTAGTGCTTTGGGGGCCACATGCAGAGGGGTGGGTCCACTGCTGTGCCCAAAAGCCCTGCTGCCAGGCTGAGATTAACTGATGGCACAACCCACTCGTGGGTTCACATGGGCAAGTGGCTGCCTTTGTGCCTCACCCCCTTCACAGCCCTGGTCAGTGTTGCTCACAGGAGTAACCAGGGACAAGGACACCCCTTTCTTCTGGGGTCCCTGAACATCATGTAAGAGTGCTTGAGATACATGAGGAAGGCACAGACCAAGGGATCTGTCTCCTACAGTGTCCCCAGGCTCCTACTCACCTCCCCTGGACTCTAGGTAAAAGCAGCTCTTCTGGGGTCTGGCCTTCTACCCACCCACCGGGAACACTGGGTATCCTCCATCAGATGAAGGGAGCCGGTCATGGTGCATGAGCGGCTCCTCCCCACTGGCCTGGTCAGAGTAGGGGGATGGAGAGGGTGCTCCTCTCCCGGCCCATAGACTGGTTGGCTGCAGCTGTGCTTGACTCTTTGGATGTACAGCTCCAGGAGAACCTTGTTCAGCTGCTTACCCACCCTCTCCCTGGGCACCCATGGTTGATCAGCCAGTCCATGGAGTACTTATGTGAAGGGTTGGGTCCCCGCAAGAGCTTGGCACTGTTTGGCCTGCTCTGGTGCCAGAGCAATTCCACATTGGTGATGGTCGAGGTTTCCATCATGGCCCTTAGCACTATCATGCCAGCAGTCTGACCAACGAGAGCCACAGCTCAGAGGGTGCTGTTGTCAACAGGTACAGGCGCTGGGTGCAGGGCATGTCCTCTGGTGCTGCTTACTAGGGCACAGGAGGGGAGGGTGGTGAGGGTGGCTTGCAGTAGATCCAATTGAGCATGGCCAGCTCACGCACCGTCTGGATACCCTCCTCCATGTTGGTCCAGATACAGAAGAGCAGTTCAGTGGCCTCATAGGTCAGGAAGGATTCCCAGTGCTGGCACCAGGACTTCAGCAGCCAGGAGAGCAGCATCTTGCTGTGGTAGTTAAAGATTGTGTCATGGGTTAGGTCATCCTGCAGCACTAGTCCTCCAGAATTCAAGGACAGAGCAGGGGTCCAGGGGTCATAAACCTGCAGGATCCTGGTGTTGGGGTTTTGCTTAAAGTGCTGAGAAACGACCAGAAGCTCAGTGTACATGTAGTAGCGATTTCCCTGGCCCATCTGGGTGAGCGCCTGCATTCTCTGAGCCATCACCCAAGATAGAGAAGAGCAAGAGGGTCAGGAGGTACCCCTCTGCAAAATAAGGAGGAAAAGTCGGGAAGTGAGGCAGCAGTACACCTGGAGAAACCACCAAGATGGGTTGATGGTGGGTAGCCTCTCCACTAGAAGATGCACCCAGTCCTCCCGCTCCACAAGGCCGCTCCACAAGGCCTCCTGTATTCTTTGGTGCTCAAATAATGTAGCATTTTGATTTTTGTGGCCTTGCTCATGTGTGACCAATTTGGGGGGGTCGTGATGGGCCTTTGGAAAGCATACTCTGTAATGGGCTCAAGGCTGTATTAACAACTTGTAACAAGTGACTCATCTCTCCTATAATTTTTATCTATATGATATTAAACTTTGAGAGTAGTCCACAGTTCTTATAATTTTAAAGTCAAATTCTTAATTTTTAACAGACTTTTAAATGTGTTTCAGTCATGCTATTCTAGAAACAATTGATATTTTAGTCCAGTTTATTAAACTTGCTTTCTTAATATACACACAGTCTCATAACCCTCAGTTATTTAGAATTAACTAAACTTTTATTCATTTCTTTGGTCATCATGGACAATTTCCTATATCCTATATTCTTCCAGTTTTTGAGTAATTTATTTGAATTTTGTTGTTGTTTGGCTGGCACACTTCATCAAACAACTTTAGTTTTAGGAAATAATATTAAAGTAGTAGAATTTCCAAGCCTTCCTATATCTGAAAATACCTTTCTTTTTCCTTCAACACGAATGAAAGTTCGGCTGAGTGTATAGAAATGCCGGGGTGCTCGTTCCTTTAGAACTCTGAAAACATTACTGTTGGCATTAAGTTGTTCAGATAAATGTGCTACAGCCTGATTCTTTTGTAGATAACTTTTTCCCTTGTAAGTTCTAACCTTTTATAGTATTTGCTTTTCCCTCTGGAATTCAGAAATCCAAATATGAGCACTCTGATCTGAAGATTCAAGTTTTTCTTTGGCTCAGGAAAATCTTTTCCTTCTCTGCAGTAATTAACTTTAGTATCACTTTTTCTCCTTCCCTCTGTTTTCTCCTCCTGGAGTTCCCACTCTATGGAGAGTAAACCTCACTCTTCTTGTCATCCGATCCCTGCTCTCTGTTCTTGTTTTGTGCAGGTTAAGCTTCTGAGGTGTTCATGGGCTTTCAATGTGTCTGTCCTCTCTTGAGTTTCTGCTTAACCAACCATCACTGTAATTCTCCAACTGGTCTTTTTTCTCATGGCAGGGGGCTCATGATTTACCAAAGTGCTACTAGCATCTTGAGTCTCACTAGGATCAGATCAAAAAGCTCTCCCTCTTCCCTGCATTAATTCACTGCTGTCTTTGGTTTGCCTTGCTCAGTCCACTGATTCTTTCTATATATGTCTAATGAATTAGAATTGTCCCTTCTTAGGTTTAAATAAACTCAACAGAGGGCATATTAATGAATACATAGGGGAGCTCTTTCATAACATGCTCCCCCAGCACCACCTGATCCAGTGAGTTCAGAATGTTCTAGATGTGCACAGTGTCGGGTGTAATGCCTAAGATTTTGGACCACAGTCAGACTCGGAGATCTGTGTTCAAATCTTGCTTCTACTCTCTGGCTATCCCACCAGTTTCTGAGGTTGTCTTAAGAGAACACACAGAAGTAGATGAAAGCTACCATGAGCAGCACTTTGACAGTGGGGGATAGAAAGTTCACCCTCCCAATCTTGGAACGTCGTGTTCATGACATCTCCTCTAGCCAAGTCCTTTCCCAGGGGGAACACCTCTCATCTTTGCAGAAGCCTTTGCCCTCTGCACTGTCCCTTCCCCAGCTCTTCACTTTTCCTGCCCCTCATTTCCTCTGCTTCAGAGTATCACCTGTATCATGTATCAGCTGGTCTAACCTGTACCTTAAACCCTGCAGTTCTGCCAGGAAACTAGGCCCAATAGGTGATAACTCCCTTGAATTTCATAAATTTGCTTGATACATACTTTACCCTCCACCCCACTCCCCACCCCAACATAGAGGAAAAGCAGACAGAGCCTGAAATGAGCTTGATAATGACCCCCTGCCACTGCCCCTTGGTTGGCAGGTGTGGGGCACACCGGAGCCAGGCACCTTCTCCAGAACATCACCTTTCCCTGCTCTATACACACTCAAAAATATAGTTTCTCTCACATACAATGATTGAGACAGTGAGTCCAGCTGTACCACTGGGTCAGATTCCTGATCTACTGCCGAGTCCACTGAGGCCTTAGGCTAGATGTTGGATGACTGTAACCTGCTTTCTTCAAGTTGTTGACAGGTGACTTTTTGATAAGGAAGCATGTTTAAAACCCCCCTTTCACTTGAGGCTAGATTCTGCATAGGCTTGGATAGATAGAAAATAGAAAGTGGGCTCTGAGAAGATGTGCATTTCATTATAGACAAATACGCTTGTTAATGCAGCCCATGCATGTCTGGTAGTAGATTCTTTCATCCCCATGGCCCCTTTGGAGGTCATGCAACACCCTTTGGGAGCATCCATTGTACTCAGGGTCAAATCCATATCCAGATGAGGTCCACAAGGCCCTGAGTGATCTCATGTTGCCTGCCTCCCCCTCACATCTTAACTGAATTCTCCTGTTTTCACCTACCGGCCTTCTTTCTGGTTTTCAAACAAGCTATTACTGTCCTGGCTTTAGACCTCTAAGAACCCTGCTCAGTAAATTCCTGCCCCAGGACTTTTTTTATGTGTGTGTTGGGCATCAAACCCAGGACCTCAGGCTACTAAGGAAGCAATTATCACTGAGCCACACCCCCAGCTCCCTCCCCAGGACTTTGCATAAGGCTCCATCTCATCTGCAAAAAAGTTCCAAGAACTTTATTCACCAGACAGCTAGAGTCGCCATTCCACCCCTCAGCTCCCCAACTGCCTGTTCTCATTTTGTTCTCTGTCTGAAGGTACCTTTTATGTCTGCCTCCCCAGTAGAACATAATTCACAGTTAAAATTGTGTTTTAACTGTGTTTCTAGCACCTAGAACTGTGCCTCCTACATTGTAGGTATTCCGTTTTTGAGTAAATTAATAAACAGTTGCATGAACCCTCACAATAATACAGAAATCTAAATATTATTTATTTTTTTTGCAGGGGTTTGGAGTTACCAGGGATTGAACTTACTCAGGGGCACATGACCACTGAGCCACATCCCTAGCCCTATATTGTAATTTTTTTAAAAATTTTTATTTATTTATTTATTTTTTAATATTTATTTTTTAGTTTTTGGCGGACACAACATCTTTGTTGGTATGTGGTGCTGAGGATCGAACCCGGGCAGCACGCATGCCAGGCGAGCGTGCTACCGCTTGAGCCACATCCCCAGCCCTATTTATTTTTTTAGTCATGACAGTAGAATGCATTTTGATATATGATACATACATGGAATGAACATACATTAATCATATTGTCTATTCTATTTTGCTGATAGGGTCTCACTGAGTTGTTTAGTGCCTCACTAAATTACTGAGGCTGGCTCTGAACTCAGAATCCTCCTGCCTCTGCCTCCTGAGCCACTAGGATTACAGGAGTACGCCACCGCGCCTGGTTCTAAATATTATTTGTAATTGGGCTGAGGATATAGCTCAGTGGTAGAGCACTTGCTTAACATGTGCAAGACCCTGGTTCAGTCACCAGAATTGGAAAAAAATAAAATGTAATTGCTTTACGGATGAGCCTCAGAAAAGTTTAATAAGTCATCCCAACTTGTAGAACTAGTGATTCAGACTCAGGACTTCTGACTCTAAAAACCATCTTGTGTACACAGGGGCCAATGTCAGCCTCAGCTAGAAATAAGCGCCTGATTGCTGAGCTCAGGATTCTTTCCTTATGACAATCTTGCAGCTGTGACTCATAAATAAAAGGGAATTTGTCCTTCTTATCCTTTTACAGCTAATTAAAAAAACACCAAAACAAAACAAAAAAACTTTCCTTCCCCCAAGTGGTAGGTCTAAATTTGATAGTGTTTATGTTTGGAGCATTTGAACACAGAATAGGAGCCACACTGTGGCTCATCTATTAGCCTCACACAGGTTTTGGAAGGAAAAAGCAGATTACAATTCAAAATAATTATTTCTGCTATGAAAGCTGAAGAAACAACACTGTAGATGAGAGAAGGACAGAAGCACCCTTTCCCCAGATAGAGCTTTGTTTGGGCAGAAAGCTGAAGGAACTCTTTTCCTGGACAAGAACCTACACAGAGAAGGGTCTGGAACTTGTGTGTTTCCCAAGGAATCCTCAGGAAAGCAGCAAACTTCTTCACCCATCTTCTTTCCGAGCACAAGGTTGCCTGAACTGCTGGTCTTGTAGCACTCTCTTGTGGCCAGGAGGCAGCACTGCAGCCTCTTCCAAGTCAAAGCAAGGCTTGCGTTAAGAGCTGCGATGCCGCAGGTGCCACTGGCACCATGGCACCTTGGGAGCAGCACCTCATGATGCCCGCATCTCTGCCTTCTCTCTCTGAGCTCCAAAGGAGAACACCTTTAATCATAGGTGGCACACACCTGTAACTCCAGATACTTGGGAGGCTGAGGCAGGAGGATCAGAAAAAAGTTTCATTTTGTCTTTAATGAGTCATGAGGTGAAGTTGTAATTGGGAGCTGAGTCCAGATGGAAATTAAGGAGTAAGTACATGCACATCACCATGAGATTTGCTCAGGGACCCCCGAATGAAGCTAGGTTCCCTAATCCTAGCTCCCATCCATGTATCTATCATAGTACTAGATATATGGTAGGTTTTCAATTAAAAAACAACTATTTTTCAAACTTTGATTTTCCTAATAGCTCTATTTTCTTCTGTCCACATCTTCCTTCCTTTTCCCTGCGTCCCTCTTCCCATGTCCATGTACAACATATTTGTTCATTCACTTTCTTCTTCCCCTTTCACAGTCTCTCTGTTCTCAATCTCTCAGTTCCTTCTGAAATTCTCTGATGGGGCTAACTAATCTGTCTTCCCAGGAACACATTTGCTCGGTTTGAATAACTCTTGGATATTGTCCCAGTACTCTCTGTTCCTTGTAATCCACAACTCATAATTCCCCAGAAAATAGAAGCCGCTGGCCCTGTCTGTCTACCCAAAAGGCAGGTCGCGTATGTGTGTGTGTGAGAGAGAGAGACAGAGACAGAGAGAGAATGGTCCCATGCTAAGTTCCTATCAAACCTAAAGCATGACTTGGCTTAAAAATGACAAACATTTAGGGCCTGGGATTGTGACTCAGTGGTAGAGCACTTGCCTCGCACGTATGAGGCACTGGATTCGATCCTCCGCATCACATAAAAATAAGTAAATAAAATAAAGGTATTGTGTCCATCTACAACTAAAAAAAAAATATTTAAAAGAAAAATGATAAATATTCAGCCCAGAGGGCCACTCTGACCGGACATATCTTGCCAAAATATTAAGTGGTCCAAGGAGGGAAATTGGAGGAGAAATCCAAGATACAAATGGACAGGTGTGTGGACATGACCGTGAGGTTGGCTGATAATGTAGAGAGCCTGGGTTGCATGGGAGAAATCTTGCATGCATGAGTAACATGGCTGTCCCTTGGGGACCCTGTCACCGAATGATTATTTCCTTCATGCTGCAGACACACTCCGGATACTTCTCCAGCCTGTACCCCCATCACCAGTTCAGCCCGTTCCCACATCATCACTCTGTAAGTGCCCCTCAGTTCTGCCCAGCTGCCACTCTTCCTGTGCCTAGAGCTGACCCATATGGCCCCTGATTGACTGGCCAAGAGCTGTCTGCTGTGGTTCTGGGCCATCTGGGAGTGCCATGTGTCAGAGCATAAGCATACCAACCTGCCTGGCTCTGCTGGTGCCTCCACATACACCCTGCCACCAGTGAGCAGTCCAGAGGTCAATTAAGAGGCAGTGTTGTGCTAATGAAAGGCTTCAAAGATCTGTGACCAAAGTCTAGCAAATGGGGTTGTCATTCCTTCACATCCCTATATCAGGGACCCCTGGCAACCCTGTCCAGGAGCCTTCTCTCTATCTCAGGGTCCCGGGAGGGGTGAGTTCCCTATTTTCCCGGGCAGTCACCAAGAAGCCTGGTCGGGGAAGGTTTAGTTGCCTTGTGAAATTGCTGCTCCTGGCTGCACAACGGTCTGAGCAGCTTTCATTGCCCCCTAACAGAGTGCCTCAGGACCTTGTCCTTTAATAACTGTTCTGATTTCTTGGGTAAAGATAAAGAAGAAATACCTATCAGAATCACCCAGGTGAACAGACAGCTGTTCACAAACAACCAGTTCAGATGCTCAGGAGGAGCTTGCACATGGACTTCAGTGTCATCCTGCCTGGGTTCAGTCCTATTCTCAGCTGCAGAGCCACAGAAGGATCCTAGTGTGTCCTTTTGGCCTTTTGACCACAGAGCCTTCCCACCTTGGGGCTCACAGAAGGTGCTTGGTAACTATTGAGTGCCTGAGAGAGTGCCCTGTTAGAATATCTTCTGTCTTCTCTTGCCTTTCCAGTATCCAGAGCAGGAGATTGTGAATCTCTTCATCCCAACCCAGGCTGTGGGTGCTATCATTGGGAAGAAAGGGGCACACATTAAACAGCTGGCTCGATTTGCTGGAGCTTCCATCAAGGTAAGGCTGCTTATCCCCATGTCCCTCCCTCCTTGTGCTAGTTCCATGCAACTCTTACAGAATCCCACAGGATCTGGAAAATTTGCTTCAAAGACTATTCCCATCTGCTCCCATCTTTCCTCTTAGTGGAATTAGGAAAAAAAAAAATGTACATGTTTTAATACAACCCAGCCTGATCCTCTTTGGATTTCATTCTCCTCTCAAGAAGATAAAGAAAATGCACAAGGCCCTGGGTTCAATCCCCAGCACCACACAAAAAAAAAAAAAAGAAGAAGAAGATAAAGAAAGGTTGAAGGTTGCTTCTAGGCTAAGGGAATAGACTCAATGCAGCACACGTAAGTGCTTAGCATCTATCAGTGCCTTGGTGCTTTTATTAGTCTGCACTTCAAGGACCTTTAAACTATGAGAAAATAATTAGAATGAAAAAAAAAAAAACTCTTAAAAAAGCAATGATAAAATCATAGATAAACAAAAGCTGATGACATGACCTGATATGAAGCTGGGACTGAGCAGAGAGCCCCTTAGCTTCTTAGTTCATGGAAACAGTTGTGAGCACAGCCATGGCTGCCGTTATAGACCCACATCCTGCCTGCCCGAGTGATCAGAGAAGCTGAAAGGGAAGGATTATTCGACCCTGGTCCTGCTCCAAGCCCAGCTATCAGCTCTGACTCACGGGCAGAATGCTGAGCGTGTCCCAAGCCTCATGAAAACACTTTGGGAAACAGAGTTTCCGTTGTTACGGAAAATAATTTGCTACCATGAGACAACCCGGAATTCCGAACAAGAAGTCTCATGACTTGGAGAGAAAGAATGCTTACACTTTCTCCCCAAGAAGAGCTGGATTTTCTCCCACAGCAAGTGTGCTGGAGAGAAAACAAAAACAAAGGTTCTGGGCAGCGCAGGATAAGGATTGTAGTGAGACCAGGAAGGGATTTTATCTTAGTAAAGTGGTTCCCCTCTCAAGCCTCATTTTTCTCACCTGTAGTTATAGACCCATATCCAAACTAAATGAGACCCCTGAGATGGGGTTCGCAGGAGCCTGTCTCCAGCAGCTTGTCATATGAGATCCTGGCCCAGGTGCCGACAGGCAGGTGCTGGTTACCCCGTTGGGTAGGATGGGGAAAATATAGAGGAGCAATGAGTGGCCGGCTGCACCCTGAGGGCCTTTCCCAGTGTTCAGTGCTTGGTCTGAGGTGCCATGCAGAGGTTGGAATGAGAGTCTCAACTAAAGGGACTTGAGGGATCATCTCTTCAACTCCCTCCTTTATTCAGCTGAGAAGAGAGGAGAGTAGAGCAGCTTGTCAAGGCACCTAAGTGGCAGGACTGGAGCTTAGATACAAACCCCACTGACCTCTGGAATACAGAGTGCCCACTGGGGTCAGCCACAGAAGTACCTCTCCACTTACTGTTGTACATGAGAAATGAGGCCCAGAGAGTTCTGCTGACTTGTCTAAGGCCACAGAGATGAAGGATGTGATGTGCTCAGGTTATCCTATACCTGGTCCAGTGCTTCCCCCCACAGCAACCTTACTGCTCTTTCAGAATCATTCCCAGCAGGACCTCTAGGATAATGAGAGAGTGTGGGGGGAGAGAGAGAGAGATCAGTTCCTTGGACTTTACCTCACAGCATTTTTACAGTCCTATGTCCAAGCAGAGTTGAGTGGTGGTGTGTCACTTTGCTCATGGACTCTGTGCTAAAGACAGAAGGGCTGCACCAGGAAGCAGTCAGGATGGGCAACAGTATTTTTGGTTTAGGATTTTGGGGGGGGGGGTGATATTGTACTGGGGGTTGAACCCAGGGGTCCTCTACCACTGAGCTACATCTCCATCCCTTTTTATTTGAGACAGGGTCTCACTAAGTTGCTGACTCCCAATCTTTCTGCCTCAGGCTCCCTAGTTGTGGAGATTACAGACTTGCACAATAAATGCCTGGCTACTGGGTGACAGTTTTACATGCTGGGTCAAAACCTTCTCCTTCCCCCAGGCCTGCCTCTTTTCATAGCATAAAAAGAAGGAAAGAAAGCCAAGTATTTGTGAAGTTTAAAAATCTGATTTTTGCTAGTTTCCTTTATCTTAGAAGGTCTCTAAACACATCCAGCTCCAGAGTGAGATGAATGGTATCACTAGCTCCACAGATCCCCTTCAGAGGCTGTAACGGGCCACTTTTGATGCTGCCGGGGCAGGGAGAGAACTCCACTCTCATCCACGAGAGTAGAATGCTGGGAGGGGAGTGGGCTGAGCTGAGATTTGGAGATGCCCTGGCTACAGGCAGGAGTTTAGCTCCTTTCACCTGCCTTACCTGCAGAGCATCCCATCAGCTTCTGAATGCCCCAGAAAATGTGGGTGACAGTGTTAGCCAAGGACACTGATTACTGATCCTCGTTCCAACCCCTCAGTCATGTTGCATCTCTAGGTCTGTCTCCTTCAGCCATAAGATAGAGTCCTTCTTCCTGCCCCTCCAGAGGGAGTGAGCCTATGGAATGCCATTCTGATGCTGCTGGAGGACACATGCAGCTTCTAGATATCTGTTCTGGGCTGGTGAATGCTGGGAAGTAGGGCTGTCAGGAGTTTCAGAACCTGAGCAAAGCAGCCACGAGTCACTAAGAAGCAAACTGCGACCCCATAACAGATGATCAGCATGAATCACTAATCAGCCTCTGGCCCTTCTCAGTTTGGGTGTCGTAGAAGCTGGGACTCACTGTGGCTGTGGTCTGGTCTCTCATTTACCCTTTGAGATAAAACCCCAATTTGATGCCAGCTGTGGATCTCAAAGTAGAGGCAGGGCTTCCTGCCTCGGGTCCCAGGGCCAGCCTGTGTGTGGCCTGCCCCTGGATCTGTCTGGTGTATGTGCTGAGGCTGCTGCCAAGAAAGAAAAGGCTGTCCACAGTTAAAGGCAGTCCCCGAGAAACTCAGTGTCGGTCACCTATGTGTCACATTCATTTTCATACAAAGTAATCAAGGCCAGAGATTCAAATGTGTCCCTCCTCCTAGAGCAGAGTGGGATCAGAGCATATTTGAATGTAGGTCTGTCCACAGGAGGAGCCTGGCTTGAAGTGTTTACTAAGAGAAACAAAATCATTTACTAATTTTTAATTTTTTACTTGGTTTGTTTGGGGTTGGAGACAGCATCTTGCCCCATGGCTCAGGTGGCTCTGAAACACCTGGGCTGGAGCGATCCTCCTACCTCAGCTTCCTGAGTAGTTGGGACCACAGGAGCTGCCCCCTGCACCTGGCTGAATTTTTTATTTTTTAAAACTACTTTAAAGCTTTTTGGAAGAAGGCATAATGTGCGAGAAAAAAATATATGTAATAAGGTCTTCCAACAAAAATGCTTGCTGGGTCCGTTGTTCATGTTATAGAAGAGCTCAGACCCACAAAGAACCTTGGGAGTCTGGAGGGGGTCTGAGCTTATATCCATCTTTCACAGGTAAGGGAGGGGAGGAGTTTGCAGAGCCAGGACTGGAACCCAGGTGTCCTGGTTCCTGCTCTGGTGCTGTTGTACTTATGAATGATTTGCCAGAAGGAGACAGTACCGGCCACACCTGTTCTAACTCAGTTGTCACTTACAGCTAACTATATATGGAGCTGGGAGTTAGAACCAGGCTGACTATTCCTGCAAACTGGATTCCAATTTAACACCTCAGCAGACTAGCCGTTCCTTCCCTCTAAGCCCTGGGTGGGTTGGCAGAACTGTAAACCTCCCTATCCCTAGAGTTATTGACTTGTTGGTTATTTCCTAGGATGTGGCTTGGTGAAAGGAGGCCAGTCACTGTTGGGGCACAGGGCAGAGACAGGCAGGAACCGCATACCCAAACTTGATAGTGAGCATTATGGACTTAACTTCCTAAGACCCAGGGTGAGGCAGCGTGGTGTCAAAGTAGCAGGTCCAGAGGCAGAAGCCCTGTTGAGCTACGTAATACTAGCGTGTAGGCCTTCCACCCAGACAAGCAGGAGGGGTTTGACATTAGCATTGTCTTCTTCCCTTGTGACCTGCAGATCGCCCCAGCAGAAGGCCCAGATGTCAGTGAAAGGATGGTCATCATCACTGGACCACCAGAAGCGCAGTTCAAGGTCAGTGTCCTGCAGACTGTGGGCACAGGGAAGCCACCTCAGAGGCATGGTCAGGTTCTTCTTTGGAGGCTCACCATCTGTTTCACTCCCAGCTGCTACTCATAGGTTTCAGAATCATTATTTGTCCCTTCCCAGCTGTCCCCTCTGCACATTTCCCTTTGCTAGAAAGCCCTCCTTCCCTTCTCTCCAAGGAAATAGAGGTCACCTGTTGAAGCCCCATCCAGGTGGTAACTCCTCCATCATGTCTGATTCCTCACCCATGGTTTTGAGGATGACTGTCTCAGACTCATTTGATCATCACCACTCTTCAAACTATGATCATTAACATGGGCACAGGGGGAAAGACATGGTATATTGAAAGTTCTCTGGTGAGGTGTGTGGTGGTGGTGTTGTGGTTTTACCTCTTTTTTCTTTTTTCTTTTTTTTTTTCCTAAAAAAATGGGTTTTCTAAAAGCCAGAAACACATCTTAATTTATAAAAGTATAACCCTATTATAATTTTAAAATTCTTGAAATTTAACAGAGGATAAAGTTAACACATGTGAGAACCATTCAAAACCAATAACCCTTCAACTTGCAAGTAGACAAAATGTGTTATATCCATACAATAGAATATTATTCAGCCTTAAAAAGGAAGGACTAATACCAAACATGCTGTGAATAGGGATGAACCTAGAAAAAAGCATGCCAAGTGAAAGAAGGCAGAAATGAGGGCACATGGGATATGGTTCCATTTATATGAAATGCACAGAGTAAGCAAATTCAGAGACAAAGTAGATTAGTGGTTGTCAGCAAATGGGGATAGGGGTTTTAATTTAGGCAAATGGCTAGATAGATAGTGGTGGTGGTCACACAACATAGTGACCACTGAAGTGTACTTTAAAATGATAAATTTTAGATTGTGTGAATTAGTCTTGTTTTTTTGTTTGTTTGTTTGTTTTGTTTAAGTTAAATAAAGCAAACTCTAGCTTCTTGGCTACATTAACTTCAAAGTAAGACATCAAACAGCAACTCAAACCAAGTGCGGTGGCACATGCCTGCAACCCAGCTACTTGGGAGGCTGAGGCAGGGAATTGCAGCTTCAAGGCCAGCCTCAGCAACTTAGGAGAACCCTGACTCAATATTAAAAAAAAAAAAAAATTAGGGCTGGGGTTGTGGCTCAGTGGCAGAGTGCTTACCTCTCACATGTGAGGTTCTTGGATAATCCTCAGCACCACATAAAATGTCTAACTAAAAAATATTTTAAAAGCATTTAAAGGTCTGGGGATGCGGAATGTGGTAGCTCAGTAGTAGAGCGCTTGCCTAAGCTGCTTGGGTTCTATACCCAGCACCAAAAGAAAAAAAAGCTCAGACTCATCAAATCCCATCACCACCACCTTCACCTTCATCCTTCTCCATTCTTTAATAATTGCACATAGCCTGGCAGGAGGGAGTTAAGAACACCCTGAATTATATGCTTCCCAGTCCAACAAAAAAAAAAGAAAAGAATGCCCTAACAGATTCAATCAACCAAATAATAAATAGGTGCTAGGAATATGGAAATAAGATACAGTTCTGGCCCTTCACCAGTACCTCCAGCGACAACACAACACTTCTAGAGGAGGGGGTCACCTGCAACCCACAAAGACAGAGCATGCTGGGGCACAGGTTTCACAGCACAGTGGCCAATGTAGCAGGCACAAGGACCAGTTCTGTGAGGGCTGAGGCACGCATGTCTGGCCAGAGTGGGGGCAGGGACATAGCATGTCCCATCACTGGATTCTATAGTTCCCACAGCAGCATGAATATCTGCTGACTCAGTCACCAGTCACATTTTTCTCAGGCCCAGGGACGAATCTTTGGGAAACTGAAAGAAGAAAACTTCTTTAACCCCAAAGAAGAGGTGAAGCTGGAAGCCCACATCAGAGTGCCCTCTTCTACAGCTGGCCGTGTGATTGGCAAAGGTGGCAAGACCGTAAGTCTGCTTTGGTTTACTCCATCACCTGGTTGACCTGTCCCTCTGATCCCTGTGGCTACTGTCCCTTGAAATATACAGGGTCCTAGGCTAACAGAGTTTCTCCTGGCATCTGAGCCATTTCACACATGGGAATCTCAGTATTACTCTAGAATTTAGGATCCAGTTCCACAGTGCTGAGCCTAATGCCAAAAACACCAGGTTCCTGTGCCCGGTACCACCGTCCCAGCTCCACTCCCCTAAGACAGGGAAGCTATCTTTTGCACCCTGCACATACAAGCATAGCAGGCAATAAAAGGGTAGGGCTCCACCCAGAGTATCTGCCAGCCTAGTTGGCAGAGAACCAGCTGGGACTCCAGGCCAGAGGCCTGTAGGGTCTGGTGTTCTGCACTCTCCCTCCCGTGGTTCCCATCTTCTGGCTAACTCCCAAACACAGCCATCTGGTACAGCAGAGCTAGCTCAGCAATAGGGTGGAGGACAAGAAGGAAATAATTTTTTAAAAAATTATCTATATTTTCAGTCTGAAGGTGGCAATAACAAAGTAATTTGAAAAGTACAAGAGCTGGGGACATAGCTCAGTGGTACACCATGTGCTTCTTATGTACAGGGCCCTGGGTTCCATCCCCAGTACCACAGGGAGGGGAAAGGAGGGGAGAAAAGGGGAGAGAAAGGAAAGAAGATGCCAAAGCATGAGCTCTGAAGCTTGTAGGAGTGAACAGAGTGGTTTGTTGGACACATGTATGTTCTGGAACACGTCATATTTGTCTAGTGTGGAGATGGCCCCTGAGAAGTTTACAGTAGAGTACATGCTGGCAGGAGGCTGTGTTGGGTGGTAGGACTTGGGGAGGAGGTGTCTACAGTCCTGTGTATGTTTGCTGTTTTTACGAAGTTCTTTCTGTGGAAATTCCTACAGAGGATTCCAAACCAAGTTCTAGTCACTTTTATGCAAAAGAATCCAGTTACATGGTATGCACGTCACTCCCTGTGTCCAGGAATGCAGTCCACATCCCAGGGTGTACACACTGAGCCTAGGCAGAGTTGGAATGTAAGAGACAGAAGAAAACAAATCCAGCAGGGAGTAGAATCCTAAGCCCTGGGATGTCCTATTTGGTTATTGTAGAACCAATCACTGAATTTTTTGTGTCTCCAGACACTGTCCACTAAGACTTGCTGAACCTGCCTGAGTTCAGAATCATGCTAGGGGCCAGAGGAGGGAGAATGAGCCCTCAGGAAGTAACCAGTGTCTTTGGAAAGCAGCAGCAGGGAGGCACAAGGAGCAGCCACAGAATGCAGGAGATGGGTTGAGGTAGGAATGTCACCATTGGCAAGGAGAGAGAATAGCAGCCCAAGGCCAGGAACAGCAAAAGCAAGACTTAATAGCTGGAGTGAAAATGGAAAGCAGGGTGCAGAGTGGGAGCTGATTAGAAGGAAGAGTTTACCGCAGTGAGTCAGACAAGAGGAGGGGTCACCGTTGGTGGGCACCCAGGGAGGGCATTCCAGGAAGAGTGGCCTTCTTACCTGATGAACTGGTTAGCCAGGGTCTCTGTGTGTGCAGAGCTACATTGATGTAAATTCCAGAAACAGAGAACTCAGCCCCAGAAGTAGCCCATGGCATGAGGGTTAGACTCCCTCTCCCTGTCACTGAGCCTCCCAGGGCCCAAATCCACAGACCTCTGGTGGCCAGGCAGGGAAGCTGAGTATCCTAGACTGAAGGAAAGGAGAGGTGTCTCCTCCTTGCTCTGCCCCTTCCCTTTCCCTCCTGGCCTCAGTGTTGGCCTTGATGGGAGATGGAAGCCGCCCAGCCCACTGCCTCTTCTCCCTCCGCAGGTGAATGAACTGCAGAACTTAACCAGTGCAGAAGTCATTGTGCCTCGCGACCAAACACCAGATGAAAACCAGGAAGTGATCGTCAGAATTATCGGGCATTTCTTTGCTAGCCAGGTACCTGTGCTGCGAGGGCCCAGTCTCTTTCCTTTTTTCTGCCTAAGTAGTGGTCTGTCAGGTGGTTGGGATACCCCCCACTCCCACTCCCAGACACACACACACACACACTCACACACACACACACACACACACACGAACCTCTTCCTGCTTCTCCTGGCTCTTCAGGGACTGCCATGCCTACAGGGCGGGGCAGGGGCAGCGCCTATACCTTCTTACTGCTGCTGTCCGCCAGGGATGCTAGGAGAGCCTGAGGAAAGTGGAAACTGTTGAGGCCAGTCCAAGAGGCTCAGGTTCGAGGTCTCAGCAACCTCACCTCCCCACCCAGGCCTCAGTCACAGCCTTGGTCTGCAAGGAGGTACATACCAGGCAACCCCCTCCAGACCCAGGTGCTAGAGTCTCACTGCGAAAGGTTAAATGCTTACCATGCTAGGCTCTTGGATCTGTTTTGCTCTCTCCTTCCTCACCTCATCATTGCATGCTCTCCACGTAGCTGCTTCCCTTTCATATGGAGAGGCCAGCACTGCAGCAAAATGTAGCCTAGTTCTCTTGGATGCTTTTGCTGGTTTGGTTTTGGGAGAGAGTAGTCCCTGTTCTTATCCTAAGCCAGCAAAGACAAGCAGTCTGCGCTCCCTGCGGCCTGCCTGGTGCACTCAGATTTCTGCCTGGGTCTCCTGGAATCAGAGCCCAGGCTATACCCACCTGGGCCCTCAGCACCCCAGGAAAACATCTGAACAGCCAGGCTGCTGTAGTGCATTCTGCAGGCATCTCCCTTGGTTGAGGGTCAGGCTGGGGCTCATGCTTAGTGCTCCAGCTTTTCAGGGTAGTATCTGGGAAAGATGGGTGGTCCTGAGTGCAGCTCAGGTGTATACAGTAGGATCCAGATGCTGTCTGGCCTCTGCAAGACCCTATCATTGGCTGCCTGTTGCTGTGTCCTGGCCTCTGGTCATGAATGGGAAGCTCTTGGGGCTCTACCCGGTTATCTTCCATCCAGCAACCTGGAGTGGAAAGGAGGGGACCTCTGCCACTTATTTCTAGGGAGAAAAAGCCCTGGAATAAGGGATCCAGGGGAGGTAACATCTGAACATCCCACCCTTCCCCAAGTCCCAGACCCTACCCCTCTGTGCATCCTCAGAACTGGGTTCCTTTCTTCCCTTGTCCCCTCCTCTCCCTTGCTGCAGACTGCACAGCGCAAGATCAGGGAAATTGTACAACAGGTGAAGCAGCAGGAGCAGAAATACCCTCAGGGAGTCGCCTCACAGCGCAGCAAGTGAGGCTCCCGCAGGCACCAGCAAACAACGGATGAATGTAGCCCTCCCAACACCTGACAGATGAGACCAAACACAGCCAGCAGATCGGGAGCAAACCAAAGACCATCCTGAGGAATGAGAAGTCTGCGGAGGCAGCCAGGGCCTGCAGAGGCCCTGAGAACCTGGGGCTGAGGAGGGGCACAGGGAAGGCTGGGTTCCCCAGAACCACCAGCCCAGCCACCCACCTTCCTCCCCCAGCTTCTGCAGGCTTCCCAGCCATTCACCTCCCCTCACTCAGATCTCTCCCCCACTCCCATGACGCTATCCCTTTTAGTTGAACTAACATAGGTGAACGTGTTCAAAGCAAAGCAAAATTCACACCCTTTACTTTTTTGTGGAAAATCGTCTCTGTACATGTGTGTACATATTAGAAGGGGAAAGATGTTAAGATATGTGGCCTGTGGGTTGCACAGGGTGCCTGCAGCATTAATATATTTTAGAAATAATATATCAAATAACTCAACTAACTCCAATTTTTACTCAATGATTAATTTTGTTTTCTTTTTTTTTAAAAGAAAGCAGGCTTTTCTAGACTTTAAAGTCTTTGGGAGGTCTAACGGTGTAGAAAGGAACTTTTAGGCCACCCACACAAAATTCACCCAGAGAGAAATCCCGTCGAAGGACACTCATGGCAGTTCTGGATCACCTGTGTCTGTCAACAGAAGGGATACCGTCTTGAAGAGGGGACTCTGTCCCACTTCATCCCTGTCTAGCTCACACACCCATTTCTCTTTGCTTCACAGGTTTTAAACTGGTTTTTTGCATACTGCTATATAATTCTCTGTCTCTCTCTGTTTATCTCTCCCCTTCCTTCCCCCCCTCCCCTGCTCCATCCTGACTCTTTTGAATTCCCTCATCCCACTGTCTGATTCCCTGTATCTACGCACCCCCCAGGCAAAGCAGTGCTCTGAGTATCACATCACACAAAAGGAACAAACGTGAAACACACAAACCAGCCTCAACTTACACTTGGTTACTCAAAAGAACAAGAGTCAATGGTACTTGTCCTAGCATTTTGGAAGAGGAAAACAGGAACCCACCAAACCACCAGTCAACCAAACAAAAATTCCATAAAGAAAGAATGTATTTTGTCTTTTTACATTTTGGTGTATAAGCCATCAACATTCAGTGAAATGATTTCTTTCTTTTAAAAAAAAAATTGTGGAGGAAAACAGCAATTTACACAAGGTTGTTGGCCCAGGGCGTTAAATTTACAGATTTTTTTAACAAGAAAAACACACAAAAAAAAGCTACCTCAGGTGTTTTTTACCTCAGCACCTTGCTCTTGTGTTTCCCTTAGAGATTTTGTAAAACTGATAGTTGGAGCATTTTTTTATTTTTTTAATAAAAATGAGTTGGAAAAAAAATAAGATATCAACTGCCAGCCTGGAGAAGGTGACAGTCCAAGTGTGCAACAGCTGTTCTGAATTGTCTTCCGCTAGCCAAGAACCTATATGGCCTTCTTTTGGACAAACCTTGAAAGTGTTTATTTAGAGAAAAAAAAAAAAAAGATAACAAAGAAAAACAGAGAGAGAAAATATTGGAGATGTCCTGAATTTCAATAGGGTACGCGCCATTAGGGCTTTTTGCGCTAAAGGATGAACATGTACTGGTTTATGTGAACAAGCCATTATACCACCAGACTGCAATGCCAGTTTCCTCTACTGCAAACAGTGTTCTGTGACAAAAAAAAGAAAAAAAAAGAAAAAAAGAAATATATCCAGCTAACAAGATTCTGGTGTCTTGGTGTTTTATTTTACTAAATGTTGTCACAATCACAAAGTCAGCCAAGTCCCAACTCTGAAGGACTTGGGGAAACAAGGTAGTCTGTGCAGCCAGGCCCTGAGAAGCTACTCTGAGGAGGCTTTGTCCACAAAAGCCTTGGGGGAGAAGCTGAGCTAGATCAGTGGTCCATAGACCAGCAGCCTCAATATCACCTGGGAACTTGTTAGAAACAGACTCTCAGGGATGGGCATGTGGCTCAGGGGTGGAGCCCTTGCCTAGCACATTCGAAGACCTGGGTTCCATTCCCCACACTGCAAAAACGAAACAGATTCTGCAGGTCTGCCTTGAATCAAAACTTGTCAGGGTGAGACCTGGTGTCTGCTTCAGCAAGCCCTCCAGGTGATTTCCTGTGTGCTTTTAAGTTTGAGAGCCACAGAACTAGAGAGATGGATTGGCTACATATTGAACTAGGCAAGACAGGTCTCTGTCATTATGTCCAACAATTCAAGGGAACAAGTACTTCACCCTTCATGGGCAGTGTTTGGGGAGGTCAGAGAAGGACAGGAGTCACCTTGGGCTGGAGGGTGGGAGCTGTACCTGGCATGCCTACTGATATACCATGAAATGGTGGGAAACAATATCCTGCTCCATTTATAAGCTAGCTTGTTCATAGACCTATGAGGTCCACCACAGATAGCTGCTAAAAGTCTATGCAGTTTTGAGGACAAAGATCTAATACTTAGGTGCTGTGATATGCTCCTGGAGTACCAGCTACTCTGAAGGCAGAGGGTCTATTGTGCCAGGGTTCAAGGCCAGCCTGGGCAACACAGCAAGACCCCATCTCAACAAAACAGACCTAGTACTTGACTGTCAGAAATGGTCAATTAGGCTTTTGGGGGTGACATTCATAGTACAGCAGAGGCAGATGGTGAACTCATGGGATTCCAGAGTAGCCACGTGCCTCCTAAATCACTTAAAATGGGGCACCCTTGATGCCCCATGCCCTCTCCTGAGTTTCTCATTATTTCCAATCTCGGTGATGCCGATTTCACTTTTTAAGTTTTACAGTGTGTAGATTCCAAGCTATTCCCCCCACTGTTTTTCTCACTGCTATGGCATGAACTTGGACAGGGCCAGATGGTCCCCTCATGTGGAAACCCCTGTACCTGTGGCTCCATGTTGCCCCTCCTCTATTTAGAATTCAAACCCACTTCCCTCTCAGGTGGAAACAAACTCTGGTGGACAGACAGTCCAAGAGAAACCGTGGGGTTCCTGGCAACCAAGGATATTACTGTAAGCCATTCCTTGGGTTGAGGTAGCCATATCAAATGAACAAAGAAAAACACATCTGTAAAGGAAGGACTTCAGGTACAGGCAAATAACCTTGGTAATGACTCTCAAGACTAGACATCAGGGAGGGGAAGAAGTGACACAGGAGCCTCAAAAAAAAAAAAAAAAAAAAAAGAACCCTCTTGTCTCTGTCCCTCTGGTTTCATTCCTTGGCCTTTATTCCAGATGGCAGAATTTCAAGTTTAGCTCCTCAAGTACCCATTTCCAAAATATTTGTCTATGAACCTGTGTGGGAAAGGGAGGGAGGTGCCAAGATGATGCTTAGCTCGCCCTGGTACAAAGCACTCAGATTGTCCTAGGGTTGCAGAAATGAAGGGGAGACCATGTGGAGAGACAGGAGGAACGAGACCAGCTGGCCTTGTTTGTCCCTTGGCAAAGACTTTCTTCTAACGACCCATTTTCAGAGAACACAAATGCTGGGTTATTTGGCACCTGGGCTAGGTGCCCTGGAGCTTCCCAAGGGCAGTGCCAGCATGAGGCCATCGTCTACACAAGTGCATCCAGTCCCATCTCACTGTGAAAAAGAGCTGTTCACCCACATGTGTTGAGAGCCACAGCCGAAGGGGCCCCAGCAAACTTCCAGCTGCCAGCAAACTTCCAGCTGCCGGCTGATGATTGGCTCACAGCGGCCCCAGCAACATCTAGCTGATTGGCTCCTCTGCAGTGATGCTCATTGGGCTGTTTCCCTGCCCTTTCAGACCACGGAGCTGCTCATTGGGGGACTTTTTTGGCTCCGCCCACGTGACCCAGCCAATCGGCCTCAAGAGCAGGAGGATTGTGGGAGGTGGAGAGAGAGGCTTGTGGGAAGCCTGTGGTGGCAGTTGGGGCTCTGAGGATTTTTCCTGAGAGGCTGTTTTGTTTGGCGTGTGTGGTTCTAAAAATAAAGTTAGTTTCTTTTGACAAGTGGCTCCTGATTGTGCCCAGCCAGACTGCGGCATTTGGTGGCTCGCACGGGGAGCGACTGAGGGTAAGTGAAACTGCTCGCCCCTGAGGGCAGGGCGAGAGGATGGGTAGCCATTTTAAGATTCCTCTTTTATTTTGCTTCACTTTTGTTTTAAGTTGCCTGTCCCTGGAGATGAGTGAGACGGAAGAAAAACCACTCACATCTGAGGAAAAACTATTTACGTCTGAGGAACAGATAGGGAGAAAGGACGGATGCACATGTCAGGAGGATAGAAAGGCTATAATGACTTTTTGTTGTTCCCTTTTTATTTCATTCTGTCTCAGTTTTGTTTGGCGTCATCTTGTTGGGTTGTATTATAGTAGAAATATGGGATCAGAAATTAGTAAAAAACAAACTGAAAGAGTGTTAAGTAAATTGTTAGAGGAAGGAGGCATCTCAGTAAAATCAAGAACAGTCAGGGCATACGTTGATACAATACAAAAATGTAGCCCATGGCTTTTTAAGGAGGAGTTGTTAAATATATCACAATGGAACCATCATGGTGAAGATTTAAAAAGAATAGAAAAGCAAAGCCCAGGGACTCTGCCAGTTGGCACATTGCCATTGTGGACGTTCGTATCTTGTTTGCTTAGTCCAAAGCCTTCAGTTCAGACAATGGTAGAGGAAGGAGAAGACATATTGATTCAAGTAAAAGAGAAGGTCTCTCAAGTTAGTCAGACAGAGGAAAAGATTCAAGTGAAAGAGAAGGCCTCTCAAGCTAGTCAGACAGAGAAAGAAAGTGTAAAACAGAAAAAGCCATCAGGGGGAAAGTTACAACAGGAGACTGCTACTAACACCTTTCTATCACCAGAGGTTGTAAGTGTCCAACTAACAAGGCCACCTCCATATGCTGGGAGGTCCCCAACCCCCACAGTTGATAGTTGGGATCCTGAGACAAGATCTCAAATATTAACATGCCCTGTATTTGAGGCAGGAAGGCAGCGAGTTTACCATGTTTTAAATTTCAAAACAGTGAAGCAGCTAAAAGAGGCTGTAACAACCTATGGTCCTCAAGCACCCTTCACTGTAAGCATGGTTGAATCCATTAACAACTTGAACATGACGCCAGCAGATTGGGCTAATATGTGTAAAGCTGTGCTAAATGGAGGACAATACCTGTTATGGAAGGTTGCCAATGAGGAATTTTGCAAGGAGACAGCTAGGCGAAATGCAGCAGCTGGTTATCCTCAGAGAAATCTAGATATGTTGTTAGGAAAGGGACCTTATGAGGATCAGCAGCAACAAATTGCATATGATCCTGGTGTATATGCACAAATTGCTGCAGATGCAATTAAGGCATGGAAGACTTTACAAGGACATGGAGGTTTACAAGGTCAATTATCTAAGGTAATACAAGGAGCTAATGAACCTTATGCTGAATTTGTAGATAGGCTTATTCAAACAGCTACCAGAGTTTTTGGAAATACAGAACAAGCAATGCCATTACTAAAACATATGGCTTATGAGCAAGCGAATCGTTGGTGCAGAGATATCATTAGACCATGGAAACATGAAGATTTAAACACATATATTAAATTATGTAGAGACATTAATGAACAAGAGCAAGTCGTGGCAGCTGCAGTAAAACAGGCTTTAGATGCCAGAGACATTAATGAACAAGGGCAAATTGTGGCAGCTGCAGTAAAACAGGCTTTAGATGCCAGGCCAAGAACATGCTACAATTGTGAACAAACAGGACATTTTAAAAGGAATTGCCCCATTGGAGGAGGGTTTAACAAAACTAGGTATCAAAGGAGTAGAATACCAGGTATTTGCCCACGATGCCGTAGAGGGAGACATTGGGCTAATGAATGCCGTTCTCAAACCACCATAGAGGGTACTCCATTATCAAAAAACGAACAAGGACCAGGTGTTTATCCACGATATCGTGGAGAAAGGCATCGGGCTCCATTGCCAAAAAATGGACAGGGGGGCCCAATGCTCCAGGGCCCCAAACCACAAATATACGGAGCACTGGAGGAACCCAGCAACCCCATCAGGGTAGTGCCCAGGACACATTGTCCATCAGATCCCTCATCAGACAAACCAGAGGGAGCGCAGGGTTGGACATCTGCGCCTCCGCCAGAGCAGTACTAACTCCAGAGATGGGAGTTCAAATCATTCCCACAGGGGTGAAAGGACCTCTTCCCAAAGGAACAGTAGGCTTATTATTGGGACGCAGCTCTTCTACTCTAAAAGGACTTATGATAAGTCCTGGGGTAATTGATCCCGATTATGAAGGTGAAATAAAAATTATAGCCAGTTCTCCAAAGGGTATATCAGTAATTTCACCAGGAGATAGAATAGCACAGTTACTAATAATACCCAGCCTACATGATAAATTTCCAAAATTTATCATGGGTTGCAGAAATGAAGGGGAGACCATGTGGAGAGACAGGAGACAGGAGGAACCAGACCAGCTGGCCTTGTTTGTCCCTTGGCAAAGACTTTCTTCTAACAACCCATTTTCAGAGAACACAAGTGCTGGGTTATTTGGCACCTGGGCTAGGTGCCCTGGAGCTTCCCAAGGGCAGTGCCAGCATGAGGCCATCGTCTACACAAGTGCATCCAGTCCCATCTCACTGTGAAAAAGAGCTGTTCACCCACATGGACTCAGAACATTACAGACATAGTAGTAACTTCTTCAGCTAGAAACCTCCAACTCTCTCTCTTTTTTTTTTTTTTAAGAAAGAGAATTTTTAATATTTATTTTTTAGTTTTCAGCAGACACAACATCTTTGTTTGTATGTGGTGCTGAAGATCAAACCCGGGCCGCATGCATGCCAGGCGAGCGCGCTACCGCTTGAGCCACATCCCCAGCCCAACTTTCTCTGTCTTGACAAGACTTCCTAACATTCCAGAAAGTCCTAATTACACGTGATTTTACACTAAAGAAAAATAAAATGATAGCTGTTAAATGGAGACTAAGCTCATTAACCTACACTAATGAAAGCATTTAATCATTAGCCTACACCACTCGGCCCCTCCCCACTGTTGGATCAAACCCCTTGGATCTATGACCCACCGCAGTCTAACTTGCTAACATCTCACCAGACGAGGCAATCAGTCCTGACTTTTGTCCTGCCGGTTCCCCTCAGCTCCCACCCGTGCCACTCTTGACTCTTTGAGCATGAACTTGGGAAGGAATGGTAGTAGAATTCGGGGACAAATCAGAAGATGATTTCAGCACAGAGGGAGAACTTTAAAAATATTGAGAATTGATAGAACAGTTAAAAACATAGAGGGATTTCACCAAAGAATCAAAGGAAAGATTGAGCCCTAGACAGGAAAAGGGCAACGTGATAGGGACAGGAGGCAAGGGGGGAGAAACACTGGATTTCTCAGGGCAAGTGGAAAAATTGGCATCTGGATGATTCAATGAGCAGCTCAAGAAGGAATAAGGACTTGGAGAGTGTGAAAGGATTTGGCCTACACTTATTCCTACAGGCTTAGGAAGGATGTGAGTCACAAGAGTTCTCCCCATGTGTCTTTTTATGAAAGTATTTCCTAGTATTAGAAAGCCTACCCTTAAGTTTCTCTGGCCCACTACTGCTAAGGCTGAATAACAGTGCTAACATATTCCCAGGATGCTGTCAATTGCTGCTGCCCTTCATTTCCTCTCCTCACTCCCCTAACGTGCTGATGAATAGAAATGTAAGATGTGTCCTATGCAGGTTAATTTTCTACTCTAGCTCATACCACCCACATAAGGTCACTGTCTTTCTAGAAGTCATGATTGAGTTGTTCTTAACAGCTCTTGCTTCCTCAGAAAGAGCTGGTACCAGGGAAGAGCCTCAGACAAAATTATATTCTAATGACCTCAAGGTCCCAGTATTATGTTATAAAACAGCAATTAGGTCATGGATTGAAGGTGCTGGGTTTTTTCCCACTAGTAAACTTTGGGACACTGCCTCAATGCTCTCTCAGATGTGGCTGACAATAAACAATGAAGAATATTTCTGTTTGCATCAAATAACCTCTAGTGATCAAGGCAAACTCTGAGTGAAAAACTAAAATCAAACTAATCCTTATCTTAATTTACCTGTAATTTCAATGACTTCCAACATGAATTTTAATAATCTCCACTACTAACTATGCGGTTCCAAGACTACTTACAGAACCCTCTGTGAACTCAGTAAATCCTGTTCTCGATTCTGGATTCCCTGAATCTTGTTAGCAATGTTCCTTTTCACATTTCTCACTGAATATCAAGAAAAAATGAAAGCTTCATAGCACCAAATACAGACTCAAAACACCAAACATCTGAATACCAAAAAGCAAGAGAAATTGGCAAAGATTAGAAATTAAGCAGAACAGGAAAAAGAAACCTTCAGTGCCACCAGGTCTGAAACCACTGTGAAAAAAACAGAAATGTACCTTTTCCAACTCAACGGTGAAGGGAAGGGAGGTGCTTACACCTTCTCACTTCCTGCTGGAAGGGATGTAGACGTGGAGTTGGGAGTCATGGAGAAGCTGGAACAGCCATTGCAATCCACAAAACAGAAGCCAAGTGTCCAGGATGGCTCCTGACACTGAGAAGCTGCCACGTCATTGCTGCACTGCCCAGACTCAAATTGGTAGAGAGAAAAAATTTTATCTTGAAGCCACCATTATTAGGGTTTTTGTTCTAGCAACAAACCAGCATCAAAATGCAGCCCAACAAAAATGTTCAGACCTAAACAGATTCTGGCATAGTTTTTGGATAGAATACAAATTCTAATAGGCTTACAAAAAAAAAAAAAGTTTTTCAAAATAAAAAAGCAAAAAGCAAGCTAGTTGCAGATCTCTCTGTTCTACTGTAAGTGACAGAAAACAAGTTTTAGAAGACTGTGATTCAAGAATTTGAATTGTCCTTCATGGGTAAAAGCTACAGAAAAATTCTTATTTGCAAGGATCCAGATAATTTAAATGCCTTTCTTAAATAAAATTATATGAAAATAATTTCTACGAACTGAAAAATAAAGCCGAAGGAGATTCATATTAAAAAAAGACTTAAAGCATTAAAACTACTTTAATTAAACTAGAAATGTTCAAGTTATTGCAAATCTGATTATAATGACTAAATTTACAACTTAATTTAACTATCAAAAATCACCTTTTGAGAGGAAGTAAAATATATTAGTAATAATAAATCTCAAAAATAATGTGTAAATAAGGACCAAAAGACATACAAAATGTACAGGGAACAGCAAGGGTTGAAGGGGGGGTGGCCAGGATAGTGGCACAGGCCTGTAATCATAGGAACTTGGGATGCTGAGGCAGGAGGATCACAAGATTGAGGCCAGCCTCAGCAATTTAGTGAGACCCTACCTCAAAAACAAAAAAGACTGGGGATATAGCTCAGTAGTAGAGCTCCCCTGCGTTCAATCCCCATTACTACAAAAACAATTAAATAAAACTATTCTCACTGCAAATCTTTAGAAATAGTTTAAAAATAAAAAGCACTGTAAAAATCTTAAATTCCATTTAGAGGCCTTGTTAATAGTTATGCTGGTATTGATATTTTTTGAAACTAAAATAGGTATACCTTAGGGAAAATAATTACATTGATGTAGTTAGTGACCAAGATTTTCAGTATTACAGTATAAGATCAAGAAAAACCTTGGGTCAGGCTTGGTGGTGCATGCCTATAATCCCAGTGGTTCTGGAGGTTGGGTCAGGAGGATTGCAAGTTCAAAGCTAGCCTCAGCAAACGTGAGGCACTAAGCAACTTTGTGAGACACTGTCTCTAAATAAAGTACAAAATAGGGCTGGGGTTGTGGCTGTAGTTGAGTGCCCCTGAGTTCAATCTCGGAAGGAAGGGAGGAAGGAAGGAAGGAAGGGAGGGAGGGAGGGAGAGAGGAAGAAGGGAGGGAGAGAGAGAGGAAGAAGGGAGAGAGGAAGAAGGGAGAGAGAAGAAGAAGGGAGGGAGGGAGGGAAAGTCCTTGGAAGCCAAGTGTGGTGGCACATGCATATAATCCCAACAACTTGGGAGGTGAGGCAGGAGAATGGCAAGTTTGAGACCAGCCTGAGCAATTTAGCAAGATCCTGTCATAAAATGAAAAATAGAAAGGGCTAGAGATGTGGTTACTCACCCCTGGGTTTAAGCCCCAGTACAAAAAAAAAAAAAAAAAAATGAGGAGAAAGAGGAAAGAACTTTGTCTTATATTTGAAATGGAAGACATTAAAACAATTTTTTTTAATTCAAAGAAAATCATTTCCTAGTCTGTTGCAAAGACTTGGGAGAACAAATAATCTGGTAGAAATTAACATTAGTAGTGTGCCTTAATTCTAGAATTTCTCACTAAAAGAAATCAGGACACCAACAAGAAATGGCCAGGAAATGTGTAAGATAAGCTTTAACTGTGCTAATAAACAATTAAAAAGGGCTGGGGTTGTGGCTCAGCGGTACAATGCTCGCCTAGCATGTGTGAGGTCCTGGGTTTGATCCTCAGCACCACATAAAGAGAAATAAATAAAGGCATTGTGTTCGTCTACAACTGAAAAAAATTTTTTTTAAATGATAAAAAAGAATAATTACAGGCTGGGAATAGAGCTCAGTGGTAGAGTACTTGCATGGCAGGTAAAGAAGCCCTGGGTTAATACCCAGCACCATAAGAAAATTACATTGACTCAAAACAACATGTATCCCTCCCTATGTAAATTACATTTCAAGGTAACCAGATAACCAGTTTTTCTTTATAAGCTGGGTGTGGTGGTCCATACCAATAATCCTAGCAGTTTGGGAGGCTGAGACAGGAGGATTGTAAGTTCACAGCTGCCTCAGCAATTTAGCAACACCCTGAGCAACTCAGTGAGACTCTGTCTTTAAATAAAATATAAAAAGGGCTGGGGATGTGGCTCAGGGGTTAAGCACCCTCGGGTTCAATCCCCAGTACTAAAAAAAAAAAAAAAAAAAAGAAGAAAAGAAAAACAATTTCTTTAGAGAACAGTTCAGGCTACTGATCACAGAAGGGATGTGTTTTCATCAGCTTTTTGTTGCTGTGACCAAAAGAACTGACAAAAATAATTTTAGAGGATAAAAAGTTTATTTGGGGTTCATGATTTCAGGTCTCAGTCCATAGGTGACTGACTCCATAGCTCTGGGTCCCAGTGAGGCAGAACATCATGGTTCTAGAAGCGTGTGGCAGAAGAAAGCAGCTCAGGATGTTCCAGTCAGGAAGCAGAGAGAGCTTGGAAAACAAAATATATACCCTAAAGGCACAGCCCCAGTGATCTACCTCCTCCAACCACACCCTACTTGCCTGCAGTTACCACCCAGTTAATCTAATGCATCTATGTGGATTAACACATTGATTTAGGTTAAGACTCTCATTACCCAACCATTTTACCTTTAAACTTTCTTGCATTGTCTCACATATGAACTTTCAGGGGACACCTCATAACAGGATGATAGAATTAGACAATCACCATTTTATACTTCTAAATGAAATAAAAGATCATCAAATAAATTTAAAACCATATGGAGAAAGATTTATAGGAAACAAGTTGAAGAGTTTAGGCAGACACTGATCAGTCTTAAACACCAATAAATGGAACAGCCTGAGGTGGGCTCATGAGGCAGTAAAACAAGATCACTAATTATCCTTGCTGAATAAATTAAACCTGTGTGTTAGCTTTCTGCTTCTAAGACAAAACACCTGAGAAAATCAATTTAAAAGGTATATTTTGGCTCATGGTTTCAGAGGTTTCTGTCCATGATCAGTTCATTCCATTGTCTTGGACCTGCAGTGAGGCAGAAGAACATGATAGGGAATGTGTGGTTCCACACACGCCAAAGAGGAAGGGGCGGGACCCAAATATCCCCTTCAAGTGACCTAACTTCCTTTCCCTAGACCCATTTCCTAAATGTTGCACCACCTCCTAATAGCACCATCAACTGGGGACAAAGCCTTTAGCTTACAGGACATTTAAGGTGGGACATTTAAGATCCAAATCATGACCACCTGAATCTCAAGCCTTTAAATGAGAACTTATCAATTTACATGAAATACAAGGGACAAAGGAATCAATCACTGCCAAAGAGCTGTAAGTCAAACCTATTATGTAGGATGTTCTACAGGAAAGCACTTTCTGAAAAAAATAGTATAAAGAAGGAAACTGTTATTGAATAAAAGAGATTAAAGAGATAGAAATCTGGGTGGTGGCCCACTGCTGTAGTCCCAGTTACTGAGACCAGTCTGGCAACAGAGACCCCTGTCTCAAAAAAAGAGGTGGGGGGGACATAGTTGCCATAGGCAATGTACAGATTTGACTCCTGTATTACCTTCCTGAGACTGCTATTAACAAATTAGTACAAATTTGCTGGGTTGCACATGACTAAGATACTCAGAGGTCACTCTAGGGGAACTGGGCTGCGCGAAATAACCACACGAGAAAGAGAAATACCTTTTCCTTTGGGGGTGCTGTGATGGCTCCTCTGACCTTAAGTGTCCCCAGAAAGAGAGAGAGCAGGCGCTGACCCCTTTTATTGAGGAGAAGCTATTCAAATGAGGCAAGGGTCAAGTTTCAAGGGACTGAGTCTAACTTTATGGTGTCTGCTGTCAGCAGGTTGACTGACATCTAGGAAGGCCACACCCAAGGGCAGAGTAAGAGAAGAAGACACACAAAGGGTGTTTCCATGGAACATTTTATCCCAAACAGGGCAAGGGGTTAATATCACAAAGGAACAGGTGAGCATAGCTCCACCCATGGGGATTTAGGAAGGCCTGCCCATGCACGAAGACACAGTCGCTCGCACCCTAAAGATCGGGGCTATCCAGATCACAGCATGACCACCGATGCCGCACTGGTCAGCAGGGGAGTCAGACACAGTCATGTGCTAGTTTGGCCTCCCACACAAATTTATGGGGCTGAGGTTGTGGGTCAGTGGTAGAGCATTTGCCTAGCATGGGTGAGGCACTGGGTTCAGCACCACATATAAATAAAAGTCCATCAACAACTAAAAAATATTTTTTAAAAAAATTAGTAACAAATTTAATGGCTTAAAACACTTCATTCTCTCCCAATTCTAGCAGTAGAAATCTGAAATCAAGGTGTTGATAGGGCCTTGTTCCCTTTTAAGGCTCCGAGGAGGATTCATTTCTTGCTCCTTCCAGCTCTGGTGTCTCCAGGCTTCTTTGGCTTGTGAGTAATGTCTCTCCAATATCTGGCTCTTCCTCTTCTGCAGAAGCAGGGCTGTAGCTCAGTGGCAGGTATTTACCTAGCATCGCACCAGGGCCTAGGTTTGAGCCTAGCACCGCAACAACAGAAGCCTGCTTTCTTATAAAACCTGTGATTATGTGTAGGTCTCTCTCAAGTAATCCAAGAAAAATGCTTTTCTCAGGATCTCAAATTATATCTTTTATCATACAAGGTAATACTTAATATTCCCTCTGCCACATAATGTAATATCCACAGGTTCTAGGGATTAGAATGTTGACTTGTTTTTTGGTGGCCACCTTCCAGCCCACTACCTATCCTAATTATAAGAACAAAACATTCTTTTCCAGTACTGTGATCCAACCCAGGGTCTGGCACATGCTAGGCAAGCGCTCTACCACTGAACTATTCCTCAGCCCCTAAAATACTTTTTAAACAAACAGGGAGATGAGAATATGAAACGAGCATCAGATGATTTTAGCAAATTCTTATTTTGTTACATGTGAAATGACAGGAGTTTCTCTCTCTCTCTCTCTCTCTTCTTTTTTAGTTATAGTGAAGGAGACATTCTGAAGTATTTGGTTAGAATAACATGATGTTTGTTATATCAGAATTTTGTTTTAAATTATTGCAAACGAGGGCTGGGAGTGTGGCTCAGTAGAGTGCATGCTTTCCATGTGCACCAAAAAGAAACAAAACCCCAAATCCTCCAGATCTGACCATTTCCCATGGAAAACATAAATAGGTGAACCAAGATTTAGCCACATTTTCATAACTGCTGAAAGGGCTGGAGTACATAAATGTTCATTATGCTTTCTCTACCTTTTTGTGTCTTGAGATTCCCATAAAAGTCTTTTTTGTATAGTAGCTGAAAAAGATACAATTATCTACTGAGGATCCAAGATGGTGGGCTAGAGAGAGGCTGCATTCTGTGCTGCTCCATGACCTGGGATCAAGTAGGAGTTATTAGAGGACCCCTGACAGCTGTTCCCACACAGGAATCACGGCCTCTGTGCCCACGCAGGTCTCCGGGCCTCAGCTTCAGCACAGGACTCCTGGGCACTTGCCCATGCAGATCCTCCAGGTGACTGAGCAGGACCTCCGGCATCAGCACCCCCGCAGGACCTCCGGCCACCACTCCTGTGTGGACCCCCATCTACCAACGTGGGGCTGTCCCAGTCACCTCCATCTGGAGACACTGCAACCACTGCCATAGTCCTCTACGCGCAGTAGCCTGCACCTGGGGACAACACACAGCGTCTGGGGACAGTGGCAAGGCACAACACTGCATGCCCCAGAGCTGCATCTCTGAACATGCCGCCTAATACCACCACCTGGCCCAACTGGACCTGACACCCCATCGCTGAAACGAGCCACCTCTATCTTGGGACACCTTTGTCACCATCTTTAGTTGGGCAACTCCCAGCTTGGAACAGGGGCTAGGGCCTAGAAGCAATATCAAGGTACCTATCATCCCCAACTGCCTCCTCTCCCTGGCAGCTGCTAACTGGGCACAGTGCATGCGGCTTCACGGCTGTGCCATAGCATGCAAAACCTGGTCATGAACTGCCCACTACAAAACAGCTCTCCGCAGCAGGTGCGCAGCCCCCAGAGCGCAGCCCTCAAGACCCCTGGAGAGAAAGGTTCCTGATTAGGAAGCAGAAAGGGAGGGGATGAGTGAGATACAGTTAAGAGACTAGAGACCAGGAATTGTGACGTCTACAGGTGATGCCCACATCACACCTGTGGATCCCAAAGGAGATCCTTGGGGTACAGTTTCCAATTGGGGACTGGCAAGTGCTATACCCACCCCACCTCCAGGATCTCCGCCCCCAAAACCAACTCTCCCATCCTAATAACCTTCACCATCCTGAGGGTGGAGATACCAGCAAACAACAGGCAACCCCACCTATTGGATGAGAAGGGAAGCAGGAAAGATACTGATCTCCAATAGAAACCATCCTTATAGCTTCTTCAAGATTTGTTTTTCCTCTCTTCTCCTGCCCTCACATCCCCAACATTCGTAAAACCAAATACTTTTCATGAATTAGGCTACTGAGGACTTGGATGTCTGAATAGTATATTATAGTTGTGTATGTTCTTTTATCTCCCATTTTTACATTTTTAATTTTCTTAATATTTCTTTGGTTTTTTACTCCCTCTATTGTCTTCCCACTTACTTGTCTCCCCCAAATAACTTTCTCTTTCTTCTCCTGCTACTTCTTTTGTTTTTTTTTTTTAAAAAAATCTTTATTTTATTTACTTATTTTTATGTGGTACTGAGGATCAAACCCTGTGCCTCACGCATGCGAGGCAAGCACTCTACCACTGAGCTACAACCCCAGTCTCAACTTCTTTTTATAATATTTATTTTTTAGTTTTAGTTGACACAATACCTTTATTTCACTTATTTATTTTTATGAGATGCTGAGGATCGAACCCAGGGTCTCGCACATGCAAGGCAAGCGCTCTACTGCTAAGCCACAACCCCAGCCCCCTCCTACTGCTACTTCTTTAGATTCCTCTTTCATACTTCCTAAGATCTAATAGCTCTATATCCTCACCTCTTACCCCCTCAACATCTCATCTTATACCTCACCCCCAGTTCTTTATCCTTCATCAGAAACTGTAGCCCCTTTTGCAAACCTACTATTTATATTATAGATAATAATCGAACTCTCCATTTCTGTGTATTTTGATAAAACTGTAAAAATCTTAATAGCAGTTATTTGGTTTAAGGCTGTATATTATTTGTATTGGGATCTGTTAATACCTTAAAGGAGAGATATTGGAATTCTGCAGGGACACCGTAAACCTATAGGGTAAAAACTGTAACACCTCAGATCTGCAATGCTAGAAGGGAAGATACATGAACAATATGAAAAATCAAGGGAAGAATGTGCCCAAACAAACGAAGATACTATATTATTAGAATCCATGGCCAGCACAACAGAAGAAATGACATGGAGTTCAGGATGTACATAATTAAAATGTTTTGTGAATTAAAGGATGATATAAGAGAGCAAATATAGGCAGCAAAAGATCATTTTGATAAAGAACTACATAAGCAAATACAGAAAGCAAAAGATTACTTCAGTGAGGAGACAGAGGTTGTAAAAAAAAAAAACAAAAAAAAAAAACAGAAATCCTTGAAATGAAAGAAAAAAATAAACCAAATTAAAAACTCAATAGAAAGCACCACCAACAGATTAGATTACTTGGAAGACAGGACCTCAGACATTGAAGACAAAATATATAATCTTGAAAAGAATATTGACCACATGGTAAATATGGTAAGAAACCATGAGCAGAACATTTAAAAATTATGGGATAACATAAAAAGACCAATTTAAGAATTACTGGGATAAAGGAAGGCACAGAATTACAAACCAAAGGAATGAACAATCTATTCAATAAAGTAATAGCAGAAAAATTTCCAAACATGAAGAATGAATTGGAAAATCAAATATAAGAGGCTTACAGGACATCAAATGTACAAAATCACAACAGATCCACACCACAAGAGAAAGGAATTAGATTACATATAGGGGGAAAACAATTAGGATATCTGCAGATTTTTCAACCCAGACCTTGAAAGCTAGAAGATCCTGGAAAAACATATACCAAGAAGATTACCACTAAATAGGGAAGAGAGGTGGGAGGGAAAAAGAGGGAGAAGGGGAGTTGCAAGGAAAATGGAAGGAGACCCTCATCATTATACAGAATACATGTATGATGTTGTGAGGAGAAAAAGAAAAAAAGTGTGTCAAATTATATTGGATAGAGAGAAATGATGGGAGGGGAGGGAAGGGGAAGGGGGGATAGGAAGGGTAGCAGAATAGAATAGACATTATGATTGCTGTATGTATATAGGTGACTCTATGACCAGTATGATTCTACAATCTGTACAATCTGAAAAATTAGAAATTGTACCCCAATTGATTCAAATGTATGAATTGCCAAGATCATTGTAATGTCATGTGTAGCTAATAAAAAAAATAAAAATAAAATATAAAACTGTGGAAAAAAACAAAAAAACATATACCAAGCTCTGAAAGAAAATGGATACCAGCCAAGAGTCTTACATCCAGCAAAATTAAGCTTTAGATTTGATGATGAAATAAAAACCTTCCATGATGAATAAAAGTTAAAAAGAATTTACAACTAAAAGCCTACACTACAGAACATCCCCAGCAAAATATTCCAAGAGGAGGAAATGGGGAAAAAAAAAAAAAAACAGGGCTGGGGATGTGGCTCAAAGGTGGAGCATTTGCCTAGCATGCATGAGGCACTGAGTTTGATCCTCAGCACCACATAAACGTAAAATACAGATATTGTGTTCACCTATAGCTAAAAAATAAATATTAAAAATAACAATGAAAATCAGCAAAGGGAGGTATTACACTAAAGGAAAAACCAATCAAAGGAGAAACCAAGTCAAGTTAAATACCAAAAATAAGCAAAAATGACTGGGAATACAAATCATGTCTCAATAATAACCCTGAATGTTACTGGCCTAAACTCACTAATCAAAAGACACAGACTGGCAGATTGGATTAAAAAAGAAAGAAAGAAAAAAAAAAAAGACCCAACAATATGCTGCCTTTAAGAGACTCATCTCATAGGAAAAGACATCCACAGACTGAAGGTAAAAGGTTGAGAAAAAACATATCACTCACATGGACTGCAGAAACAAGCAAGGGTTTCCATCCTCATATCAAAAAAAAGTAGACTTTAAGCCAAAGTTAATCAAAAGAGATAAAGAAAGACATTTCATACTGCTCAAAGGAATCATACATCAATAAGACATAATGATTATGAATATATATGCCCCAAACAATGGAGCATCTACCTTCATCGAACAAACTCTCCTCAAGTTTAAGAGTCAAATAGACCACAACACAATAATTCTAGGTGACTTTAACACACCTCTTTCACCACTGGATAGATCTTCCAAACAAAAGCTAAACAAAGAAACAATAGAACTCAATAATACAATCAATGATTTAGACTTAACCAACATATATAAAATATTTCATTCATCAATGAGTAAATACACTTTCTTCTCAGCAGCACATGGATCCTCCTCTAAAACAGACCATATATTATGCCACAAAGCAACACTTAGCAAATACAAAAAGGTAGAGATACTACCCTGCATTCTATCAGATCATATGGAATGAAATTAGAAATCAATGATAAAATAAAAAAATAGAAGCTACTCCAACACCTGGATATTAAATAATACGCTATTGAATGAACAATGGGTTGCAAAAGACATCAAAGATGAGATTAAAAAATTCTTAGGGGTAAATGAGAACATGGATACAATATATCAAAATCTCTGGGACACTATGAAGGCAGTACTAAGAGGAAAGTTCATTGCATGGAATTCATTCCTTAAAAGAAGGAAAAGTCAATAAATAAATGACCTAACTTTACATCTCAAAGCACTAGAAAAAGAAGAACAAATCAACACGAAAAGCAGTAGAATACAGGAAATAATTAAAATCAGAGCTGAAATCAATAAAATTGAAACAAAAGAAACAATTGAAAAAATTGACAAAACAAAAAGTTGGTTCTTTGAAAAAATAAATAAAATTGATAAACCCTTAGCCATGCTAACGAAGAGAAGTAGAGAGAAAACTCAAACATCCATGATGAAAAAGGAAATATCACAACAGACACTACAGAAATACAGAAGATAATTAGAAATTATTTTGAAAATTTGTACTCCAATAAAATAGAAAATACCAAACGCATTCACAAATTTCTAGAATCATATGATTTGCCCAAACTGAATCAGGATGATATACACAAGTTAAATAGATCAATTTCAAGCAATGAAATAGAAGACGCCATCAGAAACCTACCAGCCTAGAAAAGCTCATTACTAGATGGATACACAGCTGAATTCTACAAGACCTTCAAAGAAGAACTAATACCAATACTCCTCAAATTATTTCATGAAATAGAAAAAGAAGGAACACTTCCAAACTCATTCTATGAGACCAATATCACCCTGATTCCAAAACCAGACAGAGACATGTCAAAGAAAGAAAACTTCAGACCAATATCTCTAATGAACATAGATGCAAAAATTCTCAATAAAATATGGGCAAATTGAATACAAAAACACATCTAAAATATAGTGCACCACAATCAAGTGGGGTTCATCCCAGGGATGCAAGGTTGGTTAAACATACGGAAATGAATAAATATAATTCATCATATCAACAGACTTAAAGATAAGAATCATAGGATCATCTCAATAGATGCAGAAAAAGCATTTAACAAAATACATCACCCCTTCATGTTCAAAACACTAGAAAAACTAGGGATAACAGGAACATATCTCAACATCGTAAAAGCTATCTATGCTAAGCCCCAGGCCAACATCATTCTAAATGGAGAAAAATTGAAAACATTCCCTCTAAAAACTGGAACAAGACAGGGATGCCCTCTTTCACCACTTCTATAACATAGTTCTTGACACACTAGCCAGAGCAATTAGATGAAAAAAAAAAAAAAAATTAGCGATATGGATAGGAAAAGAACTCAAACTATCACTATTTGCTGACAACATGATTGAATACCTAGAGGATCTAAAAAATTGAACCAGAGGCCGGGAGTGGTGGCACACGCCTGTAATCCCAGCGGCTCGGGAGGCTGAGACAGAAGGATCACGAGTTCAAAGACAGCCTCACCAAAGTGAGGTGCTAAGCAACTCAGTGAGACCCTTTCTCTAAATAAAATACAAAATAGGGGATGTGGCTCAGTGGTCAAGTGTCCCTGAGTTCAATACCTGGTACCCACCCCCCAAAAAAAATTCCACCAGAAAACTAGAACTAACAAATGAATTCCACAAAGTAGCAGGATATAAAATCAACACACATATATCAAAGGCATTTCTGTATATCAGTGACAAATCCTCTGAAAGAGAAACTAGGAAAACTACCCCATTTATAATAGCCTCAAAAAAAAAATACTTGGGAATCAACTTAATGAAAGAGGTGAAAGATCTACTTAATGAAAACTACAGAACCCTAAAAAAAAACAAAACAAAAACAAAGAAGACCTTAGAAGATGGAAAAATCTCCCTTGTTCTTGGATAGACAGAATTAATATTGTCAAAATGACAACACTACCAAAAGCACCATACAGATTTAATGCAATTCCAATCAAAACCCAATGACATTTCTCTTAGAAATAGAAAAAGCAATCATGAGATTCATCTGGAAAAATAGGAGATCCAGAAGAGCCAAAGCAATCTTAGCAAGAAGAGTGAAACAGGTGGCATCACTATACCAGACCTTAAACAACAGCATGGTATTGGCACCAAAATAGACTGGGAGACCAATGGTACAGAACAGAGGACACAAGAGACAAACCCACAAAATACAGTTATCTCATATTAGACAAAGGCATCAAAAACATATTGGAGAAAAAATAGCCCTTTCAACAAATGTTGCTGGGAAAATTGGAAATCCATATGCAGCAAAATGAAATTAAGACCCTATCTCTCACCATGCACAAAACTCAACTCAAAGTGGATTAAAGACCTAGGAATTAAATCAGGGACCCTGCACCTAATAGAAGAAAAAGTAGGCCCGAATCAAAGTTGAATTAGGCCCCGACTTCCTTAATAAGAATCCTAAAGCACAAGATTTTTATAAAATCAAGAATCAATAAATGAAATGGATTCAAACTAAAAAGTTTCTTCTCAGCAAAAGAAACAATCAGTGAGTTGAAGAGAGAGCCTACAGAACGGGAGCAAATTTTCACCACACGCACATCAGATAGAGCACTAATCTCTAGGATATGTAAAGAACTCAAAAATCTTAACACCAAAAAACAAAAACAAACAAACAAATAACCCAATCAATAGTGGGCCAAGGAACTGTAGACATATCATCAGAAGATGATATACAATCAATAAACAAATATATGAAAAAATGTTCAACATTTCTAGCAATTAGAGAAATGCAAATCAAAACTACTCTTAAGATTTCATCTCACTCCAATCAGAATGGAAGCTATTAAGAATACATAAACAATAAGTGTTGGTAAGAATGTGGGGAAAAAGGCACACTTATACGTTGCTGGTGGAACTGCAAATTTGTGCAACCAATATGGAAAACAGTTTGGAGATTCCTTGGAATCAGCGATCCCACTCCTCGGTTAATACCCAAGGACTTAAAACTAGCAGCTACAGTGACACAGCCACATCAATGTTTATAGCAGCACAATTCACAATAGCTAAATTGTGGATGTCCTTCAGTAGATGAATGGATAAAGAAAATGAAGTATATATACACAACGGAATATTACCCAACATTAAAAGAGAATAAAATCATGGCATTTGCAAGTAAATGAATGGAGTTGGAGAATATTATGCTAAGTGAGCCAATCCCCCAAAACCAAATGCTTTCTCTAATATGTGGATGCTGATCCATAATGGGGATGGAGGGAGGGGAGCATGGTAGGAATGGAGGAAGAGGATAGGGAGAAGGGGAGGGAGGGGAAGAGAGGGGTCATGGGGGTAGAAAATGGTGGAATGAGATGGACATTATTACCCTAAGTACATGTATGAAGACACGAATGGTGTGACTACTTTGTATACAACCAGAGACATGAAAAAATGTGCTCTATATGTGTACTAAGAATTGAAATGCATTCTGTCATGTATAACAAATTTTAAAAAATTATCCACTAAAATGAGACATTAAATCCATTACAGTGAACTGAAGACCTACTCATGAAAAATACTGTAAAACTAGGTCCATCGAGATACAAACTATTGAAGTTGGGCACAGGGGTACACACCTGTAATCCTAGGGACTTAGGCAAGAGGATGGCAAGTTTGAGGCCAGCCTCAGCAACTTGGTAAGACCCTACCTAAAAAAAAAAAAAAAAAAAGGACTGGGGATGTAGCTCAGTGGTAGAGCACCCTTAGGTTCAATCTCTAGTCTCTCTGCCCTACAAAAAAAAAAAGACAAATTATTACCTGTGCTAGAAAAGTCAAAATACTGATGGGTGGCCAGGCACGATGACATATATCTGTAATCCCATTTACTTCAGAAGTTTGAGGTCAGCCTGACCAATTTAGCGAGATCCTGTCTTAAAATAATAAAAGGGCTGGGGAGGTAGCTTAGTGGTAGAGTTCCCTCAGGTTTAATCCCCAGTACTGTACAAAGAAAAAAACATAAAGAAAGGGTAGAGGATGGGTAATTTTTTCCTGATTTCTTAATATAATTTTAAAAAATATTTATTTAGCTGGACACAATATCTTTATGTGGTGCTGAGGATTGAATCCAGGGCCTCACACATGCTAGGCGAGGAGCGCTCTACCACTGAGCCACAATCCCAGCCCTTAACATAATTTTTAACCCAGAAATTTCAATTCTAGGAATTTGTCCTAAAAGAATAAGACAAACATCGTATAATATACTATGTCCAATGATGCTGGAGTATATGTTTATGGCCATACACAGGAATACTATGCAGCAGTAGTTAAAATTATATATTCATTGACATGAAAATATATTCAATGCTGGACCTATCTCAAAAAAATCAAGCACTGGGAATGTAGTTCAGTGGTAGAGTTCAATCTCTAGTACTCATCACCCTAAAAAAGTTCAAGTGAAAAGGAGTTTGTAACTATAAACACATGCATGTTCACACTCTTCTGTATTCATTAACAAAAAGAAAAACATACATCCGAGCATGCACAGGGTAGAGGAAGGGAGCAAGATATATGAAATATTGACTTATTAACTCTGGGTAGTGAATTTGTAGAATTATTATTCCTTACCTTCTACAAATATTTCACTTTTCTACTGTGGATTCCTAATATTGAAGAAAATTACTTGGGGGCAGAGTGGCACCTTGGGACCAAAGACTTTATTATCACCATGCCCTTAGGGAAGGCAGTATGTGTGTTTGGGGATGGTAGTGGCAGAGCTTCCCGGGGTGTGTTTGAAAGCACATCTTTTCAAGAACTATGTATTGCTGCTTCTGGCACTTTCCTAAGTGTGTTCTGTTCCGTCAACAGTACCACAGATGTCACAGAAAAGGGTTCACTGTCCTTGTTTGATAAATGCTAGGTTAAGACATAAGTAGTATAAAACTTAGAATGTTTGCTATGCAGTCCCAGGAGGAAAGGACATGGGACACACACTATTCAAGCCACAGACCCTTTGTTTTGCAACCCATAAAAAGTAACAGGACTGCCAGGCGAGGTGGTGCTCACCTATAATCCCAGCAGCTAGGGAGGCTGAGGCAGGAAGATTGTGAGTTCAAAGCCAGCCTCAGCAATAGCAAGGCACTAAGCAACTTAGTGAGACCCTGTGTCTAAATAAAATACAAAATAGGGCTGGGGATGTGGCACAGTGACAGAATCCCTCCGAGTTCAATCCCCACTACCAAAAAAAAAAAAAAAAAAAGGTAACAGGCTTTCTACGTAACACACTTGAGGAATGCTAATGTTTACCCAAAGAATGAAGATTATTATGCCACATATTTCTATCCAGGATCTGAGGGCTTCTGGCCGTTTTCCTTGCATGCAAACCCCAATACTGCAAAAAGGGAAAACAAAACAAAAACCCAAATCATCACCATCACCATATAAACCTGTTTCTCCACCCATCAGTGGGCACAGAAATCACCATGATGATCACGATCCTCCCCCTTTTTCAAGCGGAACTCTCAAACCACATAGTAAGGCTAAGAATTGCTTGTGAAATTTTTGTATGTGCACTTATAATTTCATAATATGTGGTTTGCGTTGGTCACAACATAAAATATATTTATTACTATGAGTTGCAATAAAAAATTTGAAAGCCACTGAATTAAAGACATGAAATTTATTGGTAAATAGAATCAACACCTATACCAACACACCCCAAAATCTACCTTTTAATTAATTAAAAGAAGAAAATCATCAAAGCAATACAGTTAGCTAGATCTCCAACTTACAAGTGAGTTAAGTACCAAAAGTTTGAATATTACGTGTTAGGAGAAACTGTTAATAAAGAGAGTGGGTCCCCAATTAGTTCACAAAAGGCAATTTAAACAGTGGGGCTTATTAGCTACAGTACTAAAGTTATTACAAACAACTTTCTCCATTTTGCTTGTTTGTGTTGGAGGTTCACTGTATCTTGAAGGAAACATTCTCCCCACACCCATGCCTAGGTCTCATCACTAAGCACACATCCTCCCAGCACAAACAACCATCATTCCACTTGGCAGTCCCCAAGTTGTGCTTAGGACTTCAGAGAAGGAAAAGATCAGAGATTCCATAGCTATAACTGAGGTAGAATATGGGGCTCCCAAGAACACCTTCCAGATGACCCAGGTCTATTTCTCTTCCACCCCAACCCCAGCTCTGGCACAAGGTCAAGCATGAGAAAGATACTTACTCACAAATTGTATATGATTTTTATCTTTATTGATTTTTAAAAATATCTTTGTTTTATTTATTTATTTATGTATGTGGTGCTGAGGATTGAACCTAGTGCCTTACACATGTGAGGCAAGCACTCAACAACTGAGCTGCAACCCCAGCCCATCAGTGGTAGAGTGCTTGCCTAACATGCGAGAGGCCCTACACTCAGTCCCCAGTACACAATAAAAAAGGGAAACGTGGTGTGTGTGTGTGTGTGTGTGTGTGTGTGTGAGAGAGAGAGAGAGAGAACAAAAAGAACCATGGTTTATTGCACCTTTTATTGGGTCCCAAACTACTACAATTTAAAAAATAAAAATCACTGGTTTTAATGCTGCTAACTTGCTACTGATATAATCAATAGCTACTTTTATCACCTGACCATTTCTTTTGTAAACTGTTTAGACATAAAGGTTCTATCACCAACATGCGGCTTTGCATCAAGGAAGACATGTCAGTGCCTAGGGAACCCTGGCCTGCTGTATTTCTCCTTAAATACAGGAACTTACGGTAAAAAAAATGCTACTCTCTAGCTTAACACTGTGATCCTACCAATTTCATTATGTCCTGGAAGATTATTTAGAGTTTTTCTGAAGAGTAAACATCAATGAAAAGGTCAGTGAAAGCTGCTCTTAAAAGGCCCCTCAAATACTCCATCAGCTTCCAGCGTCTTTCATCTGGGCAGAATACAAACTTCCATTCCAAACCAGACTAACCCATCGTGGCACAAATATAAACCAAGGTTCTAAATTCTCAAGTGAAATAGGATGATACCCAGTGGAAATCAGGTGCCAGTAGAGTGCAGACCCAGTAAACCCCCTAGGCTTTTTTGGCTGTGGCAGCTGCTTGATCTCAATCCTCACTGGCCCAGCCCTATGAGCCCCGGGGAGAGGGTCATGGCTTCAGGAAGGGTGCTCTGTGCAGCCCCAGCCTGAGGGAGAGTTGGTACAATCACCTAGCCCTTTAGTTCTCACCTGACCACACAGCCTCTGATCTGGTCACCTAGTAGGCATAGCAGCATCAGTTCACATGGCAGGCACCACATCCCATACCAGGACTTTTAAAGTCACAGGAAAACTGGTTGCGATAGTTATATTGCATCCCAGGCCCTCCAAGTGGTAGACATTTAGATTAATAGCTGACACACACCCAATTTTTCCAGTTTTACCTCTCACTTTTATGTACCAGAACAAGTTTGGAAGGTTAAAGCAAGGAAAGGGTGAGAAATCATTTCAGCATATACTTTTCAGGTTCTGCCAGACAACCTTTTATTACATCATAAAAGCAACACTAGGCACTAGATCTTGCAAAATATGTTCTGACCAACTCTAAACTTTCTGAAATTAAAACTGCATAACCACATCTGTAATATTTTTAATGAACAAAAAGTTAAATACAAACTTTCATATGCAAAATAGACTATTATATAACCTCAGAGCCAAGTGCTACGTCTTCTTCCACAGATCTGAATAGGGGTGGAGTGGGGGATGTTAATCTTAATGAGTAAAAAAACTGCATTTTAGCTAAAAAAAAAAAAAAAAAAAAAAACTTTGAGGAAAAACAGAGCTTTAAACTGAATACTGTCCTGTGACATGGAGAGCTCTGGCCAACCCTTACTGAGGTTTATGTTCAAACACATATAGGATGAAAATGAAGATTTAGGGTCTATAGTTACTTTGAATCCAGTTTCAAGAGTCAGCCAAGTCACCTCAATTCCAGAAAGGGAAGTGTCTCTAAGATGACCATGACACTCTTCTGAAGACACATGGATGGCCAGACCTCCTTGGCCACACTGCTACTTCTCCACAACACTGTGCCGATGCTGGAGTGTCATATTTCCTCTGAAAGGCCATCGGCCCCGACAACACAGCATTTTTGTTTATCCTGGCATTTTCCAGCCTCAAAAATGGGGAGATCCCTTACTTCAAGTTGGCAGTTACTGCTCCAGCATTAGAAAAGTTAATTAACATTTCCTTCCTCTCCCCACTGATGTCCCTCCTGATCTTCAGCAGGGAGTGGCAGTTTGATTAACATTCCTTTCAGAAATAAATAGTTCAAACAAGTAATTTAGAGTTAACTGTAAAAGAGCAGTGGAAAATGGCCACTGCCCAATATTTGCAAATGAGTGAGCAAATGAATGCACGTGAACAAACACACAGAAAAAAAAAAAAAAAACAATTCATAGAATAAATCCTGCATTTCCCACATTCATAGGGAAAGAACTCTTTAAAACAAAAAACATAATAATTAGCGTTTGTTCTTGTGTGGGTTGAACAGTCCAGGGCTCTGAGCAGGCACAGCCTTACAGACAGGGTTGCAAGCAGCCCCTCCACACCCCAAGTCAGGACTGTAGTGCAGCGAGGGGCCTCCATGCACTTTTGACAGCTCAGTACCTGTGAGAGAACAGAAATGATGCAGGGACTTTTTAACCCACAATGCATGAGGTATATGGAAACGTCCGTGAAAGAACCACCAGCAGCTAGAGGGAGCAGGCGGGGCTTTCTCACAGCAACTGCTGATGAAGGATTTCCCACACCATCTTCTTCCGGAAGAGAGGCATCTGGTGCTGCAAAAAATCCCATAAACAATGCACTCAGTTACACACTGATGAGGGCAGCATCACAACCTGTAGGTGTCATCATGTAAACGAAGTGAGCTGTCCATGTCCTTATGTCAGCCTTGACATTTTTACATCATGGCATAAACCTTACAAAGCATAATGTTCATAATTATGGGTTTGGACGTCAGCATTGGGGGAAAAAAATACATGTGTATCAAAACCAGAAATGTCCAAGAGACAACAAGCAACTTTTCTATTTAAATGTACTTTTGAGGGGCTGGGGATGTGGCTCAAGCGGTAGCGCGCTTGCCTGCCATGCGCGCAGCCCGGGTTCGATCCTCAGCACCACATACAAACAAAGATGTTGTGTCTGCCGAAAACTAAAAAATAAATTTAAAAAAAATAAAAATAAAAATAAATGTACTTTTGAAACGTTCTATGGTGAACATTATTTGCTTTTATATGAAAAAAGTGGCCTTTATTTATATAAGGAAAATTTTGATCTACAAATTCCTGTTTTATACACTGCCAATTCTGTTAAAAAAAAAAAAAGTTTCTTCCCTTGAAATCTCAAGTTCAGAGAATAATCAACTCCTTGCTAAATTTAGCAGCATCAAAAAATGAAATGTAGCTGGGTGCAGTGGGGCACACCTATGATCCCAGCCATTAGGGAGGCTGATGTAGGGAGATCACCAAGTTGGAGGCCAGTCTCAACAACTTATTGGGACCCTATCTCAAAATAAGAAGTAGTAGAGCGCCCCTGGGTTCAATCCCTAGTACTAAACCAAACAAATAAATAAAAAAAAGAGAGATGTTTTGCTTAATGATACTGCCTTAACTGACAATAACTGCATAGGCTATTTTTTTAAAAAATATTTATTTATTTTTTTAGTTTTCGGTGGACACAACATCTTTATTTGTATGTGATGCTGAGGATCGAACCCGGGCTGCAGGCATGCCAGGCAAGCGCGTACCGCTTGAGCCACATCCCCAGCCCCTGAATAGGCCAATTTTTGAAGCAGCAAAACAAGACAACACCAAAATAACCTGTAACTCAACTGCCTACCCCCTACCTTCTGATGAATTAGAAGTTTACACCCTTAATGTACTATTATAAATAGTTGGGTACATAACTTTATTATAAATTACTAGTGAGTTCCTGGTATGGGGTGGGAAGTCTTAATTTTTTTTTTTTTTTGGTACTAGGAATCGAACCTAGAAACCTGGAGGCACTTAACCACTGAGCCACATCCCCAGCCCTTTTTTGTTTTTTATTTCAAACAGGGTCTTGCTAAGTTGCTTAAGGCCTTACCTAGTTGCTGAGGCTGACTTTGAGCTTGTGATTCCCCTGCCTTAGCCTCCTGAGCTGCTGGAATATGCCACTGCACCTGGCTATTAATTTTTTTGAATAGTCAAAACATAGAGTTAAAAAAAACTGTACATTCATTCTTAGTCAAACTGTGCCTTTCCTTTAGACTGCAATTGTATGAATTCAGCAATTGTATGAACCCTGGTTACTTCATGCTGTGCCAAAGTTTTGTTTGGCAAACATCAGATTGAGATCTGCTGAAGAGAAATATATTTTAATGCGGGTAATACTTATTTGTAAAAAGGTTCAGCATCCACCATTAGAAACAGAAATTCTCAAGAGTTCCCAATATACTTGAATTTTCACTCAAATGTAGAAGCATGGGGAAACCAAACTAACCAGAACAGAAAGGAACAGCAGTATTCATGGTTATGTCTTAGACCTGAGGCTCACGTTTTCACAAGGCCTAATTTTTCCTTTTTATTACATATTCTCACATGCCTCCCTCTTTAGCTAAAAATACATATGAACCAGTGAACAATGAAGTTCAGAAACATGAAAATTATCCCATTTTTCACCAGAGACCAGGATAAACCTGAGAACAGATGCTAGGACAAACTCTGATTCTGGCAAGAGCAGAACTATGCCCAAGGGTTACTGCAATAACACTATATAGCAGAGCAACTACTATAACTGAGGGCTTAATGTGTGCCAGGCACTGACTAGCAAAGTGTTCCACCTTGTACAGTAACAAGGAAGTGGATAAGGAAGGATCTTTACTCACCTGAGTAAATGTGATAGGTTTGTCCCTAGAAATATAATCTGCATATTTACAAGTAAACATTCCACAATCACTCCCATTCAACTGTTGAGGAATCTCCTAAAATTACAAAAACAAAGAGAGGAAGTGGTAAAGTATCGCCAAATACAACAACTTCCTTAGATTTTTTTCTAAATATCTAAATACTGTGGAAAAACAGTATTATAAAGGTAAAGGTTAAATCTAACATTGTACAAACACACAGACACACACACACTAACACAATTAGCTTTACTCCTAAAAATCCTAATCATGACGTAAGAGCATGGGACCCCATGGAAAATGTTTTTTAGGAGAAAGGAGAAAAGCAAAGTAAGAGTTCCATCTCTTAGCTCTCATTCAAAGAAACTAAACTGAGGGCTGAGGGTATAGCTGAGTGATATGACAGAGCACTTGCCTAGTTACTTAAGGTCCTGGTTCCATCCCCAGCACTTAGAAAAACAAAAGAAATGAAACCAAACTGGAAGGTGTATTACTAGGAACAGGAATGCTAGTCAGAATTATTTCAGAAAGTTATAACTTTAAAAAAGGTTATGTGTAGGTTAATCAAAGAGACACTTAAAATGTAACTAACCTACTTGGAAATTGCAGTTTATCTTCTCATCCTAGCCAGGAAAACAGGCCTACTGCTTTGGACCCCTATCAAGAGGAACAGACACAAAGCACCAATAAAAAATAAGGGGTTGAGGGTGGGGAGAAAGAGGGACAAGTAAAAAAGCCTCTGATAAGCTTTAACCCATTGCAATCTGTCCCTTAAGCAGAAACAGAACTTGCTGCAAGCATCACAATGCCTGACAGAGTAGTGCACACCAATACAGTAATCTCAGTCACTTGGGAGGCTAAGACAGGAGGACTGAGCCAAGTTCAAGCCAGCCTTGGCAACTTAGCAAGATCCTGTCTCAAAAAAGAAAACAACAACCCCCCCACCCAAAAAAAAAAAAAAAAAAACACAAACAGGGAGAGGGGTTGAGTGAGGATACAGGAATATAGCTCAATGATAAAGTGCCCCTGGGTGCAATCTCCAGTACCTGGGGGGATGGGGGAGGAAGGGGAAAAGAGCATCATAAGCCAAAGGTGGAAAATTTCAAACCCACAGGATGTAAGCTTACATATCCCCAGGGCCTATCTTATCCTAATCTTGACCAACCCTTTATACACTTGGGCTGTTAGTCATAGAGTACAAGATAGTAAAACACTGATTCCACTGCTAGAAAACAAACATACTCAATGACAAAAGCACCATTTTTTATTCACAGAAATACAGTTGATTGCTGTAAAAAGAAAAGACAGAACATGCACACATCCCATACATATGCTAGGTGCCTCATACTTTTCTCCCTGGGCTGGCATCTCTCAGAGGACACAGAACTACAGACTCCAATCTACAAAGGAAGAGTATTTGTTTTTTTAAATTACATTTTCCACACCAGAACACAGTACTGATCCTATTCGACTCATACCTGTCCTCTCCTCAGGAAATTTCAAGGCTCAACTTCCAAATGATTTAATTTGGAAATGGAAATGCTTTTGTATGAAAATAGTGGAGTCATCATATACAGGTTAGGACTAAAATGGAATTCATGTGGCTAACTTTAAAGCGTAGTTATTAGGATTCAAAGAGGGACACATTTTCAAATCTTAAATTGGAAGGAGATTCAGCATGCTTGACTCTTGAAAACCCATGGCATGAGACCCTAAACCCAAATAAACAAATCCCCAGATAAATTTTGGACAACAACTTTAAACTTTCATTAGTACTAAGAAAAGTAACTGACTTAAATTTATTTATTTTTTGTTTTTGTTTTTCTATTTTTTTTTTTTTTTTTACTGGGGATTGAACTCAGGGGCACTCAATCACTGCGCCACATCTCCAGCTCTATTTTGTATTTTATTTAGAGACAGGGTCTCACTGAGTTGCTTAGCGCCTCGCTTTTGCTGAGGCTGGCTTTGAACTCACAATCTTCCTGCCTCAGCCTCTCAAACCGCTGGGATTATAGGTATGTGCCACCTCACCCAGCTTGTTTTTCTAATTCTGAGATGTGCTTGTGTGTGTGTGTGTGTGTGTGCACACGCACTCGCGCGCACACTATCTATATTTCAATTTGACATGACTACAGCCATCTTGAGCCATAACTGCCCCTAAGTAACTCTCAGTTTTCCTCACTTGTCTCCCAGCATACTTCAAATAGACAAAACAGTAGAGTAATACGTGGAGTATTACAGCCAGACTCTGGCAGAGTAAGTGAAAGCAATGCATCTAAAGTCTTTCATAGTCACTTGAGATAAACATGATTATCTTGGCTTGAATTAAGTCACCTACTTCCCAACTACTTTATAAATTATTCTGACCCAAATCGTGGATATCTACCCGTCTTGCTGACACCTAGGACCATGCTTCTGTCAGTAAGTGTCCAATTACTAGCACTCTGCAATCCTGGATCTATCTACCTCTTTCTTGGATCTCATGGTACCTTGGGACTGGTTCTCATATAGTGGAACTGGGTTTTTCCAAAAACCAGTTTTAATAGAGTTAATAGATTTGGAGCAAGATAGTGTTAGATAAAGACTAAGAAGGAACTATTTTGGTTAAATAAATGGCTGAAGATTTGGAACTAGGTCATTTTTAAGATCTATACTTTAGGACTGGGGGTGTAGCTCAGTGGTGGAGTGTGTGCTTAGCACTCATGAGACCCTGAGTTCAATTCCCAGCACCACACACACACACACAAAGATATACATTTAGGCGGCTGGGGTGTGGCTCAGCTATAGAGCACTTGCCTCCCACTTAAGAGGCACTGGGTTTGATCCTCAGCACCACATAAAAGTAAATAAACAATAAAGATACTGTGTCCATATGTAACTAAAAAATATTTTTTTAAAAAAAGATGTATATTTAGGAGAATGCATGCTATGCATGCTTAAAGCAGTGAGTGAAGTGAGGATAAGAAAGAAGCCAAGACTGAATAAAATGATACTGTCAGTAAATGAAACAAAGTAGGCCAAATATAGATAAACATCACTTACATGTGGCTTCATGCTGTAGTGGGTCCACTCTAAAAGATTTAGATCAATATTTCTTTTGGTCTTACTTTCATCCTGTAAATACTGACTAAAGAAAACAAAAACAGCAAAGAATGAATATATCAATGAATTCCTAGGAAAATGACCATTGTGACAAAGGATTTTGTGATGTTTAACAGATATGCCATTCTCAATCCCAGTTACATTAGATTTTTTTAAAATGTGACTGCTTTTGTGTCTTTAATTTTCTAACAAAAATTGTACATGAAAAGACCACTATAATAACCACTCCAGAAATAATTACTATTACCAAATTGTTGTAATGTACCTGCATACATAAGTTTTTGTTTGCTTGTTTATTTATCTGGGTACTGGGGATTGACCTAGGGGTGTTCTACTAACAAGCTACATCCCTGGCCCTTTATATTTTTTAAACAGTGTCTTACTCTAAGTTGCCCAAGGTAAACTTGAATTTGCGATCCTTTTGCTTCAGCTTCCCAGATCACTGAGATTATAGGCATGCCCTACTGCACCTGGCTATACACACAATTTTAAAACACACACTTTATTCTCAGTGGTGCACACCTATAATCCCAGCAACTTGGGAGTTGAGGCAGGAGGATCAAAAGTTGGAGGCCAGCTCAGCAACTTAGCAAATCTCTCTTCAATTTAGCAAGACTCTGTCTTAAAATATAAGAAGGATTGGGGATGTAGCTCAGTGTAAAGCACCTCTGGGGTTCAATCCCAGGTACCATTAAAGAAAAAAAAAAAGCCCTCATTTAACAACTTGCTTTTTCTCAGTTCAAAATCAATATGACATAAGATATATGTCCTGAACTCTTGAGAAATTAAAAGGCAAGAAGACTGTTCTGAATTAAAGGAGAGACTAAAAAAGACATTAAAAACATGTCTGCACCCTGATTGGCTCTTGGACTGATGGGAGGATACAAAGGATACCTGGAGAGGCTGTGGTTTTGGCTCAGTGCTAGAACACTTGCTTAGCATTCGTGAGGCACTGGGTTTGATACTCAGCACTGCATATAAATAAATGAATCAAATAAAGGTCTGTCAACATTTTTTTTTTAATTTTTAAAAAAGATACCTGGAGGTATCAGAATATGGACCATATATTACATATTAATGATTGTTATAAGTGTGATAGTAGCATTGTGATTATATAGGAGAATTTCATTATTCTTAGGAGAATATATATTTACCTACTAGGAATGATTAATTTTATCCACATATTTAGGTTATCAAATTCAGCAACCTAAACATCAGTCCTAATCCTAAGGTGCATAGAAGGTAAGCCTGCATTAGACCAGGACATACAGTTTCAATGGGTGCAGTACTGTTCCAAACAGGGTAAAACATAGTTCCTAGGGGATAAAAATCATAGATATTTCAGTGGGTTGTAGCCTTCCAAAACTCAACTCACTCAGACTTAATCATTAGTATAATTTTTTCTTATTATGGAAAAATTAAATTAAAATTTTCTCCTGGTGGGTAAGATAATGAAAAAAAGATTGAGAAAAATCGGACTAGGTGCATCAGGAAACAAAAACTATATGACTATAGTATGACTATAAAAAAGTATGGACTTTTTTTTTTCTTTTTGGTATCCTGTTATAAGCAGAAAACAAAACTGTATTGTGTGATTTCAATAAGCAGTAATAAGCAGTTCCTATGTATGCAATAATATATTAGTACATGTGTTTATGCACTCACAAATACATATGCACATTCTATATTTTACATAGGAAAGACTAGAAGGATTATATATAATTTGGTGTATCTTCTGATTTTTAAAAATTTCTTTTTTGTTCAAGATAAACAATCATAAATATAAAGATCATTTTTTTTTTAACTGGGAATTGAATTCAGGGCCTCATGTGTGCTAAGCAAGTGCTCTATCACTGAGCTTTAGCCTCAGTGATTTTTTGTTTTTAAATGGGGTCTTGCTAAGTTGCTATGGCTGTCCTCAAACTTGTGATCCTCCTACCTCAATCTTGAGTCACTGGGATTACAGGTGTGCAACACCATACCCAGTTGAAAAGATCTTGTACAATAAAACAAATTGCAGGGGGGAGATAAATGAACTAATTATGGTTAAGAACAACTTTTCTTTGTAAGATTCATTTAAAAAGTTTACTCATTCTTACCAAGGTAAAAGAAGGGAGCCTGCAGGCTGGGGTTTTGGCTCAGTGGTAGAGTGCTTGCCTAGCATGTGTGAGACACTGGGTTTGATCCTCAGCACCACATAAAAATAAATAAATAAAGGTACTGTGTTCATCTACAACTAAAAAAAAAAAAAGGAGCTTGTATTTGCTTCCAGCAAACAGAGGAAGTTCAAAAGGGTCTTATCTGGCCAGGTACTCCTGGGTGAACTCCTGGTTTTTTCCTCCACTACCACACACACACACACACACACACACACAAAGTATGGTGGGGAGTGGGGCTTCTCTTCCTGATGTGCTACTTCCTTTCAAATTCATGTCACCAGTTTACAAGCTAATAATTATGCTTTAAAGGCAGGTTTCTAACAATTGCTACAGGAGTACCTTCTTATCTGTGATTTTACTTTCTGTAGTTTTAATTACCCATTATTCAAAGACATTAAATAGAAAATTCGAAAAATAAACAATTCATAAATTTTAAATTGCATACTGTTCTAAGTAGCATGAAGAAATCTTACATCATCTGCTCCAGACCATCTGGCACATGAATCTTCCCTTTGCCTAGCATATTCACATTGCATATACTACCTACCTGCATTTAATAGCAGTTTTGGTTATGAGACTGGCTATCCTGGCATTTCAGGGCTTGTATTCAAGTAACACTATTTTACTTAATAATGGTTACAAAGAGTAAGAATAATGATACACAGGAAGCTCCAGGGCAAAAAATATGGAAGGACAGATTAACTCTGATACTATGTGGCAATGCTATAGGCACATAGCAAAAAACATAGTATATGTAGGGTTCAATACTGTCTGTGGTTTCAGGCATCCACTTAGAGTTTATACCAACAGATACAGGGAGAACTACTTTCTGTATTTGAAATAGCTGCCTACAAACCACACATTATAATTTAAAAACTGCCTTTGGGTTCTATGAGATGAATCCAACTACTACGGAAAGCACAGAGACAAGAGTGGATTTCATAATTTATAGGACCAATACTCCCCAACTAATAATTCTTTGAATATCCAGAAGAATGTATCAATCCCAAAGAAATCTAATTTAAATCACAGGACTATATTAAGATATATTTTACATTATAAATACAAGATAAACTTTTTTTCAAAGATGCTATTAAATACGACTTCTCAGGTTCGATCAGCCACTGGGAAGACAGCTTTAACTGTATATTAAGGCTGCCATCCAGGCCTGGTGAGGTGGTGCATGCCTATAATCCCAGAGGTTCGAGAGGCTGAGGCAGAAGGATTTCAAGTTCAAAGCCAGCCTCAGCAACTCAAGTGAGGCCCTAAGCAATTTAGTGAGACCCTGTTGCTGGCAGCTGGGGTGCTGTCTCTAAATAAAATATTTAAAAGGGGTGGCGGCGGGGAGCGGTGAGTACTTGGGGTTTGGCTTAGTGGTTAAACACCTCTGGGTTCAATCCCTGATACCAAAAAAAGAGACTGCCATTCAGAGCTTACTAAAATTAAATAAAAGAGATATCAACAAAAAGGGCACAATGAGACAACAGTGAAGTTTTCTAGCCTTACTTACAGAAGAATCTCACAGATCCTGTGGCCCTTTTGTCCCATAGAATCCAGGTATTTAAGACACTTTTTTCTTAGGTCCATCACCTATAATGGAAAGATGGCAACACGGAAAAGCTGAAATATCTTAAACATTAACAGAAACACAAAATTTAATTCCAAACGAAAAGCATCTTTAAAAAAATCAACACATGTACAAACATGGATTAATTTAGAAACATGTTGAGTTTTTAAAAGTTATAAAATATCACAGAGATATGAGTTTAATATTATATATTTATATTTCTAGATAAAGACCTAGAAGCTTTTTTGTTTCTTCTTCACCTTCACCTTTCTTCAACAAACCTATACCACCTTACCCATCTTATAAATGAAACTAAATATACAAATAAAATTACAAAACTTATCTCTTAGAAATGAAAGCTCCACAAGTATAAGAATCATTCTTCTAGCTTTCTAAGTTGTCCAACTTAAGAACTGATTAGGAAACTGGTGCAGTGGTACATGACTACTATTTCAGCAACTCAGGAGGTTGAGGCAAGAAGCCCAAGTTCAAGGCCAGCCTTTACCTGGGAAAGACTCTGTCTCAAAATAAAAAATAAAAAGGGCTGGGGATGTGGCTCAGTGGTGGAGAGCCTCTGGGCTCACCCCTCAGTATAATAATAAGTGAAGGATGAAATACGTAGGGAGCTGGGCACAGTGGTACATGCCTATGAACCAAGGAAGGAGGGTTGCAAGTTGGGGCCAGCCTCAGCAACTTAGTGTAACCCTGTCTCAAAATAAAAATAAGAAATAGAAAAAGGCTGGAAATGTGACTTGGTGATAGAATGCATGCCTATCAGGTAAAAGTACCTGGGTTCGATACCCAGTAATGCCAAGGAAAAAAAAGAATTAAGAAAAGACTCTTTAGAGTATGCCTTTCATACATATTATCGGCCTTTCACTGGACAAAGAATGACTTTCATCATTTAAGGAAACAGTTTGCATCCAAACTCCAACAATTAACCCTCTGAACTCACCACAAGGCTCCAATGTACCTTCCGATGAATAGGCACCAGAACAAGTTCTTGTTCAAAGAGATTAACCCCTTTGGTCCATCTTTTCACTGCTTGATAACCCCCAGACTTTAATTTAGGATAGAAGAAAGTGCTGAATACATGAAGTGCTGGATAGCCTTGCTTTTTATTTCTTTCCACTAGAAGATTCATGTAAAAATTAATAACCTATAAAATACCAAAAGAATAAAAGTTGGAACATGGCAACTTTTACTATTACTATTACTTTTACTATTACTGAAACTAAGTTTCTAACTTGAATTAATATGAATTAGAAAGTGAGGTGCTTGTTGGCTGGGGCTGTAGCTCAGTGGCAGAGATCTGAGGTTCGATCCCTAGCACCATATAAAAATATATAAATAAAGGCATGTTGTACATCTATAATAAGAAGGAGAAAAGGAAGGAAGGAAGATGAGGTGTTTAGGAAAGGTACTAAGGGGAAGTCTATGGAAGAGGACAGAAATAAACTGATCGGTGTAAAATGGGAAAGATTAAGAAAGAATGAAGGGCTAGAATGTATCTCAATAATAGAGCACTTGCCTAACATGCACAAGGTCCTGGGTTCAATTCCCAGAATGCCAAAAAAAAAAAAAAAAAATTGATTCTCAGATGCACAAGAGAAAAATTACAAAGATAGCAGAAGTAGCTACCTTTGTAAGATTCAGGATGTTTTTGTTTAAAAAACAAGCAAAAAAACCCTAAACCTTGTTTTACCAGCCTCTTATAATTGGACACAAAACACTCATAAGAACCAAGAAGTCTGTGCAATAATGAAAAGGTGAATATAACTCTATCACATAAGATTTTCAGAAAAATTAACTATAAGCAAATTTTACAGTATAGAAATTATACCACAATTTAAAAAATATTAACTGGAAAGAGTTGCCAAAATAGTTATAGTGTATTTGAAAAATAATTTATTTTTCCTGTATTTTCCAAAACAAACACATTAAATTTATAATGTAAAATAAAACATTCTAGTTTTACCAGAATGTTTACCAAGGCAGAAGGATGCCACGTTCCAGGACAGCCTTGGCAATTTAGAGATAGCCTGTCTCAAAATTAATAAAAGGACTGGGAATGAAACTCAGATGTAGAATGTTCCTGAAGAGAAGAGAGAGGAAGAGAATGTGTTTATAGATAACTAAGCATGGGGGAGTGGAAACAAAGGCAAAGGGAAACAATGCAATGACTAAACAGTAGAGGAAAGGAACAACTAGAAATTTGCCAAGAATGAAGAGCTATCTGTTGCTAAACATGTACGTGTTCAAGACGACAATCAGGCAACTCTTTGAAGTTATCACTTGTTATGGTTTGAATCTGTGTATCCCTCCAAAATTCATACCAAATGGGATAAGAGGTTGGACTTTAGGGGAAGTGATTAAGGTATAACAGCTCTAATCTTACGGGTAGGATTAGTGCTTTTATAAAAAAGGTTGAATGCAGACAGCCTAGTTCCTTTTGCCCTCAGCCATATGTGAGGATTCTGTGTTCCTTCCTCCCACCATCTTATAAGCAAGGGATGGAGCCCTTACCAGAAATGAATCAGAGGTGCCCTGATCTGGGACTTTCCATCTTAAAGAGCTAAAAACAATAAATTTCTACTGTTGACAGATTACCTCTGTAGTCTGTGGTGTTTTGTTGTAGCAAGATATCATTCAAGCAAGTACCTTCCATTTATTAGGGATAACCAGGATTCATAAAAATGTCATTAAAGACTTATAAATGAAGTGGTGGATAAGGACAGATGCACAAGAGAAAAATTACAAAGATAGCAGAAGTAGCTACCTTTGTAAGATTCAGGATGTTTTTGTTTAAAAAACAAGCAAAAAAACCCTAAACCTTGTTTTACCAACCTCTTATAATTGGGCACAAATCACTTTGATTATAGATAATAGTTAACCATGATAATAGTCAAAAGAGGAAGAAAAAAAGAAAGAGCATACCTCATCATTGAGCCAGTGATAGTTCTTTAAGGTCTGGATATCTCCTCGAGTAATTCGCAATTTGAAAGCACTACTTAGGATCTCATCTGGTGGGCCATGGCCTAGGGCATTACTGATTTCTTTTTCCATATCCTGAATTAGAAAGTACAAAGGTTGCTATTTTAACAGAGAGCCATTAACAAATATTGAAAGTCAGACTAAAAAAAGTTTTCATCTCAGCAACACATGACACTTGAGAAAAAATACCATCAAAGACTTAGAAAATTCAAACTTAGAAAATATTCCAACTAAGCTGGGGGCATAGCTCAGTGGTAGAGTGCTTGCCTAGCACGCTTGAAGCCCTGAATTCAATTTGCAGTACACTAAAAATAAATTTTTTAAAAATTCAGACTTAGAACTACAAAGCAATCTTTATTAAAGATTATATGCTTGTTGACTAGATGCCTTCATTATTTTAAAGAACCGTGTAGGCCAGGTGCAGTAATCCCAGCAACTTGGGAGGCTGAGACAGAGTTCAAAGCCAGCCTCAGTAATGGTGAGATGCTTAGCAACTCAGTGAGACCATGTCTCTATACAAATCAGGGATGGGAATGTGGCTCAGTGGTTGAGTGCCCCTGTATAGACAAATGCACATTTAAGCTACAAAATGGAATTTATAAATACATTCAAAGTTATTTTCATCCTAATGATTTTTCTTTTTTTAAAATTTTTTTAGTTGAACATGGACACAGTACCTTTATTTTGCTTATTTATTTTATGTGGTGCTGAGGATCAAACTCAGTGCCTCACATGTGCAAGGCAAGTGCTCTACCACTGAGCCACAACCTCAGCCCCCCAAATGATTTTTCTACTGATTCTCTCCACTGCACACAATTTGGTTACTTTATTTAGCTCTCTTTCCACCTCCATGTCCAATATATAGTTAATGCTTGAGAAATATACACTAAATAGGACCATCAATAACAAGACATCATTGGGGGCGGGATTATGGGCTCACCTTTAAAATAAGAATTTTAACTATTTTCATTTCCTCATTTTCTGTTAAGTCTTTACTATTTTCAAATATAATAATCAATGAAAGAGATGTTTCAGTAAGCCATGATCATTACTTAAAAAAACAGAAATACATTACATTTTTTCTTTTCTTTTGTCATACTGGAGATTAAACCTAGAGGCACTTTAACACTGAGCCGTATCTTCAGCTCTTTTTGTTTCTTATTTTGAGACAGGGTCTTACTAAGTTGCTGAGGCTGGCTTTTAGCTTGGGATCCTCCTGCTTCAGCTTCTCAAGCTGCTGGGATTAGAGGAATGTGCCACTGCATCCAGCCCTAGACTTTTTTTGTTTGTTTAATTTTGTTTTAGACAGTCTTGCTAAATTGCCCAGGCTGACCTGAAACTTGCAATTCTCCTGCCTCAGACTCCTGAGAAGTTGGGATAATAGGCATATGCCACCAAGCCCAGCAAAGCATTCACTCTTTTCTCTCTTTTTTTTTAGTTGTAGTTGGACACAATACCTTTATTTATTTTTATGTGGTGCTGAGGATGGAACCCAGGGCCTCACACGTGCTATGCAAGTACTCTACTGCTGAGCCACAACCCCAGCCCCAAAGCATTCATTCTTAATGCCAATCCCATATCATATAACTCAATTTATGTTTGAAGAGTACAAAAAGAATCTGCAAAGAATCCATTATATTTGATCCATTAGGCCACCTTCCGAGAGCATCAATGACCAAGGTAGTCAAAGTGTGAAACAATCTTGACTCTATAATTTTTTTCAAACATTCATTCCTTGCCTGTAGAAACTCCTTAAAATAAAACATAACAAGTTAGGAGTAACTGAGGTTATTTTAAAAACTTGTGTCTTATTCTAATCAGCACAATATATAATACCTCTGAAAGTTCAAGGAGATCATCTGTTCTTCTATCCCTTTCTTTGCCTGAGAAATTCTTTTCCTTTGCCTCAAGTATTGACATTTTCCTCCTGAGTAATCCATTGCTTCCACTGCCCAGGCGGAGTCGAGCTGACACTTCTTCGGATAGGTCAGGCTCCATTCGGTGTCCCCTCCTCTGATCAAAAGTTTCTATATTTTATTGATATGCTTGATACTTGAACACATTACATATATTCCACAGGAAATAATATATAAAACAGTGTCATCTTAAAAGAAAAGAGAACTAGCAGATCCTCCAAGTGAATAAAGTAGATTTAGCAGAGCTGTCGTTCTGGCGAGACAGAATAAACAAGCTCTAGAGTTAAGGCTCAGAGACACTTCAATTACAAACCATAGAAAAGAATGCTCACCACTTTCCCTTAAAGTAGCAAGATAAGTAATTTCAGTTTTTCTATCCCAATTGAAATTAATGTGTTAATTTTTTTTTTTTTTAAGTTTTAAAGAGTTTTTAAAATGTGACCTAAAAATCCCATCAGTGAGAACAAACTACAGCTACCCTTATGCTATTATAATTATAGGGGCTGGAGTTGCAGTTCAATGGTAGAGCACTTGCCTAGCATGTGTGAGGCACTGGGTTCAATCCTTAACACCACATATAAATAGATAGATAGATAAAATAAAGGTACTGTGTTCAACTAAAACTAAAAATATCTTTTTTAAAAAAGTAATTACAGGACTGGGGTTGTGGCTCAGTTGGTAAAGCGTTTGCCTAGCACATGTGAGGCACTAAATTTGATCCTCAGCACCACATAAAAATAAATAAAGGCATTGTATCTGTCTACAACTAAAAATAATTTTTTAAAAGTAATTATATATTACATAAAAATGAATAAAATAGGAAGGTTAAACTGACCACCAATAACCAATAATATAACCAACCATGCCTACATAAGGAGCCTCCATCAAAGCCCAAAGATTGGGTTCAGGCAGCTTCTGTATGGCTGACCACATGCAAAAATTTGGAGTGGCATGACCACAAAGAGCATGGAAGTTCTACACCTATGCATCTCTTTCATCTGGTAGTTTATCTGTGTCCTTTGTAATACTGTTTATTGAAAAATGAGTAAACATGGGGGAAAATAAAAATGTACAAGTCAGTAATGTACCTCTTTAATTAATAACTACATTCAATTCAATAAAAAGAATTCTGCCAGCATCCCAGAAACTATGACAAGCTTTTTCCCTATTATAACTCTATGTAAACCTTAATATTAGATTTAAGTCATCTAGTAGGAGAAGTATTTTTAAAATAGGAAAATAGGAAATTTATTTAGAAATAGAGTTTTGGACTAAAACCACCAGTCCTAAAACCCCTAGCCAGTATTCTTCATTCCAGCCAACTGTCAGGTATATTAGTCCTTCCCTCTGGTTCAGCAAAGATGGAAGAAGGATATTATTTCCTAGGCAAGTTCCAAGTACCTCCACTTTGTCCTCTCATGTTTAGTTCCCTTCTTCTTTCAGATTTTGCTCCACAGATAAAAACTGACAAACACAAAAGACTCTACTCTGAATCACTGAAAATGAAGAACTTAGAAAAAGGAAAGTTCTAAGATTTATGATGTAAGACCATGACTTAGCCTTTTAATTATTGGGGAAACCAAACTTGACTAAACTGATTAACACAAAGCAGTCACCTATGCTTTTATAATTTTATGTATCTAAATTGTGAAATAACCTAAAACTTCAAGTTTGGATCTAATTTAGAAACACATCTCTTTTGGACATTGAATGTTTATCAAAATAGTGTGCCATTATTAAAAATGTTATTACTACTATGGAGATCACTGAAACACTTTTTATTCCTAAACTTATGTAGAAATATAAAATCGGATTAAGCATTAGACTGCTAATATTTTCAAGTAAATCTGAAACCTTGACTCTGAAAACAAACTTCTGAAATATCTTTTCTAGAGACTTGTATGTTTTTTAAAGTTCTCCAAAAGATGGAATACAATACAGATAAGGGTTGGTATGAAGTCAGGCTGGTCTCTCATAAAGAAAGGTGACTGCTGAAAATATAAAAATCAGCAAGATATACACAAAAAGTTGTATATCTTCAAAGCTTCTTGCTTTTTGAAAGAAAGTAACAGAACAGAAATCAAAGTAATATATGCCTTCTATCTTATTTTACAAAGGTATCAAAACATAAATCCAGTGAATTTAAGAACATATATAAAACCTAACTAGGGTTTCTACTTACACCTTCATTTTCAAGTCTGATTCCCACCATCTTCTCTGTATCAGAAATTTTCCCTTTTGAACACCTGAGGGGGAAAAAAAATTAAGAGACTACAGACTTCTGCTAGATAATTTTAACTTGGTCCATATTAGACTACTTTTAGAAATGATTAATTTATAAACAAAAAATCATCTGGATACATAATCCTCTATACCAGTGGTCAGCAATCTTTCTAAAAAGGACCAGATAGTAAACACTTCAGGCTTGGTAGATTTTATAGCTTCCATCACATCTTCTCAACTCTACCACGATAGTTTAAAAGCAGGAACAAATAGGATATAAATGAATGAGCATGATCATGTTCCAATAAAACTTTTACCTGTTAAAAAAAAGCAGGGCTGGCTTGTGGCTCAGTGGTAAAGCACCTGCCTAGCATGTGTGGGGCCCTGGATTCGATCCTCAGCACCACATAAAAATAAATAAAAATAAAGGTATTGTATCCAACTACAACTAAAAAAAAAAATTTTTTTAATAATAAAAAAAATAAAAAATAAAAAAAGCAGGTGGGCCAGAACTGGCCTGGTCCCTAGGCCATAGTCCACAAACTCAGATACAAAGAAACTATATCTAAAATCCTAAGACATACAGAATTACCTTCACTGGTCTTATATTAGAGATGCTCATTACTAAATATGCCGCCTTGCCCACAATCCTAAGCAGCAGCTACCTTTCCAAGTCCTAATGCCTAGGAGATTAAGGGCACACTCCAAAACCAGGCTAAGGCATGATTCAAGAGCTACTTATGGAAATGGACATCGTGGTGCTTACCAATAATCACCGCTACTTGAGAGGGTAAAGCAAGAGGATTGCATGTTTGGAGCCAGACTTGATAATTTATCAAGACCCTGTCTCAAAATACAATTTATTTATTTATTTATTTATTTTTAAATATTTATTTATTTTAGTTCTCGGCGTGCGGACACAACATCTTTGTTTGTATGTGGTGCTGAGGATCGAACCCGGGCCAACCCGGGCCGCACACATGCCAGGCGAGCGCGCTACTGCTTGAGCCACATCCCCAGCCCCTCAAAATACAATTTAAAAAGGGGCTGGGTGCCGCAGTCTGGCTGGGCACAAAATAACCGAGGCACTCGAGGCACGAGGCACTCGTAGGTTCAAACAGGAACTCCTTTATTGCCCGAACTCCACCGGCACTCCAAGTGCACTCCCCGGGAACTCTCCCAGCTCTCCACCGGGCTCCCGAGAACTCAACGGGAACTCCAACTCCGAGAGAACTCAAAAGTAGCGAACTCAAAAGTAGTGGGCGCCTGAGGCAGCAGGAGCCGCCCTATGGCCGGACAGCAGGGGTCTATATACAACTGAATACACAGCAGGTTTCAATCCAGCATCATCCAGTCACAGCAATTATACATAGCTTAACTTAATTATCATCATCTTAATGGCTCGCTGGCATCACCTCTCAACCACTCCTTCTGGCAAAAAGCTAGGCACCATCCTGACTCGACTCGGCTGTGGCTCTCAACAGCTGGGTAGGTTAGCTCAGTGGTCAAGCATTTGCCTAGCATTCACAAGGTCCTGGGTTCAATCTCCAATACCCACCCCCACCACATACAGCTATTTATATACATGCACATATATGCCTGACCAGCTACCAGAGTTGAAGACAATTAACAATTTCCTCAAACCTAGCTGCTCATAACCTTATAAAGTGAGAAAATACATAAGAAAACAGAATTAAATGAACAATGTACCTCTTTTCACTTCTCATTGGACATAGAGGTCCTCTGGTTTCAGCAACTCTATCTGTGGGGATGGTAAAGAAAAGATTAAATGTTTCCTTTACTTCAATCACAGGCTAGAATTTCAATTTCCAGTTTTAAAGTATCAGAACATTCATTTACTCTGAAACACTGAAGTGAACTCTAAAGATACCAGCCTCCTCACAAACTAAGTAGTCTAAAATTGCATCAAACTAATCTTTAGCATAGGCTGACTGATAATAGTTCATTTGATAAATTATAATTTAGTATCATCAGTAGACAGTTGATGAAGAAATATAGGCAGTTAACATAAGGAGTATAAGTAAATTAATTTTATATTCATAAAAAAGCCTCGTATTCTATGAATCAAATTCATCTTGAAACAGCTTTTTAAAAAATGAAACTCCTGGTACTAATAAGTATCAGTCAACGTCTTGAGGTTTAACAATATTTAAAGGCTTGGGACATCACCTGCCACTTGTGTGCCAATTTTCAACCTCATAGGCACACTCTAACATGAACTAAGGTCCATACATTAAGACAGAGCTAGATCTGGGAACTCACATTGTTTTGGAAAAAACTGAGTTGCTCTGACTCCGTGATTCTGCTCCTCCCCCCAGGCTTTGGTCTTTAATGTGTCCATCTGACTTCTTTGAGAACTTAAAAACACAAAAAGCAAGGAAGATCAGATACAAAAGGAAAGGCTACCTTAAATATTCATTACCTCTGTCTGACAAGATTCTCCAAACGGACTACCTTTTAACATCTCACAACAACAAAGACGCAGCAACACAGTAGCATCTGGGACTTGGATAAAAGCAATCTAATCTTGATTCCAATGTTTCAGCCAAACTCTCTAACCTCCATTTTCTGTATTTGTAGACTAGATGTTCTCTGCTGGGCACACTGGTGCACACCTTATAATTCCAGCCACTTTGAAGGCTAAAGTAGAAAGATTGAAAGTTCCAGGCCAGCTTTAGCAATTCAGTAAGATTCTGTTTCAAAAGAAAAAAATAAAAAGGGTTGGGGATTGCCAGGTGCGGTGGTGCACACCTGTAATCCTAGCAGCTTGGGAGGCTGAGGCAGAAGGGTTTCAAATTCAAAGCCAGCCTCAGCAAAACCGAGGCACCAAGCAACTCAGTGAAACTCCGTCTCTAAATAAAATACAAAATAAAGCTGAGGATGTGGCTCAGGGGTTGACTGCCCCTGAGTTCAATCCCTAGTACCAAAAAAAAAAAAAAAAAGATTGGGGGTTGTTCAAAGGTAGAATACCCCTGGATTCAATACCAACATAAACAAAACAAAACAAAACAACAAAAAAAAAAAAACCTAGATGACTAAAAGAAAATTCTATCTGCTTACTCAGATTAAAAGCTAAAAAAGGGCTGGAGACTATAGCATGGTGGTAGAGCACAGCATGCATGAGGCTTCAGGTTCAATTCCCAGAACCACAAAATAAATAATAAATAAATAAAAGATGAAACAACTTCAACTATATATTAAAACAAAACAAAACAAAACAGGGCTGGGGATGTGGCTCAAGCGGTAGCGCGCTCGCCTGGCATGCGTGCGGCCCGGGTTCGATCCTCAGCACCACATACAAACAAAGATGTTGTGTCCGCCGAGAACTGAAAAATAAATATTAAAAAATTCTCTCTCTTAAAAAAAAAAAAAAAAAAAAAACTCTAAAGCAATACATTAAAAGCAGGAACCTAAAAAAGCAAAACAGTTTTGAGGATTTTGCCAAAATGACAAAGCCAGTAGTCGTTATCAAGCCTATTGCTGTTTTTTTTACAGTGGCTAGTCAAAATGGAGAACATACTAACATTCTTAAGAGAATTAAAACACAAGAAAACAAAACATGTTCACAATCAAAGTTAAAATTCTTAATGAATTTATTATTTCTGGCTTTAACAAGCTAAACAGTCCTGTGACTCTTTCTCCTTCAATTTGCTGCCACATATAATTTGTGGAATCTGTGTTTTCATACAACCTATTAGATTTACCAAGTGAATCTCAATCCTGAGCTCACACATTTTTGTCCTCTTATCACAGGCCAGACATCTCCTTCTGCCACTCTAGTTTATTTAATTAACAAGCAATCTTATAAGGAAAATCCTTATGACTTGGGTGACTTTAATCTTATCTCTAAAGTAGAGAGTTTCCACGAATGCTAAAATACAATCCATGAGATGCTTCAGGGAGTGTGTATGTGTGTCTTGCAGATGGGGGTGAGGCTGGGGGCAGAAGGAAAGAAAAAAACAAGACTTGAGGAAGTGAAGGAGATAGAAAAAGGAAGAAGAAAAGAGAAATGGGTGAGCAGGAGAGAAGAAGCAGGGGAAAAAAAGAGGCAGAAAGAGAGAGATTATGGAAAAATGTATGTGTTGGGAAGGCTGGAAAACTGCCCTTGGAAACTGACTTCAACCAGTAATCCACTTTTCTAGATTAGAAGTTCAAGTAAGAGTTCACTTGGACAAAAGATTCTACAGCTAACAGAAGACTCAAAAAACACTGTTCTATATAACGCTTTATTAGATATAATGTCCAGGCAAATTGCAGTGTTAAACTTTTTTTGTTCTGAGGAGGAACCTGTGCCATCAATCTCTCTCCAAAAACAAAGAAAAAAATGTTTAACAAAGAAAGCATTTGTCTTTTAATTTTTACCTGTGATGATGTGAAGTCACAGGTGAGATAGAGTTTCCATGACCACCTTCTTTAAGTCGCTCCAATAATCTTCGGTACTTCTCTCTTTCCTCTTTTTGAACACCCTGAATAAACGAAAGCAGGGTAGATAAATACTAACACATTAAATGTAAAAGCAAATCATAATCAGAGGTCAAATGCAGCCCTAAGATGCATTTTATTTGCCATCACAATCTTTTTAAAGTTTCTTGAATTAGCCATAAACTTTATTAATTTTTTAAAAAGTCCAAAAACGCGGCCTCTTTTGAAAAATTAGATCATCAGCCTAGAGCTATATAGCACTATTCCCTTTAGATGGGCCATTTGCTCTCCATCTCATTTCACTCATTTAGCCATTTGCTAAATCTTAAAGGCATCTGAGTTTTTGAATGAATTAGACTGAACAAAATTGGGTTAACTGAAAAAAAGATTAGCAAAAATAATCCACTTGCAAAATCAGAATCCGTAGCTTCCAAAATGGAACTGGTTTCTGTAAAATCACAAATGGCCTTTTACTGGCCACATCCAATGTATTTTTTCAGCCTTTACATTATAAAGATCTCCCTTTAGCATTTCACCACCAGCTGACCTCGCCTTGCCTTCCTAGACAATAAACTCTTCTGATTCTTCTTTTCTTTTCAGTCTCCACTGAAGGTTATTCCTTTTCTGCCTGCCATAAATGCCGATGGTTTTGCCCATATTGTTTCTCACACTATGTTCTTTCCCTGAATAATCTCATCAGCTCCCCTGATTTGAAAAACATCAATTGCAGAAAATTCAAAAATGTGTCTCTAACCCTGCCTTCTTCTCAAAACTCCCATCACCTATATCCAAGAGTCTACAGGAGAGGTCTTCTTGCATGTTGCACAGGCACTTTAAACAATGTCCAAAACTGAAGTCATCATCTTCCCCCTAAACACATAGGGTATCTTGGTCAGTGACACGTATTTATCCAAGACTGAAATCTGGGACTTAGGCTCTTCCCTCTATGTTATATAACACTTAATCAATTAAAAAAAAAAGTCCTTGTTAATGTTACCTATCACTATTTCTAGAATATATCTTCTCTGTCTACCCCACAGACATTTGCTTATTAATCCTCTCTCTAGTTTCTCACCTAAGAGACTGAAGTCTTTAACATTTCTTCTTAAAGTTCCCTCAGAGACTGTGGTCCACTCTTCTCTCTGCCTAAAAGTTTGCTGAATTACAATTTATCTAAAAACTCCTAGAGGGCAAAGACCACATTTTATTCAAGTTTGAATATCTCACAACTATCATATCATAATACCTCAGACCCAAATAAATACCTTTTTGATGAATAATTGACTCAGAAAACTATCTAGCAAATTGAGATAGCTAATGGTCCTGGAATGCCAAATACAGAAATAATTCTAAATTTTCCTAGACCCAGTAAAGACCTCAAGAGAGAAATGAAGAGAAAAATGTCTCTTCATCATGCTAAATGCTCTGAAAGGGGAAGGAAAAAGCTGAGAAGCACACCATTTACTCTCTTACTAATCAGTTCTCAGCATATAAAAGAAACAGAATAATTCAGGCACTCAAAAAAAAATCTATGATTTTATCTCTTCCTAATGATTCCTTTTCCTTCTTTGTAGGGAAAAAACTACATCTGAAAATTGACTCAATTATTTACTCCAAATTAGCTCTAGAAGAACGTATACAGTAACAGTCATTGCTTGCTAAGAGTCAAACAGAGTAGTAGAAGACAGGTATGGAAGGCATGTTGGGAAATGTATAGCCATTGTACCCACTTTTGTACCTTTAGTATTCTGCACCATAGTACACATCATTCATCACCCAAAATATTATTTATTTTTATTTTTTTAAAGAAACCAGGCTAAAAGGGCTAAAAGGGCTTACCTCCTCCACGGTACAATGGGGACGTCTCAGACCCTTGCCACCCTCTTCAGAAATCATTTCTGTTACAGCCTGTTCCTGAGGTTTCCACAATAAGGAACTCTCTGGATTGGTTTTGCTATGGCGACGGCCACCTGGTCTTCTATTATAGCCTTCTGAGTTTAGAGTAAAGCTGACAAGAAGAAAAAGAATGTATCACAAAACTGCCTAAAGTGGTAGAATTCAAGCTCCTATATCAGCCTGTGATTATGCTGTCCTAACTTAAGCTTGCTACTTGTCAGAGAATTACCATTTGTAAAAGTTAGATCTATCTAGATACAGTTACCCCAGCATTCCACTAGAGAATGTGTATTTCCAGTCACAAGGGCTGTCACATGAAAGCTTTCTTCCTCATGACCAATCATCCAACCCCAAACCCAGATTTAGGTCCTACTGCATGCAACCCCATAACACCCATATTACACTTTTCCTTTAGTCACTGGGCACCACAAAAATTAATTATTGGTGTGACTATTTAATGTCTCCATACCACATTATGTCTTAACCACACTATGTCATAAAGCCTATGAAGAGAGAGATTATATCCTTTTATCATTATATCCAAGTATAGGACCTAAGCCAAGAGCCACTCAAATAATCTGAATGATAAATTAATAAGTATTAGGCTAGGCATAGATGCTGTGCACCCAGAGTCCCAGTCACTTGGCCCAGGAGTCCAAGGCCAACCCAGGCAACATAGCAAGACCCTTTCTCAAAAAAAAAAAAAAAAAAAAAAAAGTAAATTAATAAATGCTAAAGAAATTGAAGGCATGGAACCCTTCTTGAGTCATTGTGCTAGTAAAAGTTATCTGCTTCTCCTACCATTACCAATAATGAAACTGATTTAACTTGCCCCCCATTTTGAAAAGAATACAATGTCACTTATATAATACTACTACAAAAACACTACACAATCTGAAGTAAATCATGAGTAAACATCAGACAAAATTAAAACACTAGGTAGACGCAATGGCACATGCCTATAATCCAAGCAACTGAAGAGGCTAAGGCAGGAGGATTGCAAAAGACCCTCAGCAATTTATTGAAACCTGTTTTAAAAAAAAAAAAAGAACCAGGGATGTAGCTCAGTGGTAAACCACCCCTGAGTTCAATTCCCAGTACTTAAAAAAAAAAGATTTAAAAAAATTAAAATTAAAATTAAAAAGCCACTAAAGACAAAGACACACTAAGAAGGTGTTCCAAATTAAAGTACATCAAAGAGACATGAAAAACAAATGCAATACATAATCTAGCACTGGATCTCGGTTCAGGTAGGAAAAGAAAGCTAAATGAAAAAATTTAAGACCTACAGATCATATGATAAAATTATAGCAATGTTAAATTTTCTGATTTCATAACCTGTTTATGTAAATCAAAGTTCTCATACTTAAGAAACAACTCAAGAACTTTGGATTCAGGGGCAAGGTTATTTACCTAATAGAGTTTCAAAATACATGGAACAAAAACTGACCTACATGGAAGGAAAAATAGAAAAATACAAATTACAATAGAAAACTTTAAGAGTCACTCTTCACTCATCAATCAGTAAAGTAGAAAAATCAGTAAAGTCAAATGTATGATATGTCAAGATCATTGTACTGTCATGTGTAACTAATTAAAGCAAATAAAAATAAATCAGTAAAGTCTATAAATCCTATCAGTGGACTTGATATAATTGACGTTTACAGAACATCCTATCCAACAACAGCAGAATATAATACATTCTTTTCAAGTGCACATGGAATATCATCCAAATAGACCTTATTCTACACCAAAAAAACAAACACCAAATTTAAAAGAACTAAAATTATACAAAAATAGTCTCTGACAATAAAAGAATTAAACTAGAAATCAGTAACATGACAATATCTGAAGTGTCCCAAATATTTGGAAATTAAACAATATACTTCTAAATAAAACAGATTAGAAAATATTTTAAATCAAATAAAAATGAAAATCTACATTTCAAAATTTGGGAGATGCAGCTAAAGCAGTGTTTGTAAGGAAAATGATAACATTAAAATGCTTAAAGAAATAAGTGCACTTTTAAATATTTATCGCCCAAGAACAAGAACATCGCTTACCTAACAATACAATCATCAAATTTAAATTTCTCTGAAGCTATTAAAAATATCCATCACAGGGCTGGGGCTGTAGCTCAGTGGCAAAGCACTTGCCTAGCATGCCTGGGGCACTGGGTTCGATCCTTCTTCAGCACCACATAAAAATTAACAAATAAAATAAAGGAATTCTTTCTATTTACAGCTACAAAACAAAAATTAAAAAAATATATATATATCCTTCACAGAATTCTAGGATCTAATTCAAGATCTTGTGTTGCATTTTGTTGTCATATATCTTTGTTCTCCATTAATCTGAAAAGTCTTCATCTTTTTAATAGAGTATACAGATCTATTATTGATAGAATGAACTTTAATTTCAGACTGACTCACTTTCTCACAGATAGATTCAAATTATTGGTTTTTGCAGAAATAATACATTAAATGATGGCTTTCTCAATGCAATATATCTGAGGGCCATGTCAGTTGGTCTCACTTTTGGTGATTTAACTTTGATCCTTTTTGTTAAGGATGTGTCAGACAGGTTTCTCTAATATTTTTCCCTTTAAAATTAATAAATAATCTGTTGTGAGATATTTTGAGTTTATATAAATATCCCATACCTCATCAAACTTTTACTAACTAGTTTCAGCTTGAGATTCCCATTCACATCAATTACTGATAATCACAAAATGGTGAATTCTCTAATTTTATCATTCTTTCTGTGCTTATAGTAGGCATTCTATTACAAAGATGATCCTCTCTACATAATATAGATTTACTTACTTATATCTATATTCCTGTCTTTATTCATTTTGATACTTAAACTGTCCCCAGTTTGGCCAGTGAAGTTTCCTCTTTGGTTGGCATTTCAACAGTCTTCGAGCCCTCCTTTCTTTCTGGCACAAGATAATCCAGTCTCACTGTGTATTTTCCTCTTAGCCCTAGTCATTCATCCAACCCCAGAGGGTTAGTTAGTGTCTCACTCTTAAATAAGTGGACAGTCAAGGATTATCAGGTATTTGAACAAAGACTCTTCTTAACTTCAAAGGTAAGATCAAAATAAACCAAAAAGAAGACCACTCAAAGGAAACAGATAAAGCAGGCACAAGAAATTTCAAAACAATATTGAGATAAGATATTTTGCATCTTTATAATAAGAACAAGATATCTGGCAAAGGACACAAACTTGAAATGGGTAGGAAGAGGAGGACTCTTTCAACTTAAAAACTGTGACAGCTTAGAAAAAAAAAATCAGTAAAAAATGGTTTTGAAAAGAGAAAATAGCCAAGCACAGTGGTGCACGCCCGTAATCCCAGCAGCTAGGGAGGCTGACGTTGGATCATGAGTTCAAAGCCAGCCTCAGCAACTTGAGGCTCTAAGCAACTTAGCAAGATGCTGTCTCCAAATAAAAAATTAAAAAGGGCTGAGGATGTGGCTCAGTGGTTGAGTGTCCCTGTGTTCAATCCCAGGTCCCCCCCTCACCAAGAAAAAAGTAAAAAAAAAAAAAAAGAGAGAAAATGAAGTCAAGCTTGGTGGCGTATGTCTGTAATTCCAGCCTCTTGGGTGGCTGAGGAAGGAGATCAGTAAATTCAAGGACATCCTGGACAACTTAGAGAGACCCTGTCTCAAAATAAAAAATAAAAGCCAGGTATAGTGGAGTACACCTGAAATTCCAGTGACTCAGGAAACTGAGGCAGGAGGATTATAGGTTCAATACTAGCCTCAGCAATTCAGCAAGATCCTAAGTAACTTAATGAGTCCCTGTCTCAAAATAAAAAATAAAAGGGCTGGGTAAAAATGGGAAAGCCCCCCATCGATCCCTAAAATAAATAAATAAATAAAAATAAGAAGGGCTGTAATATGTCTCAGTGATAGACACTTATCTAACCTGTGGTGTAAGTACCCAGTATACCCTCCAACCCGACCCCGAGACACACACACACACACACACACACACACACACACACACATTCTAAAAATCAGATCAGATCACGATATGGGCATATATAACCCAAACTCAGTTCAAGTCTCTCAATTAGCTATATAATATTCAGCAACTTACTAACCTAAGAGTACTTCCCCTTACCTATGTCCCATAGTACAAGAGTGAAAATGCGTAGTAAAAGTAAAGACTTAATAATTGCTAGGTCTAAAAAAAAAATAATAATAATAATTGCTAGGTCTCCCCTTCCAGAAAGGCAGAATTTAACACTTACCCAAAGGAAGGCAGGACTCTACGTGGTTGATCTCGGGTTACTGTCACTCTGATCTTTGGATAGTCACTTATTCCATTAGGAGATTTATTACCTATTTGAAGAATGTATTTGTATTATGAAAGAAAAAGAAAACTTGTGAACACACTGAACTATGACAGGAATTTGTGAGCAATTTACATTTAACTGAATAATTTGTTTTTTCAAATTCTATTAATAGATGGCACAGAAAACCAGAATAAACATTGTAAAAAGTTAAAGCAAAGTAATAGGAGAGGCTGGGGATGAAGCTCAATGGTAGAGCACTTTGGCTAGCAGTGCATGTGGCCTTAGATTTGGTCCCCCAGCATCACAAAAGAAATAATAACAAATTACTTAATACTCAAACATTATGAACAGATTAAATTGAATTTAAATTAACTTTTTAAAATGATATATATGACTTCAAAGAATTAACAACTTGGGCTAGAGATGTAGTTCAGTGGTAGACTGCTTGCCTAGCATTCCTGAGGCCCTAAGTTCACTCTCTAGCACCTCAAAAAAGGAAAAAAAAAAGGGGGGGGGGGTAGAGAAGAAAGAAAGAAAAGAAACATCTTTGTTCCAAGTCCTCTAGAACTAGATTCTCAGCTGCAACAGCAGTATCCATTTACCTTTGCTCTTCTTTGCCACCAGAGGCACTTTACCATAAAATTTTGAGCCACATAACTCTAAGGTATTTATCATTTCCTTAGCTTCTTCCACTTCTGACTTTTGTACACACAGCTTCTCTACTGCTCATTTTCCCTAACTTCTCTCACTGTTCTCAAACTTTACAACTCTACCAACATAGCAGACATCACAACTATTTCTTAGAACTATGGATTCCTCCCACTATTCCCCATCATATTGTTTCGCATAGTATGGAAATAACTATAATTCTATTTTTAGGGTTTAATGATGATATGAAAGCCTCCAATCCATAAAACTACAAAATATATACCCACATGTGTATTATTATTTTTAGTTGTAATGGACTCAACACCTTTATTTTGCTTATTTAGTTTTTTGGGGGTTTGGGGGGGGGGTTTGTTTTTGTTTTTGTTTTTAATGTGGTGCTGGGGATAGAGCCCAGTGCCTCATGCATGCTAGGCATGCGCTCTACCACTGAGCCACAACCCCAGCCCTAGGAAATTTTTATTCTAACAAACAACTCTTAATCTAAGTCACATTAAGGAGACTGATAATATAAGTAGAAAACACAGCAGTAATTTCAACAACAATTCCAAAGGAAAGCTACAGGTAGAACATTCCTTATCCAAAAACCTGAATGCTGATGCTCAAAAAATTTATAGCTTCAGATTTTGGATTTTTGGCTCAGGGATGCTCAACTGGTTAAGTCCATGCAAATACTTTAAAATCTGAAAAACTCCAAAACCTGATAAATGTCTGGTCCCAAGTATTCCACATAAAAATACTTACTCAACCTGTATTTGATTTTTAGAATGGTAGAGAGAATATGTCTTTATTCTCATCCCAATCCAAATCGGTGTTTTCCTTTCATATTCTCAAAAACTTAGGGAAAAATGGGCAGAAGGAAGTACAGGGAAGCAAAAATATTTTTGAGCACCTCACCCAGTTTCAGCATGGTGTTCCAGGATCCAGAACCTGTCAGTTCACAAGATGAAGAGTTCGAAAATACCTTAAAACCAAACAGAATCACCTCTGTAGCATCTAAATTTTGCAAATAAGTTTCTAATATGAAAAGATCACACTATTTGTAATTATTTTCTTAGCTGGCTCAAAGAATCAATGTCATCAAGATTAAAGCTTTAATTTGTCAAGATATACAAAATGATGTAAAAAACGACAATAGCAGGTTCTTCACACAAAAGCAATTATATTATTAATACTTTTTAAATGTTTTTAAATTATTAAGTTTTTAATCTTTAATTTCTTGATCTTTATCAAGAAACTTCTTGATCTTTATCACAGCTAATAAGACACAAACATTTCTGGGAAGAAGTCATTTACATTAATTCTAAAAACAAAAAAAAAAATTTTTTTTTTCCTAAAATTTAACTTTACTGATTAAATACAAAGATCAGCAGCCTTTGGGGCTATGGGTGTAATTCAGTGGTAGAGCACATACTTAGCATGGATAAGGACATGGGTTCAATCTCAGCACCAAAAATACGAAACAGAACAAAAAAGGTCAGTATCCCCACTGACCTCTTCTGAAGGGGCCACATTCCGTGTTCCATTACAAGCAGAAGTCACCATAGGCTTTGTGGTCAGCTGGAATGGGAATCCAAATAAGCTGGCAGCATTGTAGAGACTGTTTTTCACTTGGTGAATAAAGCAATCTAGAAGATGTCAACAAACTTTAAATACAGAGTAATAAACTTCTAGGAAAAAAAAGTTATATCTTGGAAAGAACCTCTCGCAATTTTTATTAAAAGTCCAATTTCCAAGCACTAAAATAAAAAGGTATATATAAAAATATTTTTTTCTAAATGAGTAACTGGAATTCAAGTATTGTGATTTTTAAACAAAATATCCAAGATGCTAGAAAAACATGGAACCATCATTTTAGCAAATCACAGATTCACAAAGAAATGTGCTGAAATGGCAACTTTTAAGAAGTGACTTCTCCAGAATACATAAAATGAATTTTTACCAGAGAGGTGAGAGCATAATTAAACAAGGATCATATGCCACTAGTTATGACAGAATCCTACAAGAAGCAGTCTCATTTCTCCCCTGATTTGTCTTTATTTCCCAGGCAGGTAACATTTGCTCTCAACAACTACTTACTAAGCCCTCATTCTATCTTGGCTAGGTGAAGAATAAAATATGAAACTCTTAAGCATCTATGGTGAAATAAGGCCATCCCTCTCTCTGCTGGATTAGATGTGTTGAAAGATCTGTTTTATCTCTTCCTGCCACCAAAAATAAAGACCACAAAATTAAGAAGTAAATAAATAAGGAGGAGGGGTAGATTTCAGTACTTTCCCACTTCCTCCTTTTATAATACTACCTTTTTCTCAATTCCTACACACGTATGTTTTCCATAATTTCCTTTATATATCCTAATTAAGGGTATTTAAGCTAACAGTTTCTGCCTCAAAGCCTGCAATGGTGGCTTTAGCCAATAAGAGCTCCAGAATATGTAACTATAAAATACTTTTCAGAAAGACAGGAGAACAACTAAGCAAATGGGAGGATGTGATGGCCAGGTAAAGTAGAATCCAACTTGAAGTAATTTATTATACGATGATAGTTAAAAATATCAAAGTTTGCAAATGAGTTTTTTCTTATTTTACAATTCAAGGTTATTCCTACAGTGCTGAAGGGTGCAATTTTTATTCTGCTATGAATATAAGTAAGAGAAAAAGCATATTAGGGATTGATGCTTAACCCACACTGTCATTTAGATACCAGAGAACAAGAGGTACCCCTTAATAACATATTAAATAGTAGTCACTAAAAAGTACACATTTTATCCAAAATTTGGGTATGACCTGAGATTAAGTCAAAAGATTGTACTGATTTTTTAAAAAAGGAATGAAGGCAGTCCTGCCTTATCTGTAACATGGGAATAAGATTACCATATTTTCCTGAGATTAGGCTAAATTTATCTCTTATAATCCCTTTTAACTATAAAAAATCATGAGTCTGTGATTCTGAGATCCTTTCTTTTACTCTTGTTTCTTGTTTCCTCTCAAAAGCAACCAAGAATTGTATTGTTCAACATAGCTACAGATAGGCAGGCAGATGTGGTTACCTAGTAATTTAATTAAAGTTAAATATTCAGTTAGTAGCCAGATATGGTAGCACACATATGTAGTTTCAGCTACTTGGGAGGCTAAGGCAGGAGGATCATAAGTTCAAGGCCAGTCCAGGTAACCTAGCAAGACTCTGTCTCAAAATAAAGTTTAAAAATGGCTGGGGATATAGCTCATGGGTAGAGCATGTGCCTAGTAAGTACAGGCTCTAGGTTCAATCCTCAGCACTGGGGGGAAAAAAAAAATTCAGTTACTGAGTCAAATTAGCCATTTCAAGTGCTCAAGAACCATAATCATAGGAAGTTCTAGCATTTTATAGACCTTTAATAACTCCCTAACAAGTACTGCCTCTGCTACCCACCACTTCCTCTTTGATTTATTCCCTTCTATAGTAGTCTGCCACTCAAAAAATCATAGTACAAGCCAGGCATGGTGGCCCACACATGAAATCCCAGTGACGTGGGAAACTGAGGCAGAAGGATCACAAGTTCAAGACCAGCCTGAGCAATTTAGTGAGATCCTGTCTCAAAATAAAATTTAAAAAGAACTGGGGATGTAGGAGCTTAGTGGTAAACACCCTTAGGCTGAATCCCCAGTATAAAAACAAAAAGAAAGTCCTAATGCATATTTAATAAAAATGACAGAATGGGTGATCCTTAACATAGAAGGCCATAAAATAGGTAATTACCACAAATAGTTCAGGAACTTTCTGTAATACCACCAACAAAGGTTTTTTTAAACTACATTCAAATACAAGCTAATATTTATTTATGCTTTTCTTTAAAGTTGACTCACTTTTTTTGCTTAAGTAAATGTACATATGATAATTTTAAACTACCACTATAAATATAAAACCAACATCATATGATTTATAAAGAAAAGACTATAACTTTCTTATTATAATCATGATTCAAAGGTAACATGTTACAAATGTTATATTCTTTAAAACCATTAACTAAATTGGTATCTATCCCATGCTTTGGGACATAATGTAATGAATACAGTAAAAATTCCTTTATTAAAAATCTCCAGTGATTTGCAGGGCGCAGTGGCACACACTTGTAATCCCAGAGGCTTGGGAGACTGACACAGAAGAACTGCAAGGTCAAAACCAGTCTCAGCAATGGCACGGCCCTAAGCAACTCAGTGAGACCCTGTCTCTAAATAAAATATAAAAAAAGGGCTGGGGATGTGGTTCAGTCGTTGAGTGCCCCTGAGTTCAATCCCTAGTAATCCTCCCCGCTCCGAAAAACAAATCTCCTGTCATTTGACCTGTTTTCAGTCCATATTTCCCCCCAGCTTTAATAACTATTGCCTAAATCTGCACAATTTGCCCATGCCTAGATTGCTTTTCATTCCTATTGATCTCTTTTGATATCCTACCTATCCATCTTACATTCTACATCCTTCCTCAAAAATTATGAGACTCAACCAGTTGAAAATTGGATACAATTTTGAAACTGCCTTTCTTATGTCATTTACCATGTCTTCACTGATATTAGTATTAATTATGTATTTTATTTTACACCCCTTGCCATGTAATCACATAAGGCCCTTAAAAAATAGAGAACCTGTTTTACTAATTTTTGTATTTCCTGTAGAACCTAACACATTTTCTGTAGAACCTAAGGGCTGAAGATGTACCTCAGAGGTAGAGTGCCTAGCATGTGTGAGGTCCCCAGTACAGCCAAAAAAAAAAAAAAAAAAATCAAAATATCTAAATAACTATCACATCTGGAATAGACCTAAATTCACATTACTGTTGAGAAACAGTAGAATATAGTATTCTACTGAGCCTTTTCCCTTTAACCTAGTTTTATTCTCTTCTAACCCTGAAGATACATAGAAATAAAAGATTTGTGACAACAAATTAGATCACTTCATTTAATCATCTGAACTTCATCACAGTTTGAAGTCATTTTTGCAATGCTGTTTTAAAGAAGGACTTAAAACTTCAAAATGCAAATTCCATAAATTCATTTATTTATCTGGAAAGATATACAAGTTCCTAGTAACAGTGGTTACCTCTGGAAAATAACTGAGTAGAAAAGGGACAGAAAAGAGACTTTTCACTGAATATACTTTTTATCTTTTGAATTTTGTTCCATGCATGTTTTCCCACTAAAAAATAATTTTGAAAAATTATGTTTAGTACCTAATCTTGGTCTTTTAGCAGGTATTTCATCAGTGTCCACTGTAGAAAACAGAGTGCTGAAAAAAAAGAAAAAATATATATATAATCCATTTCTAAAAATAAACTAAATAAATAAATAAATCCAAATCTATAAATAAACTTAACCAGTCAAGACTGGGATATAACTCAGGACTAAAGCTGTGTTTAGCATGCACAAGGCCCTGGATCAAAACTCAACACCAAAACAAAAAATATTACTGTTCTTATCATACCAAACATCCCTCTTTCATTCACTTTGTCATAAAATGAGATCCAATTGATGTTTTAAAAGATAGTCTCTTAAAGTAGGCTGCTAGCATTTGAGGGTTTAACACTATGGTTTCAACTATTTGAGAGACCCAAATTCTTTATCACATAATAATGAGTAATCTGGCTAAAATTCAAACAATAAATAATTTCCTTTTGAAAGATGACCCACCTGAAAAAAAAGCCATCTCTTATTTCAGGGACAACATAAGCAGCCTTAAAAGATAATTCCTAGCTAGGTATGGGGGTACAAGCCTATGAGTCCAGCTACCTGGGAGGCTAAGGCAAGAAGATCGTAAGTTCTAGGCCAGCTTTAGTGAGAACCTATCTAAATAAACAAATAAATAAATAAATAAAATTTAAAAGAGCTGGAGACATAGCACAGTGGTAGCTGTACCTCTGGGCACAATCCCAATATTGCGGGGGGAGGGGGAGGCAGCTCTTAGCTAGAAAAAGGTGTTACATTTAACTGCATTTTTATAATGGGAATTATATTACAGTGGTAATAATTTGGAAATTCAGGGAAGTTTCTGGCCCTATATATCAAAATATTAAAGGTTAGTATATTAATCATCTTTCTGAATCCTTCACCTTAATCAGGCAGAAAGGAAGAATGAGTTGAAACCATATCCAATTTTATCAATGACCTGCATTCCAGACTTATGTATTAATCATTTTACTCTCTTAAGCTCCCCTCAAACCAACCCTTTGTCTACCTCTCTTGTCTTTGAGACTTAATTAAAACATGAAATTAGGCTGGGCATGGTGGTGCACATGCTATAAGCCCTATTACCTGGGAGGATGAAACAGGAGGATCTCAAGTTGGAGGCCAGCCTCAGCAACTTAGGGAGACTTTGTCTCAAAACATAAAAAGGGTTGGGATATAGCTCAGTGGAATACACTCTAGGCCAGGCATTATGGTGCTCGCCTATAATCCCAGCTACTCAAGAGGCTGAGGCAGGATGATCTCAAGTTTGAAGCCAGCCTCCACAACTTAGCAAGACCTTGCCTCAGAATAAAAATTTTAAAAAGGCTAGTAAACTGCCCCTGGCTTCAAGTCAACCCCTAGCACAGGAAGAAAAAGGAGTGGGGGAAGGAAGTAATTGACACTTGATCATCCAAAATTAGGAGGTATACAGAATTTGTTTCATTTTCTAGATTAATTCTTAGGTAAGGCATAATTCTTCGGCAAGCAAAGATATTATAAAATGAGAAGCAAGGGAGCAGATAATGAGCAAGAACGATCTGTAGTTTCTCTTTTAAGTGAATGAGAATTCACACTAGTGATTTTATTTAAGAGGAGGCAGGTACTTTTTTTCCCCCTTCATACACTAATTCTAAAGGAATTAGTTAGTTACATTTAACTGCATTTTTATAAACACCCTTCTCCTTCCGGCCCCAACACACACACACACACACACACACACACACACTGTTCGACAGCTGTTTTAGAACAAGACAGCTGCTGTTTCTTGGTGCTAAGCGAACAGTACTTGCAGTCAAAACGAGCTGGGGCAAGTTACCAATCTCACTTCCCTTAACTGCGTTAACTGTCCGCAGATGACACTTCGGAGTGTGCATGTAAACAGAGGGCCACAATAAAGGCAGTAATTCTTTAATTTTTAGTTTTTAGCTTAAGAGCAGTAAAATACGAGAAAGCCTCATTTGTTGTCAGTAACCAGCTTGGACTCTGACAAGAATATTAAAGATCCTATGATCAACGACCACTCCAAAGACAAACAAGCTCCTTCCTTCCATCAAGAGCCGCGTCCCCAACACCTTGGCGGGAGCGACTACGTCACCAGGATACCAGCGACCCGCAGCTCCTGGGCTTCAGAAGAGCGGCCGGTTTAGGGGGAACAGGGCCTGCGGGGCTGGATGAATGCTCTCCTGACCAAGGAGCCGCGGTGGAGGAGGGCGAACAGCTAGGCCGGCACTCAGCCTCTGCTCTTCTCACCTGTTCGAGCGCCGCCTCTTCAGGAGAGCCCTGGCAGGGGGCACCGACCGGTCGCAGAAGCGGAAAATGGTGCCGAGAATCCTAACCAGCCATCTGTACATACCAGGCCCGAGCAGCAGCGGCGGCCGACACACCCCGAGACGCAAACCCCAGAGCTGTCGCCGCCGCTGCCGCCTTGGCCACCACCACCAAGGATCAGTCGCTGGCTTGTGACGCGATCCGTGGGCCCATAGATACAACGTTCTCCGGGCTAGGGAAGGCCCCCACCCGCCACCGCTCCCGACGTCACCTCCTCCCGCCCTACCGGAAAGCCTCATCCTCAATCTACGCACGCGCAACCTAGCACCGCCTTTTATCCTCGAGCCTAGCAACAAGAAAGCCTGTTAGACGGCCGGGTCCAATCGCTGGCCAGACTGGAAGAGTGGTTGGCGGGACTTTCTCTTTGGCGGAGCCAATCCAAATCCGCCCGGGAGACAAGGCCCACGGAGTAGAAGTGCCGCAGCTAGGCTCTGGAGGAAGAAGCGTTCTGAAGTCGTGAGCGCATTTGGAACCCAGCTAATGATTGTTTAGTGAGCTCAATAAAAATAGATCAGAGCAATTAACAAATGTTTACCGTATTAGGGACCCTTTATTTTGCATATACCTGTGCCTCATATTTTACGTGCATTTTCACCATACTTCCTAGGAACCGAATGCGATAGGAAGTCTTACGCCCAGTTCATAAATAAGGAAAACGAGGCATAAAGAAATTAAATAACTTTCCTCAAAACACAAAGCTAGTAGAAGCAATGTTGAAATTTGAGCCGGGGTCTGACTACTAGCACCAGTTTCACACCCTTGAATTCACACTACCTGGAAGAGGATTGTACATAGATAATTACAAATTACAAGATAACTGACTGCTATGATAAAGGAGTGTGCAAAGTGCAGTGGAGCTAGAGGAACCAAAACCACATGCTAGGAGAGAGGGAAAGGGCAGAACTCCTGAGGATGGCTTCACAGTAATAAGGTTGAAAAGATACCTATGGCTTTATAATACACTTGTCTCCTCCTCTGATCTGAGAGGGAGTAATTCTTAATACCCTTCCTGTAGAATCTAGAGGTCAAACTGTGCGTGGTAGAGCTGTCCTGTAATCCTAACTACCACTCTGGTGGCTAAGGCAGGAAGATTCCAAGGAGGCCAGTCAAGGCAATTTATGGAGACCCTGTCTCGGGAAATAAACAAAAAAGATGCGGTAGTGTGTGTTACAGGATTCAATCCCAGTTACCACTAAATAAATACATAAATAAATCTAAAGGCCACACTTCTGGTTATCAACTTTTGAACAAATTACACCCTATTTAACCCAATGTCTGCCCATAAACAATACAGGGAAACTTCAAAGGTTTTTGTGCTCCACAATAATTCACTGACTACTTTTTCTTGGCCTGTGATTCAGTGAAGAACAGGTTTCCAGACTTTATTGAACTTAACCCAGGCCTGTCCAGCCTCCTTCTCTCAATAGCATTCTAGAATTCTGCTACATGTCACCCTGTTGTAGGGACAAATGAGGCAAGGCACCGAAGATAGCAGGAAATAGTTTTATTCAGAGGGCACAGCTTTTGCTATAATCAATCAGTCCCCTGAACCCCGAGTTCAGGTAGTATCAGAGTTTTATACCCAGCATGCAAAGGGAGGGGCTCAGAAGTTCACAGTCTGTAGAAGTTCACATGGAAGCAGCTGTTTCTTTCGCTGTTTTAGGCAAGTTAACCCTTCCGGGACAACATCTTTAGAAGGGGAGAGCTTTTTCTTCCTTTCCTTTCCTCCCCCTGCCAGCTGTTACCATGGAGCCCAATTGGTAACTTATCTTGAAAATGTGGACATCTCTGTGAAGCCCAGCTCAAGGCCAGAGGCCTTGTTTGCCCGTTTCCACAAACTACTATACTGGATACATTTGTGAAAAACTAGTAAGGGGGTGTTCAGCACCTGGAGTGCCGGTACCTTCTGGGCCAGTGGCCAAATAAGACAGGGTGACATGAAAATAGGAAGTTTATCTACATTGAACTCTTTTGCAGAGACTCTTTTGCTAACAGTCCTAAAATCAGCCATGGTGAAGATTTCTGGAGAAGCCCAGTTAAGACTTTCCTATGGAGAAAGGGGGTGCCACTTCAACCTAACTAGAGACACCACAATCCTGCCCTGAGAGGTGAAAGGCAGGTCTTAAGAGGGTAGAAACCAATTCTAATGTGCAGATACTTCCCTTAATTTCCCTAACGATAGCGAACACCAACATATTACTGAAAGTTTTAAAAGGGAAGTTTTAAATTTATTCTTTTCTCTCTGAAGCCTTGATAATGTTAGTCTATGTAATAAACCAGCAATAGACAGATTAAAAGGGGAAACATTTAATATATAAAAACATGGGAGTCATACACAAAATAGGAGACTCAAGAAGGGATAGAGAATTTAAGCTTAAATAGAGCTAAACAAGCTGGACAGGCATGGTGGCACATGCCTGTAATCCTAGCAGCTTAATGGCTGAGACAGGAGGATAGTGAGTTCAAAGCCAGCCTCAGCAATGGTGAGGCACTTAGCAACTCAGTGAGACCCTTTCTCTAATAAAATCAAAATAAGGTTAGGGATGTGGATCAGTGGTCAAGTGCCCCTGAGTTCAATTCCTGGTACAACCCACCTCCACTCCCCCCACCCATGCCCCCACCCCCACACACCACCCACCCCTGCAAAATAGAGCTGAACAAAGGGAAAGGGGCTTAGTGTCCAGATGAAAGGGAGGTGGGTGGCAACTGGCTAAGGAAGTTTGAGGGAAAGCTAGCACAGAAAGTGAGGGTTGTCTTGTGTAGTAAAGTCTACTAGGTAATAGCCATGTATCAGATGCCTGTGTCACAGTGTGTGGTGTGTTTCACTGGGAATCAAACCCAGGGATTCACAAAGCTAGGCAAGTGCTCTACCATGAAAACTACTTCCCCAGCTCCTCAATCTCTTCTTGCCATGAAAATACCTTTCTTAGGCAGAAAAGGGGTTACCAAATAGAAAAATCTTTATATATATATATATATATATATATATATATATAGAGAGAGAGAGAGAGAGAGAGAGAGAGAGAGAGAGAAAGAGAAAGAGGGAGAAATACATTTCAGAGCCCGGAAGGGTAGCGCACGCCTGTAATCCCAGTAGTTCCAGAGGCTGAAGCAGGAAGATAGTTCAAAGCCACCTGTAGTTCAAAGACCCTGTATTTAAAAAAGGGCTGGGGATGTGTCTAAGGGGCCCTGGGTTCAATCCCTAGTACCAAAAAAAAAAAAAAAAAAAAGAAAATATTTCAGAGGAACATTTGAAATAATAGAAGAGTTACAAAACTGAGAAGACTTGAAAGTGGCTATTAGATATACAGTGTTTATAACCCCTTGCCTATTGTCTCCCAAAGGGACTCCCCTGTACCTTCAATTTCATCTTTGCCCCTTTTAGGGTGGATTCCCTGTATACTTGTAACAGGGGTTCACTTGATACTTTGACTATATCCCTTGTGGGTTTGAAACTTACACTTTTTTTCTTTTTCCCAGCCTTCATTCTCCCTGATCTTCTTTCCCTAATCTTCTGCTTCCTGATCTCTACTTCTTTATTATTATTATTATTATTATTATTTATAGATGGACACAATATCTTTATTTTGTTTATTTATTTTTATGTGGTGCTGAGGATCGAACCCAGTGTCTTACATGTGAGAGGCAAACGCTCTGCCACTGAGCCACAATTTCAGCCCCTCTACTTCTTTTTTTAAAATATTTCCTTAGTTGTAGATGGACACAATACCTTTATTTTCTTTATTTATATGTGGTGCTGAGGATTGGACCCAGTGCCTCACACATGCTAGGCGAGTGCTCTACTGCTGATCCAAAACCCCAGCCCTGATGGTTACTTCTTAATTTCATTTTCTCTGAATCACCTCTTTAAAAAGCCCCTGAATACTCTCTTTAAAAAGCTGATGGGCAGAATCACATCCTTTGGGACAGGAGTCCCCTGTGTTTCTCCTTTGCTAGCAAAGCAATAAACTGTCTTTTTCCTTTTTCTCAAAACCATGTCCTCATTATTGGGTTTGCATCAGGGACAAGGACCAATCTTTCCGTAACATACTTAATGAAGAGCCAATTAAAAGAAGACAACTGTTGGCATTATTATGCAGAACAGTTTATTTATGTCTTAACCATTAATTCCAGTGTGAAAACTGTTTTTTGCTGTTGCCAAACCAAAAAGCCCACCATTATAGGAAGGGGATTCTCTAAAACAAAAGAGCAGTTTTTGTTCAAACAAATCAGAAAACTGAAAACTGCATCAGAATAGCAATCTATCCCAGGTCTAGCCACAGGGATTTAGGTCACATAGCACTCCAGTGCAACATCACAACACAAACATTTTTTCCTTTGTTCCTTGTTAATAGTGCCAACATAAATGCAATATTGAAATATTGGTTATCTGTCATGAAAGTTTCAAGGCTTGGGGTTACAAACCTGAATCAGAATTCCAGAGTGTCATCAGCAAAATAACTCAGGAAGGAAGTGTGGAAACCCCCAACCAGTTTAGTTACCCTCTGAATAAAGAAAAAGAGGGTATGTTTGCTCTTATGTTTGCTCCTACCTGAGATTTGTCCTGAAGTTTTTATCTTTGATGCCCTTTGATCCACAGGAAGTGCAGGAGCCACTGCTTGTCCACTGACCAAGAAGCAGGCTTATCCTTAACCCCAACCCCACCACTACCATAGCCATTCCTGAACCAAGGAGCTCTTTATTGAAGGGTCAGAGGAGAATCCCAAGGTCACATAGAGAAACATGAATATGGAGATTTCTGCCCTTGACTTGGCTAAACTGAAACCTTGTACCAGTACTGCCTCATTGTTTAAACTTTTGCAGCATGTTCCAAACTGAAGTTCCAATTTCCCAAAAACCTTCTCCTGGGAGCCCTCACTGAGGTCTTCTTCAAGTCCTTCCACAGCCCTACCCTCATTTCCTCAAAATCTACTTCCCCTCCACAGAGCAGTGAAGACCAGCCTTCTGATCCATTCTTGGAAATTTTCCCTTCTGGTGCATTCCCAGAAGATTCAAAGATTGGTGTAGGAAGGAGTGGGGATATACCTCAGAGGCATAGGTCTTTCCTTGAATGTGCAAGGCCCTGTGTTCAACCTCCAGTGTGGCAAACAATAAATAAATAAGTAGAAAGTAAATCAGATTGGAAAAGCAGCCCATAGGTGAGATTTTGTTCGGTTTGATCTTATGTATCTTAAAATTCCATTACAGCCTAATGTATCTAAAATTCAACTTAATTGACCATCCTAAAGATTAATTTCCCTCTGGGGACCAACTCTTCTGGTACTAAAGAAGAATATATCCTAATTCCAAGACTTCAATTTGATTCAATTATCTAATAATAATCTTGGTCCTATTATAAGTTGTATTATAAAAGCAAGAATATTCTATTGTGGGGGGCCACCCTACACATGAGGTAGGCCCACCCACCAGCCTTGAATAACAAGAGTATTGAACTGGCATCACAGGCTGTCCGAAGCAAGTGGGCCTTACCTTTGTTGGGCAAGTAAGTGCCTTAGCTCTGGGCTTGGACATTACCCAATGAGATTGGGCTACCTATAAGGTCCTTGCTTTAGCATCTGGACAGCCATCTTAAGTGACAGCTGCCATTTTAAGGAAAAAGTTGGGCTGGGGATATGGCTCCAGCGGTAGCGCACTCGCCTGGCATGCGTGCGGCCGGGGTTCGATCCTCAGCACCACATACAAACAAAGATGTTGTGTCCGCCGAAAACTAAAAAATAAATATTAAAATTCTCTCTCTCTCTCTCAAAAAAAAAAAGGTGAATTTAAAATCTAAAAAAAAAAAAAAGGGAAAAAGTTTCTCTTTCATGCTCAAAGGCGGTTCTGAGAAGGCTTACCACTCCCTCAAACCAACCCAACCCCTAACCGCCTGCATTAGGACCCACCTGACTCTGATTTCTGAGCCTGCCCCATAAAAGTCCCAGAACCAAGCCTGTTTTGCCTTTCTGTCCCATAGGGGCCTTTATTTGTCAGTTCTGACAAACTCTCGCGTGTATCCTGCCTGGTCTCTGTATTCCATTTCTTGCTTACCCATCTCTCATTCCTCGCTTTCCCTTCACCACCCCCCTGTTTCTTGTGACAGTATCCCTTGCCTTATTTGGGTGGAATATTCTATCGAATGTCTTTTCCCTAATAAATAGAAGGGTTCCAGGTGCGCTCTCTCTCTTGCTCCTCTTGCCCTCTTTCTAGCGCTGTCCAGCGTGGGAGCTGACTTTTGAGGTTGCAGAGCTTTCCCCAATCCCCACAATTGAGAAAAAGGTACTTCCATGTTCATGTGGTCTTTTTGTTGCCAGTCCAAACCACACAGAGTGACTCTGATTCCATCGCCCTAAGGGGACGTGAGTGATTCTCTATTTATTTGTTTTGTTCAAGGAATTGAACAGAGCAGTGCTTTACCACTGAGCTACATCCCAGTCCTTTTTAGTTTTTGTTTTGAGGTACGGTTTCCCCAAGTTGATGAGGTGCTCCTCTAACTTTGGATCCTACTCCCTTGGCCTCCTGAATCACCAAGATTATAGGTCTGTGCAATGGTGCCTGGCTTATTGTACAGGCCCATTCCACAGTGCCCTGCTGTGTTTTTAGAACTTTCCATAAGAAAAAGCAAATTGTCTATGGTTTGGCTTGTTCCCACAGTCCTTGAAGTTTCTGTGCTCTGAAAACCAGCAGTTACTGAAAGGGCTGAACCACATTGATTTTATTTGACACATTGTAAGAAGTCTTGGTTTTTAAAACAAGGTAGCCCTATGCCATGAAAAATACTGTTTCGTTTCGTTTCTTTTCTTCTTCCTTCCTTCCTTCCTTCCTTCCTTCCTTCCTTCCTTCCTTTCCTTCTTTCTTTCCTCCTTTCTTTCTTTCCTTCCTTCTCTCTCTCTCTCTCTCTTTCTTTCTTTCTTCCGACAGGGTCTTGCTATGTTACCTAGACCAGCCTGGGAACTCCTGGGTTCAAGCAATCCTCCTGTCACAGTCTCTCAAATAGCTAGGATTATAGGCTCATATCATTGAGCAGCTATGGAGTAAAAAATATTTAAGCCAGAAACACAGTATGCAGAGGTTTTTCTCCTTGTTTTGCAAAAAATTACCCCCCAAAAAATTTTACTTGTATAATATATATGTATTTATTTATAAATATAGTTTTTATATTTATTATATGTTGTGTATGTGTGTGTATTAGGGATTGAATCCAGGGCCTGTGTGTGTTAGGAAAGCACTCTATCACTGAGCTACATCCCCAGTTTTATTTGTATTGCATAACAATAATATATTGACATAAATAAGTTTACAATAACAACAAAATCAAGTTACCACTACTGAGACAGGGACCATCACAAGGATGGAAGACAACCCCCCCAAGAGCTCCCTATCTCAACCTTAGCCCCTGTCTTGTCATCAATTAAAATAATAATATGCAGAAGGGAAGGAGAAAACACCCTAGGCCTTAAGCCCCTAAACTATCATTCTTTAAAATTCACATTCCCACCCCCCCTTTTCTTCTCCTTCTCTCCCATATTTTCAAAAACTTTATCGCAAGGCAGGTATACCATAAAAGCCAGAATATTGGTGCCATAATGTCTCCAAGAATAATGTAAACAACTATTGACCCAAACCTTTTGCAAGGAAAGCGTTCATTGAAAAATTGAAAAACTACTACACTCATGACCAAAGAGAAACACCAGACCCTACCCACCCCAGCAACTCCATAAAAAGCTGGCCCCTTCCTTTGTTCCGGAAGCAGCCTGGTCCCTTATCCATCAGTGCTGTCTCCGTTTAGCTGAAGCCACAATCAAAGTCTTGCCTGTGAATCTCATAATACTCAGTTCAAACTTGTTTCTATTGTTTTTGTACCTAAAGATCTCATCTCTGTTAACACTATATTGAATATAAAATCTCATATCTTAAGCATAGCATATGAAGTTCTTTATAGCCTATCTTCAAATCATTATTGGTTTCCTATTTATACACACCAATTCTCAAACCACACTTTTTTCCATCTTCCAAGACTGTTCCCTGTGCCTGGAATGCTCTTCCCCAACCTTCTTCATTTAGCAAAACTTCTACCTGGTCTTTGGAGCTGAAATCAAAGGGTCCATCCTCTGTGAAGCTTTCCCAATGTCTCCTGCCTCTGGGATTCCCAACATCTTTTTATTTTCCCCTCTGTTCTCCTATAGAATTTATATCCATGTCCCTATGTTAGCATTATTATTGATGTGACTCTCCTTGACAGAAGGACTTGTGTCCTATTTTTTCCTTATAAGTTCTTTTAATGGGAGCTTTAAAAATGTTCAGTAAATAAAAGAACAAAGAAATGAAGCAAAGGTGTGGTTTGGGGAGAAGTTACCCTAATCTCCTTGTAGGATATGAATTGAGGAAACAGACTTTTCTAAACTTGGACTGTAAGAAAGATAGCAGCAGTCACTGATGCAGATAGGGAAGCAAAAGGATTTTACAGTTAGTCATATACTAACTTGGAGCACTAGACCAGAGTGGGTAGGGACATAGGTCACCTTTCTGGCTACTGAAACCAATGATAGTTATAAAACCACCTCTCCTCAGCTCCATTACACTTCCATACCTGTTTTTTCCTGTCCATGTAATTGGAAGGCTACCTGCCCCTTTTTATTTTGCTTTCTAGGGAAGTGATTTCTAGGTTAAAGAAGGAGAAGGAGAAGGCAGTACAAAATACTTGGTTGGCAATGAGGAAAATTGTGGCATTCTGGAGTTGTGATATTTATCAAAATCATAAGACTGATAGAGTCTTTATTAGCTAGTGAGAGATTAAAAAATTTTTTTTCAGAATATCTTTAAATAAATGTCCTTTCCAATGATTGTAAGGGTTTGTAACAGGGGTTCACTTGATGCTTTGACTATATCTCTTGTGGCTTTGAAACTTAACATTTTTTTTCTTTTTCCAACCTTCTTCTCCCTGACCTTCTCCTCCCTGATCTTCTTTTCCCTAACCTTTTCTCTGATTTTCTCCAATCTTCTTTTCCCTGATTTCTCCTTCCTGATGTCTCCTCCCTAATCTCACTTTCTCAGAATCACCTCTGTAAAAATCCCCTGTTCCTGCTGATGAGCAAAATCACAAACCCAGGAGTCTTCTGGGTTTCTCCTTTGCAATAAACAGTCTTTTTACTTTTTCTCAAAACCATGTCTTCGTTATTGGATTGGTGTGGGGGACAAGGACCGAGCTTTCTGCAACAAGTTGACATATTTGGGGGAATTTTAAAAATACCTTCTATTTTGAAATAATTATTGGTTCACAGGAAGTTGCAAAAATAGTGCAGGGGTCCTGTGTACCCTCACTCAGTTTCTCCTAATTATAACATTTTATATGATGAGTAATGCATTATCAAAACCAAAAACTTGACAGTGGTATAACCTACTGATCATTTAGATTTTATCAGCATAACATGAATGAGTGTGTATGGGAGTGTAGTTCCAAGTAATCTTACTGCATGCGTAAACTCCTGTAGTCACCACCACAATCAAGGCACAGAATTATTCTATCACTAAAAGTCACTGTAGGTCTGCAGAAAGAGCTCAGTGGTATAGCACTTGCCTAATATCCTCATCGCTGGGAGAAAAATTTTCTTGAGCTATCGCTTTATAGTCAGACCCATTCTCCTCTCATCTCCCCTAACCTTTGGGAATGTTTTGTTTTCTTATACGTGATGTTTCTCACTGATCAAAAAAAAAAAAAAGAAAGAAAGAACAGGTTCTCCCCTTGATTCATGTGCTATTTCGAATGTTGGAAGAAAGAAGCACACAATTAGAAAGTCGGGGCAACTTCTGTGCCCTAACCATGGATGGTAAAACAGAGATGTCCCAACTGGAACGATCATTATTCCTATAATTGGCTAGTTTCAAAAAAAAAAAAAAAGTACACTGGCTCTGTCTAGATAAGCATGTGACATGATAATTAAAACTAATAGGAACTCAAAAAATATTTTTTAAGCAAGTACACTGATCCAACAGGGAGCAATGTGCCCCATAACGGGTTCCTAAGAGAGATGGGAAACAATTCTCCATTTGATCCAGAGGGCAGTTGTTTTTAAATTACTAAGGTTAGAGGAAACGGAAAAAAAAAAATAGAAAAGCTGGTGGGTCATCTATTTGATTTTCCTACTTATGCTTCCTTAATTTATTTCTCCAAGCAGGAAACAAAAACAAAAACAGACTGAAGTGCTGACTGAAGTCTTTCACTTGAAGTATCATAACTCTGATGAGCCCTCCCTTCCTAATTTCCCACCTGGTGCCCTCTGCTCACACTGTGCACTCTGTCTCCTGATGGGAGGGAACTGTACTACTCTTGTGGCCCCGTAGTGATAACAGTAGTTACTAAGGGGTGACAAAGCTCACCTTGACAGTAGGCACAGTGCTAGGATTTCAGTTGCTACATCCCATTCAATCCATTCAGCAGCCCTGTGCAAGGTGTGATGTCACTATCTTCATTTTATGCTTGAGAACACTTACACTTATAGAACTTAAATGTTTTGCTTAAAACGGGGGGGGGGGGGGATGCCTGTAATGCCAGCTGCCCCAGAGGCTGAGGTAAGAGGATCAAGAGTTCAAAGCAAACCTCAGTGAAAGTGAGGTACTAAGCAACTCAGGGAGACCCTGTCTCTAAATAAAATACAAAATAGGGCTGGGAATGTGGCTCAGTGGTTGAGTGCCCCTGAATTAAATGCCTGGTACCAAAAAAAAAAAAAAGTTTTGCTTAAGGCCTGTAGAAGGTGTGGGGTTTGAACTCTCATTAGTAGACCAGTACCAGGTAGTCTGAGGCATGACATAGTCATCTACATATAGTTTTTTTTCTTTTTTTTTTAATATTTATTTTTTAGTTATGGGTAGACACAATATCTTTATTTTATTTTTATGTGGTGCTGAGGATTGAACCCAATGTCTCACGCATGGCAGGCGAGCGCTCTACCTCTGACCCACAACCCCAGCCCCTATATAGTACTTTTAAAATCTCCCTAGGTAATTGTATTGTGTTGACTCCTTGAAAAGCATTACTAAAAGATACTTTCTGCAAAGGAATCTCCTGTTACTTAAATGGGGTGCAGACACAAAGAGAACTGATTGATTTATGAGAGATGGTATTACTTCATAAAAAAATATATTTCTGATAGACAATGCAAAGAGACTGGTGGCTTTTGTCTGATGCTTTGGATGAAAATGTATTATTTTTTTTTAAAAAGATATTTAATTTTTAGTTGTAGTTATTTTTATTTATAAAAATAAATAAAATAAATATCTTTATTTTATTTATTTTTATGTGGTGCCAAGGATTGAACCCAGGGCCTCGCACATACTAGGCTTGTGCTATACCACTGAGCCACAACCCCAGCCTTGAAAATGTATTCTTAGATTATCTTTCTATATTATTTTTTGGTGTTGCAAGCACTTTCACCAGAAAGGGAATTAAATTACTTTTTTTTAAAGTATTTTTTTGTAGTTGTAATGCCTTTATTTTATTTGTTATGTGGTACTGAGGCTTGAACCTGGTGCCTCGCATGTGCTAGGCAAGCACTCTGCTACTGAGCCACCACCCCAGCCCATTAAATTACTTTTGTAGCTATGTTCTTGTTGTTTTTCAGTGCCCAAACCCAGGGACTTGCACATGCTAGGCAAGTGTTCTAGTACTGAGCTCCATCTACAGTCCTTTACTACTTTGTAGCTAGGAACACAAGTGTAGTTACTTCTAACACTGAGGTGGATTATATTTTGGCATGGTTCTGTATTTAAGTTTTTTGTATCTCCTTTGTTTTGTGGGGTGGGGGAGTGCTGGGAATTGAACCCAGGACCTTGTGCATGCAAGGCAAGCATTCTACCAACTGAGCTATATCCTGAGCCCCTTGTATTTACTTTTCCTTTAAAAAGAGAACTTTATTTAATTTTTTTTTTTTTAGTTGTAGATGGACACTATACCTTTACTTTATTTGTTTATGTGGTACTGAGGATTGAACCCAGTGCCTCACACATGCTAGGCAAGTGCTCTACCACTGAGCTACAATCCCAGTCCCCAAAAGAGAAGAACTTTAGAGATCAGAACTCTGGAGGGAACAAAATAAAATAAAGATATGTAATACAGTACAAAAAAAGTTTCCTTTAATATGAAACAGATATATTTTACAAATACTGATATGTAATTGGTCCTAAAGAAATGTGCTTAAAAATAAATAAGACTGCCCTATAAGGAATGAATGCATGAATTAACATAAAAATGGTTTTGTACACACAGGCCAACAGAATCCTAAATGCAGTTGGCATTTCATTCACAAGGAGTTGGCCAGGGAAAGATTTCAAGACACACTTGATTTCAACATACCAAGCCAAACAGCTAATGAACCGCCCACAAAGAATGAAACTATTTTGAACTCGTCATTTGGCAAATACAAATTATAATATCTTAATATGCATAAAATTGTGTAAGGTTGAAAGTACCTGACCTTTTATTGAAAGGAGGAGGAGTCAAGGGCGGGGAGAGACAGGGCTACAGTCTGTCCCTTGGGAACTTCCTGTTGTCACCACACCTCTGGATTAGATATCTGAGCTCACTGTGAGCAAAACCCCGAAGTGAAAATTCTAAGGCTCTGCAAAGTAAATTATCCTTCTGTGAATGTGACACACGCTCTCTGCAGTTCCATATGCTGAAGTTATTCTTACTTATCAGTTTGACGTGCTTGGTGAGATCAGGTAGGTCATTTAGTGAATGGTTTTCTTAAGTATTTAAAAAATAGTAGTAGTCATCTTGCATTTATCATGCCATGTCCTTCAGTGAACTTTTTAAGTTCTATGGGATCATTTTTAAGGAAGACGGGGGTTAAATGCACTTTCTAATCTTGAAGATATTTTTTTTCTCGGTAATTAAAGAATCTTTTAAAAATTAACTTTTGTACAAATGTTAAATATGCTAAAAATATAGGAAAATATATTTTCTCTCATAGCTAAAATTTTTGTGCTTTTTTCCCTCTATGAAATGAGATCTCTTATTATCTGGAAAGTTATTTATGTATTTATTTATTTTTGAGAAGCTGGGGATCAAACCCAATGCCTTGAAGCATTCTTGGCAAGCACTTTACCACTGAACTACGCTCCCAACCAGTACTTCCTGGAAATTTAAAAATTTGTTTTATTATATCCAACATGTACAGGATGGGTTTTTATGCTTTCACGTATTAAGGGAATATTTAAATTGCTCTTATAAAAATATAATTTTATATACATAAAGTTTATACAATGGTAACTGTCACATTGATGATTTTAAAAGTATTAATCATAATGAAGAAATAAAAATTAAAACACGAATATATGTGGTAAAGGAACAAAAATAAAGTGAAATGCTGAAATGAAAAAAAAAAAAACCACCACCAACAACAACAAAAAACTGTACCTGTCAGCCTTTTTAGGAATTTGATTCTTTTTCATATAGCTTGTGGTAATGAAGATTGGTGTAATTTTTGAATAGCAAGGGGAAAATATGTTATATATTAAGATTCATAAAGATGGTCATAACTTTTGAACTGGGAATTTAAAGTAATAAATTTCTGGGAATCTTGAAGTAATAACTTTTACAAGAAAAAAAGGGATATAGCTCAGTGGCAAAGTTCTTATCTAGCATGTGGGAGACCCTGGGTTGGACCCCAGGAGGACAAAAATTAAAAAAGCTTCATATGCAGAGATAATTCTAATTATATTGCTTATAGTAACTTGGAACTAGATACAACAGAAATGTTCCTACTTACAGGAATGGATAAAGTATAAATATCAGCTTGATTTTTTAAAAGTAACTTTTAAAATAATTCTGGTGCTCTGTAGAAATGTACAAACATGTTTTAAAAATAGTACAAAGCAGACAAAAACAACTCAAGTTTGTAAACTATCACTATGTTAAAAACTTGTAGGTATGCCTGTAAATACAAGTTAAACGGGAAATGAATAATTTAAAATACATTATTAGGATTTTGGTGTATAAATACATTTTTCTTAATAATGCTTTTGAGATTTTAATAAATTAAAATTATACTAATGATGAAATTTTTAACTGAGAAGTTAGCATTTTGAGGTGTATATTATCATTTTTAAATTTAAAAATTGAACATAAATTTGGGGATATCTTATGGGAAAGAAGGCTAATCCTAACACAAAAACCTGTGGTGTTGGTGTTGTGGGTAGTTTCTTATATATATCTAGTGCAAATTTGGAACAATGACAACTTAATTTTTTTAACCTGTCTTTTTTTTGGAAGGTAATACTGGGGATTGAATTCAGGGGTGCTCTATCACTGAGCTATATCCCCAGTCCTTTTTATTTTTTGAGACAGGTATCCCTAAATTGCTGAGGCTGGCCTTGAACTTATGACCCTCCTGCCTCACCCTCCCAAATCACTGGGATTACAGGGCTGCACCACTTCCCCTGGTTTATGACCCATCTTTTTACTTAACATCTCCTCCTAAATGAAGTTTGTTTCAGATGATTCTATTATTCTTTCTTTTCTTTTCCAAAGGTATTGACAGGGGTTTATTTTAAGAAAGCAGATATATATTCAAGGGGGAATATGCATTCAAGGGAGAATCCAGGCTATCCCCACAGGCAGAAAAATCTTCAAAGACTCTAGAAAAATGTCACTGCAGCATGATAGAATCTAAGCAAAGATAAAAAACAATTAACTATAGCTAGAAGGAAAAAAAAAATATAGCTGCAAGCTAAAACTAGATTTCTCAGTGAATACAAAACCAGAACTTGGATCTTTGGCTGGGGAGAGTGTTATTCATGCAACCAATACCAGAAGTTATTTTGTATATTAGTGTATATACAAATACTTTGACTTTTGATTTCTCCCTTCTTTTGTTTTGCAGTTGAAAAATGAGCAAATATTAAACTGGGAGTCAGAATTCCCAAGGTCACAAGTCATTCACCTTCAGAGATCTTTGTTTTGTTGTTCTTATCTCTTTTGAAGTTATGTTAGGAATGTTTGCCCTAATTTTACCAGTGAACAAAACAAAGTGTACTAGAACCACCTGGGGAGATACTCCATCCTCAAAGGTCCAGACTCAGCAGGTCTGGGAGAGATCCCTAGAATCTGCATTCTTAATACAAGCTGAAGGTTTTCAGCTGCAGATAGTCCAAGGAACATATGTTGATAAATATTGGTCTAAATTAAGGCTGTTTGTTGTAAGTATATTTAAATTTTACTTGGCTACTATATTTTGGCCTATGGCAACTGGGTAAAACTTGGTAGATATTTTTCCAGAGAAAACAGCTTAAGGTAGTTCTCCCTGATCCTTGGGGGATAATGTTTGAAAACATTTAGTGGATGCGTGAAACCGCGGATAGTATTAAACTTTTTTCTGCACATACAACCCTATGATAAAGTTTAATTTATAAATTACACACAGTGAGGCATTATAAAGTAGTTCAATTATATACTGTAACCAAAGTTTGTGAATGTCCTCTCAAAATATCTTACCGTATTGTACTATTATTTTGAGACCATGGTATATGGGGTAACAGAACTGGAAGAGGGGGGGACTACTTTTTACTTTTTTTTTTTTTTTTTTTTTTGAGATGGAGTCTCACTATGTTTCCTGCGCTGGCCTCTCTCGATCCTGTTTGCTTCAGCCTCTTGAGGAACAGGGATTACAGGGAAGCACTAAGGGGAATCTACTTGTAGTGCCCCAATTAGGGAACTACTTTCTCAGATACTGGAAATGTCAAATGACTTGTAAGGTTTTGGCACGTGACTCATCTTTCTGTTACGTGGAGGCAAAGTGAGGTTGGGGATGTAAATGGGAGGATTTTTGCACATGATTAATAAGAGTGAGCCAGGTGCGGTGACACACGTTTGTAATCCCAGCTACTTGGGAGGCTGAGGCAGGAGGACAGCAAGTTGGAGAGCAGCCTCAGCAATTTTGTTGGACCCTGTCTCAAAATACATTTTTTATTTTTCACTCTGAAAAGCGCTGGGGATGTAGATCAATGGTAGAGTGTCCCTACTCAGTACGTGGGGGGTGGGGTGGGGGGGATGAGAGAGATAAGAATGAGAAAATCTGGCATTGGTCTTGTTTTCAGGGTTGTATCCCCCTACCCCCAAATTCAACGGATTATTAAAAAAAAGAGGTATCCTTGGAATCAAGAAGATATTCTGCCTCTGTGCTTCTTACCCATGTCTGTCCTGAGTAAAAGAGAAATAAGAAGTATTCCACTAGATTTGACCATGCAATCCCTTCACAATCTAGCCTGGGACACCTTTTTTTTTGTTACTGGGGATTGAATCCCAAGAGTGCTCTACCACTGAGCTACATTCCCAGCCCTTTTTATTTTGAAGAAGGGCCTCACCAAATTATAGAAGCTGGCCTTGAATTTGTGATCCTCTTGCCTCAGGCTCCTAAATTGCTAGGATTACAGGCCTGCGCCCCTGCAGCCAGCCTGAAAGCTTCATTTTTAATAATAAGCTGACTCAGCCATGCTCAGAGGCTCACAGTGATCCTACCTTTATCTACTGACTCCCAGAGAATCACAGAGATTTTCTTTCACCCTGACACATGGGGGCATCTCAAGATGTTATTTTTTTCCCCTCAATTCCATCTTCTGTTTTTACAGAACCATTATGGATATAAGTAGACTCTCGTTTCTAAAGAGATTCTCCTTCAAAAATGGGGAATGTAATCAGTTCCTCCAAAAATAGGTAGGAGTTAAAAAGCCAGGGCTGAGTGGGATGAGGCTGAGGCAGCTGTATTTAGCTCCAGGGTAGTGCACTCTGTGAAGACACAGCAAAAGGACACCCAGGAAGTTTCTTTGGAAAGGGAGAGGGGTTGTCTGGGACTAGTCTTACCTCAGGGAATCAGTTTTCTATCCGATTGGGATCCACCTAATCAAGATTAGGGACTTTATTGGACCTACAGTGGGAGAGAGCCAGGGTCTGTCAACCTCAGACTGCAGGGGAAAAAGAATGTGTTGGAAAACTGAAAGCCTAGGTCTGTTTTGACAGAAAAAGTAAAACTTTTGCTCTTAGTTACTTTCAATAGATCTCCCCTATTCCTGCCTCCATTTTGGTTTTTCCATGAAATTATAAGAACTATATTTTTGTTTTTTTGAAATGGGATCTCTATGTTTCCCAGGCTGGCTTTGAACTCCTGGGCTAAAGTGATCTTGCCACAGCCTCTCAAGTATCTGGGACTACAGTGTGTGCCACCATGTTGGATTTAGGAACTACATACGTATATTTGCACTGGGGGGCGTGTACTGGGTATTGAACCCAGAGGCATTTAACCACTAAGCCACATTCCCAGCCCTTTTTTAATTTTTTAATTTTTTTTTATTTTGAGATAGAGTCTCCGGTAAGTTGCTCAGCGCTTGATAAGTTGCTAAGGCTGATTTTGAATTTGTGATCTTCCTGCCTCAGCCTCCTGCCTCAGGCTCCTAAAGTCACTGGGTTTATAAGCATAAGCCAGCATACTTGGCAGGAACCATTTTTAAATAACTTGTTGTTGCTATCATCATCATCATCATCATCATCACCACAAGGGATTGAACCCAGGGCCTCCTGCACACTAGGCAAGTGTTGTATCCCTGAATTACATCTCCAGTCCTTAACAGCTTTATAGAAGTCTAATTCCTATACTGTATGATTCATCTAAAGTGTACAGTTCTGGCTGGGGACTTAGCTCAGTAGAAGAGCACTTGCCTAGAATGCACAAGGCCCTGGATTTAATGCCTAGCACTAAAGGAAAAAAAAATTATGACTGCAGAAAGGAACCCTGTCAGTGCCATTTAGTTATCATACCCCATCTAGCCCCCTCTTCAGTCCTCAACAATCATTAATCTACTTTCTGTCTCTATAGATTTCCCTATTCTGGACATTTCATAAGAATGGAATCATAATATATGGTCTTTTTTGGCTGACTTCTTTCATTTATTCATCCTGTTTTTTGTTTTGTTTTATATTTTCTTTTTGTCTGGGAATGAGGTTCAACCTGTTGCAGCATGATGAACCATGTTTATTAGCTAGAGGATATCTAATTAGCAGAAAAAACAAAAGTACTTACATTAAGGTGACACAACCCTTATCTGATCAGCATTTTAATTATAAAAATTAAGTATGGTTATTTTAGGTCTTTCAATTAAAATAAAAACATTTTTGTTATATTTATTTTTTAAGGTATGAATTTTTGTCTTTGGTTAGTAAGATTGCTCTGGAAATTTGTTGTTGTTTTTAGTGGTGGTGGTGCTGGGAATGAACTTGGCATCTCATGCATGCCAAACATGCACTCTACCACTGAACTACACTACACATCCAGTCTTTTTTTTTTTTTTTTGGTAAGTAAGTAGAGTTCTCTTGTATCATCAAATCAGCTAGCTTGCCAATCAGAATTTGTGTCTAAAAGGAATGCTAGAAGTTAGCTAAATCTCAAGGGAATGAAGAATTACTCTTTCATTTTAGCATGAGAAACATGTTGGGACACTTTTTAAACCCTGTTCATGAGCAAATACCAAACCTAGGTCTCAGATTCCTAGTCTAGTGCTTTGACCAAGCAGAAGCACTGCCACCTGTATATATAGGTTCATAGAGCTTTAGTTATCCTTAGTTAAGGAAACAAAAATGACAGAAGGGAAAGAATAAATATTTATTGATTATCTGTTACACATCAGATGCCATGAAATTTACTTACATTATTTCATTTAGTCTTCTTTTTTTTGTTAAATTACTTATGTATTCTAATTTGTAATACATGATGGCAGAATGCAATTCATTTTATGTTATACATGTAGAGCACAATTTTTCATCATTTAGTTTTCTTAAGAGACCTCTGGTGGGGTTGGGGTTGTGGCTCAGTGGTAGAGTGCTTGCCTCGTACATGTGAGGCCCTGGGTTCGATCCTCAGCACTACATTAAATAATAATAATAAATAAATAAATAGGGCTGGGGATGTGGCTCAAACGGTAGCGCGCTCGCCTGGCATGCGTGCGGCCCGGATTTGATCCTCAGCACCACATACAAACAAAGATGTTGTGTCTGCCAAAAACTTAAAAAAAAAAAAAAAAAAAAATTAAAAAATTCTCTATCCATAAATAAATAAATAATAAAGATATATGAGAGAGAGAGAGAGAGAGAAACCTCTGAGGAAGTTTATCATCAACAATTGCTAATTTTTTAGCATCTACCATGTACTCTGGAGACCTCATGGACATTAGCTGTAATTCTTTTAACAATCTAGACAGCAGGACCAGAATCAGGGTGAGATAGATAAGGTGAGAGTTGTGAGTTAAGTGGCACTCACCAGATACAAACTCTATTTTTTTCTTTTCCTCTTCTCCTCCTCTCTCCTCCTCCTCCTCCTCCTCCTCCTCCTCCTCCTCCTCTTCCTTATTCTTCCTACTGGGGATTTAACCTGGGGTTGCTTAAACACTGAAATACATTCCCAGCGCCGCCCCCTCCTTTTTTTGAGACAGAGTCTCACTAAGTTACTTAGGGTCTTGTATTTGCAATCCTCCTGCCTCAGCCTCCCAAGATACTGGGATTACAGGCATGTGTCACTGTGCCTCAGCTCAGTTTCAAACTCTAAAGAGAGGAGGGTGCCAAGATTCAGCAATGTAGATAAGTGATTTTTAATACAATATTTTATAAAATAAAATTCAATGTTAATAAATGCATAATGAACAAAATTTCAAAATTTTGCTTAAAAGTCTATTTTTTATTTTCTAACCCCAAGTTATTGTGCAGTGGGAAATGTTTCCAATCAACTCTGTCCTGGGCCCAGGCCACCTTCATTTTCTTGCTAGGCAGTTTATGAGCATTAACACAGGTGTGTATACACGCAGGTGTATGTACAGACTGAATAACACAGGACTTTCTATATACAGTCATATATTTTTATGATAGAGCTTTCAGAAACTTTTTTTCTTGTACTTTAACTTGTCCCCAAGGAGATTAAATTAATTTGTAACGTTGTCCAGGATAAGATATATTCCATGTATTCCTCCAAAACTGTTTATTTAGAACTGGGCATGGTGGTACATGCCTGTAATCTCAGTAATTTGGGAGGCTGAGACAGGAAGATAGCAAATTCAAGGCCAGCTTCAGCAACTTAGGAAGGCTTTATCTCTAAATAAATAAATAAATAATAATAAAAAGGCTGGGGATGTGGCTCAGTGGCAAAACGCCCCTGCGTTCAATCCCTAGTATCCCCCCACACACATAAAAAATTAGACAGCATTTCAGTTCTTTGGGTGCCATTATAAGCCATGAAATAACCAATATGGCTGAAAATCCTTGCCAGGAGTTAAATATTTGTGGGTAGTTCAGGAAGCAAAAACCGTGATACTAATTGGCTCTTACTAAGTGGCTGAAAAGGATGTTCCTTAGAATGGGAAAGCTGAAACACACAAAGTAGAACATTATTTTGTTCAACCTCAGCAGAAAGGTTGCATGTCAGGTGGTTCAAATTGTTTGCTACTATGTGCATGTCCATGAAGGATTTGGGGATTACAAATAAATTTGTGGACCTGAAATCTGCAAATCATGAGGATTGACTGTACTTTGACAATGGGGAAAAAAAGGTTATGTTTGTGCAAGAGTATGTTTTGAAAGAGGATCAGGGAGGATATGAGAGGCAATAGAAGTGTATTAACTTTCTCATTTTTTTTCCTGGTAGAGAATGAATAGATAGAACAGCTTCAGTAAATAGAACAGAAATTATCTGTGATTGATGCCCCAATATATAGACACTTAGATGTTTATTTTAACACTACAAAGGAATTGTCAGATGAACTACAAATAATTTTATAACTAATGAAAGTCAGGAGGTAGCAATTCAGTTAGTGGGGAGAAATATAAATGTATTAATGTCCTTGTCATTTATAACAGAGGATAACTAGATACTATCTCAGGTTACTTCAGTAAGGACAAGGGCAGAGAAAGGAAAGAATTGTTCTGGCAAAGATCGGCAGCAGAACACATGGTAGAAGCCAGAACATGCTCCAAGACAGTCTGAAATGCAGTTTTGATTTTTTTGTTTGTTTGCAGTTTTTTTTTTTTTTTTTACAGAACCCAGGGGGGCTCTATCACTGAGCTCCATTCCCAGCCCTTTTTACTTTTTACTTTTGAGATAGGATCTCAAATTTGTAATCCTCCTGCTTCAGCCTCTCCAGGGGTTTGGATTACGGGTATGTACAACTGCACCTGGCTGAAATAGTTTTTCAGATATTCAAAAATCTTGCCAGGGATTACGCTGGTGGATAACAGTCTTAATAAACATATCTAATCTGCAGCAATTCTGCATGTGGTTTGCTTCTGACATATAGCCCATACATTTGAGTCTTCATGAAATATCATTTTAAATATTTTATATAAAGTCAAATGTAAATTCCAGAAGAATTAAAACAGAGCATAAACTTCACAACATAAGGAAGAATACATAAATAAAAAATAAACAAACCTCAAAAGAGGACAGTCTATATAGCAAATGATAGTGAATCTAGAAGGCACTAAAACCAGCAAATAAAGCATCACAGTAGTAAACTGACTTGTCCATTCGGGTCCTCTGAGAAGCAGACACCAAGATGGGATTGGATGGGCAAGAGAGCTATTGGAGGGACTGCACGTCCAGGGAAGAGGGTGCAGGAGTGGGCAGAGAGCCTCTGCACCGTGAGGCAGGTCTGGCAGCTGGGAAAGAAGAGAGGAAAGCAAGGATTGGACAGGAAGAGCCTCAGACCCCCAGCACACGGTTCTGAGAGTACGTCAGCCAGACTGATGGGAAGTCCCTGAGCCTAAGTAACTGGTTAGAGGAACCCTACATGGGGCAGGAATGGCCTGCCTGACCTGGCACACGTGACCCCACAGTGCTCAGTCACCTGCTGGGAGTGGCCTGGGGGAGCCATGGCTTCCATATTAATGCTGTGGAGCAGCTGGAGGCCATGGACCCACTCAACTGTGCTCCCTACAGATTTATTTATTTATTTTGAGACAGGTCTTGCTAAATTGCCCAGGCAATCTTCCTGCCTCAATTTACCTAGTAGATGGACCCATAGGCATGCCCATGGTGCCTGGCCTTTGTGCTTTCTACAGAAAGCTCTCTTGAAGGCAGAGCAAGGCACTTCTATGGCCACCATTATATCTGCCAATAAAAGTCAATGAGATAAACTCACCTATGGTTCTTTTAAAGGCTCTTTGTTGGGTCATAAAATAGAGCTGAACTAGAGGTTTAATATAAAATGCCTTAAAACAAAAGGATTTAAAAGGTAAAAAGGATAAATAAAGACATGCCAGGTGAATGTCAACAAAAAGAGGGTAGAGTTATGGTAAAAATATGATTTGGTGATATTCAAGGCAAAAGAAGTACATTAAAATAAAGAAGGATGTAACTTTAAGTTTAGGTAATGGAAAAATCTGTGACACTAAGGCTTAGTAGTTTGGAGAATCTGAATTTGCCTGAGTGTGATGTTATTATAATTTGATATTATTATACTTTCATTATTCTTTTTAAAAATTTCCACAGTGAGATACATTATTTCCAGATGATGTAAGAGAAAAAAAATTTGGGATCCCTAAGTCAGGCCAAGGGCCCTCTTTGAGTTCTTATTTCACACGGTATCTTTGATATGGCTCATTATCACAGGTAGCAATTTTATATTGATTTGTGTGTTTTATTTTACTAATGCCTGATATTCCTTCTAAAATGTTTCCTGACATAGAACCTAGCATAAATTTGACTCTTGGGCTGGGGATGCAGCTCAGTGGTAGAGCACTTGCTTAGCACGCACAAGGCCCTGTGTTCCATCCCCAATGCCAAAATAAACAAACAAAAACCCAACAAAACAAACAAACAAACAAAACCAACAACAACAAAAAAGACCATCAAATGAAATGCATATGCTCTCAGAGGACAAGAGATAATACATAGAAAGCTCTTACATCATTTAAACTGAGAGAAAGAAACAAGAAAAATCTACTGTTTTTCATGCATTACTTATAACACACTTCTCCGGGCACAGTGCCATTACAGAAATAGCTAGGACATTTAAAAAATATATGATGTCAGGATGGTTCTCTCAAATGAAAACTAAAAATCTATTTGTTCTGTCCTTGGTACCTTTCAATGCCTATCAATTTTAAGAGCTGCTACGAAAGACTGAGTCAATCCAGGATGTTGGCCAAACTATTCCTAGATACTGAAGTTGGCAGTTGTTGCTGAAAAACAACTCTGTCCCCAAATTTCACAATTCTTCTTTGAGCCTTTCAAAGACTCAGATATATGACTTATGACACACTGGTCTAAAAAATGTTCATTTGGCTCAAATTGATCAGACCTAGCAATTAAATCATCTTCTTGGGAAAGGGATATCGCTTTCCCAGTATGACGTCATTCAGAATTACTCTCAACAGCATCCCTCCCCTGGGCAAACAGTTGGCAACTGAGAGACAACATGATTTCCCTAGGCCACTTGGTGAGTCAGTCACACAAACCGGAACAAAACCCAGCTTTACTGATGGCCAACACTGGAGACTCAGCCCTACCCTATGACAACTCCTGTTCGATAAGATGACTAATTGAACAATTATTTGCTCTAAGACTTGCTCCACAAGCAAGCTGACAAGTTTCGGTCCACGTTCTCAGGAGCACATGATCTACAGGAAGAGGAAGTGAAAGAGGTTGAAATGTTTACATTGTCATGCTTCCCTACGCCTTACCGGGTGTGCTTGAGTTTGGGGCTTAAAATTAAGCACCTCTTTTTGGGGGCGAAGGGTTTCCAAGCCTCTTTAACTTTTATCCATCTTGGTCTTCTTTTGCTCATTCATTTTATTTTAGAACTTCACTCACTCTTTATATAACACACACACACACACACACACACACATACATATATAGATGTATACAGTAGTTTTAGATGGACACAATACCTTAATTGAATCTATTCATTTATATTTGGTGCTGAGGATTGAACCCAGGGCCTCACACATGCTAGGTAAGTGCTGTACCACTGAGGCACAACCCCAGCCCTCTTCACTCACTCTTGAGCACCAAAGCCTTTTATATGAAAGAGGTTTCAAATAAATGCATCCAGGAGAGGATGGAGGCTGTTCTGGGGCTCATAGTTAGGAAGGAATAGTTTCTGTGTATGCAAGTATAGGTGCAGAGAGAATTGGGGCACAGGGCAAATGATTCCTAAATTCTCATTGAAAGAAGTCAGAATAGATGTTTCTCAGGGTTTTTTTTTTTTTTTTTTTTGTCTTTCTGCTTCTTCTTTCTCTTCCCCTTCTTCTCCTTCTCTATTCTTTTTCTCCACCTCCCTCTCCTCTTCCTCCTCCTCCTCTTTTTCTTCTTCATCTTCTCCTTCTCTTCTTCCTCCTCCTCCTCCTCTTTCTCCTCCTCCTCCTTCTTCTTATTCCCCCTTCCTCCTCCTCCTCTCTCTCTTCCTCCTCTTTCTTCTGCATGCATGAACTCAAGGTCTCACACAGGCTAGGCAAGTACTCTACCTCTAAGCTACCCTCCTAGCTATTTTTATTTTGCCACAGGGATTCTCTAAGTTTCCCAGGCTGGCCTTGAACTTTTGATCCTCCTGCCTCAGGCTCAGAGTAATTGGGATTTCAGGCCTGTACCAGTGGGCCTCTTGTTTTCTGTTGGCCTGTTGCAAGTTGATAGTCTTCCCCCTGGGTTCCCTCCCTCCAAGAATGGCCATCCACATGCCTTGTGTCTGCTCATGAAGGAGCCTCCCCAGTTTGCTATCTACTTGTTCTCTCTCAGTCAAGCAGGGCAGTGAGGGTGGGATGGTGGTGGTTCATGGCACCTTTTAAAATAATTAATCTGGGGCTGGAGTTGTGGCTCAATGGTAGAGCGCTCACCTAGCATGTATGAGGCACTGGGTTCGATCCTCAGCACATAAATGTAAAATAAAGATACTGTGTCCACCTAAAACTTAAATATAAATATTTAAATTAAAAAATTAATCTGATTTAACTGGTAGTTTCCCAATCATTATATCACTGTGTCTGGGAGCTTCCCAATCATTATATCACTGTGTCTGGGAGCCTGATGGTGGTTCTTGACCAAGGTTTTATCTAATATTGCAAAAGTGAAATTCCTATCTCAATAGCCAAGGATCCCAAAGGTCTTTTTCATTCCTACCCTCTCTTTCATCTTACAACTTGATGTTTCATTATTTCAAAATACCTATCCCCTTTTGAGCAGAAGTTCTAAGGATCAATCTACTTTCTCTTCCTGGTACCAAAATTCACAGCTTCCCACCCCTCTGTCTATTACTAATATGGCCCTGTCTCATTTCTTCTATTTAAGCCTTTTTATTTGGAAATATTTTTTTAAAGATTTTTTTAAAGAGAGAGAGAGAGAGAATTTTTTAATATTGATTTTTAGTTTTTGGTGGGCACAACATCTTTATTTTATTTTTATATGGTGCTGAGGATCGAACCCAGCGCCCCGCGCATTCCAGGTGAGCGCTCTACTGCTTGAGCCACATCCCCAGCCCTGGAAATATTTTTAAACCTTTGGAAAAGCTAAAACATTAAAAAGGAAAAAGTGACAGAACTCCAATAGCCATTTGCACAGATTCACTTATCAGTTCTTTTCTTTTTAAAAAAGAAAAGAACTGTTCTGTCTAGATATACATGACAGTAGAATTTTTTTTTGTGTGTATGTGGTCCTGGTAATTGAACCCAGGGCCTTGTGCATGAGAGACAAGCACCCTACTAACTGAGCTGTATCCCCAGCCCAGCAGAGTGCATTTTGACATATTATACATACATGGAATATTACTTAGGATCCCACTCTCTGGTTGTACATGATATGGAGCTTCACTGGTCATGTATTCATATATGAACATAGGAAAATTTTCATTCTACTGTTTCATTCATTCTACTGTCTTTCCTATTCCTACCGCCTCCCTTCCTTTCATTCCCTTTGTTTAATCCAGTGGCTTCTATTCTTCCCTCTCCCTCCACATAGTAGAGAGAACATTCAGCCTTTGATTTTGGGGGGTTTGGATTATTTCACTTAGCACAATAGTTTCCAACTCCATCCATTCACTGGCAAAAGTCATAAAACCACTCTTTTTTATGGCTGAATAATATTCCATTGTGTCTACATACCACATTTTCTTTATCCATTCATCTGTTGAAGGGCACCTAGGTTGGTTCCATAGCTTAGATATTGTGAATTGAGCTGCCATAAACATTGATGTGGCAGCATCACTATAGTATGTTGATTTTAAGTCCTTTGGGTATAAACAGAGGAGTGGGATAGCTGGGACAAATGGTGGTTCCATTCCAAGTTTTCTGTGGAATCTCCATCCTGCTTTCTGGAAAGTGGTTGTACTAATTTGCAGTCTCACCAGCAATGTGTAAGTGTGTTTCTTTTCTTTTTCACCTCTAGGGCCTTGAGTGTGCTAAACACATGCTCCAGCCCTGAGCCATACCACCAGCCCTAGATTCACTTCTTATCATTTTGCCACATACACTTTATCATTTACCATCTATCCACCTATAATATATTTTCTGAATCATTTGAGAATAAGTTGACCCTTTAACTGTGGGTACTTCAGTTATATCCTAAGAATTAGGATTTTCTCTTACATAACCATATTAGAGTTAACAACCTCAATTAATTTAACACCAAGGAAATACTTTTATTTGATGTGTTCATATCCACAACTGATTTCATAATTTACTTTATGGCATTTTTTCTTCCATTACAGGAACCAGTCTAGGGATAGGAACTGCATTCATTATTTTCTGTCTCTTTGATCTCCTTCAGTCTGGAGCATTTCCACAGTCTTTCTTCCTTTCTTCTTTCTTGTTTGGTACCAGGGATTGATCCCAGGAGCACTTAACCACTGAGCCGTATCCCCAGCCTTTTTTTTGTATTTTATTTAAAGACAGGGTCTCATTGAGTTGCTAGGGCCTCGCTAAGTTGCTGAGGCTGGCTTTGAACTCATGATCTTCCTGCCTCAGCTTCCCAAGCTTCTGGGATCATAGGTATGTGCCACCATGTTCAGCATGTTCCATAGCTTTTCTACGCCACTTATAACATTGAAATTTTTTAAAGTTTTTTTTTTTTTTTCTCATTTTGTGTGTCTGATTTTTTCCTCTTGGTCAGAGTCCAGTTCCACATTCCCCATTGCAATCTTACGTAGGCCACCTATAGATACAGGCACATGACACCTTCCTGCCCCTCACTGTGATGTTGAATTGTATAACTAGGTTGTTAGCCAGTTCTCCTCTCTATAGTTACCACATCTTCCCTGGTACTAAACAGCAATCTGTGGGAGACATTCTAAGATCATACAAATATGCTTCTCATCAAAATTTCCCCACTACCTTGATTTAGAATTTATTAATGATTCTTTCCTAACTAATCTTTATTATGATGATTATAAAATGTGTAAGAATCGTCTTCTGTTCTCCATTTATGTATTTGTTTCTTTGCTTATCATCAGTTTATTGTATGGTTGAAGATTCTTATTTTTTCCCCAAAGCCCTATAAGTCAAATTCAATACTGTCTTTAATAATTTCGTGCTCATCTGGATTGATGGTATATGCCTGTAATTTCGGCTATTAGGGAGGCAGGAGCATCTGAAGTTTAAGGCCAGCTGGTGCAACTTAGTGAAACCCTGTCTCATAATAATATTTAAAAATCAAGGGCTGGGAATGTATTTCTGAGGTATAATGCTCCTGGGTTAATTCCCCAGCATAGGGAAAAATAAAAGTGAGCTCAAGAATTCTCAGATCTGATCTGGCCAATGGAAAGCTCTTCAAGCTCTCTCTTGTGTCCCTGTGACTTTTTTTTTTTTTTCCCTCTTTTTCTAGCGCTGGGAAATTGAATCCAGGGTTTACACATACTAGGGCAAGGTCTGGGCCACTGAGCTACATCCCCAGCCTTCATCCCCAGCCTTCTTGTTTTTGTCGGGTTGCTGTTGTTATTGAGTGTGGCATGTTTTTAAGCTCTCTCTTACTTTCTGGCATAAAAAGATCCTCCTTGCTCATTTTGTACTGTTCCCCTTCTCATCTTCAGCCTTTCTTCCCAGGCCACCTCTAGAGTGAGCTCTGCAGGTGGAAGGCTTGAAGGTGGTGCTTCAGGAGTACAGAAGACGGGGGGTGGGGGGTGCTAAGAGCTGGTACAGTGCTCAGCAGTCTGAGATGCTGCAGAAGGGCTCAGAGCATGCCCTCTGAGTCCTCTACTGCTGTCCCAGGCAGGTATTCCGCACAGAGAAAAGAAGCGTTTGGGGGCTAGGGTTGTTGCTCAGTGGCAGAGCGCTTGCCTAGCATGTGTGACACACTGCGTTCAATCCTCAGCACCACATATAAATAAATAAATAAACAAACAAATAAATAAAATAAAGGTTCACTGACAACTAAAAAAAATAGAAGTGCTTGGATCTTGCAGATACAGTTACTGAGTCCTCTACCATGTGCAGGGCACTGTGAGCCATATACAAGTTATAAGACACCATTTCAAGGACACTGGTCTAGTAGGCCACACACTCATATACCTGATAGGGTGATTTCGTTGTGCTGCCAGTGAGGTACATGCAGGAATTTGGGGAATTCTGGGGTGAGGATAGTACTTATGTCTGGAGGATTGCAAAAGGCTTCATTGGTGACTCTTGGGTTAGATCCTGAAGGAGGGTAGGATTTGGAAGAATAGTTTTCTGGTGAAACCAGAGGTTGCTACCTCTGAGCACTGAATCAAGAGAGACTTTGCAGCTTCATTTCAGCTAGATCCAGCCCTCAGCCAGGTGCTGTAAGGAGCATGAGTGCTCCTGTGAGTGAGGGACAGCACCCTCTTGCAGCCTTGGTGTCATGATGCCATTTATTTTTTATTTTCAGATGCAGATGAAACATGCCCTTCATTCACCAGACTGAGCTTTCACAGTGCCGTGGTGGGTACTGGGCTGCAGGTGAGGCTGATGCTCTATACGAAGAGAAACCAGACCTGCGCACAAATCATCAACTCAACAGCTTTTGGGAACTTGAATGTGACCAAGAAAACCACCTTCATTATTCATGGATTCCGGCCAACAGGTTCCGCTCCAGTTTGGATGGGAGACTTAGTAGAGGCTTTGCTCTCTGCAGAACACATGAACGTGGTTGTTGTTGATTGGAATCGAGGAGCTACCACTGTCATATATACCCACGCCGCTAATAAGACCAAAAAAGTAGCCATCATCTTGAAGGAATTTATCGACCAGATGTTGGTAAGAAAGACTTCTCTTGTATGATTTGTGGTTAAATTGAAACTGACTAATTACCTGGAGATTTAAAGCCAAGAGATATCTTCAATGAAAAGGGGGCCAATTTTGTGAAATTCTGAAAATCTAAATAAGGCCCAGGGAGGGTTAGAGAAGGACCCTAAGTAAGGTCCACAGGTATTTTGGTGCAGGTTGTGTACCGCACAGGACACTGATGTAAGGGAGCAGCATTGTCATTGTAGATGTTGTAGATTTACATATTTTTCATGTTTACTATGATAATTTTCCCACATATGACAACAAAGTATCATAGCAAGGGGAAGCTTTCTCTCTCTCTCTCTCTCTCTCTCTCTCTCTCTCTCTCTCTCTCTCATTTGTGACACTGGGCATTGAGTCTAAGGCCTTGTGCATGCTTAAGTGCTCTACCGCTGAGTTACATCCCTAACCTTTTAAAATTTTAATTTAGATTTTTTTTTTTTTAATACCAGGGATGCTCTCCCACTGAGCTATATCCCTAGACTTTTTTTTTTCCCCCTTAATTTTGAGATAGGGTCTCACTAAGTTGCCCAGACTGGTCTCAAAATTTGTGATCTTCCTGCCTCAAGTTCTTGAGCCACTGGTATTATAGGCATATACCATTATGCTCAGCTCTTTTTCTAGTTCATATAAAAGTGTCTTATGGGTCAGAGACAGTCTGTCTAGGAGCTTCCCGGTTTAAACATCTAGAGCTTCAACTTTGGTAGCTGTTCTTTCTGCTAGAAGTGCCAGAGCTTTAGTGACCCAGTTATCCAAAACTGATCTGATGAGATAATTAATGTTTCTAGAAGACTTACAAAGGTCAGAAATTAAATTTATTTAGTGACCCACCTCATGCATTGTTCCTTTTAACAACAGCAACAATGACAAGTGGCATGAAATCAAGAAGATAGGTGACATGAGTATTATCCAAGCCCCCACCTAAACCACCGTCTAGGGAGAAGAATATTTGAATGATTCGGGACAAGCTGTCCCAGTAGCCTATGGGTAGTGTGGTCCACCTCTCCAGGTTTTTCCCTTGTTTCCTTCCCTCTCCATGGTGACTTCATTCTCTGGGCCAGGATGAAGATAAGGGTGTTCATCAAATTGTACTGTCATCCCTTTCCCCAGTCTGCTTAGGGCTGGGGCTGGGGCTCAGTGGCAAAGTGCTTGCCTAGCTCATGTGAGGCACTGGGTTCTATTCTCAGCACCACATAAAAATAAATAAATAAAATAAACAACGTACTGTGTCCATCTACAACTAAAGATGTGTCCACTTAGTTTCTAGCAGAAGCATGAGTGGGAGTCAAATGGTAATCCCAACAACTTGGGAGGCTGAGGCAGGAGGATTGCAAGTTCAAAGTCAGCCTCACCCTGTCTCAAAATAAAAAATAAAAAGGGCTGGGAATGTGGCTCAGAGGTTAAGGGCCCCTGGCTTTAATCCTCAGTACAAACAAAAACAAAAACAGTGTGAGTGGACTCACCATGACACAAAGGTTAAGGTATAAGTTTGGGGTTGGGCTGGTGGGTTTGAATCCTGCTCTACTATGCTTTCAACTTCCCGATCTCTACCACGATTTCAGTGAGCCTCAGATTCTTCGCATAATGAAAAGAATAGTATTTATATTGTGGGGGTCTTGTGACATTTAAATGAGACCATAGATGTAAGACACTTAGAAATATTTCTCCAAAGTCAATAGGTAGGAAATTTCTCCAAATGTAGTCAATTCCTTGACTCTTCAGAATGTGTAACTATGGACTTGTTGGAATTCCAGGCGGAAGGCGCTTCTCTTGACAACATTTATATGATTGGAGTAAGTCTAGGAGCCCACATATCTGGATTTGTTGGAGAAATGTATGATGGGCAGTTGGGGAGAATTACAGGTAAGACTCCTGTGGGTCTGTGGGGTGTAGCTTGGGCCAGGTGGTCACTGGGGGGATATTACACAGGCAGTCCTAGTCCTCGGATTTGAAGCCAGCTCTTCCAATTATCTAACCTCTCTAAGCAAGGACTTCATTCTGCAAAAGATAAACCATAATAATGTTGACCTCAGGTTATTATTTAATCAAATATATGTAAAGCACTTTACAAATTGTATGCCTCAGATAAGATGGGTGGTGACTTAATTTCTCTTATACCTAGGAAAACTGCAATGTCCTGGGGAATTTGATCTATTTGACCTGAAAAGAGTCTTCTTCCTTTATTTAATCTAGAATGTGGAACTATATACCTAGTACATCACGGTCCCCAGAAGTAGTCTCATGGTAGGAAAATGATATCGGAATTTTGATTGCTGAGCCTGACTCTGTAAATATCAGTTTTCCAGCAAACACTGAATGAAAACACTCAGAAATGCAGCAGGTTAAACCCCAAACAAAGACTCCCTTGCTGGGATCTCTTACCTAGAGCTTAGTAACTTTCCACAGCTATTCACAAAGGGCTGAGGGTAAGGGTGGCTCTCTATTTCCAAGACCTTGACCTCTCCCATTCTTTTGAGGTACTGGGGTGCTTTACCACTGAGCTACAGCCCCAACTCTTGCCCTGGGCAAGTCACTTCTATCCCTGTGACTCGGTGTCCATCTCTCTGTCTCTGTCCCTATCTGTTTATCTCCCTCTCTCTTTATCTCTTTTTCTCTTTCTCCCATACATGCACATCTTACATTGACTGGCATCAATTCTGGCTATGTATTTTAGGTCACATTGTTTGTCCTGGTTATTTGTTTAAATTTCGCTTTAATCTGAAGGTTCAGGATTCCTCATCTTGCTTAATCTGCTTTCTTGGGGAAGCAAATTGGTTTTTTAGTTTGAAAATGTATTGTTACTATTTTTGGAAAGCAAGGTGTCTTTAAAATTTTTCCTCCTGTAAAAAGGTCAGATGGCTTGAGTTTGAATTTGTGGGAATTAAAAAGAGAGAGAGAAAAAGAGGCAGAGGAGAGAGGAAGGAAGGAAAGAAAGAAAGAAAGAAAGAGGAAGAGAGGGGAAGAGAATAGAAAAAGAGACAGGCTGATAAGCAGGTCCTGATTTGTAGCAATTGCTGATTTTCTGGGGTCTAAAACTCCCACCACGACTGATCTCAAGCTACCAACATGACATCAATTGAGCAGAGTCTGGGTGCAGATGAACAACATTTGTTCTGCAGCCCACCATGTCTCGTTCTATCTGCAAGTCAGGTGCACCCCTAAGCCTCCCAGCCAATCAGTTCCCACAATTACTTTGAAAGTGAACTACAACAGGTGATGTCTCTAACCATGGAAATTCCCAGGCCAGCCTTCCTTTCACTCTGGGCCCATGTGACCCTGCCCCATAGCCTGGACTCAGCTGATCATCCACAGCTCCCTTTTCAACTTCCATATTCTCTGAATCCCAAGGTTAGTCTCCATCTTCCCCAAGAGCAGCTGAGGCAGAAAGCATTTCCCCTCCCTACTCCCCTTCCTCGGCCTTGCCTGGGTGGGCTCACTGGGTTGCAGGGTGGGAATGGAACCTGTAACCTAAGGACACAATTCACATCTCACTCCCATGGATCAGATGACTCTGTCTATTACTTACCTTGATGGTCTTGATGGCTGCTTGATGCTGTGTTTTCAATTTCTTTCTTTCTTCTGCCCCTCTTTTTGCCTCTCTCCACGAATATCTCTTGGTTTTTCCTCTCATAGCAAGTCAAACACTCTACCACTGAGCTACATCCCCATCCCCTATCTTTAACTTCTCCAAGAGAAGATGATGGATGGTGAATGGGTTGCAAACATTTCAAGTACCTGGATAATTTGTGAATACTTTAAATTTGATTCTCAAACTTGACTGTAAGTTTGCATGAAACTTGCCTTGGGGTGCTGGAGAAAATGCCAATGGGGTGGCCTGAGTTGGAGGTAGGAGTCTGTATTTTTGTTTCATATATATATATATATATATTTGATGGTCCTTTATTGTTATTTATTTATATGTGGTGTTGAGAATTGAACTCAGTGCCTCACACATGCTAGGCAAGCGCTCTACCACTGAGCTACAACCCCAGCCGAGGAATCTGTATTTTTAACCAGAAAATATAGATGGTCTGAGCTCCACACTTGGAGAAACTATAGAGTAACTTCTAGTCCCATATGACCACCAAGTACTTGAAATGTGGTCAGTGCAAACTGAAATCTGTTGTAAGTGTGAAATACACATTATCTTTAGAAGACTGAGAAGAAGAATAACAAAAAACACAGAATATAGAAAATATTAAGTTTTTTACTGGTTACATGGACATGACAATATTTTGCATTAAATAAAATGTGTTTTTGTTTTGGTGGTGCTTTATGTCTGTCTGTTCATACCATGTGCAGGGTTCTTGGGGGTTTTTTTTTGTTTGTTTGTTTTTAAGTGCAGGGGATTGGCCAGGGATTCTTAACCACTGAGCCACATCTCCAGCCCTTTTTATTTTTTGTTTTGAGACAGGGTCTTGCTCAGTTGCTTAGGGCCTCACTAAATTGCTGAAGCTGGCTTTGAACTTGTAACTCTTCTTCCTCAGTCTCCCGAGTTGCTAGGTTTACAGGTGTGAGCCACCATGCCTGGTGAGTGCGCATATTTTTGGTCAATTTTTTGACTGACATTGTCAGCTGATCACTTGCTATGGCATATCACTATGGATATTATAAGTCCAAGTTTTTTGTGACAGTCCTGGTTTGTACCTCTTGTCCTGGTGTGATTATGAACAGTGCCCTCACACTCTCAAAATTGCCCTGTTCTAGATGTTTTCTCTGCCAGTGACCTGGAGGTTGCTGTAAACTGGGGCTCTCATTCTTCATTGTCTTAGACAGGAAGTAGTGCTGTCTGATGTGAGGAGGGAGGAGGAGCTTCCTGGTGGGGGACACATTCTTTCTAAAGCTATGTTGTATTGAAAACAACATATGGACTGGGTGTTTGCCCATCTCCTCCCACACCAGTTTCAGTTGGGAGTGGACTGAAGAGGAAGAAAGGCTGGGAGGGGGAAGATAAGAAAAGAGGGTAGATAAATAAATGGCTCTAGGAAGCAGAAGTGCATTGGGAGAGGAGAAATGGAGAGATTGAAGCTAGAACTAGGAGAGTTAAAGGAAAGAGGCTCAAGTTGGATTTTATATGTAACACGGAGGATGGGAGATGTCATCTAAAATGACATTTGTAGGGACTAGGGGTGTAGCTCAGTAGTAGAGCAGAAACTTAGCGTGTTCAAGGTCCTAGGTTCAAACCTTAGCACCCAAAACAAAAATTTTAAAAAGCGATATTCACAGGTTAAAGCTTCAAGGGAGATGTCCCTTGAGATCTTCACTTTACATAGGGCTCTAATAAGTGCCTTTTTGAGCCTCTGGATTTTTTTTTAAAGTTTTTATTTTGTGGTTACAGTATCATAGGGGCTGCTCCCCTATGTTTCGAGTTATTTCACAGTGATGTGAGAAACGCCCAGCTAATATTGACAAGATGTTAATGTTAACATTAATATTGGCAAGAATTGAGTCCAGGCACTTATGGAGTGGGTGATATCTGCGGTATCTACAGGGACTGGCAACCTCTTTGATACCTGGCTTGGCCAGTGAGCTTTGCCCTTTCCTGTTGAGCTTGCTAAGCTCTGTGTGGTGAAACCAAGAGCTCAACACCCAGAGGAGGTTGCCCCAAGAGGCAGGGCTCGCCTCATGATGCTTGATCTCCCCAAACCTCAGTTCATTCATCTATAAAATAGCTGCCCTGCTTCTCGGGCAGGTTTGCAATGCAAATTAACGAGCTGGGATATGAATACCAGTGAAGCTATAAAGGAGTTTTATTAATAACAAGAAGGAAGGACTGAATGGGGTTTCTGGATCACCAAAAATGAGATAAAATAAGATATAGCATTTAGTTTTTCTCTTTTATGCACCCTGTGGTGCTTTTTTCCTGAGGAGCCAGTGTATCCCCGCCACTGCCCCCTTGTGTGGGGAGCTCTGCCTGGGCTGTGCTTCCTTCTGAAGTCAGGGTACGGTTCACAGGGCTATGGTCAAGGTAACCATCTCTACTGTGGGAAATAGCTGCAGGGCTGTGGAAAGGAGTCCTGACAAAGCAGGATGGGAATGTGAGTGCTCGCCCACCCGAGGGGAGCCTGCAGCCTGTGAACCATCCTCCCCGGGAGGCATCAGAGGCACAGTGCCAGTGACTCATGGAATGAGGCTGCCAAGCCACTCTGTTTTCCTTCCAGGTCTCGATCCTGCAGGCCCTTTATTCAACGGGAGGCCCCCCCAGGACAGATTAGATCCCAGCGATGCGCAGTTCGTTGATGTCATCCACTCCGACACTGATGGTAACATTCCTGTCTTGGTGGGTTAGTCGCCCCCCAGACCCACAGAATCCCCCTGGGGCAGATTGTCATGCAGGGGCAGAGCGGGTTTCTCCAGCTGCCTTTTTCCTACCAGGCAGGTTCCAAATCTGCGGAAACATTGAAAGGAAGAGGTAGCTGGTGTAGCCAGACCCCTGGATCCATGCTGCAGTGGGGATGATTTTCCCATGGTCTTTTTTTCCCCTTTTTTTTTGGGGGGGGGTACCAGGGATTGAACCACTGAGCCACACCCCCATCCCTATTTTGTATTTTATATAGAGAAAGGCTCTCACTGAATAGCTTAGGGCCTTGCTGGCTTTGAACTTGCAATCTTCCTGCCTTAGCCTCCCCAGCTGCTGGGATTACAGGCATGAGCCACTGTGCCTGGCCTTCCCAGGGTCTTTTATCTTAAATATACCATTGTGCCCAATCACAGTCAGGCCAGTTTGCATCCCACGTGGACAGTGTTTCCATATATGCAACTGGGTTTGGATGCATAATTTCCTGGGTGTGTTGGTTACTTCTCATTATTTCCTTAAGCTGAAAGGCGAGTTCAGGTGTGTGTCTCTCCACACAGAGCAATCCTCCCACCAACAGCTCTCAGCTGTCTGAATCTTTCAGGCCATTTCTGTCTTTCAAGATGCTGATTTTGCATCATGGATTGTTGGCATATGCCATGGAGGCTGGGGTGATGTTCAAGGATGGGTGTCTACTACACACAGATGTCTGGGAGAGGAAGTGGAGTACATGTTTGAGAAGGACAGAGAGAAGTGGTCATTTAAACATTATCTTCTTTATAATGCCATCACCTTGACCCGGGGCTGGGGATGCAGCTCAGTGGTAGTGCAGCTTGCACTAGGATGCACAAGGTCCTGAATTTGATCCCCAGCACCACAAAACAAACCAACCCCTGACCCTCTCTCCTGGGCATTTAGTGTGGTATTCAACAGTTGTTTGACTTAAAAGAAACCTCTTGGTAAAGCAGTTGCATTGTTATTGTGGAGTTTGTAAGGTATTACTTAAGTGCAGTACTGCAGTGCCATTTGGATGCCCAATGGAATAAGGCAATTCACTTTTTATTCTTGGAACATGGAGTCTGAAGGAAAGAGTATAAGTTTTGCAGTCCTGACAGATGTGGCCTCAGATCCCAGGATTCCGTTCTTTCTAGTGATGTCATGTTAATTTCTTAAGTCTTCTGAGCCTCTATCGTTATTTCATATGAATTTGCCAGTGGCCACTGTGCAGACATGTGAACATTGAAAGGAAGTTCTTTAAAACATCTGCTGTCATACCCACAGAGACATGTAGGTTCTCACTCTATAATAACTGTGATTAATACCATGATGCACTGTGTATATCTGTGCATATCACATGTGTATATATAGATCTAAAATCTTATATTCATTTATTTGAGACAGGGATTTTTTCACTGTCTTGCCCAGGCGGATCTTGAACTCCTGATTTTAGCATTTCTCCTGCCTCAGGTTCTGGGACGACAGGTGTGAGCCACCACGTTCAGATTATCAATAATCTTCAATAGGTTTTGTTTTTGGTTTTGGTTTTTGGTATTGGTGCTGGGAATAGAACCCAGGGCCTCCCTCATACTAGCCAAGCACTCTAACCCCAGACCCCAGTAATATCTTAATCAAGCATTTAACTGATTATTTTAGGGCTACATGATTAAAGAAAATAAGCAGTTATTAAATCTGCAATTTTTCAGGACCTCATTATCTAATATTGTTTTTAAACTTTCTACTGTCCTGGATCCTAAATTTCAAAAAATTTTGCCTACTAAGTAAAAATTATTTTTTTCTATTTCTTATTCATTAAAGATTTGTACAGTGCAAATTCAAGGCTCAGGAAGCTCATGACAATTGGAGGGTCCCAGCCAAATGTAAGGAAAAAAATATATGATTTTGTCAGCCTTGCTGTGAATGAGTAACCAAAATCCCTATGTTTTTAGAAATAGTGGAATTAAATTCCATTACCATTTGCTCAATCACTTAATAATGGAATGGATGATAGTGGAATTTACTTCCTGCTTTCCAACTAACTAACTGGGTTGGTAACTTTGGGAAAAACATTTAAATAAGTATACCAATAATTATATAACAACAACAATAATGATCCAAATCCTGCCTATGTCTGGCAGGCAAATGAGCTATGAGAGGTGAATGAGTTAAAGCAGTGTGAAAGCATAGTGTGTTCTCTTTTAGCACTGGGCTACAAGGAACCGCTAGGAAACATAGACTTCTATCCAAATGGAGGATTGGATCAACCTGGTTGCCCCCAAACGATATTTGGAGGTAAGTGCAGGTACTTTATATTCTGTAAAATAGTGGATTGAAAAGTACAATTTAAAAAATCTGATATTATCTTCATGGAGTAGTTTTGAATAGAAAACTTTTTTTTTCTGAGAAGATAGCAGTGGTTTAAATATAAATTATAAATTGCAAACTTAGCTCCTCAAAACAAAAAAATAGGGAGTTGAAGGGCAACATTAAAAGTGAGGTGGGGGATCAATGTTTATAGCAGCTCAATTCACCATAGTTAAGCTATAGAACCAACCTAGGTGCCCTTCAACAGATGAATGGATACAGAAAATGTGGTTTATATACACAATGGAATATTTACCATAAAAAAGAATGACTTTATGACATTTGCCAAAAAATGGATGAATCTTGAGACTATTATGCTAATCGAAATAAGCCAATCCCAAACAACCAAAGGTCAAATGTACTCTCTGATATGTGGTTGCTAACACACAACAAGGTGGGAGGAGGGGAAGAATAGAAGTTCAGCAGATTAGACAAAGGGGAATGAAGGGAAGGGAGATGGGGACAGAAATAGGAAAGACAGTGGAATGAATCTGATATCACTTTCTTATGTACATATGTAAATATACCACAGTGAATCTCTGCATCATATACAACCACAAGACTGGAATCCTAATTAGAATAGGATAGACTATAATAGATAGACTCTGTATTTGTATAGATATGTCAAAATATACTCTACTGGGCTGGGGTCGTAGCTCAGTGGTAGAGCACTTGCCTAGCATGTGTGAGTCACTGGGTTCGATCCTTAGCACCACATAAAAAATAAATAAATGAAAGTAAAGGTATTGTGTAAAAAATAAATTCTACTGTCAAGTATAACGAAAAAGAACAAAGAAAAAATAAGTGAGGGTCTGGGGTTGTAGCTCAGTGGTGGAGCACTTGCCTAGCATGTGTGAGGTACTGGGTTTGATCCTCAGCACCACATAAAAATAAGTAAACAAACAAATAAATGGTATTGTGTCCATCTACAACTTAAAAAAGAAAGTGAGGTGGAGGATAGATTTTAAAGTCCAACCCCTAGTGCTCTAAGTATATATTTCATCACTGCTAGAGAAAGTCAAACAACTATGGAAATGATTCTAGAAAAAGGATGGTCTTGGCATGAAAAGGTAGTTGTCTATGGCCCCAGCTGATTGACATAGTGTTTGAAAGTGATCGGGCTGAAATGGCACAAGCAGGGATACCCATGTTGTACCATAGTGAGGTTCAAATTGCATCCTGTGAGATAGTGTAACCATATCCACAAACAGCCAAAGAAAATGTGCTTTGCTGGTAAAGGACATCCCCCATATTGTTATCAACTCCACTGTTTCTCCGTGACTTTTTTCTCTTTCGGTTCAGGGGACTGAACCCACTCTACCACTGAGCTACATCCCCAGCCCAACTCCCTTGTTTCTGCAAAAGGAAGTTCCAGGAACAAAACAATAAGTGTTGGCTTGTCAGGTTTGACTCCAGTCCAGCTTGGCCTGTGCCAGCCCCATGCTTCGTCCTTCTTACCCCAGTTGATGTCTCTGTTCCTCACTGATCTGTTGTATGGGCACAAGTGAACCCTGGAGGAATAGAAAACGCTGTGATCTGATGCAGCAACCACTGCCTCTCCAAACCACTCGCAACCACAGCTCCTCTTTTCGTGGGGTTACTGTTTCCTCTTCAAATCCTTACCCACACTGATTGCCCTTTTGTGGAATTAAGCCTCTGTTTTGAGTGACATCAGTAATTCATTATCTCTAGTTCTTTTGACACCCATCTCTGTGTCTCCTCAACCTCCTGTCTCACCATTGTACCACCTGGCACCCGCTGGCACCCTCTGGGAGCTAACTTGAGTCCTGCCTGTAACCTCTTCTTGTCCGTTCATGACTTCTAGTGCCCACTCCTATCATTTAGCCCCTCCCACTTCACTCTTGCATTGGCAACAGATCCCTGCCACTTGGCTACTATGGGGAATGCCCTGTGCACCCCCAGACCTCTTAGAGGTGAGCTAGATTGGACTTTCATCCCACCTGAGAGAGCCATTTTATCTATCTTCATCTGAGTTTACACGGCCAGTGTTCACCCTCATGTTCCCTCCTGACCCAGGGTAGAGGGATCCCACTCCCTTTCCAACATGCTCTCCTCTGCTGACCCTCCTTGGGAGCTTCCCCTATCACTTACTCCCTAATGTCTTCTTTTCCTAGTGTCTGTACTTGTTCTTTTTCAGTGGCTCCTATCCTCAGCCTTTGGCTTATTGTCTTTGTTGTAAATCTGTAGGGAATCTCTGACCACTATTGAAATTTTTCTCCTCCTTTTCAGTGATCAAACCATGCAACGAGGGTCTTCATTTCTGTTTCCATCTCCTCAGTGTCCTATGCTAACCCACACCTCCCCACTTTCTACCCACACTGCTTTGCTGGAGGTGACTTCTTTAAGTTCAATGCAGCCTCCCAATCACCAGATAACCCAGGGTCCTTTTCCCAGCTTCAGCTTTCCATAAGTTCTCCAGCTTCCGGTTCCACTAAGCCTGCACTAAAACTCTCCCCTTCTTGCTTCTGTGTCATCGGGTGATGTCGTCTGGCTGTTCTTTCCGTGGTCGCTCTTTTGAGGGCTCTCTGAAAGTACCTCCCCTCAGGCTGGGTCATCTGATTTTCATTTCACTTTCCCTTTTTTTCCTTAAATATTTTACCTATATTTCCAAGTTCAGAATTCACTATGAAAGTAGAAGGGGTAGATTCTGATCTAATTGACTTCTATCCACCCTGGACTCTGCTCCACCCAACAGCCCAGACCTGTTTAGGAAGACTTCACTCTTAAGTGATCCACTTCCATGAAGCTGCTGCCCTTTGGTGCCCACTTATAGTTGAGGTCAATTTCAGGGAGGAGATGCTCGTGGGAGGATTTACAGCCCAGGCTCATCCTTTTTCTTATGTGATCTTCCTCCTCAGAGGGGTGTGTGTTTGAAGTGTGTGACATGCATGTAGGTAATTGAACCCAGGCCCTCCTGCATGCTAGTCAAGTGCTCTGCTACTGAGCTACACCCCCAGCCCTCCTCAGATAACTCTTGATTCCCTTCTGTCCTTTTATATCAGCTGATCCTATTCCTTGGCCCTCTGTTATGGTTGTGAGCATTGCAGGCTCACCATGCAGAGTGATTTCTCACAACACCCCTGCCGTTGGGTTTTTGATAAGATAGAAGGTAAATTCATCCTGTGGTCCAGCTAATGTGTCATCAAGAACTACAGAGTCTTAGTAAACCTCAGGCTCAGTCCTTGATTAAGATGTAAGACTGTGTGCCATCCCCCACCCTCGTCTCCTCTGCCCTGCCGCGTAGACTCCCAGCCTCTTCTATTCTGCAGCACAGCAGTGGTTCTCAAACTTCAGCATATATCAGAATCATGTAGAAAGCTTGTTAAAACAGAGATCACATTGGCACGTGCAAGGCCTTGTGTTCAGTCCCAGCAACAAACCAAATCAAACCAAACCAAACCACAGACTGCAGACAGCTGCAAGCCTCTCAGGGGAAAGTACTAATAATGTCCATTTCTAATAAATTCCCAGGTGATGCTTACACAGCTGGTCTGAGACGGTATTTTGAGAACTTTAGTAGTAGTGCAACAGATAGATCTGAGAGCCCCATAGACCACAGGTGGCAGAATTCCAACTCTGCCTTTTTTAGTAGGTTCTCTGTGCCTCAGCTTTCCTATCTATAAAATGACACTAATATTGCCTCCCTTACAAGATTGTGAGAGCTAGCAACATATTATATAAAGAACCTAGGCTATTATTACCCACCATAGTATTTCTGATTTTGTTTTATTACAGTGATTATAAAAATTTATAGGTTCCCGGCTTTAAAATATTTGAAACAAAGTTGGGATACTTTACTTACCTGTCTGGTCTTTGTCCACTGCCAGGACCTGTTGCTTTTTTTAAAAAAAATATATTTATTTATTTTAACATAAAGAAATTTTCAAGGAATACACACATGTGCAATTTTTAAATGATTTTTTTAATACAATACCTTTATTTATTTATTTATTTATTTATATGTGGTGCTGAGAATCAACCCAGTACCTTCCATGTGCCAGGCAAGTGCTCTGCCACTGAACCACAACCCCAGCCTGGCCTGGTTGCTTTTGACATAATGAAAAATGTGGCAGTAATCAAAACTACTCTCTTGCTTTTGACTTTGCAGTCATTGAGATTATTAGGACTTACCTGGAGCAGATGAGGGAACCCATAACAACCAGACTTTTAGTTAAAGCCTTGAGCAGAAATGAGGCAGAAGGCTGGATGGGGTTGTCTGCATCTGTAGTCCCAGCTACTCAGAAGGGCTGGGTGTGTAGCTCAGTGGTAGAGCTCTTGTCTAGCATGCGTGAGGCTGTGGATATCCCCAACACTGAAAGAAAAAAAAAATAGACAGAGGGGTTTCAGTGTGTAGCAGAACCTGCTGGAGATTGCACTTCCAAATAATTGGTATTAATTTTCCATGTGCCTGGCACTGTTCTAAGATTTAAAGCTACAATAGTAAATGAAATATGCAAGAATGCTTATTTTGGGAGAAGCAGAGTCAAGTTATTCAAGATAAAAGACTGTATGTGATGAGATCTAATGGTTGTATTTAACAGTGACATTATTTTTTGTTTTTGTTTTTGTTTGTTTTCTGTGTGCTGGGGAGGAGACTCAGGGCCTCACAAATGGTAGGCACCTGTTCTAGCTACTCCAAGCTATACCCCTGGCTCTACAGTATTTAATTAAAGTATATTTGCTTTAACTCCTGTCACAACCTTAATTTAATGTCATCTTTTCTTCTGCCACCTGCCAGCATGAATCCTTACGTATGGCTTTTTGTAAGGACTGAATGGGATCAAGTACATTGGAACTTTCAGAGCCATGCAGGAGATGAGAAATTGTGTGTGTAAAACATGTGATGTTCTTCTTTTAAATGCTTCTACTGCTCTATCCTTGAATCACTCCCTTTCCAACTAAGGAATAAAGTATTTCAAGTGTGACCACCAGAGGTCCGTGTACCTGTACCTGGCTTCCCTGAGAGAGGACTGTGAGATCACCGCCTATCCCTGTGACTCCTACAGGGACTACAGGAACGGCAAGTGCACCAGCTGCGGCACACCAGAGCAGTCCTGTCCCGTCCTGGGTAGGTCCAAAGCGGTTTCCCCCTCTGCTTTGGTACAAATTTTTGGTACAAATCCCAGAACCATTTTGCTATCTAAAAATGGCTCCAAAATTGTTTTCTAACAACAACAACAACAATTTAAAAAACCCATAAAACAGTCTAGGCAGCTTTTTTGAGCCAACTTTCTAGTCTCCTAATTACAAAAATTGGTAGAAGAGCAATCTGTGTAGGATTCCACCCAGCAGGTAGCACAGCCTACTCAGAGCACAGCCACATTACACAGCCTGTTCCTGCGAGGGCTGGAACAACCTCTCTACTGGGCAAGGGTCCACAGTGAGACAGACCTTCTGCCAGATGACATAGCTGAGTGGTCCCTTCTAACTAGTGTCCATAAATGCCTTTACTGACAGCTGGGCATGGTGGCTCACATCTGCAATCCCAACTACTTGGGAGACTGAAGCAAGGAGATTAAAAGTTCAAGACCAGACTAGGCAACTTAGTGAAAGCCTGCCTCAAAATAAAATGTCAAACAAGCTGGAGATGTATGTAGCTTAGTGGTAGAGTGCCCTAGTTCAATTCCACTACGGGGTTTGGGGTGGGGGATGCCCTCACTCCATCCTCTGGCTCTTATGGGTATACAGGGCTGGGGTGGGGTCAAAGATGCCATGGGTACTGCTTGGATATTTACTAGGGGTTGGTGGAAATATCCTAAGTGGTTAAAACTATGAAAGTGGAAAGCCATGAGGATTTTCTGATTTTTCCTAAAAGGAAATCCAAGTTAACAGCAGGACATACTATACATAGGGGTTCTCAAACCCTGATTGTACATTAGAGTCACTGAGAGAGGGTGATTTTTTTTTTTTTTTAATAGCAGTGTCTGTGTCCTCTGCCCTATCAGTTAAGTCAGAGTCTGGAGGCCATTTTCTGGCAGTGAGGACAGAGGAGAGAAACAAGTCGTAGAACAGCACCCAACCTTGCCTCCTGCAGGCATAGATATAAAGGGAGACATTCACCTGCTTGGTGATATAGTTATCTGGCAAGCCCACATTCTGTACAACATTCTGTAATAATAAAACGTTCTTCAAGAAAGCCCAGGGTCTGGGGGCGCAGCTCAGTAGTAGAGCATGTGCTTAGCATGCATGAAGCCCTGGGTTCTATTTCAAGAACTGCCAACCCCCCAAAAATGGAAAATAAAAAAGCACCTTGCCTTGCAATAATGATGCTATTTTAGGTCTAAACCTAAATCTGTTTTAATGTAGAAAATGAATGTATTACTGTAAAACATCTGTCCTATTTTTAGTTCAAAACAGTGTGCTGCTCCCCATCTCCCTACCAGGTTAACTGAGAACCAGTAAAGGGGTCAAAGCCATTATAGGGTCCTTCTGAACCCCAGCTCTTAGGGATGGAGACAACCGGCAAGAATGGTGGTCCCTGGGGTGACACTGTCCTGGACCCTGCAATGCTCACATGGCACTGGCAGGTTGTCTCTGTGGTGGCTGCAGGTGTCTCAGCGTGCTCACCCCTTTGTTGCTTTCATGTTTATGTAACCCATGTTCACGTTACGTTTTTCCAACTTGTTTTATAGGCTATTATGCTGACAATTGGAAAGACTACTTAAAGCAGAAAGATCCTCCGATGACTAAGGCGTTCTTTGACACAGCTGAGAAGGAGCCATTCTGCAGTGAGTGGTGTTTGACTGACCCTTTTATTGTGGGGATGGTTGAGTCTCAGCTTCCTGGCTGCTTCTTGGCAAATGAAGGGCGTGGTAAAGCTTGGAGTTTGGAGCTGGAAGGGCCTAGGTAGAATCCTGATTCTATCACATAATAGCTGTGAGACCTTGGTCAAGTCTTCTAACCTCTGTGGGTCTCAGGGTCCTGGTTGGCTAAGTGGAGATAATAATGCCTATCCTCTGGGCTATTAGGATTAAAACATCAATAAATCAGTGTTGCTAGCATCACCAGTGGCCATAGTAACCACTAAGATATTCCAGGAAATCACTTGATTCCTCAAGAGACATGATGGACATTGGGGCTAGGAAAATTAAGGTGGCAGGCACATCTTACGGGTCAGTCCTAGCTCTACAGCAACCATGACAAATTCAAGACATCAAGAGGTTGAGTATTCCAGATGGAAGGACAGCAGTTGATTAAATGCTCTATATGCCGTCAGGATTTGCCTGGGAAGATGTATGCCTTTCTTGCAATCTTTTTTCTTTTATTGTTGTTGTTGTTTGGTATTGTTGTTGTTGAGCACCAGGGGTGCTCAACCACTGAGCTGAGCCACATCCCCAGATCCTCTTTTTTAAAAATTTGGGACAGGGTCTAAGTTCTAAGGACCTTGCTAAATTGCTGAAGCTGGCTTTAAACTTGTGATCCTCCTGCCTCAGCCTCCAGCCACCAGTAACCCACTCATGTGCCCCCATGCCAGGCCTTCCTTGCAATCTTTTACTCCTTATCACTTTTCTTGGGAGCAACTGTCCTAAAAAACAGCAGATCCCTGGGTTTCCCTCTTTCTTTGGAGCCATACATGGCAGCCCAGGGTTGGGCATCTGCCTCGTCTCTATGGGGCAATCCCCTGAGCAATAAGGGCCATGAAAAGACATTCCAGAGCTGGCCTTATCTTCACGGAACCATCATCTTCCTGAGTCTCTTTCACTTTCCTTGCAAGTCTGACCAAGAGAGAGCAAATCTGCCTGTCACGTAGAGATCCTTATCTGCCCCAAATCACTTGACCTTTAAGAGCAAATAGTAAGGAAGAAAAAATAGTTCTCTGAATGCATTGTGTATCATTTATTCAAGAGGAATTATTGGGTGCCTGTAAGATTTACTGCAGGGATTATAAAAAGTAATAACGATTCATTGTTGTAGTATATTTTAATTCTACGTTGTTTTTTGATTTTTTTTTTGTTATTGATGGACTTTATTTTTATTCATTTATTTACATGCAGTACTGAGAAGAGAACCCAGTGCCTCACACATGTGAGGCAAGTGCTCTACCACTGAGCCACAACCCCAGCCCTCTGATCTTGTTTTTTAACCCATTTTTCAGGCAATATGTACATAGATGTTCTCATCTTTACCACTTTTTTTCACTTTGTATTTACAGTGGAGCATGATGGGTTATGATGGAGAAAGTCCAGAGCATAACAGGGACTCAAAGAAAGGAGAACTGACTTAGTCCAAGGGCCAGGGAGGGGCTCCTAGAGGAAATGACATTAAGCTGAAACCCAAAGGACAACTTTGCAAAATGGGCCATTAAGGATGTCCAGGCACAGGGAAGGCCCAAGAGCAAGAGAGAGCTTGGTAGTGCAGGAGGTGTGGGTGGCATGGCAGAGGTAGGAAGGAGACTTCAAGGTGCACCAGGTAGGTAGTAGCCATGACTGAAATTATGGAAGACCTTGTTGGCCATGGAGTATCTCCAAGTGGCAACTTGATCATTTTAGCATAAGATGGGCTGGATGGAAGTGAACCAATCACATGTAGCCATAGGCCAGGAGACCTTAATCCATTTGGTGTGAACCTGGGATGCCTGAACATGGTGACTGGGTCCCAGTGAACTCTGATGTCACTCATGCCATTTTTGCCAAAGGAAAAAAAAAAAACAATAGAAAATATTGCCCCAGATCTTTTCAGAGAAACTTCAGAGGAAGAGAAAAGGAAACTCAATTGTTAGGGATGTTGGGCTTCCAGGAATCGGCCCTCCAGTGGAGCATTTGGGGCTACCTCTCTCTTATTATGTTCTCTCCCTGTTCTGCAGTGTATCATTACTTTGTGGACATTATATCTTGGAACAAGAACATCAGAAGAGGGTCTATTACAATCAAATTAAGAGACAGAGATGGAAACACCACAGAATCTAAAATCGATCAGTAAGTTGAGCTGCAATAGTTTGCCATTTGCTATTTTCCTCTTGGCTTGAGAAATTAAATCCCAGATATACCTATTTTCTTATTTATAGGTTTGTGCTTTCCCTTGTCCTACAAAAAATATAAGGGGACATGTTGTTTACTTGCTTTCCCCGCTCTTGATCTCTCAGGCTCTCTACAAATGTATTGGCACAAGTGATTTCTTTTCTTCCTTCCTTTATTCCTCCTTCCCTCCTTTACCTTCTTCCTTTCCTGCCACAATCCCTTTTTCTCTTCTAACTCTTCCTCTGGTTGAACATTTAATTACAAAAGTTTTTCTTGCTTACCATAAAGGTTCAAACAACTATGATGATTTAATCATTCCACATTTTATATACATATATCAAAACCTTACATTGTACCCCATATATATATATATACAATTATGATTTTTTTCAATAAATAATCATTTTAAAACTATAAATGACCAGGCATGGTGGTGCACACCTATAATCCAAGTGACTCTGGAGGCTGAGGCAGGAGGCCGACAAGTTTGAGGCAAGCCTCAGCAACTTAGCAAGGCCCTCAGCAACTTATTGAAACCCTGTCTCAAAAACTGAAGAGGGCTGGGGATGTATGTTTTAGTCAGTTTTGTATTGCTGTGACCAAAAGACCTAAAAGAGAACAACTTAGAGAAGGAAAAGTTTATTTTGGCTCATGATTTCAGAGGTTCAGTCCACCGTCAGCCAGGGTCATAGTTTTGGGCCCAAGATGAGGCAGAAATTCATGTTGGAAGGGCATGGTGGAGGAAAGCGGCTCAGGAAGCAGCAGCCAGGAAACAGGAGAGTTCTGCTCACCAGAGAAAAAATATAACCTCAGAAGCCACACCCCCAGTGTCCTACTTCTTCCAGCCACACTCTGTATGGCTACAGTTATCACCTAGTTAATCCATAGGTTATGACTCTCATGATCTAATCACTTCACCTGTGAATATTCTTGCATTGTCTCATACATGAGCTTTTGGGGGATACCTCATTTCTAAACCATAACAATATAGCTCAGTGATAAATCACAGCTGGGTAATTCACAGTACTAAAAAACAAAAACACACAAATAAAAAACATAAAGGGATATGCCACATAAAAGTACAAGTTCTCACCCACTCCCCCCAATAGGCCCACCTCCAAAGTCCAAAGGCACCCACCACATACATATGCCTATCCTTTTATGAGCTATACAAGTAGAAATGTATAGGACATAAATATAACATGTACATATATATTTCTGAAACTCAAAATATAATTTGCAGTAAAAAAATTAAAGACACCCTTAAAATTCAGCAATGGGGAAATGATTAAATATTCTCATGTAATAGAATATTATTCATATATTGAAGTTTTATGATATATATTACATGAAAGCTTATGATATGCCAAGTAAAAAACGTAGAATTATATAAAGATTTAAATTAGCTCCATCATGTAAAAGTAATAAAAAAGAAACTTGCTAAAATATTATATTGCTATTTAGGTGGTGAGACTCTATAGCTGCTTTTTTTTTTTTTTAACAAGTTCTCTTTAGTATTCAGTTTTCTATGATGGTGTGTATAATTTTTTAAAGTTTTAAAATAATTAGCACTTTTAAAAAATCTATTACTTCTATAACCATGTTCTAACTCTATGTTTAGTATTTTGAAGAACTGTCAGACTGTGTTCCAAAACAGTTGTCCTATTTCACATCTCCACCAGCAATGTATAAGGATCCAACTTCTTCACACACTTGCCAGCACTTATTTTTGTCTAAATTTTTTTTATTGTGGTAAAGATGCATAACACAAATAACATAAACTTTACCATCTTTTTTGTTTTGGTTTGGTTTTGGTACTAGGGATTGAACTCAGGGACACTTTACCACTGAGCCACATCCTCAGCCTGTTGTTTGTTTTTGTTTTTTTAGGACATGTGTACTTTTTTGTCTTTTTTATTGGCACACAGTTGTACATAATGGTGGGATTTGTTGTTACATATTAGTATACGCACACAATATAGCAATATAATTTGGCAAATATCCTCCACAGAGATTTCCTCCTTATTTCCCCTCCTCTCACTCCTTAGTCCCTTTCCTCTACTAATCTCCTTTTATTTTCATGAGATCACCTCTCATCTTTCTTTTCCTTTTTCTTCTCTGGCTTTATATGAGAGAAAACATATGACCCTTGACCTTCTGTCTTTGGCTGATTTCACTTAACATAATGGTTTCAAGTTCCATCCATTTTCCTGAAACTACATTATTTCAATTTTCTTTATGACGGCATAAAATTCCATTGTGTATATATATCACATTTTCTTTATCCATTCATCTGTTGATGGGCATCTAGGCTGGTTCCACAGTTTGTCTATTGTGAATTGTGCTGCTATAAACATAGGTCTGCATGTATCACTATAGTATGCTGACTTTAATTCTTCAAGATATATACCAAGGAGTGGTATAGCTGGGTCATCTGGTGGTTCCATGTCTAGTCTTTTGAGGAATCTCCACACTGATTTCCCTAGTGGTTGTATTACTTTATAATACCAACAACAGTGTAAAGTGTTCTATTTTCTCCACATCCTCTCCAGCATTTATTATTGTTTGTATTCTTGATGACTACCATTCTGACTGGTATGAGATGAAATCTCAGTGTAGTTTTTATTGGGGGGTGGTACTGGGGATTGCACTCAGGGACACTCAACCACTAAGCCACATCCCCAGCCCTATTTTCTATTTTATTTAGAGACAGGTTCTCACTAATTTGCTTTGAACCTTGCTGTTGCTGAGGCTGGCTTCAAACTCGAGATCCTCTGTCTCAGCCTCCCTAGCCGCTGGGATTACAAGCGTCTGCCACTGAGCAGGGCCTCAGTGAATTTTGATTTGCATTTCCCTAACTGCTAATGATGTTGAACATTTTTTTCATATACTTGTAGGCCATTTATATTTCTTTTGTGAAGTGTCTATTTCATTCATTTTTCCATTTATTAATTTGGTTTTTTGGTGTTACATTTTTTTGAGTTCTTTATATATTTTAGATATTAATCCTCTGTCAGAAGTGTAGCTAGCAAAGATCTTTCTCCCACTCTGTAGGTTCACTCTTCACATTCTTGTTTTTTCTTTCCTGTGAAAAAGCTTTTTAATCTGATTCCATCCTATTTATTAACTCTTGTCATTATTCCCTAAGCTTTAGGGGTGCTATTGAGAAAGTCATTCATTGTCCATGCCTACACATTGGAGTGTTAACTATATATTTTCTTCTAGGAGTTGCCTAGTTTCTGGTATAATTCCTAGGTCTTTGATTCATTTTGAGTTGGCTTTTTGTGTAGGGTGATAGATAAGGGTCTAGTTTCATTTTTCTACATATGGATAACCAGTTTTCCCAGCACCACTTATTAAAGAGGCTGTCTTTTCTCCAATGTATGTTTTTGGCACCTTTTTCAAGGATCAGATGACTGTAGATGTGTGGGGTTGTCTCTGTGTCTTCTATTCTGTACCATAGGTCTATGTGTCTCTTTCTATGCCAGTACAATACAGTTTTTGTTACTATAGCTCTGTAGTGTAATTTAAAGTCAGATATTGTGATACTTCCAGCATTGCATTTTTCCTAGACTTGCTTTGACTGTTCTGGGTCTTTTATTGTTCCAAATGAATTTTAAGACTGTATTTTCTAGTTCTGTGAACAATATTATTGGTGTTTTGATGGGGATTGCATTGAATCTGTGTATTGCTTCTAGTATTGGTAGCATGGCCATTTAACAGTATTAATTCTGCCTATCCATGAGCGTGGGAGGTCTTTCCTTCTTCTAAGATCTTTTTCAATTTCTTTCTTCAGTGTTCTATAGTTTTCATTGTAGAGGTCTTTCACCTCATTGGTTAGATTTATTCCTTTTTTTTTTTAAGCTATTGTGAATGGGATTCCCCCCCTCCCCGATTTCTTTCTCAGCAGATTCATTGTTGATATATAATAAAGCTATTGATTTTTTAAAAAAAATATTTTTAGTTGTAGGTGGACACAATGCTTTTATTTATCTATGTGGTGCTGAGTGTTGGAAGCCATGTATGAATTATAGGTTCATTTGAGCCATTACAAGACGGCAGGGGGGTGGGTGGGGAGTGGGGATGTGGCGGGTGTGGGGTGGGCTGTGTGTGTGGAGGTTGCTTTTCTGAGAACTCCTGGTGTGAATCTACCTGTTGCCAATTGTTCAGATTACAGCTGACACGGTACCTTACGTATGTTCAAATGCAGCCCCCCAGTGGGGGGGGGGGGGTGTGAGTGTAACCTCCCTGGCTCCAAACAAGTTGCTTTTCACATCTTTATCCTGTTTTCCTCAAGAAGCTTGCCACAGTGAAACCTTTTGATGTATTTCCCTTAAATAAAAAATTTGGACCTTTTTCTTTGTTCAGTTCCTGTTCCTATCAGGGCTGGAAGACCCACCAGGCACCCAGCTTTTAAAAAACTATTTTCTGTCTATTATCTTCTGTTCCTTATTATTTTCAGACTTTTTATTTTCCCTCAAAGCAGAAATCTGCTCTGTCAGGGTGCTGGTAACCCCAGCAGAACCCAGTGCCTCACATGTGCTAGGCAAGTGCTCTATCACTGATCTACGTCCCAGCCATTTATTTATTTACTTATTTGGTACCAGAGGTTGAACTCAGGCACACTTGGCCACTGAGCCACATCCCAGCCCTATTTTGTATTTTACTTAGACAGGGCCTCACTGAGTTGCTTAGTGCCTTGCTGTTGCTGAGGCTGGCTTTGAACTTGGGATCTTCCTGTCTCAGCTTCCCGAATGCTAGAATTACAGGCATGTGCCACTGTGCCCAGCTCAGCTATTGATTTTTGCATGTTGATTTTGTAACCTGTTACTTTGCTGAATTGTTTATTAGCTCTAGCAGTCTTTTGGTGGAGTGTTTTGGATCTTCTAGGTATAGAATGGTATCATTTGCAAACAGGGATACTTTTACTTCTTCATTTTCTATTTTTATTACTTTTATTTTTTTCTCTTGCCTAATTGCTCTGGCTAGAATTTTTAGTACTATATTAATATAAGTGGAAAGAGTGGACATCTTGTCTTGTTCCAGATTTTAAAGGAAACACTTTCATTTTTCCCCCCATTTACTATGAAATTGACGTGTGTGTGTGTGTGTGTGTGTGTGTGTGTGTGTCATTTATGGTGTTGAGGTAGGTTCCTACTATTTCTAGTTTTTTCAATGTTTTTATCATGAATGGGTGTTGAATTTTCTCAAAAGCTTTCTCTGCATCTATTTAGATGATCAAGTGATTTTTGTTCATAGTTCTATTTATGTGATGAATTACATTTATTGATTTGCATATATTAAACCATCTTTGCATCTCTATCCCCAGCCCTTTTTATGCTTTGTTTTGAGACAATCTTACTAAGTTGCTGAGGTTGGCATTGAACTTATGATCCTCCTGTCTTGGCCTCCCAAGTAGCTGGGATTATAGGTGTGTGCCATTGTACCTGGCCAAGTTTATCATTTTAATCAATTTTTGGTGTACCGTTCAGTAGTTAGTGTATTCATGTTGTCATGAGACAGATCTCTAGATTTTTTTTCATTTTGCAAAGCAATAATTCTGTACTCATTAAACAACTCCCCTTTCCTTACTCTTCCCAGCCCCTAGTAAACACTATTTCTCTTTCTATGAATTGGACAATAGTAGATAGCTCACATAAGAGGAATCAATACAGTATTTGTCTTTTTGTGACTGGCTTATTTCACTTAGTATAGTATCCTCAAGATTCATTGATATTGTAGCATGTGACAGAATTTCCTTCATTTTTAAGGCTGCATATTATTCCATTATATGTATCGACCATGTTTTGTTTACCCCCATTCAATTATTGATGGATGCTGGTGCCTGCTTTGAATTATTTTGGATGTTCAAAGTGGAATGTCTGGCCCATGTGATAATTCTATTTTTGACATGCTGTCATCCAATTTCCCATGACTGTTGCATCATTTTCTGGTCCCCACCGGTACTGCACCAGGGTTCCAATTTCTCCACATCCTCACCAACACCTGTCGTCCTAATGGGTGTGAAGTGATTCTATACCTATGGAACGTTTTCATCATTCCCTGAAGCACTTCCTTCCTTTTGGGCACACAGACAGTCTTAGGATCACCTTGCACTTTCCCTGCCCCAGCCTGGGAGTCAACTCTTTCTCCAGGAAACCCTGGTTTCTTTTAGTGGAGATGGTATTAGGAACCAAAATCTGGGCTGAAAGTGGTAGTGCATACCTGTAATCACAGCTGCTTGAGGGCTGAGGCAGGAGGATTGCAAGTTCAAAGCCAGCCTCAGCAACTTAGTGAGGCTCTAAGCAACTATGTGGCTCAGGGGTCATGCGCCCTGGGATTCAATGCCCCATGCCATATATATATATGGGTACCTTCTGTATTTCAAGACTCAGACTTGATTCCATTGGGGCTGGGATGACAGATACCTGCTTACATCACTAACCCTCCAAATTAAGAATCATTTCTGATGTGAGCCCATTGTTCCTGAGCCTAGGAGACTCCTCAGCTCTCTGTGACCTCCTCTTCCAGCTCTGCAGTGGGACAAGGACTGTGCTGAACCTCCCCAGTGATTTCTCTTGGGACCTCTGGGGTTCCAATGTATAGAAAACATCTTCACATACTTGAGGAAAGTACTAGAACATAGATTTAGCCTAAGGTTCATCTTGAGAGACAGGACTAAAAAAAAATGTGCTTAAGGATAACTTCTCTGTTAGTGCCTAGTTTGGCTAGAAATCTCTGTGTGTCTCTAGCAATGCAGTTTAACGGAAAGACCATAACTTTGAACTTGGAGTTGAGTTCGTAACCCCTGTCTTGTGGGGAACTTAAGCTCTTCAAGCAGCTTTTGCCCTGTCTGTAAAATAGGAAAAAAAATACCCACCTTGCAGAATGTTTCAGGGATTGGAGAGATGTGTCAAAAGATGAGGACACCAGCTGGGTGCAGTGGCGCACACCTGTAATCCCAGCGGCTCGGGAGGCTGAGGCAGGAGGATTGAGAGTTCAAAACCAGCTTCAGCAATTTAGTGAGGCCCTAAGCAACTCAGAAAGACCCTTTTTCTAAATAAAAATTTTTTAAAAAGGACTAGGGAGGGCAAGGATTGTAGCTCCGTGGTAGAGCGCTTACCTCACATGTGTGAAGCATTGGGTTCGAGCCTCAGCACCACATAAAAATAAATAAAGACATTGTGTCCATCTACAACTAAAACAATAATTTTTAGAAAAAGGGGTCCGGGGGGGCTGGGGATGTGGCTCAAGCGGTAGTGTGCTCGCCTGGCAGCATGCGTGCGGCCCGGGTTCGATCCTCAGCACCACATACAAACAAAGATGTTGTGTCCCCCGAAAACTAAAAAATAAATATTAAAATTCTCTCTCTCTCTCTCTTTGTTCTTTTAAATTTTTTTTAAGTTTTTTTTAGAGAGAGAGAGAGAGAATTTTTTAATATTTATTTTTTTAGTTTTCGGGGGACACAACATCTTTGTTTGTATGTGGTGCTGAGGATCGAACCCGGGCCGCACGCATGCTGCCAGGCGAGCACACTACCGCTTGAGCCACATCCCCAGCCCTCTCTCTCTCTTTCTAAAAAAAAAAAAAAGGGGGGGGGTCCAAGGATGTGGCTCAGTAGTTAACTCCTCTGGGTTCAATCCCTGGTACCCCCCCTCCCCCCACCAAATAAATAAATAAATAAAGACAGGAGCACACTGCCTGGTGCAGAGCATTCTTCTCTGATGTCACTTTGGGGTAAGTAGATTCACTTAGGCAGTTGCCTGGACTTGGTGGACATGAAATTCAGCAAGTGCAGGAAATGGGGCCAAGTAGTAGGCTGTGTACCAATGATTTGCAGGCTGCAGAGCTGCTTTCTCTCCTTAGTCATCTATACTCATTTCTAAAGGTTATTTCTTTTTTCCAGTGAACCAGCCACATTTCAGAAATATCATCAAGTGAGCCTGCTTGCAAGATTTAATCAAGATCTGGACAAAGTGGCAACAATTTCCTTGGTGTTCTCTACAGGATCTGTAATAGGCCCTAAGTACAAGCTCAGGATCCTCCGAATTAGGTTGAGGTCCCTTGTCCATCCAGAGAGGTGAGCCTCAGGCAAGGTTTACCAAAGATTTTGTTGGATCCTCGGCTTCTTCCGATATTTTAATGGAACTTCTTCATTCACAGGGAGGGGAGTTAGGGGTTTTCCAAAAATAGTCTCCATTTGAAACAAGTTGCTCAGTAATCCAAGAAATTTATACTGGCATGTGCTTAAAGATAAATGGCCCAGTAACCCAAGGAAATAATGGTGTTATATGCTTAGAGTTACATAATTTCCTCCCTAACCACCCGTGTTCCTTGTAGTTGACAGTTTGTTGTAGAAAAGAAATTTTGTATCATTCAGCAGACTGAGAAAACAGAGATTAATATATATAAGATTAAAGAAAAATTGGATTTTTTCCCTTTGACAATGTCAATATTATGTGTTAAATTTGATAAGTGCATTGAGAATCTCCTTATTCTTAGAAAATACACACAGAAGTGTTAAGAAATATTGACGAGCAAACAACCTATTATCAACGGGTTCAGAAAAAGTGAATGTGTGTGCATAAAGAGAGAGAGGGGATTTTTTTTTTAAGTACAGGGCTATATTTGTATGTTTTGTGATAAATGCCACTCTACCATGTGGTCTTAACTTTTAATCTGTGGGCGGAAAAAGAGACAGGCAATGATGTAATCAGTAACTTTTTCTTGAAGGTTAAGGACACCCTAAAATATTTAATACAAATTTCCTCTAAGAGAATAGTCATTACATCTTAAAATGGTGGGATTTTTTTTTGTACTTTCCTAATTTTCAAAGAGATAACATGCCAATTTTATAAAGTCTGGAAAGTACAGAAAGTGTTAGGAAGCAGGAAACGATCACTCCTAATATCATTCAGAGGTAACCACTGTTAACAGTTTTGGTTATTTCTATTGTTGCTTTTAGACCTAGTTGAAGTCAGATGGGGATAACATTTTATGTTCTGCTTTCTGGCTGTGGATGTTTTACTTACCGGAAGCGTTTTTCCTATTCCATTAGAAACATCTGCTGCATAATTTTATATCCTAAGGATATAATGCAGTTGACTTGACAAGAACGTGGTATTGCTATGATTTTATTGACAAGGGTATTTCTGTCGTGTTTTCCCAGGCCCCAGTTATGTCGGTATGATCTTGTCCTGATGGAAAATGTCCAGACAGTCTTCAAACCTATTCTCTGCCCCAAGTTGCAAATGTAACTGCTGCTGCCGGGGACACGTGGGCAGCAACGATGTCAGGAAAGCTGCATCTACGGCCTCTTTTAAAGCTTCACCTGAACTTTTTCTCAAAGCTCAAAAAGCATGAAAAAAACCAAGGTTATTTTCAGCAGCGTCCTACAGATGTCACATTTCAGAACGTCAAACGACCTTGTGATTATAAAACGATACTGGGAAGGGTGGCCCTAACTAGGGCAAGTCAGAAATAGCCAGCCTTCTGACAGCCCAGTGCTTTGTCTGGCTGCATCCTGGGGCCTGTTTGTTCCGACCTGTCGATTCTGCTGCCCATCACACAGGCTCTTTGTTCCTCAGGGCTTCGGGTACTCATCTTAAGGCTAGGTGGGGGGCTGGAGACCTCCCTGTGGACTTTCTGTTCCCTGTGCCGAATTCTGCACAGAACCCATCACGCAGAAGGGAACAAAACTGACCTACCTCTCAGGGCTGCTGTGTGGAAGACAAGTCTATGAAGGGTTCTTTGAAATCCTATGGGTACCACATCTGTGAAGGTGTGATGAATGTGAATATGTTGTTATTTATTTTAACGTGGCTTAGCTCATATCCTTTGATCATATCCTTTGATAGGGGTGGCCCCTCCTTATCAATACAGCTTCTCTCTGGGGCAGCAAGAAAGCCACATACCCCTGTCCCACCCGCTCTGAAGTAATGCTGGTGCAAAGGAGGTAGAGATGGGCTGGTGGGCTGATGGGCCGGTAGCCTGAGGGCAGTGCTGGGTCTAGGGAGGAAGCAGCAGCCCCACACCCCTGGGACAGGGGACCAGCAGGGGAGGAAAGGGCTTGTTTTTCATCTAAGGTGGAGAAGGATCATTTTATAGGCAACCCTTCTCTTTTTTATATATTTATTTTTTTAGTTATAAGTGGTTACAATATCTTTATTTTATTTTTATGTGGCGCTGAGGATCAAACCCAGTGCTTCACATGTGCTAGGCCAACGCTCTACCTCTGAGCCCCAGCCCCAGCCTGGCTACCCTTCTTTTCCTGTTTAGGTTGTTTGTATGTTTGTTTTGGCAGTGCTGGGGGCCATCCCAGAGCTGCACCACGGAACTGCACTCCATCCCAGGCAACCCTCTTTCTTTCTCTTTCTTTCTTTCTTTCTTTCTGTACTGGGGATGGAGCCCAGGGATGCTCTACCCCTGGGCTGTATCCCCAGCCCTTTTTAGTTTTTATTTTAAGTCGGGGTCTCATTAAGTTGCCGAGGCTGGCCTCGAACTTGTGATCTTCCTGCTTCAGCCTCTGAAGTAGCTGGGATTACAGGTGTACAGTGCATAACCATTAGCTTAAACAGTCTTTAAGAAATGTTTATATTTTCCTTACTATCAATGTAATCCCTGTTTATTGAAGGAAATTTTTTAAATGCACAGTGCAGAAAAACAAAACAAATCAAAACAAAAACAATGATGCTATAACTTGTTTTGCTAACATGGGGATTCAAAGCATAAACCAGTTTGTTCTCAGAGCATCTGCAGCCTCCAGTTTGAGGAATTCTCAGACTTCCCTGGAGGTAGGTGTGACCTCCGAATCTGGAATGACAGCAGGAACCACGTCAAGAAATCCCAGAAGACCAAGTCTAGAATGAAAGGAGGGCAATCCCTGGGGCCAGATGCTCAGCATGAGAGTGGGTGCAACTGTCTCAAAGTCCTCTACCGTTTTCTATGAAAACAGCCTTATTGTACAGAAATGGACTATTTCATAAATGATATAAATCAGTATGTGGCTCGTTCTTAGAGATTTGTATCTTAGATTCATTTGTATCAAATACAGCCTATTTTATGTAAGGGATGGATGGCTGAACTCTGAAGGGAAAAAGGCTCAATGGCACTTGGACATCTTGGCCTCTCCCACCACACCTTTCCTCAGCAATTGCGGACAGAGAGATCAGCGTGCTGAGAGGCCCTGATTTCTTTTTAGAGTTTTATTGTTCCTGCATTTTGATTAGCACAGTTACTTTTTTGTCCTCTTTTCCTTATCTCCAAGCAGGGAGTCAAAACAATTATAAGAAAATGCCAGCAGTAGAATTTCTATTAAGTTATAGACTCTTTGGGTCACTGGGTGCTGGCATAGGACCTGGATTACCATTGTCTGGGCATCTGTGGGGTGGTGGATGGATGGATGAAGGGACGAATGAACGGATAAAGGGAGGGAACTTGTTTATTGGTATGGAGATGAATTTCAGTGAGTTTCAGAAATGGAGAGAAGAAGAAGTGAAGAGAGTCACAGGAGTGGTCACTGTCTTCTCAAAATCTTCCTCCTGACCCCCCTGGAGCTTGTGACTCTTGTTTTCTGTGCCTCTCCTCCTTTTTCTTTGTCTGTATATCTATCTGAATCCCCAATCCATAACACAATTAAATTACAGTCTACCCCTTTCCTCCTCTTTTCACCAGTTCTCTCCTACTGGTCATTTGAATCTTGGCTCAGGGGCCCCTGCTCTGTTGAGTCTTCTCAGGTCTCATTTCCACTCAGAGCTCACCATACTTTTTCCTTCATGCACTGTTTATTTTTACATTTTTTTTTTTAGCTTTTCATAATTTTAATATTTGGCAGAGACTTATTCACAAGCTTCTAATTAAAAAAAAATTATGAACAAACTCATTAGACCTGAGCAAATTTGCAGAAGATTTAACATATTACAATGCTTGTTTTCACAGTTATCATTTACAGAAAATTACAAACCAAAGCAACTAAAATTTACTCTCTACAAACCTCCTACAATGGTCTACATCTATTTGAGTTTATTTTTCACTATCTTCTTACACTTTGGAACAGGCATTTTACATTAGGATGATGTTACTCTTCCTCTCCTTCTGTCAGCTAGAAGAGTCTCCATTATCTTGATTCACAATCATAGTGCTCTACCACTGTTACTTCTAGTACAGGTTCCATCACCAATATTAATTATGCTCTAAGGAAAATAACTAACTGCCATTACATAGAAATAATGGAGGGGTAAGTAATTGAGAAATTTCATTCCCAAGCATTTTAGAAAATCACAAATACAATCTGGCTTCCTTTTTAAGTAAGAGAAATCAGCATGCATACTAGTTTGATCCAAAAATGTAGCTACTCTTTTTTTTTTTTTTTAAATTTTTTATTGTGGGTTGTTAAAAACATTACAAATTTCTTGACATATCATATTCCACACTTTGATTCAAGTGGGTTATGAACTCCCACCTTCACCCCATACACAGATTGCAGAATCACATCAGTTACACATCCATTGATTTACAAATTGCCATACTAGTGTCTGTTGTGCTCCGCTGCCTTTCCCATCCTCCCCCCTCCCCCCTCCCCACTACATTTATTTTTGTAATTATGTGATTAATGTCCATATTCACTCGTCTGTGAGGCACGAACCATGTACCTATGATATAGTCTGCCTTCAAGAAATATCTATTAAATAAACACTCTCTATCATCTTCTGAGTCCTATGGTTTGTTCTGGAGCATGGCTCGACTGAGAAAAGACTACCTCTCACTCTAACCATATCCCATTGCCACAAGGGCACCTAAACTTCTCAGCCTTCGATTTTTTCCCCCATAGGATCTTTGTTTTTTTTTTAAATTATATATGATAACAGAATGCAGTACAATTCATATTACACATATAGAGCACAATTTTTCATATCTCTGGTTGTATACACAGTATATTACACCAATTTGTGTCTTCATACCTGTATTTTGGATAATAATGTCCATCACATTCCACCATCATTTAAAACTCTATGCCCCCTCCCTTCCCCTCCAACTCCTCTGTCCTATCTAGAGTTTGTCTATTCCTCCCATGCTCCTGCTCCCTACCCCACTATGAATCAGCCTCCTTATATCAGAGAAAACATTCGGCATTTGGTTTTTTGGGATTGGCTAACTTCACTTAGCATTATATTCTCTAACTCCATCCATTTACTTGCAAATGCCATGACTTTAATCTCTTTTATTGCTGAGTAATATTCCATTGGGTATATATACCACATTTTATTTATCCATTCATCTATTGAAGGGCATCTAGGTTGGTTCCACAGTTTAGCTATTGTGAATTGTGCTGCTATTGGCTGTGTCCCTGCAGTATGCTGTTTTTAAGTCCTTTGGGTATAGACAGAGAAGAGGGATAGCTGGGTCAAATGGTTTAGTCTTAGACTTTTCTATGATCTTGGTCCATTGTCTTTAGAGGCCATTTCCCAGGCTCCCCAGAAAAAAAAATAGAAGTGAGCTCTTTTTTCACTTCTAATCACCTCTTCCAGGGGACCCCACCACCATTTCTCAGCAAGCCCATCTGTCCTGAAGTCTGGGATCCCCACCCCCCATTTCAGCACTACTGCTAACACCCTCCAGGACACGGTGTTACTGGGTGACTCCACGCCTTGGTCCCTAGGCTTCCCTTGGCTTTACTGTGACTCTCCCTTGGCCACCCCAGTTGTCACTGACTTCATACACACTTCCATCACTGCTTTTATGATACCATGCAGTGACTTCTCTGTGACTGTAACTCCCTGGATACTGTGAGCCCACAACAGCCCCTGCTGCCTGTCTTTGCCTCCCTGGCACCAAGCACAGTCCAGGCACAGAGTAAGCGCTCCATGAACACCTGTTGAGCAGAATGGAATGGATTCCATGCTTAGGAATTGGAGAGAACCACCTGGTTTAAACATTAATTTATTTCACTCTGCAAGTTCCAAAGACCTGAACTTAGGAACGTGTGACCTTGGATCCCTACTCCAGGCTCTCGTTCCTGCAGAACCCCATCTTAGCTAAAGAGGCTTTGGGGACCAGGGGCCAGAATCCACTCACATTGACCCAAACTTTATAGATTATTGAGAGAGAGGGCAGCGGGGGGACACTCAAGGAATCCCAGTGCTGTGGTTTGGAGGTTGAATGTCCTCTGAAGACCTTAAAGGATTGGTCCACAGGGTGGTGCTCTGGGAGGTAGGGGAACCTCTTATAGGGAGCTCCTGAGGTCGTTGAGGGTGGGTGCTTGATGGGGATTGTGGGATCCCAGGCTTCCTCGTCCTCTCTTCGTTTCCTGGTTCATGATGTACGTGGTTTTGCTTTACCACATGCTCCTGCCACGATGAGCCATCCCTGCCAGGGGCCCAAAGCAATGGGGCCATCTGATGCTGATGCTTCTCCAGAAGCAGGAGTCAAAATAACCCATTTTTCTTTATAAGTTAATTGCCTCAGATATCTTATTATAGTGATGGAAAGCTGACATGCCTAGAAAGAGGTGACTATCAGACCTCAGGAAAGGGAAGAGAGGGGTGGCCCTGGAGCCTGCAGCAACAAGAGGTTGTAGGCCCATGTTAACCCTAATGTTCTCCCACCAGTTCTCCGATTGAGCTCAGCTTCTTTAACAGGACAGCTTCATTGGGTGGTTGGCTACTGTTATGGTTTAGATAAGACAACACAAGAAAATTTAGAGGTGAGAAAATTGTGTTGTGAGAGTTTTAACCTAATCAGTGTGTTATTCCACTCGAATGGATTAACTGGGGGATAGTTGTAGGCAGGAGGGGGGAATGGCTGGAGGAGGTAGGTCACTGGGGGCCTGCATTCGGGGTTTATATTTTGTCCCTAGTGAGTGGATCTCCCCCCTCCGCCTTCCTGTTGCCACGTTCTGAGCTGCTTTCCTGTGATGTCCTCTGGACCCACTTCAGGTCCAGAGCTATGACGGTGGCCACCTATGGACTGAGACCTCTGAAACCATGAACCAAAATAAATTTTTCTTCCTCTACATCATTCTTGTCAGGTCTTTTGGTCACAGCAAAAGAAATTCTGACTCAAACAACCACTCCCTGTATAGGTGATCCCAAAATCCAAGAAGTGGACACTGCCCTAGGGTCCTTGGGGTGGGGAAGATGTCCATCCTGTTCCATTCAGTTATGTGTGGGGTGGGTAAGGAGCACAGTCGCATGGTGTTCAGAGCTACTCCTTTCAACTGCTCTGGGCAATGAATCCAGGAAAGGCTGCGTGCTACTGACCAAGAGCCCTGATGGGTGCCTGGCTCTTCACTCTCCCTTGAACCTCCCGCTTTCCTCCAGTTTCTCAGGCCACATGTGCCCTGGTGGGGGGTTGTGGTTGACCTGGTTGGGCTGCTTGGGCATGTGCTGTGGATGAGTGGCTCAGAGGAAGCTGCTGCAGGTGCTGGGTCGGGGGCTAGGAGTGTGGAGGAGACTGAGACCAGGGTGGAAGTGGCTGGTGTTGGAGAGCCCAGGCCAGGTCTTCTTCACCAAGCAGGAATCAGCCTAGGACCCCAGTGGGGCAGGTCAGGGGTAGCAAGGAGATGCTTGGGTAGTGAGCCTATAGAAAGTAGATCTGAACCTCTTGGAAGAGTTGGCCAAAGTCCTTCTCACCTTGTGTTGGCCAAGTCCTATGACATTCAGGTTTTCTCACTGGATTTATCCAAGGACTTTGACACTGGCTATTGAAAGGAAAGTGACCACAACACTCAGAGCGACCAAGAGATCTTTATTGCAGCAGTTCAACAGAGGAGAAAAGAAAGAAAGAGAAGAAGAAGAAGAAGAAGAAGAAGAAGAAGAAGAAGAAGAAGAAGAAGAAGAAGAAGAAGAAAAAGAAGAAAGAGAGAGAGAGAGAGAGAGAGAGAGAGAGAGTAAGAGAGACAGAGAGAGCAAGAGAGAGAGAGAGCAAGAGAGACAGCAAGAGAGAGAGCAAGAGAGACAGTAAGAGAGAGAGAGCAAGAGAGAGAGGGAGCAAGAGAGAGGGGCCCGGCAGGAGGGAGTTTTTGTAGCCCAAATCTAATAGGGTCTCTGGGTTTGTCACACAAGGGGGTTAAGTGTTCGGCCTTAAGCGGCGAGCTGAGTGTTCAGCCTTGAGCACGGGGGACGAAGCGCTCAGCCTTGAGGGGGGTTTGGGCGTTTGGGCTTGAAGCAAACAGGTGATAAAGAACCAGACACAGGGTTTGAGAAGCCAGGTCATCCTGCAGCTAACTTTGTTTGGCATGCCCTGCAGACAACTTATTCAGCCTGTCCTGCACCTAACAGCTATGGTTCCTTTTCTGAAAATCTCTCTTGGGATCTCAGGACACTTAAAAAATTTATTTATTATTTTTAGTTTTAGGTGGACATAATATCTTTATTTTTATTTTTATGTGGTGCTGAGAATCGAACCCAGTGCCTCATGCATGCTAGGCGAGTGCAATACCACTTGAGCCACATTCCCAGCCCCCACTTTTTTTTGTTTGTTTGTTTCCTGTTTCTCCAACATCCCTGAATGAGTCATCTGTTCTCTTTGGTGGATTTCACTGTTTCCTTCCCAGGTTTCTAGTTTCAGTCTTCTCTTTCAAAAGGGCATGCATGGTCGGGGAGGAGTGTGTTTGCAAGGTGTGTGACCTCCACTGCTTCTTTGACGTACTTGCTTCCCTCTTCCTAAGCTTCAGTTTTTCTGGACTATGAAGAGGGGTAGTTAAGAGTCCCTGCTTCATGTTATATGGAATAAGTAAATTCATGCATATAAAATGCTGCCTTTGGTCTCTAGACTTAGTAGATATTCAATGAATGTCACCTGTAGTCATTTTCTTCTCATGGAATCCCTAGGAGACCTTCCCTCTTCCCCTCATGATCTCAATGATCTCCTCTAGACAGATGGTTTGGATAAGTGTCCCCCAACAGCCCATGTGTTAAACTGTTAGTCCTTGGCTAGGCAATACTGGAAGGTGGTGGAAACTTTGAGTCAGGGCCTTGTGGGAGGTCTTCAGATTTTTGGGGATGTACCTTTAAAGAGGATAGTGGGACCCCAGCCCCTTCCTCTTCCTCTCTATCACCTCCCAGCTTCGAGGTGAATTGTTTTGCTAAGCCATGAGCTCCCAGCCAGGATGAGCTGCCTCACCATTGGCCTAAAAGTAACAAGACCAACCAACAGTGGACTAAACCCTCTAGAACTGTGAGCCCAAATTAGACTGTTCTTCTTAAGTTTCTTATATCTGTTGTTTTCCTATAGTAAGAGAAAGCTAATATGATCCTCAAATATATGACATTCTCTCGGTTATAACAATGTTCACTGTGTCCTGGGGGGAAAGATGATGAACCTGGAGCATGGGTTTGCAAAAGGAGCGCAGGCATTTCTGAGGGATTCCTAGCCACAGAGGAAGAATGATGGCAGGAAATAGGAAAGCTTTCTTAGGGTGGGTGGCTACTGTCTTGAGTATGGAAAAAGGAGTAAGAATTTGCTAGGCAGAAATTGTCAGATAGAGAGAAGAATGTTATCAGAGGTATGCATGTGCATGTTCAGCTGAAATGGAGGGATGAAACTGAAAATCTCCCATTTTCTTAAATGAAGAACTTCAAACACATACAGAAACAGAGAAACCGGTACAGAATCTGCCTCCCTGTGTCCATTACTCAGCTTCAGCAACAGTCAACTCACAGCCAATCTTGTTCTATCTAAACTCTACTCACCAAACCCATCTCATTTTTTTGATGAAAATACCTGACACTAAATGATTTCATTTGTAAATATTTTAATATTGTGAGAAGATAAAATATAATCTCTTTTTCCTTCTTAAAAATGAGTCATGGGGATGGGATTGTGGCTCAGTGGTAGAGCGCTCACCTCCCACATGCAAGACCCTGGGTTCGATCCTTAGCACCACATAAAAATAAATAAGTGAAATAAAAGTATTGTTTCCAACTACAATTAAAAAATAAATATTTTAAAAAAATGAGCATAATACACTTTTAACCCTGTGGTCCTGGCTCATGCCATATCCTGTCTCATCAGGACAATTGCAGCTGTTAACCCTACATATTCTACTCACCTGCCAACATGACCCCCAAACCAGACCTGACTCATTCTGACTCATCAAACACCCCCTTGGTGTTTTACCATTTGCAATACTAAAAAATCAACTCCCCATCCTACCTTCCAGTGCTCTTTAATTTGTCCCCAATTTTTCATACACTTTGGCCTTCACTGAAGCTGGACTCACCCCGTCTTTCCTTTTTCTGCTTGTGGAGCTTTTGCTCATCCTTGAGGGTAAACTCAAACCAGAACCCATGCAGTGGAAGGACCACTAGCTGTGGAGCCAGGTTGACCTGGATTCTTATCTTGGTTCTCTTTTGAGGGATGTCATTTAATGTTTCTGAGATTTAGTGTTTTTTTTTTTTTTTTTTTTTTAAACCAGGGATTGAACCCAGGGCGCTTAGCCACATCCCCAGCTCTTTTTACTTTATTTTATTTTTTAATTTTGAAACAGGGGCTCATAAATTGCTTATGGCCTTGCTAAGTTGTGGAGGCTGGCTTTGAATTTGTGAAACTCCTGCCTCAGCATCCTGAGCCGCTGGGATTACAGGCAAGCGCCAACACCTCCAGCTTTAAAAAAAAATTATTTTATTTTTTTTGTGCTGGGAATCCAACCCAGGGCCTTGCACATGCAAGACAAGCACTGCACCACTGAACTTCATCCCCACCCCCAAGACTCAGATTTTTCATTTGTTAAATACAGACAAAAATAACTACTTTGCAGTATGGTTGTGAGGATTAGGGTTAATGGGAATATAGTAGGCGCTGAGTAAAAGGCAACATTGTGATTTGCCTTTTGTGGTCACCCTTATTGTCCCACTGAACTTGATTGGAGCTTCGGTTCTACATTTGTGCTGTGGGTGCTCAGTGCCTGCGGAACAAATGAAGAAATGGACAGGGATAACCATAGAAGATCCAGGCGCGGTGGCCCATGCCTGTAATCCCAGAGACTCGGGAGGCTGAGACAACAGCATCACATATTCGAGGCCAGCCTCAGCAAATCAACGAGGCCCTCTCAAAATAAAAAATTAAAAGAACTGGGGGTGCAGCTCAGTGGTAACGCGCCCTTGGGTTAAATTTCCAGTACCAAAAAAACCCCCCAAAAAACAAAAAACGTAGAACACCCACAGATGAGAGCACACACACACACACACACACACACACACACACACTGAGCGAAGGTTTTCCAGGAGAAGGCGGGGTCTGCACGGGGGGCGGGGCTTGGCGTGGACCCCGCCCCGGTCCGTCCGCGAAGGCGCTCCGCGGGCTCAGTCCGCGCGCTGTCAAGTTTCCGCCGCAACCAGTATAGCGAGCAGTCGCGAGGCCCGGCTGGCCGGGGTGCGGCGCCGACATGCGCCCGCTGCTCGGCCTGCTCCTGGTCTTTGCCGGCTGCACCTTTGCCCTGTACTTGCTGTCGACGCGACTGCCCGGTGGGCCGAGACCAGGCTCCCCCGAGGAGCCTGAAGGCAGGTGCGTGGAGGCGCCGGCGGGACGGGATTCCCATCAGAGGAAGGGAGCCGGGTCCGAGGCTGGGCGCGTTGGGGACCGGGATGTGAAGTTCATTTTCGGGACCGGGGAGCGGGACTTAGGCCTCCGACAGGCTGGTGGACGGAGCCGGCTTGGGACCTGTGTGTTGAGGGCTGCCCGGGCTGGGTTTTGAGGGAAACCCGGCGCCTAACCCGGGCGGAGCCTCTGCTCGCGTGTATCACCGCCTCCTGTTCAGCGAGGAGCCCGTTTGCAGCCAACCATCGCTCATGTGTGGATCCCCAGCCCCTTCTCGACCGCCTTCAGGTCCCCCCCTGCGACCCCCGCTCCACTTCGGGCGGATCAGCCCTTGGGTCTTCGGGAGATACGTTGCGTGGACAAGTTTGAATTATTCACGAAATAATGTCGGGTCTGCCTGTCCTGTTCCTGGTTGTCTCCACTTTTCTCCTTCTCTTGTGGACAACTCGTCAGGAGGAGGCAGAACAATACCTACCCGACCGGTTTTCAGGATTGCTACATACCTTTTTTTTTGGTACTGGGGATGCTGGGAAAGTGCTCTGCCACTGAGCTACATCTCTAGCCCCTTTTAATTTTTTTGTTTTTGTTTTGAGACAAGGTCTCTCTAAATCGCCCACACTAGCCTCTAGTTTGCCATCTTCTGCCTCAACCTTCTGAGTAGCTGGCATTGTGTGTGCCACTGCTCATACTATTTATAAAGTGCATGGAAGGATGCCTGGCACAGCATTACATTATCAAGGAATTAACTGATGTTTGAATATTAAGAGAATTGTTGTCTGTATTCTTTTTCTGTAGCTGAGAAGGCTTTTTTGTGGGTGTCAGACATACTAAGAGAAGTATTCTCATGAGAACTAGGAGGGGTTACTCATAATTGATCACTGATGGATTCAAGGATTGTTCAGATGGCAGAGACAAGGTAGCCTTTATACTGTGACCTTTGGACAATATTCAGAGTGCACTAGACACCAGTTTTAACCAGGGTGAAAAAGTAGTCTCTTTGGGAGCGTTGGCTTTAAGCCTGACATATATCAACAAAGTTATGTTTATGGTGTTAGGTCTGCTTCTCCTAAAATCTTGAATTGGCTTTTTAGTGAATGATTTAAGTCAGTTTACCTAGTACCTCAGGAGTAGTGTGAAGTCTGAATTATTTTTGTCTTGCTGGGGAAGGGATGTCCTTGAAAGGAAGGCAATTTAAGAAGTTTAGTGCTTGCCTAGAAATGAATCCACTTGGTGCTTAAGATCATAAAGGGGTTGTGGGTGTAGGTCAGTGGTAGAGTACCTGCTTAGTATGTAGGAAGCCCTGTTTTTAATTCCCAGCACCAAAAATTAGTCAATTCATCCATTATAAAATCTGAGAGCTAAGGGAAATTTACTGATTAAATAATACCAACTTTTCATTTTTTGATAAGGAAACAGACCCATGACCAGGCAGGGTAGGTATACCAACCTAGGTTTCTTGCTTCCCAACCAGAGCTCTTCTGTCTGTCTCTGCTGATTTCTGTCAGGTGACTTCTTACCTTGGGCCAAGTTATATATGTGTCCCCAGCAAACCAGATGATGTTTATAAACTTTTTGTTTGTTTTGTTTTTGAGAAGGGGTCTTGCTGTGTTGCCCATACTAGGCTTGAGTTTGAGATCTCTCAGCCTCAGCCTCCCAATTAGCTTGGATTATAGGCATGTGCCACAATGCCCAGCTATAATCCTCCTTTGGAAAGAAGACACAACAAGTAACTTTCTTAGGCATTAGGGTGATCTGGACTCATGTTTTCATTTGCTTTTCCAAATCCCAGGTCACTCTGGTTCCCCTCAGACCTAGCAGAGCTTCGGGAGCTCTCTGAGGTCCTTCGAGAGTACAGGAAGGAGCACCAGGCCTACGTATTCCTGCTCTTCTGCAGCGCCTACCTCTACAAACAGGGCTTTGCCATACCTGGCTCCAGCTTCCTGGTCAGTGTCCTGCCCTCCTTCCAACTCTGTTTTCCTTATCTGGAAAAGCTGCTATTTCTCTGGCATCCCCTACAATTATTGGAGGATGAAATGAAACAGTGGGTTTAGAGAGGCTGGCACACAGTGGCTCTCAGCACTTATTGAATGATTGAGTGACAAACAGGAAACCCTGTAGCTTCTTTTTGTCCTGCCTCCCTCTCTTACCCCAGCACCTTTTCTCTACTCTAGGCTCAACTCAGATCTAGGCTCAACTCCCTCTCTTACCCCAGCACCTTTTCTCTACTCTGCTCAACTAAGCAGTTTTTTCTTTTTTGGGGGTTGAAAACTGGAAAAAAGCAAGCAAACATTTCAAAGAAAGGCAGGGAAGCATTTGGTGCTTGAGGTCAGGAGCTCACTCTTTGGGGCTGCCCCTGTATTGTCTTCCCTGTTGAGCTGAGCCCTGTTTAAGGTAGAGAGCCAGTGAAGGCTCCATACCCAGATCTAGGGATGTGTTCTCACTCTACTGGGTATAATCTTGACCACAGTTGTAGAATGTGGTCAGGATAGTGTATGACACAGGGGTGGAGTGAGGATTACATAAGACATGTAGTCAAGCACTTCAACATGGTAGGTGCCCGGCAGGTTCCCACCTTCCCACTGCTAAGGCCCTCTTTTGGTTTCTATCTTGGATCCCATGCTTTAGCAAGATGATTTTTACCAACCAAACTGCATTAGGAAGTTTTGGTTCACTTTTCCATTTTTGTGGAACTAAGGCTTCTTTAAGTGTCGTGAGAGCTTTGGTCAACCTAGAATCCCAGTGCTAGCATACTACTTAGATATAATCCAGCAAAACCCCAAGAAACAACATTATAGCTTGTGGGGTCTTACCAAAGAAACACTCATGATTTGTTTCATCCTTTGAAATAGTAAAAATATTTTGTGAATTTCATGATTTCTGCCTTCTTATAGCTCTTATAGTTGATTTCAGGTCTATGCAGTAGACTGGATGCTGTATACGCACATTATCTCTTTTAATTGGCTTCTGTCCTCTGAGGCTTTACTCCTTGTTCTTGTTTTAAAGGTAAAGAGACTGAGGTTGGTGTATGATTCCTAGGAGGAGGGAACCTGTGACTCTAGGGCTCCATGATAATGTGGATGATAGCTACCAGATGTTTTCATGGCTGAGGGTTTGCTTTCTTTGCAGAACGTATTAGCCGGTGCCTTGTTTGGGCCATGGCTAGGACTCGTGCTATGCTGTATACTAACCTCGGTGGGTGCCACATGCTGCTACCTGCTCTCCAGTATTTTTGGCAAACAGCTGGTGGTCTCTTACTTCCCTGATAAAGTGGCCCTGATGCAGAGGAAGGTAAGGAGTAGGGCACATCCGAGTATTGGTTCCTTGAGAGTCACCTCATGGCCTACGGGGAGTGAGGAGCAGAGATCTCCCATAGTTCTCCTTTGCCCTGCCTCCCGAGGACTTAGGGATTCTGTTGTCTTCAGGATAACAGACCTGGGATCAAATTTCTGTGGCTTTGGGCAAGTTCCCAGGCTTTCTGATCCTTAGGCACCTCTGATTTTAAAATGGGGAAAACAGTCTCTACCCTAGAGGGTTATGGAAAGAGTTGGGAGTAGTATATGTAAAGTGTCCAGAATAGTGCCCAGATGCCTTTCTGCTTCCTAATGTCTTGTCCTCTTTGCTGCAGGTGGAGGAGAACAGAAACAGCTTGTTCTTCTTTTTACTGTTTTTGAGACTTTTCCCTATGACACCAAACTGGTTCTTGAATCTCTCAGCCCCGATTCTGAACATCCCTATTGTGCAGTTCTTCTTCTCAGTTCTTATTGGTAAGATGCTAGAGGATTAAGTTGGAGTCTTCAGAGATGTTGTGTTGGGGAACTTCCCTGGGTCCCCTGCCACATGGGCACGTGCTTACCTCCAAGAAGATGGGGGCAATCTACTGAATTAGAGGACATCTGATGTCTCCCCTTGGTTTGACAATTGTACGACCTCCATTAGAGCTACTCATCCTCAACAGGCTGCCAGATAAAGGGCTGGGACTAGAGCAGTGTTTTCAGAGTGTAGGCTTTGAATCACCTGTGTTAGAAATGGTAAAACACAAACATCCTGTAAGATCAGTGACTGTTACTTTCCCCATGCTAGAAGTAAACCACCCTATTTAAGCCTAAAGCAAGTATTACCTTCTCTTAAATCTCGGAACTAAATTCAGTGTGGAGGGAATGACATTCAGGGCTTTTCGGTCAAACATAACAAATCTGTAGTGGAGTGGCTGCTATTAATAGGCAATGCCTGAGAGAAAGTGAGATCTTAAATCGAAGCAAGATCAACCACAGCCAAGTCTGGTCATATCAGCTTTCAGACAGAGTGCCTCCGTACCTCAGCTAATGGCAGTTAACAGCTTGAAATTACCTAGGTAGAATGAGGCTTAGGAAGATTCTGGAGACAGGGTTCCTGCCTGCCCAACTGTATGACCTTGAGTGTTCTATCATCTCCCATGTACTTCCTCTGCTATAGAGAGGGAATGGATTATAGGGGTCCCAGACCAGTCAGAAGCTTAGGGGTGGGGGTAGGAGAGACTTAAAACACAGGTTCCTGGGCAGTACTCTAGAACCAAGTAACTAGAATATCTGGGAGTGGGGGGGTGCTCAGGATGTTTTTTTTGTTTTGTTTTGTTTTTTTCAGTGCTGGGGATAAAACCCAGGGCTTCATGCATGCCAGGCATGTGCTCTACCACTGGGCCACCAAGCCACATCCCCAGCCCTGAGAATGTTTTTAACTTGACCAAAAGATGCTTAAGTGACCAGCCTTTCCAGCTACCAGCCAGACTTTTGGGATCTAGTGGCTTTGATGACTTCTTAGAGAATATGAAAAATAGTACTCCTTTTAAGAAACTGTTGTGTGTGTGTGTTTATAGTGGTGGGGTTAGAACATGGGGACCTGTGCATGCTAGGCAAGCACTCTACCACTGAGCTACACCCCCCAGCCCTGTTTGTATTTTTAATCTTATACTGTAAATCTTATAATGATGGTGTTTCTCTCTTCTTTGTGATTATAGGGTGCTCAGGACCAAAGTCAGGGTCTACCTTTAGCAAATGTGTGAACCTCATGCATATTCTTGTTTTTGCTAACTTGCTCCCTTATTTTACTGTTCTGCATTCATTTTGTCTTTTCAATTTTAAAATGTTTATCTAAATGGTTTATGTATAATATGTGTGTGTGTGTAATTTATACATATAAAATTTGGAAAAATTTAATAAAATTTTAATTTGGAAAAATTAAATAAAATGGATTTTATATATGTAAATTATATACACACATATTTATGTATATTTGTGTAGACCATCAGAAGTTCTTTTGCTGAACAAGACATGTATATGGGAAGTGAGGAAAGGAAGGAAAAGAATGGAAAGGTGGAGAGGAGAGAATATGTTTAGGGGTCAGGGGTTGGGCAAAAAGCTGGTATCACTGTTCTGAATTCTATGTTATTTTCTTCATTTTCACTCTCCTGTTAACAGGTTCTTTCCCCTTTTCTTTTTCCAGGTTTGATCCCATACAATTTCATCTGTGTGCAGACAGGCTCCATCCTGTCAACCCTAACCTCTCTGGATGCTCTCTTCTCCTGGGGAACAGTCTTTAAGCTGTTGGCCATTGCTCTGGTGGCCTTAGTTCCTGGAACTCTCATTAAAAAATTTAGCCAGAAACACCTGCAATTGAATGAGCCAAGCAACACTAATCATATAAATAGAAAAGACACGTGATCTGGATTTTTTGTTTGCCACATCCTTGGACTCTTGATGATTTGTTACTGGGTGTGGTCCTTTGAAGGTCCTCATTGATTTTTAATTACCCTCACCAGGTAATCTGGACACTGTTCATCTGTGTGCAGTGTCTTGTCACAAAGGGCACTCAGCTTTAAAAGGTGAATCGTATCTAGTTTGGTCTGGCCTTGCGTTGGCAGGACTGGGTATGGGTGGCCTCCTAGAAAATCCCATCTCTTGTTTTATTAATTAAAAAGGAACTCAGGGTGGTTTGTTGGGTTTGCCTCTTGCCCACTCCTGGGCTGCCTTGGGAGAAGTTGGTTGTCCTTGTCCAGAGTACCTCTTGCAAAATGATAGGCTGTGTGTGACACGTGTTCTTCTGTTAAATCTCCATGGATGTTATTAGGATCACTGCTGACTTGTGAACCCACATTGCTGACATGACTCTCCACCTGCTGTTAGTCTCTTGAAATGTTTCTTATGTACTTTTTTTTTTTTTTTTTTGCTGCTAATCTACCTCTTCCATAAGCCAAGGGAAACGGCCTAAGACTTCCACATGTAGCTTAAGTGTAAAGTGATTTCTGTGATGCTCTGTGTTCAGACACAGTGATGTTAACCATGTATGTCAAATCTCCTCATGGTTATATGTCCTGACAATTAAGCTAACTGTAAACAGATTATTAAATATGAATGGAACAAACTTTATGTTATGGATCTACAGTAGGGAAATCCTTACTCTTCTGGACAGGGCAGGGCCCTTGAGTCACCTGAATGAAATGACAATCTGTACATTATCTAATATGTCCTTTCAGTTGGGAATCCCTTCTACCTCCTTCTGGAGAATGGATTCAGTACACTAGTATACCTATGAATGTTTTTGTTATTTGTTGAGAAAAACTGATAAGTAATAGTATTTTTTAATTCAAAGAGAAAAGTTAGTCTTATTACTTGGTTGTGTTGTATTTTAATTACCTAAGGTTGTTATTGCTTCCTATAGCTGCAGTATTGGCTTGGCAGGGACCTACATTACTGCCTCTATGGACAAATGGTGCTTGGCACCTAAAGTGACCAGCTCTGCAATCCTGTATTCTCATAATTTATCAGAACTGCTACTCTTGAGCATCATCCATTGGGTTTTTGTTTGTTTGTTTGGATTGGCCAAGAATCTCGCCAAGGCTTTAATCTGAGCCTCTTGTTCTACATGAATTCTTTGGAATACTTACATTCCATAGGAAGAATGGGTTCCAAAATAGTGTTTTGGGACATGGTATGGTCTTTTCACAGCAGAGATTTCATTTTTAAAAATATGTTTGCTTTTTTTTTTTTTTTTAGCTTTTTTCCCCCCAGGGCTGAGGACTGAACCCAGGGCCTTGCGTGTGCTAGGCAAGCACTCTGCCACTGAGCTAAATCCCCAACCCTTGTGTGTGTGTGTGTGTGTGTGTGTGTGTTTTAAAGCCTTGATAACAAGAGTTGGGGTGAGGAGGAGGCCTATCTGGACTTTGAAATCAGTGGCTTTTGTTTGTGTTTGGGAGTAGAGGGAGGGAAGAGCCAGGGAGTTCTCCACACTGTTGCAAATGTGTGCTCTTTGCCCCTTTACAGATCCTTAGATCTGTCTCCTTCCTGCATGATTTTGCAACAATGTGCCTTATCTGTTTACAAGTAAAGTGGTTTACCAAATAAATGGATATAAATGTTATGTAATAAATAAATGGACATAAATCTTTGTTTGTACATGTGGCTTTTAACTGCCTTTACCAGTGGGAATCACGATTGACTGAAAATTGTAAAACCCCAAATGGTGTTTTAGTGTTCCACTATCACCAGGCCTCTCACCAAAATGATTCCAGATTCCTGTTTTCCTTTCTCTGCTCGTGTTATAGTAGGGTCACTAGTAACAGAAGCACCTGCAGGATGGGCAGCAGAGTAGCACAGGGAAGAAGCAGAGTGCCCATCTAGGCTTTTACAGAAAACTCAAAAAGAGAGTCTAACAAACACGATGGCTCCTTTTGTGCTTGTGACTGAAACCCCAGGGTCTCAGAAACCAACTTTCCCCATCATTTGTTTTTCTTGGCTGCAGAAAACCTACTCATGTAAAGTCTTTTATTGTCTGAATTTCTGACAAATACTGACACATTTGTTAAGGCAGCTCACAGGATACAGACAGTACCGTTCTAAAAAGGAAGAACCAGAAAACAGTGAAGTACACTTTTTGTTTAATTTCATGCATTTGTTTGCTTTGATAGTCATTCTCGTTCCATTGCTGTTCAATACAAAGAGGGGCCAGCATCAGAAAACAACACAAGGAGCAGGGGAATGAACAGTGCAGGTGACTGCAGGAGAGACAGATGAAGGAGTTCATTTTGAGATCTACCACAAAAGATTCATTTGCTCCACATTAGAGTAACTCAAATTATTGTAAGAGAATCTTCCTACTTCCAGAGTCTGGGATGTGGTCACTCTGGAGATGGAGAGCCACTGGGGTGATATGGTCAAGATGGGACATTTTCCTAAAAGCTTGCAGGTCCTGGCTGGGGTTCCCTCTGGCTTGCAACCATCGGAGGACCATGGTCACTGGACAGCAGCCTGAGGCCAGGAGCCAGTGATCCCCTGAGTGCTGTGAAGTGGCTCTGGGCAGGCCTGTGATTCTGCTGGAAGCTTCCTGATAGTGGCCTTGCCATCTGCTTGACGCTTGGCTTGTGTAAAATCCTGCTATCATGCCTTGGCCACATAACAGTTAACCAAAGCCTTAATCCAGTTCCTTTTCCTGTTTCTCAGAGCTACAATTTCAGAGCTCCCCTCTTCTGCCACCTGTCCCTGAGAAATACTCCAGGTTCCACAAGGGTCCTCCACTTAGCAGCTTCATCCATTCCAATTTGCAGTATCAGTTGTAACATGCAAATAAGCAAACTAACGATTCTAATGGGCCAATCTCTAAAGTGGGTAACATTGGTGGTGTGGCATTTGTTCTATGAAATCAGCAAAGAAAAACCTTGCTGCCTGGAAAGGCACTAAATTCATACTGACAGTACAAGACAAGTCTTGAAAAGAATGTCACGTTAGTCTCACAGCATCTTGGGAGGAAGCAAGTAACCAGGACTTAGAACATTAACTTCCTGTTTATAGACAGTGAAGGAAGAACATGTTTATTCAACACAATTAGATGATTGGATGAGGAGACATTTGGAGGTTGATCCATCAGCAAATGGTAAGTGTTCAAGTGGAAGTGTGGTCCAAAAGGGCAGTGAGTAGAGGTAAGTGGCCGTTTCCCTGTCTTGGTATGCCCCTGCCAGCCTTGTGTGGGATCCAGAAGGAAAACACTGGTGTGATCCTGTTCTTCCATCAGGGCAAACTCAAGAGCTCAAAAAGCTCAAGAGCTCACTTTCAGAAAGTAATTATGAGTTTAAAGCTGGGATAGTCAACAGATTTCCCTTTGTTCACCAATTCCAATCAAGTGGTAATTGTTGCTCCAAGTGCTGTGTTGGGAGTAGTAGATGCAGTAGGAAAGAATATGGTGCTCCTTAAGTAATGCTGGTCTTCAGTGTTTAGGACAGAGATGGAAGAGGGTGGTATATGGTGGTTCTGGTTTCTGGCTTAGTGGGGAAACAAGATATACCACATATACTGAGCAGTAGGACAGGAATGCCTTGGATTCCAAATATTCTGTTCTGTTCTGGAGAACTAAGTTCTAGGAAGTTCAAGTAGGAATGTTTTAAGGAAAAAACTGAGATATAAAGGCATTAAAAAAAAAAAGTAAAGCATCTCATTAATGAGGAAGCATTCACATACAGGATGCCAGTGCTCCACAATGGATCGGGGCATTTAAATCTGGTAGGATAGTACCAGGGAAATCCCAAACCATCACATCTATTACGTAGGGTAGGCTAGAAGAAAATTTAGCACAAGGAGACCTGGAGTAAATGTCCAGTACTTATTAAATCCTACTATATACGATCTTCATCCTAAAAGGATGAATTTGTTGATACTAAAGTTTTAAAATATTTGAACTTCAAGTAGGCCAAACCAAATCAACTTATGACAGCTAGCTAGCATCTTTATGTTTCTGGGTGGGAGCTCCCCACAGTCTTGCAAACAGGTCTAAACTTGAGTGGTGGTAAGAGATCCATTATAATTTCAAAGTCCTTCTACTAACCAATTTTAAGAGAAATTTGTATTTGAGGACATGATCTAGAAAAAGAATGGAGATCAAAACCAAATACTCATCTGCAATATAAATTGAAACTCATCTTGAAGTGAGCCAAACACAAATGCTCAATGAATGTAGACGTTGAACCCAAGAGATTTAGACTTTCAATTGTGAGGAAGCCTGAAGTCATAGTCCTGTGAGGTTCCTTGAAGCACTACTCAGGCTGATAGGACCCAAAGAATAAGCTCTTAGATTCCCTGAGCTCTTGATTCAACTCTTCTGGATTGAATTCAGTACATCACACACACTAGGCAAGCCCTGTACTACTGAACTACATCCCCAGCCCTCCCTTTTAACCTTGACTGAGGACACCATTCTTTTCTGAAAACTGTAGTCAATTCTACTCAAAAGTTATTCAATGTGGACTTTATTAAAATCTTGACTAACAAATGGCTGAAGTTTCAAGACTATCTATTTCCCTAACATGCTCAAAATAGTAAATCAAGATAAGGTGGCATTAGTATGACAGATAGCCAAGATGAGAATTCAAAAAATTGATCAAAATTATGAGGCATCAGGGGTGGACGTTCTAGGAAGACCATCACTGAAAGATCTAAAGACAAAAATTGACCCTCATATTTCTCTGTTGACACTAAAAGTGGGTATAAACCTAAATGAACAAGTGTGGGTATTTTGTATTGAACAGAAGACACAGTTGTAGCATTCTGCATTCCAAGGAGCAATGAACCACAAAGATGCAAAGTGCAGGGAAATCTGAAGTCAGAGAATGGAAAATAGCATCTTTCAAGGTACTCTTCTAAGTCCCATGATCCTCTACGTGACTTGGCCTCCTTGAATTTCTTTATTCATGATGGGATGACATCATGGCCAGGAAATATATATGTATATATTCTTCTTTTAGTCTTCCTGCTACTCTCATTTAGGAGAGAAGGATGGTTTTGTGGGCTCTGGCAGGAAGGAGATTATAAACCATAATGTCAATTCTTGAAATTAATCCATGAGTTCCATGAACTCTCTAGGTTTGTTCTTCTTGGGGGGATTAAATAATTCTTTTTGCTTCTAATGCAGTCCCATGATTTTATTTCTTAAGAAATTTGAGAAAGTTTACAGTTTTGAACAATTTGTCCACTCTCTTAATCATCTGCCCACTGAGAGCTTTCGTGATGGAGTCAAACCACACTGTGTCCATTGGACTTTGGGGCAGAACATGCATCTTCAGATGATCATTGTACACAGAAAATTAGGGACACAACTACAGTGACTACCAGGGAGCTCCTAAGTGGCAGTCCCATGTTCATACCTTCATTAAAATCATAAAATCCATAATGATTCATGGTTAGCAATAAACACAATCATTGTGCTACATCATAAACTGCACCTTCTGGTCGACAGAAAATGAGAATGATAATATTATAAAATAAAATAACAATGATAATAATGCCATAACTTAAGATCTTTCATGTAGTCCAGCTACAGAATTATACAAAATGGAATAATTTAATGCAAACAATACTGCTCTCTGTATAAGTTAAACATTTTCTTTCATCCTACTGATGAACTACAAATTATAGACACTAAATTTTAAATCAATTTATCAACATAAAGTGTAAACAAATGGAGGGATCAAACAAACAAAAGGAACTGCTCTAAATTCCCTCCTGCCTTTCCTTTTTGGCTGATGCAATCACTGGCACCCAGAGGAGGGTACCATTTTCTTTTGCATTGGAAATGGTTTAGTATTTGCAAGTCTTTCCTAACATCCAACAGGACACACTGTCAGAGGGTCTAGAGCAAGTGTATGTTTTCTTAGAGACAGAGACAAGAATTAGGTCAACATCTATTTGTATATAAAATTCTAGATAAAATTTTCCTTGAAGCCAGGCACCATGAAGTACCTTTTGATGCTTTTTAGAACCCATGTCCCTGGAGATAGGAAAAACCTCAAGCTTTTGACAAAGTAAAATCTTTCCAATTCCCTGCTCAGAATCAGTTGTGAAATTCTTTCCATGAATTTCCAAATCCAATTAATCAAAACTGCACTGATTTAGAGTGAACTAAAACATATTTTACAAGTAGCATTTAACAAAAATGCTACTGTGGTTCGAAAAGGGTTGCTTTTTGCAAGTTGATTATTTTGCCTTTATTCTAACAATGACAGCCAGTCACTAAAGCTTCCAGCACAGATTGGGTTAATGAATCAAAACAAGGGGATGGTTTGGGATTGGATGCTGGACAGACAGACACACACACACACATACTCACACACACACACACACACACACACACATCCTAGCTGCCTTCAAATTCTATTCTCCTATTTGAATCAATATGATTCTAGCAGACAAACCACCTGTTCTAGAATGGTGGTTCCATCTTCTCCATATAGCTGAACTGACCATCCTGAGAACATGCTTTCACAAATTTCACACTTGCTTTTCTAACATTGCTGTGGGTGGTCTTTCTCTCTCATCCTTGTCTCCTCAGCAACTCCTCCCTTTTTCCTAAAGGAAGTGGTCAACAGTAGAAAGGAAAAAAGCTATAGGAAAATGGCACTTGAATCTGAAAGATCAACACATTGGTCAAGGTAATACATTTGCCAAGATAACAACAATGACAGCATTAAAAAGGGAAGTATTTGCCAGGGACAAGGTGTGATGCAATCTGTAAGCCTCACTACCAAATGCTGCTTAAAGTCTGAAAAATGAAGTCAGTTTCCATGTTCAGTTTTGTTTGTTTATCTCCTCCTAGAGGAAGCACATGCCTTTAATACCTCTGGTCACCGAACTTCTCTTGGTCATTTCCATCACCCACCTGGACAAGCTGGTTGAACTTAATGTGATCTGTTCACAAGTTACCTGGAATTGTGTTTTCTTTTGCTGTTCTTTGTGTTCTAAAATGCTCAATATGTCTTGCTCTGGCTCTTCAGTCACTTATGCCCAAAAGACCTGGTCCCCTGTGGAAGCAGCAATAATACCTCCTGGCCCCAAGTATTCCCAAGTATGTTGCTCTTAAAGTCCTCTTCTTTCTTTTTCTTTTTTTGCAAGAAATTATTGTGTCTCTCTCTATATATCATATATAGTTCACTCTTTACAGTACAAAGTGTTAAAATGTCCAACAAAAATAAATATCAATGTTACAGTAGCTAGAATATTCAATAAAATAGATCCCTGCCATTCTTGATTGAAATGTTCAGTGAGACTTAATTTCATTTGGATATTTTTTTCCAGAGATTTGCCAAGTCTCATGTTCCTGTTATTGCAGCTCATTTCTAGGGGTGGTAAAGATGGGGCAGTTCTCTTCCCTGACAAAAAGCAGGAAGAGAAAGGGAGGAGTCTAGGGGGTGGAGGATTTGAAACACCAGCACGCCATGAGCTCTTCTGGAGGGGTGTTCCTTCATTACCAGGTAGCAGAGCTGTAGTGTTTATTGGTCCTAACTGTGGCGTCAGAACACTCCCCATCTGAAGAGTCACAGTCTGATTCTTCAAACTGCAGAGGGTTCTGTAAAGCCAAGACAAGAGAAAATTCAGTTCATTTCTACAATTCCTCAGTGAGCCCAGATTGAACATCTCCCCCATGACAGGTACTGTGTAGGGTAGGGTATATAAAGATAAATGAGACCAGGTCCTGTCCTTGGGGCTTATGGGGAAAAGAGACATGAAGTTGATAATGATGGTAGCTAGGCCCATTGGTATAGACCTCCACACCTCCCACTTAGTGGTATTTACTATAGTGTTATCAGGCACTATTATTAAGTGCTTTACATCTGTTAATTCATGTAATGCTCACCACATCTCTGAGAGAGATCATACCTCATAGATATGACAGGTAGTTAAGGTAGATAGATATTATTATCCCCACTTTACAGATTAAAAAAATTGACCTTCGGAGATTCAGTGATTTGCCCATGGTAACACAGTAAGTGGGAGGTCTGGGATTTGCTTTTAGACAGTATGATGCCTCCCTCTCTTGTCCTGCTTTTTTGTCTGTGAAGAGAACTATTCCATTTTTTTAAAACATTTTTTTTAGTTTTAGATGGACATAATACTTTTATTTTATATTTTTTATGTGGTGCTGAGGATCAAACCCAGTGTTTTCCACATGTGAGGCAAGCACTCTACCACTGATCTACAACCCCAGCCTCTGCTCCATTTTTATTACTCCTTTTAAACATGATGCTAGTCTGTCTCTCCAGCTGCATAATACACGACATGCAATAAAGTATTTTATGTGCTGCAACAGCATCTTCCAGGGGAGACTAGGAACACAGAGGGAGAAGGTTCTGCTTCTTAACCAGATTGGGAGACGGCGTGGAGAGGAGGTGAGGTTCTAGTTAAATCTTTTTTTTTTTTTTTTAATATTTATTTTTTAGTTTTCGGCGGACACAACATCTTTGTTGGTATGTGGTGCTGAGGATCGAACCCGGGCCGCACGCATGCCAGACAAGCGCGCCACCGCTTGAGCCACATCCCCAGCCCCCCTAGTTAAATCTTGAAATGAAGGGTTCCTGAGCATTTCAGTGTTTATGCCTCATTTGGGGAAACTGGCCTCACTTCTGGGAGCTCAGTTATCTTGTGCTTCCACGTCATGGAGGCAGCTGTCATATTTTATATACTAAATGGAAACTGTAAAGGCCCTAAGGGCTGGAGCACATCCTGGCCCAAAGGAACCAAGAGGGAAAGAGAGAGGAAGGAGTGGCACCTACCTCATAGCCACGCTCCTCCACACACAGCTTGCCCAGAGACATCTGCGTCTTCACGCGGCGCACGGCACACTCCTTGTCAGAGAGCCCATCTGAGTGGGAGGATATCTCAATGGGGATCTCCGGAGTCTGGGACAGCAGGTCGTCCAGCTTCTCTGCCAGGCTGTCTTCAAGTTTATCAGCTAACTCATCAGGACTGTTTGAGTGGTCGCTAGTATTTCCCTCCTCTCCGTCAGACACAGAGAAATTCTCAGAGCTAAAGGTGGAATAGGACTGGCAGCTGCTGATGCAGCGATGGGGCCTAGAAGTAGGGAGAAGCACAAGAACTTCGTCACAGGGGCAGCTACTTGCCTTTTCTTTATCTGTCAGCCAGTCTTGGTGAGAGGTAATCTAGTTTATTTTTGCCATCCCTGAGGAAGACTAAAAAATCAAGATGGGTACCATTTAATTTTAAAGTAATAGAGAGGTGCTAAGGACTGAATTATGTCTCCCCAAGATTCTCGTTCCTCATCTTTCCCTCTTTGCCCTCTGAGGACACAGCAAGAATGTGGCTGTCTGCAAGCTTGGAAGAGTGCCCTCACTGGCAACTCAATCAGCTGTTACCTTGATCCCAGACTTCCAGAGCTCAGAATTGTGAGAAATAAATTTCTGTTGTTTAAGCCACCCAGTCTGTGGTTTTATTACAGCAGCCTGAGCAGACTAACTCAGGGAGGTCCGCTAGGAACCAATAAATGTACCCACAAAGAGTATGGCCATCCCTCCCACTGTCTTCTCTATTGTAATGGTGGATCTGCATTTACATTCCTTATTTTGAAGTTCCTATGAAATAAATTCTGATGAACTAAGATCTACTGTGTACAGGGAAATTTCAAAATATGACAATGGAAGAACATAAGAACATGAACACAGCGAGATCAAGTTTCTCTATAAAGTGTCTGTTAAGAGTGACCTGTGGTTGCCGTGCAGGGTGGCACATGTCTGTAATCTCAGCAGTTTAGGAGTCTGAGGCAGAAGGACTTCAAAACCAGCCTCAGCAACTTAGCAAGGCCCTAAGCAACTCAGTAGGGCCCTGTCTCTAAATAAAATATTAAAAAGTACTGGGGATGTGGCTTGGTGGTTAAGTGCCCCTGGGTTCTATTTCTGGTACAAAAAAAAAAAAAAGAAATAGAAAAAGAAAATGACCTGTGGGTTGAACAGCCAAATGCAACAAACTCAAGATTTACTCCGTTACATTGAAAGCAATCATGGACAGTTTGGTTTTACCTCTGTCTTCGTGGAAATTCAACTTCACTATCTACTTCTCCTTCTTCTTCTTCAGAGGAATCATCTCCACTCTGAGGAGAATAAGAAGAAAAGGCTTTTATTTATTTTGGCATCTCTCTCTCTCTTCCCCACACCCTGTACCATCTGTAAAAAAAAATTTCATTATTATCAAAAACATTTGGTAGTGGTTGGCTGGATTTTTTAAACATATGTATTCTTATTCATTCATTTAGTAACTTGTCCTGGGTGTCCAAGGTGACAGGGCCTATCCTAGATGTGGGGAACATACAGAACTGAGTAGAAAATTTATCTTTGCCCTCAGGGAGGAGAAGCCTCCAAGAGTTCAGTCAGAGGTGATGATGGAGGGGAACCAGGAGAGGAGGCCATGGACTTGTGGGCAGACTCTGATTTTGTCATTAGCAGTTCCAAGCATTGTCACTGCGATTCTCCAAGAATGATCTCTCGGTTCTTCAAAGCCCAACAATACGTTTTCCCCTCACTTTTAACTAATATTATAGTTACACTAGGACATACATTATTTGAGGATCAGACCACAGCTTGTTTGTATTTTATTCCTTACTCCAATGCAATGCTGTATTCAAAATAGGTGTTTATTACCCTAAATATATATTTTATTCATCAATTTTTTAAAAAAGGTGGGGGCCTAGGAAGATCAGTGATAGAATGCCTGCTTAGCTTATGAGATGCTCTGGATTTGACTCCTGACACCTAAATAAATAAATAAATAGAACAAAGTGTTTTGTGCATTTTTATTGAATGAGCATGTTGGCAGGGATAAGGCGGCTATGTCTGGGACACTGAAGACCCCACAACAGCTGGGATCTGTGGTCTAGCTGGAAGGCTGTGTAAGTGTCCCAGTTGAAAAGGTAAATTTTCCCTTCCAGGGAAAATCTCATCTGGCATCAAGGCAGAAAAGCAGCCACACTTAGGAACAACCATGCTCAGCGATGTGACACCCTGGATTATGTAATTTTGTGAGCTGGGTGACTGGGTCCAAGTCATACCAAATATTGAGGCTAATTTACCTTTCAAAAAGTCAGTTCTAAAATCCAATAACTCTTACTCATTTGTATTCTGATATACTTTTTTGAATATGAAAGGCAGGAATGGAGTTATCCTGACTGCTGAGATGAGCAGTTTACCCTTGGAATCCACATGGGAGCGGATCTCAGTTATAGGAGGTGAGCCGCTCTGCGGGAGCGTGGGGTGAATGAGGACAAATGCGCGAGGTGTGTGTACTGGGGCCTGCACTCCCATAGAGGGCATCAAAATGGCATCAGGATGGTTCAGAGGTTACATGTTATTTGTGGGAGACTGGGAAATGGGTTGACTGTCAAAGGGTATGGCATTTCTTTTTTTGGGTGATGAAAATGTTAAAATTGGTTGTGGTGATGGTTGAAGAAATCTGTAGATAAAAACCATTAAACCAGTGGGGTCGGGCTCCAAATTCCTCAATAGGACACCCATAGCACAAAAGTTAATAACTAGAATCAACAAATGGGACTTACTCAAACTAAAAAGTTTTTTCTCAGCAAAAGATACAATAAGAGAGGTAAATAGAGAGCCTACATCCTGGGAACAAATCTTTACTCCTCACACTTCAGATAGAGCCCTAATATCCAGAGTATACAAAGAACTCAAAAAATTAGACAATAAGAGAACAAACAACCCAATCAACAAATGGGCCAAGGACCTGAACAGACACTTCTCAGAGGAGGACATACAATCAATCAACAAGTACATGAAAAAATGCTCACCATCTCTAGCAGTCAGAGAAATGCAAATCAAAACCACCCTAAGATACCATCTCACTCCAGTTAGATTGGCAGCCATTATGAAGTCAAACAACAACAAGTGCTGGCGAGGTTGTGGGGAAAAGGGTACACTTGTACATTGCTGGTGGGACTGCAAATTGGTGCAGCCAATTTGGAAAGCAGTATGGAGATTTCTTGGAAAGCTGGGAATGGAGCCACCATTTGACCCAGCTATTCCCCTTCTCGGTCTATTCCCTAAAGACCTAAAAAGAGCATGCTACAGGGACACTGCTACATCGATGTTCATAGCAGCACAATTCACAATAGCTAGACTGTGGAACCAACCTAGATGCCCTTCAATGGATGAATGGATAAAAAAAATGTGGCATTTATACACAATGGAGTATTACTCTGCATTAAAAAATGACAAAATCATAGAATTTACAGGGAAATGGATGGCATTAGAGCAGATTATGCTAAGTGAAGCTAGCCAATCCCTAAAAAACAAATGCCAAATGTCTTCTTTGATATAAGGAGAGTAACTAAGAACAGAGTAGGGTCGAAGAGCATGAGAAGAAGATTAACATTAAACAGGGATGAGAGGTGGGAGGGAAAGGGAGAGAGAAGGGAAAATGCATGGAAATGCAAGGAGACCCTCAGAGTTATACAAAAGTACATACAAGAGGAAGTGAGGGGAAGGGGAAAAATAATATAAGGGGGACAAACGAATGTCAGTAGAGGGAGCAGAGAGAGAAGAGGGGAGGGGAGGGGAGGGGAGGGGGGATAGTAGAGGATAGGAAAGGCAGTAGAATACAACAGACACTAGTATGGCAATATGTAAATCAATGGATGTGTAACTGATGTGATTCTGCAATCTGTATATGGGGTAAAAATGGGAGCTCATAACCCACTTGAATCAAATTGTGAAATATGATATATCAAGAACTATGTAATGTTTTGAACAGCCAACAATAAAAAATTAAAAAAAAAATGCAGGTAGTGTTGACTGAAGCAGAGCAGAAGGTCAAAGACTTTTCTTATGAGATGCCTAAGGAAAGGGAGAAATGTCAGGGAAGAAGAATGAGAAGATGCAGTCTGAGAAGTATTAGAAGAATTAGACAATATCATGAAAGTTCTCAGGAATATTGCTCATAATTGCAAAATTGGAAGCATTTCCTTCCATTTGATTTTTTGGAAGAGTTTGTTAAAGATTAGAGTTAATTCTTTAAACATTTGATAAAATTGACCAGTGAAGCTCTCTAGGCCTGGACTTTTCTTTGTAGATTTTTTGCTCACATAATTTGATCTCTTGTTACACTAATTTTTTATTTCTTCTTGAGTCAGTTTTGGTAGTTTGTGTTTTTTCTAGATCCATTTCATCTAGGTTACCTAATATGTTGACAAATAAATGTTCATTGTATTCTTTAAAAAAAAAAAAAAAAACCATTAAACCAAACAGAGATATGAAAAATTATGTTCTATATGTGTAATAAGAATTGCAATGCATTCCGCTGTTATATATAAATAAAAAACAAAAACAAACAAACAAAGACAAAACAAAAACCCATTAAATCATACACTTAAAATGGAAGGACTGTATGATGTGTGATTTCGTCTTAATAAAATTTTGTCAAAAAATTACATGTAATTGCCCATAGGTGTGGGAGAGTGGGGAATGAATCAGCCCAAATCAACTGCTCCTCTTGAAACACAATTTTATCCCAGGAATGCTTGCTCAGTAGCAGCAACACATGTGCAGGAAGAACATAGTTCTGAGATGATGGACCCCAGGGTCAACTTGTTTTCTACTAAGGTGACCAAAACATACTTATTTACATTTTAGACTCTTTCATTCCTTTAATACATACCTGATGAACAGTGCTGAGATGAAACAGTACTTAGTAACTGGGTAGGTGTTTATAATGTTCTAAATACTTCTCCACTTTTCACATGATCTTTAAAACACACACAAGCAAGATGGGCAGCAGTTTTGGGAAGGTTGCTACATTCCAGGCTCTGCTCTAACTGCTTCTATTTGTATTAATTCATTTAATCCTCACATTAACCCATGAGGCAGAGTCCGTTATTAGGCTTGTTTTATAGACAGACAAACGGAGACAGTGGAAGAGGCTGGCTTTGAACTATGATCTCCTCCCAAACTCATGATCTTAACCACTAGAGTAGACTGCTTCCCAGCTAATAAACCCCACACAGCCAGTGGACGAGAAAGAAACAAATTTCAGTGACTAGTTAGCTCATTTCAATTATTAATTAAGAAAATATTTTCCAAAGTGTACTGCAAAGAAAGCTAGTTCCATGGGGGATTAATAGATGCTATTTTTAAAACATGGTGTGGCACAATAGGTAAGGAAAATGCTGGATTACAAAAGTTTATCAAAACCTGGTTTCTCAAAACCTGTGGTGATGTGTACTAGGAATCTCCAAGAAGAGGCTGAGAATACTATTTCTCAAATTTAATTTTATGATTCAATCCTTCCAGTAGCCCTCCAGATTAGAGTTCTAGGGTAGAGGTTTCCAAACCGTTCTGATTACATATCCCTGATATATGGTTATCCATGAATTTATAAACAAATCAGTCCCTAGGTGAGTAGTTCTCAAAGTGTACTCCCCAGTCCACCACTTAAGCAATGTGGAAAGTATTTAAAATAAAAGAAATTTCTATTTGTGTTTTTGTTGTCTAGTTCTTTTCCAAAATGTATATTTTTATGTACATTTTATAATGTGCATAATAAGATAGGCTCTGACATTTTTTGAAGGCAGTGACATAGACTACTCTTGTCATCACACCTTACCTTCTGAAGGGGCCTTGATTTTCGAGGTAGTGCTGGGGGGGTGATGTGATGAGGGGTGCCAAGGGATGATGCAGACCCACAGCTGTTGAATTCATTTTCTTCCATTTTCTCAGAACCTTGGGCATTTTCTGAGAGGGGATTGTGTGCTGGTGACTTGGAAAGGTTGGGGCTCCTCCCCACTGGCTCAGTAGTGGGTATATCTAAGGACCCACACTGTTCTGGCCTGCATTGGAGGCAGGGGTCATAAGGGTCAGCCTGACAGCAGCCCCAGGGGTCAGCCTGGCCTTTGTTGGGCTCAGGACTTCTCCAGCAATCTGCTGCCATGGCTGTGGAGATGAGGTCAGGGCTAGAGCCAGGCATCTGTCTTTGAGCATGGTTGCTGAGAGGGCTCCGCAGGGCTGCTGCTGGGCCAAAATACCTCAGGTTGTTGGCGCAGGTTGCAATGTCCTGTCCGTGCATACCAAGTCTGGAATGGTGACTCTGAGACATGGCAGAAGGGGGTTGCTGGTATTGCTGCTGCAGAGGATTATGGTGATGGAGAGAAGGGTTCTGGGACTGAGCCTGATGGAGGTAAGAGGGCTGGGGTGAATTTTCCTGGGCTGGTTGGTTTTTCAAGATTGCTGCAAAGTCACTATGGCTGCCTCTACTATTCCCCCGACGGTGGCGTGGTTTGCTCCGATATCGGCTCTTGCTGCTTGAGGTGGACATTTTGGGACTTCCAGATAAAGGGGATGCAGTAGGAGCTACCTCGGTACTGGGGATACCTTCAGATCTCAACAGATCTGGCCTAGGAGAAAAGAACAGGTTTAGTTTTAGACACAAAAACATATTCAAGGGCTGGGGTTGTGACTCAGTGGTAGCACTTGCCTAGCTTGTGGGAGGCTCTGGGTTTGATTCTCAGCACTGCATATAAATAAGGTAACATAAAGGTCTATTGACAAGTAAAAAAAATACTTAAAAAAAAACCACATTCAAATTTGGGGAAATGTACCCCAAGCTCTAAAATATGCTCTTTGAATCAGCAGTCCCATGTGCAGGAATATATCCATTGGATATAACAATGTGCAAAGATGTATGTTGTTATATTACTGTATTGTTTAAAATAGCAAAAACTTGGATACAACCTAAATGTTCACTTACAGAGGATTTCCTTTGTTCCTCCTGAATTTTATTCTGTCTTCCTAATGTAGGTATTCAGTCCTCTTAAAATCATAATTTTACTCTACAGTGCTCTTGATCTCTTCCTCATAATCGTGTGTGTATATTGGTACCAATATGCCGAGGTAAGGGCCTGGGTGTTTACAGCTGGGAATCTGTCCAGTGATGGAGCTGGGCAGATCCCTCAGGGCACCACATGGAAAGAAGTCTGGTACCACAGAAAGGAAACCTCAGGTTCGCTGGACATGAAGCTAAGTTCACGGAGCCTAGACATGGTCCCTTAAAGAGCTGGGACTATGTTCTGTCTATCTTCAGATGAGAAAGGAGTCTTATTTATAGGAGTACTCAGTAAATTTTGAGGAAGAAAAGGAAGGGTCAGAGAAGGGGAAAATGGGAGAGAGCTCATTTTGAGCAGCAGCAGCAAGAAAAGGACTGGTGGGAAGTGACACTGTCATTCTACTTTGATCTTAAAGGATGAAGGTTCTCTTTCAACCCTATTTCCAAGTTCCCACTGGACCAGTCGTGCGCAAGAGGAAGGAGGCCTGAGGTAAATCCTGCCCACTCTGACTCCAACGTCCATAGGCAAACAACAAATGGTTCCTGGGCTGATGAACTGTCTCAAGCTAGAGACTGTAGGATTACCAGAAAGTACCACCGCTTCCTTCCTCCCAGCAAATAGCCTCACCTGTCTTTGGGACCAGACAGATACAAATCAGTAGGAGATTTTAGAACCGGAGAGTCCAAACATTTTTATTTAACAACATAATTCTCTCAAATGAACTATTATGAGAAATCACTATATAAAATGGATATAATAGGCTGTTTGAAAGGGGGTGGGCAGAAGCCTCTGCCACATATGATGAGGAACTCAGAGTCATCCAAAATGGTTCAGGATCTCACAGCCTGCTAGTGACAGAATCCAGATGAGTAGTATGTCCTAGTGTCCTTGGACAGCCAGAGTACAAACTTGATGGTAAATGCAAATTACTTGAGGAGTTTGTTAAAATGAACTTTTTGGTTCAGTAGGTCTGGGTAGGGCCTAAGAATCTGTACTGCTACCAGGCTGTCAGCTGGGCTGTGCTGACAGCCTCACCAAGCACAGCCCGGGCTCATAGGGCCTTAGTAGGCATTGAGCAGTAGGAGATGGACAATCAAAAGCTTATCTTAGTACAGAAGTTCCATGTATTACTAGTTTATGATAAGGGGAGTAGGGTCCTGAGGTCTATCAAAAGCTTTCTGTCCCAGAGTTGAAATTGATGTCCAGCTGGCTGACATGTACTGCAGAAATTGTTTGGACTGAAGAAGTTCTGGGTCTTTTTCTGAGATAAGGGAGCCCTTCCAAGCCTGGGAGGAGGCATCTACTTACAGGGTAACTAGCTATGGTGATATTTAAAGGAAAGTTGAAGTGAAAGTATCTAAAGTCAGGGGAAGGCTGCTCTTACTGAAGCTGGCAGTGCAAAAATCACAGAGTATCCTTGTTACACAGTTTGCAAAGCACTTTACAATATATAAAGTGCCTGGTTCCTACTATTTAAATGTCCAATTTAAAAATATGGGCACTGAGGATCACAGGTTACTTAGCTTGTGCTCATCATAGAGCAGAACACATAACTTGAACCTAAGGTGCTTAATTCCAAGGCACAGTTCCCATTTCAAGCTTATGACTAGTATATATTTAGACTATCTTCATGGATTATATTCACTTGGGACAGGCTCAGAGGATCTAAAATTGAAATCAGCACTCCTTTAGTCCCTAACTAAACACAAACTGAAACCTAGATGTAAGGATGGTGAATGGTTTCTCCTCTGATTACCTCATAGGTCACTGAACTTCTGATTTAGCAATCACAGGACTCTCCAAAAAATATGAAACTTTAATTATTCAAGGGGCAGTCTCAATGGACAGTACAATACTCTGCGAATTGCCTTCCTGGTGTTCTGCTCATATACTTACCAAGCTTTTCCAAGTCAACATAACAGCAAACATAGGTTCATATTTTTAAAAAGTTAAGGGATGGGGAAGTAGTTTACTGTATAGCACTTGCCTCGCTTGCTTGTGAGAGACCCTGGGTTCAATCCCTAGCACCACAACAAAACAAAGAAGTTAAATAGAACGTCCCACTCCCGCCCAAACACACTCCTAGGTTATAAAACTGTAAGCAGAACCAAGGAAGATCTGTAGGTGGACTTTGTCGCTCATTAGCACAAGAAAAGAAATAAAGGCCCTGGGATTTCCGTGAGGATTGTGCCAGGTGCCACCTGAAAAGAGTTTCTTAGAATTTGACCAGAAGATAGTAAGGGCGATAAGTAAAAGCAAAACTGGACTTCATCCATGTTGTTACTCATTAATAGTTTAGATTGACATTAGTCCTGCTGTGGTAGGACAGCCATCATTCAGACAGCCTTAAAATAATCCCTGGTTTGTGTTTTCTCATTACCTTTATTCTTACTGCATTTAGTTCAAATCTCACTATTGAGTCTACACCTCAAGTTTAGGAACACTTCTTTCTGTTATATTAATTTATCTTTATCTAGAATAGAGCCAATTCTTTGTTATTTTGGAGTTATAAGGCTCCAGAGTTTGGTAATAAAAAAGGAGTAAAAAAGTATGACCTTTTTTGTTTTTTTTTTTGGTGCTGAGGATTGAACTCAGGGTTTCGTGCATCTAAGCATATACCGCTATACTATACCTCCAGCCTCTAAGATTAAGATTAAACTAAGAGGGGCTGGGCTATGGCTCAGTGGTAGAGCACTTGCCTAGCATGTGTGAAGCCCTGAGTTTGATCCTCAGCACCACATAAAGATAAATATAGAAAATAAAGGTATTGTGTCCATCTATAATTTTTTAAAAACAATGTGTACTTCTTTTTTTTTATACATATATTTATTTTTTAGGTGTAGATGGACACAACACAACACAATGCCTTTATTTTCATGTGGTGCTGAGGATCGAACCCAGGTCCCACCGATATTAGGCAGCGCTCTACCGCTGAGCCACAATCCCAGCCAGTCCATCTATAATTTTAAAAAAAATGATTAAACTAATAAAAGGCATTTGTAAAAATGGGAAAGGATTTTTAAAAACTATTCAAAACACTCTCTCTCTCTCTCTCTATATATATATATATATATATTTATATATTTATATTTATTTATATATTTTAATTGTAGGTGGGCACAATATCTTTATTTATTTATTTTTATATGGTGCTGAGGGTCAAACCCAGTGACTCATGTATGCTAGGTAAGCACTCTTCCACTGAGCTACAACTCCAGGCCTCAGAACACTATTTTTTGAACACCTATGATTTGAAAGGTGATTCTACATTATTTAAAATTCACAAAAACCCTATGTAGCATTAGAATGAGGGGGATAATATGGTTAGATATAGGTAATTATCAAAGCTCCTCTTTGGTAATGAGTTATTACATTATTAAAAAGAACTAAGTGTATAAATAAAAGTAGTCCATGTATGAACCATGTGTCATAAATAAAGAATTATGATTAACTCAATTCTGTGTTCTAGCGGTCATAAAAATAAAAATAAATAAATCTCATGTACTGTGATTATACCATTTTACCCATAAGGGCACTGGGGTTGGAAGAGGCTGAATGGTATGGCTCAAGTCACAGAGCTGACAAAGGAGGGCTGGGATTTGAACCCAGGTCTGACTAGTCCCCACTGTATTTCTCTCCTCTATTTAGTTCTAGGACAATAAATATCCATGTCTCACATAGTAAAACCTAGATTTCTAGAGTCTAAGCCATTTTCTTTACCTTCCTACTCTATTTTATCTAAAGCTGATGTGCTATCAATGAGTTACAGAAGTTGCCTCATCTATCATACTATGAGAATGTGTTTTGGGGGATTATCATCCCATTTCTCTGAATATAAAGTGGGAATGGTGTCTCACCGCTTGGTCTGCACCCCAGCTTTGTGAGGCACTCCCTTTCTTTTCATGAGTTTCTCCATGGCATTGGGGTGGATTATTGGACGGACAGGGTGTCGTTTGTAGGTCCCTGGATACTTCTTTTCTACTGCTTGTTCTCGCCTGTAGGATGAAAGAAAAAGCCACATAGCAGTCACAGCAGACAGAAAGGATGGGCAGAATGTTTTCACAGGCGAATTCTACCCCTAAATTCTGGCCACATTTAACAGGTAAAGGCTATTTGAATAAAAAGGTTAATGATAATAATAAAAATGAAGATACTAAATTCAAATTAACCTGACTTCATTCTACTTTTCAGCTCACAGACTTAGTTGGGCCTTTCTCTTCCTTAACACAACACAATGGCCAAAGTTCTTATTTTTAGTAGCTGCTGCTCTAATCAGGACCTCAGGGATTTCTTGCCACCATTAGGGATACCTTGAAATATTTTTAGCAGCCATTTTACTTCCCCAGGGGGCAGTAAGCTCTCACATAATCACACCAATTTCTTGAAATAAACTTGCATCTTCCTCTGAACCACGCAGGAGGGTGAAGTATTAAAAAAAAAAAAAAAAAAAAAAAGCCAGTCCAGAGCATGTTCCCAGCTCTGTACTGACTCCACTTATCTACTTGCCTGACCAGGGCAGGGACCTGGACATAGCACTTCCCTCAAGGAATGTTGGGTGAATAAATAAAATATCTTCCAGTTCTGAGTGGCAGCAACATGCAAGAGGAGTAATTTCTGTTGATTGACAGATTCGAATCAATAAGGACCTTCTTTGGTCTGGGTACATACTTAATGAGCTCCTTCTCCCGCATTTCTAGCTGCAGCATGATGGCACTCAGTTCCATGTATAAATTATTAGCCCGCTCAAGTTTTCTTTCATAATGTTCACGAATATCCAAAGCATGCCTATCAGAGAAAACATAGAATCAGTGAGGCTAACTTTGGGGAGAACAAAGGTCAGTTCTAATGAAATAAGAAACAGGACAGTTTACTTCAAAAACCAAGGACACTATTTTTAAAGCTCCCTTGTTTGACACAATGATTCAGATAAGGAGTGAGAGATGGAAAATCCAAGCTTTTTACTTGGTTTATCCTTAAGGGTCCATCCAGCAGGACAGAAAACCAGGAGGGGCCTGGGTTTGTAGCTCAGTGGTAGAGCACTTGCCTAGCACATATGAGGCACTGGGTTCGATCCTTAGCACCACATAACAGTAAATAAATAAAATAAAAGTATTGTGTCCCTATACAACTAAAAAAATACTTTGAAAACAACAAGAAGAAGAATGAACACCAATCTTCTTCAAATTATCTAATGAAATAGAAATGGAGGAAACCCTTCCAAACTCATTCTATGAAGCTAGTATCATCTGGATACCAAAACCAGACAAAGAACATCAAGGAAAAAAAAATTCAGACCAATATCCCTGATGAGCATAGATGCAAAATTCTTAATAAAATAATGGCAAGTCACATACAAAAACATATTAAAAAGAGTACACCATGATCTAGTGGGGTTCATCCCAGGGATGCAAGGTTGGTTCAGCATACAGAAATCAATAAACATAATTCATTACATCAATAGACTTAAAGGCAAGAATCACATGCTTATCTCGAAAGATGCAGAAAAAGCATTTGATAAAATACAGCATCCATTTGTGTACAAAACACTAGAAAAACTAGGGATAGTAGAAATATACCTCAACATTGTAAACACTATATATTCTAAACCCAAGACCAACATAATTCTAAGGAGAAAAATTGAAAGCATTCCCTCTAAAAACTGGAACAAAACCAGGATGCCCTCTTTCATCACTTCTACTCAATATAGTCCTGGAAACTCTAGCCAGAGCAATTAGACAAAAGAAAGAAATTAAAGGGATCCAAATAGGAAAAGAAGAACTCAAACTATCCTTATTTGCTGACGACATGATTCTCTATTTATAAGACCCAAAAACTCCACCAGAAAACTTCTAGAACTAATAAGTGAATTCAGCAAAGTAGCAGGATACAAAATTAACACCCACAAATTAATTGCATTCTCATACATCAGTGATGAATCAACTGAAAGAGAAATTAGGACAACTATCCCATTCACAATAGCCTCAAAAAATATTTGAAAATCAATCTAACAAAAGAAGTGAAAGACCTTTATGGTGAAAATTACAGAACACCATAGAAAGAACTTGAACAAAACCTTAGAAATATCTTCCATATTCTTGCATAGGCAGAATTAATATTGTCAAATAGCTATACTACCAAAAGCAGATTTAATGAGATTCCTATTAAGATTTCGATGACGTTCTTCACAGACATGGAAAAAGCAGTCATGAAATTCATTTGGAAAAACAAGAGGCCCAGAATAGCCAAAGCAATCCTCGGAAAGAAAAGTGAAGCAGAAAGCATTATGATACCAGACCTTGAATTATACTACAGAGCTATAGTAACATAAACAATATGGTACTGACACCAAAAGAGACTTGAAGACCAAATAGAATAGAAGACACAGAGACAAAACTACATAGTTATCTCAAACCTGATAAAGGTACCATAAACATACATTGGAGAAACGATAGCCTCTTCAATAAATGGTACTGGGAAAACAAAAATCCATATGTAATCAAATGAAATTAGATCCCCATCTCTCACCCTGCACAAAACTCAACTCAAAGCGGATTAAGTATTAGACCAGAGACCCTGTGCCTATTGGAAGAAAAGGTAGGACCAAATCTCCATCTTGTTGGCTTAGGAACCACATTCCTCAACGAGACTTCTAAAGCACAAGAAGTAAAATCAAGAATCAATAAATGGGGTTGTATCAAACTAAAAAGCTTCTTTACATCAAAGGAAACAATCAAGAACATGAAGAGAGAGCCTATGGAATAGGAGAAAATGTTTGTCACCTGCGTCTCATATAGAGCATTGATCTCCAGAATATAATAAAGAACTCAAACAACTTAACACCAAGAAAAAAAAACCCACAAAACAAACAAACACAAAAAAGCAAAAACAAAACAAAACAAAAAACACAAAACCAACAACAACGAAACCCCCCACAAATTATCTAATCAAAACATGGGCATAGGGACTGCGCAGACACTTCACAGAAGAAGAAATACAAATGGTCAACAAATATATGAAAAAATGTTCAACATCACTAGAAATTAGAGAAATGCAAATTAAAACTACACTGAGATATCACCTCACTCCAGGCAGAATAGCCATTATCAAGAATACAAGTAACAATAAATGTTGACAAGGATGTGGGGGAAAAAAGCACATTCACACATTGCTGGTAGGACTGCAAATTGATGCAACCACTGTGGAAAGTAGTATGGAGATTCCTCAGAAAACTTGGAATAATGGAACCAGCATTTGACTCAGTTATCCCACTCCTTGGCATGTATCCAAGGGACTTAAAATCAACATACTATAGTGACACAGCCACATCAATGTTCATAGCAGCTCAATTAACAATTGCTAAGCTATGGAACCAACCTAGGTGCCCTTTAATAGATGAATGGTAAAGAAAACATAGTACATGTACACAACTGAATATTACTCAGCCATAAAGAAGAATGAAATTATGGCATTTGCTGGTAAATGGATAAAACTAGAGACTATCATGCTAAGTAAAATAAGCCAATCCAAAAAATCAAAGGCCAAACATTCTCTTTGATGATGCTGACTCACAATAGGAGGTCAGGAGGGAGGAATGGGGGTTCACTGGATTGGAAAGGGAAGAGTAGGGGGAAGAGCATGGGGATGAGAATGGGAAAGATAGTAGAATGAATTGGACATAACTTTCCTATGTTTATATATGAATACATGACCAGTGTAACTCCACATCATGCACAACCACAAGAATGGAAGTATGCTATATCAAAATACATTTTGCTGTCATGTATAATTAAAAAGAACAAATACAAAAAAGTTAAAAAAAAACACTTAGCATTTCAAAACTGGCCTATGACACATTCTAAAAAAAAATAACTGATAAAAAATTGTACATATTTACAGGTATTTTATGATGTCCTGATACATTGTATAATGTTCAAATCAGGGTAAACATGTATCTCCTGAAACAATTACCATTTCTTTCCTGTGTGTGTATGAGGGGTACTGGAATGTACCAGATTCTCATGCATGCTAGTCAAGTGCTCTACCACTGTACATCCCCAGTCCTTTCTGTCTGATGTTTGATATAGGGTCTATTCCTGTTGCCAAGGCTGGCCTCAAATGTAAAATCCTCCTGCTTCAACCTCCTGGGATTACAGGCAAGCACCACTATGCTTGGCAATTATAATTTCTTTATGGTAAAAATATTCAAAATCTTGTATTCTAGCTTTTTTTTTTTAAATTTAAGAATATATATACAGTACAATCTTGTTATAGTCACCCTACTGTGCAACTTCTTCTTTCTCTTATCTAACTATAACAGTATCCCTTGAAGAACTTTTTTTCATCTGTCCTCCCCTTCAGTCTCCTCAGACTCTGGTAACCATAATTCTATACTTAACTTCTAGAAGATTGACTCTTTTAGATTCCACAGGAGAACTAACTATTAGGGGAACTTTTAAGGAGCATAATAATAACAAGCAGAGGTGAAAGGTGTGTAGAAAATGAAATGGTGATTCATAAGAAGCATTCCTCATATCTGAAGATCTGAGGTAGGAAGAAGTAGAGGAAGAGAGATCAGCTGACCTGAGTTCTTCTCTGCGCCTCCGAATCAGTTCTTCATCTAATCGGTGTATACAAGTTCCTTCACTTTTGATCTTCTCAAAGTGTTTTTTAACTTCTTCTCTCCATTCAGCCTGGGTGAGAAAAACTTGATTTTGTTAGTACTCAAGGTGTTTTAATCTCTGGTATAATCATAGGATCAGGCACAAGGTATTTTGCCTGAATGCTTCTACATGCTTTTTTCTATGTGCTTCCTGCACGTGCCTAATTCAAAATGGGTGTTCAAGAAATATTAGTTGATTGATAGCAAAATATCTCATGCTATTGAATCTGCATGCCCCTCCCCATGTTCTGTATATCTACTCTAGAATATGATGTTATGTCTTTCCCAGTTTCCCAGCAGCAATGGTCACCAGAAACAACAATATAGCTGGCACACTGGCCATCACCTCTGGAATGAAAGAACTCAATTTAAGTCAATACAGTGGCCGAGAATATGGCCAGAAAGAACAGCTCTGATAACCACTTGGGTACATGTATGTGTCTGTGAGAAAATGATCACCCTTAAAACTGGCACCAGAATTCCTTCTGTGCTTTGTTTAGGAAAATATCTTGAAAAAATATGTGCAGTAGAAGATCCCAGAGCATACACAGCAGAAGATGGGAATAAACATATGGGAAATTATATAGAAATTGGGAACTGAGGGAGAAAACAAGGAGACATTATATAATTTCCCCAAATTATCTGTTTTACATCAATTTTTTATGTAGAAAATAATATAATCATTTAGAAAATGATCATCCTGCTTGCTTATTTACAATATACTAGGTTCTTTTTATATGTTGACTATTGGAGAGGGTTTTCTCCCAGCTGGTTGACTTTCACTGAGCAGGCACCAAACCTGCTCAATGTCTTCAAAATGCCAGGATAAAGAATATAGTATCCCATTGTTGGGCAGGAGTCTTTGACAGCATTTCAACAGTATATGAAGGTTAAGTTAAGCCCCCAGTAATGCTTCTCTCTGAATCATCAGATCAAAGCCATGGAGTAGGAATTGTATTTCAACTTTAAGAGGTCAAAGAATGATAAACAAAAGATTTTAGAACAAAGAAGGATAAAGGAGAGGGTCAGATTTAGGCCTGAAAACATCCTCTCTTGTGCAAAAACATGTTAATGGATTCCAGGGCAATACTTAAAGAAGGTACCAAGAAAAGGAATATCTCCCTCTGGTGGTAAGGAATCAGATATTACAGGTCAGGTTTTAATTCTAGAGGCAGTAAACCTCCGGAAGCTTGCTTTTCATTATAGGAAACTTAAAAGATAACCTTCTGAAGCTTTAAATCTGTAAGAAACTAGGTTTCTACAAGTAAATTCCTTCCTGGGAAAAGGAAACAAGGTCATGGGAAAACAACAGAAACTGACCAAAAGTGTGTTTTCCTCAAAGGTATCATATTCCTAGAAGAAGATAATTTGGAGTTTCATCACATGTACTTAGAATATGTTAATAGGAGTTGTGATTTGACTTAATCTGCCATTAAGAACTACCTGGCTTATCTGAAGAAATGCAGGGCAGGCAGGCCAGTACCCAATTTGCACAGAGACGGAGGAGCTACTGAGAGAGGGAAGAGTGTGCAGGAGCTTGGCCTATAACAGAGCCACTGTCACAGGAATGGATGGGACATTTCCCATAGTTTCACTAACATACTTGTAAAACATCAGGCCATGGCCACCTTTCACACAGTGTAAATCAACAGGGAAAGGAAGAGCTCATCACACAAACAGAACAACATGCAGCTTTGGAATCCTGGGAACTGTAGAGCTCTGCTGCAGCAGAGAGCAGCTCCCAGAGTGGGAGGGCAGTCCCTTAAGGATATGGCAGCATCTAATGGATGGCAACTAGGAATACAATCTTATAGCAGAAAACAGTGAGGGCTCACCAATATGGAAATGCCCAGCTGTGCCAGAAGGGAGAGGGCTGTGTTTATTCAGAGTCAGGAGAAAGGACAGCAGATGACAAGATGAGACTATTTGAGATCTCTCCTCCTCCCTGGGAATTCCCTGAAAATGCATAGTGTAGTGTGTAGGTGTGGAAGAAGGAGGGTGCTTCACAAGACCCGTGTAAGCAAGTAAGGGAACAATCAAGTGAAACCTGGATCACTCCATTAATGATATCCCCTTTACCTCCCAGAGAAGGCCTAGGGAAATCTGTGCCATTTAGAAGGTTTCTATAGTTACTCAGTAGATGTATGAAGCTTTTGTATCAAAAAAATTGATTCTATTTATGTCCCATAATATAGATATCAAAATGAAGTTGAATCAACAGATGAATGGATAGAATGTGGTATTATACAACAGAATACTATTCAACTACAAAAAATAATGAAGTTCTGACAAATGCTACAATATATATGAACCTTGAAAACATGCTAAGTAAGTGAAACAAGCCCTAAACTAAGGACAAACATTTTATGATTCCAGTTAAGTGAAATATCTAGAATAGGCAAATTCATAGAGACTGAAAATAGAATAGAGATTATCAGAGATCAGAGGAGGGAAAGGGGGTTATTGCTTAATTAGGGTTGATGAAAATTTTTGGAAATAGTAGTGACCACTTACAACATTGTGAATGTAATGATGAAAGCCATTGAATTAGACACTTAACCTAGTAAGATGATAAACTTTATACTATATTTATTTTACATAATTTTTATAAAGGAAAAAAATGTCGAGCCAGTTACAGGTTAGTTCAAGGAATAGAGAAGCAAGATGCTGGGGGCTTAGGAGTAGGAATCATAGATTCTGAATCAGAAAAACCTTAGAGAGCATCCAGTCCAGTTCTTAACTGGTACTCAGTTCCTCTTTACTGCCTCCCCAGTGTGAGGACCTAGCTTTGGCACCTAATCACTCGTGAGAAGCATACTTGTAAGGCAGCACAGGCTAGCCCCAGGACAAATGCAGTTATCTCTTTAACCACTCTCTGGGTGGTTACAGTGTGGTATGATGGGATCTGGAATGTCCCCAAAGTCTCCTGTGTTCAGAGGTGGAGCTTGTGGTTAGTGATTAGATCACGGGACTCTCCCCTTCTGGCTGAATGGACTACTGGGAGGTGGAACCTCATTGGAGGAAGGTCACGGAGGGTGTGCCCGAGAAGGATTTGTCTTCTCTCTGGCAATCCTCTCTCTGCTTCCTGGCTGCCAGGAGCTGAGCAGCTGTCCTCTGCCATATCCTTCTTCCATGCTCTTCTGCCTTGCCTCAGGCCCAGAGCTATGGAGTTGGCTAACCATGGATTAAGTTGTTTAAGTCAGGTATTTTGGTCATAGCAATGAAAAACTAACAATAGTGGCTTTCAAGAGGAAGCAAGAATGGTGCAAAAGCAGAGGATGGTGCAAGAATTTAGAAACTGAGCATAGGACCCAACTAGCAGCTGTTTTCTAAAGGCCAATATGAAATACAGCTGAATACCAGGAGCAATAATTGCCTCTTTGAAGAAATGGGTGATTGTCTGGGAGTGAGTAACAGCCTTGGCAGAATCTAATATTGTGCTGAAATCCGTTGCTTTGTCATCTGTTCTATAAGCATCTTTACACATGTGCTGCTGCTGAAGCCCTTTTTCTCAGGAAGGGGTCAGCTGGACACTTGGCAGCACTCCTGACTGACCAGTTTGGTGGAAGGTGGAGTTCAGGAGCTAACAGCCACTGATTGAAAATGACACTGAGAACATCTTGTCAGCAGGTGAAAGGGGGCAAGGCCTCAGGTATAATACTGCTCTGGCAAGAGCAAAACTCCGTGTACGTGAAACAATCAGATCTTCCCTATTGGGGCATGATGAAGTCAAAACACAATTACTAGGAGTTTTTTTTAGCTACCTTCTTATTCATCTCAGGAGTTCATCTTAAAAAGCATCCAGAAGGTAACAACTCAAAGGACGCTTTATTTGTATAGCTTTGTGGGAGGTGAATAACATTTTATAATCACACAGTTCTTAATAGTTTTTGCTGTACCTGCATTTTAATCTTTTCATTTGATTGTCACAGAAACTCCCTAAAAGAAGATACAATTATCTTCCTTGTTTGGATGGGTAAGCTGAGGGTTAGAAAACTTAGTGACTTATTCAAGGTCACGTAGTATATAGTGACTCACTAGACAGTTCATAAATATTTTACTAACATTAGTCAGAGATAGTCTCAGTTTCAGACCTAGAGTCAGATCAGCTTATAAATACCTGAAAAAAATCTTGAAACTAGCAAGAATAGCAGATTTGGGGTTGTTGAAGGAGAAGTGAAATTTTACATTGGAAGAAAAATGTGAATGGATTAATAAATATTAAAAGTGCTGTTATGGCCAGAAAAGGTGGTGCATGCCTGTGATCACAGCAGCTTGGGAGGCTGAGATAGGAGGACTGGGGGGTTCAAAGCCAGCCTCAGCAATGGCGAGGCACTAAGCAACTCAGTGAGACCCTGTCTCTAAATAAAATACAAAAAAATAGGGCTGGGGATGTGGCTCAGTGGTTGAGTGGCCTTGAGTTCAATCCCTAGTACCAAACAAAACAAAACAAACAAACAAACAAAGTGATAACAACAAAAAAGGGCTGTTATGGTCTGAATATTTGTACTTCCCCCACTCCAAATTCATATGTTGAAATCTTAACTCCCAAAGTAAAGGTATTAGAAGGTGGAGTCCTTTGGGGAGGTGCTTAGGTCATGAGAACTTACCTATTTTTAATGGAATAAGTATCCTCAGAAAGCAGGCACAAGGGAGTTTGTTGACCCTTTGCCATGTGAGGACACAGTGAGAGGGCATCATCAATGAACCAGAACTTGGGCCCTTACCAGACCCCAAATCTGCTGGTGGTTTGAACTTGATCTTGGACTTCCCAGACTCAGAACTATGGGGAAAAAATTTCTGTTGTTTATAAACCATCCAATCTATGGTATTTTGTTGTAGCAGCCCAAACTAAGGCAGATGCCCAATGTACTACATTTTCTCTTCAATTTTCTCCCCAAAGAAATTTTCCTGAGCTCAGTGTAGATACTCCATGCTTTGGGTATCTCAATAATAAAATAGGCTGGCCCTTTAAGGATACTGACTCTTGATATTTAGTTGCTCAAGTTGAACTAGCTTCACAGTGGGAGAACGCCAGTAAAATTTATTTTACAGAGAACTTCAGTAAAAATCTGTTTAGAATTTGAAATTTTCCAAATATATACAATAGAACTGACTGTCTCAATGGCTTGTCAGTTAAGAGTACTTTAAAATATTTTTATAATTGGGATATGTAGTTTTATTGTAAAAGAAGCAAAGCTCTGATTGCAACCATATGCTAAGGTTTGAATGATTTCCTGGAGTATTCACTATCATTCTCTTTCATTTCACAAAAGGACTGTCTTTTCAGAATACTAGCAGAAGACATTTGAAAGGTTTCTTATCCAGTGCCTCATACCTACATGTATTTGAATGGATGGGTTTTAATAGTTCTCAGGGAATTTCTCTGACTACATATCAAAGAATACATGAACTGTCATGAAGTCAACCTCTTAATCATCTTATTTTCTGTGTAAATAAACACTTTACTTACATAATAATTTCTCAGAAACACTAAAAAATATAGGGGCAAGTCTATTTATAGACACAGCTATGGGGAAAGTTAGGTTCAAGGATGTGAGAATGTGTTAGAACTTTGACTAATAGGATAAGTCTCTGATTTATTATTCCTTAGAAACTGCAAAAACAAGCCCATACTAGCCTGCTAAAGGATTAGAGGCCACACAGAGGAGAACGGAGGTACTCCACGTTAACAGCCAGAGTATCCCCAGACTTGTGAATAAGTCTGTCTAGAGCCAGCCAGCCTCCTGGCTGACCTGGTAACTGACTGCAGACAGTGAGCGTACCGAGTCAGAGGCAGCAGAAGAACTGCATAGCACAAATCACCATCCCACAGGAAATCTAAATAAAGGCTTACTGTTTTAAACCATGAGTTTTGGGAAGGTTTTAGTACAGTGAAGGCAAACAGATACATTAAATTATATTTTATTTGAAGCTATTACTAGGTAACACACAGAATTAGAGTAAAGGTTTTCTCTGGGCTTAATTTCCTCATCGGATCTTTCTGGTATTCAATCTCTTTCCTCTGTATTTCAACTTTTCTGCTTCAAGGAAAGCAATGCTTTCATGAAGATCAGCCAAAAATTCCAATTCAAATGGAGGTATATTATAGGTTTAGCATCCTCTTTTCTTCTTTTTTCTTCAACAATTTTACCAGAACCCACTATAAGGACAACATTCAAATACATGTTCTTTTCAAATGAGATAATGTACATCAAGTGCTTAACAAACTCCCGAATGCCATATGTATCTTCATATCATTATTATTTAATACATATCATTATTATTTAACAATGAATAGGATTATTTAATTGTTATAAGAATGAAAATGGCCTCCTTCTAAGAGTTACCCTTTCTCCTAAAGAGTTCCCTGTCTGGCCAGTAGCATCTGTTAGAAGGTTTCTGAGCTTACCTGAGACTTGAAGTAAGTTTCCTGTGGGGTGGCAAGTACATCTGCAGATGCAATATCTAAATGCATGAGTGTCTGCCGAAAAGAAGGTCTGTTGCGAGGTTTACTTTGCCTAAAAGTAAAAAAGACAGCTTGTACATTTCAGAATTTGTGTCCAGGAAGATAAAAATTTATTCTACTATAAAATATGTATATGTATATACTATAAAAAATATATATAAAGTATGAAATACACTATTTTAACTCCAAAATAGCTATATCACAAATAGTTTTGATGTACTGAAGGGCAAACAAAAAAATACAATTTAGAGATACCTCTATTGATGAAATGGAAATCTAGGAGCAGTGAGCTATTTGATAATAGTCCACTAGGTCTGGTAAAATAATAATAGCTATCATTAACTAAGTCCTACTATTTCAAGATATCATACCAATTTCTTCACTTATAAATTTTAATTCATCACAACACAACGCCATGAGCAAGCGCTCTCTCTACATGAAGACAGATAGTTGGATGACACGCCCCAAAGAAAAAAGACAGAAAAAGGCAGGGCCAGCTTTTGAAATCAAGGGTTTCAGACTCTAAGGCTCTAATCTTTCCACCACCAGATGGTTGACTGCAAACACACGTTAGAGACTTACCTACTTGTTTTAGAGAAGTTGTATTATGCCTTTGAAGAAAAAAGTAAAAGAGAATGTTGGAAGAGAAATGTATTTCTTACCAAGTCTGTTTCATAAGGATTTTGAATCCATCAGGGCAAGTAGAAGGAACTGGAAGGTGTAGGCTATTGCTTCCAACACCCCAAATAATGGCTGATGAATCTACATCTTTGTAGGGGATCTCTCCTGTCAGCAGCTCCCAAAGCACTACTCCAAAAGACCTACAGTAGTACCAGGAACATGTATAGAAGACATTTCAGAAAGACTGATTTATATTTTAATTTTTAATTAATTTTTGGTCAAGTTAATATATATATATATATATATATATATATATATATCCAGTTTTAAAATTAGAATATATTGTTATTAAAAAACAGAAAAATTCATGAAACTTTTGAAAAAAATCAATGAAGGGTAACCCACACTTCCAGATATTAAGACATTATAAAGTCTCAATAATTAACTCTGGTGCATGAATAGACAAACAGACTAATGGACTGGAATTAAAATCTAGAAATTAATAAATACATTCAAGAACTGAAATATAGTAGAAGTGGCATCACAAACTAGCGGGAAAATTTGATTAGTTAATAATTGCTATTGGGAAAACTGGGGAAAAAATTAAATCTATCCCTCACCATATAGTGGTGTATGCCTGTAATCCCAGCAGCTCAGGAGGCTGAGGCAGGAGGATCACTAGTTTAAAGCCAGCCTAAGCAACTCAGAGAGACCCTGTCTCTAAATAAAATACAAAAAAAGGGCTGGGAATATGGCTCAGTGGTTAAGTGCCTCTGGGTTCAATCCCCTGTACACACACACACACACACACACACACACCCCAAAACAAACAAACAAACAAACAAACAAAACACAAACAGATAAATTCTAAATGAATCAAAGAATTAAATGCAAAAAAAAAAAAAAGGAAAATAAAAGAAAACATTGGGAATTTTTTTATAATCTTAAGAGTGATGAAGGCTTTTCTAACTAGGAAACCTAGAAGATAAAAGGAGAGGTTGATAAATTGAGCTATATTAAAACTATTTTGGCCTGAGAAAAAATGCTATAAGCAAAATAACAAAATGTAAAAAATATCTGCAATTCATCTATACAAAAGGCAAATTTCTTTGACATATAAAATGCTCATAAATTGTCCCAGCGCCTTGGGAGACTGAGGCAGGAGGATTGTGAGTTCAAAGACAGCTTCAGCAAAAGTGAGGCTCTAGGCAACTCAGTGAGACCCTGTCTCTAAATAAAATACAAAAAATAGGGCTGGGGATGTGGCTCAGTGGCTGAGTGCCTCTGAGTTCAATCCCCAGGACCAAAAAAACAAAAACAAAAACAAAAAACAAAAAACAACACCTCATAAATTGATAAGAAAAAAGATCAGAAATCTGAAAAAAAGGATGTGAATAGTTCACAAATAAGAAATGATGAATGACTCTTAAGCATACAAAAATGTATAACCTTACTCATAATAGCAGGGATGCAAATGAAAACTGCTTCCAAGATGCCATTTTTGATCTACATAATAGTTAAAAATACAAAAGTGTAGCATATTTTGTTGAGAAAACACTCTTAACACATTTCTGATTAGAACCGAATTGGTATAATCCCTAAGGAGGACACTTTGTTAACTATCAAAACTATGAATACTCTATCTTATCCCACTTACACAGATGCTATATGCAATTTTAACATATGCTATTATTTTCTTAAAGCCTAAAAGTTTCCAGTAGCCAATTTTAAGGGTGGGGGGAAAAAAGCAATTACAGGGAAAATATTGCTAAAACGAAGGCTTATGACCTCAGAGGAAATGTTGATAAAGATAAAAAATAAAAGCATATAACTGGGGTTGTGGCTCAGTGGTAGACTGCTCACCTAGCAGGTGCGAGGCCCTGGGTTTGATCCTCAGCACCACATAAAAATAAATAAAATAAAGGTATTGTGTCCAACTACAACTGAAAAATAAATTAAAAATAAATAAATAAAAGCATAGTTCATAGGAGTTATTCAATAAAAAGGCAAATAGACTTATACACTTCAAATAGGTCTAGAGCACAAAATGTATCATAACAGAGTACATTACAAATATGTGTAATGATGATGTGAATCATCAAAAATAGGTTTTTCTTTTCTTTCTTCAGGTACTGGGAATTAAATCCAGGGGTGTTCCACTACTACATCTCCAATTCTTTTTTCTGTTTTGAGACAGGGTCTTATATGCCTCTATGCCTGGCTTAGCAAACGTAAGTTTTGTTTAATGTATTTTACTCAAAAGGGTGAGAATTATGCAGTACATTTCAGGAAGACTATACTAAATGGTCATTTGAAATAGACTTTTAGTTTTCCAGAAAGGTCAGCATATTTTCTTAGGGAACTGATGATTTACTAACTGGATATTTACCCTAATTCCTCTTCTGATCCTTCCCACCATATAGCATAATACTGGGTACTACCTTAGGTAAATAAGACCAAAATCAACCAGAAGTGAACAACAGTAATGAATATTCTGGATAGTAAAACTACTGCATGAAGAAAGGGTTAATAGGGTGAATCTATTTGGCATAGATGGCATCACTCACCATATATCGACTTTTTCAGAGACAGGTTCATTCCGTATTACTTCTGGTGCCATCCATGCAACCGTGCCAGCAAAAGACATCTTGGTACTTTTATCACTGAGTTCCTTAGATGTACCAAAATCTGAAATTTTTACTGCATCTGTGTGAGTCACTAAAACACTTTAAAAAGAAATAAAGAAAACATCCAGATCATTAGTAGTAATGAAAACCATGACTCTAAATGGCAATTAAAGATTTTGTTTGCTGCTTCCTGTGGAGTTCAACTTGCAGTTTCCAATGTGACCAAGGCATTAGCTATGCACTGGAAATAGCAAAATGAAGCAGCTTATCAAAATAGGCTTTTAATGCCTATTTAAAAAAATAGTTCAAATGCAATTGTTTATTTGTTCTAATTAGTTATACATGACAGTAGAGTGCATCCTACATAAACAGAGTATAACTTCTCATTCTTCTGGTTGTAATGATGTAGGATCACACTGGCTGGGTAGTCATATATGTACATAGGGTATTAGTGTCCAATTCATTCTGCTATCCTCATAATGCCTAGTTTTATCCTGCCTCCACCATTTGCAAACTGTGTAACTTTGCCAAGTTACTTAACTCTTCTAAACCACTTTTCTAATCTATAAAATGGAGACAATTCAGGTCACAATATCTTATTCACAATTCAGAAATGTAAAAGGTCTCAAAAATACTTTTCATATGTATAAGGCAAAATCATTATATCTCATTTTGTGTGAATTTCATAGATTTTGTCACAGGTATGTTAATGTGGCTGATTAGAGAGAGTTCCTCTAGACTTCCTTGAATGTCTGAGGTTAGCACTATATTACCTTTTTGAAATAATCTGGCTGCACAAGTCATGGATAAGATATTATGTGCCTGTAATAATGGTCCCATAGAATTTTCACTTGAATTAAATGAGCTTAGATACATAAAACACCAGTGCTCAATAGTTTTGGTTTACTCCCTTGCCAGTCTTGGCCAACCCATTAAGGAAAACACCTCATTTAAAAACATTATTTAAATAATGGCCAGTTATGTTATGCAGTGGACCATGACACTAAATCCATTACATTAAAAGACACATGTGAATGCTGGCAGTTCACTATTGCTGAAAAGAAAAAGCAGGAATAAATCTAAGCTTAAGTAGCTTCCACAGAAGTCATGTTTTACTTTTCATAGGACTTTTCTGAAATGTGTCATGGAGCAGATGCTTTTGCTTGCCTTAAAGGTGAATATAAATCCAAAGTATGGGCAGCCTCATACACTACTCTGAGTTCACTCCAAAAAACCTGTTCACAACTTCCGAATGTTAATGAGTTAGGGTGCCAGAGCCTTAATGATATAGGGACCTATTAATTTTTTTTTCATAGTTGTAGATGGACAGCATGCCTTTATTTTATTTGTTTATTTTTATGTGGTGCTAAGGATCAAACCCAGTGCCTCATATGTGCCAGGCAAGTCCTCTGCCACTAGGCTACAGCCCCAGCCCTAGGTACCTATTTTTAAAGATGAGAAGCTTAATACTCAAATAGCATCAGACTCAAGGAAAATAGAAAACAGAAAACTTCTGAATTTGTTCCTGCCCTTGTCATTTGAACCAAGGACTTCACACTTGCTCACCTCCACCCCCAACGCCAAATGACTTGCTACTTACTCAACCGCTTTGTGCTTACAGTTGCTCTGGAATACCTCCATCCACATCCTTCCCCTGGTTTTGCACCGGATATGTAAAATTTACATAATTTAGGAGCTTTGATTTTATAGTCTTAGTGTAAATTCATGGGCTATCTGACATAATTGGAGCACTGATAGTGTCATATGCCATGAAATTAAAAAAAAAACATGATAGGCCTCTAGGAACAGAAAAACTGTAGGAACTTCCTCTTCTGCCTCAGTTGGTATGAGAAAAGGGAGGAGATTAGAGATGATATAACACTGACTTTTCTGAAATCTTCTGAGACAATGTTGGGGACACACAGACTGCAGATTTAATGTTGGCAGTGAAATTTTTCCTTACAACGTGTCAGGTTGATCTTTGTCTTCATATATATATATGTATATCATATACATATGCATATATATACATATATATTTAGTTTTAGGTTGATATAATATCTTTATTTTATATTTATGTGGTGCTGAGGATCAAACCCAGTGCCTCATGCATACTAGGTGAGCACTCTACCACTGAGCCACAACCCCAGCCCTGATCTTTGTCTTCTTGAAGTTCGATTGAAACCCAAAAACCTTAGCCTCTAGGGTTAAGGGTGGCATTGTTAACACTGGATGACCAACTTACTATTCTAACCTTTAATTCTCAAGGAGAACATGTTGGTTTCAAGAGATCATTTGAAGATGCCTTTAGTAAGTATTTTACATATTTTATGTGTATGCAGGGGATGAGAAAGGCAACAGATTGTGTTAAGAATATGAACAGAAGGAATGAAAGCTATATAGTAATGTTTATTTGCAAGTACAGGAAGGAGTTTGTTCAATGAGCTAACCATTGTAATAAATATTGTTGAGAATGATGATGATAAATAAGAGTTGCATTAACTTTTTAACCAAGGACTGATTTTATCTTCCCTAGAGGAGAAGAGGCAGGATTCATTATGAATCCCTTATCTTCACATAATGAGGTAGGATGCTTTAGCCTGGCTCAAAAGTTCTAGGTTCAAGTCCTAGTCCCTTTGGGCTGAGGCCCACTTTCTCTTACATAAACAAAAATAATTGATATTATCACTTCTAACATCCACAGTTTTTGATACAATTAAAGATGTGATAATGGCTATAAAACATGTTGTAAACCAATAAAGCACTATGCAAATGTTTTTGGAAAAAAACAGTCTTTCTGCTTCTGTAAACCAAAATGGGATGAGAAATAATAAAAAAATAATGTTTAAAAAATAGAGCTACATGGACATATGCCATTTTACCAATTCATTTCTTTCCTTCATGAAATTTGGGGAGTTGAATACACACTTAAGTGATTATTGGCTACCAAGGAATCATTTGGAAATCAGAGATTAACAGAAATAGCTCTGCTTCTCTTAAATAACTATGTTTCTTATGGCCACTTTGTAACTTGTACCTGTTTATTTTCTCCTTTGTTTAGACTCTCAGAAGCTCAATGCCAAATTTATAGTTCTCAAAAACACCTGTACAGAATCTTATAAGATACTTTTTTCTTTCTTTTTTTAGTAGTGGGTGCTTTACCACTGAGCTACATCCCAAACCATCTTTTATTTTGAGATGAGATCATGCTAAGTTGCTCAGGCTGGCCTCAAACTTGCAATCCTCTTGCCTCAGCCTCCAGAGTAGCTGAATTTGTAGATGTGTGCCATTAACACACCTATAAGTTTATGGTATATATTTTGTGAACAAGTTTTGGTACTAATGTTTTTATGTTATTTTTTGCCTCTGTTTCTTATCACCCATTTTTACTCTATTGTATACACTAAGACTATAAAATCACGATGAATAATTTGAGACCACGATGAATAATTTTATGGAGGTGTAAATAATTCATAGAACACCCCTGAGTTCAGTCCCCGGTACTGCAATCAACAAACCAGTAGGAATACAACAAACCAAGCTTTCTGGTAGGGAAGTTTGGTATTAATTATCAGAGATGATAGAAGTTGAATAGTTCAGATAATAATGAATTTTGTACAATTATATGATTTAAAAGCGACAACAAAAAGGGGAAAATGGTGTCAGGTACCTGAACATATCTGCCACATGTAAGGAGCTCAACAAATATTCCAAAAGATAGGCAAATAGAATTACCCGCTGTGCTGACTTTAATCTGAACTCAAAGAATGATGTCTGAAAACTTCAATTATAGTTGATAAAAATTCCTTATTTCAAAACAACAAAGCAAAATACGTGAAAAATAAGCTCCAAAACTCACTTAGGTGATTTGAGATCACGATGAATAATTTTATGGAGGTGCAAATAATTCATTCCACTTGCAATTCCTGTGGACCAGTCTACTAGTAATCGAGGTGTGATCTTCCTGCCAGCTCTCAAGACTTCATAAAGTTGTCCGTGGGCACAGTATTCCATGATGATACAATAACATGGGGCCTGAGTACAAACACCCCTTCCAAAAAAAACATAAACATGTACATACATATACATAAACATATATATTTTTATAGTTTAAGAATATTTAATAAAGACAAATTCTTTTTCCAATTGATTTAAAAGGTGCACATAGTTAATAGTTCCTAGTTCTTTAGAATTAAAATCTCTCTAGTCTACAGGTTTGGCTATTATGCATATAGACAATTTTTGTTTTGTTCTGGTCACTCTAGATATCTATATGCTGGGCTGTTTGATAGTTTTATGTGGAACCATTACACTCTGGGACAAAGAACACCCTTTTCTGAGGCTTATATAGGCTGGATACTGTGTTGTTTTAGATTGTTTAGAATAGCTATATATCTTTGTTAAGAATAAAAATATCTTCCTTTTACACTAAGATAGAGGGTATTATATAGAGGGGACTGAGAATTCAAATTATTTTTATTATTACTTAATGGATTTTAAATTAGTTGAATTTAAAATAACAAGTCCATTTTTTAATGTAGTCTGAAAAGCATTTTTATTTAGAATAAAAGTAACATTATATAACATATTATATACATCTATGCAGACTATATTTCCATCTTTCATGAAACGTATCCTGATTATTCCAATCTGAAAAGATCTCTCCCTTCTCTAAGTTCGTATAACATATAGCAGCCATGAATATTTTACATGCAGTTTTTCTCTGCTCAGAGAGATTACAGACTCCTTGAAGGGAAAGGTCTTCAAATTCTTTTCTCTCTCCCACAAGACTTGGAAGTTCTTAGTAAGTCCTTGATAAATGTTTCTTGACTTCACCTCAATATTCATGGCTGAAGAAAGCCTTCACAGTAACATGTACAGAGGCATGGAACAGGAAGAAGAATAATATCAGGAAAAAAATCTTATATATTTTTCAGACATGTTTATGTTTGTTTGTCTTATTTAATATCCCACACAGTTTGTCTTATTTAAGATCTGTCTTACAAACTACTGGAAGATAGGTATTATCTCTTCCACTTTTACAGGTAAGGCTCAAAGTGAAAATGACTTGTCTTAATTACAACTAGTTCATATAACTAATAAGTGACAGAAGTCAGTTTCAAACTCAGCCTAACTTCAAAGCCTGGCTCCTTCCTCTTTCTGTATGGTACTACCTTCATTTTAGCTTTTAAACTTCAGTATAGACAAGCATATTGGGAATTCCTATGTTAATTCCATTAGCTCACAAAAGTGGGAAAAATGATATTAAGTCTACCTCACAGTTTTATTCTCAAGACAAAAGGAGAATAACTATCATTTGCAGTTCTTTGTGTCCCACCTCTTAATGGTGTGTACACCTCCCTTGAAACTTTCTAGAAAAGTTCACAGAGTACTATCTATATGACATCCAGTTAAAGTCTTGAGCCAACTACCAATTCATGTCTTATCTCTTAGGCTGCTGTGAGGAAAGAACTTAGAGGCCATGGTTTAAGGTGCTGATAATGTGAACATCTTGTTATAATTAAAGAAATTTAATTAGACTTCATTTTTTGTGCCTTGATGTGCCTGTCAAATGCCACAAAGCTACTTCTATTACTCTCCTGTTATTTTCTAGGCTACTCAGAATTCTCATCTTGACTTTTCATGCAATTTTTTTCAAGTTTCATATATAACTAAAAAGAACAAATTTAAATTTTTTTTTCAGATTTTTATTATTTGACCTTTAAGAAATCTCAAAAAAAAAAAAAAAAAAAAAAGAACTCAGAGGAGAACACACACCAACTACAAATAGATAATTTAATTATCATTGTAGAGAAATAATGAATAGGACTGGGATTATGTAAAATATTTAAGAATATCAAGATAAATATTTGTTTGAAAGTACTCAGCATCCTATTCAACTATGCTTTATTGTCACTCAAACACAGAAAGGGTCTAACAGTGATACGTTTTAAATTTTTCATCTCTCTTGACTGACGAATGAGAAGCGATCGTTCCATGTACTATGACAAGGTTTTTTAGTTGCTATAAATAACAGCTTTATTATCACTTCTAATTGCTACCTTTTCTTCCTTTGGTACTGAATTTATTAGGAACAGTCAGGTTGGATTTTCTTAAAGGATTACTAGAAAAAAAATGGAAGAAAAATATATAACATTCTTATCTTGCACTTCCCTTTCTACACATAGTTCTTACTAACTTCAAAAGAAGCTATAAGCCCAGAAATCAGAATCCAGGGACATGTATTAAAATCTAATAGTGTCCTCATATCTTCCAGACGGTCCTGAATGTGATTCACTGGCCAAGCAACACATGGCACAGATGGCTGCAAATGTAACACTGCACAATGCCCCAAATGCATGGTGTAATGGGCCAGGGACACAGTCTCACTATTGTTTGCCATGTGGAGGTGAAGGCAACTGGGGATCTTCAGCTTAAATGGCTGGGTAGCAGTGCAGCAGAACTTGCCCAACAATGCTGAAAACTGCAAATACAGGTAGGAGGGTCAGAGGATGAGGTGGGAAAAAGACTGAGAGGAAGAAGGAAGAAACAAAAGGATGGAAGGAAAGATAAAGCTTCTTGCTCCTTCATCCTCTTAGGGATTCATTTCTACCTCCCATTACCCAGGGCATCGTCCTTGGAAAGATCTCTTACCTGGGACACACAGCCTAGGTCATTTCAGGAGACCAAAAGCCATGCTAATCTATCAAACACTCTTTGTTTCAACCCACTGTTCTATTATCTGAGTTTAGAAGTTCTTGGCCCTTTCTCCCATTTAGGAGGATACAGCATAGAGGGAATCTGATCATTTCAGTGAAATAAAATGAAGAAAAGAAGATGGGGTCTCTATTAGCTGCTTAAAATAATTATCCTGTTATCTTTTGAAGTATATCATCCTTGGAAAAATTATAATTGGTCTCTATAGCACTTAATTTTAGTCATGCATCCTCCTAGCCGTACTAGGGCAACAAATGATGGAATTATGACAGAAATTGAAGCTCACTCTCATGTACTCTACATGAATGTTCTTTGCATGAGGAAATACATCCAAACACTTCCTTTGTCTTTGAGTATGTTTTTCTCCTTTTCACATTTTTCCCTTTCCACAGAGTCTTCTTAACCTACGTACTCATTAAAACCCATTCTACAAAACCTGTACCAAAAACTTCTATTCCTTACTTTGGGATTGTGATTCCAGTTAAGACTTGTCACATGACATTTTTAGCTTTGTAACATGAGGTTTTTTTTTTTTTTTTTTTTTTTGAGGGGGGTACCAGGGATTGAACTCAGTAGCACTTGACCACTGAGTCACATCCCTAGCCCTATTTTATATTTTATTTATAGATAGGGTTTCACTGAATTGCTTAGCACCTTGCTGTTGCTGAGGCTGGCTTTGAACTCCTGATCCTCCTGCTTTAGCCTCCTGAGTCACTGGGATTATAGGCATGTACCACCAGCCTGGCTTGTAAGGTGAGTTTTATAGTGAAAAGATCCTCTTAAGGTTGTTGGGAAAGTTGCTCCTACTTTAGGGAAGAGATATGTAAGTTATTTCACTTTTAGCTATATCCTCATTGGTTATACTACTCTCCAGGAAGGAGAAATATTATCAAATATGCCAGAACCTCTAGTTTCTAAACTTTCATTCCACCTAAAGCCAATTAGCATTAATTTGTTCAATACTATGGCAACATGTAAAGGCTGGTGAGAGGGGGAACTCAAGGAAAAGGTACAGGTAGAAGAGGTTAAAATATTTTAGAGCTTAGCACTTCCAAGTTTGGTGACTTCCACAAATTTACCTTTGCCTCTCTTCCTTCTATTAGAGATCCCAGTTGATATTAAGAAATAATAGTCTAGACTAGAAATATATGCTCACACACTCTTGGAAACAACTACTTTGTTTTTGTTTTTTTTTAAAGAGACAGAGAGAGAGAGAATTTTAATATTTATTTTTTTTAGTTTTCAGCAGACACAACATCTTTGTTTGTATGTGGTGCTGAGGATCGAACCCGGGCCGCACGCATGCCAGGCGAGCGCGCTACCTACCGCTTGAGCCATATCCCCAGCCCCAAAACAACTACTTTGTGAAAGGAATATAACATAAATTAATATCATCAATAACTCCACTATCACAAGATTTAGAAAACTTTTGCATTGATAGAAAAGGGATCTAGTAAAACCTGAGATTATGCTCTGAAAGTACCTGTTTATTATAAGACAATATTAAGAAGGAATGCTAATAGAAACTAGTAAATATCTATTACACAGGGATTGGATATTCTCTGAACACTTCAGACATTAGCTTTTTTTTTTTAAACTGAGTCTTGGGATATTAGGTTATTTTGAAGTGACCTCTGTCACCCCGTTGATAAATGAGGTTGTTGCAGAAGGCCTGACTGCTTGGTAGAAACCCACTTCCTTCCTCCCTGCCCCATGTGTGTGTCTCTCCCATGCAGTGCATGCTTGTGCAAAATGAACTTTTATAGTGAAAAGATCCTCTTAAGGTTTCAGGACATGACTCAGATTTTATAGTTCTTTAATGTCCTTCCAATCAATCTAGCACAGTGCTAAATCTACCAGTGATTTTGAAATGTCTTTCAAAGTAAGAACCTAAGTACATATATTGAGAGAAATAAAATATCTCTATTTCTGAAAAAAAAAAAAATAAAGCCTTGACCTACTTGAATGCAATGATGTTAGGGTGCTTCAACTTCCTCAAGTGCTTGATATCCGTCTCATTCTGTTCTCTCACTTTCTTGATGGCCACTTCCTCTGCTCGGAATTTGCCCAAGAAGACAGCTCCTTGGGCTCCACTACCCAGCCACTGCAGCTCTGAGATCTCCTCAAATGGCACTTCCCAAGTATCTAGGCACACAAGTGAGAAACAGACTTGAAGAGATCTTGAAATTTGCTCAGGGACCATTCTATGAGGCCATTCTGAAGGTACCAACATCACCATCACTGGAACTCCTACCCTCTGACCCCACTGAAAGACAACTTTTCTATGCATCTTGGTATTTTATTTGTGTGTGTGTGTGTGTGTATTTTAAACCACTAAAATTGAGCAGATTAGAGATATCTTTCAAGCAAAGTATGTCCTAACACTTCTCCAACCCTACCTTCTTACCCTAAGCTTATAAGTTTGGTCAACTTTTCTATCTCTTTTTCTACCACAGGTCCTTGCTCATTGCCCATTATAGATGTGATTTTATTCCTCTTTAAAAATCCTTTCTAGTTTTTATGTTTACAGCTATGTAAAAGTTGTAGTGATATATACTATTTCATGTATTACAGATTCTTCATCTACTTACTGTTTTCATTATAAGTGAGGAGTTTACTAGTTTTGCTGATAGTAGCAATGTCTGAACCTGTTGGTTTCATCACAACTCTGCCAGCAGTATCATCAATTATTTTTTGTTCTAATCTAATTAGGTATAAAATAGTGTTTTTTATGAGTTTGAACTAGTTTAATTGTCAAATACAGACCATTTCTTCACATTTGTTTAATACACATATCTGCTTTGTATGAATTGTCCATTTATCTATCTGGATCCAGACAGGGTCATTCTAATAAATTTGAAGAAGTTCTCTAAATATTTTTTGATAAAAATGAAAAGAATATTTTTCATAAGCCTTTTTCTTCAATTTTATTTTTTTTCTTTTATAGTACTGGGGATTGAATCTCGGCCTTATGAGTAATAGGCAAGTGTTCTACCATTGATCTATATCCTGGTCCCTTTTTAAAAATTTTTAAAAATTTCAAGATAGGGTCTCACTAAGTTGCTGAGGCTGGCCTTGAATTTGTGATCCTCCTGCCTCAGCTTCCTGAGTAGCTGGAATTACAGGAAAGTGCTACCATACCCAGCTAATTTTACTGTATTTTAAACAAAATATTTCATTATAGTTTAGTATTTACTTTGTAATTTTTTCCATTGTAGAAAATGTAGTCTGTCTTCTAAAGCTATCTAGAGCTGATTTTTAAAAATTTAGCCTTTATATCCTTCTGCAGTTTATTTTGGAATGTGTTGTGAAGGCAAATATAAAGTAAATTTTATGGGTATTGCTATTTAGTAATTCCTAAATCATTCAATTAAGTAATTCATCCTTTCTCTTCATATTGTGTTATGATGCTTACATTATAATCACTATATTTTTTAAAATAATGCCTAGTATTTAGTATTTTTATAAAATGAATTATAAGTGAATTATTAAAATGAAAATGGCAAATATATTTGGCATTCGAATATCAACTGTTTATGGTATTATAATAAGGAATAAAATTCTCTTTTTCCAATGATAGCTCATGCCTGTGCTATTCAGCTATATTCAGTCAAGCCTTAATTACCCATGGAAAAAGAAAAGGGATAGCACTGGCCATTCAAGAACAAGAGTATAAAATAAAGAAAGCAATATTTCAACCATGTATCCATCAATCTTTTTGTTGGAATTAATTACCAGAAGTAAAACAATTAATGTGAATTTAGTCCTGTCTGCTTCATCTTTCAGTCCCTGTTGGTAACCAGGAGAAAGCCAAAGAATGGGAAAGTAGCAGGAAAGAGAAAGCAATAAGGACATATAAATTTGTATAGCTGGGTAACTGTCAGGCAAGATAATTAACCTCATTATAAGACAGAACTGGCTATATTCTCTCTAAAGTTAGTTCCAAGAATTTTTGCTGCTCTTATATCTATCCCATTTGTACCCTTTCCCAGCTTCTCTCTCACACTCTTTTTTTCTCTCTCTGATTGATTGATCACAATAACTACTAACTTATTTCCAATATCCATTGTGACTCATAAGACTGAGGAAAACCCTCACATCATCCACTGTTATAATTTGGGTGTGAGGTGTTCCCCAAAAGCTCATGTGTGAGACAAGAAGGGTCAAAGGAGAAATGATTGGGTTGTAAGAGTCTTAACCCAATCTGTGATTTGATCTCCTGATAGGATTAACTGAGTGGTAACTGAAGTGGTAGGGTGTGACTGGAGGAGGTGGGAATTGGGGAGTGGCTTTGGGTATATATTTGTATCTGGTTAGTGGAGTCTCTCTACTATCTGATCATGATGTGAGATTCTTTCCTTTGCCACCCTCTCCTGCCATGATGTTCAGCCTCACCTGGAGCCCTGAGGAATGGAGCCAGCCTTCTATGGACCAAGACCTCAGAAACCATCAGCACTCAAATAAACTCTTCCTCCTCTATAATTGTGTTGGTTGGGTCCTTTAGTTACAGCAGCGAAAAAGCTGACTAAAACACCTACTTTAAGGCAAAAGTTTTCTTTTGTTTATTTAGACGTGGCCATGATAATACCTGCTTCAGGATGGGAAACTATTTGTCCATAAAATATTTCAATAACACATACTACCTTACTTGGGTTTCACCATGAGGATACTTAAAAGGGAGATGAAGACATCATTAAAATTTTTAAAAATCTAGTGAAATTTCCTCTTAAATACCAAGAGTAGGGGGATACATCTGTTACATGTGTTATTCTGTGGTTGATTGCAAATGTAGGATTAAAGATTAGCTCCCTGATCTCAGAGCTGAGAAGGAAGCACTATATTCAGTTTCTGGCTGGTAAATCCCTCTTCAAGCCTACAGCAACACTAGCCCTTAGTGCCTAACTCTTTGCAATCTGCTGAGGAGCTGGGCATCTGCTGTACCATGTTGAGAATTAATGCTGACCAGGTCTGTTTCTTAATTTTTCCTGAAATAAGGTTTCCTGAAAGTCACATAATTGATTGGAACATAAAATTGAATTCAAGTTTGTAGAACTAAAAAAAAAAAAAAAAAAAAAAATTAAAAGGCTTCATTTAGCAGATGTACAGGATATGTTTGTTGCCCCCTTTTATGAGTCTGAACCTCAGTGATGTGTTTGGACACTGCGATGTTCAAATTATCACCAAAATAAGTACAAGACTGGACAAGTAAAAACCCTCAAAATCAAATATCGTTTTTTACATAAGTGGGTGTTAGTTTTTTATTAGGTTTTATGTCTAAGCAGAGAAAAGGGAACTTTTAAAAAATAATAAGTTAAATATGTTTATTAAGAATGGATTATGGACAGATGCAGATATAGATGAGTGGTAGGGTACTTGTCTTGCATGTGCAAGACCCTGGGTCTGATTTTGAGTACCACAAAAAAGAAAGGAAAGAAGGAAGGAAGGAAGGAAGAAAGTTAATTGTAGGATGAGAAAGAAAGAAAGGGTTTTAGGATGACAGGTAATTTTTATTTTCTTTTTTGTGTTTACCCTTATTTCCTTTTTTTTTTTGGACCCGGCATTGAACAGGGGTGCTTAGCCACTGAGCCATCTCCCTAGTCTTTTTTATTTTTCATTTTGAGAGAGGGCCTCACTAAATTGCTGAGGCTGGCTTTGAACTTGGGATAGCCTCTGGAGTCACTGAGATTACAAGTGTGTGCCACTGTGCCTGGCCCTTATTTCCAATTTTTAATCCATATTGCTATTTAGTACTGCTTAACACAGGACTCCTCAAACTTTGTGTGACAAGAAACAACTTTAATTTCCTTGGAACCTAAAAATCATGGAAGGCAGCTGAGAGTAGAATGTGTAGGGTATTAGTGTATGCATGAAAGAGAGACAGACAGACAGAATATGTATAACACAAAACTGATGAGGAATTTCTGCATGCAGCAGGAATGGATGCTGTGGTTGAAAAATCCTGAAAAGTACTTAGAACTGTTAGATTTACTAGTAAAAATCCCAATATACTTCTGGAGGATGGGTACAGAGAGAAAGTTGGTATTTGATTTTTTTGGTATTTTCCTATTTCGGAAATAGGAAACACAGATGCATGAGGAAAGGGACTATGGTGACTGATGTCAATAGATTCTTGTAGAAAAGCTGTCCATACTCTTGACTGAAAGATGAACAGACTGAAGGGTCACAGAGTTTGAAATTCAGTTATTTACTTGTAAGATAAATAAAACAATCTCAATTTTGGTCTATATTTTTTTCCTTCCAGAATTTTTTTTTTTTTTTTTTTTTTTGGCAGGGAGATATTGGGGATTGAACTCAGGGGCACTTGACCATTGAACAACATCCCCAGCCTCATTTTATGTTTTATTGAGAGACAGGATCTCACTGAGCTGCTTACTGTCTCACCCTTGATGAGGCAGGCTTTGAACTCACAATCCTCCTGCCTCAGCCTCCTGAGCTGCTGGGATTACAGGCATGCACCACCGCACCCAGCTCCTTCCAGAATTTCTTGATGCTAGCACTCAAGAAAAGAATCATTTAAATAAGGCCACAAGGACATGTATCAAAAACTTTAAAAATAACAAATCTGGGCTGGGTTTGTGGCTCAGTAGTAGAGTGCTTGTCTTGCAAGCATTGATCCTCAGCACCACGTAAATAAATAAAATAAAGGTATTGTGCACATCTACAACTAAAAAGAAATCTTTAAAAAAACAAAAAAAAATCTGTTGGACTCAATGATTGTTCATCTAGGAATTTATACTAAGAACGAAACAAAGATATATACAAAAATAAAGTGATAGACAAATATTCATTGCAATGTGACTTATGATCTCTAAAAATAAAAACAAATTCAGAGTTGAGCAATAGGAGATTCTTTAAATAAATGTTAGCACATTTGGACAATTTAATATTGGGTAGGCGTTAAAAATGATGCTTAAAATATATTTAAGAAATAGACACAATGTTCACAATATGAATGAAAAAATGCTACAAATAGTATGTCTCCATTTTTAAAAGTATATATACATGCACAAACAACATACATGCTGATTTTTTTTTTTTTTTTGCGGCACTGAGGATAGAACCCAAGGGCTTCGTTCATGCTAGACAAGTGCTGAGCCCAACATAACATATTCTTAAAACATTAATGGTAGTTATTCTCAAGAGAGTAAGGATCATAGATTATTTTAACATATTTTAGGGAAGTCACTTTTATTTTTCAAATTTCATACATATGTTGCTTTTGTTATCAGTAAAAAGTCCTTTTAGAGAATAAAGTTAGGTTATAAAGAACACGAGGACCACGTGTTCCCCCTACTTCAAAAGTATAATACTTGAATTCTAATATATGAATACACATGTTATACAATAATGGCAACTGAAAAATCACTATTTAAAAAACTGTGGGATCTAGACATATTCTTCTCCAGATTTGTTAGATATTTTGTTCTTTCCTCAAAATGTGAGCTTTCTATGCCTTTACTATAAAATAATAATTCCTTTTTACTGTAATCTAAGGTAGTCCTATGATCTTCAAGGACTTTACCATGTGACTTCTGCTTGGTAATGAATTAGCCCAATGACCATCAGACTGTTTTTTCTTTTCTTTTGAGATGAGGTCTTGCTATGTTGCCCAGTCTGTCTTTGAACTCCTGGACTCAAGTGATCCTTCCACCTAGTCTCCGAGTAGTTAAGATTAGAGACTCATGCCACTTTACCCATCAGACCTTTTTTTTTTAAAATTTTTTTTTTTAGTTGTAGATGGACACAATATCTTTATTTTTAATTAATTAATTAATTAATTTTTTAATGTGGTGCTGAGGATCAAACCCAGGGCCTCATGTGTGTGAGGCAACCTCTCTACCACTGAGCTCTAACCCCAGTCCGGCCATCAGACCTTTTGATTGTATAGGCTAACAGTAAAAAAAAAAAAAAAAAAAAAAAAATGCTTAAACATGCACCTACTATGTGATTTATTTAAAAATTGTATATCTACACAAATATATTATAATATCAAATATATCTGAAGGCATGAAAATAGAAATTTTAAAAGAGAGAAAAAGAGGAGTTACAATATTTTTTTCTTATAAACTCATGGATTGTGTTGTATGTTCTCTACTTTGGACACCACTAGACAGGATGACCATATAAGATGGGTTCCAACCAAAAGAGACACACCAAATGTGCATCTGGTCTATTTAGAAGGTCTGAAGGGAACTGACATGGGGTAATCATCTAACCTAGTTCTTTAACTGACCCACACATCAAAGGTCATCTAGTTTTTAATGTTGGAGGGAATGGTGCTGATGGTGCACTCATGCAAGAAGTCTTTGCCCCGCCCACACTGTCTTACCTTGCTGCTGTAATTTGTAATCGGTGGAGTACGCCTTCCCAATGATGTTCCACACAGGCCTTAGGCAGCCGAACAATCCTTCAAGAAACCCCCCACTGCCGCTGCCTGACCTGCTGAACTGAATCTTGATGTCTTCAGTTGCACCCGTGTTCTCCCCGTCCACGGTGTTGCTGTTCCCCTGAGACACAGCCATCTCTGATTCATCTTGTTCCCTTAGCTGAAGAACACTGTTCTCGAACTGGTCCCTGGAATCCTCACTCACGCTGGTCAATACTGTTGTGGTGACGGGGCTGTTCATGCTGTCGCTTGGCTCTGTTCGCACGACCCCCTTTTCCTGCTGGTCCTCAAGGAGCCTGGGTGGAGGGTGGTTCCCCATGGCTGCACGCTCATCCTGTAGTCCATTGAAGGTTTTGTTTTCACTAGAGGGGAAATGCGGAGAAGAGGAGCAGCTCAGGTGCTCCTGAGGGTTGGCCATCGTGCCATGAGTGTGACCAAGGTCCTGAGATGACACTCAGAGGATTATTAGAATAGAGGTCTGATGCACAAGAGGGCTCCCAAACCTGGGAAAACAAAAGCAGGGCCTGAGATCACTGTTTCTTTAGTGTCCTTACTACTACATCTGTTTATATAATAAAAACATTAAAATGATGAGGAGGATTAAATTGTGGTTTATTCTATTTGATGCAATACTGTTCACAATGAAAAATTATGTTGTGAAAGAATAATTATTAACATGGAAAATTGTTCATGACATATCATTTAAAAGGGTTGGAACTATATGTGTGTGTGTGTGTGTGTGTATATATATATATATATAAAATTGAAAAATTCATTTAAAAGGGTACACAAACACACCCACAAGAAAAAGACAAGAAGGATTCATCCAAAGAATTAACAATAGTTAATTGGTTAGACTTGGGAGCAGTTTAGAGTGTTGTGATTTTCAAGGTATTCCAAGAATTCTGTATTAATAACTATCATTCCCCCAACACCCCTCACATACTGGAGACTGAATCCAGGGACCCTCTATCACTGAGCTATACCGCCAGCCCCTGTTATTTTTTATTTTGAGGTAGGGTCTTGCTGAATTGCCCAGGCTGGCTTCAAACTTGTGATCTTCCTTCCTCAGCCTCCGGAGTTATTGGGATCATAGGCATGTGCCACCATACCTCGATCTGTTATCTTTTTAATCAGATAAAATGACTTCCTTTTCCACAAGGGAAATCAGTATATATGTACTTACATTATTATAATTTATGTTACTATAAGTTACAACTATTTTTTTTCTCCTTGTTTTTTTAAGCATTATCTTACTGGGGCACTGCTTTATTTTCTAAGACATTCATTAAGTCATGTAGACAAATATCTTCTGTGTATGACAAAACAACTTCCTGAGATATCAATGTTTTTTATTATACAGCACCAAATCTGGAGCAACACAACTGAGCCTCAGCTCTTCAAACGTGATCTTTAGTTCTGATCTGTACATGAGTAATATGGGGCTATCTAACCTTTCAAACAGATTTGTTCTAGATCAGCTAGCTCACGCAACATCATTCTTAAATTTGGTCAAAGCAGGATAAAACCCCAAAAGCACAGGAAACACATGAAAAACACACAATCAGGATTTAAACTAAAATATTTTGCACAGCTAAGGAAAAAAAATCAACAGAATGAAGAGACAACCTCCAGAATGAGAGAACATATTTGCAAATTATACATCTGATAAGGTGTTAATATCCATAATATATAAGAAACTCAACAGCATAAAAAGAAATAATATGATTTAATATGGGCAACAGACCCATAGACATTTTTCAAAAGAAGACATACAAGTGGGGCTGGGGATGTGGCTCAAGCGGTAATGCGCTCACCTGGCATGCATGGGGTGCTGGATTCAATCCTCAACCACATAAAAATAAAATAAAGATGTGCGTCCACCAAAAATTGAAAAATAAATATTAAAAAAATTCTCTCTCTCTCTCTCTCTCTCTCTCTCTCTCTCTCTCTCTCTCTCTCTCCTTTTAAAAAAGAGACATACAAGTGGCCAACAGGTATATGGAAAAATGTTTGACATAACTAATAATCAGGGAAGTGCGAATTAAAACCACAATGAGATATCACCTTACTCCCGTTAGAATGGCTATTCTTCAAAAGATAAGTGCTGGCAAGGATGTGGAAGAAAAAGTAACCCCTATAAACTGTTAGTGGAATGTAAATAAGAAGAGCCATTATGAAAAACAGTATAGCAGATTCTCCAAAATTTAAAATTAGAATTACTATATGGTCCAGCAATACCACTACTGGTTATTTATCCAGAGGAAATGAAAGCTATATTAAGGAATCTCTTGCACTCCCATTATCACTGCAGCACTATTAATAAGAAATGGAAACAACCAAAGTGTCCATTGATGGATGAATGAATAAAGAAAATATGGTACATTTGCACAATGGAATATTATTCAGCTATGAAAAAAGATTAAATCCTGTCATTTGTGACAACGTGGATGCAACTAGAGAATATTATGTTAAGTGATGATAAGTCAGGCACAGAAAAACAAGTGCCATATGAACTCACATGTGGCATCTAATATAGTTGATCTCATAGAAGTTGAAAATAGAATAGTTACCAGAGATTGAAGTTGAAAATATAATACTAGTTACCAGAGATTGGAACAAGTGCAGGGGAGGAACAATGGGGAAAGGTTGGTCAATAGGTTATTAAGTTACAGTTAGAAGGGAGAAATAAGTTCTGGTGTTCTATTGCACAGCAGGGTGACTATAAGTAATGATAATGGCTTTATTTTGAACAATCTAAAAGAAAGGATTTTAAATATTTTTCCACAAAAAAATTGATAAATGTTTGGGCAAACAGATAGGTTTACCCTGATTTGAGTGTTATACAATGTATATATGTATTAAAACATCACATGGTTCCCCATGGATATGTACAAAGTTTACATGTTAACTAAAAATAGATTTAAAATTTTCATGTGAGGGCCTGGGTCAATCTTCAGCTACACACACACACACACACACACACACACATATACACATGTGGTTTTTAATTAAAAAAATCATTCAAAGTATATTTTATGAAAAATTTACTTTTTTTGCATTTCCAAATGCTGGGATTATAGGTATGCACCACCATGCCCAGTACCATTATTAATTTTAATGATAAGTAAGACAGTGCTTTATAATTGACAGCACTGTTTGCACTTTTCAGTTATGTCCTGGTAAATCAACTCTCCAAAACAATAGGCATCTGATTTGTAGTGTTTGCTTATTTCCCCAGTATAAATACTCCCACCATAGCAGATTTAAGCTAATAGTGGTTTAATATCTTGCTTACAAAGTTTCTAAATATTTGACAATTGGCTCCTATAAACTGGCATATAAGCCAGCTCTATCACCATAATCCTTGTCATACTGACATTCACATTTTGCAAGAGAAGTAAGAAAATTTTATAAGGCAATATATTAAGTGGTGGAGCATGAATTAAAATCCATCTCAAAATTCAGGTTCCCAAATCCCCTTGCCTTATTTAAATAACATGATGGAACTTCTTATGATAATCCTTCACTTTATTAGAGTTCTTAATAAGTTAAAAAATGAGGTTGCCTGTAATCATTGGATATAAACATTTGATCACCTGTGTAAGAAACTCAGAGCATGGAATCATAAATCCTCATTTTTTCACAGAAGGAAACTAAGGCCTGGAGAGAGGTATATGCTAAATAAAGATCATAGAGCCAGCACTGAAAAATCAGATTATTTTTCCTGACCCCACTCTCTTCTGTACCATGCACTGTCTGGAAAACTTTTCTATCCTTTCAAAGTTCACAAACCACTTGAGGAGTTATTAATTACGTTAAAGGGATCATTCCCCTCCAGCCCATGATGAATGAACCATATTCTATTATACAGAACTGTGAGAGAAGGGAGACGATAATGAGGGCAGGAGGAGCTATCACAGGATAAATGAGAGAGGTAGGACTTGAGATGAACCTCTGGAGACCATATGTGATAAAGGGAAGGAAATCAGAGAGGAAGAAGCATTAGCAGAGGCAGGGAAGCAGGAATGACCAGAGCATGTGTGAGAGGGCAGATGATCCAGAAATAATGAAATAGCGACTAAGGTTGAGGAGCAGGGCAGAACAAAAGGAACCCCTGCCTCCACACATGGGCTCTGAGTTTTTGATCCGATGCAGGTGATTCTTCCTATTAAACACATTTAGAGAGAGATCACTTTAACTGGATGAGGTTAGGTTAAGAGGAATTTAAATTCTAGGGCATGGAGAAATCTAGGTGTTGGGAAGCTGCCTAGGAAAATAAGGTTGGAAGAAAAAGAAAAAAGAAACAAAAGTTGGAAGCCTTTTTACAGCAGGAGAGTTGGCTAACTGACCTCCATTCTCCCTACAGCCTCCTCCCCACTTGTTTCTTGGTGCTCATTTCTAAGCTTTGACATTACAGATCTCCTCGTTTTGTTTTCTTGCTGTCACCAGTCACAACCTTGGGCTGTCTCTTGTCTTTGACCATTCTGACCTTGCTCTGCCTCATCTCTTCTAAGACTGCTGACTTCATACTATCTGACTGGCCACTGCCTCAGCAGTTATTTCCAGTCTGCTTTGCCACCGGGACTCCTGCCTATCCTAGATAGGTCAGGACATACATTAGGCTATTGGCTTACATCAAATTGGAGAATCCTCAAATGTAGATGTGAATTTCAGTCAAATATCTATTTGTACAATTTATTTTTTAAAATCAAACTACAGGACTTCATATTAATTCCTGGTAAATTTCCATTTTTTTCTGTTTTTGAGTTTCTGCCTGATGACATCATATTGTAAGGAGTACATACACTTTTGTTTCATAATCTCTTCTCATTTCTAGGAGGGTAAGGCATGTGTGTTTGGGTGTTTGTTAAGCAAAGAGAAACAAATATCGAGATACCATGACCACTGATGACAGAAACAATAGTAATTCAGAGTGTTATTCTAGGCCTGGGGTGTGGCTCTGTGGTCCATGCTTCCCTATTCAAGAGGCCCAGGGTTTAATCCCCAGCACCACAAAAACAAACAAATAAAAAACCCAGAGCTATTCTAGATGTTTTAAAGCTACTCCCAAACACAAGCACCCAGAACATCCCAGAACATCCCTGCGCCTCTCCACAGAGCAGTAGAGATTGCTACTATTGGGATCCAGCACTCCTCTGGGTGGGCAGAGGTTAGGTCCATCTCAAGGTGTGTGTAAAGATGCGCAGCCAGATAGGCTTTCCTCATGTTATTCATTTCCTCATGATATTCACCAGGAATATCAAGTCCAACGTGAACCAAGAAAGGCAGAAAATTGAGAGGCACAAGAACAAAGGGAAAGAAAAATCATCACCATGACTATATTCAAATATGATCAGAACTGACTCTACATTTAAGAAGAGTGTAGGAGGATAAAAATATCTAAATTTTACCTGTGTTTGTATGTACACCCACACGCTGCCACTGCTCAGTGAAGGAACTGGCAAGTGGAAGCGGAGGGAATACAGGAGGCCCGAATCAGGCTGCCTTTTGCTCTCTTAGCTCCTCTCTCCCTGACCCAGTTTGGTTCAGATACCCTCAGGGCAACTGACCATTCTTCTTTGAATTCATGAGTGTTATGGTTTGGCTATGAGGTGTCTCCCCACAGCTCTTGTGTGAGTGAAGGAATATGAGAGCTGTAGCCTCAGCAGTCCATCCAGGTTTGAAGAGACTAACTGGGGGTGACTGCCGGCAGGCATGTGTGGTTTGAGGAGGTGGGTCACTGGGGGCATGTCCTGGAGGAGTGCATCTGCCCATGACCCACCCCCTTCTCCGTTTTGTTTTCTCTCTCCCCCTCCTTCCCAGCTGACACCAGGTGAGCAGTTTTTCTCTGCCTCCACCCTTTGGCCAGGATGTTCTGCCTCAACTTAGGCCAACGAGGTTGGCCAATCATGGACCAGATCTCTGAAATTCTGAGCCAAAATATACCTTCCCTTCACTAAGTTGTTCTTATCATGCCTTTTGGTCCCAGTGATACAAAGCTGACTAACAAAATGAGAAATCAATGCTAGTAGTTACTGGAAGGAAAGGAAATGAGGCAAGATTTTGAAATACTGAGAGTTAAATGGAAAAAAAAATAAGGACTGTCAGAGAGGTAAAGGGCAAGGTTAGAATGTCACCTTTCTCAGAAGGACTTGCTATGAGAAGCCCATTGATGAATCAAGGTGATACTTCTGCTGCTACCCTTGTGACAGGTTCTGGGTCTACCGGGAGCACAAAGTGAAGCTCCGTATCTTCCCTCGAGGCACACTTCCTCTGCCCTTCGAATTTCTTGGCCCCAAGAGGAGGAAGTGGTTTATGCAAAATTAGTAGGCAAGGGTTGGAGACAGCAGCAGCTGTGCATTTGGCAGAGCCCTGCCAATTTCTGGAAATTACCTTGGCTTTGTGCCATGATCCCAGGACGCAGCACAGAAAAAGGAATGGATGGGGCAATCTGTACACATGGCCCTCAAAGTCTCAGGTTTTATTATACATATTTCCCCATGTTGCTAATTGAAGATAATGGTCAGAATTTGAATTTTATATCATAAATAAGAGTAAATCAAATATTTTGGAAAGTTGAACACCACAAATACAGTCTTCAGTGTGACTAAATTTTAAATTAAGCATTATTTTTATGAGATGTAGTGACTGGTGATGAACTTTTCCCAGCTGATCTTCTCTTGGTCTTACCTATTTCTTAGATAAATGTACTATTGCCATCTTAACTTTCTGGTCACTTCTCTAAAATTCATATACCAGACTTGAGAGGATAAAGGGAATTTCTGCTATAAGGGGTAATCAATCCCATTTTAAAACTGGGATGAAGTTATTTATTTATAGTAATAACAACAAAAAAATGATCTTTCTAGCATAGAAGTTTGTCACCCAGATCTTGGTTTGAACTTTAAAAAGTTATATAGCTTTTTCAAATGGAGTTATACAATGTAACTATGAAATTTCAAATCAGATAAATAGAATGGCCTACAATTGTGCCTTTACCCCACTTGCTCTCTTAACAGAACCATATGTTAAACTCCTTTTTGAAAGGGCAATGATAACTAACTTCACATCAACCAAATCCACTGATCTACTATCTCATTCCATCTTCTTAATAATGCTATATTCAATAATCAGGAATCCAAAAATATTGATTCATTGCTTTCCATGTGTTTATATTTTTGGTAAAGTCTATGAATGCTTAATAATATCAATGTACAAATGGTCTCTAACTTACAATGTCTTAGCTTGCTTATTTTTTTCTATAATATTGCAAAAGCAATACACATTCAGTAGATATTGTATTTTGAATTTTGATCTTTTTCTGGACTAGTGATATGTGGTATGACATTCTCTCAAGATGCTGGGCAGCCTCAGCAAACTGCAGATCCCAATCAACCATGTGACCATAAGTTATGATGTTTGTCAGGTTAGGTATATTAAATGCACTTTGATACTTCAGGAGGTTTATAGGGATATAACCCTATAGTGAATTGAGGAGCATCTGTACGTTGGAGTCAGCAAAAAATAAAAATTACAAAAGGACAAATCCTTCATGGTGATGGATTACTTCTGCATATCAGATCTATAACTGTGATTGAAGTTAAAATAAATTTACAGTAGATTTTTTGTTAAAACTAGGAATTTATCCCAGAGATGCTGTACCTCTGAGCTATATTCCCAGCTGTTTTTTAATTTTATTTTGAGACAGGGTATCACTAAGTTGCTGAGGTTGGCCTTGAACTTGTATATGGTAATTTCTTTTTCATCCACATTTTTTTTTATTGGTGCATTATAGTTGTACATAATGGTGGGATTTGTTGTTACATATTAGTACATGTGTACAATATAACAATATAATTTGGCCAGTATTATAGTTGGTTTAAAATGAATAAGATGCTTTATTTTCAGAGCTATAGTCTGTAAATTCATCAAAATACAGAAATGTCTATCAATCCCCTGGGTTCAATCCCCAGTACTACACACACACACACAAACAAACAAACAAACAACAACAACAAAAAAAAAACAAAGCAAAACAAAACAACAGCAACAAAAAACTTCAACAGTGGTTCTGCATATGTCCCTAAAATTTCTATAATTAGCATGCATTATTTGTTTAATCAGAAATTTCAATCCAAATTTTTGTTGCTTTAAACATTTAAATTAATAAGCCAACTTTTCTACATTTGCAGAAATGAAAAATGATATGACATTAAGAACATTGTCAGGAAATCATTGTCAGTATATGCTGTCAACAGGTTTTAGAATAATTATAAATTCAAAACAAAAAATGAATTAAAACAGATGATAATAAGGAAATAAAAGTTCACAGCTCCTCTTTGTGTTTACCTTTTCTAGTGAGAATCATATTCAAAATATAAAAGGTAGAGCAATCATGACTAAAAGAATTGAAATTCAAAAGGGTGATGACATAATAAGAACATATGATTAATTCCAAGTCCTAAGGTCCAAATTAATTACATGTTAAGGCACTAAAACTCCTGCATTTAGGATCCACTAAATAACCTTTTATAAAGAATTACCTTTGGTAGCTGTGAGCAAGATAGTTATTCATGCAAAAGCAGAAGGTAGAGAAATACTCTAATTTAAAAAAAAGGAGTAATAAATATATAGAACTATGAACTTGGGTTGCACTTTGACAAAAGCATCAAGTATACATTAAATAATAAATTCTAGTTCCTTTCTTTTCATTTCCTGTTATTTTATGACTTTTCCCTTTTTTATGGAATTCTATGAGAGTTATAGAATTATAAATAGTTTAGGACAACAAGGATTGAAATAACAATTGAAATTATTTAAACATTATTTTTCAAAATTAAAAGTATTTTTAAAATTTCAGGCTAAATGAACATTTTAATTTTGTTTTGCAATCAATAAAATATATTCAGACCCATGTACCTCATCTTGACAGCCATATTGTAAGGGCATAAGAGGGAAGGCACCAGAGGAAGATAAATGTGGATTGAAATCCTAATCATTAACTTGACCTTAACTCTCTTGTCTAAACTTCAATTTTGCAATCCATAACAAGTGATAAGCACAGAATCCACCTCAGAGAGTAGGAGATAATACTGGATGATTATAGGAGATAATACTGTACCACACCTGGTATAGAGTGAATCTTCAATATGTTAGTCATCTAAGTCTTTAACAGAAAAGCTAGAATAAACCAATACATGTCAGCATGTTCAACATATATGTGACATCAAGGGGAATAAAAAGAAGGGCCAGGAAAGACAAGAGTTTCTTAAAGAAAGTAAAAAGATGAGAGAACAAAGGAGGGGGATAGATCAATACATAGATTGAGCTTGTAATATTCATTTAAAATTATAAATGAGAACACAAAAAAATCAATAAGCAGTTAGATACAAGGTCAAAAAGGCAAAAATAATATGAACAGAAGAGAGAAACCTCAAATATATGCAACTTCTTTTTCATATTGAATTTCCTTTGTCTTTAATTATAGAAATTATTTTTACATTGCAGGCTTTAATAAATTGCAAAAAAGAAGAAAAACTCAATACAACTGCAATATTTGAAAGAATATTTACACTGTACAGTTCTGTTATTTAGGAGGAGAAAAAATTAAATCCCATGTTTTTAACATTGCTATATTAAACTAGGAGATGATTTTATCGATTTAAAAAAATATCTCTAGGAAAACACCACTTATGCTTTAAACAAAAGAGCAATGTGAACAAACGAGAATAATTTCAGAGTTGTGTCCTCAGGGGTGATTTTGGAATTTTTTCCCTAGAGATCTGCAGGTTTCTGCACCATGCTATCAACGCATGAAGCCTGCCTGCCTTCTGGACACAGCCATCTTCTACGCTTGTGTCACCACCTTCCTGGCAGTGTTACTCTGTCTTCTGGCAGCTTACTTTTACTTTTCTGAAGAAGACCCTCAAGAAAAAGTCTAAGTTTTCTGTGGCTCTAGGCCTACAGAATTCTGTATAATAGCAACTCCTTCCAAGTTAGAAAAATCTTTTTAAAAATATCCTTAGGCGACAAATTTATCATTGTTGTAAAATGTGTGAATTCTAAATTCAAACTTCCTGGGCCCTCATACTGATTCTGTCACAGGCAAGTTACTTAGCTTGGTTTGTTTCCTTATAGCGTTGTAACAAGCATTAAGTGAGATAATACTTACAGATTATTTAACCTATTACCACTATAGAGCAAGCACTCAATAAAATTTGCTACTTATATTTTAATTAATAAACATTTGATTCTAAAATGAGAACGTATATGCTTTACTATAATCTATATAATTAAAAGAATAGCTCAAATGAGAACATAAATTTTAAAATAGGGCTGGCGATGCAGCTCAAGCGGTAGCGCGCTTGCCTGGCATGCGTGCGGCCTGGGTTCGATCCTCAGCGCCACATACAAACAAAGATGTTGTGTCTGCCAAGAACTAAAAAATAAATATTAAAATTCTCTCTCTCTTTAAAAAAATAAATAAATAAATAAATTTTAAAATAGATTTGTCCTTCGTCATTTTAGGGATATGACTATGGAAAAATAGCAATCTTATAGTGGCCCCAAAGAATGGTTATTTCCTTTTTTTTTTTTTTTTTAATGAAAAGACCATTTACCTCCAAGCAGTTAAGAAATAAGAAATGAAGGATTCAGTGTCACTATTCCACTACTCTCTGGCCCTAGGCTCTCAGACCATTCTGACTTTTCTAATAGTCTCTATGTCTTATCTAGTTTGAAAAAAATAATAATAATTTGAAGAATATAGATGTTGAAAGAATAGGTAATCTCCCTAACTGGGAAATAGTAGAAGTAGGCACGTTAGTAATTTGATGATGAAAATAAGAACCTATTTAATAATTACTTCTAATAAATGTCACATTAATATATAACTATAATTACTTATTAGGTCACATATTTCTCTCTTTGTAGATGAGGTGTGTTGCTAAAGAATCTAATTACAGAATAATTCATATTCCAAATATCCTAGGGATTAAACTGAAGGAAACTTTTGAACTTCACATAATCATTTTTCTGAAGTCTTGTCGAATGCTGTCTATATGATGCATGAGCATGAGAAGTAGGTGCTGTCACTTAAGTTACTGTATGAGTCCAGGTCCTGGAAATAAACAGATGCCACACTCAAATGGGACAAAGGAGAATTTAATAAAATAAGAGACTACTTACAAAGGAGTGGGCAGGAAAAGCAACAGGGATGGCGCTGTGCCCTATGCGCCCCAGAGCTAACAACAACCAGGATGCTGTTAACCAGGCAAGGGAAAGAATGATTGCCTAGCTACAGAAGGCCATTCAACAAGAACTATGGCCTTTGGTAGAGTATTGAAACCAAAGTGTGATGACCTGAGAAAGAGGGAGCCAGAGAAATTAATATTGAATCCTAACTTCACGTTCCTCTTGTCCTTTGAGATCCTGCAGGTGCTTCCCATTAGTTGAACAATGGTCCCATTAGAACCAGAGGGCAAAGAAGCGCACTGAGGCACTCCACGTGTGTCAGCCTCCAGAGGCACAGAACAGGGTGCATGAGAAGGACAGAATAAAGTGGAATCTATCTTAAGTATCACATCAGTGGAGAGAGCCTGCTGCTAAAGGCAGAGATGTCCTGGCCAAAGCTGGAAATGCAACTTGTAGAGCTGAGTCCCTGCTACAGGAGGTCTGCCTCTGGCTTTCGGACTTTCTGGTTTGGTGAGAAAACTGTAACTCTGGTGTCAGTCAAAGTTACTGTATATAGATACTGGCTACCACTGAATAATTTGTTCTTCCTGCCTGGGCTGAAGTCTGAGGAATCTTTTCCCCTCTAAATACAGGAATTACAATTTATTACATTTGGGTCATTCATGTGTCTCAATACCATGTAGTATGCTGAAAAAGCATTTTTATCAATGAAACCTAAATGATATTCATATTATGATTAAATATTTATAGTGGAAACAGCTTGCTACACAGGGGTTCTGAAAAATGGGGACAACTTTCCTCAAAGGCTTTGTGTATTAAATGAGATCATAGACATGAAAGTGCTTTTCAAGCTATTAAGTGGCATTCTGATGTGAGCTGTTGTTATTAAAATAGATGCTGGCTCTAGGGAGGTGACAGCGAATGTGCTGCTTATCAAGAACTGGCTAGCTTTGCTGTTGGAACTTTATGACTCTGAGAAAGTGACAGAGGAACGAAAAACTTTAAAAATGAAATTATATTATGAAAGTTCTCATTTCCCAAAAATTTCCTTGTCAGTGTTTGGATTGTTTAGTTGAACAGTAAAATATAACTGAAATAGGAATATGAATAAAACACATTCTGCACGTGTTTTATACTTTATTACATCATTGCCAGTTTGACATATAGAGTTACTGAACAGGGTTGGTAACAGACTTCAATGAAATATTTGGAAGTTCTCTCAAAACTACGTTCTACACACTGTTCCTAGTCCTACATGTACTTGGCAGGCAAAGTGCCATCAGGGTCCTTCTGCCATCCTTTCATAGCTTCTGGTTTTGCATAAGAATGCTAGAATTATAGATTGTTCAGATTGGAAAAGGAGCAGTGAATGGGCCATGACTTCTTATTTTTCAGGAGAAACTTCTAATTCTCATAAATTGGTGAGTTTACTAGAGAATCAAGTATCAACCTTGGGATCTTTTGCTTCTTTTTTTCTTCCCTATTCAGCCCCAGCACTTAGTAAAGGACCAGAGATAACATCATAAATTCACTTTTTGGTTAACAGAACTTTACATAAACACATAGCAATGTGATAAACAATATATTGACAACAGCTAAATTTACGGAGATTATGTGTCACCCCTGCCCTAACACTTTCCGTATGTTAACTTCTCCAACCCTGACATTAACCCTTTGAGAAAGGTATAGTTATTACCCCTGGTAACAACTAATGAAAAAACTGGAGCATGGAGAAAATTTAAATAACTCACTGGCAGCTACTAAGTGGTGAATATAGGAGTTGAACCCAGTTCTACTCAAGCTCCAGAGCCTGACCCAAGCCCAAGCCTAAACCCGAGCCCTTAACCACATTCTACTATCAAAACGATAAAGGATTCCACTAAGAAAGGTCTTAGTCAGAAAAATATGGAGTTGACTCACATCTGACCTTAAGACAAGATTTTAATTAGGATGAAAGCAAGTGGGTTATTTTAAAATATGCTCATTCTAGAATGTGTGAGGGGTCTATGGATTGAACCTAGGTCCTCATGCATAGTAAGTTGGCAAGTGCTCTACACTAAGCTACATCCCCAACTTTTTTTTCACATTTTTATTTTGATAAAAGATCTTGCTAAGTTGCCTACTGTGATCCTCCTACCTCCTTCCCAAATAGCTGGAATCACAGGTGTGATTCATTCTGTTTTGATGTTAAGTCTCTATACCTATTCTGTCCAATGTAGTAGCTTCTAGTCATACATGACTATTTAACTTAAAGTTAAAATGAAATAAAATTAACTAGTGCAACTGAGAAGCTGAATTTTTAAATTTAAAGTGCTTAGTAACAGGACTGGGGTTGTGGCTTAGTGGTAGAGTGCTTGCCTAGCACGCACGAAGCACTGAGTTTGATTCTCAGCACCACATATAAATAAATTAATAAAATAAAGATCCATCAACATCCTAAAAAAAATTTTAAAAATAAAATAAAGTGCTTAGTAGCTACATGTGGCTAGTGGTAATACTTTTGGACAATACAAAATAGAACATCATCACAGAAAATTCTATTGATCAGCGCTGCTCAAATGCACTGTATTCATATTAGCTAATGTATTTGTTGTGAGGATTAATCAGGACTTTTGCTTACTTTTGTACACAGGGATTGCTAATGCCTATAACTTCACTAACTACTTTAGAATAACAGGTTTTCAACTAAAGTTTAGTAATACAGTACTTGGAAGTGATTTAAGTATGGGTACATTCTAAAAAAGGTTTATTTGGATCAAATTAAAAGAGAGATGTTTTTGCTTGTTTGTTAGGATTTTCCAAGAGTTCACAGCCAGGTATCTAAAGTGATCAAAAGAGCCAGAGGAATAATTTTCAAATGTCTGAATGGGTTCAACAGTCATTTGTGAAAATTTTTAAATTGAAATTGGATTACTGGTACCATCATTCCTTGAAGTTCCTCATTACAGGACTAGTGTAGGTCAAAGGCAGAAAACTAGGGGAGGGCTAGTGAAGGGAAAGGCTGATAGGATCTGAGGTTTTTACCAAATCACAAGCAGCTCATGTCACTTCTCAGAGAAGACTATATTACAGATATTCAGGTTAAAAGCTCCAGGTAGAGTAAAACACTCTAGACTAAATCCAATGTCAAATTAAATACAGAAGTAATTAAAATTAGTGAGAGATCCTATTGTTTTTGACTTTTACATTTCTCCTCATTTAACATTGCCTTTGCTCACATAAGTATTTCTGAGTTTTAATTTTTTTAAGTAATGATTCAATCTAGATGATATCCTAGAAAACATATGATAGAACACTTTGAACTTTACTAAAAATAGAAATTTGAAATTGGCAAAGATCAATAATTTTTCACTTATCCCGTGTCATGGTTTTGAAATGTACATTTGACATTGTGCTAGAGATAATCCATATCTATTATTTAATTATTCATTGGGGTAGTTTCCATTTCAACTCCCAATATATAGCTGAAATTTGCAGACTTCTAGAGGATCTTTGATAAGTTCCATCTGTCCAAAATGAGTATGACAAGGAAGAACATCAATAAGTATTAAATATTTATTCTAAGTGTTAAAACAATAATAAAGATATAAAATAGTTCTAGTGGAAAGAATAATAAGAATAATAATCTATGCGACAGCAAACAGTATGTAGTTCCTCAATACAAAGACTAAAATTAGAGGACAAAATTTAAAAATATCTAGCTGCTTCCCTTATTGAAATTACAATTCAAATCATTACAAGTGCACTTTTTAATATAAGTGTTCCAAAAGTCACCTATGAACTTTTTTTTTAAAAGTCAACATTTAAACATTACCAATAGAACTCACTATTTGAAATAACATTGGAAAATCTATTTGCAAAGTGGAGAGTCATTCTAAAATGCTAACGATTGCTTTATTGTTGCACTTGTTTGGTTAATTTTATTTTCTTCTGTTTTAGTGTCTGGTTATCAGTTGATTTATTAGTCACTGACTCTCAGAGAGCTTGGTAAATCTGCCTGAGTAGTTAGTGTTTGTCATGGTCTGGGAAATCAGATAACCAAACCTGTTAGAACTGTGTGTAAAATAATAGGAATGCACAAAGGCTTGAAAGCTCTTCTTATAAGTAAACTGTGAGTTTCAGTTTGTTTTGTTTCCTAAGAGTCAGGGTCTCGCCATGTTGCCCTGGCAGGCATCAAACTCCTGGGCTCAAGTGATCCTCCTACCTCAGCATCCCCAGTGACTGAGACTGTGTGCTTATGCCACTGTGCCCAAGTAATTAAACTATTAAGTTTTTATGCATAAACTTCACCTGGACTCTGTAACATCAATTCTAGCAATGTGAGAACACTTTTTTCCCTTTATTTTCTGTTTTTTACTGGTATTCTAAATAACTGATTGCAAATTCCTGTGTATATACCTAGCTGTTCTTAAAACAGCATTATCTACAATTTCAACATCTTGTAAACTGAGAATGAGAAAAGATAAAACTCTACTTCAAGAAGCTAGGAAATGTCAGTGATCCTGTTAGCCTAATACTTTGCTTCTGACAACAGCTTTGAATGGGACATATTTTTTGTGATATCTACTGCCAAAAGGAATCAGTATAACACAAATATCACTTGCTTCCCTTAGTAGTCCATTAAAGAATCATATTCACATGTTGAACTTATTTTATATTAAACCTCCCTGCCTTTATTTTATCACTAACACTTAAAATTATAAATGGTCCCCAGATACAGGAGTCGTGCTTGTAATCCTGGCTACTTGGGTGCCTGAGGCAAGGGGATGGATACAAATTAGAGTCCATCCTGGGTAACTTAGTGAGATCTAGTCTGAAAATAAAAAAATATAAAGGGCTGGGAATATAGTTCAGTGGTAGAGACTGAACTATAGTTCAGGATTCCATTCAGAGTACTGAAAAAAAAATATGTGTGTGTGTGTGTGTGTGTGTATGTGATCTCTTCAACAAGAATGTTTTTTTCTCACTAGATGAGATATTTATTCAGGGTAGAGACTATCTTACTACTGTTTTCTCCAGAATCTTCCATGGAATCAGGCATTAATATAAAGGTCCTATGAATTAATGAATTACGGTTTAACAAAATGTCTTTCCAAAATTTAAAAGTAATATTTAAAAAAAATTGTTGCAAAATTCTTTCATGTTTTCTCCTTGAAGTCTAGAATTCCAAAATTTGTGCACAATGATTTTTATAAATGCCAATATTCTCCTCTCAACATTGATAAGTCTTAAAACTTCTGGCCTGCAATCCAAAGACAGGGCACTCTCAGTTGCCCTTTGCCTGATCAATCTCCAACTCTAGTCCATCTTTCTGTAAGGTGACCACCAGAATTATGCTCCAAATGCCACTGCTCCCTGGTTGTGGATTAAGGTGGGGATACTGTTTTCTATTTTACTGCTAGACCCTTTCTGATGATTCCCAGCATGGTTAGTGAGTTAGTCAAAAGAGTATATTGAGAAAATTTTGTCAGTATTATCTACCATTCCTTCAGGTTCCTTCCAGGGCTGTAATAAATCAGACTGTAATGAAAAATCCAGCATATTATAAATAGTTGCTTTCCCCATGGCCATTACATTGTGTTTATGATGTACTATAATTGGAAGGAATGTAAGTTTTCAAGTTAGCAAGAACATATTTGATTCCTGGCTCTGCCACTTATCAGATGTGAAGTCTCCAACAAGTTACATAAAAATACTGAACACTAGTGAGCTTGTCACCTTTTTTGTTGCTGTAACCAAAATACCCAATAAGAACAATTTAGAGGAGAAAAAGTTTATTTTGGCTCACAGTTTCAGAGGTTCAATCCATGATTGGCTGACTCCACTGTTCTGGGCTCAAGGTGAGGCACAGCATCATGGCCAAGGGCACAGAAGAAGAAAGCTATCAGCTCATAGTGTCTATGAAGCAGAGAGAGAAAGAGCGGGCCAAGGAGAACAAGATACAAACCTCAGGGGCACATCCCCTCCTCCAGTCATGCCCCATGGACCCAGAGTCACTACACAGCACAGTGATCCTTTCAAATTAGGATGGATGGATTATATGTAGCTTTAATGATCTAATCATCTCACTTCTGAATATTCTTACTTTAACATGGGAATTTTACGGGGGATACCTCATATTCAAATCCTAACAACTACTTGCCTCACATATACACAAGAGATAATAAACTTACTTTTGGGGGTTGTTGTAGATTCAAATCAAACTCATAGGCATTTTATTGAATGCTTACTATAAAGAAAACCATAAAATCTTCAAATGTTTTCTGTTGTCTTGGCATTTCTCACCTGAAATAAGTTTAATTTCAATGGCAAAGCTGGAATTTTCACATTACACTCCCACTTTCTGATATTTTTCCCTAAAACTATGAAATAAGATTTCTAATTAAATATGGCAGATTGAACATAAACATTTCATCTCTGCCTGCCCCAACACCAAACTCCATGCAGATGAAAGCAAGGTAAACTAAAAAAAGATCATGCAATAACATGGGTGAATCTCAAAAGAGTCTAAGAGAAAATCTAAAAATGGCAAACGCAAAAGGCTACTGCATGAGTTCATCTACAGGAAACCCATTTATGAAAAAGATAAAATCACAAGGTCAGAAAGCAGACTCATGGTTAGTGGCACAAAGGAGAGAAGAAGGGACTGACTGGAGCTTTTCTCCCCCCAACTCCAATGTTGACACCAGCGAAAGGCTCTCTGAAGCTCAAGTCCCCCAAGTGTCCTAACTAAGGGCAAAATCAGCAGAAAACAATGGGATTCCAATGATGTGGGTACTTTTCCTGAGTTTACTAGGATGCCTTTGTCCAAGTTCATTCAGTTGTGTTTGTTGTAACAAACTTTGTTGAAATGCAATCACATTGTTTTACAGTTCTAACTTTCTATTTATGTGTATAATATCATTAATTTGGTATTTAGAATCATTTAACACACTTTGAGATAGAACTATCTCGAGTATATCTAAATGCAAATTAAAAATCATGGGTCTAGAGAATAAAATGAGGTAAGAATTTAGTACAGTCAAGGTTACATGTCTTAAGAATTGGAAAGTCTGGGCTGGGGTTGTGGCTTAGTGGTAGAGCATTTGCCTAGCACGTGAGAGGCCCTAGGTATAATCCCCAGCACCACATAAAAAAAAAATTAATTAATTAAATAAAGGTATTGTATCCAACTACAACTAAAAAATAAAGTCATCCTTACAGATTCCCACTCTAGATGGAATCAGATCTGGGTTAAGGGCCAAGATCCAGGGTCTGATGCTGGCAAACAAAAACAAAAACAAAAACAACCAGATATTACTCATATCCAGAGACGTCACAAACAAATACATAATCAGCTCATGAAGCCTTTCTCTGGCTTAGCAAAGCAAATCAAATGAGAGAGCCCTTCCCATGATATCTTTAGGAGCTCACCTGTCTTCTTATAATTTCTTTTCCTTTCCTGGAATGCTTTTAATATCAACTTTTAGACTTATTTTTCTTGATGAAAGTTTTGTGGGAACATAGCCCACATCTCTTTTGGGATGCTCCTTTCCCACCCTATGATTTCTAACTTTTACCTGAAGGATTTTTCTCAGAGATCTTTTTTTACTTGCTTAGCAGAAAAACAAGTAGGTTCATTAATGAGTATTGCAATGGGGCATCCAGGCAACCTCACTAGACTAAAAGGAATTGAGCATCCAAATATGAAAATTAGCCAAGCATTATGGCACATGCCTGTAGTCTCAGCTACTGTGAGGCTAAGGCAGGGATTGCTTCAGCCCCCAAGTTTGAGATCAGCCTAGATGATATAGCAAGAACCTCACCTCAGAAAGTAGAAGAAGAGGAAGGGGGGGGGGGAGGAGGAGGAGGAAGAAGAGAAAAAAATAATAAAAGCAAAATGAATCATTATTAAAAACCCATGAGATCATAAAATCCTTATATCTAGTCTATTAAAAGGCCTCTTCTCATCTTTACTAAAATGACAAAAAGACTAGGATGGTTTATGTCTTGAACCAAAAACTTGGAAATTAACCAACCTACAATACCTTGGGCAATCCAGTCTTTGAGATTAATGGCTTTTCCCTTTATCCTACATATGTCTAATCCCACTGGAAAAAATTAGAAGGCAAGTTTGGCTACGATCACAGAAAAGCTCAAGGAATAGTCTGATTATTTTTAAATCCCAGTAGATTCAGATTCTGATTTATCCTCTCTTTCTTTCCTTACAACTACAAGGGAATCAAGAAAAGACTCAAATGTCACAGTAGCTAGGATTTAGTCTGAGAGTTTAAGTAGTAGAATAGAAATGCATTTGGCATACGTCTAAATACGCCTTACATGTTACTGGCTTTATTTCAAGCCTTTTCTTGACATGGCAGGATAATTTAATTAAGGAAGGTGCTACAAAAAGAAAAGTTGAGAACAAAATTGCTAGCTAGAAATGGCTAAATTGAGAGTCAAATGGTACCCTGGGCTTCCTGTTTTTCTGACTTCAAACCCTTTTGAGTAATTCTTCCTGGCTTCTCTGGGGCCTCCTACTATTGATATCCTTCTGCTATTGGGCTCTCACTGCTCTTACTCCTAGAGTAACAACAGTGTATAATTCTAGGGAGCTTCAATCCCACTGTCAGGTCTGCTTTTTAAATTTCCCTTTTGCACAAATGATTCTTTAAATCAAAAACATTTCCAACAAGATCAACTGATATCAACTGACTATTTCACCTTAGGGGATTACAACCCAGAATTTTAAACACACAAAAAAATCCCGTAAAGGGACTATAGGAGTCCTTCCAATTCCCTCCTTCAGTAAACATGTATCGAACATGAGCCAGACATTGGGTTACAATGCCATTGATAATGGACTAGACAGTCCTACTCCATGGAGTGTCAGATGGGCAAGTAAACCAGTAACCACCACGTAGGCAGAACAGAGCCTACAAGTGCAGTTTGAGCCATGAAGCAGCAGAGGAAGCAGCAATTAACTCTGAGAATATGAAAAAGCAAAGTTTCACAGAGGAAGAGATTTTTGAGCAATCAAGTGGGGTCTTGATGGAAGAGTAAACACACCAGCAGGGAAAGGGTGGAGAGTGGGAAGACATGGGGATGCGATTTGAAAGAAGGCATACATTCTTGCCTTCACTGCAGAAAGAAATGAATGGAGGCAAGAAAATAAATGGCATTTTCCAAAAACAGCAAACAGTTTGGAATAGTTAGAACATAAGGTTCATGGAGAGCAGTGTTCAGCACTGCTATAACTATAGGGTGGTGTCACATCATGAAAGGTTTTGAGTGCTGGACTTACTATGGGTTTCTTTTCTCTGATCAAAAGTATATGGCTTCATAAAAACATATTCAGTATGTGTGCAATGATCAGAAAGCTGTTGTTCAGGATGGTAATAACTGGAATGAGTAAAATGTGTAGTTTCTGAATCCATGCTATTATATTAAATAATGCATACACAGTTTACATCTTATTAGCAAAGCAGTATTTTAAGGGGCATAAAATTGAGGCAGTATTTTCCTTAAGTTATTCATTGGCACTGACACATTCTTCAGAGCTACTTCTCAAAATCCAACAGTAGCAAGGTAAGAAAAAAAGCATGCTGGTATTGAACAAAAAAAGAGTTATGACACAGGAAGGGTTCCATGTCCTAAGATGTACTCTAATGAGAACACCATCTAAGACCTGACAATAATTTTATATATTGACAATAGGACTGGCTACAAAATTTGTAAGGCCAGTAAAAAATGAAAATGAAAGACCCTTTATTCAAGGACTACTAAGAATTTCAACATGGAGACAACAGAGCATTAAACCAAGTGCAAGGCTCTGTACCACTGCACAGGCCACACAATGAAGCTGGCCTGATTGCCAACCTTGTTTGTTAATTTTATTTAGTGGTACTAGTGACTGAACCTAGGGCCTTGCAGATGCTAGGCAGGTGCTCTGCCACTGAGCTATATCCCTATCCCTTCTTATTCTTATTTTGAAACAGGGTCTCACTAAATTGCCCAGGCTGGCCTTGGGCTTGCAATCTGCCTGCCACAGCCTCCCAAGTGACTGGGATTATAGGTGTGCTTCACTACATCTAGCTGCAAACCCTAACTTTAAAAAAAAGTTTATTTTTTAGTTGTAATTGGACACAATACCTTTATTTTATTTATTTATGCGGTGCTGAGGATTGAACCTAGGGCCTCACATTAGCACTTTACTGCTGAGTCACAACCCCAGCCCAAACCCTAATTTTTAATGGTTATCTATGCAATTTCCACAGCCTGGCAAATGTAAAGCAGCTCTCAAATCAAGTGGAAGGCTTTGCGACAAATTTATACCCTGCCTGGAACCTATCATCACCACTGTTTTCCTCCTTGGCTTCATTGGTAGTGGTGACTGACCAGAGCCCTTCCTAGAAAGTGCTGACCCCTTCACCTATTCTTATAACACCGTTCCTCTGTACCCTGAAGACCCAGTATTGAATCGAAACGATGCATTATTTAGGGCTGCTTATTATTGATAAGGAGTGTAAATACGGCTGCTACTGCTGCTGCTGATGGTGATGACTTGGGCAGTGGCAGATTCTCTGTGCTGAGTGCCTAGACACTATGCTTCATATTTACAGTCCCCAAAATGATCAGTGAATAATCTAATTCTTATTTGATTCCTAGTTCTTTACATTTTAATTCTATTCCTTGGCACTTTCCTCAAAGGAAAACATATTCTCCAAAGGAAAAGGAAAGGAAGGAGGAAGAGAGCTCAGGTTGAATAATTTTACTACTTGTTAATAAAGTTGGTTAAAAAAAAACTGTTAATGACTTTTTTTTCCCTTTGTGCTGGGGATTAAACCCAGGGCCACATGCATGCTAAGCACAAGCTGTATGTACCACTAAGATGTACCCCAAGCCCCCTGTTAATTACTTTTAAAAAGAGATTTGGGGACTGGAATATAACCCAATGGTAGAGAGCTTGTCTAACGAGCTTGAGGCCCTGGGTTTAATTCCTAGTATCACAAAAACAAAAACATTTTTAAATAAAAAAAATTTGAAACAATCAGTTAATTATAGCTTCTGTATTATTTGTCCATTTCATTTATTCTCCTGACATTTGATGGATATATCAGCCACTAGGTTTATCTATAAGTTGGTCATTTTAGGTAAAAAAAAAAAAATCATACAGGGAAGACACTACCTTATTTTTGTTTTTGCTTCCAGCTTTACTGAGTTATAAATAACAAATAAAAATTATTTACATTTACAGTCAGAAATAAATTGGCAAATAAAAACCATATAGCTTGATGTTTAGATATACATATGCATTTGAAATGATTCCATGATCAAGCCAATTAACATATCCAACATCTCACCATGCCTTTTTGAATTGAATTAGTACAATATAAACAGAGCCTTAATTGCCAAAGGAAAATACTAAAAGAGAGCATTTACTGTAGTTATAAATTCTACTCAACCAATTAATAAGTATGCATGCCATATTTACAAGGCCCAAGTTTTCATAATTGTGAGGGTACTATCACCATTGAAGAACTTCAGATAAGTCTGCCCTGTGGCCCAAAGTTAAAATCAAGGAGATGGATACAGTATTTGGTTCACAGTGGGGTTAATTCATTTAGACTTCACCAATTTTAGAATAGTAGCAGATCTAAAGTCAGATCATCTCAACTGATCCAAATTAAATGCTTTTGATTAAATTACTCCTATTTGCTTTGGCTAGATGGGAATTATTTCAGTCTACTAGCAATTTCCAAAGCCTTGTATGTATAGCTGAAGTTGGCACATAGTTTTCCTTTATATCCATTCTGCTGTTTTATTTTTTTACTTGGGAAGACTATATATCACTATGCTCTGAATATGAGAATGAGGGAGGTTTTCTTTTTACTTGCATAAAATATATCTAGTACCTCAGGATATTTTGCCTCCTGAGCCACAGCTTAACAGCATTAGCAAAAGCAGTTCAGCCAGAGGGGAATTGAACAGCAGCTGAGTCAGTCTAATAATTTACACTGGGGAAAGCCCTTGGAATTCAGAGGCGCTTTGCCCAGCTGGAGAGACAAATCTAATCTCAGCTAATGATGTTCCTCCCTCTCTTTCCTATCAGGTCTGGGCTTTTTACACATGCGCACATAATTATATATGCACACTCAGAGTCCAATGAAGCCAAACAACACAGCACTCAGGATTAAATTACACAGTAAGACTTCCAGGCATCATCTGGCCTCTGCATCCTGTCTAATAAATGCTGTCCATTTCACATTATTAAAGATTTTTTAAGATTTCAAAGACATATACACCAAAATACAAAAATTCAAATATGAAAATATTATGAGACTGACTATAATAGGCTTGGTTTCTTACATAGATTTAAATTTTCAAAAATACACGCTGGAAGACTTAGTTCTATAGAATGTGAAATATCAGTAGAATAGGTAAAGAGGTAAGGAAAAATATGAAGAAAATGTTTTGTTTTTAAAAAACAAGATAATGTATATAATAATCGGTAGTTAAAAAGAAAAACACTTTGTATGCTAGCAACTTTTAAAAATGGTTCACAAATTTGGACCAGAGCTTTCTGTGGATCTAAGTAAAAAGAGACACAATTAATTTATCAAGTAACATAAAAACATATGAATTGTTCAAGAGAGGCAGTTTCTACAGGTAATATGACCTGAGAGGCCTTACTTTCATTCATATCCCCCAAATGAAGAAGATAAAAGAGCCTCAATTATACCCCCAGAGCAAATGTGGTGTCATCTTTCCTAAGACAGTTTTAAGAGTACCTCTTCATGCAAGATGATATTTCCAAAATTCTAGAAAAGCATCACTTACAGTAAAATATTCTGAGTCAACAGTTCTTCGAAAGTCTCTTTTAATCCAGAAGGGCACAGGCTACCTTTCCTTCAGGAAATCTTCCTTGAACATTATTCATCACACTCAAGCTTTCAAAAATATTGAGCAGCTCAAAATTATAGGCTATGTTTTCTGGCAAGAACCTGTAATGCAAATATCCTGGGTTCCCATGTAGGGGACAGACCCATAAGCTTTAACAATCAACTAAGAAGAAAGAGCTGAAACCCTTCTACGAAAATGTAGGAAGTGGACCAGGATTTGTACCTCAGTTTTTCATTTCCACATGGATGTATGCCAAGAAAAAAAAATCTGACTATGTGATTGCTTACTTTTTTATTATGTTGCATAATGTTATTCCTATTCTGATGAAAATTTACCTTTAAAAATATTTTCACAAGTTTAAATATTTTTATACAGAGTCCTTTGCAAATAGCCTCAATTATTTTAAAAAGAGGAGCAATTTAATAGTTAATACCTCTGCTAGTTTACTGAAGTAAACAGGAGTAGTGGGATAGGGAGTCACCATCTGGGTCCATAAATTATAATCTTGCTACATGGTAATGGATGGAAGGCTGATTCATGAAGCTCCCCTAGGAGATTCCATCTATCAGTGCAACCATCCATAGAAGGGCCTGAAGAAAAGGGCAGCTCTGAGTCTAGACAAGAAACTGCTATAGTGGCAGGATACAGCACTGCCAGATTTTCAAAGCACTTCTTGACACTCATCTATTCCTATACAAATTCCTGAATTTGGGATATTATAAAGAAATTTTTCACATTTTAAATATAGTCAATTAAGATGGGTACAGCAGCACAGTTGTAATCCAGAGACTTGGGAGGCTGAGATAGGAGAGGCCAGCCTGGGCAACTCAGCAAGACCCCACCTCTAAATAAAATTATAAAGGTCTGAGGATATAGCTCAGTGATAGAGCATCCCTGGATTCAATCCCCAGTACTGAGAAGATTATACACACACACACACACACACATTTCCAATTAGAGGGAAGTTTAGAATTCAAAGAACTCTGGGAAAATAAAAGTTCTCAAATGAAAGAGAGCAAAAAAAAGGTTTAGGGCTGTCTCATCTATTTTTGATCAGCTTCAAATATCTCTTGAAAAGAACAGCTTTATTATGTACATAAAATGAAAAGTACTAATAAAAAGTTAACCTAGCAAAAAGCTATACAATTTTTGCACGAATGTTCATGTGTAAACTTGTATAGGCCTCAAACAAGGAGCTCTAGTATCTGATAAATTTCTTAACTAAGAGTTTATCTGCTTTGGACTATTGTGCCCAAATATGATTTTTTTTTTTTTTTGGTACTGGGGATTGAATCCAGGGACTCTCAATCACTGAGCCACATCCCCAGCCTCCCTTTTTTTTTAAAAAAAGTAAATATTTATTTTTTAGTTGTACACAATACCTTTATTTTGTTTTTTTTATTTTTATGTGGTGCTGAGGGTTGAACCCAGGGCTAGGTGAGTGCTCTACTTCTGAGCCACAATCCCAGCACCCCCCAGCCCTTTTTAATATTTTATTTAGAGATAGGGTCTTGTTGAATTGCTCAGGGCCTTGATAGGTTGCTGAGGCTGCTTTGAACTTCTGATCCTTCTTTTTACCTGCCTATCCCATCTTTTAGAGGTATCAGATTTGGCCAGGTGGCGCACCTGGCCAAATCTGATACCTCTAAAAGATGGGATAGGCAGGTAAAAAGAAAAAAAGCCAAGCACAGTGATGCAGCCTATAACCCCAGCTACTCAGAAAACTGAGGAAGGAGGACAGCAAATTCAAGGCCAACTTAGTGAGAACCTGTCTAAAAATAAAAATAAAAATGGGCTAGGATATGGCTCAGAGGCAGAATGTTCCTCGGTTCAATCCCAATCTCTTAATACCACACACACACACACACACACACACACACACACACACAAGACAATAAAAAGGAAATAGTAAGAGTACAGAAAATTGAGTTTATCCAAATCATCAGAAAATTACAAGTTGAGAGAAAACTCAGCCTTGAGGGGCACCAGAGATCATTTTTAGGAAAAGAATACAATTAGAAGTGGTATGGTACTGTTTGGGGAATGCCGCCTAAACACTTAAAGTTTAGATTCATTGTGTTTTCTAAAACATTTAAGGGCTTTTACAGATGTCGCCATATCAGTTCTTGCCACAGCCCTCTGATTTTACTCCTCAGATTTTACACTGGAATTACAAGACCACACCATAAAACTCCCTTTTCTGTAAGGAAAGTGGTGACTATCACAGATTTTCTATTCATTCATTCACTGGTTTGTGAATCACCTATGGTGCCGGCATTACCATAAAAATGATGCCAAGATAAACACACAGTGGACCCCTACTCTAGAGGAGTCTCCTAGAGGAGAAACCTGCGAATAAATAAATAATTGCTATATAATACAAGAAGCTCTCTAAGAGAGATGGGTCCAAGCTTTTGAGGTACAAAGAAGGGGAAATTGCCATCCAGGATGAACAGGGAACATCAGTCAGAGGGACAGGCAAGCATGGAGGTGTGAAAGGAATCACAAGGTTATTTGGGGAGAGAAGAAACACCAGCAGGACTGGTGAGAGGTGATGAAAGATGTAGAAGACACGACTGGAAAGGTGGACTAGAGGACTTTTTTCCTCCTATGAGCAGGTAACTATAAACAGGTAAAGGGAGGAGACATGATTAGATTTGAAAGATGTTCTGCTTAAGGGTAGTAGATGGAGGGAGAGAGGATGGAGTGTGGAAATCAAGTTGCTTCAGAGGGAATGGAAAGAATATGAGGGCTATTTAGAAGACAGAATTGGCAGATTATATGGACTGGTTGGATGTGATGGTTAGAGAGGGTTTTCAGGCATTGAGGACTAGATGCTAACACTAGAAAATCCAGAAGAGGTGCCAGTACAGAATGTCAGTGAGCAGGTAATAAGTTAGAGTTTATACTTTGACATATACTATCAGAAAAGGCAGTTGGAAACTATCAGGAAGTTGCTAAACTGAAACTGGGACAAAGAACTATAAATATTGTTGGAAAGACAAATACAAGGGGAAAGTTTCATATAACATACTCAGGTCAGGAGACATGAATTTTATGGGCTCATTTATCCATAGCTTGGTGATCAGTGTAATTTCTTTCTCTGGGGTAATTTTATCATTTCCCTTGTTTCTTTTTCCTCCTCTCCTTAACATTGACACACACAAATAATCTCCTTCCCTTTTCTCAGCCCAACAATATTCCTTTCTTGGAAACTCTCTGTTAGCCATAACCCATTCTTTGGTCTCAATAAATCACTGATGACTAAAACATGCAAACAATGAACATGGATAACAAACTCTTCTAATTGTAAAAGGCAAAATCCATATTCCCATTAGCTTTACAGTTATCCTTCAGTATCCATGGGAAATTTGTTGAGGGATCCCACACAAATATAAAATTCCATGAATGTGGATTTGTAAAATGACATAATATTTGCATATAACCTATGCCACCTTCCCATATATTAAATCACCCTTAGATTATGATACCCAATGCAGTGTAAGTATAAATTGCTATACTGTACTATTTGGGAAAGAATGCCAAGAAAAAATCTGTATATGTTCGGTACAGATGAGACCATTGTAGGCCTAACTACATTTTTGATTGCTGTTGGTTGAATCCATAGGTACAGAGAACCCACAGATTCGAAAGGCCAGCTGGATATACTCTTGTTGTTTTACTGCTTTGTTTATGCTTTAAGCCTCCTGAATGGAAGGCATGGCCATCTCTGAGTTCTAATGACAATCAATAATTAGGACTGTCTAAAGTGGGCATTGCTGCTTGAAGGCATTTCAGAGCAGTACTTTTCCACAAATATCAGAATATACGTGCATTGACCCTAAGAGAAAATGATTCTGACTCCATATAATCTGTAAAGGGGAAAAAAAGATGACTGTAGAAGTGTAAGAAGGAAGTCAGTACCACAATTCAACAAATCTCTCCCAAGTGCTTGCCACATGCTAGGTACTGTGCTTTTTAGAAGCTATATGGGGATGTTATGGTATAAAGATAGCATCCTGTTTATTTTTTTTGTATGCCTGACATATTTCATAATTAAAAAAGCAAGCAAGCAAAAAAGAAATGGTCTCTGCTCTTCAGAACTCAAGTCTATCCTAGTAGAGAGATAGCAGTATCTAGAAGGGAAGACAGCTGCCAACATTCGTTCTAAATGAAGGCAGAGCTTATAATAGAGGTACAAAGTACAGTGAGATAAAGCAAGAAAAAGATTAATCTTTCTGCCTTTGAGGAGCAAGAGGCTGGCCATCTGTCTTCACAGGGATACAAACTCAAAAGTTTGAAATCTGGGTGGGGGGTGTCTTTCTTACTGATATATCTGATAAAGCTTAAATGAATATTTTTATATCACTAACTAAAAAGATATTAAAGCTAGCTGACACTCAAATGTGCCACCAGGTCATCTTTTTTAAGGCTCTTGGTTATTTCTCGGAACAGACAGCATCATTCTCAGTTCTTTACCTCACACCATTTCTACTGCTCCTCCTCCTAATCCTCTCAGGTCTATCCAAATACCTCAAAGCCCTCTCAGGGTCTTCTCTCACATCCAATCAATGTCTACTCTCCCCATTACGGTCCCCACCCCCATTTCGGGTGATCTTAAAGCCTCCAGCAGGTAATTTCAGAGAACAAAAAGGTCGCAGATTCCCTCTAAGTGCAGTCTTTCCAGGTGGCAGGGGAGGCCAGGCAACCTCACAAAGTCTCCCTGGCATATGGGCAGGCTCTCCTCCAGTCTCATTCACGTTGCCACTGACAGGCCTGGGACCAATGCCATGCCACAACCCTCATGTCAGGCAGAGAAATGTGATTTGCATTTTTTTCCTGGCCACTTGACTTCTTAGATATTTATAAGGATAAGTATCAGACTGATGACTTCTTTCTCCCTTATACCTTTTAAAGAAAAGCGAAGAAGAAAACAGTCCTGTTGGAAGCAGGAAGTTTCTCAGGAAGCTTTAAAGAGCTCTTTGAACCCTAACAGGAAAGATTTCGATTTTTCTTCATTGAAATCAAAATAAGTTTATCTACAGTGTAACATAAATACTTGCTATGCTAAAATATGCTGTATACTAAAGCATTTATATGCTGCATAACAGAATTTAATACTATTCAACATTTATGACTTCAGCAATTTTGCAGTTTAATGATTTGGAAAGAAATTTCCACAAATCAGGAGTCCCAGCTGTGTCAATAAATTGTTAGGCCTTGGGCAAGTTACTTAACCTCTCTAGGCTTCAATTTCCTCATCTGATAACTGAAGGAATTGAATTAGAACGGTCCTGAAGGTTTTTAAAGTAATTTTAAAAAATTCTGTGAATATAAGAAATCAAAACAATCCAACAATGGAATAGAATATCTCACAACTGCTAATCTCCCTGTCACTGGAAATTCAATGGTAGGACACATCCATCATAAAAATTGTACAAAAGACCCTTATTTTGGTAAAGAGGATTTACCCAAATGACTTTTACAGTGTCTTTCAAATAAGATTCTCTCATCTTTCTAATTAGTTCTGAAGAATGTAAAACAACTAAAGAATGAAATTAATTTAGTAGTAAAAGTGAGGGAGGAAATGCCCTCCTCTAGGTACAGTAAATGTTTGAAGTTATGTTAACAGAACAATGACAGGTATAGCAAGGCACTGTGTGGCTAATGGGGACTGTTTGCCTTGGGCCTGGTTACTAGGAGGTGTAAATAACTCTGCAAACACTGCACCCAGCAATGAAAAGATCTACATGCCTCCAGTCATTCGAAACTGAGCACCTAGAGTTTAATCACACAAACCCTCTGATCACCAGTCAGAAAATTAAGGCAGAGAGGGAAGAGGATCATAATCAACTCTCTTTTTGTTTGGATTATATAGAAGCTCCCTACATCAGGTGTGCACCACTGGTTTATGTCCTTGGGACATATATCAAAATGATGGCAAATAATACTAATTACTGTTATCTTACATTTGTAATATTGAGTTGGGTTTCCAGAGTAATTTCATATATTTTCATTTCATTTAAGCCACATAACATCCATGTGAGGTGGATAGATGGGTATTATTTTTCCTTTTTTGAGGAAAACTGTGGCTTAGTGAGGTTTAGTAAGGTACCCTTTCCTCAAAGATAAACAGTTTAAATCCTAATATTTCACTTTTGACTCCTTTAAATGCCTTTGTCACAAGAGGTCTGGAAGAATATATTTATCTGTTTATGATTTCGGTATATTTATGTGTATTCAGGAAATAGCAGAGGAATAAAATATTGATATAGAATTTCAGGAAGTACGCTTTTAAAAAAAGGAAACCAACAGCAATCATGAAGTAATATTTTTAAAAGCTGAATTAAAATACACATTAAATTAGTAATGGTTGTTGCATCTGAGAAATAAAAAGGAGGACAAAACAAACTACAACAAACCCAGCCCAATTTAAGTTACAATCTAACAATGCCATTTTGGAAGCATGTAATAGTAAGGCTTAGAATACTGGAAAGAAAAAAAAGCCAATATAATAGGAAAAGAAGAAGAAAATACTTAAAATAAGGGATAAATATACCAAGAAACAAGAATCTTTCTACAGAAATTATATTGAAAAGCTAAATCTAGCCTGATTCAGAATTAAGCAAAAGCAGTAACAACTAAATATAGCCCACGTTCAAATAGAGGAATATTTTAGTATAAAGTGCACACGATAAAGCTTTATAGCTTAGGGGAAAAAAATGCCAATACCTGATAAGGTACCTATTATGCTTAAACTTTTTATATACATCACCTCATTTAATCTTTATATCTTTTGGGGGTTGGATACTGAGGACTGAGCCTAGGGGCACTTGACCACTAAACCACATTCCCAGCCCTATTTTATATTTTATTTAGAAACAGGGTCTCACTGAGTTGCTTAGCACCTGGCTTTTGCTGAGGCTGGCTTTGAACTAGTGATCCTCCTGCTTCAGCCTCCCAAGCCACAGGGATTATAGGCATGTGACACCATGCCAGGCTAACCTTTTTATCCTAATGGAGGTCAGTAGTATCATTTTATAGATGAGGGAAACAAAGTACAGAGAGGTTAAATAACTTGTCCAAGGTTACATAATTAGAAGATGGTTTATTAGGTTCATTTGATTTCAAACTAGTTTCTTCTAGAAAGTTAACTCTCTTTAGAAAGAGTAGATTTTGCAGTTATATTTAGTTTTTGGCAACATGAGAAACCAAAATAAATAAATAAATATTTATAAAGTCACTCCTAATAATCGTATGGCTGACAATGCATGAGATGTTGTAATTTAACTTATTAATCCTAGTGACATGAGCCTTAGTCATAAGAGTTAGGTTTGAATCCTGAAATTCTTATGTAAGAAGGGATAAGTTCTCAAACTCTTTAGGCCAATGTCCAATAGACTAGTCTTCCATTTTTTATATTTATGAAATATAACTCCTGGATGTTATGCTAAGCTCCTCAGGAATAGAAAGATGTTCAAGGCATAGTTCTCTGCCCTCAGAGGTTATTTTTATTAAATTAATTTAGTTAAATGGAAATCATTTTTTACAGGTAGGCCCAAATCTTCATCGTGTTGGCTTAGGATCTGACTTCCTGTACAAGATTCCTAAAGCACTAGAAGTAAAATCAAGAATCAATAAATGGGATGGATTCAAACTAAAAAGCTTCTTCTCAGCAAAGGAAACAATAATGTGATAAGAGCGCCTACAGAATGGGAAAAAATCTTTACCACATGCACCTCAGACAGAGCACTAACTTCCAGGATATATAAAGAACTCAAAAAACTTAACACCAAAAACCCAAATAACCCAATCAACAAATGGGCTAAGGAACTGAACAGACACTTTACAGAAGAAACAACTGCTCAACAAACATGAAAAAATGTTCATCATCTGTAGCAATTAGAGAAATGCAAATCAAAAGTACTCTAAGATTTCATGTCACTCCAGTCAGAAGAGCAATTATCAAGAATACAAAGCAATAATAAGTGTTGGCAAGAATGTGGGGGAAAAGGTACACTCACACATTGTTGGTGGGACTGTAAATTGGTGCAACCACTATGGAAAACAGTATAGAGATTTCAGAAAACTGGGAATGGAACAACCATTTGACCCAGTTATCCCACTCTTTGGTTTATACCCCAAAGACTTAAAATCAGCATTTTACAGTAAAGCAGCCACATCAATGTTTATAGCAGCTCAATTCACAATAGCTAAACTATGGAACCAACCTAGATGCCCTCAACAATTGAATGGATAAAGAAAATGTGGTACATATACACAATGGAACTCAGACTTAAAGAAGAATGAAATTATGGCATTTGCAGGTAAATGGATGGAATTAGAGAATATCTTGCTAAGTGAAATAAGCCAATCCTGAAGAAACAAAAGCTGAATGTTTTCTCAGATAAGCGGATGCTGATCCATAGTGGAGTGGGCCAGGTGGAGGGGATAGGAAGAATGAAGAAACTTTGGTTTGTGTAGAGGGAAGTGAGGGGAAGGGTGGGGTTGTGGGGATGGGAAGGTCGGTAGAAAGAGACAGACATTATTACCCTATACACATGGTTGACTGCACTTCTGGAGTGACTCTGCACCATGGACAGCCAGAGGAATGAGAAGTTGTGCTCCATTTGTGTACTATATGTCAAAATGCATCCTACTGTAAAACTAATTAATTAATTAAAAAGAATTACATTCTCAATCAACATCATCCTTTTAGGTTTCCACTCTGCTATAGTTTGGCTCTTAACTGTCTCTCAAAGGCCCATGTATTAAAGGCTTGGTCCCCAATTTGTGCACTCCTGGGAGATGATAGAACCTTGAAAAGATGAAGCTTCTTGGGAAGAAGTTAGGTCCTTGGGGTGTGCCCTTCAGAGAGATATGGGGACCCTGGCCCTTTTCTCTTTCTTTTGCTTCCCTGTCATGAAGTAAATGGTCTTCCTCATCCACATGCTCCTGCCATGATGTACCATGTTGCTACAGGCCCAAAGCAATGGGTCATATTGGTTATGGACCTAATGCTCCAAAATTGTGAGCCAAAATAAACCTTTTATCTGTATAAATTGATTATCTCAGGTATGTGTTCCAATAACAGAAAGCTGACTAACACATACTGTATGCAAGAAGATAACCACTAAAGACAAATGCCCAGAGGGACACAGGATAAATAAACTGTTGTAAAGGAGAGGCCCCTGACACCTATGAATCAGAGCAATACTAGAATAATTCTTCAAACGTTTCAGCCAGCTAATCCCACTTCCATCACATTCCTGTTTTTTTTTTTGCTGTTGCCTAAGATGTAAGCTCCTCTGGTTTACAGTCTCATCCCTATACTTCTCTGTGCATCCTCTTCCCTGACCCCACCTCCCTAGCTCCTCTCCCCTCAAAATTTTGCCATTGTATTCTCTTGCTCCATCTTCAATATCTTGGCTAAATGTTGCCTTAACCTCCTTGAATATATAATCACATTTGGATTTTCTCTCTTTTTTCTACCCTGGTCACCATCAGCACACTTAATTAATCACCAAAATCTTGTGGTTATTTTCTTGAAGGGAATAGATAATGAAATGAGCAAAAATACTATTATGTAGTCTATGTGGGGCACCATGTCTAGTTCATCCTTGATTCTAAGATATTTACAACTCTAAAGATTATAGTAAATAGATTGAAATGCAGCTGATCTTTGCAATATAAATGCAAATGAACTGTGTAGGGTGAAATGTAAATGATTATTGCCCTTTGGATATTAACCAGTTTTACCCCTAATTGTACACTCTTTTTCAACGTTTTGGCATTCCTGATTGGATTGCCTATATATGTGTAGGTTTGAATTTTTCTTATAACATCTTACTATTTCCCTTATTAATATATGAGTTAAGTAATCTCTTTGACACTGCTATTGTTTGAGTGTCATATATTGGAAGTTTTGGCTCCAGTGTGGCAGCCCTGAGGTGACAGAATCTTTAAAAGCTGGTACCTAGTGGAAGGTAATTAGATCATGAGGGTACCATTCTTAGAAGGAATTAATGCTGGTCTTGTAGGACTGGATTAGTTCCTGAGAGAATGGGTTGTTATAAAAGAACAAGCTTGACCTCTTCATGATCTCTTGCTTCCTTCCTTGCCATGTGATTGCTCTTGCATGTACTCCTATCATGTGATGCCATCTACCATGAAGTCCTCATCAGAATTGAGTGCGATACTCTTTAATTTCTAGTACTCAGAGTTAAATAAATCCTTTTTCTTTATAAAGTACCTACCCTCAACTGTTTTGTTATTGCAACACAAAACAGGCTAATACAGACACGTTCATTTTAAATGGGCATGAATCCTTATTTTGCTCTTTAAAAAATTATCCTTTAAAATTCTAAATGTCTCTTGAATTTATGTACCTTTTTACATCCTAATAACTCTTTTCAGCACAAATCATTATATTATCAGTCTCCTAACTGCATCCTTTTCTCTAGTCTCTCTATCCTATTTCATTTTCTCCTTAGAGTGCTTTTTCTAGTGTGTAATTCTGAACACACCATCCAACTTTGTAAAATCTCCTGCTCCTAGGATAAAGTGCAACCCTCTAGGCATATTTGGCTTCTCTTGACTCATGCTTGATATTGCCCTGCAATTCACCAGTCAGACTCATTTCAGTTCCCCAAATTCACTGCTTTCTCTGTTCCCTCCGGAATTGATCACTTGCAGTCCACTTTGCAAGCAAAAAAACCCTATGATTCTCAGCACTTAATTCTTGCTTATTCTTTATGGTTCATCTATATTACCACTGGATCTCTCATGCCTGTGTTAGATTCTTTCCTTATGTCCTCCTCAATCCGCCTGTACTTGTACCACTTTACCCTCCTTCCAAAGAACACATATTAAACTACATTATAATTGCTCTTTAATGATCTCCCCTCCTAGTCTGTAAGCTCTGTGAGGGCAGGTCTTCAGCAGCTGTATAATTTAGGGTAAGTCCTTGAACTCCTTAAGGTATAATCCAATAAATAATAAATTTAATACTTTATTTTTATGTCCAAACCTGCCATTGCTCAGCACTGTATCCCCCGTTCATGACACAGCATTCAGCACTCATTCAAAAACATATTCAGAAAGCTGAGTTCTCCACAGGGTTCCAGGATAACAGAAATTTTCCCATAAAATTTCTTCTCAGCTGGGTGTGATGGTACATGCTTACAGTCCCACTACCAGGAGGCTGAAGTGGGAGGAGTTTGGGGCAGGCCTGGGCAAGAGAGCAAGACCCCATCTCAAAAAAAAAAAAAATCTTAAGAACCATGACTCATATCATGCACCCCAATTTTTCCCCTTCAAAAAATAAAAAAAAAGTACAAATTATACTCAAATAGAATGTGCTTCAGCTTGTTTAGGTTTTTATTTTATAGAGTTACAGTAAAATATAGAACCCCTCTGCTTTTTAATTGTAAACAGTTCCATAAAATGGCCATTCCTAAGAGAGATGAAAGAGGGTTTTGTTTTACTTTATAACAGGGGAAAGAGAAGAGAAGCAGAAAAAAGCATGAGAAAGGGAAAGGAAGGCTAGAATTAAGTGAAATAGCCACAGTACATGTGATGGGGGTCTGTTGCTTATCCTTTAAAAAATATATATTCTACTGAATTCCTCTTAAATTGACCCAAGCAATATTATGAGTTTTAGGATAATTGTTGAAATAGTAACTTAGAAATAAGGTACAGAAGCAGAACATTATACATTTATGTTGTTTAAATGCTATAGTATTTTACATTCATTAAACAAATAACTGATATTTCTTTAGGTTTTGAAGAACTCAAAAACCTAATATCAAAACAAACAAACAAACAAACAAATCTACAAATAACCCAATCAATAAATGTGCAAAGTAACTAAACAGACATTTCTCAAAAGAAGAAACAAAAATGGCCAAAAATATATAATTTATTCTTAACAAACAAAATCCATCTTTATTATTTGAACTTAAGAAGGAAATTCTAGCACAATGTACAATGTGGGTGAAGTTTGAGTACATTATGCTTAGTGAAATAAGCCAGTCACAAAAGGAAAAATAGTGTATGATTTCCCTTATATAAAGTACTTAGAGTAGTCACACTCATAAAGACAGAGAGTAGAATGGTGATTGCCGGGGTCTCTGGGGTGACAGAAATGAGGAGTTAGTGTTTAATTGCTATGAAAATATTCTGACAATGGATGCTGGTGATGGTTACCCAATGACATGAATATACTTAACACCAATGAGCTGCACATTTAACAATAAGGTTGTAACTGTTATATATTATTTAATCATAATTTTAAAAAAGGAAAGTGTGACAAATCTTGTCTTTTGCCTCGAAATTATAGTAACTGGCAGCTACTAACAGAAACCCTGGACAGATTAGGTGCTATTGATTCAGGGGGAAGACAGGAAAGGATTCTAAATGTAAAGTGATTTAGAAGAAACTCATCAGATAAAGTTAAAGGTTGAAAGCATAAGAAAAAAAAAGCTGCTGTGTTTAGTAACAATGAAATGTTTTCTTAAGATTGTGTTTAAGACCCTTGTACTTGTGTAGTCTTTTAGAGAAATGTTTTCTCTGGGAAGTTTTACTCATAGCCCAAGGAGGGAAGCATTTCAGTGACATGGAGAGATGGGACCTTGGAGCCAGACTGTCTGAAACTGAATGTTGGCTCCACCTTGATGAATGTACCTTCATTATGTTGTTTTCCACTAGAAACTAGGAGCAACGGTAACAGCACCTTGCTTGCCGAGTTGGCATAAGGTTTAAATATGTAAAGCACCGTGAACAGCACATGGCATACAGTGAATACAGTGCAGATTTAGCTGCTGTCCTTGCTCTTTACACTCTGGGGATTCCTGTGAAACGCTGTGAACTTTTAGGGGGGTTGTGTGCTCAGATTGATTTAATAATAATATGACATTCTTTTCCTTTTTCATTCACATTCTCTCACATGTAGCAGTGAAATTTCCCAGCGGCCACTATGTGCCATTTGATATTACCACAGGTAAAAAGCAGAAGCAAAGATGAGAATCCAGCTATCATCTGTTATGTCAGCCATTAAAGAGATTTGCAAAATTCTCTTTTCACACTGCCACTCTCCTTGCAAACAAAAAATTTTTTTAAATTTTTTTTTTTATTAGCTACACATGACATTACAATGACCTTGGCAATTCATACATTTAAATCATTGGGGTATAATTTCTCATTTTTCTAATTGTACAGATTGCAGAATCACACTGGTCATAGAGTCAACTATATACATACAGCAGTCATAATGTCTATTCTATTCTGCTGCCCTTCCTATCCCCTCTACTCCTCCCCTCCCCTCCCATCATTTCTCTCTATCCAATCTAATGTGACACACATAAAAAATTTTTTTGAAAGTTTGGAAAATATAGTTCTTTTTCATGAAAGGCAATATTCTTTATGTTACTATGTAATGAGTTTATTATTTTTAAAATTAATTAATATTTTAAAATTCCTCAGTTTTAATCTCTTTTTTCCACATTTTTTATTGGTGCATTATAGTTGTATATAATCATGGTATTTATGCACACCATATAACAATATAATTTGGCCAATATCATTCCTCAGTATTTCCCCTTTCCCTTCCCTCCTCCTTCCCCCAGTCTCTTCAGTTTTAATTTCTAACCCAGTAAATGTAGAACATACAACCCATATAAACAAGAATTGTTTTACTTAATAATTTTTTAAAAAATAATTGTTTTTTTTTCTTTTCTTTCCTCTATTTTTAAATTTCTTACAGACTTTTTACATGGTAAACAATCAACAAAGGGATGGAAGTTAACACATATTAGCAATTGCCATAAATTCAGGGCTTAGTATAGACTGTGCATTGTGCTTAATCTTTACATATCGTTATCTTATTTTTTTTTAAAGAGAGAGAGAATTTTAATATTTATTTTTCATTTTTTTGCGGACACAACATCATTGTTTGTATGTGGTGCTGAGGACCGAACCCGGGCCGCACGCATGCCAGGCGAGCGCGCTACTGCTTGAGCCACATCCCCAGCCCACATATCGTTATCTTATTAACCCTCACTTGGTTCTATAATGATCTCTATTATATATTATATAGAAGAAACTTAAAGACCATTAAGTAATTTACCCAAAGCATATAGCTACTAAATGGAAACAATAGGATTCCACTCTCAGACATCTGATTTTACCTGCCAAACTGTTAACCATGTTGACAGAGTTGGAAAATGTAGAAACATTCAGAAAGCTATGATTAAGCAAAGTTAATTACTTACAAAGCATGGTTCAAGTAGTACCTATTAAGTACCTACTTTACTTTGCCAGAAGGTGTTACTCTTGGATATTCCCGTTGTCTCTTTGAGCAACTCTTATCTGGTTTAATAAAGAGAGTATATTCTCTAATACTCATATTAAACAGGTCTTTCCTAAGAAGGACTACTTCCTAACCAGAACACCTTACCTCTGCTGCTCAGGAAATGAAAAAGAAGTGCCTCTCAGTATCTCTGAAAGAACTAGAATATGCAAAATTTTAAAGTGTAACATTATTTAGAATCAATATAACAATAATATAAAAAATCGAGAAAGAGAAATAATCACATCACTCTAAAATTTTTTGGTATATTTCCTTCAATTTTTCTATTTGAAAAAAATTAACACATAACTATAATGGTACTGTACTTGGAAATTTGTCTCCTTCCTAAATGAACTGTATTTAACACATATACTTTCTCTATAAGGCACAAGCTGATTTGAATGTGGTTTGTCCCAATCAAAACTCATGCTGAAATTTAGTTGTCAATGTATTTGTATTGGGAGGTAGGACTGTTAAGAGGGATAAATGTCTTTCTCCCAAGACATAAATAGATTAGTTTTCTCAAGAGTGGGTTGTTTAAAGCATCTGGCCCCCTTTGTTCCCTCTTCTGCAAGCACCTGTTTGCCCTTCCACTTTTCTGCCATGCATGTGGACTTCACCAGAAACTGAGCAGATGTCAACACTATTCTCCCAGACTCTCAGAACTGTGAGCCAAAAGAAGCCTCTTTCTTTATAAATCTCCCAGTCTCGGGTATTCTGTTATAGCAACAGAAAAGGTCTAAGACAACATACCACAGCCTTCTGTACTTAGGAACACTGGACAGCACTTTAGCACTATGCTTGGGGGCCATTTTAACAGCAAAATCACCAACATCAAGAACAAAAATTGCAAAAATCAGGGCACTAAATAGAGCGCAAGAAAGACATTTGTTTACAATAGGAGAGCCAAAACAAGAAGGCAATGCCTCACCTTAATTGACCTAGGCTGGGGGTATGTCAGGTGCCTCAAATTTTTGCTATTCTGTGCTTCTCTGCAAAAGAGCATAAAACCAGGAGCCTTTGGAGTTAAAAAAATAAATTTTAGCTATTAAGTAAATGTGTAAATATGGTATCTGTGAGTTAGAAGGATTGACTATATATTTCCTATGGGGAACAATTAAGCCATTTCTTTTTCCTTCTATTAAAATAATGCTACGATCAATATGTTGATGCATAAAACTTCTTCTTCTTTTAGGAGTATTTCCTCAGGAACTACAGGCAGGGTTTTAATTTTGATAGAGCATACTGATTGCAGTTGTTCTTAGTGTAGTTCAAGACAGTTTTTCCAAGTCCTTATGGGTTAATCAGCTTTCCATAACTAAAATAAATACTTGAAATAATCAACTTATTTTTTAAAAGGTTTATTTTTGGCTTGGTTTTGGAGGTTTCAAGTCCATGATCAGTTGGCTCTGTTGCCTAGGCCCCACCTCTTATAGGTTCCACCACTTCCTAATAGCAGCAAACTGGGAACCAATCCTTAACACACAGGCCTTCAGGTGACATTCCAGATCCAAACTATAAAATATCTTGCTACTCACACAATGTGGTCCTAGAACCAGAGCATCAGCGTTAGCAATTACCTGGGAGTTACTTGACAAAATCACCCCAGACCAAGTGACCAGAATCAGGTTTTTAACAAAATCCCCAAGCAATTTTAATACACATTTAAAGTCAGAGAAGCTCTGCTATAATCAAGGATTCTCCAACTTAGGAATGCATCATCTTCAACTAGCCAGACTGTGAAAACGCAGATGGCCAGACCTCATTGCCAGCATTTCTGATTGAGGAAATCTGGAGGAGGCATTTCTAACAAAATTCCCAGGTGATGCTAATGCTCTGCCACACTGCGCACTGCTTTGGTTGATTCACTGGTAGATTATCTTGTAGAATTAATGTTTATAAACTGCCAATTCACCTTTTGTGGTGGTGAGGTGAAATAACTGATTTATTGCTTATCAAAACAAATCCTTCTCACTGGATAGAGCCAGGCTTTGTGGAGGTGGGTCAAGTCAACCAGGATGGTTGGCCCTAGTCACGGTTGGCAGGCAGGAGTAGGCCAATATGGATGAGCCTAACTGAGAAACAACAACAAAAAAAATTTTAATGTGTTTTTCTATTTGTTATTTAAGCATACTCTATAAAAGAATCTATCACTAAAGTCACTAAAAAAATCATATTGAATATTATATTTTATAAATTGCATGCAAAAATAAGAGAATCTGAAGAATTTGCTTGGTAAAGTTTCAAATTTTTCTTACTTTTTCAATTTCTTATAATGAAAAATAATATATAGCAATGAAAGTATAAGTCCAAAACAAGGCCCAGAGTTTACTTTCCTGGTCTCTGGCAAATTTTTGGCTGCCTCCACTCAGGAATTAACTGGCTATTTCTTAGAAGATAGAAATTGCAAGACTATAGTTTCTTCACAAGGAAACCTCAAGTCCATCACACAATTGGTCACAAGTCAAACCTATGAAGAAACTTCTGGGTACAGGGTGTACACATATCAGGTAAATCACAATTACCATTTCAAATTGCTTGTGAGCTTGGTGAGGCATTAAAGCAGTATGGGTACTCCCTTGGAGTGACTTCCTTTTTCTTCCCCTGTGATCCCCTTTGCTTTGCCCTAATAACGAGATTCTCCTATCACTCCTCTTTATTTTTTAGACCAATCCAAGGATTCTTTTTCCTCCCCACTGAAACATTTTTATTTGTATGAATGTAATACAACCCTAGAAAAAGAATTCTAAGATTTTCCTTCACGTGTGTTTTCATCCTGCTTCACCCTGGTCCGTGATGCCAGCTGAGGCAGTCAGTAGAATGGAGCAAAACTGACAGGATGGGAGCAGACTGTTCTGCCACTTTTGTAGATCTTTCAGTAACAACAAATCTCAACTGATCATGCCACACTTGTTTAACCTGCCTATAAGGTTCACAACAAATTTCCCAGCTCTGTGATCATCAGTGATTTCAAATTTGCCATTGTAACCATGCTTCATCATTATAGGAAGAAACCAGATGATGACTTTGGAGCAAGGCCTAACAAGCACTCGGTATTTGCCTCTTTTTTCGTCTTTGTTAATACCGTTGAGGGTGTCAACACCGGCATTCGTTAGTACCATTATGGCAGCAGGGAAACATGGAGAAAAGGGTTGGTCCAAGGCTTTTAGAACTTCAGTGACTGCTTTCAAAACCATTTCATGGCCTTTTAAAAATTTTATTTATTTTTTTATTGGTACCAGGGATTGAATCAGGATGCTTAACCACTGAGCCACATCCCCAACATTTTATGTATATATTTGAGACAGGGTCTCCCTGAGTTGCTTAGAGCCTCGATGAGTCGCTAAAGCTGGCTCTGAACTTGCAATCCTCCTGCCTCAGCCTCTTAAATCTATGGGATTATGTGTGTGCTACCATGAACTGCTTCATAGCTTTTTAAACAGTTGGCAGAGAGAAGGCAAAGGCTATTTAGAAAACAATTTGTGGCAAAAGAAGCTGGATTCTTACTTTGTATACAACCAGAGAAATAAAAAATTGTGCTCATATGTGTATATGAATTGAAGTGCATTCTGCTGTCATGTATAACAAATTAGAACAAATAAATGAATTAAATTTAAAAGATTGTACTCTAACAAAAGCCAGTAACAAAAGTGTAAGATTCAGTTAAAAGAAATATTTATCAATGTAGATACTCCCTTCATTTGAAAAACCAGCCTCTATCTCAGAGCAAAGCCTGTCCAAGGAAGGGACATGACCTTAGTCCTTGGAAAGACCCACAGAGCACTCCTAAGCACATTCCCACCCTGCTGAGTTGCTTATCTACAAATAACAGGAGAGATCTGCTGCGCCAGGTGTCCCTGACTCAGTCAGGCTAGGTGGGGATCCATAGCAGCCCCCTAGCAGCCACCAATCAGCATGAGACAGGGAAATACCTGGGATGCCAGATGACCCTCCCAGTGGTTTATGGTGGTTGATAACAAGTTGGGAAAACATGTAGTTCAGCACACACACCCCTCTTGGCTCAAACCAATCAGTTCAAACGAATACCCCTTTGTACTGACCAATCACCCCTACCCAACTTGTTCCAGCCAGTGAATGTGCTAATCATGTTTTAGAATTGTTGTTTGATTTTCCCGCGGTGTGTGATGATTTGCTAAAAGAGGCTATGATGTATGTGAAGTCCCTGCCCTCTCCAAAAAATGTATAAAAATGCTGCAAACCCTGGGCTCGGGGCCTCTCAGCGTCACCAGTTGCTGTGTGTGTGCGCAGAGGACCGAGGACCGAGCTAGCTCGCAATAAACACCTCTTTGCTGCTTACATCGATCGTGGGTCTCTGGTGGTCTTTGGGGGTCCCGAATTCGAGCATAACACATTCATTCATTTATTCATTCATTCAGACCCAAGCGGGCTTCAAGCTCTTTTGAGCTCAAGCAACCCTTCTGTTCCTCAGTTTCCTGGAGTAGCTGGTACTTTAGGCACCAACACACTGGGAGTAATGTAGATAGCCTGATCAAAGAAGAATAGATGATGGTGCATGGTAAGTTCTGTTTCAATGTGTCATGGAGAAATCATTGCAGAAAATAAAAAGGATTATGTGATTGTTTTTCTTTCTTCAAGAAACCTAATCTGGTCTCTAGGTCCCTGAGAATACTTTAAGATTAGATTAGAGCATAGCTTCAAAAATTAATGCTAGCAGTATAAAGCAAATGTTCAGTTATTTATTTTTTTTATAGACAAACAGATGGAAGGGATTCTGCTCAAAGATAGCCAGAAAGGGGGTGTGGGGCTAGCAAAGTGGTAAAATTTGTTTTCAAATTGGCTCTTGAGCCCTAACAGCTGTACTGTCAGGTGGATATTTCCCAGGAGTTTCTATGCTAACAAAGATTAAAGTGAGCCCATAATTTAAGTCTAAAAGAAGTGACAGGAAATATCCAAAGGTACATTGCATCTGTTTCTCCTTAGTGTGCATATGTATTTAAATTTGTTATGTGAGAGAAAATAATTGGTAATTAGTAAAATGCTTAATCTCACTTTCACCAAGAGATTATTTTCTCAGGAAAATGCAATCCTGGCTTTGTGTTTTGGTGAGCTTTATCTCACTAGTCTCAATTATCCATGGTTACCCACGCCTGCAGATAGCCTAATGTGTCCCATTAAAGGCAGGCGGGCCAGCTACTAAAAATGCAGGCACAGTGCCTCAGGGTAATAAGAAGCCTCAGTGGGCTTATTTTGCAAATTGAGCCCTCTTTAGTAATAGTAACTGTGACAGCCCCTTTTAGGACTCTAAAATAGAGTCTTTTTTCAGTCTGGGTCCCAGATCCACTCCCTTTAGTTTAAGGTGAAAACTGCTGTCCTGGCTGCCACCTGCCTCATCCACTCAGCACCGTGTCCCTGGGCTCTGTTCTTTTTTGTCCTATCACCTTTCTTCAGTCCTTCATCTTTGGCTCCTTCCTCAGTCCTTCACCCTCAATCAACTCATTCTTTCACTTCTCTGACCTTTTTCGAATCCGGAATTTCACTAAAATGTTCTCTTAGAACTGCTCAGTTCTATCATTACCCCTAGCCCAGGAAATCATGATACAAATTAGCACATTGGAGACAATCACCATCTGTCAGCAGAAAGTCCTACATTGTCTTTCCTTAAAAATTTTAAACAATTAAAATTGCAGTTACTGAACATTCTCTTTGGGTTTCCCTGCAATACACTATTGCTTTTTTCAAGATTTTTTTTTACCACACTGCCACACAGATAAAGTATTGTTACTAAATGGAACCATTATATAAAATTATTACAGCAGTTAAGACTAGGCATCGGATCTCTCTGGTTGACAATTATACAAAAGAAAAAAGATGTAAGAAAAATTCTGGACTAATGAACATAAAAATGAAAAGGGGGTTTTCTATTTTGTTATTTTTAAATTTAATTTTTAAATGCAATTTAATTTTTTTCTTTGACAAATCTCCAGATCCAAACACTTATCCATCAACAACTCGTTATTTGGGGAATTATGAAAATAGTTTCCAAAAGCCAGCAACTGTTATACAAAATAATAGAATCTTGTTTTTATAAAGACTCATTATACTGTTTATGGATTTAGGTGGTCTTCATTTTCTGATTTAATACAGTCTTCATCCTTTATCAAGCTTGAGCCTGAGTTAAAAGACAATAGAAAAAAATGAGAGATGGACAGAAACAGCCAATATGATGAATTGCACTTAAGAACACTAATAAAGGTCACAAGGAAGGCTAGAACACACAACCAAACTGAGATTATTGGATTATCTTCTGGCACATCCCTAATAGCCCAGACCACCCAAATCACCAGTCGAACAAAGGCTCTCTTTTGACTATAGAGAACAATGACTAAGATAAATGGCATTTATAATGGGCATACCCAAAGATGGAAAGGTCATATCTATTCAGGACCCTTTCTTGCTCATAAAGAACTCCCTGGGCAAATGTGAAAGTTATTTAACCTTTCTGTCTTGCCCAGATATCTCCATCTGAAACCCTCTGACACTCTTCTCCTCCTTAGCTGTAGCAACATTCCATGGAGGTTAAACTTCTATAAAAGTACTGTGAAAGAACTGGAATAAAAGTAGATTTACATCAGACTGCCTTAGAAATTGTCACTTGCCTATTTGATGTTGGCAAGCAACAAACAGAATCCTACATTTTCAGAGTTTAAAAAAAAAAAGAAACATTTGGGATCATTAGGAACAATTTCTTCATCTCATATGTTAAAAACAAAGCTGAGGAGAAACATAACAACCGAGAGGGCAACTGCCTTGCCAAGGATGACCTGAGAGGCTTAGGAGGCCTTCCCTGCTTAGTTCAACTCTTTTTCCATTGCATCGTTGTGCCTTTTAACAGGTTAAACAAATGTTGATTTTTATCTATTTTAATACAATTAATTATCTAGATAAAGAAGAAGGCAGGTAAGTGGTAAAATAATAAAGCTTTATTAACTATAAACCAAGGGTTCAACTCACCCTTTGTTTAAGGTGGTGTTTATGATTCTCCTGGCAAAGTGTAAAAAGCAAAACAAATTTAAGTGTCTCCAGCATTGCCTACACTGGTGGTTCTCTGTGCAATTCATCTGAGAACAGAACATACCCCCTTGTTAACTATGGCTACCATGTGGTGATTGTCAGTGTTGACATGATGGAAGGATACACCACATCCATACACATATTTAGGATCTATCCCAATGGAGTGGCAAGCAAAATTTGAAAGAGCTCTCTAAGTAGTGCCCCTGCCCTGGCCTCCACCTAGTAGAACAATCATTAGTTTCCCAGCTCCCTGAAAAGGCACTTATACAATAAACAAATGTTTATGGAGTATATTCTGTGCCAGGCACTGGGTAGAAATGAATACTAAGTTAATACTAAATATTCACTTTTGAGTTTTAGGACTTAGAAGAAACTCTTTATACTTTATACTTCCAAGATGCCTGATTTGGTCAATCACTGACAGCTCTGTTTGATAGTTCATTCATCTCTTTGAGGAAGCCATATCTGCAAATAAACAACACAATGAAGAAGTCCCTTTTCACTTTACCCTACCTCCAGCATCTCTAACCCCCTCCTATCTTTATTTTTCTCTTATTGCTAAACATAATTTATTTATTTACTGCTCCTGTCCCTCCACTGGAATAAAATAAGCCCCAAAGAATAAGAATTTTTGTCCATCTTCTTCACTGCTGTGTACCTAGAACACATAATAAATACTCGAATGTGTTGCTTAAATGAATGAAAAAATGAATACCACCTCCTCTACAGTTGCCAGTTCTATTTGGTTCATTGTCTATCCCCTCATGGTTTCCCTGTCATCCTTTTCAAACATTCTTTCATTGCCATTATGTTACCCTTAGACCCTCAAGCCAGTTGGGGCTCACCGCAATTATCTGTGACATGATAATCCTCTTTACTTCTATCATCTTATCTCCCCCATGGATGCACCTGCTGTACCAACCCTCAACCTTTTGTGACCACCATCCTCCAACTTATCTTTGTCCAGCCCATAGCAGTGCTAGAGAAGTTATTAAATTTACTCAATACTCAAACTCCGTGGTATACAGAAGAAATAGAATAGGATTAAGAATTAGAGCTGTGTTTGAAAATGGAGTATAACATCCACGACCTGGTATCTCTGGTTGAGTCAGCAGCCTTTCTAAGTCTTTTTCCTCAATGGGAAAATAAAATGGGGATAAAAGCACCTAGTTCATATCATGAGGATTATATTTTAAATAAAATTATATATGTAAAAACTCCTAGCAGTTTTAAAGGCATGTAGAAAGTGCTTAATAAATATTAGCTCCCCATCTTCCTTTAATTTGACATATTTCACAAAACCTCTAATGATACCTCCACTCCCCGATTAACAAGAAATTCTATGCTTTCTGGTATGAATCTTCTTAATTTTCCTTTCTTCCCTCCTTTCAGGTCAGAACTCCATGTTTTTGCTCATTCTCTCTCCTGATTCAGAAAGTGTCTCTCTTCTTTTCTAAGACTAACCCTGTATTCATGCCAATAGTTTTCAGCCCTGGATACACATTAGAATCATCAGAGGAGCTTTTAAGAAATACAGATGACTGGGCCCCACCACAGACCAATTAAATATGAATCTCTAGAGGGGTAATTATGGCATCATCAATTTCTTTTAATTTTCTGATAAGATGCCAAGATATTTCAACAAGGGGAATAACAGTCTTTTAAATAAATATTACTGGAACAACTGGATAGCCACATTAAAAGAATGAAGTTAAACCTCTTTCTTATACCATATGAAAAATTAACTCAAAATGGATTATAGACCTAAATGTAGAGTTAAAAATATAAATGCTTAGAAGAAAACATAAAAGAAAATCTTAATGAACTTGAGTTAGGCAACACTGCTTTTGATATGACACCAAAAGCACAAATAACAAAAGAAAAAATAATAAACTAAATTTTAAATGCTATCATCAAGAAAGTGAAAAAGACACCTCAGAGAGTGAGAAAATATCTGCAAATCATATATTTGATAAAGAGCTTGTATCCAGCATATGGAAAGGACTCTTAATAATAAAAACATAAATTATTTAATTTTTAACATAGGCAAAGGGTTTGAATAGACATTTCTACCAAAAAAAAAATACACAGCTAGGCAATAAGCACATTAAAAAGATGCTTGAGCTGAGCTTGGTGCATGCCTGTAATCCCAGCAGCTCGGGAGGCTGAGGCAGGAGGATGGAGAGTTAAAAGCTAGCCTCAGCCACTTCGAGGTACTAAGCAACTCAGTGACACCCTGTCTCTAAATAAAATACAAAATAGGGCTGGGGATGGAGCTCAGTGGTAAAGCGCTCCTAAATTCAATATCCAGTACAAAAAAAAAATGCTCAGCATCATTAATTATTGGGGAAATACAAACCAAAACCACAAGGAAATAACACTTCAAATTCATTAAAATTGCTCTATTTAAAAAGATAGACATTAACAGATGCTCACAAGAATGTGGAGAAATTGGAAGCCTAATACATTGCTGATGGAAATGTAAAATGCTGCAGCCACTTGGAAACCAGTATCTCCTCAAAATGTTAAGCCTATAGTTATTATACGACCCAGAAATTCCACTCCCAAAATGAAAACATGCTCATACAAAACTTGTACATGAATGTATTACTAACAGCAAAAAAGCACAGACAATCCAAATGTCCATCAACAGATGAAAGGTAAGTAAAATATTATTTGGCAATAAAAAGATATAAAGTACTGATCCATGCTATAACATGGATGAACTTTGAAAACACTACATTAAGAAGATAAAGAAGCTAAACACAAAAGACCACATATTATATGATTTCATTTATATGAATGTCCAGAATAGGCAAATCTATTCATAGAAAAAGTAGCTCCATGGTTGTCTAGGGCTGGGTGTTAGGAGAAATGAGGAGTGACTGCTAATGGGTATGTGGTTTCTTTTTGTGATGAGGAAAATGTTCTAGAGTTGATTGTGGAGATGTTTGCTCAACTCTGTGAATACTGAGAACTACTGAGTAGTGAAAATAAGAGCAAGGAAGGGAGGGAGGGAGGGAGAGGGAGGAAAAGTTCCACAGGTAATTCTAATGTTAAAGCCTATTTCTGATAACTAACCTTCTAGATTCCTTGGGAGTAAAGATTGTATCTTCTAAATCTTTGTCTCTTCCATATCTTTACAGAATAATAACCAGTACAGAATAGGAGTGTGTTATATTTGAATGACTTTTTGTTTGTTTTGGAGCAGCTGAGTATTCTTGGGGAATCTTCATTTTAATCAAAATTATAAGAGTCAGGTTGCCACTTGGCAGATTTGTTGTCTTGGCTATCTTGATTCATTTGAGCTCCCCAAGCAATTAATTCAGCTGTAGCACACAGAAAGAAGGCAGGTAGACAGAGCAAACCAAACTGACCGGTTCCACCATCAAAGTATGGTTGTTCTGTCATATACCAGTGTATGTGGCCTCTGGCCCTTAGGAACCATTCTTTTGACAGTTCCCCAGGACATGGTTCTGGTTTGACTGACTTTGTTTACTAAATAAATTAATTCCTTCTTCTGGAGTAGTTTCAATTTTTAAACAGAAAGCCATCTATTGACAGTCACTGATACACAGGATTTTATTGTTTGATATTAAACAATTAAGAGTTATTGTTTTTTTTCCCTACAAGTACACTATACATGAAAATAAATATAATCTGGAACATAGCCACTAGGAGTAGGGAGAAAGGGGATTCTACATCCACCCTGTGCCTTAAAGGGACAGTTTTACTTTAACAAATCCAAGTGCAGACTGTATTTCTTTCAAGGAAGTAAAACTCTCTTTTGGCAAGATGTGCATAGAAGAGTCTAGTGAACATTTCTTTCTTTCTTTTTTTTTGGGGGGGGGTGCTGGGAATTGAACTCAGGGTCTTGTGCATGCTAGGCAAGCATTCTACCATGGAGTTTCATCACCAACCCCTGGTGAACATTTTTTAATATGAGTTTAGTTATATAGACACAATATTTTTTTTTCCAGTGCTAGGGACTAAACCCAGGGCCTCATGCACTACCACTGAGCTATACCTCCCGCCCAAAAACACAATATTTTTTAAATGTCAAGAATTTGATCTTTGATCTGGTAAACATCAATAATTAAAAATAAGCTTGAAATTGCTACTTTCAAAGTCTCTAAAGGTACACACAAAAAAAGGAAAACGCTGAAATAAGTGACGATGTTTACAAATATAGGGAGTTTTGTCTGAAACATTATCTTGTTTGTTCAACCCAGCAAATAAACCACAACAGTCTGAGTATAGGACAAAGATTTGATATGAAATTAGGGAGAGGTTTTCCCTTCCATAACTTGAGCAAGTTCAATACACTCAGAAAAACAAAATCAGGAAGTGAGATGCCAATCTGAGAAACAAAAGAAAGTGTTACATCCTTAGGTATGATAATTTTGAAATTAAATTAGTTTACAGTTAGAAGATTCATTAAGAACAATTCAAAAGATATCATTAGAGCTATAATTTAGAAGCACTGCTCATGAGAAAATATTATAATATGAAAGTCTCAAACTATATTGATTGCACAAGGTAAACATAAGGCTAGATAATAAATAACTGGCATTTTGATGTCTCTCTCACTAGAAAGAAAAAACAAGGGCATGTTGCTGACTAGCATATAAAATACTCAAAGTGAGATAGTTGGAAAATGCTACAAGATTATTTGGGTTGAGGAGTTGCCCCAGGGGTAGAACATGTCACAATGTCACATCCCTCTTTTTTAGTATCATAACTTCCACCAGAATAAACAGAGGCTTGGAAAATAAATTCAATCACAGATACTTTTTGTTAAAACGACAAGCAAACGATAAAATCAGCTTCATACATGTCACACAACAGAACTTTTCCATATTTCCCAAACACAGTGTAATAAACTAAAGTTGGAAGTTCATCTTAGAAAAATATTCATCTTCATTTCTATGCAATATAATTTTGGAGCTTAGCAGGAAATCACTTCATTAGGGGTATTTTTAAAAATTAGAATTTAAGGGTAATTTCTCTTTTGCTTCTGGTGCAGGTTTTTAGATCTTTGATGATATAAATAAAGTATATGGAGTGACATAAGAAGAGCTCCAAATACATATAAATATAACCCTATAACTCCCATCATGAAAGCTGCTGAAAAATGGTTAGCAAGAAGTATTCATCTTCCCCAAAGTGGGCTCTCAAGTTATTGATTGTTACACAATTATGAAACAAAGGCAAGGTGAAGGGTGAATAAGGATGGAAAGGACCGCGGCAGCGAAGGCGAGTGCTCCACAGGATAGAACCTGCTCTGCCTTGCTAGTCCCACTTTCCACAGCACCTTTCTAGTGTTCTCTGCTTTTCCTCTAATACCACCCACATCATCTCAAAGAGAAATGAATCTCCCTTTAAGGAAAGCCAAGCCAGCATCCAGAGGTAACGTGCAGATCCGTAAATGAAAAATGTCCACGTCTAGCAGGCAGACAAGCAAAGGAAAACCAGCTGTCAGTTTCAGCGGCTCCTAGCTGTAACCGGGTTTCAGGTTTCTCTCCGCCTCTGTCTCTCTCACCCTCTCTCCCTCAATAATATCAATTTTCTAATCACCCCAAATCACAAATACATTCTCCATCTGTCCTTGTGAGATAAATCGTGATGAAACAGAAAAATAGAGTGCAATACTCACAACAATGAAGAATTCCTACACATGCTGTTCCATTTTCTTGCTTTAAAAAGATGGAAGGTTATTAAAGAGACTTGCAGAATTAGAAAAATAAAGGGGAGGGGGATTCCACCCGCACAATCCTCCAGCCCACCGCAAAGGAGCCCAAAGGCTTGCTGACGTCACAGATTCATGAATGGATGTAAATTGGGCTGGTTTAGGATTCCGCACAGACTTTGCTGTGGTGTGTGCCATGGAAAAAAAAAAAAAAAAAGCGGGGGTGGGGGGAGGGGGAGGGTCCTGAGTATGCCCAGCCAATAGGCTTCAGGCAGTCATGGCCAGCCTTCTTTTAGAAGGAATCTGGTCACAGAATAAACAGAGCCTGCCAATCAGGCGTCTGCCACTGCCTTAAGACAGACTGGCAGCTTGAGAGGTGTGTGTGTGTGTGTGTGTGTGTGTGTGTGTGTGTGTGTGTGAGAGAGAGAGAGAGAGAGAGAGAGAGAGAGAGAGAGAGAGAGAAGCTGTGATAGTCATGAAAACATTATTATTGCTATTAAATGAGGGACTCAAAATAGAATTATGGTGTGATCAATACTACAAAAATGCATGCAGACGAATGTCACATCTTTTATTCATTAGAACTATTTTTTTAACCCTTTTCTTGCTGTTCAGCAATATGTCTGACATGATAAAAACAAATCAAAGTCAGGGAAATAGTTTCTAAAACCGATGAACAGTGGCAACATGACTTGTAACACCAAAACAGTGCATGAGATTAATAATCTAGTGACTAACAAATATAAATATATAAGACAATATTACATAAATCTAATTGCTTTGTATAATAGTAGCATGTTACTGACCTTTTTTTGGTATGTCAAAAGTGAGTGTGGAAGAGTAATTTATTGCTATGTTTAAATAAGGTACAGCATTCTTTCATTGTTTTACTCAACTTCTGACATTCAATTAAGATGGGGCTCCAAAAGGACTCTTAATAAATCCAAGCAAATTGTGGTTTTAGTAGGAAGTCTTATTATTATCATCAGAAAAAACAACTGTATTAAATTCTCCCAAAGGGCTCTTGCATTTCTTTTCATTTAAAAAAATTTTTAGAACTGGGCACTCAACCACTGAGCCACATCCCCTGCCCTTTATATATTTTGAGTCAGGGTCTCACTGAGTGGCGTGGGGCCTCACTAAGTTGCTGAGGCTGGCTTTGAACTTGTGATCCTCCTGCCTCAGCTTCCTGACCTACTGGCATGTACCATGGCATTTCTTTACTCTTTAAATTCTTAAAAAGTTATGCCAAAGTGGAGAGAAATATAATTTACTACCGTATTCCCCATCATTTTACTTCACAGTTACCAACACTTTACAAATACTGACCATGATTCTTTTGAACTTGGGAAATGTCCCCAAATCCTCGAAACTAGAACAATAATGGTCAATATAAGACCTTGATTATTAGGTGTCCAGTGACCAAGAACATTCTACACAGACATCTGCTTTCTCTCTCTCTGAGATAATTTGCACAGCCAAGAGATGGAACATAGTTGCCTGCTTTATGTAGTTCTGTAGGGTCCAAACCTGACCACTACTAAGTATTACACACTGCTTTACTCATTTGGAAAAAGACACTTTCCAGGATTATTTTATACACAACAAAGGTGTGTGTACTATATGTACTATATGCTCAAACACTAAAATATCACTGAAAACATAGTCAATAAATTTCTCCAAATGAGTTTATTGTGGAACATCGTTGCAGAAAAGATGTACCAAAAAAGTTTATCCATATAAAATAGGAGTACTCAAGGCCAATGTAGTATTGGTACATTAACTGTAGGTCTGAGGGTACCACATGTGGGCTTATATTAATTTGTCCATGTACCAAGGTTATTTTAGAACCAATAAATGGAAAAAAGATGAAGAATGTGCATGTTCTTTTTTTTTTTTTATACAAGGGATTGAATCAGGGCCTCTCAACCATTCAGTCACATCCTCAGCCCTTTTAAAATTTATTTATATTTATTTATTTATTTATTTATTTATTTATTTAGAGACAGGGTCTCACTAAATTGCTTAGGACCTTGCTAAGTTGCTGAGGCTGGCTTTGAACTTGTGATCCTCCTGCCTCAGCCTCCCAAGCAGCTGGGATTACAAGAATGTGCCACCACACCAGGCTATATAATCTTTTACACACACACACACACACACACACATACACACATTCTTTTAATAGCAATCAAAGCCAATCAGGATACATTAAAAGAGTCTGATCTTTAAAAAACATTTTTTCTTCTCAAGTTATGTACATTAATAAAAGGAATCAATAGTCTGAGTAGTCCTATTGTGAACTATGTCAATAAGATGGTCAACAAGCTCATCAAATTGTATACGTTAAATATCTGCAGCTTTCTGTATGTCAATCATACCTTAATAAAGCTACTTTTAAAAAACACAGCCAAAAATTGCATTCAAAAATATATTAAAAAGATAGTGTACCATGATCAAGTGGGATTCATCCCAGAGATGCAAGGTTGGTTCAGCATACAGAAATCAATAAACATAATTCATCACATCAATAGATTTAAAGACAAGAATCACATGATCATCTCAATAGGTGCAGAAAAAGCAATGACAAAATACAGCATCAATTCATGTTCAAAACACTAGAAAAACTAGGGATAGTAGGAACATAACTCAACATTGTAAAAGCTATATATGCTAAGCCTAAGGCCAACATCATTCTAAAAGGAGGAAAATTGAAAGCATTCCCTTTAAGAACTAGAACACAGGGATGCCCTCTTTCACCACTTCTATTCAATATAGTCCTGGAAACTCTAGCCAGAGCAATTAGAAGAAAGAAATTGAAGGACTCTGAATAGAAAAAGAAGAACTCAATCTATCCCTATTTGCTGACGACATGATTCTATATTTAGAAGACCCAACAAACACCACCAGAAAACTTCTAGAACTTAAGTAGCAGGATACAAAATTAACACCATAAATCAATTACATTCCTAAACATAAGTGATGAATCAACTGAAAGAGAAAATAGGACAACTATCCCGAATTCACCATGGCCTTAAAAAAAATTAAAATAAAATACTTAGGAGTCAATCTAACAAAAGAGGTGAAAGACCTCTACAATGAAAACTATAGAGTACTAAAGAAAGAACTTGAAGAAGACCTTAGAAGTTAGAAAGATCTCTCATGTTCCTGGATAGCAGAATTAATATTGTCAAAATGGCCATACTACCAAAAGTGCTATACAGATTTAATGCAGTTCCCATTAAAATTCTAATGCCATTCTTCATAGAAATAGAAAAATTAGTCATGAAACTCATTTGAAAAATAAGAGGCCCAGAATAGCCAAAGCAATTCTCAGCAAGAAAAGTGAAGCAGGAGGTATCACAATACCAGACCTTAAATTATACTACAGAGCTATAGAAACCAAAATGGCATGGTATTGTCACCAAAACAGACATGAAGGCCAATGGTACAGAACAGAAGACCCAGTGATAAACCCACATAAAGACAGTTATCTCTTATTAGACAAAGGTGCCATAAGCATACATTGGAGAAAAGATAGCCTCTTCAACAAATGGTGCTGGGAAAACTGGAAATCCATATGTAATAAAATTAAATTAGAGCCCTACCTCTTACCCTACATAAAACTCAACTCAAAGTGAATCAAGAGGTCTGGGTTGTGGCTCAGTATTAGAGCATTTGCCTGACATGTGTGAGGCCCTGGGTTTGATCCTCAGCAGCACAATAAAAATAAATAAATAAATAAAGGTACAAAATAGATCCAGGACATGGGCATTAGATCAGAGACCCTTACCTACTAAAAGAAAAAGTAGGCCCAAATCTCCATCATGGCAGAGTGCAGTGGTGCAGGCCTGTAAACCCAGCAGCTCGAGAGGCTGAGGCAGGAGGATCATGAGTTCAAAACCAGCCTCAGCAACAGCAAGGTGCTAAGCAATTCAGCGAGATCCTATCTCTAAATAAAATACAAAACAGGTCTGGGGACCTGGCTCAGAGGTCTAGTGCCCCTGAGTTCAATCCCTGATGCAAAAAAAAAAAAAAAAATCTCCATCATATTGGTTTAGGAACCAAATTCCTCAACAAGACTCTTAAAATGTAAGAAGTAAAATCAAGAATCAATAAATGAGATCATATCAAACTAAAAAAATTCTTAACAGCAAAGGAAACAATCAAGAACATGACGAGAGACCCTGCATAAAGGGAGAAAATCTTTGCCATCTGCATCTCAGATAGAGCATTAATCTCCAGGACATATGAAGAACTCAAAAATTAATACCAAAAAAAATCAATAAGTAGACAAAGGACTGAACAGACATTTCACAGAAGAAACATAAATGGCCCACAGATATATGAAAAAGTGTTCAACATCACTAGAAAGTAGAGAAATTAAAACTACATTGAGATTTCACTTCACTCCAATCAGAATGGCAATTATCAAAAATACAAGCAATGGGCTGGGGATATAGATCAGTTGGTAGAGCACTTGCCTCACATGCACAAGGCCCTGGGTTCAATCCCCAGCACCATACACACACACACACACACACACAAAAAAAAAAAGAATACAAGCAACAATAAATATTGGTGAGAATGTGGGAGAAAAGGTACACTCATACATTGCTGGTGGGACTGCAAATTGGTGCAACCACTCTGGAAAGCAGTATGGAGATTCCTCAGAAAACCTGGAATGGAACCACCATTTGACCCAGCTATCCCACTCCTTGGCATATACCCAAGGGATTTAAAATCAGCATATGGTAGTGACACAGTCACATCAATGTTCATAGCAGCTCAATTAACAATAGCTAAGCTATGGAACCAACCTAGGTGACCTTCAATAGACAAAAGGATAAAAAAAAATGTGGTACATATACACAATGGAACATTACTCAGCTATAAAGAAGAATGAAATTATGGCATTTGCCGGTAAACAGAGGAGAATTGAGGGGGAGGGAGGAAGGACGGGAATGGGAAAGACAGTAGAATGAATCAGACATAACTTTCCTATGTTCATATAAGAATACGTGACCAGTGTAACTTCACTTCTTGTACAACCACAAGAATGGGAAGTTATACTCCATGTATTCATGATATACATTCTACTGTCATGTATAACTAAAAAGAACAAATAAAAATGATTTTAAAAAACAGAGCCAAAATTGTTATAAAAGCTAACACATTTGTAAGGTTCAGTAGTAGCATCATTACTACTTATAAATCAATAAAGGGTGGGGGTAGTCTCTGCAGTAATTCAACAAAACAGGTCTATAAGTGCTTCTTGTAACAGTTACCCAAAATTGTTGGTTCAATATATAATCTGGCAAATGAAAACTAGCTGACTTTATGGCCTTGCCAGTTTAGTAAGATGAACTTGGTCTGGGTTAGCATACTTCCCTGTACCACAGAAATAACAACTGAACCAACAAAGACTCCTCCATGTAAAATATCATGCGAAACCATTGGGAAGATAAGCTATGGAAGCTATAGAAGTAATTCTTGAAGGAAGCTATTATTGTTTGGGGAACAGAGGAAGGTAGAGGAGGCATGAAAAATGTAACCACTAGAACAGCACTGCCCAAGAGAACTTCCTGTGGTAATGGAAATGTTCAATAACTTGCACTAATATCACAGCCACATGTGGCTACTGAGCATTTGAATGTGCCGAGTATGCTTGAGGAGCTGAATTTTTAACTTTATAAAATATTAATTTAAAAATAGTCATGTGTTGGTAGCTACCATATGGGACAGTTTACATATAGAAATAGCAAATCATAAGTAATTTTTTTTTTGAGATAGGTTCTATTTGGCCAGGGCTGGTCCCTAACTCCTGGGTTCAAATGAACCATCTGGCTCAGCCTTCCAAGTAGCCAGGATTACAGGTATGTGGCACTGATCACAAGTAAATTTTTATTTCAGCATGTAGGCATGCTGAGCATGGAGAACTACAAAACCATTATCGAGGTGAATAAGTTCTTTTAAGAACCAAATGAACCTCTTCAAATTTCAATAATGACTGGAAGATGATGATGGTCTCCTTACCGAAGAGATATTAAAAACTCATTTCTAGATAAAATCTAAGTATAAAAAGAAATTAAGGTACAACTGTTCTGTCATAAAAATATGAACTATTCTAGTTTTTGTTTTTTGAGGAAATTGTATTCTTAAAAAAGGAAAATGACTCATTTAAGCTAGAATTTAAGAGAAGTTGAAAGTATCATGACTCAGTGGCAACTTTTGTCAAAAATGCTAGGGAAAATAAAGAGTATAGTGACCTCAAATGCTAATGCATGAAGACTCAGATTTCCTTCACAGGCATCAGAATGTAGTGATAAAAGCTGGTTAAAAGATGTGGGTTCACATGCTGTCTCTGCCACTTCTTAGTTATATAATTCCAGAAAGACTTGAGTTTTAATTTTTGCCTTAGTTATATGGGGATAAAAATAGACTAAACTATTATTGGAACATTCAATAAAGTAACATATATAAAAAGTTTAGTACAGTACCAGCATATAGAAGATTAAAAAAAAATAACACAGTACCTATTTTGTTTGTTGTTATTATCCAAATACCATGACTCTTCTACTCACTCAACAAGGGAAATTTCAACAGTTGTGCAGATCCAGGAATCAAAATTATATGGAATAATACAAAAAAATTTTATGTGTGTTTATAATAAAACTTGAGCAGGTCCTTTCAGGATATTTAAAAAAATATCTATTAGGGACACTTCTTCCAAAGAAAAACTAATCCAAATTATTTTCCTTAAAGAGATTGAGGAATTGTCTCACAGGTTCTTTTTTTTTTTTAAATATTTTTTGAGAGAGAGAGAGAGAGAGAGAGAGAATTTTTAATATTTATTTTTTAGTTTTCAGAGGACACAACATCTTTGTTTGTATGTGGTGCTGAGGATCGAACCCGGTCCGCACGCATGCCAGGCGAGCGCGCTACCGCTTGAGCCACATCCCCAGCCCCTCTCACAGGTTCTTAATCAAAGGAGAAAAACCTTCAGGGAGTTAAGCCAGCTGATCAAGAACTCTGTTCTTTTTCTTTTTTAGGTAGCTAAATATTTATTTTTACATAAAGATATAGTTTTGGGGCTGCGGTTGTGGCTCAGTGGCAAAGTGCTTGCCTAGCATGTGTGAGGCACTGGGTTCGATTCTCAGCACCACGTATCAATAAATAAAATAAAGGTTCACTGACAACTAAAAAAGATATAGTTTTTAAAAAAGATATAGTTTTATAAATGATATGAACTAATATGGAAAGTGATCCGTCTACTAGGTGGGAATACTGGTCAAAATTGTCTACTTCCATCCTAGAATGTTAAATGTTATTGTTAACTTACTGTTTTCTATCCAAAATATTAGGATCCTTAGTCAACAAGTGAATTTCAAAGATTTCAGAAGACTATTTTTTTTTCTGTTCAGCTCTCAACAAATGCCTGTCTGAAGAAGTGATTCTTAAGAAACATCTAAGGAAAAACATTCTTATAAGTATCCTTAAAATCTATCACTGTATAAAGGAAATAATCAAAAAGCTACATGCTTTCTAAATTAATCTAGTATCCCTCAGCAGAATCAATATCATTGAGTCTTATAGATTTCCTTTTTTGAAGAATTATTATAAGGAAGAGCCATACTGCTTTTGCATTGTCAACTTGTGAGGCACGGGGTTTGATTCTCAGCACTCAGATCAATAAATCAAATAAAGGTTCATTGACAAATAAAAAAATATTTTTTAAAAAAGATATAGTTTTATAAAATCATATGAACTAATATGGAAAGTGATCTGTCTACTAGGTGGGAATACTGGTCAAAATTCTCTACTCACATCCTAGAATGTTAAATGTTAAATTCACATAAGGAATTCATATTACAACTTAATACCAGGGATCTTTCTGTTCTTGCAAAATTATTTGATGTCCACCTTTTATAGAACAATGACGTAATTTGCTGAATTCCCCATTTTTCTGTCCCTACTGCTGGGAAACTCAGAGCTAACTTTATATTCTCTATATATGCTTTTGTGATTAGCATTTTTGCTTTGTCTTCCTTGTTTTGAGTTTGATTTCCCTTTTATTAACCTTGTTGTATATATACATCCTTCATAAGTACCTCAAATCCTTCTTGAAAAGATAGACTACAAATAAAGATTTATACCATATGCAACAAAACGAAACTGAATCCCTTTCTCTCGCCATGCACAAAAGTGAATTCAAAATGGATCAAGGAGCTTGATATCAAATCAGAGACACGCCGTCTGATAGAAGAAAAAGTTGGCTACGATCTACATACTGTGGGGTCGGGCTCCAAATTCCTCAATAGGACACCCATAGCACAAAAGTTAATAACTAGAATCAACAAATGGGACTTACTCAAACTGAAAAGTTTTTTCTCAGCAAAAGAAACAATAAGAGAGGTAAATAGGGAGCCTACACCCTGGGAACAAATCTTTACTCTTCACACTTCAAATAGAGCCCTAATATCCAGAGTATACAAAGAACTCAAAAAATTAGACAATAAGAGAACAAACAACCCAATCAACAAATGGGCCAAGGACCTGAACAGACACTTCTCAGAGGAGGACATACAGTCAATCAACAAGTACATGAAAAAATGCTCAACATCTCTAGCTGTCAGAGAAATGCAAATCAAAACCACCCTAAGATACCATCTCACTCCAGTAAGATTGGCAGCCATTATGAAGTCAAACAACAACAAGTGCTGGCGAGGATGTGGGGAAAAGGGTACACTTGTACATTGCTGGTGGGACTGCAGATTGGTGCAGCCAATTTGGAAAGCAGTATGGAGATTTCTTGGAAAGCTGGGAATGGAGCCACCATTTGACCCAGCTATTCCCCTTCTTGGTCTATTCCCTAAAGACCTAAAAAGAGCATGCTACAGGGACACTGCTACATCGATGTTCATAGCAGCACAGTTCACAATAGCAAGACTGTGGAACCAACCTAGATGCCCTTCAATAGACGAATGGATAAAAAAAAATGTGGCATTTATACACAATGGAGTATTACTCTGCATTAAAAAATGACAAAATCATAGAATTTACAGGGAAATGGATGGCATTAGAGCAGATTATGCTAAGTGAAGCTAGCCAATCCCTAAAAAACAAATGCCAAATGTCTTCTTTGATATAAGGAGAGTAACTAAGATCAGAGTAGGGACGAAGAGCAGGAGAAGAAGATTAACATTTAACAGGGATGAGAGGTGGGAGGGAAAGGGAGAGAGAAGGGAAATTGCATGGTAATGGAAGGAGAGCCTCAGGGTTATACAGTGGAGGGGGTAGAGAGAGAGGAGGGGAGGGGAGGGGAGAGGTGGGGAGGGGGGAGGGTGGAGGATGGGAAAGGCAGCGGAGCACAACAGACACTAGTATGGCAATATGTAAATCAATGGATGTGTAACTGATGTGATTCTGCAATCTGTGTATGGGGTGAAGGTGGGAGTTCATAACCCACTTGAATCAAAGTGTGGAATATGATATGTCAAGAAATTTGTAATGTTTTGAACAACCCACAATAAAAAATTAAAAAAAAATAAAAATAAAAAGAAATTTGTAATGTTTTGAACAACCCACAATAAAAAATTAAAAAAAAAAAAAGATTTATACTAAATGCGTATCTGTTAACTTTTAAAAAGATAAGTCTTGTGATAAATTCTACAATCATCTTTCTGATAAAGGAAAACTAAAAGTACACACAATGATGGCAAACTTAGAAAAATATCATGAGTTAACTGGATTTGAACTCTTTAATATGTTTTTTCAAAGGATAATAAAACATCTAGTCAACCGAAGAAAAGCAATTGCTTGAAATTTTATATGTCATTTAGAATAAATCTTAACAGCTTAATGACATTTTAATGTATTATCCTTGTCAAAAGGATGACTATAAATGAGGGATGTAAGAATTCTTCTTTTATCGATACTGCAAACGCACTGAAGCAAATCAAAAGCAAATGGATTTCTCAATTAATAAAATATTTAACATCCTCAAAATACACCATTCCATAATATGCATATTATGGCAAGATGCCATATACCAAACCTTTGTAGGACTAAAAATAATATCTGGCATTTATAAAGGCATTTTACACATTGAAAGAGTAAAATGAAACTTCATACATTATTCTTATACATAAAATTCATAATACTTTCTTGGCTGGGAGTGTACCTCAGTAGTACAGTGTGTGCTTGGCATGCTTAAGGCCCTGGGTTGAAGCCCCAGCACAAAAAAAAAAAAAAAAAAAAAAAAGAGGTGGAGGGACAGAGAAACTACTTACACTCACATGAAAAATAAATCTTAACCTCTTAACCATCTAAATTCTGTTCTTCTATCTCAATTTGTTCCCTTTAGCTAGATACAAATTGATATTTCTACTTCAACCTCACAAGCACAGGCAAGATAATGAAGATCCAAACATCAGAGTCATGGATGTAGGCCTTTTTAAGTTTACACCTATACCTTCTCCATTTGAGGGAACTGCATCTTCCCCCACTTGAAGATAGGGCTGGAGGAGTGAGAAGGTGGCACGAGGCTGAAACTCATCTCCTTAGTTGAAGAAGCCCATTTTAAGAGTACGATCCACAGGTCTGTGAATAGCAATAAAGGGTGTCTGGCAGCTCCATCTGTGATAGCAGTAAGAAAGGTAACAGGCAAATGAAAAACCAATCTGTTAGAACCTATTTCATGAAGTAAGCTGTTCAAGACTACCCAGGCAGACTAATGTGTGTGCTTAGAACCCAGTGAAAAAAAGGCACCTGAAATATTTAGTTTTGATGAAATCAGATATTTGATATATTGGTTTTTAAAAAATCAAACTTGTTTTTGTGGGAGAAAATGAGAATTTTATTATATATGCAAATATAAATATAAAATATTCTTAGCATTGCATAATGATTTTGAATTAATGTTTAGGCAAGAGGTTATTTTTTTTTTGTACCAGGGATTGAACTTGGGGCACTCAACCCCTGAGCCACATCCCAGCCCTATTTTGTATTTTATTTAGAGACAGGTTCTCACTGAGTTGCTTACTGCCTTGCTTTTGCTGAGGCTGGCTTTGAACTCACAATCCCCTTAGCATCCTGAGCTACTGGGATTACAGGCATGCACCACCGTGCCTGGCAAGAGGTAATATTTTTTTCAGTGTTTGGGACTACAGAGGTCTTAATCTAGCCTTGGGTTTTAAAACATAATAATCTTACAGATTATTATGAGGTTATTAAAGGTTATTGTGTCCAAAGTGGGAGGTACTCTAGATGCACAGCGTGTAAGAGCAAGCTGAGTGCCAGAAACGTAGCCCAGGAAGATGACTAGCATGGTGGGTCCTCTCAGGAGAACTGCTATTCTATCTTCTCATTCATAGAAACTGTTAAAATAAAGCCAGAGTTTCTTAAAGTGTTACACATATCCCCTCCACATGATACAGTTCTTCTCTTCCAGCTCTTTTTTCATAAAGACTTGCATGCATTTATAGTAGCTTCATTTGTAATAGTTCCCAAATGAAAACAACTCAAACGTCCATCAGCATGTGAATAAATAAACCATGGTATATCCATACAATGGAAATACTATTCAGCAATAAAAAGAAATGTACTATTGATATATGTTGCAATGGGGATGAATCTGAGTAGTTATACTGAGTGAAAGAAGTCACATGAAAGAGTATATTTGGGCTGGGAACATAGCTTAGTTGGTAGAGTGCTTGCCTTGCCTGCACAAGGCCATGGGTTCAATCTCCAGAACCATACACACACACACACACACACACACACACACACACACACAACTCATCTTCTACGATTTAGTTTACATAAGATTCTAGGAAGTTCAGACTAATGTATTATGACAGAAAACAATAATTATTGAAGGCTTGGTCCCAAGGGTAGAAATGTTCAAAGGTAAGGCTTTGGGGAAATGATTAGATCATGAAGACTTTGACATTTTCAATGGGTTAATTCACTGAGGCTGAATGGACTGCTGGGAGGAAGTAGAGGCTATGGGAGGTGGGACCTGGTTAAAGGGAGTGGTCCATGGGGATGTGCCCTTGAGAATGTATATCTATATGTTATCCCCAGTCCCTTTCTCTTTCTCCCTCTCTCTGCTTTCCGGCTACCATGAGCTGAGCAGCTTTTCTCTGCCATGCTGTTTCTCCATGATGTTCTGCCTTGCCTCAGGCCTAATGAAATGGAACCTGCTGACCATGGACTAAAATCTCTGGAAGGCATGACCCAAATACATCTTTTCTCCTTTAAGTTATTTTTCTCAGGTATTTGTCACAGCAATGAAAAGCTAACTAGCAGTACAAAAAGTTAAAAAATTACTATTCTATGACATATACATGTAACACATATCTATTTTTTGCTATTCTTGTACTTACACAAACACATGCCTTTTATGCTAAACTATCTTCTTTATATTGTGCTCTTTTTAAATTGTAGATTTTGAAATTCCAGAAATAATAATTAGGAACAAATATGGTCCTAGACATTCTGTTTCTTAAAAAAAATATTTTTTAGTTTAGTTGGACACAATACCTTAATTTATTTATTTTTGTGTGGTGCTGAAGATCGAACCCGGGGCCTTGCACATGCTAAGTGAAGTCTCTACCACTGAGCCACAACCCCAGCCCCTAGACATTCTATGTAAACACTCTTGTACTATACTTTACAGCTCATAAAGTACTTTAAAATAGAGTTGTAGCTAGTCCCAAGGCCCCAGGGAGATTAGTTCATCTACTCTAGCTTTATCTAAACTCTGTAACATATTAAAGATTTACTAAACTTTTAAATTCTATCCATGACCCTTTTCCCTCCCTCCATAAAGACATGTTTTCTATATTCAATGAGTAAAAATTAAAAACTATTTTTGTTTATTTATTTTTGCAGTGCTGGAGGTAAAACCCAAGGCCTCCTAGACAAAGCACTCTACCACTGAACTATGCCCCACCCCCTAAAGTTGAATTTTAAAAAGTGGAAATGCAATGATGAAAAAGTCAATTTCTAGTATCAAGGAGCTTTGGTGAGATGAGTAATACACAAAATGGTTTGAATGCTAAATTCATGGGGCAGACAGCAATGTTTTGCTTAAGGTTAGAAAATGTCAGAAGGAAATTAACTGAAATTTGGAGCAAAATCTTCTTGCATGGGATTATCCTATACACAGCAAAATTCTTAGTACATACCCAGCATTTCTATAACTGCTCCAGTCTTATCACAGTTTAACAAGTGCTCCCTATGCACTTTCCCCCTAGGCACCAGGGAGACAAGAGACTTACAGGTTAGGTTACCGAGTGGTGCTCTTTGCTGCCCTCTGTTGACATAGAGAAGTAAGAGCAGGCTCTTTGCAAACAAATGTGCTAATACCCCTTAGAGAAAAATGTAAATCCCTAGGAGAAAAATATACAAAGACAAAGATGCCTCCCACTGAACCTCAGTAAGAGCTCTGGGAACGTGGGATGAAGCTGAAAATGACTGAGAATTGATCTTCCAAGTTCAGATTATAGCCAGTACTTGTGATTTGCTTGTCTTTGGCAAGGTGGTATGTTTGTAGAGGAAAGAAAGGCTTGTACTTAACACAAACACACCCTGTCCTTACGCTACAGTTTGCTCTACCACTCCTGATTTACACTACTGCCCTTTAACCCAAGGTCTGAATTAAGTCTTTCTTTCATTTCTGATGGAATGATCATTTGGGGCTGGGTGATTAAAGTCAGTTACAATAAGGAGGTAGACTGGAACTGTACCCTGCTGAGGAGGGAGTTAGGGAAACTAGCTAGGACAAAGCAGGGACAATTCTGCCAAGGTAGTCCATATCAACTACAAAACTGGAAGGCTCATGCTCGTACTTTTTCATTCCAATGTAAGATTATAGTGCATAATCTAAGTACAGCAGCAAAAGAACTGGAAGTTAGGGAGGATAAGATGTGAACTGAATCTGTAGATGGTAGCCTTGGTTTTAAAAATGAGCCTTATACAACGATGATTAAACAAGCTTATAATGTGTAGATTCACACTCAGATTTCAGTCATATCTTCATCATTAACACTAAAGGAGGGAGCAAATAAGAAATAAAAAATATTTCAAGAAAAAAATCCATTTTAACATTTACTCATTCCTATATGTTATGCCCAGGTGATACACTTAAAATCAAATAATGAAGCCATACTGAAAAGCTCTTGGTTTTCCATTACATGTAATAATAGTAGTCCTATCTTTATTACTGCCTACAGAAGCAAAAGACAGATTTGCTACCAGTAGTAACCTGTTCCAAATTAATCAATCTATAATATATTTTTAAATTTTACTATTCTATAGGTTCCAATCCTGGCTCCTCAACTAGGCTGAGAATTAAAAGCTTTACATGTAACATTCTCTAGATGAGTAATAAGCAGACAGAGCAGAGCAAAGTGGTAGGGAAACAGGCTGCACATAGTGCATACTTAGATACCCTGAAAATGTAATATCTAAATAAAAAAAGAGCTATGTTTAAGATACCTTAACATGTGTTGTTGGGTATACAAATAGAAATAAATCACAAACCCTGATTTCAGTCTACTTACTGGATAAAAAACACAATAAGTAGAAAATTTAAAATTGCTGTGGAGACTTAAAATCATAGCAAAAAGCATAGTGGTACACATTGTCTCCCAATATCTAATTTTCTCTCTTCCCTTTTCGAGAAGCCTTGATCTCCCCACCCCATTTTAAAGGTTTACATGGGAACCAGGCATGGTGGTGCGTGCCTGTAATTTCAGCAACTTGGGACTGCGAGTTCAAGCCCAGATTCAGCAACTTAGGGAGACCCTGTTTCAAAAAAAGTAAAAGGACTAGAGATGTAGCTCAGTAGCAGAGCACCCCTGGATTCAATCCCCAATACCCCCCCACACACACACACACACAAAGTTGGGGGGATTAGGTGGGTACGCGTTTACTCTGCTAAAGACTCTTCTGTTCTCCTGGCTGTAGATGTGATCACATGAATAAGTAAGTTCTAGCCAATGGGATGTGGGTGACAGTATGTCTGCAACTCCCAGGTCCTCCTTTGAAGAAAAAGCTGCTTGTCTTGGACTCTTCTCCTACCCCATATTCTCATGCTGAATCAGCTTCTGCCATGTAGACAATGACAATATCCCAGGCAATGGCATAGCAACAAAACAGATGTAACCGTGGCTTCGAATAGTCTAACAAATCAGAGCTATCTATCTGTTGTAGAACACCTGTCTACTTTAAGAGCAAAATAACAAAATTCCTTTTTTTGAGCCACCAAACTTTTTGAGACTCTGTTACTGCTGCCTAATGTATATTCCAACTACAATATCCCACTACTGGTGGTTATCTGCTACTAGTTATTTCCTAAATGAGATAAATAAACAATGATTGTTCTAGACATTCAGAGAATTAATGACTCAGAGAATCAAAGAGCTGGGAGAAAAATTTAAAACAATCTACTTTTCTTTTTCACACATGAAGAAACTGAGGCTGAGAAATTTGTTCCTAGTTGTAGAATCTGTGACAGTCAGGAAGTGACTGAATGCTTTTTCATTCAGATCTCCTGAATGTTTCTTTAATTATATCTTCTATCTGTGCAACAACAGCAACCACTAATGCTGGCTGTTTTTTTCATAGCACAATTAGTTAAGATTCACTCAGTACATTCCTGGTACCATCTTTAATTCTAAAGGACAGCCAACAAGAATCTTAAAAATCACTTATGCTGTCTCAAAGGTATGTTCAATTTAACATGAGAGAAAATAGTAGTATAAGTATATGGTACTACTAAAACAAGAATAAACAAACAAGAAACATAGACCAAGCCATTAGAGTAAGAGATCCAACAAGGTATAAATGGAAATGGTCACAAAAGTCTTATGGAAACAGTTAGTCTCCTGTAACCTAAAATGTTTTAGAAATACAAAAAATATGTATGACTCAATAATACTTGAATCAACTCATAAATTGAAATTTAAACAAACATGCCAGCCCCCCCCCCCGCCCAAACCACAGCCTAGGGATCCCTTCTGTGTTGTCTAGTCAGCAACAACCATTCTTCACCAGATCACTCTTTTAAGCTGGGTTTTTGCTAAGGAGGAAGAATCATGAATACTTTACTGTATGTACACAATCTGCTAAAAGCATGTGAAGAAAGGGGCAGTTTCAGGGAGACATGAAAGGATAGAACAAGAATAAGGAATCAGTATGACATTGCTGGTGGGACTGCAAATTGGTGTAACCACTGCAGAAAGCAGTATGGAGATTCCTCAGAAAACTTAGAATGGAACCACCAATTGACCCAGCTATCTCACTCTTTGGTTTATACTCCAAAAACTTAAAAATTAGCATACTATAATGATGTGTTTATAACAGCTTAATTCACAATAGCTAAATATAGAACCAACCTAGATGCCCCTCAACAGATAAATGGATAAAGAAAATGTGGTACATATATACAATGGAATATTACTCAGCCTTGAATTTATGGCATTTTCAGGTAAATGGATGGAGCTGGAGACTATCGTGCTAAGTGAAATAAGCCAAACCCAAAAAACCAAAGGCTGAATGTTTTCTCAGATAAGTGGAGCTGATCCATAATGGGATGGGTGGGTGGGGGGGTAGGGAAGAATGAAGCAACTTTGGATTACGCAGAGGGGGATGAGAGGAGAGGAGGGGGTGTGGGGATGGGAAGGGTGGTGGAATGAGATAGACATTATTACCCTATATACATGTATGATTACACTACCAGTGTCACTCTGCACCATGTACAGACAAAGGAAGGAGAAGTTGTGCTCCATTTGTGTAGAATGTGTCAAAATACATTCTAGTGTCAGGTATAATTAGAATAATTTTTTTTTAAAAGGAGTCAGTATGAGGAAGTTAACTTCATTTATTCCGTCAATAAAAACTTTTCTGAGTACTCAGTATGTGTAGGCACTGAGCTGAGATCAGGTGATAAATAAATACATGGTACCTGACCTGAAGATACATCAGTCTAGAACTGGAAACTTTCCTTTCTAAACATATCTTCACATATAGAATTCAGGGTGGATGGAATTATGTGTGAAAGAATCCTTTACCCCCAAACACTGCACCTTTGGAATAGGAAAAACTAAACTACTCTAGACCATCTTTATTTTGTTAAATTCTATTCTGTTCTTTCATTCTGAGGTAGTCTTAATAAAGGGTATAAGTAAAAGTTACTGCTTGCATATTTTTCTTATAAGGCCCCTTGTTGCCACTGGTTCAGAACAATCTGGTCTCTTAGCAATCATAATCACCCTTAGCTTTCAACTGGCCCAAGTTGTAAGTATTCATTTTTTTCACCTTCAAAACCCATAACCATATAATGATAAATATATGCATTCAGAGAGTGTTTTGAAGGGAAAGATGTGAATGAAACTTAGCAGAGGCAAAGGCAGGGCTGAATATCTGGAATGCATTGATGTCAAAATGTCTACATTAAGATGTAAATTTTTAGATTTTGTAATATATAAATTACCAAAAATAAATAAATAAATAAAATACACACAAACATTTAAAAAAAAAACCCCATAACTATCCTTACAGCCACCAACATGGGCCTATGGAACACAATATCCATCTGGCAGTATAGTTTGGAAATAAAAGTAGGGATGTTCCCAGGCCTCTTGTGGTGGTGTTGCTTACTCCTGTCCTGAATAAATTAAAGACACTATCTATCTAACTTCAGGGGGAATACTAGAATCTAGAGACTTCTACAAGAAATAAGACAGCTACAATACTCTGTGAGATATATTGGGCCTGAATTTTAAATTAGCAAAATGAAGCCCCACTGAAAACTATTCATATTGGAAGTAGAAACCTAAATGGGTCATATTTTCTTAGCAAGTATTTTTAGTCTGTTAAATTACTCAAAGCTCTATATTAAATTGTCATCTTCAAAAGGACACTCCTCCAGAAATGAGACTGGTAGACTGGTGTCTTGAAGTGGTTTTCACTATAAATAAACATGAAAGGAGGCAGGAGGGAAAAGTAACACCAAAAAAAAAAAAAAAAAACAACAACAAACAACCCAGTAAAATATAATTACTAAACATTACAACATTTAAAAAATAAAATGCATTTTTCCCAGGATAGTATTTGTTGGTGCTTACTATTAGCTGGGCTATGAAATAATCACAAATTTCATGATAAATTTACATTTCTAGAGTAGCTTCCATCACAAGCTCTTCACATTTAGGACAAGTTCCTCTATTTTTTTTCCCCTATAAGTGTCTCATTACATTTTTAATTAAATGAAAAGAATGCTTCTACTGCTGCCACCTACTGCAAATAGGAGAAATATGCTTTAAAATAAGTTAGAATTGCAATCATCAAGAAGATAAATAGCAATAATTGCTGGCAAGGATGTGTGTGGGGGGGAGGTACAATTATTTGCCATAGGTAGGCTACACATGAGTAAACCACTTTGGAAAGCAAACTGGAGATTCCTCAAAAAAATTAGAGATGGAACTACCATATGACCCAGCTCTCCCACTCCCTGATATTCATTGAAAAGATCTAAAATCTGCATACTATAGTGACACATGCAATTTATAGTAGTGCAATTCACAATAACTAAATCATAGAACCAGCCCAGGTGCCATTCAACCAATGAATAGTTAAAGAAAATGTGGTAAACCCAGGTTTGGGGGTGGACACCTTAATTCTGGCGACTTGAGAGGCTGAGGCAGGAGAATTCCAAGTTAGAGGTCAGCCTCAGCAACTTAGCAAGGCCCTAAGCAATTTATGAGATCCTGTCTCAAAATTTAGAAAAAGGGGATGTGCTGGGGATGTGGCTCAGTGGTAAAGCACCCCTGGGTTCAATACCCAGTACCAAAAACAAACCCAAAAAACGAGTATAAAATGTCACACACACACACACACACACACAAAATGGAGTTTTATTCAGACATAAAAAAGAATGAAATTATGTCATTTGCAAGTAAATGAATGTAACTGAAGACTATTATGCTGGTTAAAATAAGACTCAGAAAGTCAAAGGTCAAATGTTACCCCTCATATGTGAAAGGTAGAGAAGGACCTCATAAAAATAGAATGGAGACCAATAGAATAGAAGAAGAAAATCAAGAGAGAAGGAGGAAGAGAGAATATGGGGAAGTACTGGGGAATGATATCTACCAAATTATGCTATGTCCATGTATAAATATACATGAATCCCACTTACATATAAAATTATAATGCATTGATTAATAATAATAATAACCAATAATAATAATGGAAGGGAGATCAGTAGAGCAAGCAGATGAGGAGGAGGGAAGAGGAGAGGGAAAGAGAAGGTATTAGGAAGTGAAATTGATCAAGTTATGTTATATGCATGTGCAAATATGGAATACTGAATTCCACTATTATGTATTATTATAATAAACTGAAAAAAATAAAACATAAAAATTAAAAAATAAAATGCAACACACTGATAATTAAAGAATATAAGTAAAGCATGCAGACTGTGAGATATTGTCATATTTTCTCTTTAATTCAACTACTAATTATTCCACAATCCTGAATGATAATTAATAAAGTAATGTATAAGGAAATAGAGTAAGCTACACAGAATAGCATTAAATGGCTTTTTCAGGCTACAGATACACATACACACACACATAAATAATCTCTAGTCTATTTTATACGTAAAACAAGCTTCCTTTGCACTGAGAAAAATTCTATTTAAAGTTATTAGAAAGGAAAACACAGGGGCTGGGGATGTAGCTCAGTGGAAAAGCACTTGCCTAGCGTGTGTGAGGCCCTGGGTTCAATCTCCAGCACATCAAATATATATATATACACACACACTTAATAATTTATATATATGATAATACATTTACTTAATAATTTAAACAACTGTGAGTTCAAGAATTATAAAGGTAGACAAACATACTAATAAGGAGGAACAGGAAAAGATTCATGAGGCAGTTCATATACAAAATGATGCAATCAATGACTAATACAAAAAACCCAATATAAGCATTAAATGAAAACAAAATAAGATACCAGCATCTCTGCAAAGTGACTAAGATCTTCTGTTCGTTTTGTTCATATGCTTTGGAAATGGTGTAGCAAAACAGGAACTTATACACTGGTGATGGTAAAATAATTAAGACTTTTTGAAGTACAATTTGGCAATAGATATCAACAGGCTTAAAATATAACTATCTTTTAAAATGAAAATTTAAAACATTTTATGAGTGAAAATACCTTTTGACCCAAAATTCAACTTTAAGGAATTTATTTTAAATGAATAATCAGGAATTTGGAAGATAAAAGAGGAGAGAATAAAGATTTCATCACATAATTGTTTTAAACAAAAACAACTGGAAATAATATTATGCACTCACAATTGAGAATTTGTTAAATAAATTATGGTAAACTGTATGACAAAATATTTTAAACCTCTATATATGACATACTAAAAGGCTAGGGATGTAGCTCAGTAGTAGAGTACTTCCCTAGCATGAGTGTGGACCTGGATTCAATCCCCAGTACCTGTATATATATATATATGGGTATATGGTGTGTGTGTTTATCTATATTACATATACAAATACAGGCAAAAATATTCATGATGAAGTGTTAAAAAAGGAAAGGTAACATAGTAAGAGGTATCATGTGATCTGACAGACACACACACACACACACACACACACATATATATATATATATATATATATATATATATATATATATATTTAGAGGAACATATATATATTATTTTTGGTTATCTCTAAATGTAGGGACAATGTGATTTTATTTTCTACCCTTTTAATCTAAATTTCTAAATTATCCATAATGCACAAATGTATTTACTTTTGGGAAAAGTGTGGAATGTTGCTAAGGTAATAAATATCCACTGCTATTATAACTTTTTAAAAACTTTTCTAGGAGAAAACTGGGAAGATGTTGGTCAAAAGACACAAAATTTAGTTAGTCGGAATATATTCAGGAGAGTTGTTGTACAACATGGTGTCAAAATACAATATAATGTATACTTGAAAATTCCTAAGAATAGAATTTTGAGTGTTCTTCCCATAAATAAATAATAAATATATAAGGTAAAACAAAAACAAACTTAAGGAAGATAGCCTGGAAATTATTCTATAATATCCTAAGTTATAGTAGAGAGTGTGGCAGTCATTGTTAGGATAAGATTTGAAGAGAGGGGAAGAGTTTGGGACAAAAAGCCTTGACAGAAGGTCTATGTATGTGTGTGTTGAGTGTGTGTGTGTGTGTGTGTGTGAGAGAGAGAGAGAGAGAGAGAGAGAGAGAGAGAGAGAGAGAGAAGAGAGAGAATGTTTTGTTTTTTGGAAAGAAAATAAAAAATAAGAGATTATGAAATAAGTTGAAAGGAAGCTGAGAAATCCCATTTTCAATAATATTAGAGGAGGCATGGTTACCTGGCAAAAGGAAAGGATAGAGTTGGGATTATGGGAAGCAGCAGGGGTTTGAATAACCACTGTGGAAAAAGCAATAAACATGAATTCAAGGCCACCAATCAGCATTGAGGACCCTACAGTGGATACAAAGTGATCAACATGGTAGCCAAAATCAGGATTAGGGAGGTGTGTTAGGCACAGTTAGAGGACAGCCAAAGGTTGATAGGGGTGGAGAATGTGAGTCTGGAGGAAGAAATTGAATGGATGACTATGTTTCCAAGTTGGATGGGGCATAGGAGAAACAGGTGAAGGATGTATTCAGTTTGGTTACTATGGTACTATGGCATTGCTATGTATGGCACATAGTAGAACAGTAAAATACATGTTTAAGAAAAAAGAGTGAGGTGGGAAGATTACTTGAGTCCATGAGTTCAAGGTCAGCCTAGACAATCGTGGGTAGGGAGAGGACAGATTGTACAAAGAGAACAGAAAGACAACTAGTATAACTGAGCACCTAGTACATAACAGATTATTCTGGCACATATCAGTATGTCATATTTTTAGTCACTTATTGTTTGGGCTTCTCCTTTGCCTAGAGGCACATGTATGTCTGTGTGGGCGGTGGATTCTGGGATGGAGTTCAGGGGTGCATTACATTCCCAGCCCTTTTTCTTTTGAGAAGGATTTCACTAAGTTGGCCAGGCTGGTCTCAAACCTCTCCAGGATTGTATGTGTGTACCGTGGTGCCTGGCTATGTCTCTCCTTTCAAAATTTCTTTCTAACTTGTCTACTCACTCTCTGGTCCTTTTTCCACCAAACTTTTTGAAAAACACTATATGTTAAAAACACTAAATACTAGACAAATGTGCCTTTGCTCTCCTTCCCACACCCACAGCAGGGATAACAGTGGATGGTGGCACTCTTTCCCACACACAAAAGACAGTGGCACCTAGCAAAGGCCTTGCATGTGGGGTGCATTCAGGAGCAATTATCAAACAAGTGAACAAAAGCACACATTAGGGCAAATGTGGGATCTATCCCATTTACTCAAAAAAAAAAAGAAAAAAGAAAAAAAAACAGAGCTTTTTACACTGTATCTTTGACCTTGAAAAAAAAAAGGGGGGCTCCCTGTATGCTACTGGCAACAGCACCTTGGGATCCTTACATGCAGGAAGTCTTTGCTTAGGCCAGTCTAACTAGCTGCATGCCAAGCTGTTTCTAGCTACAGTACATTTCAGTTTAAAGCTGTGTTTGGGGGTTAGGTATATCATTTAACCCCTAGCTTTTTATTATCCCATTCCTACTCATTAAAAAACATCCTGCTGGAAGTCATCCATTTGTAGCACAGAGGGGGTTGAATAAAGAGAATGTACACACTGACTTTTTAGGTACAGAAACCATCTTCAGTAAGGTATTAAATTCATCTTGCAAATAGGATTTATATGATCTCTAAGTCCACATGGCAGGCATATTCTTAATTCCCCCTGTTCACATGCTGGTGTGATCCTTTCCCCTTGAGTGTGAGAAGGACTTGCTCTTGTAATCAACAGAACACAGTGATGGTGCTGGGATGTACATGATTACATGCACATCATTATGTCACAATATTATATACATCTGCAGCACCTGTCTGGAATTTCTCTCTCGCATGTTATCTACGAAGAAGGATGTGGCCAGTCCAGGGAAGTAAAACTGGACTCTGAGCTCAGGGAAGACTCCAGACAACAAGAACAAAAAAGTAAAAACAAAAGCTCTCAGTCTGACAACCACAATCCACAACCACTGGCACTGAATATTGTTACCAACTATGAGTTCCCTAGTTCAGTCAATGCCTTGATGTTAGACCCTAAGCAGAAGATACAGATAGGCCATGCCCAATAACCAAAGTAATAAATGTGTGTTGTTTTAAGCCACTAACTTTGTGATAATACTGTTATGCAATAATAGAAAACTGATCTACCCACACAACTTGATACCATCCCCACTAGAGACAACTTGGTTTACATTTACAGAAAGCATCTAAATCTCCTGAGGCACACCTAATAAAGATTATAATAGCATACTCTACTACTCCTTTTTATATAAATAATAGTGAGTAACAGAGTAAACATCCTGCCTGATGACTCAAATAAGCCTGGGTTATAAACCTAAAATCAGTAGCAATGAACATATATAATGTTGTATTAGATAGTAAGGGGAATTACTTAAAAAAATATAGACATTGCCCCTACCTTCCAAACACTGTTTCCTAAAAATCTTGTCTATGTTACCCTGGAATTTCTTTATATAAAGACTCCATTTCCCAGTATGTTTTTAAAATAACAAAAGTTTATGGCGTGGGTAAGATACATACAGAAGCTCACAGACCGCATGGAAAACTGTAGAAGGGGAGAATGAGTATATTTGTTATATGTTGAGCATGACCAACTGCCCCAACACTCAGCAGCTTAAAACAACAGACATTTCTTATTTCACAGTTTCTGAGGGTCAGGAATCTGGGTGGGTGGTTCCGGCTCAGGGTTTCTGAGAAGTTACATCAAGCTTATTGACCAGGGATGCAGCCAAGTGAAGACTTGACTGGGGCTAGAGGAAGACTTTCTTTTTTTTTTTTTTTTTTTTTTTTTTTATTCTTTATATTTATTTTTTAGTTTTCGGCGGACACAACATCTTTGTTTGTATGTGGTCCTGAGGATCGAACCCGGGCCGCACGCATGCCAGGCGAGCGCGCTACCGCTTGAGCCACATCCCCAGCCCTAGAGGAAGACTTTCAAGATGGTCTTTCACATGGTTGTTTGCAGGAGGCCTTGGTTCCTTGTCACATGAGTCTTTCCACAATGTCCTCATGACAAGGCAGTGAACTTCCTGAGAGTAAGTTATCAATAGCAAGCAAAAAACAGAAATGCTTTTTATAACCTAGTTCAGGGCTGACAAACTTTTTCTTAAAGGGACAGATATAGTAATTATTTTAGGCTCACATTCCATATAGACTGTAGCATAGCTACTCATCTAGGTTGTTGTACTGTAAAATAGTCACATACAATACTGAAACGAATAGGCATGACAGGTTCCAATAAAACTATTATAAAACTGGTAGCCAGCCTGTGGATCATAGTTAGCCAATTCCGACTTGGTGTGCAAAGCTGTATGCCCTCACGTCTTCATTATTCTATTCATTAGAAACTAGTCATTAGGTCCAGCCTATACTCAAAAGAAGAGGAATTAGGCTCTACCTTCTGAAGGGAGAAATAAAAGACTATATATATTAAAATCACCACACTATGGGCTTAATACAGTAAGTAGAATATGTATTAAACAATAAATTTCCCCCCTAAGGATGGTATAATAAATTACTACAAACCAGTTGGCTTAAAACAACAGAACTCTTTTTTTTTTTCTTTCACAGTTCCTGAGGCTGTAAGTCCAAAATCAAGGAGCTAGTAGGCCCAGGCTCTCCCTGAAGGCCTTGCCCAGCTCATTCTAGCTTCTGGTGATCCTAGAAATTGCTGGTGGTCCTGGCTTGTGGCTGTTTCACTTCAATGTCTACCTTTGTCTTTACATGGCCTTCTTCCCTGTGTGTATTTCTCTGTCCTCTCCTCTTCTGCTAAGTATACTTCTTATTGGATTTAGGGTCCATCCTACTCAGTCTGACATTATATTAACTAATTACATCTGCAAAGACCCTATTTCCAGGTAAAGTCACATTCTGAGGTTCTGATGGACATTAGTTTCAGGGGGGACACTATTGAATATTGTGGTGAGCTGAATAAATCATATCTACTCAGAACTTCTTAGAACCTCAGAATGTGACTGCTGTAATTTGCATCCTAAATGTCCCCAAGGCAAAGGCCCTTGGTGGCAGGCATGGTTCCCAGTCTATAGTATAAGTGGGAGGTGGTGGAACCTTTGGTAGAAGGGGTATGCTTTTGAAGGAGATCTTGGGACCCTGGCCCATCTTCTCTCTCGTTCATGTCCTGGCTGCGAGGTAAACAGGCCAGCTCTACCACATGCTTCTGCCATGATGTGTTGTGCTACCACAAGCCCAAAGCAATGCAGCAACCCATATATCGAAACCTCAGATATCATGAGACCAAATAAACTTTTTCTCTTATTAAGTTGATTATCTCAGGTATTTTATTATAGTGAGAAAAAGCTGAGTAACTTATTTGCCAATAGGGTCTTTATAGATGTTATTAGTTCAGCTAATTGAAGGTCATAATGCATAAGGTGAGTTCTAAATCCAATGAGTGGTATCCTTTAAGATGAGGACATAAATTTAAGCCCTAAAACATTATCCACAGGATAAAATTACAAACTCCTTACCTTGGCACATAAAATCACATGATGTGACCCCACCAACTTGTCTGTCCTCATCTAATACTCATTCTCCTAATAGTTACTCTAGGCTCTAATCAAACTGAAATGTTCCTTCTCCCAACCTACGAAGGTATATGACCTAGCCATTGTTTTTCCCTAAAGTGCCTTGTCACCTCTTCCTTGAATTTTGGAGGGAATACCATAATTTATGTCAAGTTTTATTTATAATAAAAATGTCACTGAATGTGAACTGCAAATTTGATTCCTGACCCTTATTTTGTACTTAAAAAAATCTTGAATTGATATATAATTTACCTACATGAAATGAATGATCTTAAGTGCTCGGTAAAATAAGGTTGACAATTCTATACACTCATGTAACCACCACCTAAAATGATAGAACATTTCTATTGCCACTAGAAAGTTCCCTGGAGTATCTCTCCAGTCAATAAAATACCTTCCCCCATCCTTCACCAAAAATGTTTTGATTAAAAAAAATTAAAGGTCATGAAACAACCATAATTTTTCCCATTGATTACTTTATATTAAAAGTGTTTTGCACAGTTTCTGCTTACATGATCATCTCTGCTGTCCTATGCAATTGCAAAGTGAGAATTATCTGTATTTTTTAATATTTCATTTTCTTTTTATCATTTCAGTTGTGTGTGTGTGTGTGTGTGTGTGTGTTTGCTCTGAAGCAAAAGGAGGCAAACTATATAGCTCATGGGCTAAATCCAGCTGGCTACTTGTTTTTCTAAATGACACTTTATTAGAATACAGCCCCTCTTACACATTTACAGATTGTCCATGGCTGCTTCTGTACCACCATAGCAGAGTTAAGCAGTTGGTACAGAGACCATATTTACTAATATTTACTAATAGTGGCTATCTGTACAAAAAGCTTCCAACTCCTGCTCTAAAGCAGTGACTCTTAAATTTTACCAAGCATCAAGATCACAAAACAGGTTATTATGCTATAACCCCAGAGTTTCTGTTTCAGGCAGGTGTGGGGTGCAGCCCAAGAATTTAATCTCTAACAAGATCTCAGACAATACTGATGCTGCTAGTCTGCAGAACACATGTTGAGAACCACGTTCCAAAGACAACATTATAAATTTATATCTATCTCATATATTATACCATTTCATTTCTGCCTTTTGTGCTGTTGTTACATATAGTTTACTTATTTATATGCTTATAACCCTTTTATACATTGTTATTTTTTGAAACAGAATGTTTTGAAAGATTTTTTTTGTAAATTAACAAAATAAAACTGACAGTTTTTGGTGTACAGTTCTAAGAGTTTTAACTTATATTTGGATTCTTATAATTACCACCACAATAACTCCCTCTATTAAAGCATCTAGTAGAAAAGGGAAGCATGAACAAGTGGGAAATTTGACTACAGAGATTTAAAGTATAAAAAAGAATCAAGAAAAAAATGTTATTAATAATAAATATCAAAAGTGAAGAATTCACTTCATAGGAATAAGGGGAATGCTACTGAATGAGAGTAATATCTGTAATGAGTTGTAAGGTTTTCATGTTTTTCTGATCTTTTTCTTTGTCCAATGATATTAATACCCAACTACATGTTGGTGATTTCCAATTTGCTACTTATTGCTTCTAATTCATTCTTTTGTATTTCCTTATCTTTTGTGTTTTGGGTACTAGAAATTGAACCTGAAGCTTCACAAATGCTAAGTGTGAATTCTACCATTGAGCTATACCCCCAGTCTCACATTTTTAATATTTCTTAAGCATGCTATTTGATACTTTATTCTTGAACCTTTCAGCTGGAAAAAGTTTTCTAGCAAAATTATTATTATTATTTTGCAGCTTCTCAAAGGAGCCATATAAGCTACATGTTTCACATGCCTGTTCCCTTATTATCTAATCATATTCTGGATAATGGATTATACAGACAGCCTTTTTCCAATTAGTAACTGTTTATGGTCTTTCCTTGATGAATTTGTTCCCTAGTTGTGATTCCTTAGTTATTTGAGGGAACTTGAGTGAGGAAAGCTTCCTACATACCTAGAAGCTATTGTGCTCCCCCCATTCCCACATATTATTAAGTTCTGAAAGCTGAGAGGACAAGGGGAAGAGGGCCTAGAGGTGGGTTCCAGTAGTTCTTAAATTTTCCATTTGGATTTTAATAAAGAATTGGATTGGGCTGGGGTTGTGGCTCAGTGGTAGAGCGCTCGCCTCGCATGTGCGAGACCCTGGGTTTGATCCTCAGCACCACATACAAAAATAAACAAGTGAAATAAAGGTGTTGTATCCAACTACAACTAAAAAAAAAAAAAAAAAAGAATTGGATTGCTAAAAAAAAAAAGAGAGAGAGACCAACTTTTCTCTCAGCTCTCATATCCACGTTAATAAGTATTAGAGTTATACAAGAATCTTACCATTTGACCCCTGAGAACCCCTATATACCTCATTCTTCTAACTCTTCATCTTATCCTAATACAGGTCAAAATTTGGTTTTCAAGTTCAAATGTGAAATTCTTATCACCTTTGTGGCCATCTTGCCTCTACTTATTTGCCTAAGTATTTTTCCTGCCCATTTTTCTTTGATGAAGTATGTCATAAAGTACTATGCAGGGTATATTTACTTTGTGCTGCATTTACTGAGAAGTAGAAAAAAGGTTGGTCTATACTTTCCAGGTGTTCCATAATTGTCTTTGATGTCTGTGAAACATCCTGTGTAAGTTGTTTCTGCTCAGTTTGTATTGCAAATGTTTTTGAAATGAATTTTAATCGGATTGATCTTATCATTTTGCTAAGGAAACCACTGATACACATTTCATAACATGGCATTCAAAATTTATTCTTTAAATTATAGAGTAATGATCAAAGTAGTATGTTATCTGGTTATAGTCACATTGGTTGTTCTGTGAAGGCAGTATGAGGTTTTGGAGGAATCTGGGACACAGATGATTAAATAAGACAGCATATGAGAAAATATCTTACAGCAGAGCCTGGTGTGTATGTACACATACACATATACATACACCTGTTTTTTGCAGTTAGAAGGAAAACAATAATTTTTTCTTTTAAAGACAATATTTTACTATAAAAAGACAATATTTTAAAAATTAAAGCCTTAGTTTCTAGTCATGTATACTCTCTAGTAAGCTCTATTCAGATGACATTAGCTATTAGCTTTCCACATTTAGGAGAAACTAGTATCTATTAGAATAGTTCAAGTTTTAAATACAACTCAGAGATATTATTAGGACACTTCCTTAAACTTTCTTTTCTTTTTACATTCCTTCTTGCATTACATGCCATTTTGATTTCTTTCAAACATCTCTTTTTCTGAACAGGATGAGCCTTCAGGTTTCCTTCTACTTTTTCTTTTTTCTTTAAATTTTTTATTTGTTTTAATTAGTTACACTGACAGTACAATGACCTTGACATATCATACATTTGAATCAGATGGGATATAATTTCTCATTTTTCTGAGAGTACAGGTTGCAGAATCATATTGGTCATGCAGTCACATATACACACAGTAATAATAATGTCTATTTCATTCTACTATCCTTCCTATCCCCCCATCCCCTCCTTCCCCTCCCATCACTTCTCTCTACCTAATCTAAGGTAACATTATTCTTTTTTTCCCCTCACATCTTCATACATGTATTTTGTATAACGATGAGGGTCTCCTTCCACCATCCATGCAATTCCCCTTCCTCCCTCCCTTTCCCTTCCACCTCTCTTCCCTATCTAGAGGTAATCATCTTCCCATGCTCTTCCTCCCTACCCCATTTTGAGTCACCCCCCTTATATCAGAGAAGATATAGGACATTCGGCATTTGTTTTTTGGGGATTGGCTAACTTCACTTAGCATAATCTGCTCTAATGCCATCCATTTCCCTGCAAATGTCATGATCTTGTATTTTTTAGTGCTGAGTAATATTCCATAGTGTATAAATGCCACATTTATTTTTATCCGTTCATCCATTGAAAGGCATCTAGGTTGGCTCCACAGTCTAGCTATTGTGAATTGTGCTGCTATAAACATTGATGTGGCTGTGTCCCTGTAGTATGCTGTTTTTAGGTCCTTTGGGTATAGACCAAGAAGAGGAATAGCTGGGTCAAATGGTGGACCAGAGACTCTGCGTCTAATAGAAGAAAAAGTTGGTCCTTCTACTTTTTCTTTGGTTCCTTTCTTACTTCTTATATAACAACTCAGATTCCATAAAACTTTAGTTCATGGGCAACAACAGCAAGTAGAGGGTAATGATTAGGTCAGTGAAGTATGAGTCAGAGACCAGGCATGCCACCGAAACCAAGAAGGAATAAAGACTGTCAGTCTAAAGGCCTTCAAGCAATTAGGAACTAGAGCTATAGGAGCTGAACAATCAGAAAAGCAAAGGGTTAACAACCTGAAGACCAATAGGCAAAGAGAGAGCAGGGCAAAGTTGGCTAAACAAGTATATGGAAGAAATAGCAGGGGAAATACAAATGCTTTGTACTGTCAGTCACTTTCCCCTTCTCTTATTATGAAAATTCTAGTTTAATATTATAATGGCCAAGAATCCTACCAATAATCACAATTGCAACAGTTGGCTGGCTGACCAGTGAATGTGAAATGGAGAATAATCACAGTTTTTTGGGCTAAAGGATTTTCTACTTGTTGAAAGGAAATGAATCCAGTTACATTAATTTGCCTCCAAAAGGAAGAAACTGATCATTACTTAATACAACTCCCCAAAATAGTATGCTTTCAGGAAGGAGCCAAAGCAATGCTTCTCCAAGTATATTCTGTTCACTTCTGCAATTTAGCTCAATATTCCTGATTTTTTTTTTTTTAAGGATTCTGTGACCAAATATTTTGGGAAATGTTACATGACCTTCTCATTAGAAACATTAACATGTTAAAGGTTCTGGGAAGTCTTGCAATATGTGCATAAGCTCATTAAATTCTACTTACTTTTATAGTTAGTGCTTTTAATGTCCTGCTTAAGAAATTTTTGCATAACTCAAAACTGCAGAAATATTTTCCTTTATTTCTTTCCCCTAGCTTTCTGATTCTGAGTTCTATGGTTAGCTCTATGATCTAGGTCTATTTATTTTTGTGTAAAAAGTCCTTTTCTCCTTCATAAGAAAATTCATGTTTTAGCAACATGTTAAAAAGACTACCCTTTTCACATTGAATGGACTTACCACCTTGTCAAAAATCAATTAACCTAGTTTGGTGTGGTGGCATATGCCTGTAATCCCAGTGGCTCAGGAGGTTGAGGCAGGAGGATCACGAGTTCAAAGCCAGCCTCAGCAAAAGCGAGGTGCTAAGCAACACAGTGAAACCCTGTCTCTAAATAAAATACAAAATAGGGCTGGAAATGTGGCTCAGTGGTCAAGTACCCCTGTGTTCAAATCTTGGAACCCCCCCTACCAAAAAAATCAATTACCCTTATATGTATATGTCTATTTCTGGTTACACTATTCTATTCCACTGATCCATATGACTATATATAGCAATACATGAGCTTACTGAAGCTTTATAGTTAAGTTCTGAAATCATGTATTCCACCTTGTTGTTCCTTTTCAAGATTATTTTATAATCAACTTGTTGATTTCTTCAACATCTACTAGAATTTTAATAGGAATTGCACTGTATCTACATATAGATGAATTTAGAGAGAACTGGCATCTTAACAACATTGAAGTCTGGGTTTCTTTGAGGTTTTATTTGTTTTTTGCTTGTTTGTTTTGGTACTAGGGATTGAGCTCAGGGTTGCTTTACTACCGAGTTACATTGCCAGTCCTTTTTTATTTTGAAACAGGGACTCACTAAGTTGCTGATACTACCTTCAAACTTGCTAAGGCAATCCTCCTGCCTCATCCTCCTAAATTGCTGGGATTACAGGTATATGCCAATATGCCTGGCCAATTTTGAATTTTATAATCCATGATCATGGTATATATATTACACTTTTTATTATAGGCTTCTCAAATTTTTCTTAGAATATTTTGTAGTCTTCAGTGTAGATATTTTGTGCTCTTTTTTAAGGTCTTATTTCTATGTATTTGATATTTTTAATGGTGATATTTTCACTTATTTTCTAACTCCAGCTGTTCAAAATATTTCTAAGGATAATATTGACTATAACCTGTAGCCTTGTTAAATTCATTAATTAATTCAAGTAATTTTAAAAATAGATTCTACAGGGTTTTCCTGTGTACACACAGCCACATCATGTATGAATGACAATTTTACTTCATTTCTGAAATTTAGGCCTTTTATTTATTTATTTTTGCCTTGTTGTACCAGCCCTGTACTAAGCATTTAATATACGTTACCTCATTTAATCTTTATAACAGTGTTATTTCTAATTAATAGATGCTATAATTTGGATCCTAAATGTTCCTGGGGGGGGGGGGGGCAAGAGCTAAAGACTTAAGTTATCTTGGTGCAATTGGGAAGAGGTGGGGCCTAGTGGGCATTGAGGACATGCCAGAGAGGGAACTGGGGGACCCTGGTTTCTTCCTCTGTATTTCACAAGCATCCATGAGGGGAAGAGTACTGCTATGCCATGCGCTCCCACCATGATGTGCTCTTCCTACTCCCCCAGGTAATAGATTTGCCTATGCATGAACTAACACTTTCAAAACTGTAAGCCAAAACAAACATTTTCACTTTGTAAGTTGGTTATAAAGGTATTTTGTAATAGTAACAGAAAGACAACTAACACAACAGTTAGAATATGAGGCTCAGAAAGGTTCAATGGGTACTAAAGTAATGGTAGTCATCAGGGACTGGGAGGCAGAGGAAATAAGAAGTTGTTATTTAGTGGAACTGTATGTTTCAGTTTTGCATTATGGAAAAGTTCTGGAGTTCTATTGCACAACAGTGTGAATCCACTTAACACTACTGAACTGTACACTTACAAAACGGTTTTCGGGGCTTAGGGTTGTGGCTTAGCGGTAAAGCGCTCCCTAGCATGTACGAGGCCTTGGGTTCGATCCTCAGCACCACATATAAATAAATAAAATAAAGGTATTGTGTCCAAATACAGCTAAAAAATAAATATTTTAAAAAATGGTTTTAGATGGTGAATTTCATGTTTTCAAATCTTAATTAAAAATAACTTTTTAAAACTTTAACACAAATTTCATTATAAATTCTAAAAAACCAAGAGCTATGCTGAAACTGTTTTTAACCTATCAGATTGACAAAACTCCAAGTCTGATAACACTCTCAATTGGTCAAAATATGGGAAACAGTTCCCTTATATGTTACTAGGAAAGTACAAATTGGTACAATCTCTATGGAAAGCAATTAGGCAATATCTTTGATCCTGTTTGATCCAGCAATTCTACATGGGGAATTCAATCATAAAGATACACTGTACACATGTGTGAAATGATATATACACAAGGCTATGAACTTTAGCATTATTTATAATAGGAAGACACTGTAAATACCAAATGCCCACTGCTATGTGACGGGGTATATAAATTATGGTGTATCCTTACAGTGGAATATATTTAGCTACTTAAAAATGAGGACGCACACTATGTACTGATAGGGGAAGATAGTCAACATATGTTACAAGTGAAAAAATTTGGAACAGTATGTAAAATATAATGTGTAAAAAAGGGGGGTTAAGAATCTATTTATACTTTTATAAATTCTTGCATATATGTTAAGAAGTTTTACAAGGATACATGGAAAAATAATAGCATGGTTTAGGGGCCCTGAATGGAAATTAAATGCACAGGAGACTGGCTGGGGTAGGAAGATTTTTAAGTGTATACCTACGTTTTAGTCTTGGAACCATAGGACTATATAATTTATTAAAAAATTCCTATACTTAGAAATATATTTTAATTACAACAATTGACACTAATCTATTCACACAACTATTTACCAAGTGCTTACTATATATTAACTAGACACTATTCTAGGCACTGGTAATATAGCACTGAATAAGACAAAGTTCTTGCCCTTTTGGAACTTATATTTTAGAAGGAAAGACCCCCAAAATATATGTATATATGCACACATTTATATAAATAAATGATACATATATATAAATATATATTATATACCCAAACACTTTATAATATTTATAAGATAAATTAAATAATGCCCAGTAGCTATTTTAAAAAAAGGAAAAAGGAGTGATGTGGTAGAAGAGGAATAGTGGTGCTATTTTGTCTAGGGTAGTCTGGGAGGGCTTCCCTGAGGAGGAAGTATGTGAATAGATATCTGAATATCTGAAACAATGGGGTGGCTTGAGGGGGGAAAGCTTTCTAGACAGTAAAAGTCCTAAGGCAAGATGTGTTCAAGAAACAACAAACTGAATAAAGAAAACAATGGTAGACAATGATGTAAAACAGATGCTCAGAAGCCCGTTTTCATAGGCTTTGTAGGGCATGAGCAATGGCTTGGATGTTACAGGCAGCCATTGGAAGCTTAAAAAAATTCCCAAAGGGGCATGGTTAAGACTCAGCCAATATATACCTATGTCTTCCAGGTAAATAACTAAAATATTTCAAACCTAGTCAGGAAAAAGCTGCTTCCTTGGTAAAAGTGGCTCATGCATCTTTTCCCAAGACACCTTTACCCACTCCCTATTCTTGCCTCATGAACCAACAACTAAATAAGTAACCAGGCCCAGAAGAGGTTATTGACTTGGTGAAGTTAATCAGCCCAGGAACCTAGAATCACCCAGATGTGAGATTTGGCAACCTAAACAGTGTGCAAAGGTTTTCATTTACAATACAGATCTAGAACCTGCTTAGAACAGTGTGTCCTGGGCTTCCTGAAGCCCAATACTATGGTCTCTATACCCACATGATACCTCAGGAATGATAAACAGGTTAGAGAAATAGACTCCATGTCCCTAAGATCTGAAATGACATTAGAGGAAAGGGGAAATTCAGTGAACTTCTACATAAACAGTTTCTCTCCTTAGGACTCTCCCACTGATTTGAAAGGTTACTGGCTAACAGCCAGTTTTTACAACTTTTATATATTAACTACATCAAACTTTATTTCCATATCCAAAGTCATTTGTCATGCACCAGGAGTTTTTTTTTTTCTTTTTAATATATTATGGTAAGAGGGAAACAAAACATCAATCTTTGCAGCACCAAATAAGACCTTAACATTCTCATATTTGCACTCAATAAAGTCAATATGTTTGTGAAACAATGTGCAGTTCCTGGACTCCTAATCGCAAATTAGAATGAGAACAGCTAAAACGCAGAAACTCTACTATCACATGAAACTTATTTTACATACTAAAATACTGGGAATTTCATCTGGGAAATCAATACAAATGTCAAAATCTTACCAAAAAAAAAAAAAAAAAAACAAAACTGTTTTCTCCAAAGTTGCATGAAATTTCTCAGGCTGTTCCCACTTCCATCCATTTCACAAAGTTCTTCTCTTTGAAAATACATTCTGCTACTCTGAAATCTAGGATCCTAACGTTTTGTCACAACATTTTTAGTTCTACTTTGTTCTCATTCATTTACTTTCTTTGATCATAAACCCTCCAGTTTAATTACCCATGAGTAACATTTACTAACACGAATTCATAGCATGAACCTAAAGGAAAAGCAACTGGAAGGGATGTGGAGAGAAAGCCAAATAGCATTTACAAAGAAATCAATCTCTGGACAACAGACATATATTCACTCCTTTCTATTTTCTAACTGTAAATACCTTCACTCAACATAAGTCAAGACATTAAAAATCATTTTCTGCTAGCAGGACCTGCCTTAGCAGAACACTTGCTGAAACACTCCACGGCTTTCCTTTTCATTTAAAAAATACAACTACTTGTGCAATGCTGAAACTTTCAGCAGGTCTAGTACACAAGATTAAGAGCCAAGCAGGAACTTGATTTACTCTCACAGAAATTATTCTTACAATCCTTTTTTATATGATAATGTTATAATAAATTTTAAAAACTACTTACACCAAGCTGAAGTCTGGACAAACAGCATGAAATAACCAGCAGCCAACTATTTCCTCACGGACTAAACTTTGTCCTCTTCCTGGCAGTTTCTGGATCAGGTTCACACTGATACGCATTGACAGTGGCCTTGGAAGCTACCACCCAACAAGCAAGGTGGGAGGGTTTGTTAAGTCAACTCCTGCTCCATAACTGCTTATCAGCAACTTCTCAAAGGTCAAGTTAAATGTGTTTAAAGAGACAAACTTAAGGAAGATTACAGGGAAAGCCTGAAAAATCTTATCGTTTCTGATGACTGTGCTTTGCTTTCAGAGTGGATTTCTTTTCCATATGTTCCTGGGGCTTTAAAAAAAAAAAAAAAAAAACAAGAAAGAAAGAAAGGATGGTCTTGTAAGCTATAGTTACTTTGCTGTCTTCCTTTTAAAAAAGGTCTCCCTCTTCTTCCTCAGGCTCTATATATTGTGCAGTCTGACAAAAAGAGGCCAGAAAATTGCTTGTATTCCATTTCCCTCCTCCATCTCCATTCTCCAATTCTTTTGCTAGTGAGAGAAACAATGCAAAATTCTTGGCAAAGTTAAGCACTTTCTGACATTCAAACCACCTGCTGATCTAATGTAAAGTGAGAAACTTGGATCCCAAATTCTGTTCTTTGCAAGATAAAAATGTCATGCTGCTTCATCCCCTTTCACTTCTCTAAGCGTTTTTCTCTTCTGAGCTACTATGTGTCTGTAATTTGTACCATTACCCTTTGAAGTAGGAACAATTCATAATGTACTCACTGCACTAATCACTTTATAAACATTCTTATTCTCTCACAGGCAATACACTCTGGGATCATCTTCAATTTTTAGTCTAATACTCTGTATACAATTGGACTCCCTCAGTATCCTGGTGATCCTCTGCCATGACTTTCCTGCAAAGATGTCCATGTTCTAATCATTGGAGTCTATGAATATACTATGTTACATAGCAAAAGGGACTTTGTAGATGTGGTTAAGGTTAAGAACTTTGAGAGGGGGCAATTATCCAGATGGGTACAACCTAATCACATGAATCCTGTAAAGGCAGTAAATCCTTTCCAGCTGTGGTCAGGGAGGTAAAGGATTCACTAGCTCTTCCTCTTGCTGGCTTTGAAGATGGAGGAGGAGAACCACAATCTGAGGAATACAGGTGACCTCTGAAAGCTAAAAAGGCAAGGAAACAGATTTTCCTCTAGAACCTCCAGAAAGGAACACAGCCTGATAAGACTTTGATTTCAACCCAGTGAGACCCATGTTGGATTTCTGTTCTACAGAACTGAAAGATAATAAACTTTTAAGACACAAGGTCTATAATAATACTATAGCAGCAATAGAAAAATAACCACATTATTTAAAATGCAATTTTAAAATATAATACTGAGTAGAATACTCCAAATAAATTATGATGAAGAAAAAAATGTGAACTATCAAGTTCCTTAATCTGGATGCTGTAAGTTTATTGTTTTAGATTTTTAATGCATTATACTTTTTGTTTTATTTTGTTTACAGTACTGGGGCTTGAAACCGGGGTGCCCTACCACTGAGCTCCATCCCCACCCCTTTTTAATTTTTATTTTGAGACAAGGTCTTGCTAAAGTGCCAAGGCTGGACTTGAATTTGTGATCCTCCTGCCTCAGCCTTCTCAGTAACTGGGATTATAGCATGTACCATCATGCCGGGCTTAATGTATTATACTCTTAACTTAGCAGACTCTTGGGTCTTTGTCACATGATCTATATCAAGTCAGGTACCTGACTCATTCCTCCTTTTTTTCTTTCCTGTGTTGGGATCCAACACATACAAGTTTCCTGACTGCAAATCTTGGTTCAATCATCTATAGGTGACAGAAGAAATCTGAATGTTGCCTAAACATATAAATATACTCCATATTACTCAGTATGGGAGAAATGGAAATTAAAAGTAGAGTGACATCATTAAACCTATATTTTAACATTAAATTGGCAAAGTTCAAAGTTTCATAAAACATAATGTTGGTGAGATTATGGGGAAATAACAGAGGATAAATTGATAAACCTTCAAGAGTAAATGGGCAAATTATTAATATATATGCTTTTTCATGCAGCAATAACTAAAAACATATTTGCACATATAAAATGTATACATATACACATGGATATTCACTGCCACATTGTTGCCAAAGGAAAATATATCAATCAGGAAGAAACTGATAAATTATAGTATAGGTATAAAATGGAATAAAGAAATAAAAAATATGGTAAAGAACATCACTCGAGAGGCCTCTTTCTTTTCCACTAAAGACTAAATGGAGGGGCTAGGATTGTGACTCAGTGGTACAGTACTTGCCTACCACGTGTGAGGCCCTGGGTTCAAACCTCAGCACCACATAAAATAAATGAATAAAATAAAGCTACTGCATCCATCAAAATAAAAAAAAAGACTAAATGGAATTGGATAACATAAGTCAAAATTTTCACACAAGATAGTACTTCTGAGTTAAAGGTTTTTGAGATTCCATTTACAATCATGCTTCTCAAACAGCTGAAGCAACAGATAGATCTTTATGTAGTATCAGCTTTATTTGGAAGAAAATACAGTGAAACAGAGAAAGATACAGAATTCACATGAGCTTTAAAGACAGATCCCAAGATTCAAGTGTAGAATGTCTTCATATGATGTCACTTTCCTATTTCTAGGGCTACAAATTCACTTTCCACTTTATAAGGAGGTACCTGAATACAATCTTGAGAAGCACTCATATAATGACCAGTTATGTTGAAATGTGTGTTTGTTACTAAAACTCAGGATATCTGTAGTTTAAAAAAATAACTTTGTGAATTGTGGCCTCACAATGAAAATTACAATAAATATTTCACATTCAAAGGAGAAAAATGAAGAAAAGTCCACTATTTGTTAATGAGCCCAACTAATATAACCATAGAGGAATGTCAGTGTTGACTATATCAAGAGGCTTAATCAAGACTATACAATAATGATAAATTTATACTGAGTCTCAACCAATGTAAATATGTATTATGATATGTACATATCTGTGTGCACATGTATATATACAAATACATATGCATATACATATACTGTCACATACTATAAGTATCAATAAAATAAAGTGGTGACTATGTTTCAAATTCTAATTTATATTAAAAATGTAAAAACATGACTTATGTATAGTGCATAGTATGCCAGTAAAATGGAAATGTAGTTTTCATCTATAATTTTCTGCCAAGTAAATTAAAATAGTTTGGCATTAGATTTTCATAAGAATGAGCTTGAAAACTTTGCTCTGATATTTTCCATCTCATTTTAAACAGCCTCTCAAGCAAGTAATGATTACTTTTAAATCCTTTCTGTAAGAAATCCATTAAATCAGTAACAGTAGAAATAATATATAAAAGTGCATTGAAAATTTCATGAAAAAAATGATGCCAGGTTAGAGGGGTTTTTTTCCTAAAATTAATTGCTTAATCTGATGTCATCTGAATAGAGAAATCAATATAGTTATTCATTACCTTAATATAATTCTGATAATTAGAAACATTTACTCTTTAAAAGAAAAACAATTTTAAGAAGGATCAAAATAAACTAGCTTCTTTTCTAAATGTTTGGATTTCTAAACTAAAAGTTACTTACATAGCAAATAGCTTTCATTACTCCATCTTCTATGTATTACATGAAATTACCTCTTGACGCTAAGAAACAAAAAGCTAATGCAATACCAAACCTGGAAGACTGAATTGCAGCTCTCATAAGTAATTCATTTAGCCCAGGCTGTGGCTTTCACAATTAATTACTATGGGGACATGTTGTCACTTCTTGACATCTCCTGCTGCCTACTGCTGTCACATATGTGAGAAATTCTGACATTATCATGTTTGGAGAAAGCAAGTCTGAACTGATATCCTAGGGAATAATAAATAATTTTCTTTTCCAACTTGACATTCATACTCCTGAGATTGGTAAAATTTTCAATGATTCTCTTATTTTAAGTAAAAATTCAGAGAATATGCATTAATAAAAGCACTCTAGATTGTCAGTTAAACAGAATAACTAATATCACTATATAATTTGTATTACATAGAAGGGTAAAGGAAACATGTACCAACAACCAGCAATTCAACTTCCAGGCACACATTCTAGCAAAGCTTCCCATCCAGTGTGCTGAGGTGCCTTACCTAGTATGTAATGAACAAGCCCAGATATGGAACTCAGCCCTCCAGTCACGCAAAAGCTCCCATGTCAGTTACACAGCTTCTTTCTTTAATCCAGTGTGTTGTATAAATATTATCTATCATTTTCTATGTGTATTATGATATGGAAAACATTAAGAAACATTGATAGATAAGTCCTTGCATATGTATGGCAAACACATACAAAAATACATGTGTATATAGGAGCAACGTTTGTAATAAATAAAACCAGGAACATCCTGAAAGTCTGTCAGTCAATTCATCTGCTAAAAAATTCTGGAATGTTCATACAATGCAATACTACACACCAGTGAAAACTAACAAGCAGTAGTTAAATACATTGACATGGATAAATCTAAGGCTAAAATGTTGAGCAATTTAAAAAAAGACAAAATATTATTTCATTTTATAAAGTCCCCAAACACATAAAAACTAAGTAATACATAGGTCAGGGATAAATATATATGTGATAAAACCACTAAGAAAAAAATTACTAATTATTATTACAAAATTCAGAACTTTGGTTACCTCTGCAGGAGACCAGAGAGGAGTACATAGGAGATATTAGCAGGAACGGTCATATTGCTTTCTTAAACTGGGCTGTAGATATACACATGTTGTTTATGTAGTTATTCCATAAATATTTCAATAAATATCATGGTGTGAGGGGGTGCTGGGGATCACTAGCACTGAGCTACACCTCTAGTCCCTATTAAACATCTTTTTAAACAGCTTTACTTTGTCTAAAGGTAGATAGTGAATGAATCCACCATCTCTAAGGCAGAACAAGGTCTCTGCAATACAAGAGACACAAAACAAAACAAAAACACATTATCCAGAACCTTTCACAAAGTCCTTCTTATACATTTCCAACAATATGAAAGCTCCCGAAATAACTGTACTTAAAACTAAATCCAATATTCTGTCATTTTATGAGGCACCATATGCGTAAATTTTAACATTAAATGAAATATGGATTTAAATATTCAGGACTGAATAAACTGCCAGCCTAGCAATAGAGTAACTGTTCTTGCTATTTTTCTAAACAGTTAACATTTCATTGTGTATTTAGACCACACAAAAGACACTGACAGAATGACAATACTTTAATTCATCATGTATATTCAACAATGTTTCCTTAGTCAAATGTCTATCTGTTTGTTAATGTCATTTAAGGGCAGGTTTATAAAGCTTCAAGAGCAAGAACTGGGTATATATCTACCAAGGAAAACACTGAAAATGTTTTAAGAATTCCTGCCTGTACTCTGTCCTGTATTTTATAGGGTAGACAGTAGGAAACCATTTTTCTTTTTTTATTCTAATTTGTTATATATGACAGCAGAATGTATTATAATTTATATTACACATACAGAGCATATTTTTTCATATCTCTGGTTACATACAAAGTATATTCACACCATTCGTGTCTTCATACGTGTACGTAGGGTAATGATGTCCATCTCATTCCACCATCTTTTTTATACCCTTTGCCCCCTCACTTCCCCTCACTCCCCTTTGCCCTATCTAGACTTCATCTAATCTTCCCATGAGGAAGCCATTTTTTCTAAGCACTGGATATTTTGCCAATCCAAAAAGATACAATAAACCACAAAGGTATAAATTTCCAAATTAATTAAATATATTACTTTTTTGCGGGGGGCAGTAACAGGAATTGAACTCAGGGCACTCAGCCACTGAGCCACATCTTCAGCCCTATTTTGTATTTTATTTAGAAACAGGGTCTCACTGAGTTACTTAGTGCCTCGCCGTCTCTAAGGCTGGCTTTGAACTCACAATCCTCCTGCTTCAGACTCCAGAGTTAATTATTATTATTTTTTTATTTGAAATATAAAATAAATCCAGTGTGAGCTTTTCCTTTAGTATTAAAACAAATAAAATTAAGAGTTACTTAAAAACAGATGGGTTAATGTTTACACGAAGGCAATTTTTTCCCTTTGTTAGTGTGTGTGTGTTTTTTTTTCCTTTAAAGTTTTAATGGTTGAATGACCTTGCTGGAATTCCCCTGTCAGCTCTGGAGTATCTATTTGGAACTTTCAAATAGAAACTACTTTCACATGATACATGAGAATGGCATGCCAAGTGGTATCTGTCTCTTGCACCTTGGAACTTGGATATTAGATGGCAGGTGAATCAATAAACTTTACACAAATGAAAGGCTTTATATTTTAACTCTTAGGACATTTAAGATGATTTAAAATAAATGTGACATTATATATTTATAGGGTTAACTGTACACAGAAAGACTTTATATATTTACCAAATTCAAGAAATTCACCCTTCATAGAGCTTCAAGCCATCAAAGGCAGGCTCATTTTCAATTCTTTCAAACAATGAATATAGCATGCTCAGGTGAGAATCTAAATTGGTATTTGATTCCTGTTAACTTAATGTAACTGCCAAAAATCTAAATATTAGAAAGCCTTTATTGTTTTTTGCTTTATTTCAGAATTTCTAAAAATATCTATTTTCACACAGAGATATTATTTCAGATTGCCAGTGAAAGGGCTCATGAGAAACCTGTCCTTTCCAGTATAAGCTAGTTTATGAAGCCAACCCTGTACCACTGAAAATCAATAAAGAGTCATAAGTAACAGTGTGAACAATTTAGAGTAGAAACAGAACATTTACCCCATTTAGCTACAACTCCAGTTTCATTGGTGGCACTTTTATCCCTCATTTTCGGGTGAAAGCAAAGCAAGTGTTGCCCAGGAATTGTAGCCCTGTCTATTTATCCTACTCTCAAAAGGTGCTTTCAGAACAGAAAAAGAATGTAACATTTCACAACTGGAGTTTCTACAGACTATTTTTGTGTTTGAGAAGTTGAGGTGGAGAGTACACTGAGTAGAGAAAGGAGTAGAGTATCAGAGAAAGTTTGTATCAGAAAATGCTGTTTTAAAAATATTTTTTCCTAGAATATCTCAATGTCTATTTTGTAACAGTGGCTGGAATCTTCTTAAGAATACAGGGTTTTGGAGGAAAAAAAATTAAACTCTTAGATGATAAATAAAAATTACACAAGGCCCCTATTTGGGTTAAATTCTTGTATGAGGCCCTAACAGATCAGGCTAAAAATCAGAATAGAGTCACCTAGACTATAGTTCCACTAAAATGTTCCTCTGAGTTTCTGTGAAATCAGGATTAGAAAGATAACAGCCAAATCTCCCTAACAGACCAGTTTCAATTGGCAGGATAATGAAGTTTCCTCCACAATAATCCTTACCCCCCCCCCCCCAAAAAAAAAAGAAAAAGAAAGTAACCTGAAGTAACCTGATGTTAATCAATCATTTATTTTTCTTTTACTCTGTTCCACCCTACGAAGAAAGTAACTTTGAAATGATTATTTTACTTTTGTTTCTTAGTTTTGCTTTCTTCAAGCCTGTCTATAAAACTAACCTCTTCTGCTCAGCTCATCAGAACATCTATTCTATTTTATAGGATGAAGTGTCACCAAATTCTAGAATAGAAAATAAAGCCAATTAAGATCTTTAAATTGTTGTAATTTTCTTCTTTGACAAGCATGACATCACAGTAATTACAGAACTAAATTAAAGGCCTGGTCATTGTCCTTCCTTGCCCAAGCTGAGAAAGGTTTCTTCCCTACTGCCTCCGATTTAGGAAAAAGCAATGAATGGATACTAATTCCATATATAACTGCAATCCTGATTTTTCAAATAAAGCTGGACTAAAAATGTAATAATTAGGAGCAGCAAGGGTGAAAAAATATTGCTTTCTTGCAAGAACTTCTTCCATTTCTACCTTCCTATTCCAATGTAATTAGCAAAAAGAAAAAACTGATTTTTGGAAATATTAATAAAATACTTAACATAAAGAGGTTATAATTAACTCCTAACCTCTACTAAGTATTCTTAGGAACTCCTACACTCCACTATAATTAATTCTTAACCTCTACTAAGTATCTCTTTGTATGCTAATGAGCTGACCTATGGCTGGCAGCTCTTAGGGAGCTTCAGGAGATAACAGAGCTTGTCAGTAGAAAGGCAACTTTCAGGGAGGGAAGAGCAGAAGGATAAATAGGCCAGTGATGTAATCAGTCATGCCCACATGATAAAGTCTCCATAAAACCCCAAGGAGGCAGTTTTCAGAGTTTCCTCAATAAGTGAACACATGGAGGTTTCCTGAGTATGATACCCCAGTAAGAACATGAAGCCCCTTCCTATGCACCATGCCCTATGCATCTCTTTATCTGTATTCTTTGTGATATCCTTTATAATAAACCAATAAACACCAAAGTAATTGTAACTCTGAGTTCTGTGAGCCATTCTAGCACCCTGAAGAGGGAGTTGTAGGAACCCTGACTTACAGCCAGTCAGAAACACAGGTAAAACAGCTTGGGCTTGCAATTGGCATCTGAAGTTGGGGAACAATCCCTGCTATCTCCAGGTACAGTCAGAACTGAATTGAAGTGAAGGATATCCAGCCTAGTATCTGCTGGAGCATTGATTGCTTTGGTGTGTGGGGGAAACCATACATTTGTTCACAAAAGTCTTCTGGGTTGATTGTTGTTGAGTGAGAGTATAAAAGAAAACGACTAAGCGCATGTATGAAGGCACGAATGGTGTGAATATACTTTGTATACAACCAGAGATATGAAAAACTGTGCTCTATATGTGTAATATGAATTGTAATGCATTCTGCTGTCACATAACAAATTATAATAAAAAATTAAAATACAATAAAAGAAAAAATAAAAGAAAATGAGTTTGAGTTTGTTTATTCTACTCACTTTTTATAAAAGCTATTCACTCTATAGATGTCTCAAAGGGTATTAATAAAAATGTTGGCATCTGAAAGAGAAAGGGGTGGAATTTCAAGAACATCTTTTCTTTTGGTTATAAATATATTTTGGCTCAAATATAGCCAAATATATTTATAACAAAAAAAACCCCAACAAAAAGTTATTTTCAATACAAAGATTTTTATGTGGCTTTATTAAAGAGTAAACTCTCAAATGCAAAATCAAGAAGCATTTTGACTTCTAAAACCCAATTGCATTTTCTCAAGTAAGGAAAAATACACTCAGTTCCTTCTGTTGAGAACTTTCTCTTATTTACCTCCTAGATCCTAATGACTCCCAAATTGATGTCTTCTGTTCAGATCTCTCTCTTTTCTTTAAATATTTTTGAAATATCTTAGCCAAATATGTAATAATAGCAATATAGTAAGCTAAACACTGTTCTGAACACTTAACTTAATTCTCATAAAACCCTATGAAAACTCTCCAGTTTGAAGATACACTCTATTGTCCTCATTTTATAGATCAGGACCTGGAAGGAAAGATAATTAATATTGCATTTGCAATAAAAAGCATTTGTGTCAAGATTAAATAATTTGATTTGGGGATTTCTTTTCCCTCCCCTCCTTCCTAAAATTTCTTCAGGAGGCCTTCCCAAAGGAAGAAAGCTATATGTGATTTTATTATTTTCATTATATATTTCCATATTTTCTACAGGATATTCCTAATCTAGTGATTCTCAACTATGATCTATGACCAGCCAGCACAACATCACTAGGGAACTTGTTAGAAAGTTCTCAGGCCCCTAACTAAACCCAATGAATCAGACATTCTAGGGCAGGACCCAGGAATATGGTTCATTAAAACTTGCATGCACACAGGCTGTGCTTTCTTCTCCAGGGTGATTCTGACACACACTAAAGTTTGAGAACCATTTTCCTAATTTGTAATGTACCAAAAAGTTACAGTTGGCCATATATTTTATATATCAAGGTATAATTAGATATTTTTGTTAATATTATTGTATCTCTTAGAAGGGGGAACTTGCTTGAAGTCATTTCACAAATACCTTTATTAAGCACTTCCCATATGCCAGAGAATGAATGTGAAAAATTAGTAGTCTAGTAAGATAAGCAAAAATCTAATGATTATGATACCAAGCGGGTAACACAGTAATAGTGATATATCAGATGGTGAGGAGGGGAGAACTGGAATAGGTCCACCACAGTGTCTTGAATTCTTAGGAACTCCTACACTCCACACTTTTGGGAAACATTGTTTCTTGGAAGCATATCCTACTGCCCTAACCTAGGAACCCATATCCAAAACAGGAACATTGTCATAGCAGAATTTCCTGTGCTCTAGTGATTAATAAACTCAGTAAGGTCCTTCCTTCTTAGAATCAACAGGCTATGAGGGACCAGTAAAGAAAGCAGCCAATCTAAGCTGCCTCATCATCCAAAGAAACTTCCAATTTTAGTCCACAAGTAATTATAATAATTCACCCTTTTCCCAATACTACTTCCTGTTTTTCATGATTGTAACAGATATTTCCAAAATATTTGAAGTATAAACTTTTTGAACATGTTCTACACCTTTCCAATTTCACATTCCCCTATTAATTTAATAGTTATTCTGAATTTAATATTCATCACTGAAAAGAAGCAGTGGTTCTGGAGGGTCATGTGGCTCAATTGGAGGAGACAGCTTACATTATATTTTCATGAAAATATAAAAGGTGCATTTGAAACTTGTGATTACTCAATATTTTTCTAATATTCAATGTCTTTATTATTTTTTAATATGAAATTCAGAAAGCATATCCATATGTCTTATTAAAGTTTTATATTCATTTAATATTTGATTTTTCTCACTGGCTATAAATAAGGGATAGGCCTTCTAATAATTATACTACTTTGACAATGGTCAGTTTTCCTTGGAGAACTTTATTATCTATTTTCTTACTGTCCAAAATACCATCTCACACTGATTATTTGCATATAATGCTGTAATTTCCTTGCATCAAGATGATTTTGATTTCAATACAGGGTACTTCCTCAATTGATATTCCATATGTAATGACTTGGTAAGTGTTGTTAATTTGTTTAAGAGCACTGGATTGTATTTTATGCCCTTCCCAGGGTAGCACAAAGTAGGAAATGTCTGTATCGTATAAATCCACTTCTCCACTGCGCATTTTTCATCCTAATTTGTAATGTACCAAAAAGTTACAGTTGGCCATATATTTCATATATCAAGGTATAATTAGACATTTTTGTTAATATTATTGTACCTCTTAGAAGGGGTCACTACAATCTCCTATAGAATCCTGCTAGGGACAGAGCCAGAAGGGTGATTCCCATTCTCTATTCAGGCATCTCTGAATAACCCTTGAAACACACACACTTGCAGAGACAGACTCACAGCAAAACAGCCAAAGAGATAAAATTAGCACTGAGACCTGAGCCTTCATTTTCCATTGGCATCTTGGAGACTGAAAAGAAGCAGTGGTTCTGGAGGGTCATGTGGCTCAACTGGAGGAGACAGCTTACAAGTAAATGCCCTTCTCCTTGGCCTACAGCCTATGGCCAACTGTCAATCTTCCGAGTATCCAGGAGAGAAATAACTTCATGTGAAAAAATGGAATTCAAAAAGAAAAAAATGGAATTCAAAAATCCCAAGGTTTCCCCAGTCTCCTGAAACTATTTGTGACACCAAGGAATAGTGGTTATTTACCCATTGCCTTTCTAAATAACATTCAGGCTCTTAAAAGAGTGATAAGTTTTACATCTTGTACTCAATATGATTTATTTGTCTATTTATTGATTTATTTGCAGTACTGAGGATCGAACCCAAGGACACTCTGCTACTGACCAACATTTCCATCCCTTTTTACTTTTTTTTTTGGGGGGGGGGGACAGGGTATTGCTAAATTGCTGAAGCTAGCCTCAAGCTTGCAATTCTCCCACCTCAGCCTCCTGAAAAGCCAAGATTACAGGCATACACCACCAGGCCTGACTCAACATTAGTTTTTGAGATTGACCCATTTGATACAAGAAGCTCTACAATTAATTCACTATTGAATTTTATTCGAATAAATAAATAATCCAGCAAAGCTCTCTTATTCTCCTCTTGGTAGAAATTTAAGCTGTTCCCTATTTTTTTTTTTTCATTTAAAACAATGAAGTGGACATTTTTAATAGGTTACTCAGTAAATATGAAAGACTACCCCAATACCCACTCCCTTTTACTTGCAACCAAAAGTACAGAAATTCTTCCATAATGGTTGAATGAAAAAGAAAAGAGAGTCTAAACTCTAGTTCAAAACTAGTGAGCCAGACTCTAATCTGGGGGATTGAGAACTCTTTGAGACATCAGGGAACCTAGATGTCTGAGGGCCTCCCTGGGCTGACATAAAAATAAATAAAGATGAGTCTATGGCTGAGCATAGACAAACGGAATTGTTAGATTAACAAAGAAGGGAGGAAACAAAGGGTACCACTACCGGGAGTGCCCTGGTCCTGGTGTTAGCAACGGATCTGGGCCTGGAGTCTGTGGATCGAAGCAGTTTCTTTCCTTCCCCTAGTGCCTTACATTGTTTGCTTCATATGAGAGAATGGTAGGTAAAGTGGGTAGGGTTTTGTAATTGTAACTCTGCCCAATTTTCTATATTTCCCTTGAAATTTTTATGAGCACTGTTATGGGTTCATTTGTGTCCCCTCAGAAGATAAGTTGCAGTCTTAACTCCTAGTACCTGTAAATGGACCATCATTTGAACATAGGCTCTTTGCATATTAAAACAAAGTCATGTTAAAATTATAGTAGGCTCTAATCCATTATGACTGGTGTCCTTACAAAAAGAAAGACCATGGTAGTATAAGAAGCCCCAGACCTCATGTCCCACAGAGACACCAACTTAGTAATATATGGTTGAAAAAGCCGCAGAAGAACTCCCCAGTTAAGAAGTCACAAGAGGGGCTGGGGTTGTGGCTCAGCGGTAGAGCTCTTGCTTAGCACTTGCGAGGCCCTGGGTTTGATCCTCAGCATCACATAAAAATAAATAAATAAAGATATTGTGTCCAACTAAAAAATAAATATTAAAAAAAAAGAAGTCACAGGAATCCCATGCAAGCTCAAAGCTGCTGGGAGCCATAAGCCAAGTAGGTATGACAATTTCCTTGCCAGCGTACCCCATGTTGCTTAGTGGAAGGACTCATGGAAATAGGACATTTTGCAGTGACATTGCAGTTAGGTGACCTTGCTCAAGGACCAGGGCGGATCCGGGATTAGGGTGTTCCCGGTTTAGGATAATCGGGTTTAGGGCGTTCCAGGTTTAAGATTATTCCTGCTGGGAATAGGGCGTATCCTGCTGCCTGAGTTCCCCTTGAGTTCTCACGGGATTCAGACAGTATTTTTTGGGAGATAGAAGACCAGTGGATGTGGATTTGGGCAGAGAACGTGGATCTCCCCAGAACGTGATTGTAGACGGCTGATGTGAGTTCAGGAATAAAGAGTTGCTGTTTGAATCTACAAGCTGTGTGGTGGCTCGTGATTGTGTGCCCAGCCAGACTGCGGCAAAAGCCAAGAGCAGCCACACCGAAAGAGGTATGAAAAGTCATTTCTGCAATGGCCCTCCCCACAAGCCAGCCTAACTTTTTAAAAATGGAAGTAAACACACAACTCAAGGAGTTGAACATGCATCCAAAGTTTTAGTTTTTGGAGGGATTGTCCAAGGGAATGGCTTCCATCTTGCCTGAGCTGGAGCACTGATAGAGTCAGCATACTCTGGATGCTTGGAGGCCACTGAAAACAGGAGAGAGCTTAGCAGTTAAATTTAGATATAGCCCCTAAAAATCTATAGTACAAACAGATAGAAGTTGGCAGACCTTAGAGCAATTAGGAGAAAATGCCCAACCCTGACTTCTCCCTCTAAAGGGAAAGAAAAGAGAAGAAAGTTGTCCAATTTCCCAGATTTTCAGGGGAATGTCTGTAGGACTGGTTTCTATCAAGCCTGACTTGGAGTGCCGACAGAATTGGGAACTTTGGATGCCTAGGAGATGGTGAGAAAAAAAGAAAGCTTTAAGGAGCTTGTTGGAGCACCAGAGAAGATGCAATACCATAGAAACACACCAGAGGGAGCAACATATCACTACAAGTTAATGAACAGAAACCCACAAAGCTCTCTAATTGAAAAATTATGTGCACAGCTCAGAGAAGATGCATCCCCATAAAAGGTTTGAGGGGTTCTAAAACTCTCTAGCTGGGCTGATTAGTTAAGATCTTCTCTGTATGAAGCCAGCCCATAAGACTGGAAAAGGTGTCTGGCTTTTTTTCAAATGTGTAAATATCAGCCCCCGCTAAAACAAACAAACCAGGAAAAACACACACACACACACACACACACACACACACACACACACAAATCAAAATGAAACCAACCAAACAAAAAAACCCAAGGCAGGGCTGGTGTTGTATCTCAGTGGCAGAGCGCTTGCCTCACACATGTGAGGCACTGGGTTTAATTAAAAAATATTAAGTAAAATATTTTGTTCCTTTACAACTAAAAAAATAAAAACCCAAGGCATACAAGAGGGGAAAATGGTTCAATCAAAGGAAAAAAAAAATGAATCTCAAGAAACCAATCCTAAATAAATGGAGGTTTATGAATTAACAAACAATTCAAAATATTGTCTTAAACTCAATGCGCTACAAGAAGACACAGACAACTAAATAAAATCAGGTGAATGATTCACGAGCCAAATTAAGATTTCAACACAAGAGATAAAAATTATTTCAAAAAATCAAACAGAAATTATTTAACTGAAGAATATAACTGAATTGAAAAATTCACTAGAGACTAGTTTCAATAGCAGATCTGATCAAACAGAATAAAAAGTCATCAAACTTAATAACAGATCATTTAAGGTTATTAAGCAAGAGGAATAAAAAGAAAATAGAATGAAGAAAGGTAACAAACATTTAAAGAACTTAGGGGTGGGCTGAAGCTACAGTTGATAGAGTGCTTGCCTCACATGCACAAGGACATGGGTTCAATCCCCAGCAACACACACACACACACACACACACACAGACAAACAACCTTGAAAGCAGCAAGAGGAAAACAACTTGTCACACACAAGAGAGCTCCTATAGGATTATTAGTGGATTTCTCAGTAAAAACATTTGAGGCCAAGAGGGAGTGGGATGATATATTCAAAATTCCAAATCACAAACAAAAATCCCTGCCATCCGGAATATTACATGAAGCAAAAGAGTCCTTCAAAAATGAAAGGAAAAAAAACCCTTTCCAGAGAAGTAAAAACTGAGGTAGTTCATGATCATTCAACCCATTTTACAAGAAATATAAAAAGAAATGCCTCAAATTGAAATGAAAGGACACTAGACAGCAACACAAAAGCATATGAAAACAAAGTTCTTAGTTAAAGGTAAATTATATAGACAAATAAGGAATACTATATTCCTGTAATGGCAGTATATAAATCACTTTTAATTATGGCATCGATTTTAAAAGATATGTTCATAGATACAAAATATGTAATTGTGATATCAATAACATGAAGTAGGGAGTTAATGCCAAGGAGAAGAGTTTCTATATGTTATTGAAATTGTTTTCTCAGTTTAAAACCAATTGTTAAAACAACAAGATATTTTATGTAACCTCCATTGTAAACACAAAGAAAATACCTATAAAGACATCAAAGAGAATAGAAAGCAATCAAAGGACGTCTTCACAAAAAGTTAGTGAAGACATACGGAACACAATTAACAAAACGGTATTAAGTTCTTCCCTATCAGCAATTACTTTAAATAGATTAAAATTTCAATAAAAGAAATAGAGTGGATAACTGGATTTTTTTTTAAATCAAACTATATGCTGTTTATAAGAGATTCATTTTAGATTTAAAGACACATATAGGATAGAATTCTACAAAAGGGAAAAATATATTCCATGCAAATATAACCAAAAGGGACCAGGGATGGCCACACTAATATCAGACAAAATAGACTTTAAGTAAAAAACTGTCATGAGACAAAGAAAGACATATATAATATTTAGAAGTTGAATCCATCTGGAAGATATAACAATTATAAACATGTCTGTACCTAAATATAGCATATTAAACAAACATTAAACAAACATTTCTGAAAGACACAAAAGGAGAAACAGTCACATAATGATATACTATGAGATTTCAACACCCCACTATTGACAATGGATAAAGAACCACATGACAGAAGATTAATAAGAAAACAGAGGACTTGACACTATAAGATAATTGAAACTAATAGATAAATTCGGAATATTAGACCCAACAACATGAAGAATACATTCTTCTCAGGCACACATGGAATATTTTCTTGACTAGATCATATGTTAGGCCATAAAACATGTCTTAAGAAATTTCATAAGACTGAAATTATGCCAAGTATCATTTCCAACAACAATGGAATGAAACTAGAAATCAACAACAAAAAGAAAACTTACGTAATGTGGAAAATAAACAATGCTGAAAGAGTGGCAGGCAAAAGAAGAAATCACAAGGGAAATTAGAAGACATTTTGAGAAAAAATGAAAACAAAACACAACATACAAAAACTTATAATATGCAACAAAATCAGCACAGCAAAAAGATTTTAGGGATATGTGTCTACCTTAACAAAAAAGAAAAGTCTCAAATCAACAATCTGACCTTTTATATCAAGAAATTAGAAAAAGAATGACAAATTAAACCCAAAGCTGGTAGTATGAAGAAAATAATAAAAACTAGAGCAGGAATAAATAGAAAAAGAATATGAAAAAAAAAGTCAATGAAACTAAGCACTGATTTTTCTTGAGAAGATGAACAAAATTGACAAAGCCTTAGCTAGATTAAGGGGAAAATATAGAGAAGATCCAAATAACAAAAATTAGAAACAAAAGAGAAGATAGTATATCTGATGCTACAGAAATTTAAAAGACCATAGAACAAGCAGAAAAAATTATTCACCAACACATTAGATAACTTAGAAAAAATGGATACATTTTTAGAATACAAACTGCCATGACTCAAATATGAAACAATTTTAAAATATGAAAATATGTATTACTAGTAAGGAGATTGGATCAGTAATCAAAAATCTCACAAAAAAATAAAGTACAGAACCAAGTGGCTTAATTAGAGAGTCTACAAAATACTTAAATCAATTCTTCTCAAACTCTTCCAAAATTAAAAAAAGAAACACTTTCAAACACATTTTATAAGACTAGAATCACCCTGATACTGAAATCAGAGACACACACCACAAGAAAACTAGAAGCCAATATCTCTGATAAATATTAATGTAAAAATCCTCGAAAAAGTACTGGCAACCTGAATTCAATAGCACATTAAAATAATTATACACCATAATCAAGTAGGATTTATTTCTGGAATACAAGGATGATTCATTAAAAAATCAATGGAATACAACACATTAGCACAAAGAAGGCCAAAACCACACAATAATCTCAATTGATGCAAAAACAGCATTTGACAAACTTCAGCACATTTTTATGATTAGGGGAAAAAAAAACACTCAACAAACTAGTAATAGTAACACATTACCTCAATATGGTAAAGGCCATATATGGAAAGCCTACTGGTAACAATATAGACCATAGTGAAAAACTATAAGCTTTCCCTCTAATATCAGGAGTAAGACAAGGACACCCACTCTCACCACTTCTATTCAACATAGTACTAGAAGTTCAAGCCAGAGCAATTAGGCAAGAAAAAGAAATAGAAGCCATTCAAATTGGAAAGGAAGAAGTAAAATTATTTTTGTCCACAGTTGACATGATCTCATATGTAGAAACCACTAAAGATTTCACAAAAGAACTATTAGAACTTACAAATTAATTCAGCAAGCAAAGTTGCAGAGTATGAAGTTAATAAACAAAAATCAATTGTGTTCCTACACACTAACAATGAACAACCCAAACAAAGAAACTCAGAGAATTATCCTATTTACAGTGATATCAAAAAGAATAAAATAATTAGGAATAAATTTAACAAAGGAAGCAAAAGACCTGTATGATGAAAACTACAAAACATTTCTGAAATAAACCGAAGATGACACAAATAATGGGAAGATATCTGATCTTCAGGTAACAGAAGACTTTATATTATAAAAAAGTCCATACCACTCAAAATGATCTACAGATTCAATGTAATCCCTATCCATATCCAGTGGCATTTTTTGGCAGAAATGGGGGAGACATTCTAAAATTCAAATGGAAGCTAAAAGGAACCCAAAATAGCCCAAGCAATCTTGATATAAAAACAAAGCCAGAGGCCTCATATAGCCAGACTTCAAGACATATTACTAGAACTACAGTAATCAGAACAATATAGGATTGGAATAAATATACATCATCCAATAGCACAGCACAGAGATCCTAGAAATAAAGCCTAATAATATATGGACAAATGATCTTTAATAAGGGTGCTGAGGCTGTACAATAGGGAAAGGAGAGTCTTCAATAAATGGTGTTGAGAAAACTAAATATACACATGCACAAGAATAAAATTGGGCCCTTACCATGTACAACATACAAAAAATAATTCAAAATGGATTAAAGACCTAACTGTAAGATCTGAAACCATAAAAAAAAATCCTAGGAAAAACCTCGAGGGGAAAGCTTCATAATGTTGTATTTGACAATAATTTCTTGGTAGTAATTTGTACAGGTAATAAAACCAAAAATAGACAAATGGGACTATATCAAACTTATAAATTTCTGTGCAGCAAAGGAAATGATCAACAGGGTGAAAAGGTAACCTAAAAAATTGGAGAAAAGGTCTAGATTATGCAAAAAGACAAATACTGCACAATTCCACTTACATGAGGTATCGAAAGCAGTCAAATTCTTAGAAATAGAAAACAGAATGGTCTTTGCCAAGGCTTTGGGGGAGGAGTAAAAGGGAGTTGTTCAAAAGGTAGGGAATTTCAGTTTTGCAAGTTGAACAAGTTTGAGATCTGTTTCTCCACAATGTGCATAGAATTAACACCAGTGTACTGAATACTTAAAAATGGTTAAGATGGCCATGAGGCCGGGGTGTGTGGTAGGGGGGAATCAGGCAGGGAGAGAACAGAGACACAGACAATAGGGAACATAGCAATGTGAAGATGGAGGGGGACATTAGATTTATGCTGCCACAAACCAAAGGCTGCCCAGGACCAGCAGCAAGCACCAGAAGTTTAGAGAAAAGCATGGGTCATATTTTCCCCTAGATCCTCAGGGAGAACATGGCCCTGCCAACTCCTTGGTTTAAGATTCTAGCCTCCAGAACTGTAATACTAAAATTCTGTTGTGTTGTGCTGTTACAGTTTATGGTACTTTGTTTTGGCAGCCTTAGAAAACTAATGCAGTGAATGGAGACTTCCTTCTATGGTTTGAATACAGTTTGCTCTTTGCCCCCAAATCATGTTGACAGGATTCTCTTAACTGTGTGTTAAGAGGTGGTGGTAAGAGGTAAATATAAATAGGTCATTAAGAAGGACTAATGAGCTGGGTATAGTGGCACATGCCTGTAATCTCAGTGACTCTGGAGGCTGAGGCAGGAGAACTGCAAATTTGAGGCCAGCCTCAGCAACACAGCATGACCCTGTCTCAAAAGAAAAAAAATTTTAAAGGAGGTAGGGACGCAGCTCAATGGTAGAGCGCCCCCTGGGTTCAGTCCCTGGAGGATGGGAGGGGAGTGGCAAGGGATTAAAGGGATTAAAGCCTTTCTCAAGGACATGGGTAGTTAACTCTTGCCAGAATGACTTAGTAACCTAATGGCTTAGTAACCAATGGCAGTGGGTTTTTACAAAGTTAGGCAGCCCCTTGTGTTTTGTCTATTCTGTACATGCCTGCTTGCTTGTCTTTTGCTTTTCCACTGCATTGACACAGCACAAGACCCTCCTCAGATAGGGTTGCCCAATCTTGGACTTTCAGTCTCCAGAACTGTGAGCTAAATAAACCTTTCTTTTATAAATTACTCGGTCTCAAGTATTCTCTTATAGTATCAGAAAATGGACTAAGACACTCTCCTTTTGTCTGGGGAGTGATTCAAAAGTATTATTCTAGTCCATAGTGAGTATTTAAAAACTCATTAAAATCTTAGCTGCTTTCTTCTTATTCACTCTTTTGGTGGCTGTCTTTTCTGTGCTCTGTCAAAGATAACAAAGTTCCTGTGTCCCATATCTACTCAGAAGAGCTTGTCTCTCTGGAATTTCAGATCATTTGATTGCCTTGTGACCTCAAATCTCTAATGGGTTCAAGTAAATTTATGACTTTGTGGAGTATTAAGATCATTGTTAGTCTCACATTCACTTGAGACACCCAGCATGTCCTCATTTCTTCTCCTTGAAATATGTGAAACATAAATTTATACACACACACACACACACACACACACACACTACAGTATTTTCCTAAAAGTCTACTGTTGGTTTAGTTCTTCTCTTTCAAAGCTAAAGAATGGGGCAAGGCAGACAATTCACTTCAAAAAGTACTGTTTATCTCCACATCAAAGAAAAAAAATCATGTAAGAGCTAGCATATCTTCTATGGAAAAAGCTAACATGTGTTATAAATGTTATAGCTAAATATTCTCATCTTTATTCAAAATACCAGTTTTGCTTAGAAAGTTCAGCAGAGTTCATCTACAATCCTGCAAATCATCTCAGCATGCCCTGCTTATTTATCTCTGGCCTGCAGGTATCAACACAATTTTCATATTTTATTTTAAATGATAAAAAAGACAAAATAGAATTAAGAAAATATCCATACCATGAACAGAAAGACATGTGTTATATGTAAATGTCCCATTTAACTTTATACACACACATCAGATAGCTCTGATTTAGGTTATTAAATAGGTGAGAGATTTCTAAAAGCCTAATTCACCCCCTTTCATTTGTCCTCCCCAATTCAGCTGTTGACTATATAAGATCCTATTTCTAAGTAGTTAATTATCTACCTCAAAAAGAAGTCAGGAACTGGGTGTGGTGGTGAACACCTGTAATTGCCTATAATCACAGCTACTCAGGAGGATGAGGTAGGATTGAAAGTTTGAGGCCAGCCTCAGCAACTTTTTGAGAACCTTAGTAATGAAACCCTGTCTCAAAATTAAAAAAATAAGAAGGGCTGGGGTGTAGTTCAGTGGTAAAAATGCCCCTGGGTTCAATTCCCAGTATCAAAAAAAAAAAAAAAAAAAAAAGAGGCAGGCACAACTATTGGACTTTCATACTATTTTATGATCAGAGTAGGAGAAACTAGAGCAGTTATGTGATGGTTGGTATCTTTGACAGCTGACTTTCAAAAACATCCAGTTACTAAATTTGAATCAACCTTGGAAACATCCTCCACATGACATAAGCAGAGGCTGATAACCACAACTGCCATCTCTTAGATATTGCAGATTTGTTACAATGGACCCACTGTGTATATTTTATGCCAATAGGTAATTTCCAAATACAGAAAGCAAGTTTTTTCTAGGAAAGGAATTTCACAATCTCTTATAGTTAAATAGGTTTTTAGAGTTTGTGACTCAAGTATTTGTGACCCATGCCACAGGACAAAGTTCATGATTCCAGACCAATCATCATTCTGAGCAATAATTACTTCTGAGCAAGCTCTATAATGAGGCAAACTTACAACCTGCCCTTTTTTTAATATTTATTTCTTAGTTGTAGTTGAACACAATACCTTTATTTTATTTATTTTTATGTGGTGCTAAGAACTGAACCCAGGGCCTCCCAGGTGCTAGGCGTGCACTCTACCACTGAGCCACAACCCCAGCCCTACAACCTGCCTTTTGCCACTATGCAGGACTTTCTGCACATTAACTCTACCCACTTTAATATTACTATTATAGTCTGTTTTTTTCTCTTTATGTCTTCCTTCCATTGCACTATAAATGTTTTTGGAAGACATTTCAACTATTCTTTAGACCAAGTATATAAATTTAGTTAACTAGCCTTTACAAAAACATTTTGAAACATTTAACTCTCATAATTTGAGTTACAGGTCCCATTGTCCCAAATATGCACATCTATGAATACAGGTTAAATTCATATATTGAATAAATATGTTCTAAGTGCCTACTGTGTCAGCACCTGTTCTTGGTCCTGGGGGAAATAATGATGAAGAGCCAGATAGTAACTACCATGGAGAAAAATACAGCAGAGAAGGAAAACAGGGATACCATATAATTAAGATACTCAGAGAAGGTCTTATTGAGAAGGTGGCACTCACACATATATCAGATAGATAGATAGATAGATAGAATAGATAGATAGATAGATATAGATATATAATATCTCCTAAATAACCTGGAAAAGATGAAGGATACATAGATATCTAGGATAAGAGCATTCCAGGTATAAGGTATATCAAATACAAAGCTGAGAGCCTATCTCAAAATAAAAAATAAAAAGGTAAATGGATATAGCTCAGTGGTGGAGCAACCCTGGGTTCAATCCCTAGCACACACACAAATAATAATAATAATTATATTAGGGGACAAAAAAGATTAGAGTTGTACTTTTAAAAGATTACTCTAAAAGCAATTATATTGGAGTAGGGAAAAGTGAATATAGAAGACCAGTCAAAAGATATTGTGGAAGTGCAGGCAAAATTGACAATAGAATAAGGGTGTAGAAGTGAGAACAGAAAGAGAACAAAGAGGTAGTCTGAAAGATATTTAGGAGGTAGAAAAGAGAATTTGAGGGGTTACAGATGTAGCTTAGTGGTAGAGCATTTGCCTATACTGTGTGAAGCACTGGGTTCAATTCTCAGCAACATATAAACATAAAGAAATAAAATAAAGGTATTGTGTCCATCTACAACTAAAAAATATTTTTTAAAAGAGAATTTGATGACAGATTAAATTCATGAGGGTTGAGGAAGAAGGTCACAGAAGGCTGAAGTTGCCTAATTACATTTCTTAAACTTTGGCATAGGTACTAATATTTTCTATATGGAGAGGTAGCACCATCAATGTGATTTTTGATGTGAGTGTAAGTGGAGAGGTAGGGGGAAGAACAACAAAAAGTCAATTATGTATGGTTATAAGTCTTTATGTCACAACTGCAAATTATTGTACACATAATACTTAATTTGCAAAATATGTGCAATTTGTTCTGTCTCCACCAATGAAAGAAGCTTGGTTATTACTGTTCTGGAAAAATGAAGCAATTAGATTCTACATTAAATCTCCTGATCCACATTGCTAACACTATACATTTACATAATTTTTAAACTTGAGAAAATCAGTACTCTGTACCTTTATAATATTCTTAAGCAGAGAAAATCAGTACTTTGTACAACCTTTTATCCAAGTTTAAGCAACCTCAGGGTACCAAATATAGCACTTCAGTAAATAAATAAAGAATTCTGCCTCATCAATGAATTGGAAAGTACAACCCTTAGAGGAAGAAGCCATTTCCTATTGTTGAATAGTACTGCAAAAGTCACCTATTCCTAACCAATGAAATCACTAAGGAGATAGATATGTTTTTAAAGGAAATGACTGAATAAGTTAACACCAGAGACTTACTGATCTTAAATAATTAATCTAAAGATAAACTCAGTTACTCAGAGAAAGAAAAAAACTGCATTTTCTCTTTTAGAGACCATCAAATTCCCAGTCATGCTAACTGTATCCTCTATAGTCTCTCTCCAGTTAGTCCTCAAACAATGCTAAACAAAACTGGGAGTTTATTTACCATGAGACCAGAAAGATAAAAGTTTTTTAAACAAATTTAACACAATCTTTCCACTAGTAGAAGTTGAACTAATCACATAAATGCTCTAACAGTCTGGGTGTCAGTATAAATAGTATCAAAGCCTGTGAGATTTATCTTTACTATGAAGTTAAAAAGTATTTCAGTTAAACTAAATGTTAAATTGATACTATCAATTCCTTCATCACAAATAGCAATACGTTATGAAAAGAGATGCTGGGGCTGGGGTTGTGGCTCAGCAGTAGAGCGCTCGCCTAGCACAGGCAGAACCAGGATTCGATCCTCAGCACCACATAAAAAATAAAGGCATTGTGTTGTGTCCATCTACACTTAAAAAAATAAATATTAAAAAAATTTTTAAAAAGAGATGCTGAATATTCTGAGAATTCAAACGTGTAGAAAGGCATTAGTACTACAGTTATTCTTTAAGAACTGAAGAACTGCAATTGCAACTCACAAGAAAAATATCATTTTATTTAATAACCAACTATACACACATTCAAACATACATATAACTAAAACAATATTTACTCTTCCTATGCGGGAGGCATTGTGAAATATTCTACTCTATGTTCTTCATTTTTAAAAAATGCTGGTCACAATTTAGTAAATGGACATTGTAAATTGCTAATATATTACAACCCTTAATTACTTTAGAACATTATCAATGCCAATTTATAATTTGAGGGAAATTTGTAGTCTTCTCCTTTTTAGAATTAGCCCATAAGAGTATTCTAAGTATTCAGAGGGAGAAAAAAGTTTAATGTAGCCTTATTTCCACATATCCAGCTTGGACATAATACATGCTTTCAATTTGTGTTTAAATCACCTACCTTCCCAGGCCAAAGAGCAGAAAGAATGATTTGCAATCATGTAACACATGTCCCTACATCTGTATTGCACATTTTATTGTCTTTTTTATGTATATTATTTCATTTGAACCTCACAACAACCCTGTGAGGTAGGCAGGGAAAATACCAGGTTCCTTTACAGATAATGAAGATAATGTCAGTTAAATGACTTTCCCAATTATCATATAGCTAGTAAGAGGTGAAGGCAGAGATAGAATAAAAACCATCAAATTTCAGGTTGGGGGCTCTTTTCTCTAGAACACAGAGTATAATCCAACCTCATAAATATATGGGAGGTTTTTTGTTTTCGTTTTTGATGCTGGGGATTGAATCCAGGCCTTACTCATGCAAAGCATATGCTCTACTAACCTCAAATATTTTTAACATTTAATTCTCATTTTCACATTCTTGATCCAACTTTTTGTAGGCTACAATAAAAGACCTAATTCCAAACTTATTATGCCAAGTTTATTCTGTCCTACCAAGAAAAACTTATGGCCACAGAACATATTTTTTGGAATGCACCATTTTGTTGGCTCTTGTCTAAAGGAACATAAGCAATATGAAAGACCCTAATGGTCAAGGAAACTGAAGTCAGAGAAAGGGATATTTTTTAAAGTATATTAATGGAGTTGGGTCCCTTTCAGCTTTTATTTTTGTGGAGGGTTCAATGGAGAGCTTTAATGCAGATGACACTTGAAGCTTTTGAAGAGGATCTAAATCTTGATGTGGTTATTCATACTCAACTCTTGAATGCATAATGATGGTATGGTGGGTCATGGTCTTCAAAAACTTGGTACTTGATGCTTGAAAACAAAACACACACACACACACAAATTCTGCTAGCAAGTCTAATGATTGTTTTTAAAAAGGGAAATTTAAAAGTTCTTTAGTCAATAATTAATCAGATCACTAGATACAATGCTGAAAGAATGAAAAAAAACTATTTTAAAAAGCCATAGTATACAAAATATATTCATTGACTTATCTCTTTGATTAATGTTCTTCACTACAAATTGCAACAGAATTTGAAATTCTTACAGACTCATGTAGAGGCAGTAGTCAGATAAAAATGATTTAATAATTTCTTGAATCTCTTTGATCATTATCCAAAGTATCAGACTGTCTTAGAGCTTTTGATCTCTGAAAGCACAGCCAAAAGGCTTGTTGGAAGAGACAGTATAAAATGAAGTTGATTTTGTGGAATAGAGAAAGAAGTTGAAGTAGGAATATTATGGTTGGAAAACTTTTTTTTGAATGATGAATAAAAGTAACAAATCTTCAAATGGAAAAATTCTGACCACTTTGCAAGGTTCGAATGAAAAACAGCAAAAATATTGTAAACATGAGTACAATGTAATCAAAGAACAGTTATAGCGATCTGAAATTCTAGCTCAGGAAATAATTATACAGCCTATGCCCTGAGAGGAATGCCAGCATCTGTTCAATCCCCACCCCCCACTTTACTCTTTTTAGAGAGGATTTTAATTTCATTATCTTAACTTTTTGTTCACTGTAACCTTTTTTAAAAATATGCTCCTATAAACTTGCCTTTTCCCCAAGAAACATTTAAGCTTTTAAAAAATGTTAATAAAAATAATAGCAGCTAATATTTGCTGAGTCTATAATCTGCTATATATACTTTGTGCAGATTAATTCATTTAATCTTCACAATTGCAAGAATTAGACAGTTGTGAATATGGGGATAATAAATGAAGAAACCAAGGCACAGAAAAATTAAGAAATTCAGGTAGTTACTTAAGTAATAATAGGGTAACAGAATATAAACTTATCTATAATAAATCAGTTTATTGCACTATAAAAGAAACTTTAGGATTTGAAAGGGACCATCAAAATAATCTAGTACATTGTCCCATACAATGAGAATCCTCACCCCTTATAACATTCCTGATGGTCAAACTCTGTTTAAGCAACTCTAAGGACCTAGAGTTCCCTCTCTCTCCACACAATCTGTTCCACTCCTGACCAGTTCTATATCTTCTCCAGGACTAATTTTGGACTCAAATAACAGAACAAATATACTTCCTATGAAGTTTCCCCACTTTTCCAAAGTCTTCTATTTCCTGAAAAAACAGTTCCAGTCCCCTTGATGTAGATTATCACAGCTGTCCCTTTATATAATCACAAAATTAATTTTAAAAGTTCTTTTATTCATCAGGGCAATTTTAGTAATGAAATCAGTTTGTGTATATTAATGTTCTGTGGGTTCACAGGTGTTTAATCTTGGCTCTACACAACTGAATGCTAGGAAAGGCTTATAGACGTAGTTTAAATCAAATTGAAAAGCAATAATTTTTGAATTTTTTTCCCTCTCAAAACAGTTACCACGAAACAGAATCTTAAAGATACCTTACACCTTATCTTATATTTTCATTTTCTTACCCTCAGGCTTTTGTCTGCCTTCCTATTACTTGGACCTTGTGCATGACCTTAAAACTTTCAAAATACTTTAAACTACTCTCAAGATTATGAATTAGCTCACCACAGGCCCAGATCTGAGGCCTCAAAATATTGACTTTTTTTCTTGTTGCATTAACTTTCAATCTGGAATTTCTGGTTTTCCATAAAGTTTTATATATATTAAATATGTAATATAATTATCATATATCAAAGTGTATGCACATACACACATACAGGCATCTTCCTCAATTTTATGTTCTCCACATGTAACTTATGTGTTCATCTCTTTCTTTTCTATGTCACCTTCACCACAATCTATCATCAGTGATTTTTTTTCCTTTGTGACCACAGTGATTAGTTCCAAGGATTTTCAGAAACAAAGCATCATTTAACAGAGATGACTATACCCAAAATTCTCGAAAGTATGGTATAAAATATGCACACCTGTAGTCCCATCTCCTCAGTAGGCTAAGACAGGAGAATTGCTTGAGCCCAGGTCTTTAAGACCAGCCTGGGGAATAAAGTAAAACCCCATTAAAAAAATTATATATATATATATATATATATGGTCTGGGTTGTAGTTCAGTGGTAGAGCACTGGGTTTGATCCTCAGTACCACATAAAAATAAATAAATAAAATGAAGGTATTTTAAAAAACAAATAATATAATAGCCAGGGATGGAGATTTAGCTCAGTGGCAGAGTAATTGCTTAACATAAACAAGGCTCTGGGTTTTATCTCCAGATCCACAAATATAAATAAATACCTGACATATCATAACCTGTTCTGTTCATCATGGCTCAGTCCCTAGATTAGTGACCTTCATCATGATTTGAACAAGATTAAAAAAAATCAGTGGTATCATATAGGTATGTAACCCATTTCAACTGACTTTTGAATAAAATCCCTTTACTAATGAAATGAAGATTTTTTATTTTTATATAGTTAATTTTATCACCCATTACTGTTATTACAAAATGTCTCACAATAAAGGTTTGTAAGAAAGGTGCCTAGAGGAGTAAAAGTCACCAGACATTTCTGCTGAGTCCAGGGCAAATAATCAGCCAAATCAAAGTAAAATCAAATGAGATTATGCATGTATATCCAAATTGTCTTTCTGGTTTTACTAACTGAGAACAATCCATTTTTTGGAATCCCTTACCATTTCTAAGCATCAAGAACAAAGTGAACTAATAACTGTAAGACTTGTTTAAACAATTGGGAATCCAGGGGCTGGGGATATAGCTTAGTAGTAGAGCACCCACCTAGCATGTGCAAGGCCCTGTGTTTAATTCCTAGCCTCTTCCCCAGTTTAAAAAAAAAAAAAATAGAGTATGTAAAGAGCAATTCAAATAAAACAAAGTCCACTCCATTCGGCAAAACCGAGAAGCTCAGAAGAACCATGCCAAAGCAATACAAAGGTAGCTTGCAAACAACTACCACATCACTTGATCAGGTTATCGACATGCTATATACTGTACAGGAATATTGAATTCAGCAGCAACTAAGTACTCAGTATTCTGTAAGTTTTCATTAATAGTAAACTCTAATGTCAAGGTTTAAAACCTATTATAATATCACCAAATCTTCCTTGCAGCTCTAAAAAACCTTAATGCACCATATAATCCTTCTCCTTTTAAATAGTGCAAATAATTATAAGAACAGAAAGTCATACAGAATAGTAATAGGCTCTCACATTTATTAAATTATCCCAAGGCCTTGCTGCTTGTTTCTGAATCTCATTAAAATAAGAATATGCTCGAGTAAAGAATTTAATCCACCAGAAAAAAAGCATACATTAAAAAAATGTTAGTCTTCTTCCTATTCTAGACTGCTCATCTCATTTCTCCAGGAATTCTATTTATAACTCCTTATATATATTTGAAGAGATTTTCTATATGCTTTTTTTTTTCTTTTGACAGAGTCTTGCTAAGTTGCCCAGGCTGCATCAAACTTGGGATCTTCCTGCCTCAGCCTCTCAAGAAGTTAGAATTACATGCCTGGCTTAAAATAAATGCTTCTTTAAAACACAAATGAAAGCCAAGTGGGGTGGCAGAACATGCATGTAATCCTAGTGACTGGGGAGGTTAAGGCAGGAGGATCACAAGTTTGAGGCCATCCTCAGCCTTACCATAACCCTGTCTCAAAATAAAAATAAAACACAAATAGAAACATACTAAACATACAGCTTCCTTTTATCTATTATTTATTTATTTATTTATTTATTTATTTATGGTACTAGGGATTGAGCCCAGGGCCTCTTTGCCACTTAGCTACAGCCTCAGTCCTTTATATTTTCAGACAGGATCTTGCTAAGTTGCTGAGGGTCTCACTAAATTGCTGAGGATGATCTCAAATTTGTAATCCTCCTGCCTCGGCCCCACCCAGCCTATATATATATATTTTTTTCTCACTTAACAATGTGTCTTAGAATTTTCCATATCTGCATATCTGGATCCACTTCATTCTTCCTAATAGCTGTAAATTACAATACTGTGTGAAAGCATTTATTTAACCAGACATCTGTTGAAGCATGTCTATATTATTTCTAGTTTTATTTTGCTTTTTAATTTCAAACAATATGGTGATTAATATCTTTGGAATTTTTATGTCCAAGTACAAATACACATGAACATGAATCCCTAAGAGAAGTAATACCTGCTATTAGAATGACAAATTCTAAACAAGAAGCCAGAATACCTACAAAGGAGGCCAGAAAAACTACAAGTTAAATGCTTAGTGATTAAGGTGCCAATTATTATCACACAAAGTTAGAATTTAAGGTTTTGAAAATAAACAAACTAATGAATTATAGGACATAAAGTAGAAAAAGGTGAAGCTTTAAAGGCTGGGAGAATGAATCATGAGAGAGAAAAAGACAAAGGAGAAACAAATGAAAAGAAAATAGCATAAATAAAGCAAGATAAACAACAACAAAAAAAGACATTTTTTGGACCTGTTACTTAAACTTAAGGCACAACTGATCAGCAGATTTGAGACATATACTGTTAGATAGCTGAACTTGGAAGCAACATGATTTAAATGACTGAGGCTTAATTTATACAGGGTGCCTGCAAATTTATTTATTTCTACCAGGCTCTAAAGTGTTGAAAGGAGATCCCACTTCCCCCATAAAAGAAAGCAGAGAAATAATCTTCCAGATACAACATAGTTGGTCAATCTCTTTAATTTCTGATCAACTTGACAAAGATATAGTAATTGCCTCATACATACAAAACAAACCTCTCTTGGGAAGGTGCTGACTAAAAAACATAGGTATTCAGGTCTATATTTTTTAATTACAATCCTGAAATTTCCTTGGCCCATCCAGGGCTACTCTACTATCTCACCTAACATATATCACAGTCAATAACTTACCTCTCCCAAAGTGCTAGGATTTGAATGCCACAATACAAATTGATTCATGTTTTTGTCCATTAATGGTCCGTGGGTTTCTTTAAATGAAGTCCATGTTAGAGTCCATAGATATCAGTGCTCTGTAAAAACTGAAAACCTCAAGAATGTCAATGCACATACCTAAGTTACTACTTGGATGCCAATCCATCATGAATAATAGTTATACTACTAAACACTCAGATGTGGAAAGTTTAGTGGACATAACATTGAACAGCAAATTGAGGTGGCAAAATTAGACTAAGACAATATTAACTTAACTTAGAGGATCTCAAAACACTGCTATACATCACATTTATATGTATTGTAAACAAGGCACCACAGTAACAGCCTTCAAAGATGGGGATGATTTCCATACCAACCCTTTGAGAAATCAGAAAAAGATTTAAAGATAGAAAAACTTGTAAAATTTAATTATAGTAATTATGTAGTTACATGTCTACTTTGGGGGTTTTTAACCTATTTTAAGAACATCTTAGGTTTCAAATCTAAAAATGCTAATTCTTTTTTTGTAAAAAGTACAAAAGCAAACTACATACACATACAACACAAACAATCAACAATACGGCATAAATTCTGGGTTTCTACACAATTCTCACCAATCTAATTATAGGATTCTGGAACTTCTCAAGAGCTACATTTCACTAGCTATTCCATACACACAAACACCTCACTGGGACTGCAGCTAGACAGTGATTCATGCCCAGATCTCATCATCTAGCCTGTGTGTCATCTGCATTTTATTCTATTTAACAACAACAAAAATCTGGTTACAGTACTTGATTTTCAGGTACATGCTTCTCTTCATGACACTGAAGGCACTTTTTACAAGGAAAATAATCTTCAGGGATTCATTCTTCTGGGACCTCCTACAACTGTTTCTTATGTGTATACACCTGGTGAAACCTTTGGATTTTTATAAGTTCCTATTTCCATTTTAGTTATAAAAATAATTCTCATTTACATCTAGTACCCCAACTTCAGAAAATATTAACAAAAAGGAAATTAGCTTATATTGATGAAAAGAAAGCACTTAAGATACCCATTAGCAGTTCAGTGATCCAACTGTAGCTTATCATTTTATGACCTCCCTGGGATCAATTTCTGAAAAGTCCTTCCAGAAAAGTAAAGAAACCCGAAGGAAGCTAAATAGTTGCCTTATCCTCTCCACTCGGAGAAAAGTATTAATGCACATGTGTAAATTTCCCTAATTCTAACAAAACAAAATAACAATGTCCTGTATGTCTCTTACACCAGCATACTCACAAATTACCGGTTAGTAAGAAAACTGGAATCATGTCTACATTCAGAGGTAGGGATACTGAGGTATGGTAGAAGTTGTCCCGCTAAACCAGAATCGGGTTCTTTAATCCAGTAATTAATTTATTCCTCTGATAGCGTCTATGGACACCTACAACTGGCAAGGCACTGTCCTACGAATTCAGAGACGAAAAGAAGTCCTTGTCCCCTACTTCCATAACGGGTCGGGGTAGGTGATAAGTGAGCCCTACGTTAGCTCATCTCAGTGCCCAGACTCCATCTCTCCACCACGACCTTAGGTCAGGACCCACCGATTCCTAGAAGAGTAGAAGACCGTCAAAGACCTCGACCCCACGATCCAGTTCCAAAGAGTTTTCTGTATTCCCATCCATTCAGGGAGTCTCTTCAAGGAGCCTTCCTGCAATCACTACCTAATGTGAGAACTCTCTGCCCAAGCCCAGGGTCAGGAGCGACCCAAGACATCGACCCCAGTTCCCACCTCCGCCCGGGTTCAGTTCCCGCCCGAAGGTTACCTGCAGGGGATCCATAGCTCCCAGACACCATAGACGCCCCGCCCCGCCCATTACGTCGCCTTCTGCAACCAGGTGTCTCCTCCAGGAGTAACTTCCGATACGTCACATCCGGCAGAACTTCCGCCCCGGCCCGCTGTCTAGCTAGGCACTCAATTCCGCTGGTAAGCGTCACTTCCGACCTGTTCCTCGGTTCTTGCGCGATCCCGGCGCTTGCCAGATCTTACTTGTAGATTTCTGTTTTCCTGATTGCCTACCCTCTGCCGGTGTGATCCAACCCGGAGAAGTACTTTTTCATCTTTCCTTTTTTTTCCGTCTTCCTTTTTTTCTTCTTTCTCCCCTGCCTCCCCCGACTCGCACTTGTTTGGCAGCTTATATGGCCTGCCTTCTGCAGCGACTTAGCCACTTTCCCCTGCGTGAATTCATCAGTCTTCCACAGAGCAGCCAGACCTCTGCGAGAAATTCGAAGATTATTCTTGTGTGTGTGTTTTCTCATTTTCCTACCCGGGGAGCCGGGATCTTCGGTTGCACTGTCTGCGATTAAGTGCTACCTGATTCACTTCTAACGGTGTTAGTTACCTGGACAAGTTACTTAACACCTCTACACCTGTGCGAAACGTAGAACCCGTGCCTGCAACCTAGGACTGTTGTGTGTATTACTTGAGGTGATACATGAAAGCACTAGTATATTAAAAGCACTCGTAGCTATGAACTGGTAACGTTCTTTCGGTTCTGTGCTATTGTATTACATAAGTGGCAGGAAGTTGAAAACCGGTTTTTAATTCCGTGATTAATTGATGTTGCCTAGTACCTTCCCATTGGAACTGTGAACATCTCCATAGATAAATTCGTGTATAGTAACCAACTTTAACCCTACTTGAAAGCACTGTGATAGGTACTGAGGGAGAGATGAATAAAACCCAGGCCCTGCTCTCGAGGAGTGGAGGCACTCAATAAATTTCCTTATAGAAGGAAAGAAAACACACACACGCACGCACGCGCGCGCGAGGCCAGTTGAACTGAGAATTTATCCTTAGGACAAAAATTTATGGGGAAAAAAAAAAAGGACTTCTTTTAGTCAACCTCTTGCCTTTGCAGGTAAGGAGAATTGGATCCAGAAAAGCAACTGAAAGTCACACTATTAATGACAATGCTAGGATCGGAAGTAGAGCTTTATAATGCTCACCACCTCTCCCCCTTTCCAAAATGTGCCTCGAAGTGTTAGTATGGTAAAAGCAGATTAGCTTTTGAGGTCATTGCTCTTAAGTGCAAAGGATTAGAAACAACCCCAGTCTAGGAGAGAGATGGCCAGTGTAACCTAGCAGATGCCTCACAATTCTGATGATCCTTAGAATGCTCTGGTGTGGGCACTGCTGGGTTTATTTCTAAGACATCCCTCCCCTGGCAAACTTCTCATACTGACCCAGAAGCGTTTGGTAATGTGTGATCTCTATCTGCAATTTTAACTGACTGCACAGGAATAAGTAACTGATCCCAGGAGCTCTAGAAGGTAAACATAAACTGCAAATGCCTTGCCAATTACATGGAAAAATTTCATTTAAACTTCTTTTAATTGGAAAAAAATTAACTATTCAACCTTTGCTTTAGGGAATATTACAAAACTTCATAGCAATTATTACTATTATCATTAAAAAACTGGTAATGGGTCTGTGGTCCAAATGAACCAGTAAATCCCATAGACCCATAGAATATATTTGGAACAGATAAAATTTGAAGTTTCTTCCAATTCTATCATTAAATGCATTAGTGGTATTTTTAGTAAATTTATGAATTATACAAATTCAGTAATTTGCCCAAAGTCATAAAGTTAGCCAGTGGTAGTCAGTTCTAGGATCTCAGCCTCCTAATTCCATTTATGTATTTATTCAAATAAGGCATTCAGCCAGGCATTATGGATACAAAAATGAATAAATTAATCCCTTGCCTTCGAGGATATTCCTGTCTGATAAGGGAATCAGACCTCTTAATGGAAAAATAATTCAGTTCCATGTTACACCTAGTTTCTTCATTCAACCAATGATGTTTCCCCATCCTTTGCTATCAACATAACTAATTTTAAATGAAAATCTGATGTTTTAATCAAATTTTAAATCATTCACACTACGCTTTTAAGAGTTTGAAGCAGGCACAATTTACATAGGTCTAAAAGTTTATTTGAGTATAACAGACTTGGAGACTAAACTGTGTGACCTTGTGTTTCTTATTATCTAGTCTTTTTTTGAGGGCAGGTACTGGGGATTGAACTCAGGAACACTCAACCACTGAGCCACATCCCCAGCCCTATTTTGTATTTTATTTAGAGACAGAGTCTAACTGAGTTGCTTAGCGCCTTGCTTTTGCTGAGGCTGGCTTTGAAACTGCAATCCTCCTGCCTCAGCCTCCAAAGCCACTGGGATTACAGGTGTGCACCACCACAACCGGCTTATTATCCAGTCTTTAAATAAGGAAATTAGGACTTGAAAATGTCACAGTTCCTAAAGTCCATTCTTTCAATGGCATTCAAACTTCATCCATGGTACCACACCTTTTCCAGATAGCAAGGAAGCAATAGCATATTAAGAACTGAGTTATTTTTCTCCTCATCTGCATATACTGAAGGTCTTATTCTCTGTCTTCTGTGATAGTTGATTTTTATGTGAACTTGCCAAGGCCACAGTACCCAAATATTTAATCAAACATTACTCTAGATGTTTCTGTAAAGTTATTTTTTAGATGGGACTAACATTTTAGTCAGTAGACTTTAAATAAAGCAGATAATCCTCCATAATTTGAGTGGGCCTCATTCAATCAGTTAAAGGTCTTAAAAAAAAAAAAAAAGGTAGGTTCCCCGAGGAAATTGGAATTCTGCCTCCAAACAGCCTTTGAACTCAAGTTGCAAGATCATCTCTTATGAGTCCACTTTGTTTGCCTACTCTTCAGATTTTGGACTGCTAGCCTCCACAATTTTGTGACCAATTCCTTAAAATAAATAAATATTAACTAGCCTATGACCTTAAGCAAGTCAGTTTACCTATCTTGGCCTCAATATTCTTTTCAAGGAATTACTTGGACAAATTTTGTAGTGTTCTGTCCAGTAGAAAAAAAAATGCACGATACTACTTCTAATGGCAGGTGGTGAGGGATTCTCTCTTTTAAACTTTATTTCTTGTTTCTTTTCCTTCCTTTTTACTTTTCTTTCCTTCTTCTTCTTCTCCCCCCCCCCACTCCCTCTGGTTGATCTGATGAAAGACAGCACTGTGGCACCTATCTGAACAGCCACCTATATTGACAAAACTTGAGTGTCCCTAAGACTTTGGGAGATGATAATGTAATGGGGCTCATTTAAAATTAGAAATTTTCAAAGAACCCCCTAATTTTTTTTCCTCAGTCATTACCATTTCCTGCTAACCTGTTAGTTAAGCTATTTTCTCTATCCTAGCTTCCTATGGGTGATCATTTCAGGCTGAGAATGAGAGCTGAAAGTGACCCCCAAAACCCCAGCCTGGTGCCAGAAGTATGCAACAAAAGTCAAAGATCTAGAATTATGTTTCTTGATCACACAGCCTGGCTGAATCTACCTATGTGTATTTCCTGGGTGTTGGTTCCTATGAATTGTAGTCCTGTAGTATGGGCAAAGGCAGATTAGCTGCCTTCCCAGTTTGGGTCAAATGGTCATGAAATTTGTTTTTCATTTTTATATCACCTTTCTCTTATTTCTGATGTGGGTTGGTGACTTAAGTACAGTTAGTCAGGACCCCAGATTCAGGCCTCTGGCCTGGGCCCCAGTAACAGTAAGTCTAAAATGTTTGCTTAGTGAATCAAAGAATGAATGGATTCCATGATTAGTTCCGGGCTCTTCCATTCCTTACTATTACTGCCCCTGACCCTTTTCCTATTGAAACACTTCATTAAAAAAAAACTGTAGTAGTGGGGAAAGGAAGAAATGATGAGACAATAAATAAGGGTTAGATTGGGAGGTGAATGGAGAAAAATAGTGGCATTTCATTCCATTTCAAAGAAAACACTGATGCACTATAGTATTTATGAAAAGAATTATATATTGTCTAGGGATTATTTTAAAATAATGTGGGAGGGTAACAAATGATAAATATTTGTTATTTATTATATCATTGTTTAATTATAATCTATATATTGCATATGCTTGAAAATTTCCGTAATACAGAGTTAAAATTAGAAAGATTGTGAGTGCATTTTCTTTCCTCTAGATAAAACTGGGTTCAAAGTATCTCATGGAATCTCAGAATTCTTTTGCCTGATGTGCAGAAAACTTGTCAGAGATTGGATTTTCCAGCAGATCATGATATGGAAATGGGGAGGAAGTAGAATTATTCAGAGGAAGAAGTTAAACTGTTATTCAGGTCCAAAGAATCTGCAGGCATCTTGGGAGGGAGCCCTAGTGTAAGTATTGCCCATGGGAGTGTAACCTCCTTGTCAGGCAAAAAGGACCAGCCTATTATTCTGCTTCCTTGAAAGAGAATCTGTGAAGTATATCTTTGTATCTTCCACAAAATGCATCACAAATTGGCCTAAACAATAAGTGATGTATTGACCTCTATCACTGGAATGTTATGATAGGAATCAGGGTTGGTTGCTCCAACAACTCAGTGGTATCATCCATGATCCATATTTTTTCCCTCTTTGCTCTGCCTTCAGAATCATCTGCTTCCACTTATGAAGACCAGCTTTCCTCAAGGTGGTGAAATGACTGTGGCTGCTTGCTTTAACATCTACACACTGTGTCCACCCTCAGAAACAATGAACACAGTAATTCCAAGGAGACTCTCAGACTAGAAAAGAGAAAAATGCACATTAATATCTGAACCAGATCTGCTACTCTGTACAATTTTAACTTTTCAACTGTAGTTAATGGGTTTACATTAGTCACCATTAAATTTCATACTGTCATAAACTTATGCCAGAATCCTGTATCCTTTCAGATAGTGACACAGACTAGTACTGCAGTAACTCATTTCAGTTTCTTTAAGCAACGCAGGTGTGTTTCTTACTCATGCTACAGAACTACTTGGGACTGCAGAGTAACTGCTCAATTGTGGTCACTCAAGAACCTGGGCTGACTGTATAACCACTATTTTAAACATTGTCAGTAGCCAGGCCAGAGGTAAAAACAATCATTGGCCACAGCAATGCCACATGAGCTACCTACTTCAACAAGGCAGGCAAGTACACTTCTACCAAGGATGAGAAGGGCAGAAAACTAGAATATTTGTAAACAACATTAATACTATTACAAATCCAGCTCTCTAAACGTGGGTCTCAGTGACACAAACCCTAGAATCCAACTGTACCAATTTGAATAAAGCACAAAGCAGCAGGAAATTTCCTTGACAGTTTCCCTCATTTAATTATGTTCTAATGTGAGCTGTTATACACAAAGTTGTTCTCACATTATTGGTTGCTTAGCTTGGAAAATATATAGTTCAAGGCAGAATGGTATCAAGAACAGTCCAAGGCCTCACACATGATAGGTAAGCACTTTATCACTAAAGTGAAGTGAACTAAACACACCGTGTTGCTTAAAGAACACCCCCAGCCCTTGAGGAATTTTTAAGAACTGCTGAGTCCACCCAGAATCAGAATTTCCCAGAGTGAGTGCCAGATGTATGTATTCAAAACATGCTTCTCTTTACCACTCCATCAGTTAAGAACCTGTCCCATTGCTAGAAATGGTGGTGAGCACCTGTGGTCCCTGCTACCCCAAAAGCTGGGATGGGACATCACTTGAGCCCAGGAGTTTAAGACCAGCCTGGGCAACTTAGCAAGCCTATCTCAAAATTAAAACTATAAAAAGGGATGGGGTTTATCTCAGTGGTAGAGTACTTGTCTAGCATGAGAGTAGACCTTGGCTTCAATCCCCAGTACCACAAAGAAAATAGGCAAACAAACAGTCCTCTAAATTCTATTTTGTAAGAAACGCAAAGGCAGGTACCATGTCTGGTTTTTTTCATATTGCATCAGCAGTGCCTAACATAAATAATTGCTCAATAAAAATGTGATTGGTCAAATATTTATTCCTAAAATGTGGTCCCTCAAATAACACGCAAATATCACAGAGGTTCCTTTATGTAAATTTGTGAAATCCCTTTAGAAATCTCAGTGCAACATTGATCTGATGTGTTAATCCTCTCAAAATGGATATAAAACTAATTTGGTATAACTTTTTCTTAGTGAACACTATATATCTTCTGATAATCACAAGTTCCTTAATTATTCCAATATTTCATAAAGTATCTATATAAAACCTACCAGTCTACAGCATCTTTTATCATCTTTTTGCCCATTACAAAAATCAACCATTTTCCCATTTTTAGTCTCTGCCCCTCCCATTTTCATTGGAATTTCTTAAAGCCATATTGTATCAGCACAATCTTCACAAAACAAATCACTTTATGGGAAAACGTGGAAAGAAATCTGGAAAAAAACCTGGAAAGTTGTTAGAACATATGATTTACGTCAAACTGTTTTACTTTGACCTTTACAATGAAGGGTGTGTGTGTCTACACACACACACACACACACACACACACATATATATGTTTGTGTTCTGTTTGTTATTCAAAGAAAATGGAAATTTTCAATCATGGAAGAAAGACAATCTAATTTGATTCTTCTCGAATGAACATAATTCTAATAATAGCTAATAATATGACTGTTTTTATTGAATGTTTTCCATAAACCAGGCAGATTTTAAATATGTATTCAGCCAGAAAGGGAGAAGACCACTCTTGATGATAGAGAAAGACATGATATAACTCATATCTAGGAACAACTAACCTAATAATAAAAGAGATTTATTAGAAATATTGGTGAGGACATGGAAAAAATGAAGACCTCCTACATTGCTAGTGGCAATATGAAATGGGATAGTCACTTTAGAAAACAATTTGGCAATTCCTCAAAAAGTTAAACATAGTTACTATATGACCCACCAATTCTACTCCTATACATAGATCTAAAAGAATTATAAACATGGTTCACACAAACACTTGTACATGAAATGTTTGTAGCAAGATCATTCATAGTAACCACTCAAATATATTTCAACTGGTAAATGGATAAAAATAATGTGGTTTATTTGTGCAATAAAATATTTAGTCAGGGGCTGGAGTCGTGGCTCAGTGGTAGAGCACTTGCTTACCATGTGTTGAGGCAATGGGTTCGATGCTCAGCACCATGTACAAATAAATAAATAAGGGTACCAAAAAAAAAAAGTTTATGCTTTTCCTTTGGGCTGGGGCTGTGGCTCAGGGTAGAGCGCTTGCCTAGCATGTGTGAGACCCTGGGTTCGATTCTCAGCATCACATATAAACAAATAAATAAATAAAGGTCCATCAATAACTAATAAAAATATTTTTAAAAAATTTAGTCATAAAAAGAATGAAATACTGATACATGCTACAACATGGATAGCACTTGAAAACATTATGCTAAATGAAAATAGCCAGGCTGGACGGGCTTAGTGACACAAGCTTGTAAGCAGCTTGGAGGCTGAGACAGGAGGACTGCAAGTTCAGGGCCAACCTCAGCAACTTAGCAAGACTCTGTCTCAAAATTAAAATAAAATAAAAGAATATAGCCAGGCACAAAAGCCTATACAGTGTGATCCTAATTATATGAAATATCTAGAATAGGCAAATCCATAGAAACCAATTCCTTTATTAGAGAAGATTTGTGGTTGCCTGGGGATAGGGAGAAAGGGGAATAGTATATGACTGATTTGTGGGTCTAGGATTTCTTTTTGGAGTTATCAAAACATTTTATAATTAGATAGTGATGATCATTACTTAACATACTAAAAACCACTCAATTGTAGAATTTAAAAGGGAAAATTTCATGGTATGTGAATTTTATATCAATAAAAATGTAATTATCTTTTTATTTAAACAAAGCACAGCTGAACATAGTGGCACATGCCTGTAATACCTGAGGCAGGAGGATCATGAGTTCAAAGCCAGCCTCAGCAACCAAGTGATACCTTAAGCAACTTTGCCAGACCCTGTCTCTAAATAAAATGTTAAAAAGGGCTGGGAATGTGGCTGAGTGGTTAAGTGCCCCTGAGGTTTAGTCTCTAGTACAAAAAATAACTCACACTGCTTTAAATTTAAAAGGAAAAATGTCATTATGGTTAATGAAAGAGAAAACAAGACTTAAGGAACAGGAATACTGTGAATACTACCTGATTGGTGACAGGTGCACAGAGAATGGATGTTAGTAAAAAGGGTCATTGACAAATTGGGCTAGTGTCCTGAACCAACTGGAAATACCTTATTATACAAGAAATTTTAGCATGTAAGAAAGAGCCTAAGAAGAACAGCTTAGGATAGACTTGTTAGCATCTTGAAATAGTTGATGAAATACAACTATTAAAGGGAAATTAATTAATTATACATTAATTAATGTATAATTCCTGAAAGCCAAAGAAGAATCAGGGAGTGGAAGTTCCCAAGGAACAGAACCATTATTCAAGTAGAACTGTCTATCACACAGAGAACTGGGTTCACAATCACTGGAAGGAATCACACAGAGGTGGGCCAGTAATCTTGTGCTAGTAATATTGTTGGAGCATTCCTGTTTTAGAAGGAGTGTCAGGCTAAGTAACTGGGGCATCTCTTAAACTGATGTCTCTGTTGCCTCTTTCTAAATAGTGTCAGTTGTCAGAAAAAGTGAAAGGGATCACCACTAGTAAATGAAATATTCTCTTTCCAGTAAAATAACATAGTGGGAAATTGTGACAAAGATCTGTGCACTCTAGCTTAATGGTTCTTTTGACACAAAATGAAAATGGACACAGGAAAATGTTAGAGATGCCACTGAAGTTGCTCATGCTGCCGGGAGCAGTGGTGTCTGCCTGTAATCCCAGCGGCTCTGGAGGATGGGGCAGGAGGATCACAAGTTCAAAGCCAGCCTCAGCAACTTAGCAAGGCCCTCAGCAATTCAGCAAGACCTTGTCTCTAAATGTAAAAAGAGACATAGATGTGGCTCAGTGGTTAAGTGCCCCCAGGTTAAAAAAAAAAAAAAGTTGCTCATGCTGTGCAAAGGGACATTTTCTGCAGGATTTTTAGTTTAGAAGCTGACAGAGATCAGAGATGACCTCATGGAAAACTACCTGCAAACCCGAGGTGGTAAGTGAAGCTCACTGAATATTCAGTGGTGGAAACATGGAAGACAGAAGTGAATGCATTCTTTGAAATGCATTTCAGTTTGAAATGCATGACTCCAAATCCATATGTTAAAGGCTCAGTCCCCAGTCTGGTGCTATTCAGAGGTAGTGGTACCTTTTAAAAATTATTATTTTAATTATTTTTTGCAGTGGGGTGGATGGAAGACAAGACCTTGTACATGCTTCTCAAATGCTCTACCACTGAGCTATACCCTCAGCTTTTATACCTTTAAGAGGTGGGAGGTCTTAGGTCACTGAGGGTATGGCCCCAAAGGGGATTTGATTTGGTCTTTGATTCTATATATGCTTTCTAGCCACATGAGGTGAGCGACTTGCATTAGCACGTGCTCTGCATCATGATATTTTGCATCACCACAGGCCCCAAAGCCATGGGACAACCAATCATATACAGAAACCTCCAATATTGAGAGTCAAACTAGACCTGTCCTCTTTTAGCATTGCGTAACTTAGGTATTTGTTAGAGTAACAGAAAGCTGAATATTACATGCAGCATATGGGTGTGATCTTTAAATGTGCTCAATAATGCATCATGGAGCTCTACCTTATTTCACCCAGTGAAGATAATCAATAGGCAGGTCTTTTTTAGGTGTCCTGGTGGCTTATCTTCATCACTGAATACTGAACACACTACACGTATTCTCTCTCTCTCTCTCTCTCTCTCTCTGTCTCTCTCTCTGTCTCTCTCTCTCCCAAGTCTCAACAGTTGACCCTGAATGAGCCAAATGAAATGATGCAAGTTGTCATTATGAATATTATTGGTATAGTGAAGAAGTTCTTTTTTCAATTCCATCTCTCTTTCAAACACTTCTGTAAGCAACTTTTTTTTTTTTTTTTAAATTTTCTCAATTGTCAGCCAGCTTTGTTCTGGAAGTGCAAACTCCCAGCTCTTTGTTTGTTGTCTCAGGACAGCTTAAACTTCTTTCACAAGTAAACCCAAATTTAGGTATTGTTCTGTAACAATCCATGCTGGTGCTGTCAGGGAACAGCCTTCCTCCCCAAACTATTTGGAAAGTCAGGCTTCTTCTATCTGTGGCTGTGTCCTCCCCTGGGCCTTGTATGCATCTGTATCTCACAGTAAAGTAAAGGGCATGGTAAACAGTGTGTGAGAGATTTTATCACTGAGTCAGGAAAGCATTATTTTGTTTGATTCAGGAAAACCTGATTGGTTTACCAGAGAAGTCAGCTTTGAAGCCTTTATGTCACTATCAAATGAAGTTTCACACATAACACTCTGGGTTCCAGAGTTAATGGATCATCAATGCAGGTGAAAGTAGCTTTCATAGCCATTTCTGTTCTTACTACGAATAAGATTTGCATGATCCAGCATCCAGAGGTTCTGTATTTGCATTGGAATCCAGTTCTCTGCTTACCCTTTGGGTATTATGCTAAGTTGTAGTGTTTACATTCTTTTATTATTCTTTTAAGCTTTAATAAATTACTTCTGAACACTTTGCCTATTTTTGTGAAATGGGGATATAATGCAACATAAAGGCAATGAAACAAGGAAACGCAGTATCATTCAAATGATATGGAAGTGCATCAGCCAAAAGGAATGGCATCCCATTAAATATCATGGTACTGTGACATTAAATGAGAAGTTAATTTAAGAATACAACAATTCATACCAATGACCAAGCAAGCATTAAGCAGCAACATAGTGGCACCTGCTGTTAGATTTTCATACTTCCAATGAACTCAACATGTAAGGAGCCCACAGGAATATAGACAGTTTATTATTAACATAAACAGCAAAAGAAAAATCAGCATGCTATTAGCTCCCTATATCCCCAATCCCACAGCATGACACCAAAAAAAGAGACTAACATATCAGGAATGGTGAATTGCTCTATGTGGAGGAACAGGCCAAGGCCAGTGTTGCACAAACCTGAGAGTGAGTGTCCTCTTAAATTTTGTCCCCTAGGTACCTCATTTGTCTCATCTTGGTTATTGCTCAGTTGAGGAGCAACTTTAAACAACTGCCACATGGTTTTGTAGATTTACACCATAAATTTAACTATATCCTAAGGTGGGAACACAAGGCAAAGAGTTCTGCCTTCAACTGAAACTAGGGAGATAGATGAGAAATGACCTGTGACAGACTCCTAAAGACAGAGATGAGTCACTGCCCCAAGATGGCTCCACACCAGGCTGATTCTCTCCCTGACTGCAGAAGGAATCAGGCCATTGGGAGTTATTCGGCTTTGCCTATGTGGACTTAGTGGAGATGCTCAGGTTGCTGGGATGCCACCACAGAGTTGTTTCCCTAGAGATTAGTATCTGAAGAATGATAAATCTCAATTTATTGCTTTCTGTAGGAAAGTAGAATTGGACTGGTTGTGCACATTCTCTCCAATCAGAACACTATTGATCTTAAACCTTTTTTTTTTCTTTTTTGACAAAGAGGTGTTTAGATAGTAGTCATTTTCAGAGGCATTAAGTAGAGATTGATACAAACAACCAAGGAGTTGGTTATTTCCATGAGGCTATTGACTCTCAGAGGTACCACACTCAGCTCTTGGAGATTGGCTGTCCTTGACAGGCTGGCTTTGATCATTGAGGCTATTAGCCTTGCTAGATTGAATAAGGTCCTTACTGCTACTTGTTACTGCGGCTTCAGGACCGTCATTACTTCTCTAGTTATGGGAACCTGTTTCTATTTTTATAGGTAAAAGAATACCTATGTATTTTAGTTCTTAAACCTTTTAAAATTAGTAAAACATCAGTGAAGCAAATTTTCATATACAACTGTATACACACACTTTTTCCCCCCCTCGGAAACTTCCAGAAAACTTTCTGACTACTTGACAATTTAGAACAGCAATGTCCTACCTGGAACTTTTTTTTTTCTTTTTAACTTTTTTTTAGTTATACATGGACACAATATCTTTATTTTGTTTATTTATTTTTATGTGGTGCTGAGGATCGAACCCAGTGTCTCACATGCAAGCGCTCTGCCAGTTCCCCACCTGGAAGTTTTGGAGGGAAGGGATTGGGCTTTGTTTAGTCTCCAGCCTAGGTCCTGCACATGATAGGTACTCGATTCCTGGATGAATGGGTGAAGTATTAGAAATCCCAGCCCTTGGGAAGAGCAGCAGAAGAAAAACAGAAGGCAAACAAAGAGCTCATACATAATGCGTTGCTAGGTTGCTCGGTAAGACAGGGAAGATGATTTTTGTAAATACTTAGCAGATATTAGTACCATTCTTCATGTGGGTTACATGCACAATGTGTGTGTTACCTCAATTCCAGTGTGCACTGTTTCACATAACTGTCAGGGCGCCAGCTACCTGGTACCTATCCCAACACATCAGGATTGTGAGGATGGATACTGGGATGAGGATTGCTTGGCCAAATCCAAGCGCTAGAACTTGGACGGAGGAGCCCTCGCTTCTGCGCTAGGGATTTGCGAAGCGAATGGTAATTCCGCCTTCCACAGGACAGGAGCCAGCGAAGAAAACAAGGCCAGGAGCGTTGCCAGAGCTGGGGCGTGGTGATGGTAGGGTGTCCCGGGAAGGAGTTGCCGGTGCGAGCTGGACTGCTGACTGGAGGAGGCCGTGGGGCGGCGGGAGGCGGAGCCCGGGCACGCCTGCACAACTGGCCGTGCCTTGGGGCGGGAGGCACTAGCAACGTAGGCAACGCAGGGAAATGGCTGAGTACTTGCGACTGCCCCACTCCCTGGCGCTGATCCGCCTCCGAAACCCGCCGGTCAACGCGATCAGGTAACGGGCGTCGCTGGTCTGTGGGTCTGCAACCTTTGACTCTCCCTGCTGGTTGAAACTGAAGACACTAACAGTAGGGGCCATGGCTCACAACAGGGTCTTTTATTTATTTATTTTTTTAATTTTTTTTTTTATTGGTTGTTCAAAACATTATAAAGCTCTTGAAATATCATATTTCATACATTAGATTCAAGTTGGTTATGAACTCCCAATTTTACCCCAAATACAGCTTGCAGAATCACATCGGTTACACATCCACATTTTTACATAATGCCCTATTAGTAACTGTTGTATTCTGCTACCTTTCCTATCCTCTACCATCCCCCCTCCCTCCCCTCCCATCTTCTCTCTCTACCCCATCCACTGTAATTCATATCTCTCCTTGTTTATTTTCCCATTCCCCTCACAACCTCTTATATGTAATTTTGTATAACAATGAGGGTCTCCCTCCATTACCATGCAATTTCCCTTTTCTCTCCCTTTCCATCCCACCTCATGTATCTGTTTAATGTTAATCTTTTCTTCCTGCTCTTCCTCCCTGCTCTGTTCTTAGTTGCTCTCATTATATCAAAGAAGACATTTGGTATTTGTTTTTTAGGGATTGGCTAGCTTCACTAAGCATAATCTGCTCTAGTGCCATCCATTTCCCTGCAAATTCTATGATTTTGTCATTTTTTAGTGCTGCGTAATACTCCATGGTGTATAAATGCCACATTTTTTTTTATCCATTCATCTATTGAAGGGCATCTGGGTTGGTTCCACAGTCTAGCAATTGTGAATTGTGCTGCTATGAACATCGATGTAGCAGTATCCCTGTAGTACGCTCTTTTAAGGTCTTCAGGGAAAAGTCCAAGAAGGGCAATAGCTGGGTCAAATAAATCAACAAATGGGACTTACTTAAACTGAAAAGTTTTCTCTCAGCAAGAGAAACAATAAAAGAGGTAAATAGGGAGCCTACATCATGGGAACAAATTTTTACTCCTCACACTTCAGATAGAGCCCTAATATCCAGAGTATACAAAGAACTCAAAAAATTAAACAATAAGAAAACAAATAACCCAATCAACAAATGGGCCAAAGACCTGAACAGACACTTCTCAGAGGAGGACATACAATCAATCAACAAGTACATGAAAAAATGCTCACCATCTCTAGCAGTCAGAGAAATGCAAATCAAAACCACCCTAAGATACCATCTCACTCCAGTAAGATTGGCAGCCATTATGAAGTCAAACAACAACAAGTGCTGGAGAGGATGTGGGGAAAAGGGTACTCTTGTACATTGCTGGTGGGACTGCAAACTGGTGCGGCCAATCTGGAAAGCAGTATGGAGATTCCTGGGAAAGCTGGGAATGGAACCAACAGGGTCTTTTAACCGAAGTTGGCTGGGTTATGCTTGACCAGGTAAGCCGGGTGGAGGAAACTGCGAGTGATGGAACTGAGCGGTGGAGAGGGGCGTGCTAAACCTTTCTGCTTGCTTGCAACATCTACTTCTCAAACTTTCAGTTGCAAAGTTCTTGGGTTAGTGCAGGACCATGATCCAAAGCTCCAGGTGTCCTACAGTAAAGGGGCTAGATAAAGTAAAAGGGATGGGGGACTTGCTCTGTGGTAGAGACTTGCCTAACTATGCGTGAGGCCCCGGTTCATCCCTGGCCCAACAGAAAATAGAAAGACACATAAAATAAAGTAAGACCCAGTGAATGCCAACACAGTGAGTAAAGGAGATTTGTCTGGGTAGAAAACACTAAATTATTTCTCTTGATCTGTTCTAAACCTCAGGGCCAGAGAGCTTCCTTAGAGGATCTATTCCGAGTAACCACTATGTAGCATTTTCTGAAAAATTACATTTTAACTTCTTTAATTTAATTTAATTTATTTCTGCAGTGCATGTAGAGCGTTACTTTAAAAGTAAGACCAAAACTCCCAGTTTGAAAATTGATGAAGTTCATTTGGTGTGGTTCTTCTAGATCTCTGAATAAAGCCACCCATCCTCTGAGAGTCAGATTAGTGAAAATTATAATTTACAAAGAATATAATGAATAGATAGAAAGGTCTTTGATGAAATTCTCATTATGTGTTGCGGGAGCAAATAGAGATGAAAAGAGACCTGATAATTTTAACTGAGCTTTTATCCTATTGTCGTTGTATTGGACTTTCAGTCTTAGTTTTAATATTACCCTTCTTATGTGAAGGTAGGTTAATTATACAAAAAGAGAAGAAATTAAATCACAAATCTGTAATTGTCATTCCCATAAAAATGTAAAATATCCATTATGTTGGTTTTGACAAACATGTAAGTAATATGATTCCATAGCCCTTTGGACTGTGCACTGATTGGATTATTAAATATTAGGATTCTGCTGCTACTGGAGTTTCTGCTCATAATGGACAGCTATTCCCATCAAGAACTTAGGGGGAAAAAAAGGTTTCATAGCCTAATACTCATAACTAGCAATGTTTTGTGAAAACTGCTTGATATATTTCTGGCATTTAACCTGATAGCCCCTCTACCCACCCAGGAGTAATGTATATACTTACCTCACAAAGTTGTTGTGTGGAGCCAGGCATAGTATTCATGCCTGTAGTTTCAGTTACTTGGGAGGCTAAGGTAGGAGGCTTGCAAGTTTGAGGCTAACCTCAACAACTTAGTGAGACCTTGTCTCAAAACAAAATTAAAAAATTAGTGAGGTTGCAGCTCACTGGTAGAGCACCCCTGGATTCAATCACAAAAAATAAAAAAATACATAGTCGTGAGGATTAAATGATATGAAGGTTTTAAACTTCCTGTTAGTGAGAAGGCTTGTTACAAGCCCTTATCAGCAGACCTGATGCCCAGGATCCACTTCTGCTTTATCAAGAATTACTCCACTTGGGAACAGATCCTTTCCTGTCCTTATTCATTTATCTTTCTCTGACCTTTTATTTTAGTTGGGGTACACATGCTGGTGTTCACCAAGTTTAACAGGTCCTTTTTTTTTTCTTTTTGAAAGTTTTTTCTTCTAGGCTCACTGAGAGATTCTTATTTGAATAATAATTTGTTTTTGCTCAATTTAAATCTATAATTTCTAATTTAGCCAGCCATGTTTCCTTATTTTGGTGTCAGCCCCATTCATTGAGTGTAGGATGTGCCTAAATCCTAGGCCTATTCATTACAGAGAACAGAGATGACCCAAAATTTACCCAGAACAATGGCTGTAAGAAATCTCACGTTGTACAGGACTCAAGATATGCATACCTGCCTGCACATGCAAAACAGAAAAGAAAGTTTCCTGAAACTAGTCCTATCCTTTCATAGTATATAATTGGGGAAATTCTATTTTCTTTCTTAAAAAAAAGAAAGGGGGGCTGGGATTGTGGCTCAGTGGTAGAGCGTTCACCTAGCATGGGCAGGACCCAGGTTCGATCCTCAGCACCACATAAAAATAAAGGCATTGTGTTGTGTCCATCTACACCTAAAAAATAAATATTAAAAAAAAAGAAAGGAAAAAGAAAAGAAAAGGAAAAAAAAAAAGCTGGTAACAAGCCACTAATTGATTTGATGAACTTTGGAAAAACAAACAAACAAACAAACAAAAAGAGAGAGAGAGAGGGAGGGAGAGGTGTGAGAAAAGGCCAAGACCTGCTCTGACAAAGAACTTGAAGCCTCGTGGTCAGCACTCAGGAATGTCATCTTCCCCCACACTCCATGCTCCACACCTGGCTGTGTTAAGATGGGGAAAATACTTTCTTAGCCCATGTGACCTTTACCTTACGGGGAAGCTGTGGTCCCTGTCAGTCAGCAGAATCTAGTAAAACTGTTACAGCCATTTTCCTTTTTTATCACCACCCCCACCCCCCTTTTTAAATATATTTTTTAGTTGTTGATAGACCTTTATTTAATTTATTTATATATGGTGCTGAGAATAGAACCCAGTGCTTCATATATGCCAGTCAAGTGTACTACCACTGAACCATAGTCCTAGCCCCTCCCCCTGTTTTTTGAGTTTTTCAAAATTAACAAGAACATAAATAAAACAGGAAGGCTTGATTGGAATGAGAAAAGCTAGTCTTCTTTCCTCAGTGACCATGATGAAGATAATTTTGGCTCATTTTGTGGTCATCCTTTAACCCAGAAGAAAATACAGTCAGCTCTCTATATCCCCTGCCATTCAACTGTGGATAGAAAATGTCTTTTGGTACATGATGGTTGAGTCTCTAATAAATATGTAGTCTTTTTCTTCTTGTCATTATTTCCTGAACAATGTGGTGTAATATGTATTTACAAAGCATTTACATTTTGTTGGGTATACTAAGTAGTCTAGAGATGAGTAGGTTATGTACAAATCCTACCATTATTTTATATAAGGGACTAAGCATATGAGAAATTTGGTATTCTAGTTGGGGTGGGTAATTCTTTTTTTTTTTTTAATTTTTTATTGTGGGTTGTTCAAAACATTACAAATTTCTTGACATATCATATTCCACACTTTGATTCTAGTGGGTTATGAACTCCCACCTTCACCCCATACACAGATTGCAGATTCACATCAGTTACACATCCATTGATTTACAAATTGTCATACTAGTGTCTGTTGTGCTCCGCTGCCTTTCCCATCCTCCACCCTCCCCCCTCCCCACCTCTCCCCTCCCCTCCCCTCCTCTCTCTCTACCCCCTCCACTGTATAACCCTGAGGGTCTCCTTCCATTACCGTGCAATTTACCTTCTCTCTCCCTTTCCCTCCCACCTCTCATCCCTGTTAAATGTTAATCTTCTTCTCCTGTTCTTCGTCCCTACTCTGTTCTTAGTTACTTTCCTTATATCAAAGAAGACATTTGGCATTTGTTTTTTAGGGATTGGCTAGCTTCACTTAGCATAATCTGCTCTAATGCCATCCATTTCCCTGTAAATTCTATGATTTTGTCATTTTTTAATGCAGAGTAATACTCCATTGTGTATAAATGCCACATTTTTTTTATCCATTCGTCTATTGAAGGGCATCTAGGTTGGTGGTGGGTAATTCTTGGTACCAGTTTTCCATACATACCAAGAGAATTGCATGCATATGCCTTATGGATTTTTCAATATTACATAATGGTGTAGTATCTGTTTTCATAGTCAGATTTGACTTTTAATTAACTGGTGGAAAGCAAGTGGTATTATTTGACTTCATCTAGGTTAAGAGGTGAAAATTAAGGAAGTAGAAGATAATTATCTTATAAGAGAGCAAGTATCTCTTTTATGCTCTGAAGTTTTAACTCATAGTTGCTGGTTTTAACAATAAGGGGTTTACAGAGGTTTGTTGTTTGTTTTAAGATTGTTTTCTCTCTGTATACAGAGATTACCCAAAATACTGAGAATTTTAAGGCAAAACTGATTATGGTCTGCTTCTATCATTTTTTTAGGCAGTTTTTTACTATGTTTTGTAGTTCTCCCTTGCTAGATCTCTTGGCCCTATTAATCATGTGATTTATGGAAATTTTCCTCTCCTTGATTTTTATGACTTATGTTTCATTGGTGCTGGATCACTGTGCTAGGACCCCCTGTGTCTTAAATGAAGACATATCCAGAGAATTTGCCCTCAGTTTACATTGCTTTTCATTTAGTGGACTCATCCAGTCTTGGCTTTATCTGTCTTCTCTGGATGACTTCCTCATATACCGAAATTTGGCAAATTTTGCTATACATGCCCTCACATTGCCTTTATACCTTAAATTATCTACGATTAGATCAAATTTTAGTGGTAGAAAACTGATAGTAATAATGAATTAAACAAGCGAAAATTTTCTCTCACAGCAGTATCCTGGAATGGTATTGATACTCCACGAACATTCATCCCCCCAATTCTCTCTTTTGCTCTGTTATCCTCAATACTTGACTTCTACCTGTTGGTCCAATAAGGCTGCTTCTCATCTAGCTATCACATCTGCCTTCCTGTCAAGAAAAGGGAGGGAAGAAAAAAAGAGGAAAGCATACCCAGTCCTTTAGGAACTCTTCCCCAAAATCGCATAAATATGATTCCATCTAATTGACCAGAACTTAAAGCCTTGAGCAGAACTTACTTAAAGCAGGGTGGAAAATGTAGTCTTTTTGGGGGATATCATGTAATCTCTTAAAATGTAGGCATTTTCATAATCTGGAGGAATGGGTAGCTGAGGTAACTAGCAGCTTCTGCCACATCTCCTGGGCCATTTCTCTGCTATTTTCCTTCTGTTTCTGTCAGCATGGCAAATTAAAAGTAACGTGCTTGCCTTTGAACTTCCCCACCACTTTTTTTTTTTAATATTTGTTTGTTGTCAATGGACTTTATTTTATTTATTTATATACAGTGCTGAGAATTGAACCCAGTGCCTCACTTATGCTAGGCAAGTGCTCTACCACTGAGCCACAATTGCAGCACCCCCATCACTTTCTTTGTACTTTTAGTGTAGCACTTACCTTACTGCACTTTACATGATAGTTGTATAGGTTTATCAGGTAATCCCTTGCATTTTTCTATATTAAGTGTAAGAATATATTAAAATTGGTTAGTGCTGATTCTAAGTGGTTAACATTAGAGCAGAGTGGAAGAAAATAATATTACTCTTCAAGGGGACTCATTTAATTCTCTCACTGCTTAATTCACAGTAGACATACTGTATGATGAAAAAATTAGTGAAAGCCTTAATGGTAAGTTTCTATGGCTTTTATACAATGTGCATGTGATTAATTTTTTAGGATTAAGAAAGGAAAAACTCTGAGATGGCAGAACTTTAATTATGAATAATATGCATCATGTAAATTTTTTTCTTTTAGTTTGGCTGTACTCAATGGAATAAAAGAGGGACTAAAGAAAGCCATATCCGACCATACAGTAAAAGCCATTGTGATATCTGGAGAAAATGGAATATTCAGTGCAGGTAACATTTGTCTGACACTCTCCCATTATCTATAGAATCTAGTCACAGACTGAGATCCACACTGCATTAGCTGTCCCTCTAGGTAATAATACGAGTAATAAAGTAATGTGGGTTGTAGATACAGGAGACTAGAGTGGGACTGAGAAACACTGTGGAGAAAGGGACAGGTCCCAAGTGAGACCCAGAGAAGACTCTGGCTTTGTCTCTTTTTTATTGAGTTGAGACTTTGGTGAACATTTAGTTCAGGCTTGATGGCCGTGATACCTGCTGCTATACACATGCTGATGCATATACTGGCTTTGCACATCTCCACCATATCTCCATAATCTCCTGAACATCAACTTCTCTATCTATGAAGTAGGGACAGTAATGTCTATGTTAGGGGTGTTTGAGAGGTTCAGTGAGATGCCTTCTCTGAACTCTCTTCATGCAGCATCTACACACAGAAGGTGATCAGCAAGGGTTACTGTTCATACATAGTCTTGAAATGAAGTTCTTTTTCCTTCTGGTGGGCACCCACCTCAGTGCCTGTGGCACTGCTTTATTGGGTCATTGTCTGAAGATGCTCAGATGTGGCAATAATATCTGAAGTGGTGATTTATTTAATGATATAGTACCTCTTCCTTTTTTCCCCAATGTATGTATGGAATTCTTTGACAAAAGGCACATGGATATTAAGGTTTGGTGAATTTTTCCTACTAGGGCTATGTAAGTTATTTATTAATTATAATGAAGATAGTAGTAGTGTTTACATGTTATATTTTAAGCTGAGTAAATCCTACATTCCCCATTTACAGATGAGAAGGGTGAGGTGAGAATTGACCAGCTATGAAATGGCTTACTCACTGTATACCTAAACTATTTTTATCTTCTTTTTATTTATTTATTTATTTATTTATTTTGGTGGTGCTGAGGGTTGAACCCAGTGCCTCACACGTGCTGGGTAAAGCACTCTACCACTGAGCTATGCCTCCAGCCCTGGACACTTATACCTGATGGGCAGCTAACATGATGACTTTGGGGCACAAAAAGTGAGATCAGAATTATGAGAACTTTATATTTTATTGTAAGAAAGAGGTGGAAGGGGCTGGGGTTGTGGCTCAGTGATAGAGCATTTGCTTAACATGTGCCGGGCCCTGGGTTCGATCCTCAGCAGCACATATAAATCAATAAAATAAAGGTATTGTGTCCAACTACAACTAAAAAATAAATATTAAAAAAAGAGAAAGAGGTGGAAAATACAGAAAGTAATTAGAATTTGTGAGCAGAAAAAATTATTCTTCTAGAAGAACATTAGAAATTCTCAAAGTTAACATAATGGACAGGTCTAGTATAGTGTACTCAAACATTGGAAAATATGCGTTTTTCTTAAATACATGTACAAAAATTAAGCAGGTCCTAAGTACTTGAGAGGCTAAGGCAGGAGGATGGCAAGTTCGATACCAGTCTTAGCAAATTAGTGAGACGCTGCCTCAAGGTAAAAGATAAAAAGGGGTAGGGGTTTAACTCAATGGTATTGTATCCTTGGGTTCCATCTCCAATACTAAAAAAAAAAAAAAAAAATACTGAGCAAGGAAGGCCTGGATCATCAAAGTTTGTCTTAGGCTTAGGTATAGCCAGTGATAGAGCTTGTGTTTCATGTTCTCCAGGCCTTGGGTTTACACTCCAGCACCAAAAAGAAAAAAGAAATCCGTATGCAACAAAATGAAACTAAACCCCTCTCTCTCACCATGCACAAAACTCAATTCAAAATGGATCAAGAACCTAGGAATAAAACCAGGGAACCCTGCGTCTAATAAAAGAAAAAGTAGACCCTAATCTCCATCATGAGGGATTAGGCCCCAACTTCCTTAATAAGACTCTTATAGTGCAAGAATTAAATCAAGAATCAATGAATGGGGTGGATTCAAACAAAAAAAGTTTCTTCTCAGCAAAAGAAACAATCTGTGAAGTAATTAGAGAGCCTACATCTTGGGAGCCAATTTTTACCTCTCACACATCAGATAGAGCATTAATCTCTGAGGTATATAAAGAACTAAAAAAACTAAACACACACACACAAAATAACCCAATCAATAAATGGGCCAAAGACCTGAACAGACACTTCTCAGAAGATGATATGCAATCAATTAACAAATATATAAAAAAGTTCAACATCTCTAGCAATTAGAGAAATGCAAATCAAAACTACTCTTAAGATTTCATCTCACTCCAATCAGAATGGCAGCTATTATGAAGACAAACAACAATAAGTGCTGGCAAGGATGTAGGGAAAAATGTACACTCATACACTGCTGGTGGGATTGCAAATTGGTGCAGCCAAGATAGAAAGCAATATGGAGATTTCTTGGAAAATTGGGAATGGAACCACCATTTGACCCAGCTATCCCTCTCCTTGGTCTATACCCAAAGGACTTAAAAACAGCATAGTACAGGGACACAGCCACATCAATGTTTATAGCAGCACAATTCACAGTAGCTAAATTATGGAACCAACCTAGATGCCCTTCAGTAGATGAATGGATTAAAAAATGTGGCATTTATACACAATGGAATATTACTCACCAATAAAAGAGAATAAAATCATGGCATTTGCAGGTAAATGGATGTTTATCTGATATAAGGAGGCTGATTCATAGTGGGGTAGGGAGTGGGAGCATGGGAGGAATAGACAAACTCTAGATAGGACAGAGGGGTTGGAGGGGAAGGGAGGGGGCATGGGATTAGAAATGATGGTGGAATGTGATGATCATTACTATCCAAAGTACAGGTATGAAGACACAAATTGGTGTGAATATACTATGTATACAACCAGGAAAAATTATGCTCTATATATGTATATGAATTGTAATGCTTTCTGCTGTCATATATAAATTAAAAAATTATATAAAAAGAGTTTATGATATTTTTTAAGATTTTACAGTATTCTTTCAATATTAAATATATTTATCAAACTTTACTTAATTCTCACATCAGTCATTTAAGATAGGTCATGAGACAAAAGATTCAATAACTTACTTAATGTCATAAAACCAATTACATGTATGCATAGGGAAAAGACTAAGAATTTGCCAAGTCTTAAATTATTATTTCTGTGTGGTGATATTTAGGGTGATCCATATGTTCTTTATAATTTTGTACATTTTTCAACTTCCCAAAATGCATGTGTTATTTTTATAATCAGGAAAAGCAAGAAATATTGTTATTTTCACCAATCATAAAAAAAATTTATCAAGGTATAATTCTAAGCCAGTTGATTAACACAGCTCACAAATATGTATACATTTTACCCTGACATTTTGTATTATGGCTCATGATATTAGCAAAGATAAGAGACTAAATTTCTGTGAATAAGGTTGATAAACAGATAATGCAAAAAACCAGAGGCCAACTCAGTCTCAGAATGATGGTCTTGGGTGGAGACCCCTGTGTTCCTTCTCTGATATTTTAAATTTGCCTAGAGCTAGAATTGCTAGGTAGTATATGGAAAGACAGATCTTAGAATGTTACAGGGTTCATGGTAGATATTTAAAGATCTCATTTTGTTCTACATCTCTCAAACTACTTGTTTCATGTGTCTCCAGCCTGAGGACAAAGTGTCTCCTGGGCCCAAAGAGATCTCAAGGTGATCAGGTCCCTACATATTAATAACAGAAACATGTATCCTTCTCAGCCATCTTTTCTCCTTGTCTTTATGTCCTGTAGGTGTGGATATCCGCAGCTTCAGCACTCCTGGATTCTCTGGCGTTGATTTGGGAAGTTTAGTAGATGAAATACAGAGATACCAGAAGCCAGTGGTAGCTGCTATCCAAAGTGTGGCCTTAGGAGGGGGACTGGAGCTGGCCTTGGGCTCTCACTATAGGATTGCTCACGCAAAGGTAACAGCTAAGCCTCCATGTGGAGGTTGGTGTGGAGCTTTTCTTCCGAGCAAGTTCTAACTGTAGCCATGAGCATCAGAAGTGGGCACTTTGAATGGTTAGCTCTCTGGTTAACAAGTCCTGGGTATCTCCAGCACTGGTGCTGAGCTGTCCTGTAGGGGTTCAGCTATTGTTTGGGGGCTGAAATACTTGCATTCTGGTTGGTAAATAGCTGCTGCTCTGAGCCTTCTGTCTCTTTGCTTCCCTTAACCTCTCCAGGATTCACTAACTAAAGGGAACCTCCATTCTTTTGTACTTCCTACAGGCTTTTTCCCTATGTAATGTTTTTTATAGTCCACCCTCCCTTGTTACTAAAAAAATAACATCGGGATTTTATTATATGTGGTTTATACTCTCTTACAAATATATTGATATCATATTTATTTCGTTATTAAACATTCTTTATCTTGCCTTGTTTTCTGTTTTTATTTGAGGGGTTGGGTTTGTGTGTGCATGTGTATGTATGTATGTATGTGTGTGCATGCACACACATTACAGGGGATGAACCCAGGTCCTAAGCGTTCCTAGGAAGGTGCTCTACCACTGAGCCATATCCCTTGTTCCATCTCTACCTTTAAATTAAAGAGTTTATTTTATTTATTTATTTTTTTGAGAGAGAGAGAGAATTTTTTTAATATATTTATTTTTTAGTTTTCGGCGGACACAACATCTTTGGTTGTATGTGGTGCTGAGGATCAAACCCGAGCCGCACGCATGCCAGGCGAGCGCGCTACTGCTTGAGCCACATCCCCAGCCCTAAATTAAAGAGTTTAATATATGCTTACATTTACTATATTTACTGATATGGAAAAATTAACTTCTGACATTTTTCTCTTTGTTTTCTGCATTTTATGTCTTTGTTCCTTAGTTCCTTGGTTGATACTTTCACTTGTGATTAACAGGTATTTTTCTAGTGTGCCCGGTTAATTGTCCTCTGATATCTTTTAATGTATTCTTTTGAGTTATTTTCTTAGTGGTGATGGCCTTAGTGATTGTAATTAATATCCCAATTTATAAAAGTCTAGCTCAGATTTATATTAATTTATTTTCAATAGTATGTAAACATTTTCTCCACTATAGCTGTTACCCACCCCTTTATGCAGTTACTGTCCCAAATTATAAGTTTATACATTGGATGCTCATCAGTATGTTTATGCTTATTGTTTTTGTAGTGGTCTTTTAAATGTGATGATAAAAATGGATTGCAGGGGGTGGAATTCTGGCTCAGTGGTAGTGTGCTTGCCTGGCGTACATGAGGCCCTGGGTTCAATCCTCAGCACCACATATATGTAAATAAAATTTTTTAAAAAACCATTGACAACTAAAAAAATATTTAAAAAAATGGATTGCTAACAAGGAAATGTTAGCACTGTCTTTTATGTTTATCTACATAGCTGTGCTTTACCAGAGTCCTTTGTTTTTTCATGTAAATTCTAGTTACTCTCAAGTATCCTTTCATACCAGCTGAAAGGATTTGTTGTAGGACTGGACTGCTAGCAATGAATTCAGTTTTTATTTACCTGGGAAGGTGTTAATTTTGCCTTTCTGCCTATTCTGGGTAGTTGATATAAATGAGTTCATACAATATGTGGTCTTTCATGACTGGTTTCTTTCATTTAGCATAATGCTTTTATGGTTCATCCATATGGTGGCATGAATCAGTTCATTGTTCCTCTCTAGTATTGAATAATATTCTGTTGTATGGCTATACCACATTTTATTTATCCATTTATCAGTTAAAGGATGTTTCAGTTGCTTCTATTTTTTTTTTTTTTTTATGAACAATGATGCTTTGAAAACACGCATAAGAGATTTTTGTGGGCTTATGTGTTCATTGCCCTTGGATTTATACTACGTGACCTTGCTGGGTCACATGATAAATCCACGTTTAACTTTTGAGAAATTGCCAAATTGTTTTCCAAAATTTCTGCACATTTTACCTTTTTGTCATCCATGTATGAGTGTTCTGTCTTCTCCACATTGTCTGCCTTTTTTCTTGTATTCATTCTAATGGGTGTCAAGTTGTATCTCGTTTTGTGCTTTAGGTTTGCATTTCCCTGATAGTTAGTGATATTGAGCATCTTTTCATGTGTTGATTGGGGCATTTTATCCCTTCTTTAGAGAGATCCTTTGTCCAGTTTTAATTGATTGTCTTTTTATTTGGAGTTATGAAAGTTCTTTGTGTATTCTGGATACAAGTCCTATATCAGATCTATAATCTGCCAATACTCTCTCCCATTCTGTGAGTTTCCTTTTCCTTTACCTATGCTTCCTGGCTCTTGCAAGTTCCCAGAAAGCTTTTCCTGAAGGATATTAAAATTTTGTTGTCTGAGACAGGTCATAATTGATTCAAAAAAATGTGCCAGAGCTAGAAGTATGTTTAAGCATGAAGACTTAGAACAGCTCTGGTTATGCTGTTAATTAAAGGAGAGCCTATATACTAGTTTGCCCGGTGGAAATTCTTGCTGAATCCAATGAAACAATGTTTTTGAGGGTATAGGAAATCCAGGGATTGTTCATCTTAGATATAAATGTATTACCTCATTGTTGGCCTTTATACCTTCAATCTGACAGGCTCATGTTGGCTTCCCAGAAGTCACACTAGGAATTCTTCCTGGTGCGAGAGGAACCCAGCTTCTCCCCAGACTCATTGGAATTCCTGCTGCACTTGACTTAATTACATCAGGTCAGTGTAAACCTTGCCTGTGACTGTCTAGACCAACCTGAGGAACTGGACCAGCATTTAGGAAAATCCTGGCCTGGCCACTAACCTTAAAGGGGCCAGTTTAACTTTGTCTCCAAATTTTCTCATCTATAAAATGGAAACAATATTTCTCTTGACAGCTTCTCAAATGTTACTATATTGATCCCATGTGCAAATCATGGAAGGAAAGTGTATGTAAAGCACTAATCAAATTTAGAGTTGTATTATAGTTTGTTGAATTATTGCTGTTCACATAGGGAACATTATATTCAGATCTGGTTTAGAAATCTTAATAATAATAAGATTCAAAGGGCTGGGGTTGTGGCTCAGTGGTAGAGCACTTGCCCAGCATGTGTGAGGCATCACATAAAAATCAGTAAATAAAATAAAAGTATAAAAAAATTCACGATAAGTTTTTTTTAAAGAAAAGATTGAAAATCAAAATTTTCAAGGCCAAGTTTCAACTTTTCCTTTACAAATAACAAATTTTCATTTCTCGAGTATTAAGATATTAGCTACAAATGGAAATTTTTCTTTTTACATAGGGATTATGAATAATATAACACTAAATCAGCACAAAAAAGAAACTTAGTATCCTTTAGCAGTAACTGTCCATCCCCTTCTAGATTTACCAAATATTCAGGTTTGTAAGACAAACCTGAATTTACTCTAAACAAGTATAATTAATTATGAGATCCTATGTTAGGTAATTTATCTTTCTTTTCTTTAGATTTCTCAAACATGCATTTAATAGTAGGGGTGATATGGTGGTGAACACTAGGTAGGTTAATACATACAGTGTGCTTAGAACCCTCCTAGATATGACAGAACTTAGCTATTTACTGTTATTCATATATGTCTGTTTTCTGAGTAAAATTAAGATGAAAATCTTAGTTAGTTAGTTAGACTGACCCTGAAGAATGTATGAGAAAAAAGAGCAATTTAAAAAAATTATTTATTTTGCCTAAGGATATGTTAAACTATAATGAATTTATCACTATTATTTTAAAATTATTTAATATAGAAACATTTTTTAAAATTCTCAATTTTAATTCCTAATACAGTAAATATTGATAGATATAACCTATATAAACAATAGGATTTTGGAATTCTTTATAATTCTTTATAATATATTCTAATTGGAATTCTATATAATATATTCTTTTGGAATTCTTTATAATATATAAGAATGCACAGGGGTTCTAAGTCTGCAGTGTTTGAGAATTGCTAAAAGATATCTGTATGTTTTGACAGAGACTGTGATATGAAACTGCATATGAGACAATATCAACAATAATGTGATTCTGTATGCATTAAAATAGCTTTGTTGTTTTAGATGAGGTGGTGTTATAAGTCCTATAGACTATTCGAGGAAACTTACAAAAACTGAAGTATTAAGTTTATTTTAAAAATCTAGTGAAAATTGTTTTAATTTACAATGATAAGTACATTTTAAATAATGTGAGTCATTTTTAAGTGTCTGATTTAGAATTCTTTAGAGGATGCTCAAATCCAACATACTAGAGAAATTCACAGCCCATGACAGAGTTTATTGTGCAAAAGACAAAACAGAAAGGAAACAAAGCAGCATGAAATATATCAAGAGTTGCAATGGTGTGAAATGAGTCTGTAAATCCTAAAGTTTACTGAATTAAGCATATAGGGGAACATTGAAGAATTTTGTGACCCTGTTTTCAGTAATTGGTCTGAAAGATGATAGTATCTTAGGGAAAATCAGGAAAAAAACTGGCTTCTTTGATAAGAAGAAATGAAGCAAACTAGAATTGTTCTATTCTTAAAGCACCGCTTCAAGAAATGCCACCATATTTAACATGATGAAGAACAAGTAAAAACAGCAAGAAGGTGACAGATTTTTTGATTTGCATAGAAAAGGTCACAGTGAATTAAAAGAAAGCTACCATTAGAATCATACACCTGTCTTTTTGAGTAGACTGTATAATTTCAGGGAAACTTATGAATGACATCTGGGACGTTTCCATGAAGAAAAAAAAAAGTAAAGTTTGGAAAAGAAGTGATGAAGAAAACAGGAAAAATTTGAGATTCTCTGGCTTGAAGAGAATGTTTTCTAACTCAGTTGCCTTGGGATCTCCTGACATTGACCTACACAGAGCTCTTCTTGGAGCCTGTTGGACAAGGGTTGTTAACTATATTGGCATCAGATTTGCCATTTTAGGCCGGGAGCCATTTTATCTAGAGGCTCCGAAGTTTCGATTCTAAGGCAATGCTGCTTAACTTCCCATAGAATATGTGCCTGCTAAATGATCAGCCCCACCTCGGTTTACAACACAACTCCCAAGCAGCTTATGAAATTCCTCTGTGAGCTATAAAGCTGGTCTGTGAGGGCTAACACACTGCTGCTCTCCTCAAAGGGACAGCCTTGTCGGTTTGCCTCATGCTACTGACAATAAATCTCTTGCAGGAGATTCCAGCGTGTGGTGTGATCTCTGGACTTTGCATGGACTCTGTGGGTGTCCTTTCAATCTACACTGAGGGCTGCCCTAGGAAAAACAAGTTTAAAGCACAGCCCAAGGATTTGATTTGCACATCTTAAGTCCTTAGTGTTGCTGAAAGCTTGGTCCTTGTCCCTAATGCCAATCCAATAACGAGGACACAGTTTTGAGAAAAAGGAAAAAATGTTTATTGCTTTGCTAGCAAAGGAGAAACACAGGGGACTCCTGCCTGAAAGGCTGTGATTCTGCCCATCTGCAGGAATAGGGGGCTTTTAAAGAGGTGACTCAAAGGCTACATTCCACATGTTCTCTGTTGAAGCTGTAATTTCACTTGTTAATTTGGGAGATATCAGTTATTTCTGTATCTTCTGGTACCATCCCCAAAGTCTGCATTGGTTTTTCCTATCCAGAGAAGATAAATCTGCTTAAAATAGGGGAAGAATAGTAATCCTGTTCCTCCTGAGAGTAGGGATAGGGAGAGATTAGGGAGGAGCAGGGAGAGAGGAAGAAAAAGAACAGTCCATTATAAAAATAAACTGTAGGTCTGGGGCTGGGGCTCAGTGCTAGTGCACTTGCCTAGCATGTGTGAGGCACTGGGTTCAATTCTCAGTACCACATATAAATAAATAAAATAAATGTCTATCAACAACTAAAAAAAATTAATAAAATAAAAGTAAACTGCAGTGGCAGAGCAGCAAGGGCTATATTCAAAGCATAAAGTGGACCACTGTTACATTTGTTCTTTGAAACAGAATAAGCATGCTTGGAATGTGATTGTCACTGGAAGAACGGCAGTGGTACTCTCTTTTTCATGAAATTAAAGCCAGAAGAAATCAGTACAGATGAAGAGCTTTTCATTCTGTTTGTGGGTGGCTCACATTCCCCTGCTTTGCTGTCCTAGAGATCCTTTTAGCACCCAGGTTTCCATCTTCCATTTATGTCACCTCAGTGCCCCTAACCTGGTTAGGCTGATTTACTTAACCTTCACCTAAAATGACTGTGTACATGGGACACTTGACCCCTGACATCACTCACCTACTCCACACCCCCTCTGCACTGCAGGAGAGGATCTGGAAGCCTGCTTTCAAGGCACTTCCAGAAAAGTGCCCTAAGACTGCTTTTCTAGCAGGACCCTTGGAAAATCACTGAATTGTCTCTGTGGTCAAGAAAACCCATTTGTAGCTCTCTGAAGAACTCAGGGGACCCAGGAATGGAGGTTTTTGTTGTAGAGGCGGCATCTACCAATACATGAAGGACAGGGAAGACCCAGGAATTATTGCCACCAAGACTGATTTGATGAACCCTTTTCCAAAGTTGCAAGTACGCAAATGCTTTGTCATTGTCTCCTTACTGGCCCTGTGCTTAAGGCCACAACCCCTACTTCAGAATATGCACATCTGATGACCTCTTACAACTGGTAAAGAACTGCCAGGACAGATCTTTAGTGATGCAAACCCAGATAAACTTCTGTAACGCCCTTGACCTTTTCCATACTGAGGCTGCCAAGATGACCCTGAACACAGCAGGTTGCTAGCACCGCCACTCCTGACACCCAGTGTTGTCACCTGTGAGGTGAGATTTAAATTGTCGCTATTGCTTAGTGTCATGGACACCAGACTGACTCAGACCCTCAACAGAGCACTTGTTTCACTATTGCTTCTTGGGACTAGAAGAGCAATTACCTCTCAGCTCTGCTTCCTTTTCAGCTTACATAGTAGGAGCCAGGGCTCCCAACCACATAAAATATATTCTACAAACCAAGGAAGGGTGGAGAGTCTTGGTAGCCAATAACTATTGGAATACTATACCATTTGTCCTGTGTAACTTTCATTAGACCTATTTAACATCAATTTAATTGATACAGAACTTTTTTCCCCCTATCTACTCAACTACATGTATGTTTGGTGACTATTTTGTAAATCAACTCCAGTCCTGGTGTGTGGTAGGTACAAGATAGATAGTAGTTCTGCTGCCACTTCTATCAATTTATCCAACAGTCACCATCTTCTATATTTCTATAGAGATTTGTAGGTTGTAAAGTGCTTCTATAGTTATTTAGAGACTATTAAGAGAAAAGAATATATGATTTTCACATAATACTCAGAATTACTGAGATAAGCATAATTATTCCTATTGATCAGTGAAGAAATTGTGTTCTTGGTGCACATCCTCCTGGTCACAAAAACAGGAACTGTGGAGCTGCACCCTGAATCCAAGGTCTCTGGCTACATCTGCATGATGTTTCAACTCCAGCCATCAAGGGTCCTTGTTCTTTTCTCTTAATAGCAGATGTTTATATCTGGGGAAGACAGCAGGGCTCTCACTTTAATCTCACATCACTCTTTGATTTGCTTTATTTTGTTTTGTTTTAGGGAGACACATTTTGGCGGATGAAGCACTTAAGCTGGGCATTCTGGATGAAGTTGTGGATTCAGATCCAGTAGAAGCAGCAATCAAATTTGCCCTGAGAATTTTAGGTAAGAAGATAAAGATGATAACTGCACAAGATTGGAAACAAGCTAATGTCCATTTTAATAAGACACTCCTTAAATACCTTAGGGGTCACCCATGTGATAGAGGATGATAAAACTTAAAAATTAATGTACTAACATGGCATGAATTCCACAAAATATTGTATTATTAATTATATAACATCAGTTGTGGTAGTTTGCCAATAATCAGGGGTGATGGTATATATGGGGAGAATGGACAGATGTCACTTTTGGCCTATGAACAAAATATATATGCTAGAATCTCACAAGAAATGGAGTAGTTGCCTCTGGGAGAGGTTCTGGTCAGCCAGCAGAAGCAGTTTAAAGGAGACTTTTTACAGTTCTTCCTTTTGTGCCATTGGAATTTTTAAAACCAGAAGTGGGTTTTCAGTGAAGAAATAGAATTAAAGCTGAAACAAACAGAGGAGCACGCACACTTCAGCCAGTAGAATACATGCTCCCTAACTCTCCACAATAAAGCCCTGGCCTCTGAAACTCCTGTTTCAGCAGGGCAAGTTCCATCCCTAAGGCCTTCTTGCTTTACACACTCAGGAGTGTGGAAGGGAACTCTAAGAGCTACTTTCATGGCAATCTCCTTTGCTTGCTCATTTGCTTGATTTTTTTAACTGGCCCTTTTCAGTCTGTGGAGGTTGTGAGCTCTAAATGAGCAAGGAGCAGGGTGGGGGAAAAAAATCCCAAAATAAATAATTGGGAGGAGTGTTGGGCCACAAGCAGGATGGAGTGTGTGCTGGTCTCCCGCTTGGTGGCAGCAAAGGCTCAGGGTAATTCCAGAGCTTCCCTGGGAAACAGTTATTGTTTTGCTGACCCAGGCCAACACTCTCTTGAAGTCTTGTTTTCTTGTGAGTGTGGCTCCAACCAGTTACTGTTCCAATGCAATGGTTAAGGCTTGCAATGGGGGAGGCCAGGGACTGTGGGGAGAGAATACTGGTAGCTCCTACAGAGTTGGCAAGTTCCCACCCAAATGGAGGTGGACTGCCTGCTATCCTCTGCCTCCAGGCTGTCTTCACTGGGTCTGCCCCACAGAGCTTCCTGAGGGGGCTGCTTGTTTTGTTAGAAGTCATTTGGTTGACTCAGAGCAAAGGCTGTGTACAATTGGGGGTCCTTATATTATTCTTTGCACTGGGGCTCAAGGTATACCCAGGTCAACATTTACTCCCAGGGTTTTAGTTTATAAACACCTCAGCTGTTTTCCTGAATTTCTCTAAATTCTGATTTGAGAATTAAATTTCTTCAAGAAATAAATGAAAATCATGGCCTAGTGTACTTATAAAATGGTATAATTTTCCTTTCTTACTCTGTTTTAAAGTTAATTTTAAGTGTTAAATTAAAAATTCAAATGACATGTAACATTTCTGTTTTATCCACTTGAATTGAACCTTACATCATTTGTCCACTTGGTGGCATCCTAACATTGAGGTTCATGTGCTTTAAAACTTGGTAATTTCACCAATAGTTCTGGCTTTGAACAATTACATGTAACTATTTTAAATTATAACCATGAGGACAATATACACATAAAGTCAAGTGCTTGTGATCCAGAAATGTTTTAAGATATTAATGTACATGGCTGCATAATTGCTCAGTGGTAGAGCAAGGCCTACCCCTGGGTTCAAGGTTTAGCCACACAAAAAACAAAGCAAAATAAAAACTATCTTTATCTATCTATCTATCTAAATTCATATATATCTTATAATTATACTTACATAGAATATGTATGAATACACACAAGAACTGAAAGGAAATAGGCACGAAGTAAAGATATTTTGTCCCACAATTTCTTAAACATTTAGTCTTTGCTTGTTTTGATTTTTTTCTAGCCTGCAGTATGATAATTTTCTCAAGCATTACAAAATTATTTTTGGTTCTGTTTCTGTTTTTTTCAGCTTCACATATTCATTTATTTATTTTGCAGATCTAATTTGGCTTCTTTTGTGACTCTAGAATCAAGTAGTATTTTTAGACCACACACAGCTCAGAATGCCCCCTCAGCTTCACTGAGGTGTAATTTTCACACAATAAATTCATCCAAGCCAAGTATAGAGTGGTGAGTGTTGGTGACAGTGCATAGTCATGATCCCAGTGCCACACCAAAGTACAGCTCTGTCACCCAAGAAAGCATTCTCAAGACACTTTCTGGTAGGTCCCCTTGTCTTTCACTTGGCCACAGGCCACCAGTGACCTGCCTCCTGTCACTGTAGTATTATGTTTTTTAGAATTTCATGTAGATAGAATCCTGCATACAGAAGGTGTCTTTGTGTCTGGATTTTTTCATGTAGTACATTGCTTTTGAGTTCATATGTTTTTGTATCTTGAGTTAAGTTACACTGGATTACTGAAAAATTTCCATAATGTGGGTAAACTCCAATTTTTTTATCTATTCATCAGCTGATGAACATTTAATTTGTTTCCACTCCAGAACTTGATAGGTCTTTGTAAGTGCATATTATCATGTCTCATGGGTAAATTAATAAGAGTAGGATTACCAGGTTGTAAAGTAAGTGCATACTTAACTGTGAAATGCTTTCTAAATTTGATTAATGAAAGAATCATTAAAAGTCACTAAATTTTGCAAAGCAAATAAGAAAAGATAGAAAAATAATGGGGCAAGATTAAGTTTAAATACGTGCTCATTGTACTGATTGTAATACATCCGATTAAGAGGGCAATTAGGCACTCAGGTATTGAGGTTTTAAAGTATTCATATATTTGCCAGGCATGCCATTGCTAGCCTGTAATTCCAGAGGCTTGGGAGACCCAGGCAGGAGGATAGCAAGTTCAAAACCAGCCTCTGCAACATAGCAAGTCCCTAAAGCAACTTAGTGAGACTCTCTCTAAATAAAAAATAGAAAAGGACTTGGGATGTGGCTCAGTGGTTAAGCGCCTCTGAGTTCAATCCCCAATACCAAAAAATAAAAAGAGGGTCTGGGGTTGTGGCTCAGTGGTGGAACACTTGCCTCGTATGCATGAGGCACTGGGTTCGACCCTCAGCCCCACATAAAATAAATAAAAGTTAAAAAAAATAAAAAATAAAATAAAAGAAATTACTCATGTCTTTGACTTAGTGTTTCTATTCTTGGTAATTTACTATAGAGAAATTATAACAGAAGTACAAAGATTTGAGCATAGTATTGATCACTGAATCTTTGTCAATATAAAATATTGGAAACAACTTTTATCTTAATTTTATAGGATTAGTTACCTAATTAATGATGGAAATCAAAGAAGCAACTCCATTTAACCATTGGAACTTCGATTTTTGAAGAAAAATGAAAAACTTGCAAATACAGATACATATTATATATATGTGTGTGTATGTGTGTGTGTATACATATATATATATATATATATTTCCCCCCCCCCCCCCTTTTTTGGTACCAGGGATTGAACCCAAGGGTGCTCGACCACTGAGCCAGATTCCCAGCCCTTTTTATTTTGAGACAGGGTTTCACTAAGTTGCTTGGGGCCTCTTAAGTTGTTGAAGCTGGCTTTTAACTTGTGATCCTTCTGCCTCAGGCTCCCAAGCCTCTAGGATCACAGGCATGCACCTCAGAGCCCTGCTACACATAATATTAAGAAAAAAACTCAGAAAGGAAATTTCACAAATATCACTGGTTCATATACTTATTTGCATAAGGAAAACTCTTATCAGAAGATACAATAGTTTTTTAAACAGAAGTTTTACTGGAGTGGTAGGTAACTGAGATTCTTGATTAAAAAAAAATCTATGCATCTATCTATATTTGTGTGTGTGTGTGTGTGTGTATGTGTGTATCTTTTCCTAGTATCTGAGTCATTAAATTTACTGAAAGAAAAAATGGAGGTCCCACCAATGTGGAAGGGGTGCAGTCTCATAGAGAAGACTCAGTACTGGATGATAGAAGACCTGGATTCACATCTCAGCCTGAGTCATGTGGACCACAATAGATCTCTTCTTTGGGGTCTTATTTTCATTATTCATAAAAGGAAAGTGCTCCTCAAAATTAATTAGTTTCAAACTATATTGCAAGAATGCAAAGGCTACAAGCGAGCTCTCAGTGTTGGTTCTTTTTTTTTTAAATTTTATTTTATTGGTTCTTCTTAGTTATACATGACAGTAGAATCCATTTTGATAAAATCGTACAAGCATAGGATAAATTTTATTCTAAATAAGACCCCATTCTTTTGGGTGGGCAGGATGGTGAGTGTTTGGTTCTTAACTACAACTTAAGTGGCTGTCCTGCATCTCTTTTGGGGTTTAGTAATTAAAATCCCTTGGGAAACTCTAGTATGCTTACTGATTACTTTTATTTTTTAATGAGTACCAATGTTTGAAATTCTGTGATATCTTGGTGCTGCTTTGTCATACATAAATGCTAGGGACAGAAGGTAGAGAAATGGGGCTGATCAACAAAGGACTGACTCAGGGAATCTTATCTACACTTGCTGCTTGTTAGTTCACAAAATGTTTAGCTGTGTTGATTTTTTTCCCTTTTATTTGTCTTTGTTCACTCTCTCTCTCTCAATGCTTTCCTCTTTTTTGTTGTTGTTGTTTAATTTTCCTTTGTTTGCTTTTAAAGGTAGCTATAGGAATGTGGTTATATTTGACAAAACAAAATTGGTATAAACTTGATAGGGAGGATCCACAAAATACTAATGCACTAATTAATATTAAATACATATAAATTTATTATAAATGAATACATGCATGTGTGTTAATCTGTTTTTCAATAAAGCTAATGCAATTGTCTTCACATGGAGCAATGGTTCTCTAATTTTACTGTGAATCAGAATCTCTTGATTGGCTTAAAACATAGATTGCAGGGATCCACTCATTATTTTCTGATTCACTACATATAGGGTAAGGACCAAAAGTTTACATCTCTATCAAGTGCCTATGTGATGATAATGCTACCTTCTGGGGACCACTCTTTGAGAACCATTGAGGAAGGGAGGGTAAAAATGGAGACAACATTTTCTGGGATTTACTTTTTCTACATGGCTTGTAAATACTGCTTAAGGTCTTAAACACATCAGTAAGTCAGTTATGAAAAGTGTGGTTAAAAAGCCATGTGACTTTTGAGGTATGTGAATGATATCACAATTTAAATAATGGATGTAAATGTTTTAAATTCCCATTTTTCATTTGAAAAAAAATTGTATTAATTCAGCCTGTTCCCCTTCTCACTGCTCAAATGTTCAGTTAATAAATAAATAAATAAATAAACAAATTAAAAGACACAAAAGGAAAAGATTAGGAAGACTTATTTAATTTCCACATCCTATAGGAAAGGAGAGAGGGAAGGGGATTCCCAGTGGTCAATATTCTAGTCAATACTTTTGGAAACAGTTACAGGTAAGACAGGACTATAGAAGGTTACATATCTACAGATATGATTTGGGAAGTCGCTGCAGATTTCTCTACAAACTTTACAACATATTCCGGAGAGTTGGCTGTTTTAGCTAATTAGCTTTACACATCTTAATTTTCTTGTTATATGAAGCCCCTTAGTCTATAGCAGTGCAATAGATTTAGTGGAGGAATGCAGGATTCCTGGGCCAGACCTGCTTGCTTTGGCTCACCTGGAAAGGGGAGGGTCCTGTGAGAGGCCATCGGTTTGCACTTGCATGTGGCCAGCAGCTGGCTTGTCCCAGAACTGAGTGAAAATTCCTAGTCCCCATGTGTGCATTTCTGGCGTGAAGCTGCAAGTGAGAGCAAAGACCAACACCCTGTGGCTCTGTGCCCCCCTTTCCAGCAGGGATGGGCCCAGGGCACATCCACCTGGGAACCTCAAGTCAGTGCTTTCTCTTTGTCTATTTGGCTATGGCTGTGCTGAGCTATTGGCCGTTTGAATAATTCAAATTCTGCCCAAAGAACTTCGTGTATTTGTTCGTTTGGATTTGTAGCTTTTAAAAAACCTTGGGGCTGGGGATGTGGCTCAAGCCGTAGCACGCTTGCCTGGCATGCACAGGGCGCTGGGTTCGATCCTCAGCACTACATGATAATAAAAATAAAGATGTTGTGTCCACTGAAAACTAAAAAAAAAAAAAAAAAAAAAAAAAAAAATTCTCTCTCTTTAAAAAAACAAAACAACAACAAAAAACCTTAGTGGTTTCCTGGGCCTTCTCCTTCATTTTACCTTTTGCTCTTTGTAATTTCTTTTTACTCTCTGTGAACATTTATATAAACAACTTTCAAAATACAGAGTGACCTTGTTTCACACTGGAGGCCTGAGCACATGTCCACATTGAGCCTCCTCTTGACCACTTACTGTGGGTGATCTCCCTGAAGCCTGTGACTGTGCAGTTGTTTTATCCTTTGTAGAGCCTCAAGGTGCACAGAGGCTACTGCTTATCACAGCTAGAGAGAAGACAGACGGTCCTGTGTGTCTGAGGAAGGGAATTCTGTGAACTGCATACTGAGTTGCTCTTTAGCTTAGGCAGAGAGAATCTGTTCCTGTCAGGTTAACAGAAGGGTGAAGGAGAAATAATCAACTTCTTTTCTTTTTTCATAAGTACAATTTTGTACATTGTTTTATCAAAATTTGAGTATACTTCATCTTCATCTTTATGATCCCGAATAGAATGAAGTCAAAATTCATGTGAATGGGCCAATGAAGAGTTCAGTTATGAGTATACCCGAATCACTACATAGTGCCTCTCTTCAGCTTTCCCTGGGCAAGTACTGCTGACCTGCCCATACTAGGCTCTTATTCTGTAGGTACTGTTGAGTGACTCATTTACAACTGTATCATAACTTTATTTAACAACTTAGTAAGATCAAAATTGATAGTTCTCACCATGGTACATGGAGAACAAAACTAAACCATACACAGTGGATAAAGAAAAAGTATTCCACTCGACACTGCTCTGAGTGATATTAAGATTACCAAGTGTAGAAGAAATACTTTCCAAACAACTGTCCCTATAGATGTAAAGGGGAAGTTCTGCCTGTGTTCTTTGCTAATAACCCAACAGTGGAAGAAAACAGCATCTTCAACTCCAGCCACAGAAAGAGAGAGACAGGAGACGAGGCAGGGAAAAGCTGGCTGACTGCGCCCTGACCAAACCTGTCCCATGGATGTGCTTCATCTGGCTCTAGGCTGTCCTGGACAGGTGCCTGGGAGAGCTCCCAGGATGCCCACACACAGCCTGAGAGGTTCTGAGGATCCCAGGATAACAGGATGATGTGGGTCAGAAAAAATTGCTTCATTCCATTAAGCAGGCTTTTCTTTTCTGGTTGGTTTGCTCATTTTCTCCCTTTTATTCTTTCCAATTACTGGCCTCAGACAAACTTGCCAGAACCTGCGGCTGTCCCAGAGACAGTGGCTGACACACCCCCTGCTCTTGGACCTTTTGGAGGTATAGCTCAAAACAACTGTAAAAAACTCTTTTAAAAAAAATCATCCTGCTTAGGCTGGGGTTGTGGCTGCATGGTAGAGTGCTTGTGTGAGGCACTGGGTTCAATCCTCAGCACCACATAAAAATATAAATAAATAAAGTTATTTTAAAAAGTCATTAATTGTTTTTAAAAAAATTGCCTGGCTCAGGCCCCACCCTTAAGGATTCTTAACTAAATCTGTGGTGGGCCCTGGGTAGGCATCTTAAACTCTTGAAAGAAATCTGATATGACTGTGCTGTTGAGAGGCAGCCCCAGGCATGGTGGGAGCAGCAGCAGTGTGGCAGGACAGAGCTCCAGCTCTGGGACATCCAGATCCATCTGCCCTGTTCCATGGTGTGGGTTAAGCCAGCAGTAGGTTCAGGTCACAATGCAGACAGCTGCGCCTCTTTCCTTATCCACTTGCCCTCTACATACATGTCCTCCCGCTCCTGCTCTCCCCACTGTCCACTCTTGCCTCCCTTCTAGGTCACCAATGAATGGAGCCAGCAGTGGACTGTAGCTTGTCCCATCCTTCTCTGCTGAGCTTGCCTCTCCTCACATTGAGGACTGAATAGTTGAGCAAGTAATCTGTGGGTCTCTTGAGTACGGTTCACATTTCTCCAAAGCAACAGGGTCAGCAGGGCCCTCATGGTAATAACCACTGTCTTTGCTCCTCTCCTGAGTGCTGCTCTAACCAGGTGGGACATCATTCATTTAGAAAAGCATTCTTCTCAACTCTGCAAGTAGTCAAGTATTAGGAACAGGCTTGCCTCATAGCTTACAACAAGGGGATGAGATTTCATAATGCCCCCTGTGCACATGATGACATCCAGACTATGATCCCTGGGACATAGGCTCCACACTAGTGCCAGAGTCAGAGGTCTTTCTGTAATGGAGCTGCTTTATAAGCTTGGTATGAATCCTGTGTACATAACTAAGACATACATTTTTCATACAATGATTTACTCTTGAAATAGTACCACTGATAGAAAATAGTGTCTGTAATAGCTCGACATTTGGCATCTACAATTTGTCACATATTTACTCTTTTATACAAATGTTAGCAAAACTTGAGCACATACATAACCATGAGAGTATGATATCCAAATAGCTAATAAGCATGTGATAAAGGCTCAACATCACCATGAAGGGAAACGTACGTTAAAATTACAGTGAATGTGTAGACAGCCTCAAATAATAGGGCGTCATTTCTGAGGCTGGGTTACCAACAGGCTCTGGCTGTAGTCTTGCCCATCTCTTGCTTACTCACTTGCTCACACTGACAGAAGCCAGTGACAGGATGTGAGCGGCCCTGTGGAGAAGCCATGTGGCAAAGAATTGAGGGTGACCTCAGCCCATAGTGAGGGAGGAACTGAGGCTGTTGGTCCAAAAGCACAAAAGGGACTGAATCCAACTAACAACCCCTTGAGTGAGTCTGGAAGCAGGTCCTCCCCCAGTTATCCCTGAGATGACAATAGCTAGAAGCCAAATCTGGATCACAGCTTTGTATGAAATATGTGCTATAGATAGCTGATACAGAATCACTGGAATGAGTGTAGTAAAAATGACATCAATACCAAGTGTTATTTGGTATTAATATTTGGTAATAATATGGAGTAACTAGAATCCTTCTCCCATATGAAATCCACAGCATTGCCAGCAGGTCCAGACCATCACATGATATACCTCTGATCCTTTCTGGTTATTGAATTTCTCCCAGGTGATTATATTGGGCCACACAAATAATAGAAGGTTACCTCCCATCTCAGTCTTTAATCTTAATTACATGTATAAATCCATTTGCCAGATTAGTTGATTTGTTCATAGTTTCTGGGGATTGGGACATGGACATCTAGAGGATGACACTTTCTGCCCACTACTCTAATATTTTCTCCTATGGATTTTCATGTCATTTTATTAATGATGTCCTTTGTAGTATAAAAGTCTTTCATTTTAATTTGTTCAATTTATTAATTACTTTTCCTTTATGGATTATGCTTTTGATGTTATATAAGATATCACTTAGCCTAAGAACATAAAAATGTTCCTATTTTCTTCTAGAAATTCTTACAGTACCCACCCCCTGACCTTTTTATTAATACCAGGATTGAACCCAGGGTAACCACTGAGCCACATCTCTACCCTTTTTTATCTTTTACTTAGAGAGGGTCTCGCTAAATTGCTCAGAGCATTGCTAAGCTGCTGAGGCAAGCTTTGAACTCACAATCCTCCTGCCTCAGCCCCCAAAGCTCAGTTTTTATTCTTCAATGGATTTATGATTCATTGATAGATTGTGCTAGGTAAGGATCTATGCATTATTTAATTAAATTAATTAATCAATTTTGAATTGGGTATTCAGTTCTCCCAGCACTATTTGATTAATTTTTTTCTATGTGTTGAAAATCAAATAGCCAATCTTGAAAGATTTATAATGAACTTTCAGTTCTCTTCCAACCATATTACAATGTCTTCTATCATGGGTAATTGAAAGGTTTCATATTTTTAAGAATAGTGTTCAGATTATTTCAGATCTCAAATAGTAATTCTGAACTTTTTTCTATAACTAAAAATAATAGGGGTTAAAAGAATATAACTTTTATGCATTCATTTGGTAACTTAAAATCCTTTGATTCTCTTAGATTCTCTTATAGGACTAAGTTACAAAAATGTCAGAAATATGGTATTGGTGTTCCATTAAATATCTTGATGAACAGTATGTACTTCTGTACTTTGAATCTGAACCAGGTGTTGTTGTTGCTGCTGCTGCTGTTATTATATAATCAATTTCCTTTGTTTAAGTAACATTCTCAAATCTCTGATCATGCTTATTCTTTTCAGATCAACCTTTAGAATCCCGCAGAATCTTGAACAAGCCAGTGCCAAGCTTGCCCAACATGGACACCATTTTCAGGGAAGCCTTTGCAAAGATGCAGAAGCAGTACCCTGGGTGCCTGGCTCCGGAGACTTGTGTCCGTGCAGTCCAGGCCTCTGTGAAGTATCCCTATGAAGTGGGCATCAAGGAGGAAGCGGAGCTGTTTATGTACCTTCAGGGATCAGGGCAGGCTAGAGCCCTGCAATATGCTTTCTTTGCTGAAAAGAATGCAAGTAAATGGTCCACTCCCTCTGGGGCCTCATGGAAAACAGCATCAGCACGACCCATCTCCTCCGTTGGTGTCCTTGGTAAGCACGTGGGGGCGGTTCATGGGCTTCTCCAAATGTGTGCATGTCAAGAGCTAACATTTACTTCAGGACACCAGGTCCCAGGTTCTATGCTGAAATCACTACTCCTGTTAGCTCCAGTAATTCTCTCCCAAGTCCTCAAACTGCCTTCGTCTTATGTGTGAGGCCTAGAGATGCTAACCTTTTCCAGAGTGAGCTAAACTCTAGTGGTGTGAGGGCCTGACCTTGGCTTTCTGTCTCCAGACTGTGGGCACTATTTACTCCTCTCTAACCCTTCTCTGTATGAATCTCTCACTCCAGGATTTCCAAACTGTGATTGATATTTGTAGCACATTTCAAGCATGGCATTTCACTCTTGCAGATAAGTATTTGGGATCAATTTTCTTGTCTTTGTGGTCCCTGGATGCATTCACACCTCCTACCTCAAAACCACCATCAATTTGTGATGTAGTCTTCCACTGCTCTCTTGTGCCCACTAGAAAGCTCTGACATCTGTCTGGGTTGGATGTAGTTTGGAAAGTTTGCCAGGGGTAAGGTCTTACTGGACCCACATTGCCTCCGGGCACTTCTGCCCAAAAGTGGGATAATACAAGATACTACCTGATTCCTGATATGCTCTGTGAATCAGAACGATATGGGCAACAAGGCAGGGTAGGGCTGGTATCAATATGGCACATTGCCATAGAAACTGTGGTCCAATAAGCTAGTTTCGAATTCCCCATCCATTGAATCATTCATTTTCTCCTTCACTGTCTCTGCAGGCTTGGGAACCATGGGCCGAAGCATTGTCATTACTTTTCTAAGGGCGAAAATTCCTGTGGTTGCTGTAGAAGTAGATCAAAAGCAGCTCAAAACTGCAAAGAAGATAATAACTTCCAGCTTGGAAAAGGCAGCATCCGAAATGCCACAGAATGACCAGCCTTGGTCAGGACCAAAACTCAGGTTCAGTTCATCTATGAAGGAGCTTGCTAGCGTAGACTTAGTTGTCGAAGCAGTATTTGAGGATATGAAGCTGAAGAAACGAGTCTTTGCTGAACTGTCAGCTGTGTGCAAGCCAGAAGCATTTTTGTGCACCAATACTTCAGCCCTGGACGTGGATGAATTTGCTTCTTCCACGGATCGGCCGCATTTGGTTATTGGCATGCACTTCTTCACACCAGCTCATGTAAAGAAGTTGTTAGAGATTATTCCTAGCCGACATTCTTCCCCCACCACCATTGCCACTGTTATGAACTTAGCCAAAAAGATTAAGAAGATTGGCGTAGTCGTAGGCAACTGCCATGGCTTTGTTGGTAATCGAATGCTAGTCCCTTATTTTGACCAGACATATTTCTTGTTAGAAGAAGGTAGCAAGCCAGAGGAGATAGATCAGGTGCTGGAGGAGTTTGGTTTTAAAATGGGACCCTTTCGAGGGTCTGACCTTGCTGGGTTGGATGTGGGTTGGAAAGTTCGCCAGGATCAAGGTCTTACTGGACCCACATTGCCTCCTGGTACTCCTGTCCGAAAGCGGGGTACTAGAAGATACTGCCCGATTCCTGATATGCTCTGTGAATCAGGACGCTATGGGCAGAAGACAGGGCGGGGGTGGTTTCAGTATGACAAGCCATTGGGAAGGATTCACAAACCTGATCCCTGGCTTTCCAAATTTCTGTCACAGTACAGAGAAACCCATCATATTGAACCCCGTGTCATTAGCAAGGATGAGATCCTTGAGCGCTGCTTGTATGCACTCATCAATGAAGGGTTCCGTATTTTGGGAGAAGGGATGGCTGCTGGCCCAGAGCACATTGATGCCATCTACTTGAATGGGTGTAGCTGGCCAAGGCACAAGGGTGGGCCCATGTTCTATGCTTCCACAATTGGGTTGCCCACAGTTCTGGAGACGTTGCAGAAGTACTACAGGCAGAATCCTGATATTCCCCACCTGGAGCCCAGTGACTACCTAAAAAAGCTGGCTTCCCAGGGAAACCCTCCTCTGAAAGAATGGCAAAGCTTAGCAGGGCCCCCCAGCAGTAAATTGTGACTCAGTCTTCCATGCTGTGCCTCCCATGCTGGCATCGGGTAAAACTCACTGGATTTCAATAAAGTTAATTCCAAGAATACAGAGTAAGAGTACTCTGAAATGCAAAGCAAAGGAAGAAATTGGTTACTTAAACCTTCCTTTTGGTGTTTTTTCTTCTTGATTCTAATGAAGGAAATCTTTATGAAAGTGCTTTCTATGCCTCTGAATGTGTTCCTTTCAGATAAATTTAGTGAATGAAGTTGTGTAAATATAATTCTACAATAGCTGATGAGAGAGCCTTAGGAATACGTTGAGGTTCCCAAGTGCTTTGATTGTTGGAGCAATGTTCAACATTTAATAAAATATAAATGCAGCTAAGTTCGTAAACTTCTTTTGTCTTGGGCTGGGGATATAGCTCAGTTGGTAGAGTGCTTGCCTCACATGCACAAGGCCCTGGGTTCAATCCCCAGCATCACACATACACAAAAAAATTTCTTTTGTCTTTTTAACCTCACATACGTATTCTTGATTGCAAATCCTATAGGTCATACATGCCCACACAGTCACTGAGCACCCCCTGAGTTTCTTGCACCACTTGAAAGCACATGGCAGACCTAGAGCCCAGAGGGTATTAAACTAGTATAGAAGCCTGCGTTGCTGTTGGGTCCATACTTTCAGAGATGGAGATCATTGGCAGGGTAGAGTCTGCAGTGAGGGTCTCTATGGGCGGGGGGCATGGAACACTGCCTAAGGACAAGCAGATTAGTAGCAAGAAAGAAGGCCCATCAGAGTTGGAAATTGGTGAGGGCTCCAAGTATTTGAGACCCAAACAGGGCACTCCAGGGCAGCTTGGCAAGTCATGCTCATGAGATCAGTTCTGTCCAAGGCTCAGTCTCCTGTGCTTGCTGCTTGCAAGCGGCTCAGTGATATTTGTTGTTTATTCCCTAGGACACAGAACATCTGCAACATGGTCTTTATGGTCTTTTCTATTCAAGGAGAAGTAATAGAAAGACTAAGTTGTTCCCTTAGTTTAAGAAGGGATCTTAGTGAACATCTAACGTTTGAGGATTTCTTAATTTAAAAAAAAATTTTGTAGTTGTAGATGGACAGAATGCCTTTATTTGTATATTTTTTAATGTGGTACTAAGGATCAAACCCAGTGCCTCACACATGCTAGGCAAGCACTGTGCCACTGAGCTCCAGCTCTAGCTCCAAGGATTTCTTAGTTCTTAAGCAGTGTAACAATGCCAGTTTCCCTGTCAAGACAAGGACCTATGAATATGCATTTGGAAATGGTTGAAAAATCTAAAATTATGGCAAAGTAGATCATGTATAGTTTTGTTATTGCTATTAATATCCTTCTCTTTTTGACTTTCTGACTTGTGTTGTTCAAAGTTAAGCACTGTGCAACAGAAAAACTTGTCAGAATTACACAGACAAAAACTCGAAACAGCCCAAATGTCCACTAACCAAATGTCAGCTAACAAATGTGGTCTGTTCATACAGTCAGCTATTACTCACAAAAAGAAATGAAGTCCTGGGCTGAGGTTGTGGCTCAGAGGTAGAACATTCGCCTAGCATGTGTGAGGCACTGGGTTCGATCCTCAGAACAACATTAAAATAAAATAAAGATATTGTGTCCACTTACAACTAAAAAATAAATGTTTTTTAAAAAAGAAAGAAATGAAGTCCAGATATCTGCTACAGCATGAGGAACCTTGAATATACCAGGCTGAGTGAAAGAAGGCAGTCACAAAAGACCATATGTTATATAGACATTAAAGGGAATGTCCAGGGTAAACAAATAGAGACAGAAATAGAGGTTTCCCAAGACTGGAATTTTTGTTTAGTAGATACTGGGGATTGACTGCTAATGGGTACATAATTTCCTTTGGGTTTTATGAAAATGTTCTAAAGTGATTGAATTGTGATGGCAGTGGTATAAATCTGAGTAAACTAAAAAATTGTTGAGTTGTGTAATTTATAGGGATGAATTATTGGATATGTGAATTATATCTCAATAAAGTTATTAATAAATGGTGGGAAATGTGTCCTTCAGTGTGGTATAAATGAAATGTTTTACCACAGTTTCACCTGTGACCCTGAATAAAATCATCAAAAATCCTAATGGAGCCACATGTGGTGGAGTGAGCCTATATCACCCTCTATCCAGGAGGCTGAGGTGGAGAATCACTTGATCCCAGGAGAAGCCTAGACAATTTAGCAAGACTCTTGGCTCAAACAAAAAAGTCCTGATAGAGAAATCTTGAATGAACTGAGAACAAGTTTTCCATTAAAAAAAAAAAAAAATCCAGGGCTTGGGTTGTGGCTCAGTGACAGAGCACTTGCCTTGCACATGTGAGGCACTGGGTTCGATCCTCAGCACCACATAAAAATAAACAAGATAAAGATATTGTGTCCATGTAAAACTAAAAAATATTTTTTAAAAAATCCAAGAGCTTTTCTTTAATTGTGGTTTAATTGAGACTAATTTTTGAGTCATATACTACTAGATTTTATATAGTTCACTTTTTGAAATTAAAGATATCATGGGAAAAGTTCTTGAAAATAGTAACTATCTCCAAGGTGATTTGTTTTCAAATTAATGTAGAAAAAGAATCACATTAATATATTTTTTTGGAAGAAAAATCACCTTATTCTAATTAACTCACTAAGAATAACATCAAAACAGCTGGTTAAGGAGGCCACACAATCGCCCAGCCCCAAATTCAGTATCAACTCAGTGAACTCAGTTAAAACATCCTTCTATTGCCATTGGGAAACATGAAGCTACTAAGAGAGATTTAACTTATGGTTTTACATTTTATACTTTCGCTATCAATTACATTTTTATGCTAAAGTAACTTGGTTATCAAAGCCGATTTTCTACTTCTTCAATTTGAACTCCGCCCCCCGCCCCCACCGCCATACCAGGGATTGAACACAGGGAAGCTTAACCACTTAGTCACTTCCATCTCAGCCTTTTTTATTTTTTATTTTGAAATGAGGTCTCATTAAGTTGCTGAGGCTGGCCTTGAACTTGGAGCTCCTTGCCTCAGCCTTCCAAATAACTGGGATTACAGGCATGTGCCATCACGCCTGGCAATTTGAACTTCTTGATTAGACGAACCATTTGAAATTCTGCACTGTTTTAGCACCTCACTGAAACCCTCACAGAGCTTAACATCACCCTGGTTCTGGGCAAACATCAAAAAAACGTTTTACCTCATAAAAGCGAGGGCCACCAAGCAACTGCTACTGCGTGGGCTGGGTTCCCTGAGACTCCTGGTAATTTCAGGCTTTGAGGGCCTAGCATGACTTCCACCACTGAAGCCCCAGTGATGGCATGCCCAGTGTGTGCTCAAGAGCAGAGCCCACTGCCACACCAGCTGCAGTGATTGCCCTCAGGCCATCAGACCTGGCCGCCGGGATACAGCATCTGGTGAGCCAACTGCAAGTCGTCGGGGCGGTTGCTGGTGGCTGAGCTACTGGTGCTGGCCAGGGAGCAACTCTCAGCTCAGGGTCCTGGCTGGCTCAAGGGCCACAAGAAATATGACTTCGGCTCCCACACTGCTTCCACGCTGCTTCTGAAGTGTGCTGTGACTGAGCATCTGGAAGTGTGAAACTACAAAAAGCCCGTGACTTCTACCAAGAAGGAGAACAGAAGACAGGCACGTTAACTTTTCTCCTACAACCCTGAATGAATTTTGTTTTGAGTTCTTAAAACTTCCTCCCTGCCCTAGCTTCTAGTTTGAAGTTTTGAAACTAGAGGGACTATGAGTAGATTTTATGATTAAGTTTGTATATGTGCAGTACTTGGAAGAGGTCCCATATTTTATTTCATATCTCAAAAGAGCCTAGGACCCACTAAAACTTAAGGATCAATACTTTATATCAACAATGGGGAAAACAAGGATGGGCTCATGTATTCTTATTTTATAATCAAAGGAAGCAAAACTGATTCTAATTTGTCTGGTGTTACCTATAATTGTATTAATAAGATGAAGCTTTTAAGGATATTCTGTCCTGTCGTTGAAAGTGCACTTGCTTAAAAAGCTGATTTTGCTGTTGTTAATTTTTAAGCTACCCATCTTTATGGGGAAAAAAACCTTCCAAATCCCAGTTTTTATATGTGTTTTAATGGTAATTGATTCTGCAGAGGACTTTATATTGGTAACATCCTTGTACTTTTTTTGTATGACTCTAGCTTTAAAGATGAGACTAATGATACATCTCAAATCAATAAAGCTAATTGGCTGCTATAGTTGCTAGTAGTCATTCATTTCCAGTGGGAACAGGTGTCCATGAAAGGATAAAGTGGAATCTACACTTTTTAGGATATAAACATGAAATTTGTAGGTCTTACACTTGCCTTTAAAATAGGCAGTTAGAAATCAGAAATGTTGCAGTCTCACTAGATAATCTGAACCCTTTTGGAGGCCATCGATGAGATTAATAGAAGTCAAGCTCTCCGGACTATGCCTAGAATTTTCTGCAAGAAGAAAACACATTGGGCTGGGATGGTAGATCAGTGGTAGAGTGCTTGCCTAGCATGTGTGAGGCATTGGGTTCGATTCTCAGCACCGCATATAAATATATATAATAAAGGTCCATTGATAACTAATAAGTGTTTTTAAAAAAATGATTCTTTTTTTCTCCAATTTGTTTTAATTTTATTTTTTTAATTAGTTACACATGACAGTACAATGACCTTGACATATCATACATTGAATCAGATGGGATATAATTTCTCATTTTTCTGAGTGTACAGATTGCAGAATCATATTGGTCATGCAGTCACATATATACACACAGAATAATAATTTCATTCTACTATCCTTCCTATCCCCCCAGCCCCTCCCCTCCCCTCCCCTCCCATCACTTCTCTCTACCTAATCTAACGCTATTCTTTTTTTTCTTTTTTTCCTCACATCTTCATATATGTGTTTTGTATAACGTTGAGGGTATCCTTCCACCATCCATGCAATTCCCTTTCTCCCTCCCTTTCTTTCCCACCCCTCTTCCCTATGTAGAGGTAATCTTCTTCCCCTGCTCTTCCTCCCTACCCCATTTTGAGTCACCCCACTTATATCAGAGAAGACATTCTGCATTTGTTTTTTTGGGATTGGCTAACTTCACTTAGTATAATCTGCTCTAATGCCATCCATTTCCCTGCAAATGCCATGATCTTATTATTTTTTAGTGCTGAGTTATATTGCATTGTGTATATATGCCACATTTTTTTTTAACCATTCATCCATTGAAGGGCATTTGGTTGGCTCCACATTCTAGCTATTGTGAATTGTGCTGCTATAAACATTGATGTGGCTGTGTCCCTGTAGTACGCTGTTTTTAAGTCCTTTGGTTATAGTCAGAGAAGAGGAATAGCTGGGTCAAATGATGGTTCCATTCCCAGCTTTCCAAGGAATCTCCATACTGCTTTCCAAATTGGCTGCATCAATTTGTAGTCCCACCAGCAGTGTATGAGTGTACCTTTTCCCCTACATCCTCGCTAGCACTTGTTGTTGTTTGTCTTCATCATGGCTGCCATTCTTACTGGAGTTAGATGGTATCATAGAGTAGTTTTAATTTGCATTTCTCTGATTGCTAGAGATGATGAGAATTTTTTCATATGTTTGTTGATTGATTGTATATCCTCTTCAGAGAAGTATCTGTTCAAGTCCTTGGCCCATTTGTTGATTGGGTTATTTGTTTTTTTTGGTGTTTAGCTTTTTGAGTTCTTTGTATACCCTAGAGATTAGGGCTCTATCTGATGTGTGAGGTGTAAAAATTTGTTCCCAGGATGTAGGCTCCCTATTCACCTCACATATTATTTCTCTTGCTGAGAAAAAACTTTTTAGTTTGAATCCATCCCATTTGTTAATTCTTGGTTTTAATTCTTGTGCTATAGGCATCTTATTAAGGAATTTGGGGCCTAGTCCCACATGATGGAGATTAGGGCCTACTTTTTCTTCTTCTTTTTTTTTTCCTTTAATTTTTATTGTTGGTTGTTCAAAACATTACATAGTTCTTGACATATCATATTTCACACTTTGATTCAAGTGGGTTATGAACTCCCATTTTTACCCCGTATACAGATTGCAGAATCACATCAGTTACACATCCACTGTTTTATATATTGCTATACTAGTGTCTGTTGTATTCTGCTGCCTTTCCTATCCTCTACTATCCCCCCTCCCCTCCCCTCCCCTCCCGTCTTCTCTCTCTACCCCCTCTACTGTAATTCATTTCTCCCCCTTGTATTATTTTCCCCTTTCCCCTCACTTCCTCTTGTATGTACTTTTGTATAACTCTGAGGGTCTCCTTCCATTTCCATGCAATTTACCTTCTCTCTCCCTTTCCCTCCTACCTCTCATCCCTGTTTAATGTTAATCTTCTTCTCATGCTCTTCGTCCCTACTCTGTTCTTAGTTACTCTCCTTATATCAAAGAAGACATTTGGCATTTGTTTTTCAGGGATTGGCTAGCTTCACTTAGCATAATCTGCTCTAATGCCATCCATTTCCCTGTAAATTCTATGATTTTGTCATTTTTTAATGCAGAGTAATACTCCATTGTGTATAAATGCCATATTTTTTTTTATCCATTCGTCTATTGAAGGGCATCTAGGTTGGTTCCACAGTCTTGCTATTGTGAATTGTGCTGCTATGAACATCGATGTAGCAGTGTCCCTGTAGCATGCTCTTTTCAGGTCTTTAGGGAATAGACCGAGAAGGGGAATAGCTGGGTCAAATGGTGGTTCCATTCCCAGCTTTCCAAGAAATCTCCATACTGCTTTCCAAATTGACTACACCAATTTGCAGTCCCACCAGCAATGTACAAGTGTACCCTTTTCCCCATATCCTCGCCAGCACTTGTTGTTGTTTGACTTCATAATGGCTGCCAATCTTACTGGAGTGAGATGGTATCTTAGGGTGGTTTTGATTTGCATTTCTCTGACTGCTAGAGATGGTGAGCATTTTTTCATGTACTTATTGATTGATTGTATGTCCTCCTCTGAGAAGTGTCTGTTCAGGTCCTTGGCCCATTTGTTGATTGGGTTATTTGTTTTCTTATTGTTTAATTTTTTTGAGTTCTTTGTATACTCTGGATATTAGGGCTCTATCTGAAGTGTGAGGAGTAAAGATTTGTTCCCATGATGTAGGCTCCCTATTTACCTCTCTTATTGTTTCTCTTGCTGAGAAAAAAACTTTTTAGTTTGAGTAAGTCCCATTTGTTGATTCTAGTTATTAACTTTTGTGCTATGGGTGTCCTATTGAGGAATTTGGAGCCCGACCCCACAGTATGTAGATCGTAGCCAACTTTTTCTTGTATCAGATGCCGTGTCTCTGATTTGATATCAAGCTCCTTGATCCATTTTGAGTTAACTTTTGTGCATGGCGAGAGAAAGGGATTCAGTTTCATTTTGTTGCATATGGATTTCCAGTTTTCCCAGCACCATTTGTTGAAGATGCTATCCTTCCTCCATTGCATGCTTTTAGCCCCTTTATCAAATATAAGATAGTTGTAGTTTTGTGGATTGGCTTCTGTGTCCTCTATTCTGTACCATTGGTCCACCTGCCTGTTTTGGTACCAGTACCATGCTGTTTTTGTTACTATTGCTCTGTAGTATAGTTTGAGGTCTGGTATCGCTATACCGCCTGATTCACACTTCCTGCTTAGAGTTGTTTTTGCTATTCTGGGTCTTTTATTTTTCCATATGAATTTCATAATTGCTTTATCTATTTCTACAAGAAATGCTGTTGGGATTTTGATTGGCATTGCATTAAACCTATAGAGAACTTTTGGTAATATCGCCATTTTGATGATGTTAGTTCTGCCTATCCATGAACAGGGTATATTTTTCCATCTTCTAAGATCTTCTTCTATTTCTCTCTTTAGGGTTCTGTAGTTTTCATTGTATAAGTCTTTCACCTCTTTTGTTAGGTTGATTCCCAAGTATTTTATTTTTTTTGAAGATATTGTGAATGGAGTGGTTGTCCTCATTTCCATTTCAGAGGATTTGTCGCTGATATACAGGAATGCCTTTGATTTATGCGTGTTGATTTTATATCCTGCCACTTTGCTGAATTCATTTATTAGCTCTAATAATTTCTTTGTAGACCCTTTTGGGTCTGCTAGGTATAGAATCATGTCATCTGCAAATAGTGATAATTTAAGTTCTTCTTTTCCTATTTTGATGCCTTTAATTTCTTTCGTCTGTCTAATTGCTCTGGCCAGTGTTTCGAGAACTATGTTGAACAGAAGTGGTGAGAGAGGGCATCCCTGTCTTGTTCCAGATTTTAGAGGGAATGCCTTCAATTTTTCTCCATTCAGAATGATGCTAGCCTGAGGCTTAGCATAGATTGCTTTTACAATTTTGAGGTATGTTCCTGTTATCCCTAGTTTTTCTAGAGTTTTGAACATAAAGGGATGCTGTACTTTGTCGAATGCTTTTTCTGCATCTATCGAGATGATCATATAGTTCTTATTTTTAAGTCTATTGATGTGGTGAATAACATTTATTGATTTCCGTATATTGAACCAGCCTTGCATCCCAGGGATGAATCCTACTTGATCATGGTGCACAATTTTTTTGATATGTTTTTGTATCCGATTCACCAGAATTTTATTGAGGATTTTTGCATCTAGGTTCATTAGAGATATTGGTCTATAGTTTTCTTTCTTTGAAGTGTCTTTGTCTGGTTTAGGAATCAGGGTGATGTTGGCCTCGTAGAGTGAATTTGGAAGTTCTCCCTCTTTTTCTATTTCCTGAAATAGCTTGAAAAGTATTGGTATTAGTTCCTCTTTAAAGGTTTTGTAAAACTCTGCTGTATACCCATCTGGTCCTGGGCTTTTCTTAGCTGGTATTCTTTTGATGGTTTCTTCTATTTCCTCAATTGATATTGGTCTGTTTAGGTTGTCTATATCCTCCTGACTCAATTTGGGCAGATCATATGACTTAATAAATTTATCAATGCCTTCACTATCTTCTATTTTATTGGAGTATAAGGATTCAAAATAATTTCTGATTATCTTCTGTATTTCTGAAGTGTCTGTTGTGATATTGCCTTTTTCATCCTGTATGCTAGTAATTTGAGTTCTCTCTCTTCTTCTCTTCATTAGCATGGCTAAGGGTCTGTCGATTTTATTTATTTTTTCAAAGAACCAACTTTTAGTTTTGTCAATTTTTTCAATTGTTTCTTTTGTTTCGATTTCATTAATTTCAGCTCTGATTTTAATTATTTCTTGCCTTCTACTTCTTTTGCTGTTGTTTTGCTCTTCTTTTTCAAGGATTTTGAGATGAAGTATGAGATCATTTATTTGTTGGTTTTTTCTTTTTTTAAGGAATAAACTCCAAGCAATGAATTTTCCTCTTAGAACTGCTTTCAATGTGTCCCATAGATTCCGATATGTTGTTTCTGTGTTTTCCTTTATCTCTAAGAATTTTTTAATTTCCTCCTTGATGTCTTCTATAACCCATTGATCATTCAGTAACCTATTGTTCATTCTCCAAGTGATGCATGATTTTTCCTTCCTTCTTTTATCGTTGATTTTCAATTTCATTCCATTATGATCAGATAAGATGCATGGTATTATCTCTACTCCTTTATATTGTCTAAGAGTTGCCCTGTGACATAATATATGATCTATTTTTGAGAAGGATCCATGTGCTGCTGAGAAAAAAGTGTAACTGCTTGATGTTGGGTGGTATATTCTATATATGTCAATTAAGTCTAGGTTATTAATTGTGTTATTGAGTTCTATAGTTTCCTTATTCAACTTTTGTTTGGAAGATCTGTCCAGTGGTGAGAGAGGTGTGTTGAAGTCTCCCATCATTATTGTATGGTGGTCTATTAGACTCTTGAACTTGAGAAGAGTTTGTTTGATGAACATAGCTGCACCATTGTTTGGGGCATATATATTTATGATTGTTATGTCTTGTTGGTGTATGGTTCCCTTGAGCAGTATGTAGTGTCCCTCTTTATCCCTTTTGATTAACTTTGGCTTGAAATCTATTTTATTTGATATGAGTATGGACACGCCTGCTTGTTTCCGAAGTCCATATGAGTGATATGATTTTTCCCAACCTTTCACCTTCAGCCTATGTATGTCTTTTCCTATCAAATGCGTCTCCTGTAGGCAGCATATTGTTGGGTCTTGTTTTGTGATCCATTCTACTAGCCTGTGTCTCTTAATTGGTGAGTTTAAGCCATTAACATTTAGGGTTATTATTGAGATATGGGTTGTTCTTCCAGCCATATTTGTTTATTTCTGTTACTAAACATGGTTTGTTTTCCTCTTTGATTATTTCCCCCCCCTTTACTGTACTACCTCCCACTGTTGGTTTTCATTGTTATTTTCCATTTCCTCTTCCTGTAATGTTTTGCCGAGGAAGTTTTGAAGAGATGGTTTTCTAGCTGCAAATACCACCTGTTTCACTCTTCCTGCTTAGAATTGTTTATCGTGGAAGGTTTTAATTTCATCTTCCATCCTGAAGCTTAATTTTGCTGGATACACAATTCTTGGTTGGAATCCATTTTCTTTCAGTGTTTGAAATATGTTATTCCAGGATCTTCTAGCTTTTAGAGTCTGTATTGAAAGATTAGCTGTTATCCTGATTGGTTTACCCCTAAATGTAATCTGCTTCCTTTCTCTTGTAGTTTTTAAAATTCTCTCCTTATTCTGTATGTTGGGCATCTTCATTATAATGTGTCTAGGTGTGGATCTCTTATGATTTTGCACATTCGGCATCCTGTAGGCTTCTAGGATTTGGGATTCTGTCTCATTCTTCCAGTCTGGGAAGTTTTCTCGTATTATTTCATTGAATAGATTGCTCATTCCTTTGGTTTGGACCTCTATACCTTCCTGTATCCCAATGAATAACTCTTAAGTTTGGTCTCTTTATGTTATCCCATATTTCTTGGATGTTCTGCTCATGGTTTCTTAACAGTCTTGCTGAGCTGTCTATGTTCTTTTCAAGTTGAAATACTTTGTCTTCATTGTCTGATGTTCTGTCTTCTAAGTGTTCTACCCTGCTGGTAGTATTCTCAATTGAGTTTTTAAGTTGGTTTATTGCTTCCTGCATTTCTAGGATTTCTGTTTGTTTGTTTTTTATAACCTCTATCTCCCTGTATAGTTGATCTTTTGCTTCTTGGATTTATTTATGTAATTCATTGTCAAAGTGACCTTTCATTGTCTGATTTTGCTGTCTAATGCCTTCCTTGAGACTCCAGATCATCTGAAGCATGTATATCCTGAATTCTTTATCTGACATTCCATCTGCTGCAGCTATTACCTCTTCTAAAGTTGAGTTGACCTGCATTGCTTGTGGTCCTTTCTTTCCTTGTCTTTTCATATTGTTCGCGTTTCTTTCTGCTTGGTGAAACTGTTGTGTTATTGAATTTTCCCCCTATATATTTATATTGCTCTCGTATAGTTGCAAAGTCTCCCTCGCAGGCGCGGGCTGCAGCTCTGCCCCTCCCCCAAACAGTGCGATGTGTCTACCACGCTGGCGGGCCGCTGGGCCTGTTCTGTTGGTGTTCGCAGGTCCGCCTACCTTGCAGGCACGGGGGTGGCTCTGCCCCTCCGCGGGTTGCTGGGCCTCTTCTGCCTGTGGGTCGCAGGTCCACCTTCCTTGCAGGTGCGCGGCGGCTCTGCCCCTCCCCCAACCCGGGCGATGTGTCTTCCACGCTGGCGGGCCGCTGGGCCTGTTCTCACTTTTTCTTCTATTAGATGCAGAGTCTCTGGTTTAATCCCTAGATCCTTGATCCATTTTGAGTTAACTTTTGTGCATGGTGAGAGATAGGGATTCAATTTCATTTTGTTGCATATGGATTTCCAGTTTTCCCAGCACCATTTGTTGAAGATGCTATCCTTTCTCCAGTGCATGGTTTTGGCACCTTTGTCTAATATAAAGTAGTTGTAATTCTGTGGGTTAATCTCTGTGTCCTCTATTCTGTACCATTGGTCTACTAGCCTTTTGTGGTGCCAGTACTATATTGTTTTTGTTACTATTGCTCTGTAGTATAGTTCAAAGTCTGGTATAGCGATACCACCTGTTTCACTCTTCCTGCTTAGAATTGTTTTAGATATTCTGGGTCTCTTATTTTTCCAGATGAATTTCATGATTTCTTTTTCTATTTCTAAGAGGAATGCCATTGGGATTTTGATCGGAATTGCATTGAACCTATATAGTGCTTTTGGTAGTATGGTCATTTTAATAATATTAATTCTGCCAATCCATGAGCAAGGTAGATATTTCCATCTTCTAAGGTCTTCTTCTATTTCTTTCTTTAGGGTTCTATAGTTTTCATTGTAAAGATCGTTCACCTTTTTTGTTAGGTTGATTCCCAAGTATTTTATTTTTTTGAGGATATTGTGAATGGGGTAGTCTTCCTCATGTCCTTTTCAGAGGATTTGTCACTGATATACAGGAATGCCTTTGATTTATGGGTGTTGATTTTATATCCTGCCACTTTGCTGAATTCATTTACTAGTTCTAGAAGTTTCTTGGTAGAATTTTTTGGGTCTTCTAGGTATAGAATCATATCGTCAGCAAATAGTGCTAGTTTAAGTTCTTCTTTTCCTATAGTTATTCCTTTAATTTCTTTCGTCTGTCTAATTGGTGTGGCCAGTGTTTCAAGAACTATGTTGAATAGAAGTGGTGAGAGAGGGATCCCTGTCTTGTTCCAGATTTTACAGGGAATGCCTTCAGTTTTCCTCCATTTAGAATGATGCTGGCCTGAGGCTTAGCATAGATAGCTTTTACAATGTTGAGGTAAGTTCCTGTTATCTCTAGTTTTTCTAGTGTTTTGAACATAATGGGGCGCTATATTTTTGTCAAATGCTTTTTTCTGCATCTGTTGAGATGATCATATGGTTCTTATCTTTAAGTCTATTGATGTGATGAATTACATTTATTGATTTCCATATATTGAACCAACCTGGCATCCTGGGGATGAATTCCACTTGATCATGGTGTACGATCTTTTTTTTATATGTTTTTGTATCCTATTTGCCAGAATTTTTTTGAGAATTTTTGCATCCATATTCATTAGATATATTGGTCTGAAGTTTTCTTTCTTTGATATGTCTTTGTCTGGTTTTGGAATCAGGATGATATTGGCCTCATAGAATGAACTTGGAAGTACTCCCTCTTTTTCTATTTCCTGAAATAGGTTGTAGAGTATTGGAATTAGTTCTTCTTTAAAGGTCTTATAAAACTCGGCTGTATATCCGTCCAGTCCTGGGCTTTTCTTGGTTGGTAGTCTTTTGATGGCTTCTTCTATTTCCTCACTTGATATTGGTCTGTTTAAGTTGTGTATATCCTCCTGACTCAATTTGGGCAGATCATATGACTTAAAGAATTATGGATGCCTTCACTATCTTCTATTTTATTGGTGTATAAGGTTTCAAAATAATTTCTAATTATCTTCTGTATTTCTGTAGTGTCTGTTGTGATATTGCCTTTTTCATCCCATATGCTAGTAATTTGGGTTCTCTCTCTTCTTCTCTTTGTTAGCATGGCTAAGGGTCTATCAATCTTATTTATTTTTTCAGAGAACCAACTTTTAGTTTTATCAATTTTTTCAATTGTTTCTTTTGTTTCGATTTCATTGATTTCAGCTCTGATTTTAATTATTTTTTGCCTTATACTGCATTTGCTGTTGATTTGTTCTTTTTTTAGGGCTTTGAGATGTAGTGTGAGGTCATTTATTTGTTGGCTTTTTCTTCTTTTAAGGGGGAATGAACTCAATGCAATGAATTTTCCTCTTAGTACTGCTTTCCTAGTGTCCCAGAGATTTCGATATGTTGTGTCTGAGTTTTTATTTACCTCTAAGAATTTTTTAATTTCCTCTTTGATGTTTTCAATAACCCATTGTTCATTCAGTAGCATATTGTTCAATCTCCATGTGATGTAGGAATTTTTCTTCCTTATTTTATCATTGATTTCCAAATTTCATTTCAGTTTGATTGGGTAAAATGCATGGTAGTATCTCTACTCCTTTGTATTTGCTAAGAGTTGTCCTATCCATAACATATAGTCTATTTTTGAGAAGGATCCATGTGCTGCTGAGAAAAAAGTGTATCTGCTTAATATTGGTCGATATATTCTATATATGTCAATTAAGTCTAAGTTATTAATTGTGTTATTGAGTTCTATAGTTTCTTTATTCAACTTTCATTTGGAAGATCTGTCCAGTGGTGAGAGAGGTGTGTTAAAATCACCCATTATTATTGTGTTGTGGTCTATTTGACTCTTGAACTTGAGAAGAGTTTGTTTGATGAATGTAGCTGCAACATTGTTTGGGGCATATATATTAATGATTGTTATGTCTTGTTGGTGTATGGTTCCCTTGAGCAGTATGTAGTGTTCTTCTTTATCTCTTTTGATTAACTTTGGCTTAAAGTCTATTTTATTTGATATGAGTATGGACACCCCTGCTTGCTTCCGAGGTCCATGTGAGTGGTATGATTTTTCCCAACCTTTCACCTTCATTCTGTGTATGTCTTTTCCTATCAGATAAGTCTCCTCTAGGCAGCATATTGTTGGATCTTTTTTTTAAATCCACTCTATCAGCCTATGTCTTTTTATTGATGAGTTTAAGCCATTCACATTTAGGGTCACTATTGAGATATGGTTTGTATTTTCAGCCATACTTGTTTATTTTTGTTATTTAACTTGATTTGTTTTTCCTCTTTGATTAGTTTTTCCTTTACTATATTACCTCCCACTGTTGGTTTTCATTGTTATTTTTCATTTCCTCTTCATGTAATGTTTTGCCAAGGATGTTTTGAAGTGTCAGTTTTCTAGCTGCAAATTCTTTTAACTTTTGTTTATCGTGGAAGGTTTTTATTTCATCTTCAAACCTGAGCTTAATTTTGCTGGATACAAGATTCTTTGTTGGAACCCATTATCTTTCAACATTTGAAATATTTTTAAAAAACTGATTCTTAATAAAAAGAAAAAAAAACACAAGAGAACAGATTGTTCTTGGGAAAATTGGTACCATCGGCTCTTCTTGTCAGTTTATGTATATTTTGAGTTTAACAGATAAGTTACACATCATACCATTCTGAGGGACACCATTCATATAGTATATCAATGGGTTGTCATTCAGATAGAAAAATGTGAAGACGCCACTCAGCATTGTGGAATACCCAGTGTTGTCCAGGGCTCTCTCTTCATGACCAAAAGTCTTCTGTTGATTACTGTAAATATCATTCTAAAAGAATGTTCACTGACAATGTGGTGGGAAAATCTCCATTTGAAGTAGGTTTCCAATGGTACCAAATATTTGGGAAGAACTTGCATCTTGTTTGTTCTTTTTAATAGCTTCCCCAACCAAAGCACCCTAAGAAAGAATGTGAGAGAGATGATCAGGTGTGGGAGTCGGACTAGCACATGAATCTGTCTGTCTCCCCTTCTGATTGGTGCGACATTGTGGGTCAACCCAGATGATAGCCCCAATCTTTAGGGTGCGAGCAACTGTGTATTCATGCATGCGCCTTCCTACATCCCATGGGTGGAGCTATGCTCACCTGTTCCTTTATAATATTACCCCTTGCCCTGTTTGGGATAGAATGTTCCATGGAAACACTCTGTGTGTCCCTTTCTCTTAACTGTGCCTTTGGGTGTGGCCTTCTTAGATGTCAGTCAACCTGCTGACAGCAGACATCATGAAGCTAGACTCAACCCCTTGAAACCTGACCCTTTGCCTCATTTGAATAGCTTCTCCTCAATAAAAGGGGTCAGCACATGCTCGCTCTCTCTCTCTCTCTCTCTCTCTCTCTCTTCCTGCGGATCCTTAAGGTCAGAGGAGCTGTCACAGCAACCTCAAAGAAAAAAGTATTTCTGTCTCTTGTGTGGTTATTTTACGAAGCCAAATTAGCCCAGTTCCCCTGGAGTGACCCCTGAGTGTTTTAGTTGTGAACAAAACCTGGCATTCAGGGCTTTTCATTCTTCTCCCTAGAATTCTTAAGTCTTCTCCATTGCAGTATTTATTTGCTGTCTTTTACCCAGTGTAAGATAACCTGTTAGAATGAGGGTCTGAGAGCCTCTTGGAATCTATCTGGGGGTCTCCTGTGGCAGCTTCAGGACTCTCTCTTAGCAAAAAAAAAAAAAAAAAAAAAAAAGATGTGCATTCTTTTTCTTTTTTGTTCCTTTATACACTTTGATGCCTGGAACACAAATGTGATGGTTGGAGCTCTATCCACTGTACTGAATGTGAAGACAAAGGCCACTCCATAGAATGGAGGGCAGCAAGAATGGATCACCAAAGACCTCAGGGAGCATAGTTGCCACTACAAATACTTTCCCTCACAGTCATTTATGAGAGAGAGATCTAGCTCCTATCATGGGTGGGTCAGTATTACTGTAAGTCTTTACTCACAGTTAAGTCGAATCTAAACTAATGCAGGTGGGTTTGAGAAGTAGTGGTTTTTTGTTTGTTTTCATTTTGATTTTTTTTTCCCTTGGCGCCATAGGTAATTCTGATGCACTGGCAATTTTGAGAATCTATTCTTATAAAACAATTTCTTCCTTTAATTTTTTTTGCCAACCTGTTTTTCAATTTTATGTTGAATGCACATTTTTTATATCATACCCAGCATATAATTGTTGTAAACAGTTTGTGGAGCTGTCCACTATGAACCTGAGAGTAAAACTCTACATCAACATTTAGTAGATTTAGTAGGAAAGTCTCAGAGGCATACTTGAACCTCAAATTGCCCACTACCTACTGAGAGAGAAAAGCACTCACAGTGAAAGTGCATTATCAGAGAGATGGTCAACAATGTCACAATGGGAAAGAAGAGCAATTGGAAAAGCAGTACCTCTCAGCCAGGACCAAAGGGGACATACCAAATTTTGGGGAACCAACTAGATCACAGATCTCTAAAATGGGATCCCAACCCAAGGAGGTGTAAAAGATGATGCATAGAAGTGCAGGCAGAAGAAAATACTTAGCATGCCGGATGCCCTTTGTTGAATTCCCAGCCTAAAATAAAAATAGAAGAGGGAGAATTTTAGCTGCAATGTAGTATTAATAAAGGCCTCAATCCAGTTAACATCACTGGAAGCGCTAGAGCTATGTTGTCTCTGCAAGAGACCAAGAACCCCTGGGAGGGTTGGAAATGAAGGATTATGGAAAATGATAATTCTACAAGATAGCCACAGGGAAAAATAGAAAGATGGTGTGGCTCAGGAGGAAGGAGGGAAATTAGCCAACTATTAATCTTTTCCCAGTAAATCCTTTTCCAGTAACAATGGGCCCCAAAGGAAAAAGCAAACAGTCACCTCTTCAGGAGCTCATCCCCAGCATCTCCACCATTCATCCTTTCCCAACCACAATGGGTCCTGAAGGGAGGAGGTGGCGACTGGGCCCTGGACTTTTTTAACCTTTCCCATTTCCTGGAAGGAGAAGAACACGCTGCCCCGCCGCCCATCCCCCCCCCCCCCGCCCCCGCACCACACACACACACAGAGTCTGCACTCAGCTAGCTCATTGCACAACTAGACAAGTTTGGTCTGGGTGGGCTCGGGAAGGATCTAGTGAACTTGGGTGCCAAGGGAGTCGCTGGTCCCTGAGATGTGCCCACCAGAGCGGTAGCTTTGGAACGCAAGGGAAGCTGGTCGTGGAGGGTGTGCGCCCTCCAGGGACTCTACTTGATTCTGGAAGGGGTGTTAGGAGGGCTATATGAGACCTGTCCAGAGAGGGTGAGGCTGGAGCAGGGTGGGGTGGAGAGAGGAGATGCGCCCTGGAGCCGGAGCCGCCTGCACACCCGTCCTCCAACCATGCGACGGGCTCTCCAGTGCTTCAAGTTGCAGTGTTTTTGTCACCTAGGATGGTGTCACTGTAAGCGGTGCCGCGGTCCTCGGGTCGCCCGCGGGGCTGTTCAGATTGCTGCCCGCGCGCTGCGGCCGGTGGTTCCGCTCTCTCCGGGCGATGCCGCCCTGTGGGCTGGGGCAGCGCTGGATTCGGGGTCTTTAGAACTGCCCTGGAGCGCGACCCCTGGGTTGGCGCTGCCTTGGCATCTAGAGGAATTCCCGGGGGTGGAAGCTAGCTCTGGACACTGGCACGAAAGGGGATGCCCTGGTCCCGGCAAGATCGGACTCCCTTTTTCTTTGGTACTGGAAACGCCCAGGCCGGGTGTTGAGAAGTGGCAGAGCGACGAGGGAGTTGATGGCCAGCGGAGGGGAAGCCTCCGTTGCGGGGTCGCGGGGTCGGTGGTGCAAGAAGCGCCTCACTTTCTTCCTCACTTGGCTTCCCGACTTGGAAACTGAACTTGTCCCATTGACAAGTTTTTCAGCTGAAGGGTGAGGAATTGCTTCCAGGAAGTTTAAAGGAACCGTTTTGGAGGGCACACTCTTTAGATACCCAGTTACAGCATTTAGAGCCAATATAGTGTCTAAGAATTACAAAATAAAGCAAATTAAGGTACACTTAAAGGATCTTAAACCACAGTATGAAAGCCAGAAGTAAATGACCTAGGCTCTCTCTCTGTATTTTTCTTGCTTTTCATTTATAAGTAGATTAAACTTAAGTAGCCATTGAATCAGAATTCCACAATTTGATTAGTCCACGATATTTGGCCTGCTATATCTGGTGAATCATTTCTTTTTAAATATATTCCAAGGTCAGTTTTCACATAATCTTAGAATAGAGGGTTTTGGCATGCTTATTTAGTGAAGGATATGGACAATAAGCCCCAGGGACGGAACTTCAGGTACAGTTCCCCCACCTGCCCAGCCCCTCCCTAAATGAACCCACCATCAAAACTCCTCCCCTGACCTGGCTCTGCCCGCCAAAGGGCCAGCAAAAATAACTGTTCCCATGACCTGGCTCTGCTAAGGCCCTATAAAACCTTGTCCTTCATGATGGCCCACTGCCATTCCCCCCTACCCGCAAGATGTACCTCTCCGTGCTGAGGTCTTCCCCCAGTTTCTTTTTCCTTTTGTATTCTCTTTCATGTGCTTTTATTTAGGACACAAATTTTTCCAAGTTAACTTAAGTGAGAATTATTTTTTTTTCTTGTTGGTTAGAAGAAAATAGCTCCCAACTGGAGGTGCAGTGTGTAACAAATTCTTATTTACATTAATTGAACATGGTTGAATACTGTTAATTGGATTCATGAATTAAAGGATGGAGAATCCTTGATTTTTTTTTCCTTTTTTACAAATTCAAGCCACTAGGAACAGTATTGCTATTTTTGCGTCCCATCTGCTTGATGGGTCTTTTCTTCCTTTCTCTCATTATAGTTATTTGTGCTCAGAAATGTTCCAAATTAAAAAGCTTCAGAGGGGAGGTTACAGAATTGGAAGTAGAAACTATGGGAAACCTGGAATGCTGAAGTACACAAGTAGATGCGTGCATTTCCTGGGAGAGTACAGATCAGTGTGGAATGTGAGGATGGTTAAATATAGTCAAAGTCAGTACCTGCTTCATCTCAGCAGTATCCTTGGTAAATATGAAGCAGCTTCTTCAAAATTAAAAGCAACTTACAGAAAACTGCTTTTCTGCTTCTGGAGTTTCTACCTGACAATGGAAACTGAGAGGTTGGCATGCCCTAGCACCAAGGAAAGGAATTGTAACACATTCTCTGGCTGGCACAGCCTACCTAAATCTACATATATTTATTTCCTGAAATTTTCCTATAAATTGTAATCACTTCTATAGGACTAGGGGAAAAGCAAATTTGCTGCTTCTCCAAGTTTTGGCCAAACTGCCTAAAGTCTTTTTTTTTCTTCTTTTTACATTTTTTATTTCTTCTACAGGCAGGCAACAGAATCCAGCCAGCTGGGATCTCAGTGTGTTCCCTGGCTTGGTTACCAGTAACCAGTGAACCATTACAATCTAATAGACAGGCTCTTCCTTTATTAGTCTTGATTTTTAAAAATACTCTTCATTATAGTGAGCTGAACTTAGTTACTTTCGAACTTCTTTCCACTGGTCCTATTTGTATCACATGAAATGATGGAGAACCATCTAATTCTTTTTCTGATCATGGCTGTTTGACCCTTCCAATAAATATATCTGAATATATAATAGGAATTTCTTGCGGTGACAGCCTATCTTGTCTTTGTATGTCTAGGTCATTCTCAGAATGAAATAGGGTTTCTCAGTCTTTCCTGGATGTGGTATGGAACTCATGTTCATTAAATGACTAAATGGAGTTAGCATTTTCCTTTTCCCTCTGCCTGTCCTTTTTTTAGAGCAGTATCCAGGTTCTTAAACATCCTGGTGTTTTTGTTCTGAACATATGCTAATGTAGTTATAATCCCATGAAGACTATGACCCCCAGAAATGTAGGCAGTATCCTAGTTGTGGACTGATCTGTTCACAGTTGAGCAAGGCTGTTATATCCCATCTCTGAGATACTTCTATTGCTGTATCTAGAGTCACATTAATCTCCTGATATCCACATGTCATCATTCTGAACTTACTATTGTCATAATGAATAAGCTTGCTACCCACTTGTATACTCCCTAAAGGAAAGGGGAGACAGAATGTCAAGTCCTTGTCCCCCAAACCTAGCCAAGTTAAGGAAACAAAGAGCAAGCATGGGCCAGAAAGTCCAGATACATATTATCTTGAAGGACACTGGCTGTCTCTCAGGTACACTGGGAAGCGGAACAAGTTAGCATTATCTGTAGAAAGTTACTTTCTGGCAAGTACACTTAGACAGTTGCTGCTTGGAATGCTGGTCATACAAACAAACTTAGCAAGCTAATGCTGATGATGTCACTGCTTCTGTAGTACAAGATATGAAATCCCTCTCCGAGGGGAGACAGGCGGAACTGAGAGCGCTGTGGAAAGGATACCTGTCATCCTTCCAGCTGAATGTCACTGGACAAAGGGAGAGGAGGCACTGCTTGACAAATCACTGTGAAGGACAGAGGTGCCATCAGCCTTTTACTACTGAACTGTTCTTGGAGCAGTCACTGATCTCTTGTAAACTTTTCCTGATAAATCATGCTTCCGATGCTGTCTCGGGTACTTTCTTTGACTTGTCTGCAACCTATCCCACTGTCCTGGCACAACTACACTATGGACAAGATACCATATAAGCCACTAAATGGCCTTTTTATTTTTTAATTTCTATTTGTTTTACTTATTTACTATAATGATTATGATTGCTTTGTGGTACTTGGGATTGAACCCAGCCATCCTCTACCCCTGGAGCTACATCATCAGCCCTTTCTGTTTTTTTGAGACAAGGTCTCACCAAGTTGCCCAGGTTGGCCTTGAACTTGTGATCCTCCTGCCTCTGCCTTCCAAGTCACTGGGATTACAGATGTGGGCCACTGCGCCTAGCATATTTTTAAAAAAATGTGATAATTAAACTACAGCTTGTTCATCTTAAAGTTATAGGTATATTTTTGGATACAGGTGATAGATCCCTTAGGCATTTTCCCCTATTTTAAATCCTATTTGAGTTAACCCATTTTTCAGGTGTGGAATCAGATTCTGGGTGAGTTTCTTCCAGGGATAGATAAGTTGAAAGCTTCTTTTCATTTGACTGCTGCTTCGTCATTGATACATCTGCCTCAGAAATAATTGCATGTGGTGCTTATGTGTTGGCACAGGTTTTTTTTTTTTTTTTTTGCATGAGTTAGTTCATTTAATCCTCACAGTCTTATGAGGTAGATGCTCCTACTATCCTTATTTTTCAATTAAGAAACTTGCCCAAGGTCATATATAAATATGTGTGGCAGTGTGCGTGGCTGCACATCAGAATGTGACAGATCAACTGGCAACAGGGCAGCTGGTTTCTTGGTTCTACTGAAGGTACTGTGAGGGTGAGTTCAGCTGTTTTAAATTTTTTGGAACAAGCAGAAATTAATATATAAATGAGAATGGCTTCTGGTTTTAAGAGAAGAGCAATTATATGTAATATGAACATTTTCAGAGTAGTTTTGAGCTACATAAAACTGGTTTTAATAAAAAAATAATTGTTTGAATAACACATTTATTTTCTTTTTTCAGTGCTGGGGATTGAATCCAGGGCCTCATAGGTGCTAGGCAATCCATTGAGCTATACCCCCAGCCTTTGAAAGAAAAAAAACAATTTTTTAAAATTGAGATAGGGTCTCACTAATAGCCCAGGCTGGGCTTAAACTTTGTGATCCTCTTGCCTCAGCCTCCCAAGTATACAGGCGTGTGCCACCAGTCCTTCCTGGCTGTCTGGCTGGTTTCCTTCCTTCCCTCCTTCTTCCTTTTTTTCTTGGTACTGGGAATTGAATTCAGGAACATTCTGCCTCTGAACTACATTCTCAGCCCTTTTAAAAAAGATTCTATTCAGAGACAGAAACTTGCTAGGATACCTGGCACACGTACCCCTCCTACCTCACTGCCCATATAGCTGGAATTTCAGGTGTGCACCACTTTACCCAGTTCAAAAAGGTTGTAAAAAGCAAAAATGTATTTGTATGGCATGAAGCCTTAGACATGTCTTATCCTCAACTAATTTCTAACTGATACAAGTGTTTTTTTGGTTAAACTTCCATATGTACCATTTTTACTAGTGACTTCTAAGTTAATTGAATTTAGAGATTTGAACTTTGTGGGTTTCTAATGTTTTTATTAGTACATTGTAGCTACACATATCTACTAATTTCCACATAATCACACATACATAATCACATATAATTTGCTTCATTTGTGTCCCCATTAACTCTTCTCTCACTCCCTTTCTCCTCCAACTTGTTCCCTCTCCTCTACTCCACTGGTATTCCCCAATTTTTTAAAAAAATAAATTGGTACTTTATAGGTATACATATGAGTGGAATTCAGCATGGTACATTCACACATGTACACAGCATAATTTGATCAACCTCATTCTGCTGTTCTTCCGCTTTCCCATTCCTCTCCCTTCCTCAACCCCCATCCTCCACTCCACTAATCACCCTTCCATTTTCATGGTGTCTCTCCTGCTTTTCCTCCCCTTACTTTGCTCTAGTTTCTGCATTTGAAAGAAAACATTTGACCTTTGATTTTCTGAGTCTGGCTTATTTCACTTAGCACGATGTTTTCCAGTTCCAACCATCTACAGGCAAAAGCCATATTTTCTTTTCTTTTTTTTCCCCCTATTTTTTGTTGGTACATTACAGTTATACATAGTCGTGGGATTTGTTGTTACATATTCATACATGCACACAATATAACAATATAATTGGGCCAATATATTTTCTCAGTATTTCCCCTTTTTCCTTCCTTCTCTTGGCCTTGTCCTTTTTCTCTACTGATGTCTCTTCAATTTTCATGAAATTTCCCCACCCGACCTTTTTTTCCTTTCTTCTCTTTAGCTTCCACATATGAGTTTGGCTTATTTCACTTAACATAATGTTCTCCAGCTCCATCCATATTCCTGCAAATGATATAATTTTGTTTTTCTTTATAGCTGAATTAAAGTACATTGTGTATATACACTCTATTTTCTTTATCCATTCATCTGTTGATGGGCGTTTGGGCTGGTTCCATATCTTGGATATTATGAATTGTGCTGCTACAAATATTGATGTACTTATGTCACTATAGTATGCTGATTTTAGTTCTTTCAGATAAATACCAAGGAGTAGGATAACTGGGTTGTTTGGTGGTTTCATTCCTAGTCTTTTGAGGAATCTCCCTACTGCTTTTCCAAAGTGGTTGTATTCATTTACAGTCTCACTGACAATGTATGCATGTACCTTTCCCACATCCTCACCAGTATTTATTATTCCTGTTATTGATGATTGTCATTCTAACTTAATGAAATGAAATCTCAAATCTCTTCCATTTGTCTTCATGTCTGTTTTGATGCTAATACCATGCTGTTTTTGTTACTATAGCTCTGTAGTGTCAGTTGAGATCAAATATTGTGAAGCCTCTGCATGACTCTTGCTCAGGATTGCTTTAGCTATTCAGAGTTTTTTATTCTTCTAAATAAATTTTAGGACAGTTTTTTGCTAGTTTTGTAAAGAATGTCATTGGTATTTTGATGGAGATTGCATTGAATATGTATATTGCTTTTGGTAGTTTGGCCATTTTGACAATATTAATTCTGCCTATCCAAGAACATGGAAGGTCTTATTCAATTTCTTTTTTCAGTGTTCTATAGTTTTCATTGCAGAGTCTTTCTCAGGTGTGTGCCCCTGCATCTGGCTCCATGATTTCTTTTATGACCTATTATTCCTCATTCAAAAGTGTATTATTTAATCTCCAGGTGTTAACATGATTTGTTTTTAGTCTTGTTGATTGATTTCTAATTTTATTCTATTATGATCTGTCAGGATTCAAGGAATTATCTCTATTTTTTAAATTTGCTAAGATTTGCTTTGTTTCCTAAAATATGGTCTATTTTAGAGAATATTTCAGGGACAGTTGAAAAGAGTGAATTTTGGTGGATAAAATATTCCACCAAGTTTTTGGTGGATAAAATATTCTATAGATGCCTGTTATGTTCATTTGATTAATAATATTTTTTTAGTTCTGAATAGTCTTAGTTTATTTCTGGATGATCTATTAGTGAGAGAGGTATGTTGAAATCACTCAGTATTATTGTACTGGGAGCTATTTGATTCTCTATATTGAGTAGAATTGTTTTATGTACATATGTGCACCAACATTAGTGGCTTAAATGTTTACAATCATTATATTTTGTTGTTGGATGATTCCCTTATCCAGTATGAAGTGAGCTTCTTTGTCTCTTCTGATTAATTTTGGCTTGAAGTCTACTTTATCAGATAGGAGAGTAGTTACTCTTCTTTTTCTTTTTTTGGTGGCATAGGCAAGTTTAACCTAAATTTTACATGAAAAAGCACAAATACAATTTTGAAAACAACTTTGAATGTGAGGAATGGAGTAAAAGGAATGATTCTACCTGATAAGGCTTTTTATATAGCCATATTTATAAAAGCAATGTGGTATTGGTGAAGGTACATAGATCAATGGAATAGAATAGAAAACTCAGAAATAGACCCACATGCATATCCCAAATTTGAGAAAGATGTAAAAGCAATTTAATAGACTTATGTTGAGTGAAGAAGAAAAATCTCAAAAATTTCCATACAATATTATTCCATTTATACAACATTATTAAAATGACAAAAACTATAGAAATGGGGAATAGTTTAATGGATGCCAGGGTTTAGGGAGATTGGAGGGTGGGAAGTGGATTTTCTGTAGAAGGATAGCACAGGAGATCCTTGTGATGTAACTGTGTTATTTTTATTGTGGTGATGGTTAGAAGCATATAGGTGTTATAAAACTGCACAGAACTGAACACAAACACACATTTACATGTATATAAAACTGATGAAAACCGAATAAGATTGGTAGATTGTATCAATATCAAATTCCTACTATTATTGCATTGTAGTTACACAATAAGTTACCTCTAGGAAAATCTGATTGAATGATATCTTCTCTGCATTATTTCTTATCACTGCATGTGAATATACAGTTACCTCAAAATAAAATGTTAATAAAAAGGACAGAAGAGTAAGTATTGTATTTTTCAGAGGAAAGCATTGTAAGCTTTCAAATATCACTGTTTGAAAATAGCCTTATTCAAGTGTTGGTGGTAATTATGCATTAAATGATTGCCTTAAAAACTATGGCTAGTTAGTCAAAACAATCAACTTTTATTACTAATGATAAACTACAATTAGGAAATAAGAATATGATTTCTTGCCGAATGTCTTCTCTGACTCAAAATGACTCAAAATGGGGTTGGGAGGAAGAGCAAGGGGGGAAGATTACCTCAGATAGGGAATAGGTGTGGGAGGGAAAGGAAGGGAGAAGGGGAATAGCATTGATGGTGAAAGGAGACTTCATCATTATACAAAATACATGTATGAAGATGTGAATTTGGTGTCAACATACCTTATATACAATCAGAGATATGACAAATTGTGGTATAAAGGTGTATTAAGCATTGTAATGCAAAAAAATAAAAAGAATATGATTTCTTAAAATAATGTTTTAATTATGCATAAGATAACTAAAGTACTCTACAAAACTAAAGCATGATAATTTATGACTGATAACCCATGACATCTATTCTGGAATAAACATTAAGTGATAACACACAAATTACAGATTATAAGTGATAAAATATCATACACTTATTTTTATAAAAATGGTTTTAGCAAAGAGAAGAGGAAATGATGTCCTGATATCACCCCCAAACAAACAAATAATGTAAATGACCTTTAACATATCTACATGGAGATTGAAAACTGAATCTAATTTACAATCAGCTTATCTGAGTAACAAATCTGTTTCTTACCAGAACATATTAGTTGATACTGGCTCCCTAGTAGCAAAATTTTCTGAAAGAAATAACATAACAAAATGGAAGACTGACAACAAAATAGGCAAATGGAATCAAGTGAAAATTAAAGTCCCATGAAAACTTTGCCTTAAAAATCAAGATATACCTATGCTACGAGATTTGCTATTCCCAGTGAAGTTCTTATTTGAGGGGTAAGTATTTTGCTGTTAAAGATTAGCAAAATAAACATCTTTTTAGGGATGCTAATTAATGAGAGTAGCTACTCTTGCTTATTTTTGTTCTCTATTTGCCTAGTATATCTTTTCCCATAATTTTACCTTTAGCCTCTGGATGTCTTATCCTTATTCTGCCAATCAATGTCTTTTGATTGGAGAATTTAGAACATTAACATTCAAGGTTGTTATAGAGAGATTATTTTTATTTTCTGCTATTTTGATTTATTTCTGATGTTTAAACCAGATTTGATTCTTCTTTAACTGACTTTTTTCTAGTGAGATTTATTCATTTACAAGCTCTGATATTTATTTTTCATTTATTCTTCATGAAATATCTTATGGGGTATGTTTTGTAGTGCTGGCTTAGTAGTCATGAATTCTTTTATTTTCTGCTTATCACGCAAAGTTTTTATTTCATCTTTAATTATTTTTTAAAAGTATTTTTAGCTATAGATGGACACAATATATGTATTTTATTTTTTTATGTGGTGCTGAGAACCGAACCCAGTGCCTTGCACACATTAGATAAGTGCTCTACCACTGAGCCACAACTCCAGCCCTCATCTTCAATTCTTAATAATAGTTTTGCTGGATATGGCAGTCTTGATTAAAACCAGTTATCTTTCAGGGCTTGGTATGTATTATTTCATGCTCTCCTGGCTTTTAGGGTTGGGCTAAGAAATCAGTACAAGTTCTAACTGACTTATATCTAAATGTGACTTTTTGTTTTTATTTTGTGACTTTTAGAATTCTGTCTTTGTTCTGTACATTAGGGATTTTAATTATAATGTGCCTTGAAGAGAAGCTGTTTTGATATTGTTTTTTGGGGGGGCTCTAAATCCATCCTATATTTGAATTTTCATCTTATTTCTAAGGTTTGGAAACTTTTCTAGTATCATTTCGTTGAAAAGGTTGTGCATTCCTTTATGTATGCCAATGATTCTTAGATTTTTTTTTTGTCTATGTAAAGTGTTTATTTTTGGAGGACTGTGTGGTCTGGTGTTTGGGAGGGCACTCTACTCCCACCAGGCCAATCATACAGCTGGAAACAGACAGCAGGGATGGGAAGCTGGCTGCTGCCTGCTCCACCCATATCCCGGAGGTTCTCAAGGTACATGACAGAGAGCTGGTACTGTTTCTGCCCCCAGCACGCCCTAAGAACTGTGTGACTTCTGTACTGCCAACTCTTCTGCTCCTCCAGGGCCTGAGCCATATGTGTCAACACAGTCTGAAAAGCACCACAGAGCTTAGCTGCATGTGCCAGGTTCAAAAGGAAAATTTTCCCATTCATGCACTTCTCAGTCTCCATCTTCCTTCCTCTGTCACTCACTCTCAGCAGCTGTACCCTGCTGCCAGGTTTCTGTTCTCGAGACTAAAAGGCTCAGGGGTCACTCTAGTTAAACTGGGCTAACTGGGCTGCACAAAATAACCACACAAGAGACACAAATACCTTTTTCTTTGGGGTTGCTGTGATGGCTCCTCTGACCTTAAGGGTCCGCAGAAAGAGAGAGGGTCCTCAGAAAGAGAGAGAGAGAGAGAGAGCACGCGCTGACCCCTTTTATTGAGGAGAAGCTATTCAAATGAGGCAAGGGGTCAGGTTTCAGGGGGCTGAGTCTATCTTCATGATGTCCACTGTCAGCAGGTTGACTGACACCTGGGTAGGCCACACCCAAGGGCACAGTAAGAGGAGGGGACACACACAAGGCACTTCCATGGAAGATTGTATCCTAAACAGGGCAAGGGGTTATATTACAAAGGAACAGGTGAGCATAGCTTCACCCATGGGGCTGTAGCAAGACACACCCATTTCTGTGACTGAGCGCCTCAGCACCCAGCTGGGGAGTGTAACTCAGTCACCGGTAAGGTTGGCCTCCCACATATTCCCCCTTTCTTAATATAAAAAAAAAAGAACGTGGGAAATTTTCTTTCAGTCACTTGGCTCTTGGTCCAAGGTCATCACAATCTGCTATTGAAACACAAAAAGAATTAGTAGAAAACATATTATCTTCATAACAGTCAACACAATAATCTGGATTATTATTACCTTGCCAAACACTCATCAGAAGATTTTTAATCTTTTCCCAATTTTATTGGGATGCATTGTTTTTGGCCATAGTAACAGACATTTTCATTGCCATGGCATTTAGGCCTCTCCATAAACCATAGAGCAAAGGGCTCACGCACATTATTCATTACATTGTCTTCTAGAACATCATTACTTAGTTCTCATCCTTCCATCAGCACTTATCTGACCATGAAGGAAGTTGGATGTAATTTAAGTCAAACATTAAGAAAATCCATACATTGTAAGTTTTAAGACATAGCTACAAAGGCCAAAATTGAACAAGCAAGGAATAATATTTAAAGTAGTCACTTTAGGGATTATGGGATCAGCAGTTTGTCTAGGTCTGGTTAATAGACATACACCTGTTTCAAAGCCTGAATATTAACTTCAGCATATTATAGTTCTGAAATATTAGCTGGCAATAATTAATGAGGCAATAAGTTGTATTTTTATAGGCTACAGGATATTTATCATTTTTTCTCTTTACTCTCATATTTAAGGAGTTAATTAGGTCTGTCAGTAATACAAATACCCTTGGAAAAATCTATTTTAATAATCTTTCCAACAATTGTTCATAAAGGTAAATGTAGTCTTAGTCACTAAAGTCCAGCATAATTGGCTGGCTTGGGTTTTTTATCTGCTGTCTAGCATAAGTTTCTGTCACTGGTGTGGTCAATTTGTTGCTCCGCTATTTGGCTACCTCAGTCCCGGGAGATGGTGATAACTGGCTGGTGACAAATCTCAAGTCAATGTCCAGTAGCTCAGTTTCTTTTTGGAATGTACACAACTATTATAGGGTTTGAGTGGGGCGTGCCTGTCAATCTACATAAGCAAGATAATATCCATAAGCCAATCATCTTCTGCCCAGTGTAACCATACTGTGAGGAAACTCTATATGCTCGTAGCTGTTAGTTGCAACTGAAGGCTTTTCTAACATTTTCTCCTCTTCTATTAATTTTATTGTCAAAGGAGAACCCTGATGAGAAAAGAAAGGAAAAGAAAAAGCATAGAAAAAAAAATGAGAACCAAGAAAGAGAAAAGCATCCAGACATGGCCCATTCCTCTAGCTGCATTTGTCTCCTGCTGTGGTGAGCAGGCAGTCACTGTTGACTAGGTCTCTGTCACTAGGGTTTTGATCTGAGCTGGATGTGGGGAGCAAAGCAGCCATGGGGCAGGAGACCTCTCTCAGAAGGGGAGAAGAATTAGGCCTTTGCACCAGTGTGGGGGGGTGAGGTTCTTTGCCTCACCTCTGTTGGCCCCCAAATTTTCTCCTGATGGCCCCTCTGCGACTGTGCCTGTCTTAGGTTGTCCCTCCCTTGAGGAATCTTACCCGTCACTGGCTAACCAGCCATTCTCCGGGGCCAAACAGGGTGATGTGGAGTGTGCATGGCATTGTCCCCAAGAGGGCTCTCTGTCTCCTTGATAGATAATGCCCCAGTGGCCTCCACGCCAGCATTTACCCTAGGATCAGCAAACTCAGGTTTCTTCTCCATGGAGGGCCCAGCTCACAGCACTGGGCTGGTGGGGATGCGTTCAGGAAGGAAGGAGACAGGCCATAGACAGACAGTAATATAGTGACAAAGCTGAAAGAGACAGATGAAGAGGAGATCCCTCATACAGAACTGGCCCTTAATTGGTGTTACTCACATCTGGTCCATAGCCGCCATCCATACAGATGCAGAACAATCCGTTATTTCAACACTGTCTTTTTCTCAAAAGATACTTCCAGACAGTCTGTTTACCATAGAATCAATATATAGGTATAACTGACCATTACAGTCAGGACAATTAATCTAGTTTCATGGGTGGACTTTCCAGTCCACACTGCAAGACACATTAAAGGTGGACCTGGGAATGGGTCCATACAAGTCTTTTCATAATTTTTATTTACCTGACAAGCTCGTGGAGCTGCATGGCTATAAACTCTGTAGCTGGAAATTGACCTTCCTGGGCCAGGTTTATCAGTCATTATCATGATGACTGGTTTAAACTCTCCTTTGATATCAGATTAAATTTACTGAATCATGTTCAGTAACATTAAGACTCTCAATATTACAATTTAAGAAAAAACTTTTAAAGTATTTTGTAAAATCTAGTGTCTCTCTGGGATCCTATATTCCCCCTTTTCCTTATTTAATAAAATTGAGTAAAGGCTTGGCATAAGTCATAGTATTATTAGTTTAAGTTATAGATAATAGTACAAGTATTTAAATGACTAAGAATAGATTTACCTTTTACTGATTATTAAAATTTTTTAATATAGACTAGTCGATCCATCCTAACAATTTAGAAAGAATCCTCAATCTTTTTGAGAGATTATCCTTTAAATAGGTATCTCTTAATTGCCTTTAAAAAATATGATTAAGGTTATTTTTTGTGTAGGGAGCAGTGTATAAATCTTACTGTATTTTTTTATGGACAATAGATCTAGCCAGAGAACTTATATAATATCAATGAATTTTTTTAAAGTTTGTAACCTTTATTGTTTAAAATTAATATATAACTTTAATTTGGAGAAAATTAGTCTTAATAAAATGTTTTTTTTTAATTTTATAATTATCTAACAAACAAAATATGTAAAAATTAGTCTCAGTGTCTTAGAATTAATCAATTTTAGTCTCTAAGGACAATTGTTAAAATCGAGATTTAAGTTAGTAGTTCAATATACTTAATGTTTAATCAACAATGTGAATTTATTTACCAAAACTAATCTTTGTCTTAAACAGTAAGAATTATTAGGCAATAAGGATCTTACTTTAAGGAAATAAACTTACATTTTAATAGGTTGCTTATCATGTCAAAATATGGACAAAATCTTAGCTCACATTAGTATAGTTAAATTAGGAAATAACCTGAAATACCCTTAAATTAATTATAGTCAGTTTAGTATATGTAAATCTCTTTTTTAATCTTTCTAACTTTTTACATCATCTGTTTAGATAACAATATAAAAATCTTTTTTACTTAGGAAAATACTTTTATCATTGAAATATGAATATAAAGACCTTGTTTTACCCAAAGATGATTTCTTTCTTCTTTTTAGGATCCATGTGTGCTTTTTCTTTGTTTCTTTTAGAAAATTTTTTTTTGGTTATACTTTGGAACAATTTCTGAAAACCTTAGAATCCATAAACAAATTATTATACTTTGATAAGAAATGTCAATGAAAATATAGTTAAAATCCCTAGATATTTTGTAGACATAATTATAATTATTTATCATCTTATGAGTTTGAACAGTAACTTTGAGAATTAGAAACTACTTGAAGATAGAAATTTCACTTAAAAGCAAATTTATAGTAAACACATTTATCTCAACTATCTGTAACTGAAAAGGCAGAGTATCTGATAAATGTAAATATAAAACATAAATTATGGGTTTTCTGTTGAAGAAAAACAATGAGGCATGTGCTAATTATTTTATAGATCAACAAATATAGGTTATCTAAATATCAAAAATATATATTAAGAATAAGAACATAACTTATAATTGTATTAACTTTTTTATTTTATTTTATTTATTTATTTTTATTTATTTTTTGTTGGTTGTTCAAAACATTACAAAGCTCTTGACATATCATATTTCATGCATTAGATTCAAGTTGGTTATGAACTCCCAATTTTACCCCAAATACAGATTGCAGAATCACATCGGTTACACATCCACATTTTTACATAATGCCCTATTAGTAACTGTTGTATTCTGCTACCTTTCTTATCCTCAACTATCCCCCCTCCCCTCCCCTCCCATCTTCTCTCTCTACCCCATCTACTGTAATTCATTTCTCTCCTTGTTTATTTTTCCATTCCCCTCACAACCTCTTATATGTAATTTTGTATAACAATGAGGGTCTCCCTCCATTACCACGCAATTTCCCTTTTCTCTCCCTTTGCCTCCCACCTCATGTCTCTGTTTAATGTTAATCTTTTCTTCCTGCTCTTCCTCCCTGCTCTGTTCTTAGTTGCTGTCATTATATCAAAGAAGACATTTGGTATTTGTTTTTTAGGGATTGGCTATCTTCACTAAGCATAATCTGCTCTAGTGCCATCCATTTCCCTGCAAATTCCATGATTTTGTCATTTTTTAGTGCTGTGTAATGCTCCATGGTGTATAAATGCCACATTTTTTTTATCCATTCATCTATTGAAGGGCATCTGGGTTGGTTCCACAGTCTAGCAATTGTGAATTGTGCTGCTATGAACATCGATGTGGCAGTATCCCTGTAGTACGCTCTTTTAAGGTCTTCAGGGAATAGTCCAAGAAGGGCAATAGCTGGGTCAAATGGTGGTTCCATTCCCAGCTTTCCAAGAAATCTCCATACTGCTTTCCAAATTGGCTGCACCAATTTGCAGTCCCACCAGCAATGTACAAGTGTACCCTTTTCCCCACATCCTCGCCAGCACTTGTTGTTGTTTGACTTCATAATGGCTGCCAATCTTACTGGAGTGAGATGGTATCTTAGGGTGGTTTTGATTTGCATTTCTCTGACTGCTAGAGATGGTGAGCATTTTTTCATGTACTTATTGATTGATTGTATGTCCTCCTCTGAGAAGTGTCTGTTCAGGTCCTTGGCCCATTTGTTGATTGGGTTGTTTGTTCTCTTATTGTCTAATTTTTTGAGTTCTTTGTATACTCTGGATATTAGGGCTCTATCTGAAGTGTGAGGAGTAAAAATTTGTTCCCATGATGTAGGCTCCCTATTTACCTCTCTTATTGTTTCTCTTGCTGAGAAAAAACTTTTCAGTTTGAGTAAGTCCCATTTGTTGATTCTAGTTATTAACTCTTGTGCTATGGGTGTCCTATTGAGGAATTTGGAGCCCGACCCCACAATATGTAGATCGGAGCCAACTTTTTCTTCTATCAGACGCAGAGTCTCTGATTTGATATCTAGCTCCTTGATCCATTTTGAGTTAACTTTTGTGCATGGCGAGAGGAGGGGATTCAGTTTCATTTTGTTGCATATGGATTTCCAGTTTTCCCAGCACCATTTGTTGAAGATGCTATCCTTCCTCCATTGCATGCTTTTAGCCCCTTTATCAAATATAAGATAGTTGTAGTTTTGTGGATTAGTCTCTGTGTCCTCTATTCTGTACCATTGGTCCACCCGCCTGTTTTGGTACCAGTACCATGCTGTTTTTGTTACTACTGCTCTGTAATATAGTTTGAAATCTGGTATCGCTATACCTCCTGATTCACACTTCCTGCTTAGAATTGCTTTTGCTATTCTGGGTCTTTTATTTTTCCATATGAATTTCATGATTGCTTTCTCTATTTCTACAAGAAATGCCGTTGGGATTTTGATTGGCATTGCATTAAACCTATAGAGAACTTTTGGTAATATCGCCATTTTGATGATGTTAGTTCTGCCTATCCATGAACAGGGTATATTTTTCCATCTTCTAAGATCTTCTTCTACTTCTCTTTTTAGGGTTCTGTAGTTTTCATTGTATAGATCTTTCACCTCTTTTGTTAGGTTGATTCCCAAGTATTTTATTTTTTTGAGGATATTGTGAATGGAGTTTTTTTCCTCATTTCCGTTTCAGAAGTTTTGTCGCTGATATACAGAAATGCCTTTGATTTATGCATGTTGATTTTATATCCTGCCACTTTGCTGAATTCATTTATTAGTTCTAGTAGTTTTTTTGTAGACCCTTTTGGGTCTTCTAGGTATAGAATCATGTCACCTGCAAATAGTGATAATTTAAGTTCTTCTTTTCCTATTTTTATGCCTTTAATTTCTTTCGTCTGTCTAATTGCTCTGGCCAGTGTTTCAAGAACTATATTGAATAGAAGTGGTGATAGAGGGCATCCCTGTCTTGTTCCAGATTTTAGAGGGAATGCCTTCAATTTTTCTCCATTCAGAATGATGCTAGCCTGAGGCTTAGCATATATAGCTTTTACTATGTCGAGGTAAGTTCCTGTTATCCTTAGTTTTTCTAATGTTTTGAACATAAAGGGATTCTGTACTTTGTTGAATGCTTTTTCTGCGTCTATCGAGATGATCATATGGTTCTTATCTTTAAGTCTATTGATGTGGTGTATAACATTTATTGATTTCCGTGTATTGAACCATCCTTGCATCCCAGGTATGAATCCTACTTGATCATGATGCACAATTTTTTTGATATGTTTTTGTATCGGATTTGCCAGAATTTTATTGAGGATTTTTGCATCTAGGTTCATCAGAGATATTGGTCTGTAGTTTTCTTTCTTTGAGGTGTCTTTGTCTGGTTTCGGAATCAGGGTGATATTGGCCTCATAGAATGAATTTGGCAGAGCTCCATCTTTTTCTATTTCCTGAAATAACTTGAAAAGTATTGGTAATAATTCTTCTTTAAAGGTTTTGTAAAACTCTGCTGTATACCCATCTGGTCCTGGGCTTTTCTTGGTTGGTAGTCTTTTGATTGCTTCTTCTATTTCATCCATTGTTATAGGTCTGTTTAAGTTGTGAGTATCCTCCTTACTCAGTCTGGGCAAATCATATGACGTAAGAAATTTATCGATGTCTTCACTATCTTCTATTTTATTGGAATATAGTTTTTCAAAATAATTTCTAATTGTCTTCTGTATTTCTGTAGCATCTGTTGTGATATTGCCTTTTTCATCCCGTATGTTAGTAATTTGAATTCTCTCTCTTCTTCTCTTCGTTAGCATGGCTAAGGGTCTGTCGATCTTATTTATTTTTTCGAAGAACCAACTTTTAGTTTTGTTAATTTTTTCAATAGTTTCTTTTGTTTCAATTTCGTTGATTTCTGCTCTGATTTTAATTATTTCTTGCCTTCTGCTACATTTGCTGTTGTTTTGCTCTTCCTTTTCTAGGGCTTTGAGATGAAGTGTGAGCTCATTTATTTGTTGGTTTTTCCTTTTTTTGAGGAATGACCTCCAGGCGATGAATTTCCCTCTTAAAACTGCTTTCATTGTGTCCCATAGATTCCAATATGTTGTGTCTGTATTTTCATTTATCTCTAAGAATTTTTTGATTTCCTCCTTTATGTCTTCTGTAACCCATTGATCATTCAGTAACATATTGTTCATTTTCCATGTGATGTAGGATTTTTCCTTCCTTCTTTTATCATTGATTTCCAGTTTCATTCCATTATGATCAGATAAAATGCATGGTATTATCTCCACCCCTTTATATTTACTGAGGGTTGCCCTATGGCATAATACATGGTCTATTTTAGAGAAGGATCCATGTACTGCTGAGAAAAAAGTATATCCACTTGATGATGGTTGATATATTCTATATATGTCAGTTAAGTCAAGGTTATTGATTGTGATATTGAGTTCTATAGTTTCTTTATTCAACTTTTGTTTGGAGGATCTGTCCAATGGTGAGAGAGGTGTGTTGAAGTCACCCATGATTATTGTGTTGTGGTCTATTTGATTCTTGAACTTGAGGAGAATTTGTTTTATGAACGTCGCAGCACCATTATTTGGTGCATAAATATTGATAATTGTTATGTCTTGCTGGTGAATGGTTCCTTTTAACAGTATATAATGTCCTTCCTTATCCCTTTTGATTAACTTAGTCTTGAAGTCGATTTTATTCGATATGAGGATGGCCACCCCTGCTTGCTTATGAGGACCGTGTGTGTGGTATATTTTTTTCCAACCTTTCACCTTCAGCCTGTGTATGTCTTTTCCAATCAGATGTGTCTCCTGGAGGCAGCATATTGTTGGATTTGTTTTTTCAATCCATGTTACCAGCCTATGTCGCTTTATTGGCGAGTTTAAGCCATTAACGTTTAGAGTTACTATTGATATATGGTTTGTACTTCCAGCCATGTTTGATTATTTATCTTCTTCTTCTTCTTTTTTTTTTTTTTTTTAAAGAGAGAGTGGGAGAGAGAGAGAGAGAGAGAATTTTTTTTTTAATATTTATTTTTTAGTTCTCGGCAGACACAACATCTTTGTATGTGGTGCTGAGGATTGAACCCGGGCCGCACAGCATGCCAGGCGAGCGCGCTACCGCATGAGCCACATCCCCAGCCCCCCCTTTTTTTTTTAATTAGTTTGTTTCTCCATGATTAGCTTTCCCCCGCCCTCTGTCTTTACAGAGGCACTTCCCACTGATGGTTTTGGTTATTGTTTTTCATTTCTTCCTCGTGTAGTGTTTTGCTCAAGATGCTTTGCAATGCTGGTTTTCTGGCTGCAAATTCTTTTAGCTTTTGTTTATCATGAAAGATTTTTATTTCATTGTCGTACCTGAAGCTTAATTTTGCTGGATACAGAATTCTTGGTTGGCAACCATTGTCTTTCAGTGTTTGAAATACGTTGTTCCAGGATCTTCTCGCTTTCAGCGTCTGTGATGAAAAATCCGTTGTTAACCTTATTGGTTTACCCCTGAATGTAATCTGCCTCCTTTCTCTTGTAGCTTTTAATATTTTCTCTTTGTTCTGTATATTGGATATCTTCATAACAATGTGTCTTGGCGTTGGTCTACTGTGATTTTGTGTGCTCGGTGTCCTGTATGCATCTAAAATTTGTATATCCATTTCCTTTTTTATTTCTGGAAAGTTTTCTGTAATTATTTCATTCAGCAGGCTATTCATTCCCTTGGTTTGAATCTCTGTACCTTCCTCTATCCCGATGACTCGTAAGTTTGGTTTTTTTATATTATCCCATATCTCTTGGATGTTTTTCTCGAGATTTTTTTACCAGCCTTTCTGAGTTGGCTAGACTCTTTTCAAGATGATATATTTTGTCTTCATTATCTGACGTTCTGGCTTCTACTTGCTCCATTCTGTTAGTGATACTCTCAATTGAGTTTTTAATTTGGTTTATCGTTTCCTTCATTTCTAGAATTATTGTTTGATTTTTTTTTATAATCTCTATCTCTTGATAAAGATGCTTAACTTCTTCTTTTATCTGTTTATGTAATTCACTTTCAATGTGTTCTTTCACTGTTTGGATTTGCTGTCTCGTATCCTCTTTAAGGTTCCATTCCATCTGTCTAAGGTATTCCTTGAGATCTTTATATGACCATTTTTCTAATGACTCTAGATCCTCCTGAATATTTAGGCTGTCCTTCATTGTTTGTACTCCTTTTCTTCCTTGCTTTTTTATGCTGCTCATGTTACTTCTTGTTCTATTTGACTGCTGAGTTACTGTTTATTCTTATAAATTTATTTGATGCTTGGGAGGAAGTATAATAGAAGGGAAGGGAAGAAGTCACTAAAGAGAATGAGAGTAGGCAGGTATAATTCAAGGAAGGGGGAATAAGAAAATTGAAAAGAAATGAAAAGACAAAAGAAAAAAATAGAAAATAAAGAAAGAAAGAAAATTTTTTTTAAAAAAAATAATAAAGATAATAAAAAAATGAAAATTAAAATTTAAAGAAATAATACTAATAATAATAAAATAGAAAAATTTTTAAAAAACATTTAAAAAAGTTAAAGAACAACAACACCACCAAAAAAATGAAAATGAAAGAAAAAGAAAAAAAATAATAATAAATGCAGTCATAGAGTTCGATTAACTTCTCTTCCAGTAGGTGGAGCTGTGCCCACTGGGCCAAGCTTCTCCTCTCAATAGGTGGGAACCATTCACTGTGCAGCAGTTCTTAGTCCCAGACTGGGCGGGTCTCCAATCCTGAGTGCCTAGGGCCTTCTCTTGTGTTTCCTCAAGCCAGGCCCCGCTCACCTGTGACGCTTACCACAATACTGGTTACACGCCAGGTCTGCTGCTCCTGGGAGCCCTGTTTTCATGAAAGCCTGGGCACACTCTCCCTGTTTGCCTCCCTCAGACCCTAAGTTTGTAGAGCTTGGGGGTGAGAACCCCCAGCGAATTTGCTTGCCCTCCAGTAGCCACGCCCCTGGTAGCTGGTGCAAGAGGCCTCAGTTGTCAGCACTGGTGGGAGCGGTAGCCGGGAGTTCCGCGCCGCGAGTCCCGCGCCACTCCTGATTCCCTCGGTCTGGCTATGGAGCTCACAGGAGAGCTGGGAGGGGCTCTTAAGGTTTCCCCGCTGTGTGGAGAGAGATGGCTAGGAGATTACACACCTGTCGCGCTGGTTTCAATGAAGTTATCTCCTCCGCCCGTGACGTCAGCTCTCTGCCAAGGTGGTATCCCATTCGCCGTGGTGTTCACGGGGCTGTTCGCAGAGCTGGGGGTCGGGAGCTGTTCACCCGAGGGGGGGGGAGGGAGTGTCGTTTGCAGCGCCGAACCGCGGGGGGCGGTTTACAGAGCCGGCCGGCAGAGGCCCGGGCAGGCAGCGGCTGTTTGAACGTTCGCCACCAGGCTGGCAGCGGCCTTTAGGCGGCTGCCGGTGGGACTGGGCCCCTGCACCTCGTGGCTGAGACAAACTGATACTTCCAATAGACTTACTAATTCCCGGCACGTCTCCTTTCAGCGGAATTTTGCTAGAGGTTTCTCAGCAGGTAGCATGTAGGTGTATTAATGGGTCTCTCTGATCCCATTACTGTGGAGGTATTGAAAGTGCTGCTTCCTCACCGGCCGCCATGTTGGGTCCCCCCTGTATTAACTTTATGTAACCACGTGGTCTTAAAATATTTGGATCCCTTTTAATTTATTTTTAACTAGGAGTGCACTCTTCTATGTGACGTCATTTGATGTAACTGAAACAAGATCCTTGAGTATACATATTTATTTTTTTATAGTTAGGAATGAGAATAAGGATTTTTTGGTCATCACAGGAGCATTGCCGGCTTTGTTCCTGTGGCGAGCAAATGCATCCTCATAACCTCCAAAATTAAAAGTAAAATATAAAGAAGCATGTTTGATATCTCTCATCAATAGAACATTATTTAGTAACAAAACTATAGAGAAAAGTCAGGTTATTTAACTCAGAACTAACTTAAATTTAGGACTGCAACATAGAAACCTGTGTTAAATTTTGTCTGAAAAAGATATCTTTCGTTAGCATTTACAGGTAGGCATTCTTAAAAATACAGGCTCTGAACAGCTCCAGTAGAAATCTGAAACACAGTAGTACAGGTTAGTGGCTGGAAGGCGGGACTAGAAGTCCTGTCTGAGTGACTGTGGAAGAACCAATCGGAAGCCCGCGAAAGTGTGGGAGGTGGGACCAGGAAGCCTGCTCTTCTGGCCAGGCACCCCCATGGTTACCATGGTGATGCAAACAACATGGAGTCCGCTGCCCGTTGTCGGGGCAAAAGTTCCCCAAGTTTTCCTAGCCGATTGTATTTTGTTTGATTTTGTCTGCATTTTCCCCCGCCTGGCCAAGATCCTACTGCAGTAGCAGCTTGTTCTGTCTCTGCGACCTGCGGTTGCAGCTCGTGTACATCCTGCATTTTTTTCTGTGGCACGTGGGTGCTCCAAAGGTTTTTTTTAGCAGCAAACGCTAGCATTACCATCAGATCTTAAGTTAGTCTGTGTTTGGCATTTAGGTCAAGTAATTCAAGGGTTAAAAGCACTGCTGGCTGCAGGGGCTAGGACCCCATAGCGAGCAGCAAGCAGCAGCTATGGCTAAAGTCTCTTGTCCCCAGCGGCTGAGTTACAGCCATTCTGATTCATAGGACAATCATGTAGTAAAAAGGTCCATACATACTTTCTGAGTATTGACAAAAACAATAGAAAATTGAAACTTATTTCTCTCCAGGTAAACATCACATTTTTTCTCCCTTTTTCTCACTCTCCTAGCGCAAACTTCTAGAACATAAAGGCCAAAAAATCTTTCTTTTTTTTTTTAAGCTTTTTTTTTTTTATGTGATCCTGAGGATCGAACTCAGGTTCTGCCCATGCTAGGCAAGCACTCTATCGCTGAGCAACAATCCTAGCCCCCAAAAAATCTTTTATAAAGATTTATAAAAACAAGTATAAAAAAATCCACAAAAGCATGCTTTCCATGGAGAGGACTCAACTCAACAACATAGCCCATCAATCATCTTAATAACTATATTTATTTAGAGTCTCTACAATTATACCCAATATTAAAAATTTTAATGTCACAGATTTTCCTTTTGTCTAATTCACTTACTTTCTACAATTCTGCCCACAATACTCTGCAATCCTAAGCATGCTTAACTTCTGGAGAGAACTTTCAACTTCACTAACTTTCTTTAATATTTAAATTGGAGTCCCCTTAGGAGCCAGCATTTGTTGCTTTTGTCCCGGCGGCTTAAAGACCTTTCACCCCACGTTGGGCGTCAATTGCCGGGTTTCTGTTCTCGCGACTAAAAGGCTCAGGGGTCACTCTAGTTAAACTGGGCTAACTGGGCTGCACGAAATAACCACACAAGAGACACAAATACCTTTTTCTTTGGGGTTGCTGTGATGGCTCCTCTGACCTTAAGGGTCCACAGAAAGAGAGAGGGTCCGCAGAAAGAGAGAGAGAGAGAGCACGTGCTGACCCCTTTTATTGAGGAGAAGCTATTCAAATGAGGCAAGGGGTCAGGTTTCAGGGGGCTGAGTCTATCTTCATGATGTCCACTGTCAGCAGGTTGACTGACACCTGGGTAGGCCACACCCAAGGGCACAGTAAGAGGAGGGGACACACACAAGGCACTTCCATGGAAGATTGTATCCTAAACAGGGCAAGGGGTTATATTACAAAGGAACAGGTGAGCATAGCTTCACCCATGGGGCTGTAGCAAGACACACCCATTTCTGTGACTGAGCGCCTCAGCACCCAGCTGGGGAGTGTAACTCAGTCACCGGTAAGGTTGGCCTCCCACACCCTGCCTCACTCCCTTCTCAAGAATTCTCCCCTTCCTAGGGACCCAGGAAGCAGCTGGCCTCAGCTCTCCTCTCAACAAACAGGAAAAACAACAACAACAACAACAACAACAACAAAAAACAACATGAGGCATTGAGTTCAGGGATCCCACCTTCCCAAGGACAAGCCAGGAACTGAAAAAGAGACCTGTCTCTTAACTATGCCAAAAAAAGCGGGGGGGAGCCAAAGAATCAAACAGACCAAGAAGCATAAATAAACAGCAACAGGGCCATCGAAGCACTAGCTCCCTGTGCCCATATCAGCCTCTTGCTGTAAAACTCAGCCATCAGTGGCCAGAATGACAGCAGCCCCGAAGATGCCCACACCAGTTTCATCTGGTTCCAGCATTCTACACGTCACATGTTGTGCCAGTAGGCATTGTTGCCATCAATGAGCAGCATGACCGTGGGCAGCAGGACAGCCAAGATCTGAGCAGCCAGAGTCACATAGTAACCTGACAAGAAGGCCAGGGCCAGGATGCCATACAGTAGGAAGAAGAGCTGGATCATCAGCTCTTCTCCTGGGAGATGGTTCAGATATGCCAGTCCGTCTTCCTTGCTGTGCTGCAGTGAGTAGGCCTGGAGACATACCATCCTCTAAGACTCTCCAACAGGCTGGGATGCCCACCTGGGGAAGGCCACCCATGGGATGGCACCTGCAAATCAGCACTGCAAAATGGGCCACTAAGTCCTCTCTCAGAATGGGGACTCTTGAAAGTAGGATCTGTTTCCCTCTCTGACTACAGGGCCCCAGCAGGTTAAGCTGTATTTCCTCACCCCCCCCCCTTTTTTTTTGCAGTGCTGGGAATGGAATATGCTAGGCAAACAGTCTGCCACTGAGCTATACCCCTAGCCCTTTTAAATTTTTTGAGACAGTGCCTCCCTAAGTTGCTAAGGCTGGCCTCAAACTTGTGATTCTCCTGTCTTAGTCTCCTGAGAAACTGTGACTACAAGTGTGCAGCACTGTGCCTGGCCCCCTGGGGCTTCTGAAGGAAGGAAGTATATATCCACAGTCACACTGGGGGGTCCCACCTCCGAATATACTATGGAATCCCACATGGAGTCCTGCACAAGGGTTTTGATACCTGGCAACTAAGATGAGGCCAAGTACCTGGGGCCTATTCATGTACTCTTCCACACTGGCCTCCCCTAGCACCAAGGAGAATCATGACCGACTACCCAAGGTACTCCCCATCAGCTCTAGGTGGCAGAGTCCTAGCTCAATCCCATCAAACGTCTCCTCTGTCCACTTTCCCAGTCCTCTAGAGGCTGAACCCATAAGAGAAACCACCCCATCTTGTTCTCCTGTCTTTCAGGGTTGGAACTGAATGGTCAATCCAACTTCTCTACCTGGTGGGTTTAATGTTGGAAGAAGGGCTCTCAGCTAGTTCTAAGGTGCCTGGAGGGCTGGTGAGGCCCAGAAGCTGTCCAGGGAAACCACTGCCAGCCAGGCCATCAGCAAGCCCTTGTTCTGACTTTCTTCCTGGGTTCTGTCAGGCCTGAGCTCACATTTCATTCCCAGTCAGGCACCTCCAAACATTAGAAACCCAACCTACCACACAGATGAGGTAGATGCCCAGGAACACCTGGCCGGTAGACTGAAGAAAGCAGCTGCAGGGTTTCCGAAGGTATAGCTCCCCAGCACCCCTGGCTAGCACCAGAAAGCCACCGATAATGGCAACCTAAGGCCAGGACAAGGAGACTCCAGTCAGAAACTGCAACCACCACATTTTTCCTGGCTTCCCAGAGATAGAACTGCCCATCTCTACACATCTGATTCCAACTGATAATCCCTCTTATTTCTAAGTGTGGTTGACAGATACAGCAGAGATAGATATTTCTTTTTTACAGAAGTGGAAACTGAGGCCCAAAGGGGTTCAGAAAATTGTCCACAGTCCTACTGAAAGTAAGTGACAGAACTCAGACACCACACATTGCCCCTTTCCCCATCCGGTAGGTCTGGAGACTCAGCCGGTGTTCTTTCCTCTATACAGTGTATAGAACAGAGTCAGAAAAAGGAAGAGAGGGCGAGAGGGAGGGAAGAAGGGCTGAACTCACCCTCCTGTAACTGTACACATATCTGCCTCCCCTATTGGACTGACAGTCCCTTCTGCGAAATCAGTCCTTTTCCAACCTTACCTTTAAGCCTGTAGTGCTCGGCATAGGTTCTGACATTTACGGGTTTAAATGCTGCACTAAGATTAATTACATTTCATAAAATTAGATGGTTGGACCAGATACTCACCAAGGTCCTTGTTGATGTATTAATCTGGGATTACTAAACTAATAGTTTAGAGGATTCTTAGAATACGTGACCTGGGTTCTGATCCTACCAAAGAATGATGTAATATGATCTCAGTAAAAAGTCTTTCCCATCTCTGGACCTCAGTTTCCACACACTGAAGGGGAGGTTTGTGTGCTCGCTTAAGGATCTTCCATTTCTGCCCTTTTACACAAGTCTAAGGACTTTGTCCTCCCAGGATACACATCTGACGAACACACCACGCAAGCCTACTAAGTGCCCTGGGAGTTGGTCTGAAGCTCCCCCTTCTGGGGCCAATACGCTCACCTTCAGCCAGTTCCCTTCATCTGTGGATGTAGCCTCCGACGTAGGCGGTAGGCGGCGTAGGTGCTAATAGCCAGGTGGAGTGCTGCCTCTAGCGCGAACCAGCGCTGCTTCACTCAGAAGGACATGAAGCTAGCATACAGCACGGCTGCCCCCATGTCGAAGTAGGGGTAGGGCACTGGGATGTCGGGCTTCCTGCGAGCCGAGAAGCAATGAGGGCAGAATAAAACCGGGAAGAGCCTTGAGACCCCTTGAGTTCCCCCCAAGCTCCACTGCTCCCTCAATTGAAGACCCCTCTCATGGCTAGAACCACAGCATCAGATCTGGCCAGATGCCCAGACCATAGCACCCCTCCCAAGTTCAAGGCACCAATTCCTCCCAGTCCAAGAGTTCCAACTTCTGGGCCCCAACTTCTTTCCCACATCACTGCAACCCACTTCTCAGGCCCTTTCGGTGTTCTGCATGAGCTGACTAAAGCAGCCACAAAATGGGCAGCATGTCAGCAGCACCGAACCCAACTGCATGATCAGCTGCAGCATCCATCATCTCGAACCTATCTTCGATGCCATCTTAGGAAAGGGCAGTCCGCGGCAGCCTCGATTCTTAGATTTTTTTTAATTTTTTTTTTTTTTTTTTGGTACTAGGGATTGAACTCAGGGGCACTGGACCACTGAGCCACATCCCCAGCCCCATTTTGTATTTTACAGAGAGACACGATCTCACTGAGTTACTTAGTGTCTTGCTGCTGCTGAGGCTGGCTTTGAACTTTTGATCCTCCTGCCTTAGCCTCCAGAGCAACTGGGATTACAGGCATGCACCACCACACACAGCGATTCTTAGATTTTTAGTTATCCCAGATTTCTTGAATATTCTGGTCATGATCTCTTAACATTTTTTTCTTTATTGTCAACTTTATTTTCAAGATTATATACTTGTCTTCAAGGTCTGAGAATATGTCTTCCAAATGGTCTAATCAATTGGTGATGCTTTCAACTGAATTTTTAATTTGATTCATTGAGTTTTTTATTTCCAAGACTTGTTTAGTTCTTTTTCAGAATCTTTTATTCAAATGTTCTTTCACTTCCTATTTTTCTGTTAATTTATCCCTTAGATCTTCTTTTAGTTCCCTGAACAGTTTAATTATCAACCTACTAAGTTATTTGTTTAGTATTTCCTCTACGATAGTGTACACGGGGTCAGTTGTGAGTTATTTGTGATGGTTTATTCCCTTGACTTTTCATATTGTTAGTATTTCTACCCAGATTCTGGAATAATTCTCTCTTCTACTTTTACATCCAGAAATTTTTAGTGAGCTGCTTTCTCTTTACTATGTGCCCTGAGTTGGCACATATCTTGGTGTCAATATTTTCACTTAATTTGAACTTGCTACTATGTCCAGTCTCTAACACTACATTGAGAGGAGATACTAATCCTGTAATTACAAAAAACAAAACTGGGGCTGGGGATGTGGCTCAAGGGGTAGTCCGCTCGCCTGGCATGCTCAAGGCGCTGGGTTTGATCCTCAGCACCACATTAAAAAAAATAAAATAAAATAAAAGATGTTGTGTCCACCGAAAACTAAAAAATAAATATTAAAAAATTCTCTCTGGGGCTGGGATTGTGGCTCAGCGGTAGAGCGCTCGCCTAGTACGGGCAGGATCCGAGTTCGATCCTCAGCACCACATAAAAACAAAGACATTGTGTTGTGTCCATCTACACCTAAAAAAAAATAAATATTAAAAAAAAAATTAAATTTAAAAAAAAATTCTCTCTCTCTCTCTCAAAAAAAAAAAAAAACCCCAATAAATTAAAAGAAAAAAAAACAAAGAAATAAAAAAGGTCACTACCTCTTAGAAAAACAGATTAGTAAAGGGTTAATAAAAGAAAAAGTAAAACATAGGAGAAAAAACTAGAAATATATGTGTGTACACACACACACACACACACATATATATATGTATATATACACACATTAATCAACAAATATATTCAGCACAACAAATAAAAAATTGACAATACTAAAGAAGAAAAGAAGAAATTCTTAATTAAAAAATACTTAAATTTTCCAACTGAGGTAACTGAAGTTAAGTATTTGCACCCTACTCTAGACTTCCCTTCTATCATTTGCTTCTTGGGCTATGAGCCTCTTAGAAGGGGCCGAGGCTGGGTGATATTAAACCCTGTCTCCTTTTGTGATTATTTTCCTATTCTGCCTGCTGGAATAGATCGCAAGTATATAGATGGTTGAAATGGATCTCAGCTCCTCTGTTTGCCAGTCTAGGAGTATGGAACTCAAAGTACCGTCTATTGCGATTTTGTCTAGATGTCTTAGATCATTGCTTTTCTTGGTTGGAAGTGGTGCAGAGGTCTATTTCAGAATTTCTGGCTTCTGGGGATGAGTTCAAAGCTGAACTTTGGACCTTGTTTGGGGTATTTACTCAGAAATGCTTAAATCCTTATACCTCTAGGGTGGTGTAGATGTTGATTGGGGATTGCCATCTGGGTTTCTAGTGTCTCCCCAGAGTTCTACTTTTAGGATGGGGTGACAGACCACTCTTGGGAGGATGGTGCATAGCAGGTGTCCTGTAGCATGCCCACCATCCAAATGTGAGTTTTTGTCTCCATCTTCCCAATTTCTTTCAGCTGGTCCTTCAGTCAAAGAGCTCAGAAGGAAATTGGTTGCACCCCCTTATCCCCAGTCAAGTGACACCTGTCTGGAAAATTTTCCCCATCTTCTTCTACTGGTTATTTCAAACTCCAAGTAAAAACAGATTGTACTTTCTGAATCTCTGTCTTGAATCACCCCTGGATCCACACTTCTCTTTAACTGTTTTGGGAAAGTGACTTCCAGATGTGCCTGAGTTCACAGGGTAAACACTGGCTGAGACAGAGTAGAAGTAATTGTTAAGGACCCTCTGGTTCCCATAGGAAAAAGATTCAGCATAAACTCCCTGAGCTGGATTTCCACCTCTGTTCTTCATGTGGAAATTGAGAAAAGGGGATAGGGAGCTCACTGCCATCTCTTTCCTACCGCACTAATTCCATTCATGAGGGTGCCACTCTCATGACCAAATGACCTCTAAAGGCCCCATTTCCCAATATCCTATTGAGGATTAGGATTTCAAGATATGAATTTCGTGAGGACCCAAACATTCCGGAAACAATGACGGGTGTGTACTAATGATTTATTTTGGTTTTAATTTGCATTTATCTAATGACTAATGTTCATATATTCTTGTTTGCTATTTGTGTATCCTGTTTGGTGATGGTGATTGTGGGTTCATGTCTTTTATCCTTTTTTAGTTTTTCTTTCTACTGTTGAATTTTTACAATCCTTTGTTTTCTAGGTACTAGTCTTTGCCTAGTGATTTGAAAATATTTTCTCTGTGTTTTGGAAATACTTTTGGTTTATAGCTTGTCCTCTCATCTTCTAACATAGTTCCCTCCTATCTTTACTGATATAACATGCACATAATTAATGTATAATTTGATGAGTTAAAACTCAAGAGTTTCCAGGTGTGATGGCACATGCCTGTAATCCCAGTAGCTCCAGAAGCTGAAGCAGAAGGATCCCAAGTTCAAAGCCAGCCTCAGCAACTTAGTGAGGCTCTAAGGAACGTAGTGAGACCCTGTCTCAAAATAAAAAGTAAAAAGAGCTGGGGAAGTGGCTCAGTGGTTAAGTGCCTCTGAGTTCAATTCCTCATACCAGAAAAATAAAAAAAAAAAGAAGTGCTGCTAATAAATATAGGTTGGGTTTCTTTACAGGGCAGTGAAAATGTTTTGGAACCAGATAGCACTGATGTTCGTAGAATTTTGTGAATATTCTAAAACCACAGACTTCTTATAGTACTTAAAAGGATGAATTTGGATTTAAATGATGATGTGATAGTCACATGTTACAAATACAAATTGAATTGAAATACTTGTTTATTTCATTGCTTTTTGTATCGAAAAACAAATTTCTTTCAATATGTTTATTTATTGGCACTGGAGATTGAACCCAGGGACACTTAACCACTGAGCCACATCCCCAGCCCATTTTTAATTTCTTATTGAGACAGGATCTCACCAAATTGCTTAGGGCTTCACTAAGTTGCTGAGGCCAGCTTTCAACTTGCAATCCTCCTGCCTCAGCCTCCTGAATCGCTGGGATTAAAGGTGTGCACCACCATGCCTATTTTTGGAGACAGGATCTCACCAAATTTTCCAGGGTGGACTGGAATTTACAATCCTCTTGCCTCAGACTCCCAAATTGCTGGGATTAAGAGTCTGCACCATCACACCCACCTCAATGCGTTTATTTTTAGTTAAAACTTTAGTGAATTTTTTTTATATTTATTTTTTAGGTGTAGATGGACACAACACAATGCCTTTATTTTTATGTGGTGCTGAGGATCGAACCCGGGTCCCGCTCATGCTAGGCGAGCGCTCTACCACTGAGCCACAATCCCAGCCCTAGTGAAATATTTTTACAGGATCACTTTATAATGTAATCTACATATCATAAAATGACTTCCCAGGGGAAAAGAAAGTTTTAAATTTATCTTAAATAAAGATACTTTAAAAAGTTTTAAAAAGATTTTTTTTAAATAAAGAAAGTTTTAAATTTATTTTAATTAAAGGATTATATCTCAGAAGGCACACTGGAAGAAGAGCTGGCAATATTTTAGTTACTCACTTTGAGGATCTCTGTAAGCCAAGATATCAGTGGGTGTTTGACTTTTGTTGTATAATCATTATAAAAATGTTATTTATATTTTGATCTATTTCTTCCAACATGGACTTTATGTTCTGGATGTCATATCACTTATTGCTTTTAAGTTTGTTCTCAGAATTATATGAACAAGCATATGATCACTTCTTTTATTTTAATAAAAATAGTTTTGTATAATATAAAATATATTTAATTAGGCAGTATGTAGATTACATTATATAGTTAATATTGTTAGCACATCTGTTTAAGTAATTACCTTTTATTGCATATAATTTTATCAATTTATGGTTTCACCATACTTACCCTTTCCCCTGTTGATAAGTTTGTTTCTCTTTTATTATTAATTTTGTTAAATGGCGGTGTTGATCTTGTTAGTCACATTGCTCTACCTGTATTTTATGATAGTATTTTTTATAAAACATTGTTAAATTCATAGTCATTCTGCTAATTAATTAATTAGTATATTATGTGAGTGTCCTGTAACTGTTTATGAATACTATTGATCAGAATATAAAATTAGAGAAACTTGAAAATGATGTAAGACTAACCTGTTACTTTGGATCTTTTCTATATCAAAGACGGCCTTCAGCTTCTGTAAAGGCTTAGAAAGCCACTGATTCCATCACTGGACAGTGTTTTTAGTAAGTTATTTCTTCTAATGAGAAACTTACTTTCTAGTCCATCTCTGATACTGTCTCTTTGTTCTAGCTTCCTCTAGTGACACATTGAAGAACTTCCTCACCCCACCTGTCATCCATCTGCTGTCTGGAGCATTTGCTGTACACAGAGCCCTGAGCTAGGTGCTGGGAATACAGCATTGAAGAGAAGAGCCATGATTTCTGCTCTCCTACACTTCGAGCTGTCAATCTAAGGTCACTTCCTCAAACAAACCTTCCCCACTGTCACCTTCCCCACCTTATCCCACACTCCAAGTTTCTATACCTTGAAACTTAGACAGACATGAAATAACTGGTTACACCAATAAGCATTTGATTACCACTGCCATTTCTGTTAAGAAAGAAGGTATAGAAACTTGGAGTGTGGAATAAGGTGGGGAAGGTGACAGTGGGGAAGGTTTGTTTGAGGAAGTGACCTTGGATTGACAGCTCGAAGTGTAGGGAGGATCTGCCTGTGAAGGCCTCTGGGATGAGTGAGGAGGTGAGAGCAGTCCATACAGAGGAAGAGCATTAGGCAGTGGTTCAAGGAAGTAAAAAGAGTATTGTGTGTATTTTTATTGTTGTATTTGTTATGTATGAGCTAGTTAGTTGGACATGTGAGTAGTTTGATCATAATTTTCATTTTATTTATTTATTTAACTTGAAGCTCTTCATTTTGAAATAATTACATCCTTTAAAAATTATAAGATAGTACAATATTTTTACAACTTCGTATACACTCTTCATTCAAATTCCCTATTATTATTCCAGTTCAATACTATAAATATCAAAATCAGGCCTATTGCATCTTTGGTAAGACCTTCGAGTTAAAAACAGATGTTTCACTATTTTTTCCTGTACCATGCTGGGGATTGAATTTAGGGTCTCACTCATCTTAGGCATCATTGACTTACATCCTCAGTCCTATTTTGTTTTCATTTTGAGTTAGGGTTTCTCTAAATTGCCCAGGCTGGTCTTGAACTTGTAATCCTCCTGCTTCAGCCTCCTGAATACCTGGGATTACAAGTGTGCACCATTTTGCTGACTTAATTTTTCATTTTTTAAGGGTCTTTAAAAATAGGATAGAAGAACATACTATAGAAACCTCATGTGGTCAATAAATCTTAAATATTTACTGGTATGCACTTTATACAAAAAAGTTTGTACATCAGTGATCTAACCCATACACTTTATTGAAATTTCCCCATTTGTTCCACTTATGTGCTTTCTGAATATTTGTTAAATGATTAAACTTACATACCATTATTTTTAATTACTTGATTAAATACGGTGCATTCAGATCTGTCTCTGTGTTTCTTGTTGTTCAGAATCAGATCCATATGTCATGTTGCAATTAGTTATTATGTTTCTTCAGTCTTCTATAATCTTCTGTGATCTGTAAGGCTGAAGAATCCTCAGCCTTTTTTGATTGTTCATTTCGTGACCTTGATCCTTTAAAAGAGAACTGACCAGTTATTTTATATGATGCCCCTCAATTTGGCCTTGTCTGATATTAAACTCAGGGAATATACAATTTGGTAACTTATTTTTTGAGAAAGTCAAACATTATGCAGATTGTTGTCAAATGATTATAGAATTATAATCTCTCAATTTTCAGTCTGAGAACAACAGAAATTGTAGACTATTCTTCTATTCAAAGTGTTAGAGTAACTTTAAAAAAAATTATGAATGATGTTAGTGATTCTCTGTCTCTGACACTAGTAGCCAGCAGGGGAATTCCCTGATGTTGTTTATATTGTTTTTTGTTCAAAAACTAATGAGTGTATTAGAACTGTTAGCATAAATGTAGTTTTGTCTTAGTCTTGCCACTTGCTTTCAAAAAATATTATGCATAAAATTTAAATTTAGGAGCTATTTCCTTTATTACAAATTTGCAAAATTTTATTTTCACTAAAATGAATCTATCAGTAAAGTGGTTTTACTGTTTTATAAACTTCATCTAGTAATATGTCATTTGAATAATAAAGAATTATTGCTAATAATTTTTAGCAGTTTGTGAAGCTGTGCATTATAGTGATATACGTTTTATGCCGAGCTTATTAAAATGTGACCAAAGTTGTGATGCTTTTTAAAGTATTTTATTTAGGAGCTACAGTCAGCCTGTTGAATTTATGTATTTAACTTTATATTCACTTTAAATAGGATCACGGATTCACAGATGAGCTTATGTGAAAAGTTTTCCATTTTTATACACAGTTATTTCGATAGCTCTTCACCTTGAAGAGAGTGTAAAAGTGATATTTTATTGCTAATCTTATTCAATCATTGCATCCCTTTAAAATAAAATAACTCAAGTGTCATGTTTATATACTTGGAGACTTTCTATTAATGAGAAGTATATAATTGAATTTAAAAATTGTGATCCATATGGTGGGCACACAATGAATATTTGTTAAATAATTAAACTCAGACATTACTTTTAAGTACTCGATTAAATACCATACATTCAGATCTGTCCCAGCATTTGATTCTTCTTGTTCAATGTAGCCATCCTTAATAAAGACAGTGTATGAATAATGGCATTCTGTTTTATGACATAAGTAAAATATTTCTGCCTAGAGTAAAACTTTAAAAAATCTAAACTTACCATATTTTTAATACTAAATGCAACTGACTCATACATTCTTAGAGTGATAGAAATCACACCAAGATCTCTAGGCATTAGAAAAGAAAGTAGCTAGAGATCAAAGCTGTGTTTCAGAGTTTTTCAGGTTATGCCGTAAGGTAGAACTCGATGGAAGTGCCTAGGAAATTCATACTTCTACCAGGTGTCTATATATATGGAAATACTGGATAAATCATCAATGTTGGGCTGGGGTTGTGGCTCAGCGGTAGAGCGCTCCCTTAGCACGTGCGAGGCCCTGGGTTTGTTTGATCCTCAGCACCACATAAAAATAAATAAATTAAATATTAAAAAAAAGAAACAAAACACTTAAAAAAATCATCACTGTTTCATAAAAGAGAGAACGTTTTGTTTTTTCTAGACTTACTATCCTTCAAGGTTAATCAGATCTGACAGGATTTTGGCAATATTTGCCTAAGAAGACAGGAAAATGGTATAGAACATTGGTGGATTGGGCCTTATATTGATGTCCCATGGACAACCTCCTTAGCTTTGGCAACTACTGATCTGTTTTTGTGCTCTGTAGTTTTGTCCTTTCCAGAATGTTTTCTAGTAGAATCATGCAATATGCAACCCTTTTTTATACTTCTTGTAGTATTTCAGAATGTTATATAAATGGAATCATGGCAGATGTAGCTTCATCTACTCACTGTGGGTACCCTTGGATTCATCCCTACAGTTGAGTGTATCACTGGTCATTCCTTTCTTTTGTGGTTTACTATGTCAATGTGTGAACGCATTGCAGTTTATTTATCCAGTCACTGTTGTTGGACTTTGTGTTGTTTCTAGTTTTTGCCAATTAAGAGTAAAACAGTTATAAACATTTGCATGCATGTTTTTGTGGAGACATATGTCTTCATTTCTTTTGGGGAAATACCTCCTAATGAGATTGCTGGTTCATATTAATGTGTATTTTATTTTTAAGAGACCGCCAAACTGCTTTCCAAAGCAGCTGTGCTATTTTGCATTCTTATCAGAAAAGGAATGAATGACTGTTGCTCCACATTCTTGTCAGTTTTTTTTTATATACATTTATTTTTTGGTTGTAACTAGACACAATATCTTTATTTATTTATTCATCTTTATGTGGTGCTGAGGATCGAACCAAGTGCCTTACACATGGTAGGCAAGTGCTTTGCCACTGAGCCACAACTCCAGCCCCCCTAGTGTCAGTTTTGTTCCCTCCTATATTATCTATTTAAATATGTATGTGTAGTGGTATCTCATTGTAGTTTTAATGTGATTTCTTTGATAACTAATGATGTTGGTTTCATGTGCTTACTTGTCATTTGTATAATTTTGGGTGGAATATCTGTTCAAATTATAGACTCGCTTATTTGTTTATTTTTTTTGTACTGGGGTCTGAATTCAGGGGCACTTATCCATTGAGCCACATCCTCGGCCCTTTTTCATATTTTATTAGAAATGGGCTCTCACTGAATTGCTTAGGGCCTCGATAACTTGCTGAGGCTGACTTTGAACTCATGATCCTCCTGCCTCAGCCTCCCTTGCTACTGGGATTACAGGCATGCACCATCACACCTGGCTTAATTTGTTTGTTTTGTAAACTATATGGTAGAGAGAGTTCTTTGTAAATTCTGGATATTAGTTCTTAGAGACATGTGTTTGTGACAGGATTCTTTTTTTTTTTTTCTAAATATATCCAGAGATGTGTTTCAATGTCAATGAGGCCCAATTAAACATTTTTTTCCTATTTTGATTTGTGCTATCTGTGTTCTGTTTAAGAATTCTTTGATCCACAGTCACTAAGATTTCTTCCTTTGTGTTCTAGAAATTTTATGTTTCACATTTAATTATGTAACTCTTGCATTTTGAGATAATATTTTGCAAAATACAAAATATTTAGGAGCTACAGTCAGCCTGTTGAATTTAGTTACTTTTGTATACAGTTAGATATTAGTTGGAATTTCTTTTGTTGCATATGGATATTCAATTGTGAGAGCACCCTTGGTTTAAAAGACTTGCTCTATGGAATTACATTGGCTCTTTTTTTAAAATATTTTTTTTAGTTGTAGTTGGGACACAATATCTTTATTTTATTTATTTATCCTTATATGGTGCTAAGGATCAAACCCAGTGTCCCACACGTGCTAGGCAGGGGCTCTACCGCTGAGCCACAAAACCCAGCCCCTCCCTTGGCTCTTATTTAAAAGTTATTGACTATAAATGTGCAGAGGTCCTTTATTATGCTGCATTGATCTGTATGTTTACCCTTTCACCAGTCCCACACTTAATTTAGAGCCTTATTAGCAGTCTTGAAATTAGTCAGTATGAGCCCTCAAACTTTACTATTCTTTTCCAAAGTTGTTTTAACTATTATAGTTTCTTTGCCTTTCCATGTATATTTTAGAGTCAACTTTTGGATTTGTAAGACAAAACAAATACAGGATTTAAATTGGATTGGCACTGAATCTGTATATCAATTTAGGGAGATTTGACTTTCTGTTGTATATTTTGAAGCTCTGTGTTTATGTTTTTAGTATTTAAGATTGTTTATTTTCTGGTCAACAAACCCTCTTCTTGTTAGGTAATATTCCTACTTATCCTTGGGAACAGTTCTTATTCTGAAATCTACTTTGATACAATTATAATGACTGCAGTTTTCTTTTGAAGTATATCTCCTTTATACTTTTATTTTTAAGCAATTTATATCTTTGTGTTTAAAGAGGATTTCTTGTAGATAGCATACTGCTTTTTAATACATTTAACATGGCTTTCTTTGAATGTCCTGCATGACCTGGCCTTCTCCCCCAACCTCTAGGATCTTATTTCACACTCCCTCCTCTGCACTAATCTACCCTAATAATAGCCTTAATTCAGCTTGTAGAACTTGAAAAATTCTTTCTTGCAAAAGAGTCTTGTTCTTGCTGGTGTTTCTGCCATGACATTCTCATACCCCAGAGCATCCTATCATTGAACGCCTTCTGGGCTCTCATGCTGTAAGCTTCTAATAAACCTCCTTCTTATCCTTCAAATCCGCACTTAGCCACAATATGACCTGTTCACAGGTGCCTTTCCTGACCACCCTCTCTAGAGTAGGTCCAACCTATTCTTTGTAATAGAATCTTTCCTCCTAACCATAACCACAGTCTGGTATTGTTTATCTGCTTTTATGTCTGCATGTTTACTATATATCTACCTTTCTAGAATGACAAGGTTTTACAGATAAAAGGAACTTACCCATCTTGTTTTCCTTGAATGGTAATATTCAGTAGTACAATGTATGGTATATAGTATGTATTTATTAGTGTATAAATCAATAATTTTCAAAAGTTGTTTCTTACTAGGAGTTACAGAACCTCACAAACTTATATGTATTGACCATTAGGCAAAAATGTATTTATATTTGCTAAATTATCCTGTAGCCATTTGGAATCACTTACATGACCCAAATAATACATATTAGTATTATTACATAACTAATAAAGGATCTTCGTAAGACATTTTATAAAGCTTATCTTCATTTTTCTAAAAGCAATCAAAATTCTCAATACACAGATAACCCCAGCAGACCCTACACTGAAAATAGATTAGTGGTGTGCTTTTCTGACAAATTTAGAATTAGTACAGCTGAAAGTCTAACTCAAAACTTTATAAACACTTACAAATGCCTTTTTAGTTCCTTTTCATGTTTGCATATGCAATGAGATGTGGTATACTATGTTTAGATGTGACATTTGACAAGTAATGTGAAGCTCTATAAAATGGTAATAAATCAGTAATGAGAACTCAGAATCTGTTTATCTTCAGTTAATCATTAGGATCAACAAACTTTGATGGTAGGAAGAATAAGTCTATTTGGAAAGTAATTAATACTTTTATTTTCAAAGAAAATTTGTGAAGAATGTATGCTTAAAATAACATTTTAAAGAGTAATTTATGAGAATAAGGAATTTCCAGGTGAATAAGGAATTTTTCCATAAGATAAAGTAATATCTTCCTCCTCCTGCAAACCCAGCTAAATTTTGGTGGATGTAGCACAGTGGTAAAACACCCTTGGGTTCAATTCAACTAGAATTACTTTTCATGTGTAGAACTTTTTTTTTAAGTTATATATGGACACAATATCATTTTATTTATTTGTTTTTTATGTGGTGCTGAGAATTGAACCCAGTGCTTCACATGTGCTATGTGAATCTTCTATCACTAAGCCACAACTCCAGCCCTCACATGTAGCACTTTTGAAGGCAGAAAAGGCCAATCTCTGGGTGCCAAAGGGAAATGAGAGATAGGAAGTTAAAGTCTGGGGATCCATGAGATAGGAACTGGATGAACTATTGACCAGGGCTGAGAATTGAGATCATGGCAGCACACATAAATCCTGAAAAAAGACAGGTTTCTGGAGTACTTTCACTTCAGCAATCAGGTCATATGCAGGAAAAAGAATTGCTAGATAAAAATTATGATGGGGTGACCAGCACCCTGACAGAGTAGTTCCTGCTCAGGAGGTATGAGCTGCCTGGGAAAAAGTCTGAAATTAAATCCGTAAGAAATAAGACAAAGCCAAATATTAGATTTAAAAGCGGAATACCTGATGGGTCTTCCAGTCCTGGTAGGAACTGGAACTGAACAATTGAAAAAGACCCAATTCTTTATTTAAGGGGGAGCACATCAAAGGCAGGGATAAGGTTTCAGTGGAAGGAGTCTTGTTTGGGGTGCTTGCTTCTTGGTGTGGTGGTGGTCTTGTGCTAAACAGCTTGATTGGCATTTGGCAGGCTACACCCATCTCTGGGAGGCTGTGCTTGAACTTGAGTGGGAGCTAGAACAGGGTGTCAAGGTGAAATGGGCATTCTCACATCAGGGGTTCTGCCTGGGAGTTCCCCAAACTGGGCTTCCCTGCCTATGGCTGGCTCAGTTCACACCCGGCTCATAGATGGCTTCTGGGGGGGGGAAAAATAATCCAATTTTTGTTATAAAATAAAACAAATGATCTGCCCATTAGTTATCTATTTAGATTTGATCAAAGGTCAATGTGTTAGTACTCATCTTTTACTACTGGAGGCCTGACTCTGGGAGTCCCAACAAATGGAGTCCAGCCATCACTCCAAAAACCAAGCAGAGAAGGTAATGGTGAAAAACAGAGAAGGAAACTTTAATCAATAGATTCATTTTGGGGAAGGGAAAGTGAGATCTAGCATCTCAGCCCTGTCTTCAAACTGTTGACATGAGCCTAGGTTTAAGTAGAGGAAGAACTGGGACAGGAGGCAAGAGATGTGCATAAATAATTAAGCAGTCTTGGTCAAATGATGGTCTTGTTTGCCTATTACTTCAGTTCTGGTTCTTCAAGATAACTCCAGAAAAATCTTTATCCCTTGAGGGGTGATCTCCACTTGTTGCTCAGGATGTTTTATCTATCAGACCTGTGATCCTAGATGGGGATCAGTTGCCATGAGATGATTGCTCCTATTTAGGGGTGCTGTCATCACGGGGTGCTGTGCCTGCCTTCTGCTGTTCCTGGAAGGAGTCAGACAATGACTGAAGACTTCTAGGAGAAAGCAGTCAGTATGAACCTAGGATCAATGGAAATAGATGTTACTTTAAGCCATCCACGAAAGAGACCCACAAAGTACCCAGTGTTAAGCCCAAATCTCTTCTTGTGCTTTTTTGCTGTGCAAGTTCCACCCCTATGAAAGAGAAATTGATCCTTGGATTTTATGCAGTAGGCATTACTACAGTACATGGCTAATATTCCCCAAAACTAGCTCATTAAAGATGAAATAGACCAGCTCTCTTCAGTGAAGAGGACAAATAGTCTATTTAAAGCATTTGTTCCAATAAAATAAGTAGAGGGAAACTTGGATGCTAAAATTACATGAGTAGAAATCTTCCTGGCACTTAGTGTTTCTACATTATTGAAAAATGATGTTCCAGAAAGATTACTTTTTTTCTCTTATTTTTACTGCCATCGTCAACCTATTTTGGGACATTTTTATATATTGAATCTGGGTTCTTTTTTGACCTGTTATAGGTTTTTTTCTCCTCCAGTTCAACTGCATCCTTTTTTTTAAAAAAAAAAAAGAGAATTAAAAAATATTAAATTCTGCATGTAATATATCTGCTGTCATCTTAGTTGGACCAGCTTCCCATTTATTTGTCTTAAAATTATCCAGTTATATCTTAATTCCATCCAAAGAAGATACAGTCTGAAGATAGAGGTGTACTCTCTTCAATGCAATTTACTGTACAGTTAGAAAGCCAAGTGTTAAATGGAGAAGATGTTGTTTTTATTAAACATTTTGAGATTTAGATAAACTACATTTTAACTGACTGTCTAAAGTGATTATCTTTTTCCCCCAAGGTTAGTCTTAAAATCTTTTTTTTGAGTTTGAATGAAGGCTTTACATAAGAAATTATTAAAAGCAAGGGGGTAGGTAATAAATGTACATAACATTAAATAATGTAATGTAGGTGTAGATTCCCAGATGCGTTTGGATGTACAGATGGACTATGGAGTACTTTTTTCTGATGATGATTGGTGTAGAAATGTGTGAATTTGGTTGGCTTTTTACATCTTGCCTACCATTGCATGAAACATTGGGGTTTCTTCAAAATGTGTGTGTCATACTTCTTTTGGGAGGGGGGTTGTTTTCTTCTGTTTCTTTTCTGAGACTCCTACAGGAACTAAATTTGTAATTTAGAAACATTTAATTTTGTTAATCCTGTCTGGGACACTTAAGTAACATCTAAAGCATTACTGCTTTAGAATGTTCAAATAAAATTTCCTGACCCAAAAAAAAAGACTTCTAGGCACTGCTTCAGGGATCTGATGCTGTAAAGGCTGATAGTAGAATGCCCCTGCACATCTTTTATCAGTCTTAAAAGGGGATGAGACAAGTTGGATAAAATTAGGGCTAACAAACCTTACATTGCTAATTTTCAGATAAATATACCTTAAATTGTTAACATGGCTCCATGAAGAGCTGAGCATGTCAGAGTTTAAAATAATAAATTAGACAGACATAAAATAAAGACAGGGATGCCAGGCTTTATTCTGCTTTTGATTACCCAGGAGCTATTGGCAGACCTAAAAAAAAAGAATCTCTGCTTTTAGGAAAAGCAGCCTCTCTAAATCCATGTTCCGCTTTTGGTCTCTACCCTCTGTCACCCACTCTTTCCCTTTGAGTTTTCATTTTATTGTACTTCAAAGTTGTAATGTACAAAAATGGGCAGTCTCTTGATCATTAACTTTGTTCAGGTTTCTTGAGTATAATTGATAAAAATTGTACATATTCAAGGTGTACAATGTGATGTTTTGATATACACACACATCGAGAAATACTTCTCCCAAGCAAGATGTTAACACATCCATCACCTCACATTGTTACTTTTTGTGTGTATGCATGGGATAGTAAGATCTCCACTCTTAGCAGATTTCAAGAATATATTATTATTAACTATGGTCATTGTGCTGTAGAGAATCATATGTGATATATTAGTACATGAGAAAGAGCCTTAAAAGGGCCGCTTAGGATGGACTTGGTAGCATCCTTAAATATTTGACGAAAGACCATTCTAATAAAAGAAGAGTTAGTATATAATTTCTGACATATAAGTAGAATTGGTGAGTGGAACATTCTGGGGGACAGAACTTTTTCCCCCCTCTGCTGAGGATTGAAGTCAGGGACTTGTACTTGCTAAATAGGTGTTGATCTACACTTCCAGTCTCAAGACCATTTATTTTATTGAGCAGAAATAACTACTATGTAGAGTTTTGGGGTCTTCATCACTAAAATCACTCATAGAGGGGTGGGCAAACAATCTTGGTCTAGAAATGTTGTTGAGGACTTCTTATTTTAGAAGGCATACCAGCTAATTGGGTTTGGTGCCCATAATGCCCATAATCCCAGCAGCTTGGCAGCCTGAGGCAGGAAGATTACAAATTCAAAGCCAGACTTGGCAACTTAGTGAGGCCCTGTCACTAAATAAAATATAAAAACTGAACTGGGATGTGGCTCAGTGGTTAAACACTCTGGGTTCAATCCCTGGTACAAACAAGACAGGAAGGAAGGAAGAAAGGAAGGATGTATGTTAGGATAAATTACCTGGGTATCTCTCAAACTTATGTCTATCTATAATGTCTTTCCAAATAGTGTCAATTTTTGGAAAAGATGAAAGGGATTATCATTAAAATGAAATATTATTTCTAGTAAAATACATGGTGGAACATTGGTAGAGAGAGCCTAATGTGGCACCCTTCCTTCCTTTCCAGTACTGGGGATTGAACTCAGGGGTGTTATGCCATTGAGCTACTTTTATTTTGAAACAGGGACTCCAACTTGCAATCCTGCCTCCCAAGTCACAGGAACATGGGTGTGTGTCACTGTGACTAACAACTTAATGGCATTTTCTAAACAAAATGAAATTGGAATCATGAGAACGCCAAGATGCCAGGAAAGTTGCTTGTTCAATGAAGAAGTTTCTTGTTCTTGCATGACTTTTAGTTCAGAATCTCAGAGAGATAACATCAAGGACAACTACCTACAAACTTGAGGTGACAAGAAAAGCTCACTCAATAGCAAATCTCAATGCATTCTCATCTCAATTTTTGGCTGTGTTTAGCTCTGATGTGTAGCACATGGGTATGATCCTTGAAAACATGCTTAGTAAAACATTGTTGATGCATTTCAGCTGGTGAAGGTAATCAACATGTTACTGAGTCATTTTTGCCACAGTTGGTCTTTGGGTATCCTGGTAGCATATCTTTATCATTGAACACGGAACACACAAACTCACCCTCTTCTCCCACAAGGTTCAACACTTGACATTTGAACAAGTCACTGAAAATTATAATAAATAGACATTTCTGATATTATTGGTATAGAGAAGAATTTCTTTTTTAACCCCATCTCTCATTTCAAACACTTCTCTGAAAACTTTTTCTGTTCAAATGTCAGCCAGCTTCACTGTGGAAAATTGTATGCATGGCCTTTTTCTTCATTGTTGTAGTTAGTACAGAGTAAACATCTTTTACACACAGATGCAAATTTATGTCTTGCTTCTGTAACAGTCTATACTAGTTCCAATTAATGGATATCCCTCTTTCACAAACCAATTGGGCTTCTTTTATCTGTGGCTGCCCTCCCCTGGGCCTAGTGTCTCTCTCTATCCCATAGTGAAATAGGAAAGATCATGGGAGACAGTGTGTGAGAGATTTTATCACCATAGCAAGAAAGCATTACTTTGTTTCAAAAAAACAAAAACAAAACAAAACAAAAACCTGAGTGGCTTACTAGAGAAGTCAGCTTCAAGGACTTCAGGTCACAATTGAATGAAGTTTCACACACAACACTCTGAGTTCCAGGACTAACAGATCACCAATGCAGCTTTACACAGACATTTCTGTTCTTACTACTAGTACAGATTTGCACATTCTAACTTGCAGAGGTTCTGTATTTGCATTGGAATCCAGTTCACAATTTACCCTTTGGACTTTGTGCTTAGTTATAGTTTTACATTCTTTTATCTTTGTCTCAAGCTTTCATGAAACACTGAATGACAACCGTGAAAACAACGTGCTTAACAAGCAAAAGCAGCAACATAACATGGCATGCAGGTGCTTAGTCAGAAGGAATGACAATGACGTTGAGAAGTGTTCATTGATACAAATTAAATGAGAAGAAATTTAAGAATATAACAGTTCATGCCAACAATCAAGAGACCTTTGAATGGTCAGGCAGTCTAAAAAAACAACAGCATGGGGCTCCTACTGAATTAGCTTGTCACACTTCCTTGGACACTGCAAGTAAGGAACCCACAGATAGAGAGAGAGAGACACTTCATTACTTACACAGGCAGACAAATATTATCATCATCATGGTCTCAGCTCCCTGTATATCCATTTCCACAGTGTGGCAGCAAATAGAGTGGTGGATGAGTTGCTTTGTTGTTGAGGATCAGGACAAGATCAGCACTGAGACAACTTAGAGCAAGTGTCCCCTTTACACGTTGTCCCTCAGGGGTCTCCTTGGTCTCACCCAAGCCCCTGCCTGTTAAGGAGGCAACTCAAAACAACCATGGGCAGTTTTATGGATTTGCATGGAAGTTTGCAGATGTATGCTAACATGGGGGTGCAAGACAAAAAGGTCTGCCTTCAAATGAACCAAGAGAGATAGAGGAGGAATGGCCCATCATTGACTCCTACAAGGCAGAGATGAGTAATTGCCTCAAGATGGCTCCACACCATGCTGATTCTCTCCTCCTGCTGCAGAGGAATTTCAGGCCAGTCAGAGCTGTTAAGCTTTGCCTATTTGGCCCTTATGGAGATGTTTCAGTTGGTAAGATGCCATGGCAGAATTGTTCCCCCTACAGACTGGCGGCTCCATGAAGACAAAGCTCAATTTATTGCTTCATACTTCAGGGAGAACTAGGCTGGTCATGCAGTGTTTTTGCAAGCAGAACAGACCTTTGATCTTGTTTTGTTTTGTTTTTGGCAAGGTAGAATTAGGGATTAGTCATTTTCAGAGGCATTAGATCAAGATTGATATCAACTGTAAAAGCTGATTGTTTCCCAAGAAGCTGTGGTTGGTTGTTTGCATTCAGAGGCACATGCACTGTGCTTTTAGTGATTTTGTATGTTGGCTTTGATGGTCGAGATAGTTGTCCTTGCTGGGCTGAATGGGTTGTGACTGCTATTTGTGACCAGGACTTTAGGGAAGTCAGTAATTCTCTAGTTGTGGGAAACTGCTTTTATTTTCAGCTATAAAAGAATATGAATAAAAATAATCCTTAGTCGTTGTTAAAATTTGTAAAACATCAAGTGAAGAAAATTTTCACATATATTTTTTTCCTTGAAACTTCCAGACTGCCTCCTGACTACTTGATGGATTATGGTGATCAGGAGAGGAAAGCACATTTAGAAGAACCTTGTTCCACCTGGGACTTTTGGAGGGAAGGGGTGGGTATTGTTATCTTTAGTCTTAAACCTAGGTCCAGAACATGAGTGAGAGGTGCTCAGTTCCCAGACGAACAGATGAAGTATTAGAAACCCCAGCCCTTCGAAAAGCAGCAGAAAACGAAGGATTGGGCAGGCGAGGAACTCTTAGAGTTGCAGGATTGCTCTGTAAGTTAGAGATGACTTTTGTAAATAATTGGTTGACATTAGTACCATCCTCATTTGAGTGGCATGAATGATATATGTAGTACTTCTATTCCAGGCGTGTATCATTTCACATAATTGTCAAGGCGCCAGGTACTTGCTTCTGTACCTAAAGATCATGAGGTCAATGAATACAGGGATGCGAACAGCTTGCCTGACTCCAATAACCTAGAACCTGACTAAGAAGCTAACGCTTCTGGGCCAGGAAGTTGCAAAGCAAAAAGGCAATTCCACTAGCTACATTGGTCATCTGTGCACAGCTCTGGGGTGAGAACAGGATAGGAGGCAATGAAAAGGACTAGGCTGCCAACATCGCCTGAGCATGGGGGCGGGTCCTGAGCAGAAGGAGCCCAGAAGGGAGGTGGGTCGCGTGCCACAGACAGCGGTCTGGCAGCGGGAGGCGGCGCCAGGCTCGCATTGGCCCAGCGCACGCGACCCTCCTCTTAAGGCTGGCCCAGCGCGCAGGGAAAAGCGGCTGTGTTCAGTGGCCGGAACTACAGGCAACTTTGGCGACAGAGGAAAATGGCTGAGTACTTGCGGCTGCCTCACTCCCTGGCTCTGATCCGCCTCCGAAACCCGCCGGTCAACGCGATCAGGTAACAGGCTTCGTCCGCTCTGCAAGCAGCGCCGGGACAGCAGGGCATTGCTGATCTTTGGGCTCTGCAACCTTTGACTCTCCCTGTTGGTTGAAACTGAGAAGGACACTGACATCTGGAGCCAGAGTATATGCCAGAGTCTTTTCGTCCAGATTAGCTGGGTTAATCTTCATGAAAACTCTCGACCCCTCTTGACTGGTCAGGAAACTGAGGCTGAGTGAGGTTACTGAGCGGTGGAGCTGGGCGTGGGCTGAATCTGTCCTTGCCCACTGCGGGCTGAACCCTGCTGCTTGCTTGCGGCTTCTTCTCAAACTTTCAGTTCCAAAGGACTTGAGTTAGTGCAGAGCAGGACCTTGATCCAGCTGCACTCCCCCTGTTGGGAGCGCAGGCTGGCTGCCCTTACAAGGAGTGGTAAAAGCTGCAGGTGTCCTACAGAAAGTGGCTGTCCATTTCTGAAAGAGAGAGTAAGGGGCCGAGGGCGTTGTTCCGTGGTACAGCCTTGCCTAGCATGCGTGAGACCCTCGTTTCATCCCCAGCAACACTAAAAAATTAAAAGATAAATAAAATAAAGCAGGTCCCAGTGAATGCCAACACGGTGAGTAAAAGGGATTTGTCTCTGGCCCAGAAAGCCTAAATTATTTCTCCTGATCTGTTTTAAACCTCAGGGCTGGAGAGCTTCCATGGAGTGTTGATGTCACAGTAAGGCCCAAGTAGCATGTTTTGAAAAACTGAGAAAGCTAATCTTTTATTTTATCCTGAGGTTCTTTCTGAGAAAGCCAAATGCACTTTGAGCATTACTTTTATTTTTTGTTTTTGGTGGTGCTGGGGTTTGAACCCAGGGCCTTGTGAATAGAGGCAAGCACTCTACCAACCGAGTCTTATCCCCAGTCCCCTGGGGTATTAGTTTGAGAAGTGAAATCAGCGCTGCCTTTATGAAAATGGAAGAACTACACCAAGTGAACTTCATTCATATCTATGATATAATTCAACATTTAGGCTGGAAAGAGCCACCCATCCTCAGAATCAGATAAGCAGAAATTATAACTTACAGAGAATATATAAAGCATAGATAGGTCTTGAGTGAAAATTCTCATCACACACTGCTGGAGCAAATAGAGATGGAAAGACGGCTGTTAATTTTAACTGAGTTTTTTTTCTTTTTTATCCTACTGTCACTGTATTTGATTCTTAGCCTTAGTTTTAATATTGCACTTATTATAATGTGAATAATAGGATTTAATAATACAAAAAAAGAGATATTAAATCACAAAAATGTCTGCTTGCCATTCCCAGAAAAAAAAATGCAAAATACCCATTGTATTTGTTTTGACAAAGAAACATGTAAGTAATATGATTCCATATCCCTTTGGACTGTATACTGATTGGATTATTAGATATTGAGATTCTGCTGCTACTGGAGCTTCTGCTCATATTGGGCAACTATTCCCATCCAGAACTTAGGAAAAAAGGTTTCATAGTCTAATACCTCCAAGTATAATATTTTCTGGAAATTGCTTGATGTATTTTGGTATTTAGCCTGCTAGCCTCACCCCCAATACAGGAATAATGTACTTAATTCATAATGTTGTATGGAGCCAGGAGTAGTGTGCACATCTATAATTCTAGGATCTAAAGTTTGAGGCCAGCTTGGGCAGCTTAGTGAGACCCTGTCTCAAAATAAAAAAATGGTGGGGATTCAGCTCAGTGGTAGAGCACACCTGGGTTCAATCCCCAGGATCAATCAACCAATCAATCAACATTGTGAGGATTAAATGAGATGTAGGTTTTAAACTGGCACTTAACACATGTTAACTGATTTAATTCCTGATAGTGAGAAGGCCTGTTGCAAGCCCTTATCAGCAGGCCTGATGCTTAGGATTCACTTCTGCTTTATCAAGATTAACTCCACTTGGGACTAAATCCTTCTCTGCCCTTTCTTTACATTTGTCTTTCTCTTTTATTTTAGTTAGGCTATACATGCCTATGTTCACCAACTTTAACAGTTCTGTTTGTTTTAAACTTTATACCTTTACTTCCTTTCCCATTCCCATTTCTCATTTCATGTAGGAAGTTTTCTCTTTCAAGCTCACTGAGAGATCCTTATTGGAATAATTCTTTTTCTTTTATGTCAGTTTAAATCCTGCCTTGCTACTTTAGCCAGCCATGTTTCATTCCATTCTCATGAGTGTCAATCCTCTTCATCAGTGCAGGACATTCCTGAATACTAGGCTTGTCCTCCAGAATGGCTTTCATACATTTTTGTTATTGTCATTTTATTGCCACCCGTATAGTAAGAACCTCATGTACAGAACAGCTCAAGATACTTATAATCCCAGCAGCTCGGGAGGCTGAGACAGGAGGATAGTGAATTCAAAGCCAGCCTCAACAACTTAGCAAGGCCCTCAGCAACTCAGTGAGACCCTGTCTCTAAATTAAATATAAAAAAGGGCTGGTGGAGGGGCTGGGTTGTAGCTCAGTGGTAGAATGCTTGCCTAGCACTACATAATAAATAAATGAATAAATAAATAAACAAAAATAAAATAAACATGTTGTGTCCATCTACAATGAAAATAAATAAGTGGAAAAAAGGACTGGGGATGTGGCTCCGTGGTTAAGCAACCTTGGGTTCAATCCTGGTGCCAAAACACAAAAACACAAAAAATAAGATACATACACATGAATGACTGAAAATAAAATTTCCTGAACCCAAACCTATTCTTAACATTTTCCAGAGTTTGGGATCATATATTTTTTCTTCTACTTTTTATTTCTTTGGAAAAAAATGCTGAGGACAAGCCACAAACTTGATTTGATGAATTTTGATTAAAAATAAAACTGACAAAAAGCAAAGACCTGCTATGATGACAAACTGAAGCCTTGTGCTAGATACTCATGAATGTCATCATCCCCGATTTCATCCTCTACACCTGGCAGTGGTAAAGGCCACCACGAAGTGTTTTCCCCTAATCTGGCTGGGAGGCTGTGGTTCCTGTAAGCAGAATCTAGTAAAGCTGACAAAGAGGTAGCTGTTTTCCTTTTTTTCTGGTTTTGAATTTTTCCTGATTAATAAGAGCGTAATGAAACAGGAGAGGTTGGTTGAATGGGGAAAAGGGTGTCTCTTCTCCTCAGGTGGCACTGACTAAGCTAATTTGGGCTCATTTTGTAGCCTTCCTTTGCCCCAAAGGAAATACTGTTAACCCTCTGTATCCCTGGGTTCCACATCTGCCATTCAGCTAACCATAGATTGGAAATGTACTCAGGGGGCTAGGGTTGTGGCTCAGTGGTAGAGAGCTCGCCTAGCACGTGCGAGGCCCTGGCTTCGATCCTCAGCATCACATAAAAAAATAAAGGTATTGTGTCCAATCAACTACAACTAAAAAATAAATATTAAAAAAAGAAAATATACTCAGTTCCATGATGGTTGGGTCTCCAGTGACTACATAGAGTGTGTGTATGAAAAAGAGAACGAGAGAGATTATTCATTTCCTAAACAATGAATTATAACAACTATTTACATAACATTTCTGTTTTATGGGGTCATATAAGTAATCTAGAGATGGTGATGTAGCCTAGGTTATATACAGATACTCTGCTATTTTATATAAGGGACTTGAGCATATATGAGGAGTTTGATATGTTAAGGGGGCAGTGGGGGTTGCTGGACCAATTCTCCACAGACACTGAGGGACAGACAGATGCATGTGGCTTTGTTCTGCTCACTATTATGTAATGGCCCCAAATCTGTTGCTCAGGATGAGATTTGGTTTCTAATTAACCAGGCAAAAGCAACAGATTAGTGTTTGTTTTCCTCTAGGCTAAGAGGTGAAAAGTAACTAGGTAAAAGGTAATTATCATACAGGAGGGCAGGTGTCTCCTGTATCTTAACAATAGCGCTTACACAGATGTTTGCTGCTGTTGGTTTTAAATTGTTTTTACCCATATACTAAAGCACAGAAATTTTAGATCCCAGGTTGTTCAGCAGGTCTAACAGTGTCTTGATTTTTTTTTTTCTTTATACTTTTCTTTCATTCCTTCCTTCCTTATTTACCCTTCCTATTATCATATTTGGGAAGTTACCACATCCTAGCTCAGTAAGTGAGAGATTCTTATTTTAATATTTTTTTTTTTCCCCAAATCATTTAAATCCTTCATTGCTACTTTGCCGCAGTCTGGCTGGGCACAAAATCACAAGCCACTCAAGCAGGAACAAACTTTATTTTTGAAACTGCCGCCAATGCCCGTATGCTCCCGGGAAGATCGACGATCGACCCACATGGTGTTCTCCCGGACCCCAACAGGAAGTCCCTCCTCCGGAATTCCCTCCTACCATACTTCCCCAACCAATGGGAACTCTCCAGGAGTCCCGTAGCAGGCCGAGGTGGACAGCAGGAGTCCAATATCCATATGAATGCAGATCTTAACATAATCATATCATCTCAATGGCTTGCTGGCGTCACCTTTCAACCAAAAATGCCATGCATCATATTACTTGGCTGTGGCTCTTAGCACTACTTTAGCCAGCCATGTTTCCCTTCTATTCAGATGAACAACACCCTCTTAATACATGTAGGACATGACTCTCAACTAGGCCTGTTTCCTGGAGCAATGACTTTACACATTTAAGAAAACTAATCCACATAGTAAGAAACCTTATATTTTACATAGCAACTAAAAAAACACATACAAATGTACACCCAGAAACAAGTTTCCTAAAACCAAAGCCGCCCTTCCTTGCTTGGCACATTCCTTGGTGCAGAAACTCTTGCTTTCTGTTTACTTCTTTAGTCCCTGAGGCCTTTACCTTGCCATATCTGTTTCATCCATATGGTCTTTAGAGAGATTTGTTCTTTAAGATTTTTGTACCTCATGTTTTTCTTTTTTTTTTCCTACTTCTGAGTTTGTCACTATTAACAAATAAATAAAACAAGGAGAGGTTGTTTGAAATGGGAAAAACCAGACACTTGTCCACAGTGGCACTGACTGAGCTAATTTTGGCTCATTTGGTAGCCCTCCCTTACTCAGAAGGAAATACTCTGTATTCCTGGATTCCACATCTGCCATTGAGCCAACCCTGGATAAAACAGGTGGTTAGAGGTCCAGGATGATTGGATCTCTAGTAAACGTTTAGAATATTTTTACCTGTCACCATTCTCAAATCAACATGATATAACAACTGTTTACATAGCAATTATGTTTTATTGGCTATTAAAAGTAATCTAGAAATGATGCAGGTAGTTTATATGCATATACTACACTATTTTTCATAAAGTACCCGAGAATATGAGGATTTGGGTTTCCCGAGGGTGGAGTGGTCTTGGATCCAGTTTCCCAAAGATACTGAGAGATGGCTACATACGCCTTTTGGACTTCTCTGTATTATGTTAATGGTGCAGAAACTGTTTATATGATTAGATTTGATTTCTAATTAACCAGCTGAAAGCAAGAGGTCTTGTTTGATTTCCTAGGAGGTGAAAAGCCACTAGGTGAAAGGACAATCCTAGTAATTTTTGACTCATTGTTGCCTGCCTTAACCATATGTCCTTTAGAGAGATTTGTTGTTTAAGAGATTTCATGTTTTTTGTTTTGTTTTGTTTTGGCTTTATAACAGTTTTTTCCCCTCCCTTCCTTCCTTTTCCTCTTTCTATTTCTCATTTTATGGAGGAAGTTCTGTTATCTTAGCTCACTGAGAGCTTCTTATTTGTTATTTAATTTTGGGGTGCTGGGGATTGAATATGAGGTCTCATGCATACTAAGCAAGAACTCTACCACTGAGCTACATGTTTAGCTCAAGAAATTCTCATTTGAAAAATTTATTTTTCCCCCCAAGAAAATAGTTTAAATACTTCACTGCTAGTTTAGCCAGCCATGTGTCCTTCCATTCAGAAAAACATCAACCTTCCTTATAAATGTAGGACATAACTCATGACTAGGCCTCTCTCCACAATAAGGGCTTTCACACCTTTTTTTTTTTTTTTTACTGTGTGCATATGTAAGAAACTGTATGTTTTAGAAGAGAAAATATGATCAGTCAACAAATATATGAAAAAATGTTCACCATCTCTAGCAATTAGAGAAATGCAAATCAAAACTACATTGAGATTTCATCTCACTCTAGTCAAAACAGCAATTATCAAGAATACAAGCAACAATAAATGTTGGCAAGGAGGTGGGGAAAAAGGTACACTCGTACATTGTTGGTGGGACTGCAAATTGGTGCAACCACTCTGGAAAACAGTATGGAGATTCCTCAGAAAACTTAGAATGGAACTACCATTTGTCTCAGTTATCTCACTCTCCTGTTTAAATCCAAAGGACTTAACATCAGCATACTACAGTAACTCAGCCACATGGATGTTTATAGCAGCTTAATTCACAATAACTAAGCTATGGAGCCAACCTAGGTGCCCTTCAATAGATGAATAGATAACAAAAATGTGGCATATATACACAATAGAATATTACTTAGCCATAAAGAAGAATAAAATTATGGCATTTGGCGGTAAATGAATGGAACTGGAGAATATTATGCTAAGCAAAATAAGCCAATCCCAAAGAACCAAAGGCCAAATGTTTTCTCTGATATGTGGGTGCTAATTCACAATGCGGGGGTGGGGAGGTTGGGAAGAATAGAAGTACTTTGGATTAGACAAAGGGGAATGAAGGGAAGGGAAAGGGAATGGGAATAGGAAAGATAGAACAAATTGGACAGTATTATCCTCCTGTGCATATATGATTACATGACCAATGTCATTCTACATCATGTAAACCGGAAGAATGAGAAGTTATACTCTATATATGTATAACATGTCAGAATAATTCTACTATCATGTATAATTAATAAGAATAAATAAAAATTTTTTAAATAAATGATAAGTAAAAATAATTGAAAACCTAAAACAAAGAGAAAGAAACTGTATGTTTTATATAACAACTGAAGATACAGATATACATATGGATAAATGAAAAATATGAAAACTTGTTAAATAGTTTGACACATTCTGTTTTCTGTTTCTTTATATGAAAAAAACATTAGTTACAGCCACAGACTTGATGATGAACTTTCATTAACTAAATAAAACCCCAGTTGCCCCAAAGCAGAGGCCTGCTGTGGTCACAGAAGCTGAAGCCTTGCAGTCAGCATCTTCCCCCACACTCCATGGGGGAATACCTGGCAGTGTTAAGGGGGAAAATACCTCCTTAGACCCTGCGGCCTTTCCCTTGCTGGGAGGCTGTGGTCCCTGTCAGTCTGCAGAATCTAGTAAAGCAGTTATCTGTTACAATTGGCTCCTTTTTCTTTTTTTTCCCTACTTTTGAGGTATTTACAATTAACAAGAATATAAATAAATTGGAAAGATTGTTTGAAATAGGAAAAAGCAAACTGTTGTCCTCAGTGGCACTGACTGAACTAATTTTGGCTCATTTTATAGCCATCCTTTACCCAGAAGGAAATACAGCCAGCCCTCTGTATCCCTGGGTTCCACATCTGCCATTTTGCCAACTTTGAATAGAAAATGTGGTTAGGACTATGGTGGTTGGTTCCCTAATGAACATGTAGCATCATTTTTTTCCCCTGTAATTCCTTAAGCAATGCTATTTAACAACTGTTTACATGAATCTACCTTTCACTGAGTATTACAAGCTGTCTAGAGATGGTATGTGGGTAGGTAATACTACACTGTTTTTCATAAGGGACTTGAGCAGTGATTTGGGCATGTTGGAGAGGGGTGGTTCCTGTAACCAGCTTTCCACAGATTAGAGGGCTGCCTACATAGGCCATGGACTTTTCAATATTATATAATTGTCCAGAATCTGGTTTTATGATCATATTTGACATCTAATTAACCAGTTAAAAGCAAGAGGTTTTGTTTGATTTCCTCTAGGTTAAGAGGTGAAAAACAAGTAGGTAAAATAAATTATCATACACAAGGGCAAGTGTCTACTGTATTCCACATGGGTTTTCACTCATAATTGCTGATCTTAACAATAGGGCTTTTATAGAGGTTCCCCCCCTCCTCGTTTCTTTTTTCTTATTTCAGGTTGTTTTCACCTTCTACATAAGAAAACTGTACACAATTCTGAGAATTTCAAGGCAGAACTGATTATGGTTTGCTTACTAGATTCATCCATTAATGAGGTTAGAGCTTGCATGATCCAAACACTTCCCCAAATCCCCACCTCTGAACATGGCTGTGTTGGGGACCAAACCTTCAATACATGAGCCTTTGGGGGGACATTTCAGACATAACCATTGCACAGTACTCACTGTTTTTCGTCACTATTCCTTTTCCATGTTAATCTCCTGGTTCATGGAAAATCTACCCGCCATTGGTCTTTATGACTTGGTGTCCTTGGTGCAGGATTACTGTACTGAACCTCTCCTCCTCCTTGAACAAGGATGAATCCAGAGAATCTGCCCATGGTCAAATTTCTTTTTATTTTCTGGACTCTTACAGTCTTGGCTTTAACTGTCTCTTCTGTGGATGACTCCCTCAGATACTGAAAACTGAAAAAAATCTATTGTTGTACATGGCCTTTCTTTCTCTGTCCTTTACCTCCTTAATTATTTGGGATTAAACTAAATATCAGTAACAGAAAACTCAAAAATGAATTAAATAAGAAGAAATTAATTTCTCTCACACTGGTGTCCTGGAATGATATTGGTGCTTCACAAACATTAATGACCCCAATTCTATCTATCTTTTGCTCTGTTGTCTTATTATATGGCTTTTACCTGTTGGTCCAATATGGATGCTCCCCATCTATCTATCACATCTGCATTTCAGTCAGGTATAGAGAGAGAGGGAAAAAAAAAAAAGAGAAAAGTATATTCAGTCCTTTAGGGACTCTTCACAAAAATTGCATAAATATGGTTCATTGACGAGAACTTAAGGCCTTGAGTCAAACTTACTTTAAAGCAAGATGGAAAATGTAGTCTTTGTGGGGCTACAATGTATTCAACTAAAATGTAGGCATTTTCATTATTTGAAGAAGGCAAGGAGGGATGGATATCTGAGGTAACCAGCAGCCCCTGCCACATCTCCTGGACTGTTAGAGTCTGTAAACAAGTCAGGATGGCTCCTGGCAAAATGCCAGAGGGAGTGGTTTGTGAAGTAACACCAGCGAGCCATTAAGTGTGGAGATTCCTTATTGGTTGACTGATGTATCTAGTTTATGCTAATTAGATAAGCTGTGTGGAATGTATAAATACTGCTCCTGGCCTACAATAAACAGCTCCCTCTCCTGCTGTATCAACGTACACAAGTTGTTCGTCACCCCCCCGGTTATTTTGCCCAGCCAGCCGGGCTGCGGCACTGGACTACTTCTCTTGTTACTTTTCTTCTCTTTCTGTCAGTATGATAAATTGAAAGTCGTTTGCTCCCCTCTGAACTTCCTCATCACTTTCTTTGTATCTTTAGTGTAGCACTTACCTTACTGCATCTTACGTGATCGTTGTGTATGTTTGTCAGTTTGTAGGTTTGCACTTTTCTATAGTAAGTGTAATAATATTTTAAAATTGGTTAGTGCTGATTCTAAGTGGTTAACATTAGAGCAGAGTACAAGAAAATAATATTACTTTTCAGGGGGACTCATATAATTAGCTCACTGCTTAATTCACAATAGACAATATTGTATGATGAACAAATTAGTGAGCTTTAATGGTAACTTTCTATGGTTTTTATACAATGTGCATTTGTTTAAAGTTTCAGTATTAGGAAAGGAAAAACTCTGAGATGGTAGAACTTTAATTATGAATTTTTGCTACATGTGATTTTTTTTCTTTTAGTTTGACTGTACTCAATGGAATAAAAGAGGGACTAAAGAAGGCCATATCCGACCATACAGTAAAAGCCATAGTGATATCTGGAGAAAATGGAATATTCTGTGCAGGTAACACTTGTCTGACCCTCTCCCATTATCTCTATGTCACAGACCAAGATCCATACTGCAATAGCTGTCCCTCTGGGTAATAACTTAATGTGTGTGGTAGATACGGGAGAGTAGAGTGGGACTGAGAAACACTGCAGAGAAAGAAACAGGTCCCAGGTGAGACGCAGAGAAGACTCTGGCTTTGTCTCTTTTTTATTGAGTTGCGACTTTGGTGGACATTTAGGTCCTGACACCTGCTGCTATACACATGCTGGTGCATATACTGGCTTTGCACATCTCCACCCTATCTCCATAATCTCCTGAACATCAACTTCTCTATCTATGAAGTAGGGACAGTAATGTCTATGTTAGGGGTGTTTGAGAGGTTCAGTGAGATGCCTTCGCTAAACTCTCTTCATGCAGCATCTACACACAGAAGATGATCAGCAAGGGTTACTGTTCACACAGAGTCTTAAAATGAAGTTCTTTTTCCTTCTGGTGGGCATCCACCTTAGTGCCTGTGGTACTGCTTTATTGGGTCATTGTCTGAAGATGCTCAGATGTGGCCACAATATCTGAAGTCGTAATTTATTCAATGATATAGCACCTCTTCCTTTTTTCCATCAATGAATGTATGAAGCTCTTTGACAGAAGGCACATGGATATTAGGGTTTAGTGAATTTCACCTACCAGTGGTATTTAATGTATATTAATGGTAGCCTGAAAAGACAGAGATGAGTGGAATCATGACAATAGATATTAGTACTGTGCGGGTTATATATTGATTATAATGAAAATAATAACATTCTTACACACATCATATTTTTATGCTGTGTAAATTCTATAATCCCCATTTACAAATGAAGATACCCAGTCTGAGAAGTTAAAATAATGTGCCAACCATTAACTAGCTATAAAATCATTTACTCATTAGAAACTTACACTTCTGACTTTGGAGCACAGAAAGAGAGATCAGAATTATAGAGAACTTGATTTTTCTTGTAAGAAAGTGAAAATAGAATGTAATCAGAGTTCCTGGACAGAAAAGAATATTATTCTAAAAAAGGAATGATCAGACTTGACTTAATGGATATATGTAGTATGGTGCACCCCAAATATTGGAAAATATACACAGTTGTCAATTACATATGGAACATTTACAAAAATCAAGTGAGGCCTGGATCATCAAGGTTTGTCTTTGTCTTGGGTTTGGGGTTAACTCAGTGATGGGGCTTGTGCTTTGTTTTCTCCAGGCCTTGAGTTCACTCTCTAGCACCAAAATGAAAAGAAAAAAAAAAATAAAGCCTGTCTCAATAAATTTCATTTAGAATATATTCTCTGACAAAAATGGGGTTAGGCTAGAAATGAATAACAGGGATAAAACTTAAAAATCTCTTATGTTTGGAAATTAATTTTTTAACCTCTTAGTCAAAACAGAAATCTTAATGGAATTCAAATAATATTTTAAACTGAAGGACAGTGAAAACATTTGAAACTTGAGGGATGAAGCCATATAAAAGACCAAAGGAAAAAAATGCTTTTAAAGTCTATATTAGAAAAGAAAAAAAAGGTTGAAACATAACGAGCTAAACATCTTTATGATGAAACTGGTAAAACAAGCAAACAGTAAAACAGACCCAAATAACATAGAAGGAAGGACATAATGAAGAGAAAAAATTAACAAAATAGAAAAACAAGAGTGAATCAAGGGGAGCAACACTGTCAAAGTTAGTTCTTTGAAAAAAACTAATAAAACTGAGAAGTCTCTGGGGAGAATGATCAAGGAAAAAGAGAAGGTGGAGCAATGCATTTGAGGAGAGATCATAAAGTTATCCCTGCAGATTGTGTCATCACTAAAAAAGAGAATGACAATATTATGAAGCAGGAGACACATATAGCTTGCCAAATGGACTCAAGGAAAAATAGAAAACCCCAGAAGTTCTATAACCATTAGAGAAATGCCATCAGTAATAAAAAATCTTGCAAAATGAATTTCATGTCCAGATGACTTCCTTGGCAAACTGCTATAAAGTCAAGGAGAATATTATTCCAATGTCACACAAATGTTTTAGAGAATCCAAGGGAAGGGAACCCTGCCTTTTTCAGTTTCCTAGGGCCACTTTAAGACATTTTCACACACCAAGTGGCTTAAAACAACAGAAGCTGATTGTTTCTCAGCTCTGAAAGCTAGATATTTGTAATCAGGATATCAGCCGGGCCACTCTTCCTCCTAAGGCTTTAGGGAAGAATCCTTCCTGTCTCTTCTAGGTGCTGCTGTTGCTCCTTCTTTTTCTCCTCCTCCTCCATTCTCTTCCTCTTCCTCTTCCTCTTTTGTACTGGGGATTGAACCCAGGGATGCTTAACCAATGAGCCACATCCCCAGCCCTTTTTTTATTTATTTTGAAACAGAGTCTTGCTAGGTTGCTTAGGGCCTTGCTAAGTTGCTGAGGCTGGCTTTGCACTTGCAGTCCTCCTGTCTCAGCCTCCGGAGTGGCTGGATAACAGGCGTCTTCTAGCTTTTTGTGGTGCTATCAGTCCTTGGCTGGTAGATACTTTACTCCAGTCTGCTACTTCTGTCTTCACATTGCTTTCTTCCCTATAGGTCCATATCAAATTTCCTGAACTTACACAGGGCCACCATCTTCTTAACTTGATTACATCTGCAAAGACCGTATTTCCAAATAAAGTCACTTCCCAGGTTCTGGGTGGGCACTATTCAACCCAGTCCACGTCTCAACTCCTTTTGAGAAACTAACATAAGCTTGACCCTGATACTTTACTTTGTCAGTATAAGGAAGCAAAAATCACAGGCCAATTTCATTCATAAATGTAAATATAAAAATCTTAGTGCATTCTGAAACTGAACCTAACAGTATATAAATGGTATAATATATCACTTATGTCCTAGAAATACCAATTGGTTGAACAATAGTTTAATGTTATTCATCCTGTTAAAAGATTGACCAGAACAATCACGATTATTTCAAGAAATGCAGGACAAATATTCAATACCATTTGACACGTATTTGAGATAAAAACTGTTTGAAACATTTCCTTTCTTTACCTAGTTTACTACCAGTTAAAACACCTTTTTTAAAAAAATCAGCATATATCAAGAAAATGATCAATTGAAGACTGTCTTTATAAGAAAGAATTGAAAGCTGACTAATCTTACTATTTCTACTTGACAGTGTATTTGAGGTCCTGTGTGGCTCAGTGAGCTAGAAAAATAATGTTAGAAAGGAAGATATAAGGGGCTGGGGATGTGGCTCAAGCGGTAGCGTGCTCGCCTGGCATGCGTGTGGCCCGGGTTCGATCCTCAGCACCACATACAAACAAAGATGTTGTGTCTGCCGAAAACTAAAAAATAAATATTAAAAAATTCTCTCTCTCTCTCTATCTCTCTCTCTCTTTAAAAAAAAAAGAAAGGAAGATATAGTAACGTTTGTAGAGTAAGGGAAAAAAATCTATCAGAAATTTATTAGGATTAAGAAAAGAATCTAGCAATTTTGCTAGATATAAAATCAGTATTCAAAAATCATTGGATTTCTCTGTGCTGGAAATAATTTAAAACAGATTTCTATGCTGTACCTTGGTTTCTGTCAAATTGGAGCAATAATAACTCCACTCCACCCTTATATGTTAAGTAGAAGACTCTAATACAGCATTTAAGCATCAGGATTTGTAACCAGACTGCCTGAGTATAAATCTTAGCCTAGTTGTATGTCTCAATTCATCAGTTAACATCTCAAAACCTAACTTCTTTACTCATTAAAGGGAGATTGTTAAACTAAGTGTTTTGAAAATTAAGTGACATACTATATGAAATTGTTTAGTGTTTTAGTCAGCTTTTCCACTGCTGTGACTAAAGGACCCCACAAGAGCAATTTTAGACAAGGAAAAGTTTATTTAGGGGCTCACAGTTTCAGAAGTCTCTGTCCATAGAAGGCCAGTTCCATTGCTCGGGGATTGAGGTGAGGTAGAACGCCATGGCAGAAGAGTGTAGTGGAGGGAAGCAGAGAGAGACTGCACTGGCCAGATACAAAATATATACCCAAAGCCACACCACCAATGCCTACCTCCTCAGCCACACTCCACCTGCTTTCAGTTATCACTCAATTAATCCCATCAGGTGATTAATTTGCTGATTGGGTTAAAGCTCTTATAACCCAATCATTTCTCCTCTGAACCTTGCATTGTCTCACACTTGAGCTTTCAGGGGACACCTTACATCCAAACCATAACCCTTAGCATAGAGCCTGATATATTTACTAATAAATGTTAATTTCTATTAGCCATGAGACTCCATCTCATTTTGAAGCTGCAGGAATGATGGGCCTGAGGCTCAAATTAGAATTGATCGCATTTCTCTAGAACCAAAAGGAATCTTAAAAACACACAAAACACTGGGCTGGAAAGTCAAATACAAAGGATTGGTGAGAAAAAAGCAAAAGCCCTGAATTGATGCCCTGAATAGGTAGTAAGAAGAAAAAGAAAAAGAATAGGTGAATAGGCTAAGCATGAAATAATTAATTTTTATACTGGTGCCATACTTATTGCTTTCAAAGAATAGAGAATGCTATAGGAAAAAAGCTCACTATGTATGATGACATGAAAATATAAAATGTAAAATAAGACTTTACAGTATGCTGTAATATTCAAAATACCATTAAACTTTAATTCAATTCTCAAATCAGTTGTTTAAGAAAGGTATTGAGACAAGGATGAAATAACTTATTCAAGGTTACAAAACTATTTATATAAGCATGGGGAAAATCTATGAATTCACCACATCTTAAATTATTATCTTCGTGTGGTAATATTTAGGGTGATCCATATGTTCTTTATAATTTTTTGCATTTTTCTACTTTTCTATAATGCATGTGTTAATTTTGATACTCAGGAAAAGCAAGAAATATTGTTAGTTTCCCTAATCATAAAAAAAATCTATCAAGATATAATTCTAAGCCCGTTGATTGACATATAGTTCACAAGTATGTATATATTTTACCCTGGCATTTTGTATTATAATGACTCACGCTCTTAGCAAAGATAAGAGACTAAATTGCCATGAACAGGGTTGAAAACAGATCATGCAAACAATGAGAGGCCAATTCAATCTCAGAAGGATAGTCTTGGGTGGAGACTCCTTGAACCCCTTCTCTAAGCTTTAATTTTAAATTTGCTTAAAGCTAGAGTTGCTACCTACCATGGAAAGACAGAGATGGTTACAGGATTCCTAGTAGAGATTCCTTCTCTCATTTAATTCTGTGTTTCCTGGACTAGTTGTTTTGTGTATCTCCAGTATAAGGACAAAGTGTCTCCTGGATTCAGTGAGGTCTAAGCTTTCCTAAGAGTGATCGGGTCCCTTGTGTTAATAACAAAGCACTTGTCTTTCTCAACCCTCTTTTTTCTTTGTCTTTGTGTCCTGTAGGTGCAGATATCCACAGTTTCAGTGCTCCTAGATCCTCTGGCGTTCGATTGGGAAGTATAGTAGATGAAATACAGAGATACCAGAAGCCCGTGGTAGCCGCTATCCAAGGCGTGGCCTTAGGAGGGGGACTGGAGCTGGCCTTGGGGTGTCACTATAGGATTGCTCATGCAGAGGTAACAGCTGAGTCTCCTTGTGGAGGTTGGTGTGGGGCTTTTCTTCAGGGCAAGTTCTAACCGTAGCCATGAGCATCAGAGGTGGGCATTTTGAATGGTTAGCTCTCTGGTTAAAAGTCCTGGGTATCTCCAGCACTGGTGCTGAGCTGTCCTGTAGGGGTTCAGCTATTGTTTGGGGGCTGAAACACTTGCATTCTGGTTGGTAAATAGCCACTCCTCTGAGCCTTCTGTCTCTTTGCTTCCCTTAACCTTCACCGTAGGGCTTCCCAAGGAAGCTAAGGGGAACTTCATTCTGTTATACTTTCTATTAGTCTTTTTTCTTATGTAATTTTGTTCTTTGCAAGTATTCCCTGCTTTGGTATCTTTTTATTTTTTTTTAAACCAACATTTGGGATTTTATTGTACTTAGTATACTGTATTTTTATGCTTATATCCCATTTATCCCATCATTCAATTGGACAGTTTAACATACATTTACATTTAACATCTTTATTGATAAGGAAGCACTGACTTCTGCCTCTCTACTATTTGTTTTGTGTTTTTGTCTTTGTTCCTCAGTTCCTCCACTAGGGCTTTCTTTTGTGAAAAATAGGTATTTTATAGTGTGCCCTGTTAAGTCCCTTCTGGGTTTTTTTCCTATATATTTTTGAATTGAGTGTGTGTGTGTGTGTGTGTGTGTGTGAGAGAGAGAGAGAGAGAGAGAGAGAGAGAGAGATGGTGGTACTGGTGATTGCAATTAACATCTTAATATTTAACAATCTAGCTCAGATTCAGACCTCTTTAATTTTGATAGAATACAAAAAATGCTTCCCTTTATGTGGTTATTATCACAAATCATCTTTTTACATATCATAGACCCATCAATGCAGATTTATCCTTATTGCTTTTGTGGTGGTCTTTTCCATGATATGAGAAAGGAGGAATTATAAATTTAAAAATATATTAGTACTGTCTTTTATGCTTACTTACATAGTTATCCTTTATGAGTATTTTTCATTTCTTTCTGTGAATTCAGCTTACTCTCTAGTATCTTTTCATTTTAGCTTGAAGAATTTCTTGTGGGACAGATCTAGCAATAAGTTCCATTTTTGTTTATCTGGAATGTGTTAATTTTGTCCTCATTTTCAAAAGGTATTTTGCTGGCTATTCAATTCTTAGTTTGGCAGTTTTTTCTTTCAGTACTTTGAATGTCATTCCTGTCTTGGTCTTCAATGGTTTCTGATGAGAAATCATGTTATTTTTGTTATAACATTCTTTTAAAATGTCATTTTAAAAGGTTACATAATTTTCCATCATATAAATACATAGGTTGAGCATCTCTAATCCCAAAACCAAAGCCTCTAAAATCCAACAATTTTTAAGTGCAGACATGATGCCACAAGTGGAAAATTCCATACCTGATCCATCTCCTGTGGTAGGTGAACATTAAAAGGCAGGCACACTCAAATATTGTATAAAATTACCTTCCAGCATATGCATCAGGTGTGTATGAAACATAACGATGTTTAGCCTTGGGTCCCATCCACAGATATCATTGTGTATATTCAGATATTGCAAAATCTGAAATCTGAAAACACTTCTAATCCCAGGCATTTCAGGATGCTCAACCTGTACTATATTCCATAGAGTGTTCAAATAAGATTTTTAAGACACATGCATATTGCAAGTGCTCCTTTAATTTGTTCCTCTCTCCCCAGCCTTCTGTAGAGTGAGGGGAGATCTCAGTGACTAGTAAGTCAGGAGGTTGGGATGAACAGTGGGAATGTGTGTGGTGACCCACTGACAGGTAAACCTCTTGGGAGAGAGGCTCAAATAGACAAGGTATTTTGGAGCTGTTGGCATAACCATCTGGGTATGTGGCAGCTTCCTTCCACCCTTGTGACTGTAAAGGAATAACAGAGCTTTGACCACTTTTAAATGGCTGGGAAAGGCAGGGTGGTAAGGACTCAAGCTCACCCTCTTGTGTAAACTGAGGTTACTGTCGGGCCTGTATGTGTGCATATACGTGCCCTTTGTTGAGATGTAATTCACCTACCATACAATTCACCCCTGTAAAGCGTACAGCTCAGCAGTATAGGAATATATTCACAGAGTTGTACAATCATTCCCACATTTAGAACATTTCATCACACCCAAAAGAAACTGGATCAGTTACTGGTAACCTTGTATCCTCTTCTTTTTTTAATGCTAAGCAGCCACTAATTTGCTTTCTGTATCAGTTGAATTGTCCATTCTGGATATTTGATATAAATGGATTCATCCAACATGTGGTCTTTTGTGACTGGCTTCTTTCACTTAATGCTTTCATGTTCACCCACATTGTGGGATGAATGTCTTCATTATTCCTCTTTGATGCTGAATATATTGTATGGCTGTACCACATTTTGTTTATCCATTCATCAACTGGTGGACATTTGGGTTTTTCCTACTTTTTCGGCATAAGAGATTTTTGTGGCCATGTGTTTCCATTGCTCTTGGGTTTACGATAACTCTGTTTAACCTTTGAGGAATTGTCAAATTGTTTTCCATAGTGACTTACCCCTTTTCATTTCCACCATTAATGTATAAGTGCTCTGTCTTCTCTACATCTTCTCCAACACTTGTTATTGTCTGCTTTTTTTCTTGTACTCATTCTAGTGGGTGTGAAGTTGTATTTCATTGTGGTTTAGATTTGCATTCCCCTGATGGCTAATGATATTAAATACCTCTCCTTGTCCTTATTCCTTCTTTGAAGACATGTCTGTTCAGATCCTTTGTTCATTTTTAATTGGTTGGGTTTTTTTTTTAACTTTTTCATTATTGAGTTGTTAAAGTTCTTGGTATATTTTAGATACAAGTCCTTTATCACTGTCTATAATTTACCAATATTATCAACCCATTCTGTTGGTTCTCTTTTCGGTTTTTTATGCTTCCTGGCTTTTGCAGGTTCCTAGAAAACTGTTCTTGGAGGCTATTGTTTTGTTGTTTGAGACAGGTCATAATTGACTCAGAGAAGAAATGTGTGAGATATCTAGGAAGCATGAAGTCTTGGACATGTGAAACCCAGCACAGTTCTGCTTGTGCTGTTAATTAAAGGAGGGGGTATACATTAATTTTCCCTGTGGAAATTCTTGCTGAATCCAATGAAATAATGTTTTTGAGGGTATAGAAAATCCAGGGATATTAATCCAGTTTGTCTTAAATCTGAATGTATTATCTCATTGTTGGCCTTTATACCTTCAATGTGATAGGCTCATGTTGGCTTCCCAGAAGTCACACTAGGAATTCTTCCTGGTGCAAGAGGAACCCAGCTTCTCCCCAGACTCATTGGAATTCCTGCTGCACTTGACTTAATTACATCAGGTCAGTGTAAATCTTGCCCGTGACTATATAGACCAATGTGAGGTGGAACCAGCAAAAAATTATGGCTTGACCACTTTTGCTACCACATAACCTTAAGGGGATATTTTAAATTTTTGTCTATAAATTATCTTATCTGTAAAATAGAAACAGTGTCTTCCTTGAGACTTTCTCAGATGTTACCACAAAGATCTCATGTGCAATCTCATTAATTATGAGATCTTGGGTCAGTCACTTTACCTCTCTCTTCTTTAGATTTCTCACATATGTGGATAATAATAGTACCTGCCATATAGTAATGTGGTGAAGATTGGGTAGGTTAATACACATCATGTGCTTAGAACCCTCTTAGACATGATAAAAACTCCATAAGGAAAGCGTATGTGTGTGTGCATCAAATTTAGGGTTGTATTACAGTTTAAGTGACTGTTCATAGATCCTGTGTTCATATAGGGAACATTGTATTCAGATATGGCTTAGAAATTTTAATATCAACTAGAGTTAAAGCCAAGATTTTCAGGATGAATTTTCCAGTTTAAATTTACAAATGACTGAATTATTCATTTCCCAAGTTTTAAGATATTAGCTACAAATAGAAGTTTTTCTTTTCAGTGGAGAAGATGAACAATGTAACACTAAACCCTAGATTTGTCAAATGGTAATGTTTGTAAGATTATGGAGGCTTTCAGTTGAGGAAGCATTGGAGAAAAGAACAAATACATCTATTTACTCCAAACAAGTATAATTAATTCTGCCATCTTGGATCAGTGACTTTACCTTTCTCTTCCTTAGATTTCTCACATGTGTGTATAATAATAGTACTGGCCCTATGATGATGTGGTGAAGATCAGATAGGTCAATACATAGAAAGTGCTTAGAACCTGCCTAGACATGTATAAGGACTCTGTAAGTCTTAGCTATATATTATTATTCTCAAGTCTGACCCTTACTGAGTAAAACTAGGATAAGGATCTTGGTGTTAGACTATATATATAGTAAAAGAAGCAAATTTTAAAAATTTTGTAAATTTAGTTATTTTGTATAAAAATTTTTTACATATAATGATTTATCATTATTATTTTAAAATCATTTCATATAGGGTTGGAGTTGTAGCTCAGTGGCAGAGCACTCGCCTAGCACGTGTGAGATACTGGGTTCGATCCTCAGAGCCATATAAAATAAATAAAAATAAAAGTATTGTGTGTATCTACAACTGAAAAAAAAAAGGACCATGTTAAAAAATTAATTAGGGCTGGGGCTGTGGCTCAGCGGTAGCACACTTGCCTGGCATGTGTGAGGCACTGGGTCCGATTCTCAGCCCCACATACAAAAATAAATAAAATAAATGTCTACCAACAACTAAAAAAATTTTTTTTAAATTTAAAAAATTCTCAGTTCTAATTTCTAATACAGTAAATATTGATGGATATAACCTATACAAACAAGAACGTTTTGTAGTCCTTCATAAGTTTTAAGAATGTGAAGGGCCATACGACTTAGACATATGAGAATTGCTACTAGAAATATGTTGTTTGTTTTGTTTTGTTTTGTTTCTGCAAAACTGGGGATTCTACTCAGGGCCTTTTCCACACTAGGCAAGCACTCTACCCCTTTGTTACAACCTCAGCCCTTTTTGTAAATTTTATTTTGAAACGGTGATACCAGAAAAATACAAGGGAAAATTGGTCCAAGGGATAGAATATACAGACAAAGCTTTAGTTGGGGAACTTTTCCTCAAGGAGGGGGAGTCAACTCTGGTAGAGATAACATCCCCTCTCTGAATAAATGAAAGAAATAGTTTTATTTGTGTGGAGGAGTGGGCTACAGTTTAGAAACTTTAATTGACTTTGGGTACATTACAAAAGTGTTTCTTTTTCTGTGTGAGCACTTCAGCCTCCAGGGAGGGGCAATCAGTTTCTCAGTCTGGAGCCAGATGTTACAGTCTGTCCTACTGATGCTTCATCCTGTCATCCTTGTCCTGTAATGAGATGAGTTGCTGGCTGTTAGGAGGACACAGGGAGGGAGGGGTAGATGAAAGCAAAATCATGGGGGTAACAGGTTGAGGGGCCAGGGAATTTGTCATTAGCCATTTGCAGCAATCCCCAAATAGTTTCACTCTGTTATCTAGTTGATCCTTGCAGATATTAAGGCAAAGGCATCCTAACTTTAGGGATGTACCTGGTCTTTGAGGTCAGTAAGATTATGGAGTGAGGGATAGAGAAGAAACATACCACACTTTTCTATGGGGAACAGGCTATGAGTTCAAGGTTGGAAGGCAGGAAAAAGCATATAGCACACATGTAATAGCTGACAGGCTATGAATTAAGTCCCAGGACTGCATTTGTCCTTTGTCATGGGGGGGGGGGCTCACTGTCTCAACAGGATCTCCCTAGGATGCCCAGGCTGACTGTGAACTTGTAAATTTTCCTGCTTCAGCTTCATGAGTAGCTGAGATTACAGGCATGTGTCACTATGCCCAGCAAAATCTACATGTTTTGACAAAAGAACTATGAAAACTGTGTATACATTAGAAAATAATATTGTATATGCATTAAAAATTACTTTTTTGTTCTTTTGTAATACTGAGGATTGAACTCAGGACCTCAGGGATGCTAGCTAGGCAAACACTCTACCACTGAGCTACATCCACAGCCCTGACTTTATTCTTTAAAATGATGTGGGTAGCTTATTTTCCCTGGAGACAGCAAGATCTGGCCCTGCCAAGGACATCCACCTTCACTGTCCTTTTTAGAGCTTCTTTAGTACTTACTATTTACCTCCAATTCCCTCAATAAAATGATTTGACTCCCCCCAAATAAGTACATTAATTAATTAAAATAAAATGAGATGGGACTTATAAATCCTATAAAATATGAAGGAACAGTTAGAAAAATTGAAAGCATTAAATTTATTTTAAAAATCAACTTACAAATTGTTTTAATTTATAATGCTATAAGTTCCTTTTACAGAATGTGAACTATTTAAAGTGTCTGATTTAGAATTCTTGCCTTGGGATCTCTTGACATTGACCTACACAGTGCTCTTCTTAGAGCCTGTTGGCAGGAGTTGTCATATACACTGAGGGCGGCCCAAGGGAAAACAAGTTTAAAGCACAGCCTGAGGATTTGGTTTGCCCATCTTAGTTCTTTGAAAGAGAATAAGTTTGCTTGGAATGTGACTGACACTGGGACAACAGTAGTGGTATTCCTTCATTTTTTGTGAAATCCAAGCCAGAAAGAAATCATTACAGATGAAGAGCTTTTCATTCCATCTGTGGGTGGCTCCTATTCCCCTGCTTTGTTGTCCCAGAGATCCTTTTAGTTTTCTGTCTTCCATTTATGTCCCCTCAGTGCCCCTAACCTGGTTAGGCTGATTTACTTAACCTTCACCCAAAGTGACTGTGTACATGGGACATTTGACCCCTGACACTACTCACCTACTCCATACCCCCTTCTGCACTACAGGAGAGGATCTGGAAGCCTGCTTTCAAGGCACTTCCAGAAAAGTGCCCCAATACTGCTTTTCCAGCAGGACCCCTGGAAATCACTGAACTGTTCACCTGGTCATGAAAACCCATTTGTAGCTCTTTGAAGCACTCATAGGACCCAGGAATGGAGGTTTTTGTTGCAGAGGTGGCATCTGCCAATATTGTAAGGGCAGGGAAGACCCAGGAATTATTGCCACCAAGACTGATTTGATGATTGCTTTTCTGATGTCAGGATTGTGCATTGCAAGAAAGATAGTGCCTGTCATTTTCTCCTTCCTTCTGGCCCTGTGCTTAAGGCCACACCTGTACTTCAGAATATGCACATCAGATCACATCTTATAAGTGGTGAAGAACTGCCCAGTTCTATAGTGATGCAAACCCTGATCAATTTCTGTAACTCCCTAGAGGTGACCTTCCTTCCAATACTAAGGCTGCTGGGGCCACCCTGAACACAGGAGACTGGCAATTCATAGTAGATGTTTATATCCTAGAAAGACAGCCTTCTCTACTAGAGAGAACAAGATTCTCACTTTAACCTCATATTCTTTGACTTGTTTTATTTTAGGAAGACACATTTTGGCCCGTGATGCACTCAAACTGGGCATTCTGGATGAAGTTGTGAACTCAGACCCAGTAGAAGCAGCAGTCAAATTTGCCCAGAGAATTTTAGGTAAGAAGATAATGATGATAATTTCACAAGATTGGAAATAAGCTAAATGTCCATTTTAACAAGACACTCCTTAAATATCTTATGGGACATCCATGTGATAGAGGATGATTGAACTTAAAAATGAATGTACTGATGTGGCATGAACCCATGATATATTATTTAGTGAAAAAAGCAACATTTGTGATAGTTTGCCACTGTTGTTATAAAAAGAGGTGAGGGGATAGAATGTATTTTGGGGAGAATGGATATATAAAACTGTTGGTCTATGTGCAAAATGTATGTTAGGATTCACCAGAAATGGCATGGTTGCCTCTGGGAATGGTGCTGCTGTCAGTCAGCCAAAGCAGTTTAAAGGAGATTTTTTTTTTTTTTTTTTACAGTTTACACAATAAATTTATCCAAGTTGACTGTAGGGTGGTAAGTGTTGGTAACGGTGCACAATCGTGTGCTCAGTGCCACACTAAGAAAGTATCTTCAAGCCACTTTCTGGTAGTCCCTTTGTCTTTCCCTTGGCCACTGACCTGTCTCCTGTCACTGTAGTGTTATTTTTTTTTAGAATTTCATGTAGATGGAATCCTGCATACAGTATGGTGTCTTCTGTGTCTGGCTTCTTTCACTTAGTGTAATGTTTATAGAGTCATAGTATTGTTGCATATATTGGGTTAGATTTGATTACTAAACTATATTCCATAAAATGGGAAAACCCCAATTTCTGTATGTGTTTATGAGTTGATGGACATTGAGTTGATTCTACTCTAGACCTCCACCAGCTTATAAATAGATATTATTTTGTCTGTTAGGTAAATACCAGAGAATTGGGTAACTAGATTGTAAAGTAAATGTGTAGTTAACTCTCACATGCTTTTTAAACATCATAAATGGAAAGAAAAAATTCAAAAGTCACTAATTTTTGCCAAGAAAATTAGAAAAAAACAGAAAACTAATGGAATGAGGCTGAATATTTAATAAGATTTCCTTGAACTATTTGTAATACATCCTATCTACAGGTCAATAGGCCATTGGTATACTAAGGCATAAAAGTATTCATATTTTTTTTTACTTAGCGTTTATATTCCTGGTAATTTACTTAGAGAAATCATCACAGAATATAAAAAGATTCAAGCATAGTAATGATTACTGAATCTTTATCATTGAAAAACAATGGAAACGGGCTAGGGTTGTAGCTCTGTGGCAGAGCGCTTGGCTCCCAAATGTGAGGCACTAGGTTTGATCCTCAGCACCACATAAAAATAAATAAACAAAGACATTGTGTCCATGTGTAACTAAAAAACAAACAAACAAACAAAAAAAACCTTTAAAACAAATGGAAACATCTCAAAAATCTAATTTTAGGGAATTAATTACCTAAAAGATGATCAATCTCAATGAGACAATTCTATTCAGCCACTAAAACTTGTGTCTTTGAAGAAAACTGAAGAACTTGAGAAAATGTTTACACGTAGTATTAAGAAGAAAACGGCCTGGTGTGAAATTTCACAAATGTCTGGGTGTTCACGTACCTATCTGTATAAGGAACCAGTATAATGAACTATAATTGATTTTTTTAAACCTTATTTTTATGTGGTGCTGAGGATCGAACCTAGTACCTCACATGTGGGAAGCAAGTGCTCTACTGCTGAGCCACACCCCAGCCCTCACTATAGTAGATTTTTATCAGAAGTTGTACTGGGATAATAAATAATGAAAATCCTTAATTTTTTTTTTAATATTTATCTCTCCCTATTACCCAAGCCATTAATTGACCGAAAGGAGAAAGGGGGGGCTGGGCCAGCATGCAAGGGGTGCAGTGTAATAGAGAAATGGGCTTAGACATCAGAAGAAATGTGGACCACAACAAATTTCCTTGTGGGGTTTTATGTTTTTTTCATCCGTAAAAGGAAAAGTATCCACAAAATTGTTTTCAAATCATATTCTGATACCACAAAGGCTCTAGTGGTTGGGTTCTCTTTTGTGTAGTCCTTGCTCTCCTCTGAGCAGCCTCACCCTGTCAGATTTGGAGTTCAGTGACTAGAGTCCCAAGAAAATTTCCAGGACATTTACTGTTTATTTTTTTAATGAGTACCAGTGTTTGAAATCCTGTGATGGCTTGGTGCTGTTTTCTCATAGATAATAAATGCTAGAGATATGGTAGAGAAATCAGACTGATCAAAACAGGACTGACTCAGAATTTTATCTCTATTTGCCACTTAGGTTCTCACAAAATGCATAATTTAGCTGTGCCTATTTATTTTGTTCCTTTCATGTTCACTGGAGATTGTGTGCTTATTCTTTCTTTTTATGTTTCCCTTTTTTGTTGTTGTTTGCTTTTAAATATAGCTCTATGAGATCTTTTGGCAAAACAAAATTGATGTATTGACTTGATGGAGAGGTACCACAAAAAACTAATGCACTAGTTATTAAATATATATGCATTTATCATAAATAAACATATGAATACAAGGAGATTTATGCTTCTGTAATGCTGGTGCAATTGTCTTGATATGGAACAATGGTTCCTTAACTTTCCTATGCAGCAGAAACTCTTGGACGACTTCAAACACAGATTGCAGGCTCCACTCATTGCTTTCTGATTCAATATATGGAGAGTGGGGGCAAAGAATTTGTCTCTATCAAGTGCATAGGTGATGTTAGTGCTGTGTTCTGGAGACCACCATTTGAGAACCATTGAGTAGGGATCATAGGGGTAAGAAGGAGATTACATTTTCTGGGGTCTACTTTTTCCACGTGATGTGCAAGCACTGACCGCGGTCTTTTTTTTTTTTTTTTTTTTTTAAAGAGAGAGAGGAGGGGCTGGGGATGTGGCTCAAGCGGTAGCGCGCTCGCCTGGCATGCGTGTGGCCCGGGTTCGATCCTCAGCACCACATAATAAACAAAAATGTTGTGTCAGCCAAAAAATAAATAATAAATAGTTCTCTCTCTCTCTCTTTAAAAAAAATAAAAATTAAAAAAAAATATAGAGAGAGGATTTTTTAAAAATATTTATTTTTTAGTTTTCGGTGGACACAACATCTTTATTTTATTTTTATGTGGTGCTGAGATCAAACTCAGCGCCATGCACATGCCAGGCGAGCGCACTACCGCTTGAGCCACATCCCCAGCCCCTGAGTGCGGTCTTAAAGACATCAGCAAGTCAGTTATGAAAAACATGGTTAAAAAGCCACATGACTTCTGTGGTATGTGAATGATATCTTAATTGAAACAATAAGTACAAATATTTTTAATTCACTTTTTCCACTTGAAAAATTTGAAAAAAAAAATTCATTTGAAAAATTTTGATTTCGGCCTTTTTTCCCTAGTCACTACTCAAATATTGAATCAAAACAAACAAACAAAAGTAAAGGTTAAGAAGACATACTTAGTTTCTATATCTCATGAGATAGGGAATTTCCTTCTTTATATCCTATGGTTACTATTCCACTCATCAATTTTGGAACCAGATATAGGTGGGACGGGAGTGTAAGAGGTTACATATCTACGAATGGGTCTACTAATGTACTGCAGATTTCTCTACAAACTTAACATATCCTGGCAAATTGGCTGTTTTAGCTAATTAGCTTTACACAGCTTAATTTTCTTGTTATACGAAGCCCCTTAGTCTATAGCAGTGCAATAGATTTAGTGGAGGAATGCAGGATTCCTGGGTCAGACCTGCTTGCTTTGGCTCACCTGGAAAGGGGAGGGTCCTGTGAGAGGCCATCGGTTTGCACTTGCATGTGGCCAGCAGCTGGCTTGTCCCAGAACTGAGTGAGAATTCCTAGTCCCCATGTGTGCATTTCCGGCGTGAAGCTGCAAGTAAGAGCAAAGACCAACACCCTGTGGCTCTGTGCCCCCCTATCCAGCAGGGATGGGCCCAGGGCACATCTACCTGGCAGCCTCAAGTCGGTGCTCTCTCTGTGTCTATGTGGTAGAGGCTGTGCTGGGCTGTTGGCCTTTTGAAGAACTCCAATTCTGCCCAAAGAACTTGGTGTATTTGTTCATTTGGATTTGTGGCTTTTAAAAAAACCTTAGTGGTTTCCTGGGCCTCCCGCCTCCTTTTATCTTTTGCTCTTGTAGTTTAATTTTATTCTCTATGAACATTTTATATAAACAAGTTTAAAGACAGAAGAGTGACTCTGTCTCATGTTGGAGGCTCAGCACATGTCCACATTGAGCTTCCCCTTAACGTGCTACACACTTACTGTGGGTGACCTCCCTGAAGCCTGTACAGTTGTTTCATCCTTTGCAGAGCCTCAAGGATGCACAGAGGCTACTGCTTATCACAGCTAGGAAGGAGACAGACGGTCCTGTGTGTCTGAGGAAAGGAATTCTGTGAACTGCATGCTGAGTCCGCTCTTTAGCTTAGGCAGAGAGAATCTGTTCCTGTCGGGTTAGTAGAAGGGTGAAGGAGAAATAATCTTTTTTTTTTTCTCCTTAAGTACAATTTTACACTACGTTTTAATAAAAATTAGAATACACTTCATCTTCATCTTTATGATCCCAAATAGAATGAAGTCAAAATTCATGTGAATGGGTCCATGAAAGAGTTCAGTTATGAGTACACCTGAATCACTAGGCAGTGCCTCTCTTCCCCTTTCCCTGGGTAGGACTGCTGACCTGCCCACTCGACTCTCTTATTCTGTAGGTACTGCAGAGTGATGTGGGAAGCCACCCGTGAATTACTTGAGAGTCTTCTTTTGGTATGGCATCCAGGGAGAATTTAGGTTTAACCTTGGGAAATATCTGTGGCTCTCCCATGCAATAGATTGCCCAAGGCACATAACCTTTATTTCTGCTCTATTAGGAAGATCCCTCATGGTATCTCCGGAGATGAGCATAACCCTATAGGAACTGGAGAGCCCGCCTATAACATTTTTTGGTAAAGAACATTCTAGGGAATGCCTTTGATGTTCCCCAATATAAATCAAGCAAGCGGGGTCCATTTTGCCTTTTCAGTATAGAAGCTCCATCCTCTGTTTGATTAGTTAGACTGTCCTGCCCTCACTTTTTGAAATTATTTTCTGTGTCCTGTGATTCTTTCCCTGTTCCATGTTTTCCTAGCTTTTATGTCTCAACCAACCCATTCCATCCAGGGGAACCTCATTCCCATCACCTGCACGGGACACAGGTGAGAGAGAGACATCATAATTTCTTGTGTATAGCTATTTAACAGGTTAGTAAAAGTCAAAATTGATAGTTCTCACCATGGTTCAAAGTGAAAGAATACACAGTGACTAAAGAAAAAGCATTCCACTCAGTGCTAGTCTGAGTGACTTTAAAACTAACCGGTCTGAGTGTAGAATAAATACTTTCTCAACAACTCTCTCTGTAGACGTAAGGGGGAAGTTTTGCCTGTGTTCTGTGTGAAACAACCCAGAGTGGAAGAAAACAGCATCCTTCAACTACAGCCACAGAAAGAGAGAGACAGGAGACGAGGCAGGGAAAAGCTGGCTGTCTGCGCCCTGACCAAACCTGTCCCATGGATGTGCTTCATCTGGCTCTAGGCTGTCCTGGACAGGTGCCTGGGAGAGCTCCCAGGATGCCCACACACAGCCTGAGAGGTTCTGAGGATCCCAGGATAACAGGATGATGTGGGTCAGAAATAATTGCTTCATTCCATTAAGCAGGCTTTTCTTTTCTGGTTGGTTTGCTCATTTTTCCCCTTTTATTCTTTCCAATTTCTGGCCTCAGAAAACTTGCCAGACCCTGCAGCTGTCCTGATATAGTGGCTGACCCCCCCTGCTCTTGGATCTCCAGGAGGGATAGCTCAAAGCGACTGTTAAAAACTCTTTTAAAAATCATCCTGCTCTGGCCCCACCCTTAAGGATCTTAACTGAGTCTTGGTGGGCCCCAGGCCATCTGAATGTCTTAAACTCTTGAAAGGAATCAAGAGTGACTGTGCTTTGAGAGGCAGCCCCAGGCATGGTGGGAGCTGCAGCAGTGTGGCAGGACAGAGCTCCAGCTCTGGACAGGTTAAGCCAGCAACAGGTTCAGGTCACAATGCAGACAGCTGGGCCTCTTTCCTCATCCACTTGCCCTCTACACACGTGTCCTCCCCTTCCTGCTCTCCCCACTGTCCTCTCTTGCCTCCCTTCTAGGCCACCAGTGAATGGAACCAGCAGTAGACTGTAGACCATCCCAGCCTTCTCTGCTGAGCTTGTCTCCCCCTCAACACTGAGGACTGGGCTAACTCACTGAACAGTTGAGCAAGTAATCTGTGGGTCTCTTGGGTACAGTTCATGTGTCTCCAAAGCAGCAGAGTAAGCAGGGCCCTCATGCTAATAACCACTGTCTTTGCTCCTCTTCTGAATGCTGCTCTTACCATGTGGGACATCATTCATTGAAAAGTATTCTTCTCGACTCTGCAAGTAATCAAGTATTAGGAAATAGTCTTGCCTTGTAGCTTACAGCAAGGGATGAGATTACATAATGCCCGTGTGCACATGAAGACATCCAGACCAGGCTCCATCCCTGGGGATATATGTTCACACATGGTGTCAGAGTCATAGGTTTTTCTGTAATGGAGCTGCCTTATAAGTGCTTGTAGATTTTCTGTACATTTTTCATATAATGATTTATTCTGGAGACAGTGGCACGTTGAAAAAATAATTTCTCTAATACCTAGAGTTTACACATTTATTCTTTTATGTAAACATTAGATTCATCCTGTTGAATTATTTAGTAAAATATAGAACCATAAGTGTTCTGAATAGATGTTCCTATATAGTATATGTGGAAAATGTTTATATTTTTATATTATTAAATATTTACATCCAGGAACATGGGGTCTTTCTTTATTAAGGTTTGATTTTGTGTTCTTCTATAAGATGTTACAGTTATCTTCTGAAAGATCCTGTACCTGACTCAATTCTTTCATTTCCAGGTTACTTTTACGGCTTCAATGAGTCCTAATTTGCTATGCAGTGTTCTGCAACTGTCCCTGTTAATCAATTTTAAAACTTTTTCACTTTCACAAAAAGTTATTTTATGCTCTTTATTGCTGACTCCTGCTCCAACACCTAGACAACCATTGTTTCATTTTTTTTTCTTATGATACATTTTCCTTTTCTGGGCATATTATAAATGGCATCCTATGATATGTAATCTCTTGCTTTGGGCTTCTTTCAGTGATCATAATGGTAGAAGCCCTTCTTAGTTGTTGAATTTCTCCCATCACAGTTGTGATTAGATTGGCCTACCCAGATATCAGAGGGTAATCTCCCCTTCTCAAAACCTTTAATCTTAATCCTACCTATAAATTCCATTTGCCAGTTAAGTTTACCTGTTCACAGGTTCTAGGGATTGGGACATAGACATTTGTGGGATGGTACTATCCTGCCCACCACTTCAATTTTTCACCCACACTGTGGATCTTCATGTCATTTTATTAATGGGGTCCCTTGTAGAATACAAGTCCTTAATTTTTATTTCATTCAACTTATTGATTATTTTTCTTTTATGGATCATGCTTTTGGTGCTGTATATAAGAAGACACCATCTAACCAACATCACATATATATCCCTCTGTTTTCTTCTAGAAATTCTTATGGTTTTAGTCATTCAATTGATTTATGATTAATTTTGAGGTTTTACAGAAGTTGCTAGGTAACAATCTGAGTTTAATTAATTAATCTTTTTTGCATATGGGTATTCAACATTTGTTCAAAAGACTCTCCTTTCCTCCATTGAATTGCTTTCCACCTGTGTTAAACATCAATTAGCCATAATTTGATTTATTGATGAACTCTCATTTCTCTTCCATTAATATATATGCCTACCCTTGCATCAATATCACACTGTATTCTTTTATATGTGTTTTTTAAAAAAATATTGTTGTCAATGGACCTTTATTTATTTATATGTGGTGCTGAGAATCAAACCCAGTGCCTCACACATGCTAGGCAAGCTCTCTACCACTGAGCCACAGCTCCAGCCCCTTTTATATGTGTTTTAAAGGTTTTTTAGTCATAAGAATTGAGTTAACTTTATTTTGTATATCAGATATTATCTCAGAACTGTTGTTGTGTTAGACTCTTTGACACAATAATATTTAATCTATTATAACATTGTCCTTGGAATAAAAATAGAATGTTACTTTCACATTCGAATAAAGTAACTTAAAATTGTCTTGAATCTGTTAAATTCTATCTTGAATGACTAGTTACAACAATGACTAAGATTTTGGTATTCGTGTCCCATTAAATATATTAATAAATATTATTTGCTTTGGAATTGATTATCATTGTTATTGTATAATCTAGTCCCTTTGTTTAAGTAACATTCCCAAATCTCTGATCATTCTTATTCCTTTCAGATCAACCTTTAGAATCCCGCAGAATCTTGAACAAGCCAGTGCCAAGCTTGCCCAACATGGACACCATTTTCAGGGAAGCCTTTGCAAAGATGCAGAAGCAGTACCCTGGGTGCCTGGCTCCGGAGACTTGTGTCCGTGCAGTCCAGGCCTCTGTGAAGTATCCCTATGAAGTGGGCATCAAGGAGGAAGCGGAGCTGTTTATGTACCTTCAGGGATCAGGGCAGGCTAGAGCCCTGCAATATGCTTTCTTTGCTGAAAAGAATGCAAGTAAATGGTCCACTCCCTCTGGGGCCTCATGGAAAACAGCATCAGCACGACCCATCTCCTCCGTTGGTGTCCTTGGTAAGCACGTGGGGGCGGTTCATGGGCTTCTCCAAATGTGTGCATGTCAAGAGCTAACATTTACTTCAGGACACCAGGTCCCAGGTTCTATGCTGAAATCACTACTCCTGTTAGCTCCAGTAATTCTCTCCCAAGTCCTCAAACTGCCTTCGTCTTATGTGTGAGGCCTAGAGATGCTAACCTTTTCCAGAGTGAGCTAAACTCTAGTGGTGTGAGGGCCTGACCTTGGCTGTCTGTCTCCAGACTGTGGGCACTATTTACTCCTCTCTAACCCTTCTCTGTATGAATCTCTCACTCCAGGATTTCCAAACTGTGATTGATATTTGTAGCACATTTCAAGCATGGCCTTTCACTCTTGCAGCTAAGTATTTGATCAATTTTCTTATCTATCTGGTCCCTGGATGCATCACACCTCCTACCTCAAAAACACCATCACTTTGTGATGTAGTCTTCCACTGCTCCCTTGTGCTCACTAAAATGCTCTGACATCCATTTGTGTCCTTGAATCAGTCTTTTTAAATGCCACATTGCCATAGAAACTGTGGTCCAATAAGTTAGTTTCTAATTCCCCATCCACTGAATCATTCATTTTCTCCTGCACTCTCTCTGCAGGCTTGGGAACAATGGGCCGAGGCATTGCCATTTCTTTTGCAAGGGCCAAGATTCCTGTGGTTGCTGTAGAAGTAGACCAAAAGCAGCTTGAAGCTGCAAAGAAGATAATAACTTCCACCTTGGAAAAGGAAGCATCCAAAATGCAGCAGAATGGCCAGCCTTGGTCAGGACCAAAAATCAGGTTCAGTTCATCTATGAAGGAGTTTTCTAGTGTAGACTTAGTTGTTGAAGCAGTATTTGAGAATATGAAGCTGAAGAAACGAGTCTTTGCTGAACTGTCAGCTGTGTGCAAGCCAGAAGCATTTTTGTGCACCAATACTTCATCCCTGGACGTGGATGAGATGGCTTCTGCCACCAATCGACCACACTTGGTCATTGGCACACACTTCTTCTCACCAGCTCATGTAATGAAGTTGTTAGAAGTTATTCCTAGCCAACACTCTTCTCCCACTACCATTGCCACTGTTATGAACTTAGCCAAAAAGATTAAGAAGATTGGCGTAGTCGTAGGCAACTGCCATGGCTTTGTTGGTAATCGAATGCTAGTCCCTTATTATAACCAGACATATTTCTTGTTAGAAGAAGGTAGCAAGCCAGAAGAGGTAGATCAGGTGCTGGAGGAGTTTGGTTTTAAAATGGGACCCTTTCGAGTGTCTGACCTTGCTGGGTTGGATGTGGGTTGGAAAATTCGCCAGGAACAAGGTCTTACTGGACCCACATTGCCTCCTGGTACTCCTGTCCGAAAGCGGGGTACTAGAAGATACTGCCCGATTCCTGATATGCTCTGTGAATCAGGACGCTATGGGCAGAAGACAGGGCGAGGGTGGTATCAGTATGACAAGCCATTGGGAAAGGTTCACAAACCTGATCCCTGGCTTTCCAAATTTCTGTCACAGTACAGAGAAACCCATCATATTGAACCCCGTGTCATTAGCAAGGATGAGATCCTTGAGCGCTGCTTGTATGCACTCATCAATGAAGGGTTCCGTATCTTGGGAGAAGGGATGGCTGCTGGCCCAGAGCACATTGATGCCATCTACTTGAATGGGTATGGCTGGCCAAGGCACAGGGGTGGGCCCATGTTCTATGCTTCCACAGTTGGGTTGCCCACAGTTCTGGAGAAGTTGCAGAAGTACTACAGGCAGAATCCTGATATTCCCCAACTGGAGCCCAGCGACTACCTAAAAAAGCTGGCTTCCCAGGGAAACCCTCCTCTGAAAGAATGGCAAAGCTTGGCAGCGCCCCCCAGCAGTAAATTGTGATTCAGGCTGTGCCTCCCATGCTGGCATCAGGTAAAACTCACTGGATTTCAATAAAGTTAATTCCAAGAATCCACAGTATGAGTACTCTGAAATGCAAAGCAAAGGACGTAATTGGTTACTTAACCTTTTTTTTTTTTTTTTTTTGGTGTTTTTTCTTCTTGATTCTAATGAAGGAAATCTTTATGAATGTGCTTTCTATGCCTCTGAATGTGTTCCTTTCAGATAAATTCCATGATAATATATGCAGCTAAGTCATAAACTTCTTTTGTCTTTTTAATCTCACATACATATTATTAATGGAAAATCCTGTGGATCATATATGCTCTCATGGTCACTCACCTCCTGAGCACATATCGGACCTGGCATCCAAAGGGCATTAATCCAACATGGAATCCTGTGTTGAAGTTGGGTTTGTACCCTCAGAGGTGGGGTGGAGATGGTTTGTAGGGTAGAGTCAGCCGTGAGGATCTCTATGGGAGGGGGCATGAAACACTGCCCAAGGATAAGCAGATTAGTAGCCAGAAAGAGGCCCAACATAGTTGGAAATTGGTGAGGGCACCAAGTATTTGAGACCCAAATAGGGCACACCAGGGCAACTTGGCAAGTCATGTTCCTGGGATCACTTCTGTCCAAGGCCCGACTCCCGTGCACAGCTGTGCCTGCTGCTTGCAAGGGGCTCAGCAATGTTTGTAGTTTATTCCCTGGGACATAGAACATCTGCAACCTGGTCTTTCCTATTCAAGGAGGAGTAACAGAAAGACTAAGTTGTTAGCTTATGGAAGGATCTTAGTGATCATCTAGCCTTTAAGGATTTCTTAATTCTTCAATAGTATAACTATGCCAGTTTCCCTGTCAAAATAAACTTTTGTGAATTCACATGTGGATATGGTTGAATCTGAAATACCTGAATTGATTGCAAAGCAAGTTTTGTATAGTTTTGTTTCACTATAAGTGCCCTTCTCTGTGTAACTTTTTGCCTTATGTGGTTCAAAGTTCAGGGGCTAGTCAATATAAAAATCCATACAAATTTTGAGAGCTGAATTACTCATAGTATCCAAAACTGTAAACAGCCCAAATGTCCATTAACTGATAACCATGTGGTATGTCCTTAGAGTAGACTCTTACTCATCCATGAAAAAAGATGAAGTTCTGATATCTGGTACAGCATTATAAACTTCCAATACATTTTACTAAGTGAAAGAAGCTAATCACAAAACACCTTACATTGTATAGACATTTAAGAACATGTCCAGGGTAGGCAAATAGAAACAAAGTAGATAAGAATTTTCCTGAGTCTGGAACACTGGAATGGGGAGTGACTACTAATGGTTTTTAAGGAAATGTTCTAAAATGATTGTGGTGTTATACTAAAAAGCTGTTAAGTTTTGTAATTTAAAATAGTGACTTGCCTGGTATGTAAATTCTGTCTCAATAAAATTATTACTCAACAGATAAATCGTTGCTAATATTGTTTTCCTTCAGTATGAAGCAGATGAGCTGCTTTTGCAATAGTTTCACCTGTGAGAGAAATTTGAAAAGCCAGGAATCAAGTTATTAGAAGTCCTAATAGAACTGGGCATGGTGGTGCCAGCCTGTAGCCCCTGCGAGGAAGGAGACTGAAGTGGGAATATTGCTTGAACCCAGGAATTTTAGGCCATCCTGGGCAACTTAGCAAGACTCTAAGAAATCTTGAATGCATGGAATATGAGTTTTCCATTGGGAAAAAAAAAGAATCAAAACTAAATATAGGGCTGGGGATGTGGCTCAAGCGGTAGCACGCTCGCCTGGCATGCGTGCGGCCCGGGTTCGATCCTCAGCACCACATACAAACAAAGATGTTGTGTCTGCCGAGAACTAAAATAAATAAATAAATATTTAAAAAAAAAAAAAAAACTAAATATAAAAATCAAGTGTTTGTGTTTTCTTCTTATTGTTTGGCAATACTTGGAATGGAACCCACAGATGCCATACCTCTGAGCTACATCCCTTTCATTATTTTGAGACTGCATCTTGTTAAGTTGCTAAGACTGGTCTGGACTTTACCATCCTCCTTTCTCAGTCTCCAGATGCCGCAGTCCGGCTGCAGCAAAATAACCGGGGGGTGACGAATAACTTGTGTAGATTGATACAGCAGGAGTAGAAGCCGTTTATTGAAGGACAGGAGCAGTATTTATACATTCCACACAGCTTATCTAATTAGCATAAACTAGATACATCAGTCAACCAATAAGGAATCTCCACACTTAATAGCTCGCTTTTGTTACTTCTCAAACCACTCCCTCTGGCATTTTGCCAGGCACCATCCAGACTTGTTTATGAACTCTAACACTCCCCTGGCAAAATGCCAGGTGTTATTTTGACTTGTTTACAGACTCTAACATCCAGAGTCACTGGGATTACAGGACTGTGGCATTGTCCCTGGCTAAATTCCTTCCCTTCAGAGTAATTTTTAAGATGTATACTACTAGGTTTTATATAACTTGGTCTTTGAAATTAAAGGCATCAAAGGGAAAGATTCTTGAAAGTGGTAACTGTCTCCAATTTGTTTTATTTTCAAATTAATGTAGGCAAAAACCACATTAACTTTTTCTTCTACAACCTTGAAGGAATTTTATTGTTCTTAAAACTGATTTTACTCCCACAGTATCTTCTAGTTTGAGGTTTTGAAACCATGAAGATATTTCATGAGGCAATAACCCCTGAAATTTTATGATAAAGTTTGTGTAAAAGTATATTAGCACACTTCTTAGAAGAGGTTCCATATGTCACATCATATTCCAAAAGGGGGTCTATGAACCCATAAAGGTGAAGGACCAATACTTCATATAGAAAATGAGAACAAATGTAAGTTCGTGTATTTTATATCAAAGGAAGCAAAACTAATTCTAATTTGGGTTCTCAGTAGCAGAACTGGAAGTACTATAATGTTAAATATATTGCAAGGTAGAATAGTTATATCTGAGAAGAACTTGGCCAAAAATTTTTGATCCAGAAAAGTACCAGAAGTATAGATTTTTGTTATCTAACATTTATGAAGTTTGCCCTGGGTAACTAACAGTAATCTGAACCCATTACCTATTACCAAACCATTTTAACATATTGCACCAACTTGTCATTTCTAAATTCCTTATTATTGTGTTCTATAATGTACACGTATATCAATATAACACTAAAATATGTAATTTGTAAGTCAATAATCATCCTTTTTAGAGATGTATCCTAAAAATTTAGATAATGTGTTTCCCAGCTCCTCTTTCAAGAATGAAAGGTTTTTTTTTTTTCCTCCTGGCTGCTACAAGGCTGCCAGAAGACAGCTTTTGCTCATCCATCTTCTCCCAAGTCATTGGCATCCTATGACTGTTCAATAACATGGTTAATTTATACCTGGTCCCCTTGACACAAAGCTGAAGGTCTGAGGTAGTCTGGAGCTCCCATTTTCACTGAGTGGGTTGAGGCCTTTGTGGGTACTCTATTGGGAGCTTGATTTCTTATATTTTTTATTTTTGTGTTGGGAATTCAAACCATGCCTCCTGCATGGTAAGCAGACTCGACCACCGACCTACATCCTCAGCCCTCCTCCTCTTTTAATCCCCCCTACCCTTTCCAGAGGAACTGATGCCAAGATCACTGTTTCAACTCTGCAACCTCCATCTCTGAGTTACTTTATCATAAACATAGTCTGCACACAGCTAATTGCTTTCCAGCTAAGCTGGGAAGGCTGCAGCCCTAGACAAACTCCGTGTTACTGTGGAAAGGAACCGGGGAGCGCTGGAGCTGTGGGAACCGGGCCCCAAGCCGCGGTGCACCACTAGAGACTAGGAAAGACAGGTTTGGGAGTATGGGGCGCATCCCTGCCCGCTCTGCGCGCAGGGAGGCTTGCCAGACATTCCAGGAGGCTGTGTGTTGGGGAGAAAGGGAGACAAAAACCTCGCTCAGAAATGGCCCAGAGCCATCCACTGAGGGGGTCGGGAGTGGTATATGCGGTGTGCATAGCCTTCCGTGGAGGGCGTGTGTGTGTGTGTGTGTGTGTGTGTGTGTGTGTGTGATTCTCCAAATTCGGAGGGAAGCATTACAGGGAAGCGTGTGTGAGAGCACATTCTACATTGCAAGGTAGAATGGTTATGTCTGAGAAGAACTTAGCCAAAAATTTTTGATCCGGAAAAGTATCAGAAATATAGATTTTTTTGTTATCTAACATTTATGAAGTTTGCCCTAGGTGTATATTTGCTTATGATATTAGCTAACAGTAATCTGAAACCATTACCTATTACCAAACCATTTTAACGTATTTCACCACCTCGTCATTTCTTAATTCCTCGTTATTGTGTTCTGTAATGTACACGTATATTAATATAACCTGGTTAGACCAAGAAACCGAGGTGTGGTGGCCCTGACGGCTTTTGATCAGGGACTGTGGGAGGAACACAGGAGTGTGCGGGATGTATTTGCCCTTGGTAGGAGGCGACACCAACGCCCACATACCAGGGCCCGGCGTGCACGCGGAGGCCGGGCTCACCGAGGGGAGAATGACAGAAGCAGCCACGGCAGACCACTCCTGTCCATATGTGGGTGCACGTGAGTGTGGGACTCCAGAAGAGGAGCCAGACCCAATCCGGTCGCAGCGCCTTCTAGCCCGAGACAGCCGCTGACGCCGCAGCGCCCTCCTGCGTCTGCAGCCAGCTCCGCATTCAGTTCATCCAAACGCTGCTTCCCTAGGATTCCTACCTGGGCTCGGCTCAGGGCTGCCGGACCGACAGACACCGCGCCCGCCCTGGCGCGGAGCTGCGCCGCCCGCAGACTGGACTTCCAGCAATGTGACGGGCTCTCGATCTGTGCCACTCACAGCCATGGCAAGTGCTTCAAGCTGCACTGGTGCTGTCACCTAGGATGATGACACTGTAAGTGGAACCGCGGTCCTGGGGGCGCCCGCGGGGCTGTTCGGATTGCGGCCCGCGCGTTGCGGTCCGTGACTCCTTGCTCTCCTGGGGCTGTAGCGCCGCAGGCTGGAGCCGCGCTGGGCTCCGGGTCGCTAGAATTGCCCTGGAGCGCAACGCCTGGCGCTGCCTTGGTAACGGGAGGAATTCCTGGGAGGGGGACTAGCTCTGGTCACTGGCAAGGCGTCCTCGTCCTGGCCAGACAGGACTCCCTTTTTCTTTTTCTTAGGGACCCGAAACGTCCAGGCCACATGTTGAGAAGTCGGTGGAGTTGATGGCCAGCGGAGGGAAAGCTTCTTTTCCGGGTTAGATAGTGCAAGAAGCGCCTCACTTTCTTCCTTACATGCCTTTCCGAATGCTGATTAAAAGTGTCCCTCAATAGGTGAATGGATAAAGAAAATGTGGTATATATACTCGGTGGAATGTTACCCAGCTTTAAAGAAGAGTAAAATTATGGCATTTTCCAGTAAATGGTTGGAGTTGGAGAACATCATGCTAAGCGAAATAAGCCAATCCCACAAAACCAAAGGCCAAATGTCTTCTCTAATATGCAGATGCCAATTCACAATAAGGCGCGGGGGTGGGGGCACTAGGGAAGAATAGCATTACCTTAGATTCGGTAGAGAGAAGGAGGGAAGGGGAGGGGATGTGGAGATAGGAAAGATAGTAGAATGAAACAGACATTATTACTGTATGTGTATATGTGACTACATGACCAATATGATTCTGCAACATGTACACTCAGAAAAATGACAGATTATAGCCCATCTATGTATAATGTATCAAAGTGCATAAATGCATTCTGCTGTCATGTATAACTAAAACAAATTTTTAAAAAAATTAAAAAAGAGTCTTGGAAGTCAAACTTGTCCCATTGATCATATTCCAACTGAGAAAGCGCTGAAGTGGGAAGAATTGCTTCCAGGAAGTTTAAAGGAACGATTTTGGAGGGCACACTCTTTAGATACCCAGTTGCAGCATTTAGAGCCAAGTATATGAGTGTGTTTAAGAATTAGAAAATAAACTGACTTGCAGGTACGCTTAAAGGATCTTAATTTAATTCATGAAAGCCAAAACTACATTGTCTCGGACCTTTCTCTGTATCCTGCCTTTGATTTTTATATAAGTAACCATTTAATCAGAATTCCACAATTTGATAAGTTCATGATTTTTGGCCTGTTCTATCTGATGAATCATTTATTTTTAGAAATACATTTTGAAGTTAGTTTTCACATAACTTAGAATAGAGGCTTTGGAGGTGCTTATTTAGAACGCAAAATTTTCAAGTGAACTTAAGTTGAACATTGTTTTTGTTGTCGGTTAGAAGAAAAATAGTTCACAACGGGAGAAGCCCTATTTAATAAAATCCTTATTTACATTACTTGAACATGATTGAATATTTTGATTGAATTTATGAATTAAAGGATATATAATGCTTGCATTTTCTTTATAAATTCAACATACATGGAGCTGTTCTGATTTTTTGTGTTCCCTCTGCTGATGGGTCAAGTTCTACCTATCTATTTTATGTGTGTGTGGGGGGGGGGGCGGGACTGAGGGGTCAGTAATGGCATTTGAACTCTGGTCGCCACCATACTAGGCAAGTGCTTTACCTCTGAACCACATCCCCAGCCCTTCTTATTTTCTATTTTAAGAATTAGAAAATAAACTGACTTGTAGGTACGCTTAAAGGATCTTAATTTAATGCATATTTTCTATTTTGAGACAAGATTTCAATAAGTTGCTCAAGCTGGTGTGTATTTTTTCCCTCCTTGTTGTTATTGTGGTCAGATATATTCCCATTCCTTTTGGGAGTAGTTTACAGAGTTGGGAGTAGCAACTGTAGAAGACCCACAATGCTAACATCTACACAAAATCTCTTTAATCATTTCCAGGGGAAGCATCAATCATAGTGCGAGGTGATTATGGTTAAATATGGTTCAGATTAGTGCCCGTTTTTATTTCAGCTGTGTCCCTTGTGAGTACACAGTTACTGATGGGAACCTTACCCTCTAATCAGATAGCATGCTCTTTCATTAGTCTTGACTCTTAAAATATTCTTCCTTCTATGGGTGAACGTACACTTTCTAACTTGTTTTCCACTGTTCCTATCTGTACTTTCTTGTATAGAAACAATCTAATTCTTTTTCTCATCATGACTGTTTCAACTCTTCCGATAAACACATACATAGGAATTTCTTGCAGTCATAACCTATCCTTTGTATCCCTGGCCATTTACAAAATGAAATAAGTTCCCATGGGTTTTCCTGAAATTGTAGAATGCATATTCACTAAATGAAGTTAGTTAGCATTTTCCTCCCAAATCATTGTTTTGTCCCATCTCCTTCTGCCCTTCCTTTTATGGGATAGTATCTGGGATCCTAAGCATTCTTTTTTTTTTTTTCTGAACATTTGCTAATGTATTTTTGATCCTGGGAAAACCGCAACCACCAGAAAGGTAGGCAGTATCTCAGTTGTCATGTGATCAATCCAAAGTGGAGCAAAACTGATCTCTCTTATCTTGAAGTACATCTGCTGCTGCTAGAGTCCCATTAGCTATTCTGATATCTACATCTCATCATATTAAACCTACTACTGTCACATTGAATTAAGCTTGCTTTCATCTAATGCCATTAAATAGACTTTTAAATAAACATTTGTGGCAAATAAGTCACAGCTTATTCATTTTAATCTTATGGGTATCTGTTTGGACACAGGTGACAGATCCCTTAGGTATTTTGCCCTATTAAATTTTGTTTCATTAGAGTTAGCCCATTATTCAACAGAGGTGTGGAATCAGGGTCTTGGTAAGTTTCTTCAAAGCTCCTCCATACATGAGAAAGTTGATAGGGGTCTTTCCATACAATGGATGCTCCAGTTTCATCAGCTTCAGCAATTAGAATGCAGGGGATTTTTTTTGCATGAATTTATTCATTTAATCCTCACAACAGTCTTGTGAAGTAGATGCTCTTGCTATCTTCATTTTTTCAACTAAGAAGCTTGCCCATGTTCACAAATGCCATGTGTAGTGGCCAGTGGTAGCTGCTCATCAGAATGTGACAGACCACCTGGCACCAGGGCCACTGGTTACTTGGTTCCACAGAAGGAACTGTGAGGATGAGGTCAGCTGTTTTAAATGATTTTTGAAACAAGCAGAAATTAACAAGCAGAAATAAGTAAAATGAGAATGACTTCTGATTTTAAGGGCAATGATCTGCAGCATGGATGTTTTTGGTGTGGTTTTGATTTCTATAAATAGATTTTAGTAAATAATAAATTATTTGAATAAAAGATTCTATTTTTTGTTGTTGTTGTTGTTTATTTGTGGTGTTGAAGATTGAACCAGGGCCTTGGACATGTTAGACAAGTGTTCAACCACTTAGCAACATCCCCAGCCCTTTTTATTTAAAAAAAAATTTTTTGTTGTTGTATATGGACAATAAATATTTATTTATTTTTGTGTGGTGCTTACACAGGTGAGGCAGGAGCTTTACCATTGAGCTATAGCCCATTCCCATCCCCAGCCTTTTAAATTTTTTTTTTTTTATATGGGGTGTTGCTAAGTGACCCAGGCTGGCCTCAAACTTGACATTCTTCTGCCTCAGCCTCTCTAATAGCTGAGACTATGGGTATATAACACCACGCCTGTTGTTTTTAAAAAGGACAAAAGTTATTATTTGTATGAAATGAAGGCTCAGTCATGTCATATCCTCAACTAATTCCTAACTGGTACAAGCCTTTTTTTTTTTTTTTGGTTGATTTTTTTCATAAATACTATTTCATTACTGGCTTACAAACCTGTTGAACATGGGGATTTAAACCAGATACTTTGGAGGGCCCTTCCATGGTAATTTACCAGACTCTCACATCATTTCATGCCAAGAATGGAAAATGAAAAACTGCCCCCTTGGCCTGGTGGAAGGGGAATAGTGACGTATCTCTGGCTAGCACAGGCTGGATAAATCAACATAGGTATGTTTCCTGGATTGTGTTCCCACAGATTGTAATGTTGCTTCAAGACTGGCAGAGGTAGATTAGCTATCTTTCCAGTTTCGGCCAAACTGAATTAAATTCCTTTTTCCATTGTTTGCTTATTTCTTATGGAGGTGACTGAATCCCGTCTATGGGAACCCCAACTGTGTTGAGAGCCACTTGGGCTGCTGGTCTGGAATGCTGGCAACTATCTGAATTCATTCTCTTATGTCATAGAATCTCATTGATTACTGAAAAAAATATTTCTGGAGAAATTGGTTTTTTTATTCTGAACAAATATAGGAATACATGTTTGAGAACCAAACGTTGTCCAGTAGATTAGCTTTCTTAAAAAAAAAAAAAAGGAATGTTTTCTACACAGAATGTAGAAGGCAGAATGTTGATCTAGAAAGAGGGAGCACTGGAATCAGATACACCTGTGCTTAATCATGGTCCTTTACACTATAGCAGTGTGACTGTGGACAGGAAACTCTCTCAGATTGTCTTCTCTTTTGCAAAATAGGAATAAAAACCCTACTTCACAGGGTTGTGAAGCTTAAACAAATGCAGAATTCAGTAAGAGTGGCATCAACTCCCCCCCACCACCACCACCAAAGAAAACGGTGAAAATACTTCATAATATAATGACCTCATGGCAGGCTCTTGACTTGGACTCTGTGTTTCAGAATGGCTCTGCCCATTTTCTAGTTATGGGGCTTTGAGAAGTTAGGTAACCTCCTCATTTTCAATATGGGGATAATAATAATAGCAGCCTCATAGTGTTGTGATTATCCCTGGAGTTGTGTAGAAGCAAGAAAACAGAAGAGCTTGAAGGACACAAAAGCATACACACACACACACACAAATGACTGCTATGGCTAACTTTATTTTCAACCCCAGGGTCCAAACCAGAGCTACATCTGTTTGTTGTATCACTTTAGTCTCCCTTAACCATTTTAAAGCAATTAGACGTTTTTTTATAACATTGAATTTTTGAAGAGTCCGGGTTAAGTATTTCTGAGTGTCCCATTTTACAAACTTGCCTAATTATTTCCTCATGATTAGATTTCGGTTAAAATTTTTGTCAGGTGACCTTGTATCCTTATAGCATCACAAGAGAAGGCACAAGATGTCAGGGGCTCCACTATTGCTGCTGCTGACATGGTTATTGCCAAGTTGCCCTGTTGTAAACATACCTTTTCCCTTTGGGATTTTTATTTATTTATTTATTTATTTATTATAAATTACAGTGTAATTTTTTTTCAATGTGAAATTTGCATAGAGAAACTTTAACACTGAGTGAATACCCTGTTACTCAACCAACTTGCATGTCATCATTTCAGCATCTGCTGACGATCCTTGAATGATTTCATATTACATTGATGGGTGCAAAAGAGTGATCTTCTCTAACCGACGTTCCTCCAGCCCTTCGATGGCATCTTCTCTGTAAAGAGGATTTTCTCCTCTCTGCCTGCACTTTTTTATTTTATGTGTTACTAAAGATCAATTGATTCTTTTTATTCAGTGTGTTATAATAAAGCATCATGATTCTTTTCAGTGCTTTCATTGTCTTAAGTTTGTCCAGGAAGAGCCCCTTCAAGCTGGCCCTTGTGTTCTGTGTCCTTTTGACATGTCCGCTGATGGTCCTTTGGAGGTTACCTACCTCTTTTCTCTCTAGCTGCCTGTAAGGTAGTCTCTTTGTTTTTAGTGCTTTATACTGTCCAAATGTGGAATTCTTTTTATATTCTATTTTGTATTAATTTAGTCTGTGAATTGATGTCTTCCATCAATTTGAGTAAGCCCTTGACACTCACTTTTCAAATACTGCACTTTCCACATTCACATTATTTTCTTCTTCTGGATCTGTGATTAGTTGTGTAGTTTACATTTTTACTTCATCGCTTTTAACCACTGTTTATAGTGTGAGTCCCTGTGTCACTACCACTGCATTCTGGAAATTTTCTTTGGATATGGCTTTCAGTTTATTAACTGTTCAGCTGGTTTAATCTACTGTTAAACTACTTCATTGAGTTTTTCATCTTACTTTTTGTAGTACATTATAGCTCTTCTGAGTGATTCTTTTTCAGGTAGCCATTTTGAAAAACCGACTTTCTCATTTTTTGCAGTTATTTCTCTATACTCCCGTTTTCAAGTCCTTTTATTTCTTCCAACAGGGTAGACATGCTCATTTTATATTGTGTGTTCTAGTTTGGATCTTGAGTGTCACCCCTCAAAGGCTCCCCTTGACATCCCTTGAAGGCTTGGTTCCTAGACACAGGCTTTCCTGAGGTGGTGAAAACTTCAGGAGGTAGGACCTAGATGGAGAAGGAAGGTCACTGGGGGCACACCTTTGAAGGGTGCACTTTGTCCCTGGCCCTTTCTTCTTTTTGCTTCCTGGCTGCCACGACATGAATAGCTCTCCTCCTGCATGTACGTCTGCCATGATGGGCTGCCTCTTGGTAGGCTCAAAGCCACAGAGTCATGTGACCATGGATTGGAGCCTCTGAAACCATGAACTCAATAACTCTTTCCTCCTTTGTGATGGACAGTTGATTAACATGTTGTCCTACTGAGAGTTCCAGTATTTTAGGTTTTGCAGATTTAATTCTACTGGATTCTACTATGGGCTTTGCTCATTTGCATGTTTTGTGATTTTTTTTAAAAAAATATATTTTAGTTGTAGATGGACACAATACCTTTTTATTGATTTTTTTTAAAAATGACAGCTGAATGTATTACAGTTCATATTACACATATAGAGCACAATTTTTCATATCTCTGGTTGTATACAAAGTATATTCACACCAATTTGTGTCTTCATACATGTACTTTGGATAATGATGTCCATCACATTCCATGCTTACCCCCTGCCCCCTCCCTCTTCTTTCCACCCTTTACCCTATCTAGAGTTCATTTATGCCTCCCGTGCCCCACCCCTACCTTACTATGAGTCAGTCACCTTATATCAGAGAAAACATTCTGCATTTGGTTTTTTGGGATTGGCTAACTTCACTTAGCATTATCTTCTCCAATTCCATCCATTTACCTGCAAATGCCATGATTTTATTCTCTTATTGCTGAGTAATATTCCATTGTGTATATATGCCACATTTTTCTTTATACATTCATCTACTGAAGGGCATCTAAGTTGGTTCCACAATTTAGCTACTGTGAATTGTGCTGCTATAAACATTGATGTGGCTGTGTTGTGTCCCTAAGGTATGCTGTTTTTAAGTCCTTTGGGTATAGACAGAGGAGAGGGATAACTGGGTCAAATGGTGGTTCCATTCCCAGTTTTGCAAGGAATCTCCAGCAATACCTTTATTATTTTATTTATTTATTTTTTATCTATATGTGGTGCTGGGGATCAAACTCAGTGCCTCATGCATACTAGTCAAGCGCTCCACCACTAAGCCACAATCCTGGGCCCTGTTCTGTGATTTTTTTACTGTGAGCTCCTGTTTCTTGGAACATTATCCTTTGGGATTTCCTGCAAATGGGATTTGCTTTTCCTTTTGCAAGATGCCTGAGAGCACTATTGAAGCAGGCTTGCTTTCAACTGAACAAATATCTCAACATATCTAGGTTGCCTGAGAGATTTTTTGGAACAACATGGAACATAGATACATGTACTTAGGAATTCAGTATAACGAGAGAAAGTGAGTATATTAACATTCTGTTGCACCAGATGTTATCACGTGACTACTTTTTGTTGAGTGTTAAGCACCTCCTTTAGGAAAACTGTGAAAATTACCACCTAATTAGAGGCTTATTATGGTTAACTTCAGGTAAATTACAAATTTTGTAAAGTTATTTGCGTTGCCTAATGTGGATAGTCACTTAATTGGTTACCTTTTCTATACTGTCAAACCATTTTAGGATAGTTTCATGTGTAGGGGGAAAAAGTGGGGATGTACCCAGGGCCTTATGCATGCTAGGTGAGCACTCTACCACTGACCTACATCCCCAGCAGTAAGATCACTTTTTCAAGTAACAATGAGACATGAGTTTGCATCTGCTAGGATGGCAATAATCAAAAACACAGATAATAACAAATGTTGGTGAGAAGGTGAAGAAATTGGAGCTATCAAACATTGTTGGTAATTAATCTAAAATGATAGAACCAATTGGAAAACTTTGGCAATTACTTAAATTATTAGGCAGTTCTACTCCTAGATAACCCAAGAGAAATGAAAACAAAAACATGTACACATACAATAAATCATAGCAGCATTATTGAGTATAGAAAAAAAGTGGAAACACCCTGAATGTCTACCTATTATAAATGGATATGTACATATAATATGTATGTGTATCTATATGTGTATATATTCACATACATATGCATATATGTACACATGCATGGACTACTATTTGGCAATAAAAACAAATGGCCTAGAGTAAAGAAACATACTAAAACATGGGTGAACCTTGAAAACATTATGTTCAGTGAAGGAAGCCAGACACAAACCCCTACATATTGTATTATTCCATTTCTATAACTTGTCCAGAATAGGTAAATTCAGAGACAGAAAAAAGGTTTTGCCATGAGCTGGGGATGGAAGAATACAGAGGGATGGGTGTGTATTGGAGGCAGTGAAAATGTTCTAGAATAAGATATTTGTGGAACTTTGTGAATATACTAAAACACACTGAATTGTATTTTTTAAAAGATAAATTTTGAATTCTGTGCATGATACCAATAAAAATTGCATTAAACACTCTTTATTGTATAGCTTTTTATGCTGAGAAACTGATTTCCTTCAAAATGTTTATCTATTTATTGCAGTACTGGGGATAAAACCACATATAATCATATAATATAAAAGTATTGTTTATACTTTGATCTACTTTAATGTAGATTTTTTCTGGATGTCATATAATTTACTGTTTCATAACTGCTCTTAACTCAGTTCATATCAAGGTAGGCTTGATATGAACAGGCATATTATAATTTTCTTTTGTTTTAATATAAATAGTTTGGTCATTAAATAAGTCTACAAATTTCTTCTTAATTGGACAGTAAATAGATTAAATAGGTGTTAATATCATTAGCATATATACTTAAATAATTATATTTTATTTCTTATAACTTTATCAATTTATGTTTCCACTATACTTACTCTTTCCCTAATGAGTTCTTAATAAATTTGTTCATCTCTTAATTTTGTTAAATGGTAGAGCTTAATCTTTTTTTTTTTTAATTGGAACATTACAATTATACATAGTAACTATATTTATCTTGTGAGTCACATTAGTCATGTTGCTCTACCTGGCTATTTTTATAAAATATTGTTAGACTTATAATTATTCTGCCAGTTCACTAATTAGTACACCATGTGAGTGTCCTATAATTGTTTATGACTAGTATTAGCCAGAATATAAAATTAGAAAAACTTAAAAAAATGTGAGACTAACCTGTTACTTTGGATCTTTTCTATATCTGTTTCAAAAATAGCCTTCAGCTTCTGTAGAGGCTTAGAAAGCCACTGATTATGTCGTGGGACAGTGTTATTAGTAGTTATTTCTTCTATTGAGAAGCTTACTTTCTAGCCCATCTCTGATACCGTCTCTTTGTGCTGGCTCCCTCTAGTGCCACACTGAAGAACTTCCTCACCCCACCTGTCATCCATCTCCTGCTGTCTGGAGCATTTCCTGTACACAGGGCCCTGAGCTAGATGCTGGGAATACAGCATTGAAGAAGAGAGCCACGATTTCTGCTCTCCTGGCAGGTAAGACACACATGAAATAACTGGTTACACCAATAAATATTTAATCACCACTGCCATTTCTCCTTTTAAAGAGAAACATGGAGTGTGAGATAGAGGTGGGGAGGGTAATAGTAGGGAAGGCCTGTCTGAGGTAGTGTTCTTGCAGACAGCTCAAGTATAGGGAGGGTCTCACTGTAAAGGACTCTGGGATGGGAGGGAGGAGAGAGCAGTACATACAGCGGGAGGGGATTCCTGAAGATTCTGGGGATAATAGAGTATCTGTCAGTGGTACAAGGAAGTGAAGAGTCCGGTGTGTGTTTTTGTTATAGTTGTTTTATATGAGCTAGCTTGTTGGATATGTGAATAGTTTGATCATGATTTGTATTTTGTTCACTTATTTAACCTTAAAGTCTTCATTTTGAAGATTTCATACTTAGAAAATACCCCCATCCGGATTCCCTATTAATGGTAGAGTTCAATACTATGATTATCAAAATCAGGCCTATTGACTTAAAATCAGTGTACTACAACGACATCGATGTTTACAGCAGCTCAATTCACAATAGCTAAACTATGGAACCAACCTAGGTGTCCTTCAACAGATGAATGGATAAAGAAAATGTGGTTATATATGCCCAATGGACTATTACTCAGCCTTAAAGAAGAATGGAAAGATGGCATTTGCCAGTAAATGAATGGAGCTGGAAAACATCAGGCTAAGAGAAATAAGCCAGTCCCAAAGTATCAAAGGCAGAATGTTTTCTCTGATATGCATATTCTAATACACAACAAGGGGGCAGGAGCTATGGAATAATATAGATACTTTGGATTAGACAGAGGGGAGTGAAGGGAGGGGAGGAGGTTTGGGGGTAGGAAGGATAATAGAATGAATCAGACGTTATTACTCTCTGCACATATATGATTACACAATCTGTGTAATTCTACATCATGTACAACCAGAAGAATAAGAAGTTATATTCCATTTATGTATAATGTGTTAAAATGCACTCTACTGTGATATGTAACTAATTAGAACAAATAAAAAAAATCAGGCCTATTGTATCTCTGGTTAAGGCCTGTGAGTTAAAAAACAGATTTGACATTTTTAAGGAGTGATTAAAAATAAAGTGTAGAGGAATATGCCATAGAGCTCTTATGTGGTCCACCAATCCTAAAATATTTACTATTTTGCGCTTCACATGAAAAAATTTTGGATCACAGATCTGATCCATAGGCTTTAGTGAAATTTCCCCATTTGTCTCATTTGTCCTTTTTCTGGTTCAGAATCAAATCCAGGATGTCATGTTGAATTCCATTGTTATGTCTCTTTAGTTGTCTTTGATCTGGAAGAATTCCTCAGCCTTTTTTGTGTTTCATGACCTTGATCCTTTTAAAAAGAACTGGCCAGTTATTTTGTAAGATGTCCCTCAATTTGGGTTTGTCTGAAGTTTGCTTGATATTAATTTCAGTGAATATGCAATTTAGTAAACTTGCTTTTTTAAAAAAAGGCAAGCATTATATAGATTGCCATCAAATTGTCATAGTTATAATTTTTCATTTTTTAGTTTGAGAACAATACAAATCATAGACTATTCTTCCTCAATTTCATATTTTGGAGTACATTAAAAAATTTTCTGAATGATATTAGTGTCTGTCTCTGTGTCTCTGTTTCTGTCTCTCTCTTTTTGACATTAGTAGCCAGCAGGGGAAATCTCTGATGGTATTTATATTGCTTTTTGTTCAAGAACTAATGAGTATAGTAGAATTGTTGGCAGAAATGTAGTTTTGTCTTGGTCTTGCTCCCTGCTTTCAGAAAATAATATATATAATAAAGTTAAGCTATTGCCTTTATTATAATTTTGCAGAATTTTACATTCATTAAAATGAATTCCCTCTAAAGTGTTTTTGTTTTATAAATCTCAGTTATCTAAAACTTCATTTGAATAACAAAGAATTATTACAAGCTATTTTTAGCCACTTGCAAATCTGTGTTTTAGTATTGATATATATGTCACACTGAACTTGTTACATTGTGGCTAAAGCTGTGACACTTGTTTTCATATTTCATTTTAAAGCTACAATCAGTGTGGCTAGTTTCTGTATTTAATTTTGGATTCACTTTAAACAGGATCACAGATTCACAGATGAACCTACATGAAAAGTTTTCCATTTTATGTACAGCTATCATTTTGATAGCCCTTCACTTTGAAAGTAGTATAAAAGTGCTATTTTGTTGCAAATCTTATTAAATCATTGCATCCTTCAAAAATATAAAAATTTAAGGGTCAAATTTATAGGCTTAGAAACTTCTTTTTAGAGACATAATTAAATTTAAAAATGTATGATCAGTATGGTGGGCACACACTGAATATTTGTTAAGTGATTAAAAATTAGACATTAATTATTTTAAAGGACTTGATTAAATACCATACATTCAGATCTGTCCCAGAATTTGTTTCTTGTTCAGAGTAGCCAAACTTACTAAGGACAGTGTATGAATAGTATGTGTTGTAGCATATTATTTCTGTTTTGTGTAAAAATATACAAATATATAAACTTGTCACATTTTTTTAAACCTGCAGTGACAGAATATATTCTTTAAAAATCCAGATGTTGTTAGTGTGATAGGAATTACCATTATCTTCTCTAGAAGTTAGGAAGGAAAGCAGATAGAGATCTCTGTGTCAGAGCTTTCCAAGTTTGCTGTAAGGTCGGCTTGATTGAAATGCCTGGAAAACTCACAGTGAGGGTGCCTTGCTCTGGGACCCCATCCCACTTTACTCAGGCATCTGTTTATCTGGTTTACATAAAGTGGAAAAGCTGAAGAAATCATAAACTTTATCATAAAACAAGGAGAGTTATGTTTTTCTGGACTTAGTGTCCTTGAAGGTTAATCAGATACAAATCCATTCATTTTCAGAAAATGAATTAGTGTTTGCTAAATAGAATAGGCAGAAACCTCTCGTTTCCTGTCTCCTTGTTGTTTTTTTTCAGTGCTGGGGATGGAACCCATCCTCAAGTGTAGCTAAGCAAGCGCTTTACCACTGAGCTACACTTCCAATCCTCTAGTTTACTTATTTGCTCATTGATGGTTATACACTGTAAAGTTGTTGTGAATATTAGAAACAATGTAATACCTCATAGCACTGTCAACATCATTGCTGGTATAGTCTTGGTTTTCCACACTCCTGCCCAACAACAACAGTGACAATGAGAAGGCAGGTTCCAGGCTCATGGTTGAAAGTTTTCTGAACATGAATCTTAATTGAGTGAGGGGATGGATGTTTGGGGGAGCTAGTGAGACTTTTGAAGCGCAGAAAAAGTGATAAGATCAACATCAACTTTACTTTAAAAGTCAGAAGAAGCCTTGTGATGATCCACCCTTGGTGCAGCCACCATTTCTGTTCCCTGCCCCATAGTACAGGGTGCAAAGTTTTTGATTCCAGCTTTTGATCTGAGTTTCCAACATTGTGGACTCTTGGACTTGACTCTGTGCTACCAACACAATAGCAGAAATTTGAAGAGAAGATCCTAGAAGCAACAAAGCAAAATAAAACCCCTAAAACTCAAGTAAATAGAAACATTACTACTCTGGACTACAAAAAAAATGAATCAGCAGGTGTGGAAAGGGAAAGCTGGTTTTCCATGCCTGGCTATTTTGCATCTTTCCCTAAGATTATATCGTTTGACCACACCAAGTGGAAAGAAAGGAAGTTGGGCAACATCTGGATTCTCTTTTATAGTTGCCACTCCCATGTCTGTTTCAAACTATATATATTTCCTAAGCCATTTTCAATGCTTCGATGTCACAGTGTAGGGATTGGGTTCTCTTCTCACTTTTCGTAGCCTGCTTTTAAAATGTAGCAGTTTATTTGTTGGTAGTATCTGCTTGCTTATTTTGAGCTTACTGAACATGGGGACTTATTGACAAGTTGTTTATTCACTTAAGGGTTTTATTTTTAGGGTCAGGTTGAATTATGAATCATTTCTGGGCTTAGAGATCCTTCTTTCCTCATGGATCCATACTACTTATTTATGGTCTTTTAAAAATGCTTTTAGTATGCTATTGTATGGATGCACTAGGTGGACATTCACATTGTTTCTAGTTTTTGCTAATTAGTTTTTGCTGTGGTAAAGCTGCTATAAAGATTTGCATACATGTTTTATGGGATGTATGTCTTTATTTCTCCTGAGAAGGTACTTAGTAATGAGATTGCTGGATCATGTTAGTATACATTTAATTGTCTAAGAAACCACCAAGCAGTTTTCCAAAGTGGCCATGCTATTTTGCATTCCTACCAGCAATAAGCAAGTGTCTGTAGCTCCTTGTCCTTATCAGCATCAGGTGTGCCTGTTTTTATAACAACTTTATCCACTTCAATATGTACGCAGTAGCATCTCATTGTAGTTATTTTTTAAATATTTTTTTTAGTTGTAGATGGACACAATACATTTATTTATTTATTATTTTTATTTTGACTTCTTATGGCTGACCTTAACTATGTTGCCTTTAGAGAAAGTTTGTTGTTCTCTAAGATTTTTCCCCTGCCTATGAAGAAATAGTGATTTTAGTGCATCCCAACTTTCATCTAGCGTAACACATTCTTCAAGTTTTACTTCTTTATATTTTTTTCCTTTCCTTCCTTTTACCCTTTCTATTTTCAATTTTACTTGGGAAGTCATCTCATATTAGCTGGCCGAGAGATTCATATTGGAATGAATGGCTTTTACCCAAATACATTAAGTCTTTCAATGCTACTTTAGTCAGTCTTGTTTCCTTCTATTCAGATCAATGTCAAGTCTCTTTATAGGTGTAGGGCATGGCTGGGTACTCTGCCTGTCTCCAGAACAATGGCTCTCATGCTTTTATGAAAAATGGTAAGAAACATCAATTTAACATAACAAAAGACTCGAACATAAAATGCATAAACAAAAAGGAAGTTTTGTTCAACCAGACCTGTCCTTGCATCTAACATATTCTGGCATGTAAACAAACAAGAAGCCTCTATAAAGGCCGATGGTTAAAACCAGCAACGATAAGCCAGAAACCACATGGAATACTGGAGACACCTGCCCTTGTGTATGATAATTACCTTTCTCCTAGTTACTTTTCACCTCCTAACCTTGACAATCAAACAAAACTTCTTGCTTTCCATTAGTTATTTAGACACCAAATCTGGTCATGAAAACAGATTCTGAACCATTACATAATACTGAGATAAGTCCAACAGGCATGCATTTCCTTGGGATAAAGGAGGGCACAAAATGAGCAAAGTTATAGCACAATCAGGGCCACTGAGGAGAGGAGAGGAGCTTTTCCCGTTTCAACCATTTTGTCTTCTAATTCTTTGTTCACAAACCAAAATTTGATGACCTTTGATTTAAAGATAAATAAATAAATAGAAATTGTCCAAGGGAAAGGTCCACTGTCGTCAAAGAAGCTATAAGTGGTTCAGAAAGAAGAAGGAAAAAAGTTTAAAAAGGCACTTGGAGTCAGAGAAGGTCAAAAATGGAGTTGGTTTGGTCAATGACTGAGCCCTCCTTCAGTTTTTCAAAATTAACTGGAATGTAAATAAAACAGGAGGGGTTTGTCACATGATTTTCAAGTTTCTCTAATTTTATATTGGTTCTCTTTGTAAGCACTTATAGTACACTCACATGCCATACTAATTAATGAATTAGCAGAATGACTATAAATCTCACAATATTTTATAAAAATAGGGCTGAGGTTGTGGCTCCAGTGGTGGAGCGCTTGCCTAGTACATGTGAGGCCCTGGGTTCAATCCTCAGCACCACATAAAAATAAATAAAATAAAGATATTATGTCCAACTACAACTAAAAAAATAAATAAATAAAATAGCCATCATAAAATACAGGTAGAACGTAATTATAATGTGTCCAATTTTTTTAATATTTATTTTTTAGTTGTAGTTGAACACAGTATCTTTATTTTATTTATTTTTATGTGATGCTGAGGATAGAACCCAGGGCCTCGAATGTGCTAGGCAAGCACTCTACCACTGAGCCACAATCCCAGCCCAATAATGCGTCCAGTTTTTAAAAAAAGGTTACACGCAACTACTTAACAAAATTAAGAGAGAAACAAACTTATCAACAATTTGCCAGGGAAAAAGGGTAAGTATAAAAAAAATATAAATTGATAAACATATAATAAAGTGAAATTATTTAAATATATGCTAACAATATTAACGCCTATTTAATCTACTTACTGTCTAATTAATAAGGCAATCTTAGACTTACTTTTCCCCAAACTATTTATATTAAAACAAAGAAAATAATAACATGCTTGTTCATATCATTGTGAGTTAAGAGCAAGTTGTAAAACAGTAAGTTCTATGACATCCAGAAAATAAAGTCTACATTAGAGTAGAGCAAAGTGTAGACAGGACTTTCATTATGATTATACATGGGTTCAATCTCCAGGACCACAATAAGTAAATAGATAAACAAAAATATTGAAGGAAATTCGATTCTCAATATAAAAAGCTATGAAATTAAAAGAGCATTTTAATAACAGTTTGAGTTGGTATCATTCACATACCTCAAAATTCATCCTTTAAAAAAATACAATTCTGTGGGTTTTAGTATATTCACAAAGTTCCACAAATATCACTACTATCTTATTCCAGAACATTTTCACTGCTCCCAAGAGGATTCCCATACTGAATCTCAGTCTCTCTGTTCCTTCCATCCCCCAGCCACAGCAATCATTAACCTCCTCTACCTGAATGGATTTGCCTATTATGAGCATTTCATGTAAATGGAATGATACAATATGTAGGGGTTTGTGCCTGGCTTCCTTCACTGAATGTGTTTTCAAGGTTTTAGTATGTTTCTGTACTCCAGGCCATTAATTTGTATTGTGAAATAGTAATCTGTGTGTACACATAAATACATGTGAATGTGAACAGATACATATATACAAACACATATGTATACCTACATATATACACATACATATCACATATCATAGACCTATTCATCAATTGATAGACATTCAGGGTGTTGCCACTTTTTTGCTCCACTCAATAATGCTGCTATGAATATATGTGCACGTTTTTATGTAGACATATATTTTCATTTCTGTTGGGTTATCTAGGAATAGAATTGCTCAATAATTTAAGTAACTGCCAAAGTTTTCCAAGTGGTTCTACCATTTTAGATTAGCTACCAACAATATTTGATACCTCCAATTTCTTCACCTTCTCACTAACATTTGTTTTTATCTGTATTTTTGATTATTGCCATCCTAGCAGGTGTAAACTCGTATCTCATTGTTACTTGAAAAAGTTATCCTACCACTGGGCATATTGCTCAATGGTAGAGTACTTACCCAGCATGCATATGGCCCTGGGTTCCTCCTTAGCACCTCCTACCTACCCTACCCCCAAACCCCACCAAAGTAATTCCAAAATGGTTTGACAGTATAAAAAGGTAAACTAATGACTATCTACATTAGCCAAATCAAAATAACTTTACAGAAGTTGCAATTTACCTGAAGTTAACCATAACAAGCCTCTGTTTATCTGATAATTTCCACAGTGTCCCCAGTGGTGGTGCTTACCACTCAACAAAAAGTAGACACATGATAACATCTGGTTCAACAGAGCATTAATACTCACTTTGTCTTATTATGCTGAATTCATAGACACATATATCTATATTCCATGTTGTTCAAAAAAGCTCTCATGCAACCTAATAAAAGACTCAAAATAGTAGGAACTTTTTTTAATATTTATTTTTTAGTTTTTAGGTGGACACAATATCTTTATTTTACATTTATGTGGTGCTGAGGTTCGAACCCAAGGCCTCATGCATGCTAGGCGAGCACTCTACCACTGAGCCACAATCCCAGCCCGGAACTTTTTTAATAGACTTATTTTTGAACATGAAATATAGTAGGCAACCTGACTAACCTGCTGAAAATAACTGAGAAATGCTGGAAAAGATTCTGACATTTCTCAATATGTCAATGAACTGAGGAAATGGTAATGCATAAAGAAAAAGTTATCCTATCACTTCAATAGTTTCAACCAAACTTTGTATTTCCGTATTTCCTTGGTAATGCAAATATGTTGAACTGTTTGTTCAGTTGAAAACAATCCTGTTTCAATAGTGCTTTCAGGCATCTTGCTAAAAAAAAAAAAAGCAAATTCCATCTGCAGAAAATCCCAAAGGATAATGTTCCAAGAAATGGGAACTCACAGTAAAAAAAAAAAATCACAAAACATGCAAACAAGCAAAGCTCATTATAGAATCCAGTAGAATTAAATCTGCAAAACCTAAAATACTGGAACTCTCAGTATCCATCACTGTGACAAAATACCTGAGATAAAGGAGGAAAGAGTTATTGAGTTCATAGTTCAGAGGCTCCAATCCATGATTACATGACCACAAGACCCTGTGGCTTTGAGCCCACCAAGAGGCAGCCCATCATGGTAGAAGTACGTGGAGGAGGAGAGCTATTCATGTCATGGTAGCCAGGAAGCAAAGAGAAGAAAGGGCCAGGAACAAAGTGCACCCTTCAAAGGTGTGCCCCCAGTGACCTTTCTTCTCCATCTAGGTCCTACCTCCTGAAGTTTTCACCACCCCCAGGAAAGCCTGTGTCTAGGAACCAAGCCTTCAACACAGGAGTCTTTAAGGGGTGACACTCAAGATCCAAACTAGAATACACAATATAAAATGAGCATGTCTATCCTGTTGGAAGAAATAAAAGGACTTGAAAACAGGAGTATAAAGAAATAACGATTAGCTGGGCATGGTGGCACATGCCTGTAACCCCAGTGACTTGGGAGGCTGAGGCAGGAAGATCTCAATTTTGAGGCCAGCCTCAGCAACTTAGTAAGACCCTCTCTCAAAATAAAAAATAAAAAGGGGTGGAGATGTAATTCAGTGGTAAAGCATCCTGAATTAGATCCCAACTGGAAGCCATATCTAAAGAAATTTTCCAGAATGCAATAGTAGTGACACAGGAATTCACACTATCAAACAGTGATTAATAGCAATGTATATGTGATGACATGAAAACACAGGATGCATGTCTAATCACAGATCCAGAAGAAGAAAATAATGTGGATATGGAAAGCACAATATTTGAAGAATGAATGGTCAAGAGCTTACTCAAATTGATGAAAGATGTCAATTCACAGACTGAAGAATCTAATTTCTAATCTAATTTCAAACATTTTGAATTTAATTTCAAACATTTTATCTTCTGTTTCTTTGTTCATAAGCCACAACATATTTGATGACCTTTGGTTGGGAGAGAAAAAAAAAAAGGACCGTGACTGGGCCCTTTTTGAGTTGTTAAAAATTAACTAAAATAAACTAGAACCTAAGTCAAACAGGACGGGTTAGATGGAATGGGAAAAGCCACTGTCCTCTCCTCAACAGCCCTGATTGTGCTAACTTGGCTCATTTTGTCTCCTCCTTTACCCAGAGGAAATGCGCACCTGGTGGGCGTCTCAGTTCAGAATCTGTTTTCAGGACCAGATTTGGTGTCTAAATAGCTAATGGAAAACAAGAGGTTTTTGTTTGATTGTCTAGGTTAGAAGGTGAAAAGTAACTAGGAGAAAGATAATTATCATGCAAGGGCGAGTATCTCCTCTATTCCATGTGGTTTCTGACTCACTGGTGTTCTTAACCACATAACTGTGTGGAGGTTTCTTATTGTTTAACATTTGTTTTTACAGACCCTCATTTTTTCTTTCTTTCCTTCCTTTTTTGTTCCCTATTTCTAATTTTATGTAAGAAGCTCTTCCTGGCTCACTGAGAGATTCTTACTGGGGTTTTTTTTGTTTGTTTGTTTGCTTGTTTAACCCCCTAAAGTGCTGGGAATTGAACCCAGGGCCTCATGAATGCTGGGCAAATGCTATATCCCCTGCCTGAATGTCAGTTCTCTTTACAAGTGTAGGATGTGACTGATGACCAGGCCTTTTCCAGAACAATGACTTTCATGACTTTCTTTTTCTTTCTTTTTTTTTTTTTTAACTATAATCCACATAGTAAGAATCCTAATGTTTTTCAAAGACAAAAACAAATGCAAAACTGGTATGAAATTTTCCTAAAACCAAACCTAGCCTTACTTGTTATGTAGTTTGGCCGATTCTATTTTCTTTTTTTTTTTTTATTTCTTCATTTGAAAAATGACCATCACAAGCCAAAACCTTGATTTGACAAACTTTCATTAACAAAACCATAACACCAAGGCATCCGTCCCAAAGCAAAGGACTGTGTCCCAGAACTGGAAGCCTTGTGGTTAGCCCTCATGAATGTCATCTTCCTCCACACTCCATTCTCCACATCTGGCAGTGTTAAGGGGGAAAATACTTCCTTGGACGTTTTACTCTGCTGGGAGGCTGTGGTCCCTGTCACCTGAATCTGGTAAAGCTTTATCTGTTATAAAGGTTTTCCTTTTCTTTTTTTCCGCTTTTGAATTTTTCAAAATTAATAAGAACAGGGGCTGGAGTGGTAGAGCACTTGCCTACCATGTGTGAGGCACCGGATTCATTTCTCAGCACCATATATAAATAAATAAAATTGAAGGTCCATCGACAACTAAAAAAAAATAATTAAAAAATCAAAAAAAATTAATAAGAACCTAAATAAAATAGGTGAGGTTGGTCAAAATGGGAAAAGCTAGCCTCTTGTCAGTGGCACTAATTGGCCTAATTTGGGCTCATTTTGTGGCCATCCTCTATGCAGAAGGAAATGCAGCTGGTCCTCTGTGTCACTAGGTTATATATCCACCATTCAACCAGTTATGGACAGAAAATGTAGTTGGGTCCATAATGTTTGGATCTCTAATAAGCATGTAGAATCTTTTTTTTTTCCTTATCATTTTTCCTGCACAATGCAGTCTAACAAATATTTACATAACACGTAGCTTTCATTGTGTATTATAAATAGTATTATACTGGAGCTGGGGTTGTGGCTCAGTGGTAGAGTGCTCGCCTAGCATGTGTGAGGCACTGGGTTCGATTCTCAGCACCATATAAAAATAAATAAAAGTATTAAATATAGTATTATACTATTGTAGCATTATATTACTGGTATGCTATTATTATACCATTATACTAGTATTATACTGTTATGATGAATGTAATATTATATTATTATAGTATAGTATTATAGCATTACATACAGTATTATACAAATTATATATAGTATAGTATTATAGTGTTATAATATTAAATTCCTTGTAATATTATGAACACCATTTTTACTATTTCTCCTTTATTTTCCCTCTATTTCTGTCAATATGACAAATTGTAAGTAATTTTGTTCCCCTCTGAATTTCTGCATCACTTTCTTTGTACCTTTAGTAGAGCATTCATCTTATTGCACCTTATATAATAGTTATATACATTTATCGGATAATTCATTGTACTTTGCTATATTAAGATTAACATTTTTAATATTATCCTTAACTTAACAAAATATTAAGAATAATATTTTTGAAATAGTTACTGTTGAATCTAAGTGGTCAAATTAAAACACATACAAGAAAATAATATTGCTTTAAAAGGAGATTCATTAAATCACCTCACTGCTTAATTCACAATAGAAATGTACATTGTTTATTAAACCAATGAGTGAAAGTTTTAGGGAGGACTATCTATGATTTTTTATCCATTATTCATGAGTTTATTTTTTATTATTCGGGAAAGGCAAAATCTCTGAGATGGTAGAAATTTAATTCTAACTCATTTGCTGCATATAATTTTTTTTCTTTTAGTCTGGCTGCACTCCATGGAATAAAACTACAGAGAGCTGTATAGACAATATGATCAAAGCCATTGTGATTTCCAGAACAGATGGAATGTTCTGTGCAGGTAACGCTTGTCTGACCCTCTCCCTTTATCTCTAGTATCCAGCCACAGACTGAGATCAATACTGCATTAGCTGTCCCTCTTAGTAATAACTTAGTGTGGTTAACAGATAGAGGGGACTAGAGAGGGACTGAGAAACATTTTAGTGACCCCTGAGCCTTTTAGTCATGAGAACAGAAACCTGGCACACCTTGCTGTGTGAATCAATAAAATAAATAATTCTTACTTACCCTCTCTTTGTTGTGTTGGATTTTTATCCCATATAAGCTAAAGGACTCACATGGCCAGTGACACTAGAAATATCAGATGGGGGCTGGGGTTGTAACTCAGTGGGAGAGCGCTTGCCTCGAATGTGTGAGGCATTAAGTTCAATCCTCAGCGTGACATAAAAATGAATAAATAAAATAGAGGATTGTGTCCATTTACAACCAAAAAAAAATTAAATAAAAAGAAATATCAGATGGGCTGAACATTGGATCAATGGTATTCATTCTATTAAGTGATTCAAATGAACAATTGGTATTATTTTAAGAGATGTAATCAAGAGAAGAGGAGCAGCAGCCTGCTGAGAGACAGAGCCGCCCCCCACCCCCCGCGCCTGCCAGGTAGGCGGAACTGTGACCACCTACAGAAAAGGCCCAGTGGCCCGCGGAGGGGCAGAGCTTCCAATCACTCCTGCAAGGTAGGCGGGCCTGCGACCCACCGGCAGAAGAGGAGCAGTGGCCTGCTGAGAGGCAGAGCCACCCCCTCCCCCCGCGCCTGCAAGGTAGACGGAACTGTGACCACCATCAGAACAGGCCAGACCTGCAACCGACAGACAGAACAGGCCCAGTGGCCTGAGGAAGGGTAGAGCCGCCACCCCCCTCGAGCCTGCAAGGTAGGCGGACCTGCGACCCACTGGCAGAACAGCCCCAGAGGCTTGCAGAGGGGCAGTGCCGCTGCCTGCGCCTGCAAAGTAGGCAGAACTGCGACCACTGACAGAACAAGCCTAGCGGCCCGCAGAGGGACAGAGCCGCCGCCCACGCCTGCAAGGTAGGCGGACCTGCTACCGACAAGCAGAGCAGGCCCAGCGGCCTGCCGGCATGGTAGGCACATTGCCCCAATTGGAGGAGGGGCAGAGCCGCCGCCCACGCCTGCAAGGGAGACTTTGCAACTATACAAGACCAATATAAATATATAGGGGGAAAATTCAATAGCACAACAGTTTCACCAAGTAGAAAGGAACGTGAACAGTATGAAGAGACAAGGAAAGAAAGGACCACAAGCAATGCAGGTCAACTCAACGTTAGAAGAGGTAATAGCTGCAGCAGATGGAATGTCAGATAAAGAATTCAGGATATACATGCTTCAGATGATCTGGAGTCTCAAGGAAGACATCAGACAGCAAAATCAGACAATGAAAGATCACTTCAACAATGAATTACATAAACAAATCCAAGAAGCAAAAGACCAACTATACAGGGAGATAGAGGTTATAAAAAAAAACAAACAGAAATCCTAGAAATGCAGGAAGCAATAAACCAACTTAAAAACTCAATTGAGAATACTACCAGCAGAGTAGAACACTTAGAAGATAGAACATCAGACAATGAAGATAAAGTATTTCAACTTGAAAAGAACATAGACAGCTCAGCAAGACTGTTAAGAAACCATGAGCAGAACATCCAAGAAATATGGGATAACATCAAGAGACCAAATTTAAGAGTCATTGGGATACAGGAAGGGACAGAGTTTCAAACCAAAGGAATGAGCAATCTATTCAATGAAATAATACGAGAAAACTTCCCAGACTTGAAGAATGAGACAGAATCCCAAATCCTAGAATCCTACAGGACGCCGAATGTGCAAAATCATAAGAGACCCACACCTAGACACATTATAATGAAGATGCCCAACATACAGAATAAGGAGAGAATTTTAAAAGCTACAAGAGTAAGGAAGCAGATCACATTTAGGGGTAAGCCAATCAGGATAACAGTTGATCTTTCAACACAGACTCTGAAAGCTAGAAGATCCTGGAATAACATATTTCAAACACTGAAAGAAAATGGGTTCCAACCAAGAATTGTGTTTCCAGCGAAATTAAGCTTCAGGATGGAAGATGAAATTAAAACCTTCCACGATAAACAAAAGTTAAAAGAATTTGCAGCTAGAAAACCATCTCTTCAAAACATCCTTGGCAAAACATTACAGCAAGAGGAAATGGAAAATAACAATGAAAACCAACAGTGGGAGGTAGGACAGTAAAGGGGGGGGGAAATAATCAAAGAGGAAAACAAACCATGTTTAGTAACAGAAATAAACAAATATGGCTGGAAGAACAACCCATATCTCAATAATAACCCTAAATGTTAATGGCTTAAACTCACCAATCAAGAGACACAGGCTAGTAGAATGGATCACAAAACAAGACCCAACAATATGCTGCCTACAGGAGACGCATTTGATAGGAAAAGACATACATAGGCTGAAGGTGAAAGGTTGGGAAAAATCATATCACTCATATGGACTTCGGAAACAAGCAGGCGTGTCCATACTCATATCAAATAAAATAGATTTCAAGCCAAAGTTAATCAAAAGGGATAAAGAGGGACACTACATACTGCTTAAGGGAACCATACACCAACAAGACATAACAATCATAAATATATATGCCCCAAACAATGGTGCAGCTATGTTCATCAAACAAACTCTTCTCAAGTTCAAGAGTCTAATAGACCACCATACAATAATCATGGGAGACTTCAACACACCTATCTCGCCACTGGACAGATCTTCCAAACAAAAGTTGAATAAGGAAACTATAGAACTCAATAACACAATTAATAACCTAGACTTAATTGACATATATAGAATATACCACCCAACATCAAGCAGTTACACTTTTTTCTCAGCAGCACATGGATCCTTCTCAAAAATAGATCATATATTATGTCACAGGGAAACTCTTAGACAATATAAAGGAGTAGAGATAATACCATGCATCCTATCTGATCATAATGGAATGGAACTGAAAATCAACGATAAAAGAAGGAAGGAAAAAGAATACATCACTTGGAGAATGAACAATAGGTTACTGAATGATCAATGGGTCATAGAAGACATCAAGGAGGAAATTAAAAAATTCTTAGAGATTAATGAAAACACAGACACAACATATCGGAATCTATGGGACACATTGAAAGCAGTTCTAAGAGGAAAATTCATTGCTTGGCGTTCATTCCTTAAAAAAAGAAAAAACCAACAAATAAATGATCTCATACTTCATCTCAAAATCCTAGAAAAAGAAGAGCAAAACAACAGCAAAAGAAGTAGAAGGCAAGAAATAATTAAAATCAGAGCTGAAATTAATGAAATCGAAACAAAAGAAACAATTGAAAAAATTGACAAAACTAAAAGTTGGTTCTTTGAAAAAATAAACAAAATCGACAGACCCTTAGCCATGCTGGCGAAGAGAAGAAGAGAGAGAACTCAAATTACTAGCATACGGGATGAAAAAGGCAATATCACAACAGACACTTCAGAAATACAGAAGATAATCAAAAATTATTTTGAATCCTTATACTCCAATAAATTAGAAGATAGTGAAGGCATCGATAAATTTCTTAAGTCATATGATCTGCCCAGATTGAGTCAGGAGGACATAGACAACCTAAACAGACCAATATCAATTGAGGAAATAGAAGAAACCATCAAAAGACTACCAACTAAGAAAAGCCCAGGACCGGATGGGTATACAGCAGAGTTTTACAAAACCTTTAAAGAGGAACTAATACCAATACTTTTCAAGCTACTTCAGGAAATAGAAAAAGAGGGAGAACTTCCAAATTCATTCTACGAGGCCAACATCACCCTGATACCGAAACCAGACAAAGACACTTCAAAGAAAGAAAACTACAGACCAATATCTCTAATGAACCTAGATGCAAAAATCCTCAATAAAATTCTGGCGAATCGGATACAAAAACATATCAAAAAAATTGTGCACCATGATCAAGTAGGATTCATCCCTGGGATGCAAGGCTGGTTCAATATACGGAAATCAATAAATGTTATTCACCACATCAATAGACTTAAAAATAAGAACCATATGATCATCTTGATAGATGCGGAAAAAGCATTCGACAAAGTACAGCATCCCTTTATGTTCAAAACTCTAGAAAAACTAGGGATAACAGGAACATACCTCAATATTGTAAAAGCAATCTATGCTAAGCCTCAGGCTAGCATCATTCTGAATGGAGAAAAACTGAAGGCATTCCCTCTAAAATCTGGAACAAGACAGGGATGCCCTCTCTCACCACTTCTGTTCAACATAGTTCTCGAAACACTGGCCAGAGCAATTAGACAGACGAAAGAAATTAAAGGCATCAAAATAGGAAAAGAAGAACTTAAATTATCACTATTTGCAGATGACATGATTCTATACCTAGCAGACCCAAAAGGGTCTACAAAGAAATTATTAGAGCTAATAAATGAATTCAGCAAAGTGGCAGGATATAAAATCAACACGCATAAATCAAAGGCATTCCTGTATATCAGTGACAAATCCTCTGAAATGGAAATGAGGACAACCACTCCATTCACAATATCTTCAAAAAAAAATAAAATACTTGGGAATCAAGCTAACAAAAGAGGTGAAAGACTTATACAATGAAAACTACAGAACCCTAAAGAGAGAAATAGAAGAAGATCTTAGAAGATGGAAAAATATACCCTGTTCATGGATAGGCAGAACTAACATCATCAAAATGGCGATATTACCAAAAGTTCTCTATAGGTTTAATGAAATGCCAATCAAAATCCCAATGGCATTTCTTGTAGAAATAGAGAAAGCAATCATGAAATTCATATGGAAAAATAAACGACCCAGAATAGCAAAAACAATGCTAAGCAGGAAGTGTGAATCAGGCGGTATAGCGATACCAGACCTCAAACTATACTACAGAGCAATAGTAACAAAAACAGCATGGTACTGGTACCAAAACAGGCGGGTGGACCAATGGTACAGAATAGAGGACACAGAAACCAATCCACAAAACTACAACTACCTTATATTTGATAAAGGGGCTAAAAGCATGCAATGGAGGAAGGATAGCATCTTTAACAAATGGTGCTGGGAAAACTGGAAATCCATATGCAACAAAATGAAACTGAATCCCTTTCTCTCGCCATGCACAAAAGTGAATTCAAAATGGATCAAGGAGCTTGATATCAAATCAGAGACACGCCGTCTGATAGAAGAAAAAGTTGGCTACGATCTACATACTGTGGGGTCGGGCTCCAAATTCCTCAATAGGACACCCATAGCACAAAAGTTAATAACTAGAATCAACAAATGGGACTTACTCAAACTAAAAAGTTTTTTCTCAGCAAAAGAAACAATAAGAGAGGTAAATAGGGAGCCTACATCCTGGGAACAAATCTTTACTCCTTACACTTCAGATAGAGCCCTAATATCCAGAGTATACAAAGAACTCAAAAAATTAGACAATAAGAGAACAAACAACCCAATCAACAAATGGGCCAAGGACCTGAACAGACACTTCTCAGAGGAGGACATACAATCAATCAACAAGTACATGAAAAAATGCTCACCATCTCTAGCAGTCAGAGAAATGCAAATCAAAACCACCCTAAGATACCATCTCACTCCAGTAAGATTGGCAGCCATTATGAAGTCAAACAACAACAAGTGCTGGCGAAGATGTGGGGAAAAGGGTACACTTGTACATTGCTGGTGGGACTGCAAATTGGTGCAGCCAATTTGGAAAGCAGTATGGAGATTTCTTGGAAAGCTGGGAATGGAGCCACCATTTGACTCAGCTATTCCCCTTCTCGGTCTATTCCCTAAAGACCTAAAAAGAGCATGCTACAGGGACACTGCTACATCGATGTTCATAGCAGCACAATTCACAATAGCAAGACTGTGGAACCAACCTAGATGCCCTTCAATATATGAATGGATAAAAAAAATGTGGCATTTATACACAATGGAGTATTACTCTGCATTAAAAAATGACAAAATCATAGAATTTACAGGGAAATGGATGGCATTAGAGCAGATTATGCTAAGTGAAGCTAGCCAATCCCTAAAAAACAAATGCCAAATGTCTTCTTTGATATAAGGAGAGTAACTAAGAACAGAGTAGGGTCGAAGAGCATGAGAAGAAGATTAACATTAAATAGGGATGAGAGGTGGGAGGGAAAGGGAGAGAGAAGGGAAATTGCATGGAAATGGAAGGAGACCCTCAGAGTTATACAAAAGTACATACAAGAGGAAGTGAGGGGAAAGGGAAAAATAATACAAGGGGGACAAATGAATGTCAGTAGAGGGGGCAGAGAGAGAAGAGGCGAGGGGAGGGGAGGGGAGGGGGGATAGTAGAGGATAGGAAAGGCAGCAGAACACAACAGATACTAGTATGGCAATATGTAAATCAATGGATGTGTAACTGATGTGATTCTGCAATCTGTATATGGGGTAAAAATGGGAGCTCATAACCCACTTGAATCAAAGTGTGAAATATGATATATCAAGAATTATGTAATGTTTTGAACCACCAACAATAAAAAATTTTAAAAAATGTGAAAAAAAAAAAGATGTAATCAATAACATTTGGCATGCATTTCAGGTCAAAATTCTAGGTAAATTAGGTATAGAAAGCAATGACAATCAGGTTAAAGATACCAGTTTTTAAAAAAACATACAGCAAATACTAATTAGAATAAGATATAGTTCATGCTTTTATAAATGTATCAAAATATATTCTACTGTCATGTATAACCAAAAATAACAAATTTTTAAAAACCTACAGCAAATGCCAATCAAATGGTAAATTGAAAGAGAAGGCTGACTGCTCTCGCCATTTCTATCTGACATTATATTTGAGGTTGTAGGCAGCCCAGTGAGCTAGAAAAACAGGTCAAAGGTATAAGATTGGAAAGGAAAAGAAAATTTTATTATTCAGAGGATTATTATAATCTTGGTAAAAAAAGCAAAATAACTGAAAATTGTTAGAATTAATTAGAGAATCTAGCAGTTTTGCTGGATATAAAATGAATGTCCCCAAATTAATTGAATTATTAATGCTGAAAATAATTAAAAAGTAAAATCACCATCCCTTTGTCTGTGCCCTGGTTTCTGTCAAATTGAGATAATAATGTAAGAAACATGCTCACCTGTCCAAACCCAAAGAATGGATTAAGAGACACAAGGTATAGCAAAAGCAAGGATTTTTGCTGATGGTCTTGCAAGAATGGGTGTCTAGGGGGAAGCAAGCACCCTCAGAGCAGTTATAACCAGCATTTTAAAATTATAATTAGTTATACATAACAGTAGAATGCTTTTTCAACACATCATACATAAATGGAGTATAACTTCTCGTTCTTCTAGTTGTACATGATGTCGAATTACACAGATTGTATAGTTATATATGCATATATTATAATAATGTCTGATTCATTCTATTATCCTTCCTACCCTCTTTCTAATCCAAACTACATGTATTCTTCCCTAGCCCCTGCCCCCTTAGTGTGAATTAGCATCCACATATTAGAGAAAACATTCTACCTTTGGTTCTTTGGGATTTGGCTTATTTCACTTAGCATGATATTCTCCAGCTCTAGCCATTTACCTGCAAATGCCATCATTCCATTCTTCTTTAAGGCTAATATTCCATTGTGTATATAGACCACAGTTTCTTTATCTATTCACCTGTTGAAGGGCACCTAGGTTGGTTCCATAGTTTAGCTATTGTGAGCTGCTATAAACATCAATGTGGCTACCACACTGTAGGATGCTGATTTTAAGTCCTTTGACTTAAAAACCAAGGAGTGGGATTAACTGGGTCAAATGGTGGTTCCATTCTAAGCTTTCTGAGGGATCTCCATACTGCTTTCCATAGTAACAACCAGCATTTTATCCCCTAGAGTACAAGCCCCACCCCCACCCCCCACCAGTTCCTCATTGGCTGAGTAGTAATGTCTCCTAGATTTTACAGTCTCCTATTGGGTTCTTTAAAGAAATATGTCTTTGGTTGTCTCTACCTCTCTTTGTTCTCTTGTGGTAGAGAAAGTCCCCTTGGATTGAGTGCCTTTTGGCATTCTGCTGGTCAGGTCAGGACCCCTCCTTCTTACCTCCTCTTTGTCAAGAGGCTGTTAACTGCTTGTAAATTTTCATCCTGAAGGATCTGGAAAATAGGCTCCAGGGAACTTCCCTTATCTAACTATTAACTGTTTCCCTGCCTGCCCTCCTGCCCTACCCTAAATGAGCCCACCACCCCTATTCCTCAGTGACCTGGCCCTGCTAAACCCCATAAAACCCAGACCATTTTCCCCTCCCTCCATTGTTTAATAAAGCACCGTTGATCCGTTGAGTTCTGCCTCCATTTCTTTTTCTTTTTGTATTCCATTTGCTTTCACATCCTCCTCTCCCTTCCAGCTGCCTTTTTTTACATCCCAAATAATTTTACATTTAAAAAATGTAATATTGGGGCTGGGGTTGTGGCTCAGCGGTAGAGCATTTGCCTCACACGTGTGAGTCCCTGGGTTCGATCCTCAGCACCACATACAAAAATAAACAAGTGAAATAAGGTTTTGTGTCCAACTACAACTAAAAAATTTTTTAAAAATGGAAAATTAATAATGTATTTTGAAAATGGACTACCTGACTTTCTTGCAATAACAACATTACCCTTATGTGATAAATGGAAGACTATAGTTGAGCATTTAAGAATCCGGGTTTGTAATCTAAATCCTGCATTAATTTAAATCCTTATTCCATCTGTTACTTGCCCTGTGCCTTAACTAATCAGTTAACATCTCAAAATCTTTACTTCCTTACCTGCAAAATGAGAATTGTTAAACTATTTAACCTAGATGTTATGACAATTAAATGAGAGGCTATATGAAACTACTTAGCACAGTGTCTGATGTATTTGTCCAATAAATGTTAATTTCTATTATTCATGAAAACCCATCTGAATCTAAAGTCATAGTAATGATGGGCCTAAAATTCCAGATGAAAATGATATAATTTCTGCAGAAAGAAAAAGAATCTTAAAAACAGCACAAAACAAAATACTGGACTGGAGAGTCACATTTGATGAATTGGTGTGCAAAAAGCATAAGCCCTGGGCTGGGGCTGTAGCTCAATGGTAGAGAGCTTGCCTAGCATGCATGAGGCACTGGGTTCGATCCTCAGCACCACATAAAAATAAACAAATAAAATAAAGGCATGCTGTCCATCTAAAACTAAAATAATAATAATAATAATAATAATAATAAAATAAACATAAGCTCTGGGTTGATGCTGCTTGAGAAGCAGGTAGCAAAAAGAAATAAGTGAAAAGGCTGCCCAAGGAAATAATCTTTACAAGATAATGCTGTAGTAAAAATCAGGGGAAAGTGAGGGATGAGAGACGGGTAAGCAAGAAATGAAAGACGGAGACCAGAGATTCACACAAGAGTTTCTTTGTCAGAGCCGACAAATAAAGCCCATCTCTCTCTATAAGAGAGAGAGGCAAAACAGGCTTGGGTTCTGGGACTTTTGCAGAGGAGGCTCAGGAATCAGAGCCAGCTGGGTCCTAATGTGGATGGTGAAGGGGTGGGTTGGTAGAGGGAGTGGGGAACCTTTCTCAGAAAGGCCCTTGGGTGGGAAAATGAAACTTTTTCCTTAAAATGGTGACTATCACTTAAGATGGCTGTCCAGATGCTAAGCAAGGACCTTATATTCCCCCCTTTTTTGTTTTTACTGGGCTCCTTACAGAACAGGGATGTAGGTCAATCTTCTATAACTGCTTTCTGCTGGGAAGGGGTGGCATTTGAATCCCTCATTAGAGGTGTGGGATGTCATTGGAATGATGACGAAGGTTGAGTGGTGGAGGAATGATGTCCCTGGCAGCCCAATTTTGGTAAAAATAACATTCCTCCTGTAGGTACAAAGTTGCCTTTTCCAGCAATAAGAAGATCAAGGCCCCTTCGATTCTGCAGAACCACAGCAGCTGAAGAATCAAGCTGGGATTGTATGGTTAATATGGTTTGAGCAAGTTGCTGTAAGTCTTCTAGAGATTGGAATGCTAATTTCTGGTAATGGTACCCCTGGGAGGTAAGTGCAGAATGAGAGAGGAGGGCAAAAATTTAAAAGGGAAGGATAGTACTCACAGTTCTGCAGTGTCCTCATGGTCCTCAGAGACTGAAGGAAGATTGGGGTTCTGGCCTTGGAGAAACACAGCTTGAGAGGGCCTGTGGGTCTCAGTGTATAAAAGGGTGAAGAAGACTGTTTTAAATGGGAGGTATGAACCTAATATGGGATGCCCTCAAGGCGGGCTGCTGAGGGAGTGGTAAGAATGACCTGTTAGAGTTCGGTTCATTTTGTGGAGAATTGATAGGAGGAGGGGGGCCTGTGTGTGTGGGGGCCGGGCAAAAAGTACTAGATCAAGCTGGGGTTATGGCTCAGTGGTAGAACGCTTGTCTAGCATATGTGAGGCCCTGGGTTTGATCCTCAGCACCACATAAAAATAAATAAATAAAATAAAGGTATTGTGTGCAAATACTTCTAAAAAAATATTAAAAAGAAAAAGTATCAGGTTGCCAGGAGACAGAGTGGGAGAAGAGGAAGAGGCAGAATTAGGCTTTTCCAGAGCAGCATCGCTGTATGCCAAAGAAGGTTCCTAATGTATGCAAGAAGGGGCCAGAAAAGAGGAGGAGCAAGGGATAGTGGAGAATCAGAGAGTAGTAAGCTGATCAGGGAGATAGGCCGTCCACATAGAAGCTCAAAAGGGGAGATGTTGAGTGGCTTCTTTGGGAGGGCTCGTAACCTAAGAAGAGCCAAGGAAGGAGTTTAGTTCAATTTAAATGTAATTCAAGAGATAGTAGACATTGAGGGAGGCTCCCTTTGCCAAAGTGAAGGCCCTGATGAGGGCGACAAGTTCAGCCTGCTGATATTGGGGAGGGGAGCTGCTTCCAAAACCGAGTTTAGAGAGACTATATCAAACCCTGCCGAAGAACTCCCTCCCGAACGAAGGAGGAGCCATCTATGAACCATGTGTATGTTGCCTGGAGCACGGGGCCTTCCTGTAGGTGGGAGGGATGTGGAAGAAGCTCCTCCAGAGTTTCAATGCATGAATGGATAAGAGGAGAAGAGGTGAAAGTGTCCTGAGGAGCAGGGAGGAGAGTAGCAGGGTTTAAAGGTGAACACGTGTGGAAAGTAAGACTGGGATCTTCCACAGGGAACCCCAAATGAGGCCGGTGTGTGGGTGAAGAAGAAGAGTGCTAGGTGAATGGGAGAAGGTGTGTGGTGATTGTCCTGGGCCCTCAGGCCAGGATCCAAAAGCAGTTCAAATCCCTGGAGGGGAGAGCAAAGCTGATGGGAGAATGTGATCAAGGATGGGGGTTTTTGAGACAGAAGTGAATGGGCTTGTGGTGTGAGGCAAAAGAAGGACTTGAAACATCCCAGACAGCAGGGTCCACCTTGGAAAGGGGTAATGGGAAGGCACTGGCAGACGGAATAGGGGATGGTCCTAAGATAAGGGTGAGGATCAGGGGAGCGGCAGATGAGTCTGGATGGAAGCATAAATGAAGGGAGAAGGAAAGCGTAGCCCCCAACTTTATGAGGATTTCCCTTCCCATAAGGGGAACAGGGCACTGTGAAATGACCAAAACGGAGTGAGTAAAAATTAGAGAGCCAAAAGCACAAACAAGGCTAGGTGTCTGTAAGGGTTGGTAAGGTTTACCCTCTACCCCAACAACAGAGGTCATAGAATGAGTGGTAGGCCCCCCAGAACTCCTTGAGGACTGAATAGGTAGCCCTGGTGTCTAGGAGGAAGAAGACAGGCCTACCTGAAATACACAGAGGTATCCTGGGTTCCCAAGGAGTGATGATGGTCGTGGTTGGGTGTTCGGGACCTGGGCCTCGTCAGTCCTCTGCACTCAGTCCCAATATTTGGAAAGGGGAACCAGAAGGGCCAGATGGCCAGGGGCCACTATAGGCTTGGGGATAGTCAACAGCCCAGTGTCCCTTCTGATGGCATTGGGACAAGGGCCCAGAGGCTTGTGAGGTCTAGGACATGTCCAGTGACCCCTCTGACCACATTTAAAACAGAGTCTGGGAAGTTCCAAGGGACACTTCCGTGGGCCAGTAGAATCAGGAACAGAAGCTAAGGCCGGATGGACAGCTAGACTGAGCATCTGATATTTCTGCTTCCGGGCCTTCTCTCCCATTATAGACCTTGAAGTCCACTTCCAGTGCCTCAGCTTGGGGAATAACGGGCCCCCTCTTGAGGCGCCTTAGTTTGGCCTTATTGGAGGGGAAATTCTGGGAGAAAAAGTAGGTCATTAGTAGTTGTCTCCCATCTGGAATTTCAGGTATTGTGAGATGGTCTAAAAATGTTGAAGGGTTTTCATTCTTATCCTGGAAGATTTTCTGGAGCCTTTCATAATTGATAGCCTTATGGGCTTCTTTTCTAAGTTCTGCCATGAGGCAAGTAATGAATCGGTTTCTACTAGTTACTCCTCCAGGTGAATTATTATTTTTTTAAAAATATTTATTTTTTAGTTGTACACAATACCTTTATTTTGTTTATTTATTTTTATGTGGTGCTGAGGATCAAACCCAGGGCCTGGCACATGCTAGGCAAGCACTCTACCACTAAGCCACAACCCCAGCCCCTCTAGGTGAATTATAATCCCAATTGGAGTCCCAATGAGGGACTGCTTCAGTGCCAATCAGATGGGCAGCGGAGGTCTGATATATCTCATCAGTATAATTTCTAGCTTGGTCCCAAACTTGCCTGCACTCTTCGGGTAGGAGAGTTTGTGTGGAGAGTGTTACAAGATCATACAGACATTGTGGAAGGCCAAATTAAATGATTGAGTCATATATTGAAACTCTTTGATATAGGACCTGAGCCACTTTTCTATATGTGAAAGATCTGACAAAAGGAAAGGCACTTGAACCTGAATTACACCATATCCCCCAGCCACCTCATGAAGAGGACACAAGAGTTGCAGGTTGGGCAGTGACAGCCCATGAGCATGTAGCAGGAGGAGAGAAGGACAGAGTGGTCAAGGGGAAAGTTGCTGCGGAGGCTTCATTAGAAAGAGAATTGTGGTATGGTCGGGGCTCATCTGCTGGGTTGAAGGAGAAGGAGTCCTGGGTAGGATCTTCTGTCCCTTTGGAAGCAGGTATAGGGGAGGTGAAAACTAAGAGGACTTGTGCAGGAGAGCAAGAGTTGCAGAGAGGGCTTGGAACATAGAGAGGAGAAGGCCGATATGTATGATCTCTTTCCATTTTCCCAAACGCTCACAATAGTTGAAAAGATCCCTGATAATATTGGGATCTAGAGTGCCATTAAGCAGCCATTTAGAGTTGTTATCCAAAGGATATTGAGGCCAGATCTGATTGCACAAGCAGATAAGTTTTGGGGGATTAGGTTTGGGGTTAGAGAGAGAGAGACTCTAGGTTAGCCAGGAGGCAGCCTAGGGGGCTATGGGAGGGAATGGATGAGGAGCCGTCCATGGTGAGACGTAGGAGGTGAGTTTAGAGGTGGGGCGTCCCCCAGTCTCTAGTATCACTTAGTCTAGAGGACGGTTGCACTCAGGGTAAGTAATGACCACCTCTGGGTAAGCGTTGGGGCAGGAGCTGGTAGAGGCACTTGGGTGCTCAGCTGGGACTACTAGTAGGGGCAGAAGCCTATAGAAGGGGCAGAAGTCCCTAGAGATTAACCCAAGGTCAAGAGGTAGTCTCACCAGGAACAACTCCCAATCATGCTTGGTGTTTTTTTTCCAAAACCCAGGACCCAAATAAAAGACCACCTATAGACTTGTTCAACAATCAGCTGTAGCTGTGAAACCTGGGGCTGGGGGTGCCCCCCAATCACATGGTAACCCTGGGAGTGCTGGATGATCAACAGTTACTTCCTGGGACCCTAACTTCCTGGGGCCCGTAGGTCATTTAGGTCGACTGGAGACAGAGGTCCTGAACCTGAAATGTCCGGTGATGAATGCAGAGAGGACATTCGGCAGAATGGAGGGTCTGGTCCCACGATAGAATCCAGATGGGGCCCAGGGACGCTCAGTGACCCTTGAAGAGGGGGATGGGCACACTGGGGATCCTGATCCTGGGTTTTGGGATGAAATGAAGGGAAAGCAAGGAACAAGAGATGGTTAAGTGAGAAATGAAAGAGGGAGACCAGGCAGAGATCCACACGAGAGCTTATTTGTCAGAGCTGACAAATAAAGGCCATCTCTCTATAGGAGAGAGAGGCAAAACAGGCTTGAGTTCTGGGACTTTTATGGGGGAGGCTCAGGAATCAGAGCAGGTGGGTCCTAATACAGGCAGTTAGGGGTTGGGTTGGTATGAGGGAGTAGTGAACCTTTCTCAGAAATGCCCTTGGGCGGGAAAGTGAAACTTTTTCCTTAAAATGGCGGCTGTACTTAAGATGGCTGTCCAGATGCTAAGCAAGGACCTTATATCTATAAAAACAAAAAAGGGAAGAATATTGGCATCAGATCAATATTGACATCAGATCCGCCATTTTAAGTCGGGAGCCATTTTTATCTAGGGATTCCTAAGTTTCGATTTAGGAGTCATTTTATTCAGGGATTCCCAGGTTTCAATTTAAGAGCCATTTTATCTGATATCCTGAGGCACTGCTGCTTAACCTCGCATAAGAACATGTACCTGTTAAAGGGTCGACCCCACCCCAGCCCATGACATAACCCCTAAGCATGCTTGTGAAATTCCCCTTGTGGGCTATAAAGCTGCCCTGTGAGTGCTGACAGGCTGCTGCTCTCCTCGGAGGGACAGCCTTGTCAGTTTGCTCCATTCTCTGACAATAACTCCCTCCAGTAGGATTCCTGTGTGTGGTGTGGTCCTTGGACTTTGCGAGTGTCATGAGCATCAGAGGTGGGCACTTTGAATGGTTAGCTCTCTGGTTAACAAGTCCTGGGTATCTCCAGCACTGGTGCTGAGCTGTCCTGTAGGGTTAAGCAATTGTTGGAGGGGCTGAAACATTTACATTCTATTTGGTAAATAGGCCCCTCTGAGCTTCTGACTGTCTCTTTACTTCCCTTAACCTTAGGACCTCCCAGGGTTACACTAATTAAAGGGGATCTCCATTCTTTGTTACTTTCTACTGGTCTTTTAACTATGTAATTTTACTTGCAGTTTTTCCTCTTTGGGCATCTTTTTAAAATAAAGTAGGATTTAATCATCTTTAATTTATACTCTACTTTTATACTAATATTGAAACTGGGGGATAAAAGGCAGTTAATGTAGATAATAAATAATTGGGTCTGATCAGGAAGATGGGGGCTGGTTGGAAAGGAAAGAAATCAAATGCTGACATCTCCAAAGCCCTTCCCTGCCTCCTCCAACTTGATGCTAAGATAACCTGCCCCAGGAATTGTTCCTCCCAGCAGGGAGTTAGAGTTGTTACTTAATGCCTCTTAGGCTGGTCTCTTCCCTACCCCTAAGCAGCCTCATTCAGCTCTGGAATCCACCTTTTGGCCACTGGTCACCTATGCAGAATGGGAGAGGAGAGAGGTCAGATAAGGGGAGAAGGAGAGCAGGAGAAAAGGAAATCTAAAACGTATAAAAGGGACAGGACACCCCCACTTCTTTGGATATCCATCTCTGGGGCCCCTTCTCTGTGGAGAAGTCTATCTCTGTTCTATCCTTAAAGTAAAAGTTGCTTTCTACGCTTCTCTTGGCATTTCTTGAGTGTTCAATCTTCACATCTGGGGAAACGGAACTCGGCCCTGATTGATTTTCATCACCACGTTATCACTATCATATCTGAAGGATTTGGAAACAACCACCCCCAGGGAGAGAAGAAGAACAAAGGGCTCTGAACTTTCACAATTTCCCATTCTACATCTGTTTCCCTGACTGCCCAGGGACACACTCTGCTATGAGTAAGTCTCACTAAACCCCATAAAACTCACACCCTTATTGTGACCAGTTGCCATTTTCTCTTTTGAAAATGTGCCACTGTGCTGCTTAATAAAACATTGCTGATCTACTGAGGTCTGTCTCTGTTTCTTTTACTTTCTCTTTCATGTGCTTTCAATATGTATCCCAATATTAAATATTATTTATTCTGCCTGACTCGGCCTTATTTTTTTGTTCATTTTGTTTCACTGTTTGACATTTTTGCAGCGCTGGGCCTCGTGCATCTTAGGGAAGCGCCACATTCCCTGCTCCACCCCTGCCTTTTATTTGAAGAGTTCAATAGCATTTACATTTAGTGTATTTACTGGTAGGAAAAATTGTTAGGTAGGCAAGCTCTTCCCTTCCCCCTCCCCTTTCACTATGGCTGAGGATGGGGACTTTCCATCTGGCTGTAGAAACCTGAAATGGCCAATCAGAAGCTGACATGGCAAGGGACCCCAACCACCACGGGTTCCCACCTGCAGAAACAGTTGCCCTGTCAACTCAATCAGCCCTGACCAACCCCTTGTAGGCACAGTCCCCCTAAACTGGGCTCGGCCAACCTGCTGTCTGTAGCTGCAAGTTAGATGGCCTAGGCCCTCCTACCTCTAGTTTCCTTTATAGCCTTGTGCTTGCCTTTCCTGCCTGTGACTTCCCCAGCCTTCGTCCTTTCACGGACCCTGAATCTCCCCCAGGAGCACCTCCCAATAAGCCTCCATTTGGTGCCTCATTCTTGTTCCATGGTTCCTGATCTCATGCACCCCCTTTCTGCTTTACACTAACTCTGCCACTTTGCTACTAGTTTTCTGTCTTTGTTCCTCAGTTCCTCCATTAGGGCTTGCACTTGTGTTAAATTCATATTTTCTAGTGTGCCCTCTGAATTCTCTTCTTGTTTCTTTTTCTACATATTTTTTAGCTATTTTCTTAGGGGTGGTAGTCTTGATGATTTATTTTAATATCTTCATTTATGACAATCTAGCTCAGATTAATATTAACTTAATAGTGTACAAAACATTTTCTCCCCTGTAGCTGTTACCTGCCCCTTTATGCAGTTACTGTCACAAATTCTGTATTTCTTTTATTTATTTATTTAATTGTAGTTGGACACAATACTTTTATTTTATTTATTTATGTGTGGTGCTGAGGATCAAACTCGGGGCCTCACAGGTGCTAGGTGAGTGCTCTGTTGCTGAGCCAACCCCAGCCCAGAAATTCTGTATTTCTATATAATGTGACCATCAATATGATCTATCCTTATTGTTTTTTCAAGTGGTCTTTTAAATGAGAAAAGAAAAAGAGGAATTGCAAACAAAAACGTATGCAGGTATTATCTTTCATGTTTATCTGTATAACTATCCTTTACCACTATTCTTCATTTCTTCATGTTTATTAAATCATCATTTATCTAATGTTCTTTCATTTCAGTTTAAAGGATTTCTTCTGAATTTGAAGCAACAAATTCAGTTTTTGTTTACCTGAAATGTGTAAATTTGACCTTTATATTCAAAAAATAGTTTTACAAGAGACAGAATCCTTGGTTGACTTTTTTTTTTCTCTTAGAACTTTGAAAAAAAAAATATATATATATATATATATAAATATATGATTCCTATCTCTGGTCTCCATGGATTCTGGTAAGAAATCATGTTATTCTTTTTGTAAATATTCTTTAAAAGGATCATTTTATAAGGCTGAATATTTTTATAACATAGAGATGCATGGATTGAGAATTCCTAACTTGAAATCCAAAACACTTCACATTTTTAATTTTTAAGGGCTGACATGATGATACAAGTGGAAAATTTCACACCTGACCACATATAACAGGTGAAAGTCAAAAGGCAAGCATACTCAAAATATTGTATGGAATTATCTTCATGCTGTGTGTACAAGACGTGTACAGAATATAAATGAATTTGGGTTTAGACTTGGAATTCATCCCCAAGATATCTCATGGTATATATTTAAGCATTCCCAAATCCGAAATCTGAAATACTTTTGACATGAATCATTCCAGATAAAGGGTATTCAACATGTATCAATTTTTTAAGTTTTTCCTTACGTGTTTTAATTTCTTGTAAAAACTTATGAAGACACATGTAAATCCTACGTGTACCTTTTCTGTGTCCCTTTCAGCATGACCTTCAGCAGAATGAGTGGACATACAGGTCAGTAGCCATAAGCCAGCAGGTAGGGGTGAGCAGTGGAGAAAGGATGGTGAAATGACATTAGGAGAGCCTCCTATGAGAGAGGCACCAAATAGCCAAGGTATTTTGGAGCTACTGACATGACAAACTAGTTACCCTGAAGTCTGCATTTCGGTGCCTCCTATTCCTCCTTGTGACTGGAAATGACTGGCAGAATTTTGGCTACTTTTAAATGGCAGGGAAGGCACTTAAGGTCTCAAGTTCACCCTTGTCTGGACTGAGGTTGCTGTTGTGTGGCCTTTTTAAATTTATTTTTTTTCCTTTGGTATTAGCTTTATTGAGATATAATTCACCTACCGTACAATTCACCCATGGAACGCATGTGGTTCCATGGTGTAGGAGTATATTCATAGGGTTGTACAGCCATTACCACAGTCAATGTCAGAAAATTCTCTCCTCACAAAAAAGAAGTATCCAGTAGCAGTAACCCTTTATCCCCTTTAGATTTTCCAAATATTAGATTTGTGAGATATATAAAGGGACTTTCAGTTGAGGTAAAGTTGGAAGAAAGAACATGTGTAATTTGCTCCATACCAGTATAATTATGAGATCTTTGGTCTTTCATCTTAACTTTCTTTTGCTTAGATTTATCATAATGTACATATGGTGATATGGTAAAGATTAGGTAGGTTAATACAGTGTGCTTAGAACTCACCTGGATATGGTAAGAACTCCAAAATTCCTAGCTATAAATATCATTCCCATATCTATTTTTTTCTGAGTACAACTAGATGATAAAAAGAACAAGTTATTAAAATTTTCAAAATTTAGTTATTTTGCATAAAAATTTATGTTAACCTGTAATGAGTTTATCATTTTTATTATAAAATGATTCACACATAAACATTTTTAAAGTTCTGTTTTAATTTCTAATGTAGTAAATATTGGTGGATGTAACCTACTAAATAATAGCTTTTGAGACTCCTTCATAATTTTTAAGAATAAAAAGGAGCCCAAAGACTAAAATGTTTGAGAATTGTTAAAATATATCTGTATGTTTCAACAGAAAAACTACAATACAAAACTGCATATGGGCCAAATTGAGAATATGATTCTATATACAGTAAAAAATGGCTTTGTACTTTTAAATGAGGTGGGTATTATGACTCCTTAGAATATGACAGGAGATGTAGAAGAACTAAAAGTATTAGATTTATTCCAAAAAATCAAGTGACAAATTATTTTAATTTACAATGATATGATAAATACATGTTAAAGAGGGTGAACTATCTTAAGCGTCTGATTTAGAATTCTTAAGACGAGGCTCACCATCCAAAATACTAGAGAAATTCAAAGCACTTGAGACAGTTGATTGTGCAAAAGACAAAACAGGAAGCAAAGAAGCATGAAACACTCAAAGTCCTAATGGTGTGAAATGAGTCTTAAATCCTGAGGTTTACAGAACTCAGCACATAGGGGACTGTCAAGGAATGCTGTGACCCTGTTTTCATTGTTACATGTGAAAGGCAAGAGCAGTTGAGGAAAATCAGGAAGAAAACTGGCTTCTTTGACAAAAAGAAAAGAACCGGTTTGGTCTCTTCCCAAAGCATGGCTTCAAGAAATGCCACTATTTTCAACATGATGAAGAAAAGAAGTAAAAACAGTAGGAAGGTGGCAGATTTTTGATTTACATAGAAAAGGTCATCACAGTGAATTAGCAGAAAGCTACCATTAGAGCCATACACCTGTCTTTTTTAGTAGACAGCATAATTTAGAGGAAATATAGAAGGACATCTAGAAAGGATTCCAGGAAGTTTTTGTTTGTTTGTTTGTTGTTTTGGTTTTTTAAGTTTGGAAAAGGAATAATGAAGAAAACTAGGGGGGCAATGAGATTCTCCAGCTTGAAAAAGACTGTTTTCTGCTCAGTTGCCTTTGGATTTCCTGACATTGCCCTACATAGGACTCTTGTTGGACTCTTGTTAAAAAGGGGTTGTCCCCTACACTGAGGGCTGCCCAGGAAAACAAAAGTTTAAAGCACAACCTGAGGATTTGGTTTGCACGGGCAGAGCCATATCTTATGTTCTTAGTTCTTTAAAACAGAATAAATGTGCTTGGGATGTGACTGACACTGCAAGAAGAGCAACAGTACTCTCTTTTGTGAAATCCAAGCCAGAAGAAACCATTACAAACAAACAGCTTTTCATTCCATTTGTGGTTGGCTCAGGTTCCCCTCTGTGTTGCCCCAGAGATCCTTTTAGTACCCAGGTTTCCATCTTCCATTTGTGTCCCCTTGGGGTCCTTACTATGAGGCTAATTGACTCATCTGTCACCCATTGACTTAACACATGGAACCCTTGACTCCTGACACCACTCACCTACTCCACACCACCTCCTCACTGCAGAAGAGGATCTGGAAGCCTGTTTTTTTCTTTTAAATACATTTATTTATTTATTTATTATGTGGTTCTTAGGATCGAACGTAGTGCCTCATACATGGTAGGCAAGCACTCTACCACTGAGCCACAACCCCAGCCTGGAAGCCTGTTTTCAAAGGCACTTCCAGAAAAGTGTCCGGATACTACCATATCTATTATTATTATCCAATAATGGTCGTCTCTTCTATTTCTACAGAGATGGATCTAGAAGTTATAGAGTGCTTCCATAGATATTTAGAAAGTATTAAGAAAATGTATTTTCTTCACCTGATACTCAGAATCACTGAGGTAAATATAATTATTCCCATTGATTGGTGAGGAAATTGTGGTCCTCGTACAGATCCTGGTCACAGAAACAATAAAATAGAGAGCTGCAGCCTGAATCCAAGTTTTCTGGCTATATCTGCAGAGGCCTTTCTATTCCAGCCATCAGAAGTCCTTATTTATTTTACTTAATAATGAATATTTACATCCTGGAAAGATAGCCTTCCCTGCTTTATAGAGAGCAAGGCTCTCACTTTAATCTCATGTTGTTCTTTGATTTGTTTTGTTTTGTTTTGTTTTGTTTTAGGAAGACATGTTGGCAGGTGAAACATTCAAGCTGGGCCTTCTGGATGAAATTGTGAACTCCAGCCCAGTAGAAGCAGCCATCAAGTTTGTCTGGAGAATTTTAGGTAAGAAGATAGTTTCACAGATTGGAAACAAGATATTGTCCATTTTAATGAAAAAAATTTTAAAATATCTTATGGGACATTCATGTGATAGTATACAACAGGACTTAAAAATGAATGTACCAATATGGTATAAAACCCATGATATATGTATTGTATTATTTAGTGAAAAAAAAATCACTTGTGGTCGTTTGCCACTGTTTTCATAAAAAGGGGTGATGGGATAGAATGTATTATGGGGAGAGTGGATAAGTGTAACTTCTGGTCATTGAACTATAGGTGCTTTTTTATTTTGAGACAGCATCTTGCTAAATTGCCCAGGCCAACCTCAAACTTGTGATACTACCACCTCAGTCTCCAGAATCTCTGGAGAAGATTATTTTTTCTTTTTTTTTTTTCTTTTTGGTCATGAGTTTTTTCTAAGTGTGAAATAGAATTAAAGTTGAAACAAATGAAAGACAGAATGCCTTAGCGCACACACACACACACACACACACACACACACTGCAATCAGTAGAAGCCAGACTCTGTAACTCCCCACAGTAAGCTGTGGGCCTCTGGAGTTCCTGTCTCTGGAACTTCTGCTGCATTCCTTGGAGTGCTTAGAGTTCCTTTTGTGGCATGGCTGAAGTTTGCTTGCTCATTTGCTTGATTTTTAACGGTTCCTTTTTAGTCTGTGGAGGTTGTGAGCTCTAAATGAGCAAGGACCAGGGAGAAAAAAAATCCCAGAATAAATAATTGGGAGGAGTGTTGGGCCACAGGCAGGATGGAGTGTGTGCTGGTCTCCCGCTTGGTGGCAGCAAAAGCTCAGGGTTATTCCAGGGTTTTCCTGGGGAACCGTCATTGTTTTGCTGATCCAGGCCAACACTCTCTTGAAGTCTTGTTTTCTTGTGAGTGTGGCTCCAGCCAGTTACTGTTCCAATGCACTGGTAAGGCTTGCAATGGAGAGGGCAGGAACTGTGGGGGGAGAATCTGGTAGCTTCTAAAGAGTTGGCAAGTTCTCACCCAAGTGAAAGTGGACTCCCTGCTGTCCTCTGCCTCCAGGCTGTCTTCACTGGGTCTGCCCACAGAGCTTCCTGAGGGGGCTGCTTATTTTGTTAGAAGTCATTTGGTTGACTCAGATCAAAGGCTGTATACAATTGGGAGTCCTTATATTATTCTTTGCACTGGGGCTCAAGGTATACCCAGGTCGACATTGACTCCTGTGGTTTTGTTGTTGTAGAAACCTCAATTTCAGTAGCAAGTTCTTTTCTTCAGTTGATTTTCTTAGATTCTGAGTTGAGAGTCAAGGTACTTTAAGAAATAGATGAGGATCATGGTCTAGTGCAGCACCTACACAATGATTGGGTTTTAGTTTTTACGCATTTGAGTTTTAAATTGATTTTTATTAATACAAAATACATTTATAAAGCGTAAAATGATGTTCAATCTCAGAAACTGCATATTTTGTCCACTTGGTGGCATCCAAATATCAAGGTATCATCTGCTTTAAAACTTGGAAATTCATATAACAGTCATGACTTTTGACAATTTAAAATTATAATCATGAAGAGTATATAGAGATATGCAAAGTTTCTTGTGATACAAAAATGTTTAAAATATAAATTTTCACAGCTAGGCATGTAGCTCAGTGGTAGAGCCTAACGCCCCTCGACAAAAAAGCTATCTTTATCTATATGCATATACACATTTATATGTATTTTTATAATTTTAGCTACATAGCCCATGTATGAATGCACCCAGGAATTGAGAGGAAATAGGAACAAAAAAACAGATGGTTTTCTCCAAAATCTTCTTAAACAGTTTTGCTTGTGTTTTTTTTTTCAATTTCTAGCATACAATGTGTTAATTTCCCCCAAACATTTCTACATCATTTTTGCTTTTTTAATACTTTTTCAGCTGTATGTGTTTATTTATATTTTGTAGATCTTAATTGGCTTCTCTTGTGATTCTAGAATCAAGCTGTTTTCAAATATAACTCAGAATGCCCCCTCAGCTTCACTGAGGTGTAATTTCCACACAATAAATTCATCCAAATCAAGTGTAGAGTGGTGAGTGTTGGTAACAGTTCACAATCGTGTGCCCCAGTGCCACACCGAGGTAGAGCTCTGTCACCCCAAGAAAATATCCTCAAGACACTTTCTGGTAAGTCCCCTTGTCTTTCCCTTGGCCACAGGCAACCATAGACCTGCCTCTTGTCATTGTGGTTTTTTTATGTTTTGTAGAATTTCATGTAGATGAAATCCTGCATACAAAATATTGTATTTGCAGATGGCCTCTGTCACTTAGTGTAATGTTTTCAATATTCATCCTGTATCACATGTGTTAATATTTGGTTACTTTTATGAAAAATATATTTCATAATATGGGAAACCCAAATTGCTTTATCTGTTTATCCATTGATGGATGTTAGGTAGTTTTCACTCTGGATCTTCATCATTCTTCGTAGACCTATATTATTGTTTCCCTTTGGTAAATAACTGAGAATTGTATTGCTGGTGTAAGGTAAGTGTATACTTAACTCTGAAATGCTTTTTAAACCTGATTAATGAAAAACATTCGTGATTTAAAAGTCACTGTTTTTTGTAAAGCAAACCAAAAAAAAGAAAAGAAAAATATGGAAATACGGGGTGTGATTAAGTTTAAATAAGTTCTTATTACATTGCTTATAACATATCCTACCATGATTAGAGCAAAGGTATTCACATTTTTGACTTACTATTTTCTATTTTTGGTAATTTACTATGGATGAATAATCATGGAAGTACATAGATTTGAGCCTTTATCTTGGTCATTGAATCTTTATCATTGTAAAGTATTAGAAACAATTCGCATAACTAATTTTAGGGCATTAGTTACCTAAAAGTTATTTTCCTTTCTTTTTATGCTCCCCTGATTTCCTCTTTTTTTTTTCTTTGTTTTTAAATATGGCTATTAGTGTGTGGTCACTGGGCAAAACAATCTTAATGAAACGCTTCCATTCAGGTATTAAAACTTCCATTTTTTTAGGAAAATTGAAAAACCTGAGAAAACACTTATTTATAGTCTTAGGAAGAAAACACCCATATAGAAAATTCCATAAATGTCTGTCTGTATGCCTGCTTCCAAAAAGGAATGACAGTGAGAAGATATAACACATTTCTTACAGATGTTGTGTTGGAGTGATAGATAATGAATAGCCTTGATTTTTTTAAATTAATACTTTCCTAATATCTGAGTCATTAAATTGAACAAATGGAAAAAGGGAGGCCTGGCCAGTGTGCAGGGGTGCTATCTCATAGGGAAATGGGTTCAGGATCATTGCAGGAGACTTGGATTCTATTCTTAGCCTGAGCCATGTGGACCACAACAAATCTTTTGGGAGTCTTTGGACAAAAGGAAAGTGCTCCACAAAATTAGTTGGTTTCAGGCCTCTTTCTAGGCCCTACGGTGGTCAGGCTCCCAGGGTTTGGTCTTATTACAACCTGAACCTTCACCCTCTTTGTTTTAAGGCTAGTGACTAGAATCTTATGGAAAACTCTAGGGCCTTTTACTATTATTTTTGAATGAGTAGCCATGTTTGAAATCCTATGATATCATGGTGCTACATTGTCATAGATAAATGCTAGAGATATAAGGTAGAGAAATAGGGCTGATCAACAAAGGACCAACTCAGAGAATCTTATCTATACTTGCCACTTATTGTCTCACAAAATGCCTAGGTATTTTTTTTTCTTTCATTTTCATCTGAGGCTTTATGATTTCCCTATTTTACTATTTTCTATTCTTGGTAATTTACTATGGATGAATAATCTTTTTATGCTCCCCCGATTTCCTCTTTTTTAAAAAAATATTTATTTAGTTGTAGATGAACACATAGTATCTGTATGTATTTTTATGTGGTGCTGAGGATTGAACCCAGTGCCTCACACATACAAGACAAGCACTTTACCGCTAAGCTACAGCCTCAGCCCCTTTTCCTTTGTTTTTAAATGTGACTATTAGGGGTCATTTGGCAAAACAAAATTGCCAGGCTGGCAAATTTGGTATGTTTCCACAAAATATTAATACGTTAATTAATATTAAATACATATGATTCATTATAAATAAAAATATACATGTGTGCAAATCTATATTTCTATGAAACTAGCGCAATTGTCTTGGCGTGGAACAATCATTCTCTAACTTGACTGTTGTCAGAATCTCTTGGATGGCTTAAAACCCAAACTGCAGGGCTCCACCTGTGGATTTGCATCTCTCTGGAATGCCAAGGTGACATTAATGTTGTGTTCTGGAGACCACACTTTGAGAACCACTGAGGCAGGGAACACAAGGGTAGGAATGGAGATGGCTTTTCCTGGTTTTGACTTTTTCCTCGTGGCATGCAAGTACTACCTATAGTCTTAAAATATTGGTCAGTCATGAAAAGCATGGTTTAAAAACCATATGACTTTTGTGGCATGTGAAAGGTATCTCAGTTTAAATGATATATGTACATATTTCAATTTCCCTTTTTCCATTTGTAAACGTATTCCATTAATTCACCCTATTCCCACACTGAAATGTTGAGCTAAAAAAAAAGGAAAAGATTAAGAAGAATTATTTATTACCTTTTGCATCCTATAGGAAAATCTATAGGAAAGGGAATTCCCAATGGTCATGGTTCTGGTGCTTTTGAAGCCATTTATGGTGGGAAAGGAGTGTAGGAGGTTAAAAACTGTAGGTTTCTCTAAAAACCTAATGCAGAATCTTAGAGAGTTGACTACGGAAGCTAATTAGCTTCATATATCTTAATAGTCTTGTTATATGAAGCCTTCCAGACTGCTGTGCCACATTAGATTTAATGAATGCAGAATTACTTGGCCAAATCAGATTGCATTGGCTCACCTGGGAAGGGGAAGGCCTTATAAAATGTCCTGTCTTTGCACTTCTATGTATCTGGCAGCCTGCTTGTTCCCGAGCTAAGAACTGAGCTCTGTGTGCAGGCTTCTGGTCTAAGCTGAAAGAGAGTACTGTTCTTCAAAGACCCAGAGCCTGTCCTTCCCCAGCAGGGATGGGCCCAGGAAATGGGCAACTGGGAGCCTCAACTTGGGAAGCTGAGCTCTGTGTCTCTGTAACAAACACTAGTCCTATAGCTGTGCTGGGCTGTGTTAATCGTTTTTAACAACTCTAATTCTGCCCAAAGACTTTGGTCTATTTGTTCATTTGGATTTCGTATCTTTTAAGAACTCTCAACGAAGCTTGGTTGTAGCTGAGTGGTAGGGTGTTTGCATAGCATGTGTGAGGCCCTGGGTTCCATCCCTAGCTCCACAAGAAATAGAAAGTAAAGTGATAAAGTGTTTTTTTAAATATTTATTTCTTAGTTATAGTTGGATGCAATGTCTTTCTTTTATTTTATTTTATTTACTTTTATGTAGTGCTGAGGATTGAACCCAGGACCTAGCACATGCTAGGGGAGTGCTCTACTGTTGAGCTACTACCCCAGCCCTGATGAAGTGTTTTAATCTCTTGCTCTACCCTCACCCCTGGCAAATGATTATGTTCTTTGTACATTGTATTTCACCTGCAAGTTCAATTTTAAAAAATTAGTGGTTTCCTTGGTCTTTCTCTTTGCTTTTGCTCTTTGTACTCTCTGAGAACATTTATTTGATTTATATGACCCTGTCTCATTAGAAGGCTCAGTGCATGTCCACATGGATCCTCTTGAGGTATTACATATGCCCATGTGGGTGACCCGCCCTGAAGTCTGTGACCGTACAGCTGTTCTGTCCTTTGCAGAACCCCAAGGATGCACACAGCCTGCTGCTTACCAGGGTTAGAGAGGAGACAGCCCTTTGTGTCTGAGGAAAGGGTTTCACTGAATTGCATGTGAGTCTCAGTAGTCTAGGCAAGGAGAATCTTTTCCTATCAGGTTAGCACAAGGGATCAGGGAAAATTATCACCTTAATTTCTTCCTTCAAAAGTATAATTCACTTATGTTTTATCAAAACTTGAATATACTTCAACCTTAGAGGACTTTATAGAGTGAAGACAAAATTAAGGCCAGGTGCAGGGGTGTCACCTATAATCCCATCTACTGGAAGGCTAAAGCAGGAGGAAGGCAAATTTGAGGCTAGCCTCAGCAACTTAAGGAGACTCTGTCTCAAAATAAACAATAAAAAAGGACTAGGATGGGCTGGGGTTGTAGCTCAGTGGTAGAGCACTTGCTTCACAGGTGTGAGGCACTGGGTTCAATTCTCTGCACCGCACATAAATAAATAAAATAAAGGTCCATCGACAACTAAAAAAAATAAAAAGAAAGAAAGGGCTGGGATGTAACTCAGTGGTAGAACACCCTGGGTTCAATCCCCAGCACCACAAAATAAAGAGAAAAAAAAAGAATTTAGAAAAAGTTAATGTGAATGAACTATGGAGAGAATTCAGTTATTAGTACACTTGAATCTCTATGTAGTTCCTATTGTCCCCATTCTCCTGCACAGCTAATGTAGGCTTGCTGACTTTTACCTTTTATTAGATAAGTTCCAGTGTGTGACAGTGTATTTTCTTGATTACAGTTGTGTCATAACATTATTTGAAGACTTACTAAAATCTAAAATTGATGTTAATGAACGTAGTCAGTGGAGAACAAAGTTAAAGAACACCAAGTGGATAAAGAAGAAACGTTCCAACCAACAGTGGTCTGAGTTCACCAAGTGTAGAATAACTCAACAATGGTCCCTGTAGACGTAAAGGGGAAGTTCTGCCTATGTTCTGTGCAAAAAAAAAAAAAAAAAAAACCCAGAGTGGAAGAAAACAGCATCCTTCAACTACAGCCACAGAAAGAGAGAGACAGGAGACGAGGCAGGGAAAAGCTGGCTGTCTGCGCCCTGACCAAACCTGTCCCATGGATGTGCTTCATCTGGCTCTAGGCTGTCCTGGACAGGTGCCTGGGAGAGCTCCCAGGATGCCCACACACAGCCTGAGAGGTTCTGAGGATCCCAGGATAACAGGATGATGTGGGTCAGAAATAATTGCTTCATTCCATTAAGCAGGCTTTTCTTTTCTGGTTGGTTTGCTCATTTTTCCCCTTTTATTCTTTCCAATTTCTGGCCTCAGACAGACTTGCCAGACCCTGCAGCTGTCCCAGAGGCAGTGGCTGACACACCCCCTGCTCTCGGACCTCCAGGAGGGATAGCTCAAAACAACTGTTAAAAATTGTTTTTAAAATTGTCCTGCTCAGCCTGGAATGGTGGTACACACCTGTAATCCCAGCTGCTCAGGAGTCTGAGGCAGGAGGATCGTGAGTTCAAAGCCAGCCTCAGCAAAAGCGAGGCGCTGAGCAACTCAGTGAGACCCTGTCTCTAAATAAAATACAAAATAGGGCTGGGGATGTGGCTCAGTGGTCGAGTGCCCCTGAGTTCAGTCTTAAGCCCCACCCTTAAGGATCTTAACTGAGTCTTGGCGGGCCCCAGGTCATCTGAATGTCTTAAACTCCTGAAAGGACTCAAGAGTGACTGTGCTTTGAGAGGCAGCCCCAAGCATGGTGGGAGCAGCAGCAGTGTGACAGGACAGAGCTCCAGCTCTGGGACATCCAGATCCATCTGCTCTGTTCCATGGAGAGGGTTATGCCAGCAATAGGTTCAGGTCACAATGCAGACAGCTGTGCCTCTTTCTTCATCCACTTGCCCTCTACACAAGTGTCCTCCCCTTCCTGCTCTCCCCACTGTCCTCTCTTGCCTCCCTTCTAGGCCACCAGTGAATAGAACCAGCAGTGGACTGTAGGTTGTCCCATCCTTCTCTGCTGAGCTTGTCTCTCCCTCAACACTGAGGCCTGGGCTAACTCACTGAACAGTTGAGCAAGTAATCTGTGGGTCTCTTGGGTACAGTTCATGTGTCTCCAAAGCAGCAGAGTCAGCAGGGCCCTCATGCTAATAACCACTGTCTTTGCTCCTCTTCTGAATGCTGCTCTTACCATGTGGGACATCATTCATTGAAAAGTATTCTTCTCAACACTGTAAGTAATCAAGTATTAGGAAATAGTCTTGCCTCATAGCTTACAGCAAGGGATGAGATTACATAATGCCCATGTGCACATGATGACATCCAGACGATGCTCCATCCCCTGGGACACATGTTCACACATGGTGCCAGAGTCATACGTCTTTCTGTAATGGGAGGTTTTCTATGTATGAAGCTAAGACATACATTTTTCATACAATGATTTATTCTTGAGACAGCAGCACTTTTAGAAAATAGTTTTTGTAATAGCTGAAGTTTTGATAACCATAATATATTACACATTTATTAGTTTATGCAAACTTTTGAATCATCTATTGGATTATTTAATAAAATATAGAATCATAGTGTTCTGAATAGATGTTTCTATTTAGTAAATGTGGACAGTGTTTATATTTTATACTATTAAATATGTGTATCCAGGAGCATGAGGTCCTTCTTTATTAAAGTTATTAAAGTGTAATCTTTTTTAAAAATTTTTTTAGATGTTGATGGACCTTTATTTTATTCATTTATTTATATGTGGTGCTGAGAATTGAACTCAGTGCCTCACACATACTGGGCCCCAGCCTTAAGGTGTGGTCTTATGTTCTTCTATAAAATGTTATAGTTTATTTCTTCTGAAAGGTCTTGCACTGCTCTTGATTTTTCATTTCTAGATATAATTTTAGAACTTCTGTGAGGCATAATTTGCTATCTATAGTTCTGCAAACATCTCCTTATATCAATTTTAAAACTTGCTCACTTCCCAAAAAGTTCTTTCATGCCCATTATAGCTAAATTCCATCCTAAAATCTAGGCAACCTCCTTCAGTCTCTAGAGATTTGCCTTTTCTGGATATTTCATATCAGTGGCACCATCCGATATAATCTCTTGCATTTGGCTTCTTTCAGTGAGCATGATGTTCGGAGGCTCACGTGTGTTGTAGTGTTTATCAGTAGTTTGCTCCTTTTTTAATGCTGAATAGTATTCTGGTGTGGCTATACCACACCTTTTTTTTTAATCCATCCAACAGTTGATGAATATCTGAATCAGCTTTTCATCACTGTGACAAAAATAGCCAACAAGAACCATTTAGAGGAGGAAGGGTTTATTACAGCTCTGGTTTCAGAGGTTTAGTCCATGGTGGGCCAGCTACATTGCTTTGAGTCTAGATGAAGCAGAACATCAAGTTCTGAGAGCACGATGAAGCAAAGCTGCTCATATGACAGCTGGGAAGCAGACAAAGCCTGAGGCACAAGAGACAAAGTACAACCCTCACAGTCACACCGCAGGGACTACTTCCCACCTGCCTACAGTGACCACCAGTACAGTAGTCCTTTCAAATTAATAATTCATCAAGTGGATTAACCCACTGATTAGTTACAGTTCTCATAACCTAATCATTTCATCTCTAAATATTTCTGCATTGTCTCAAACATGAGCTTTCAGGGAATACCTTATTTCCAAACTGTGACAGTGGACATTTGGGTTGTTTCCGACTTCTACTGTGAATAATGTTGCTGTGAGTATTTGTACACACATTTTATGGAGACAGATGCTTCCATTTCTCTGGGTGGCAGATTTCTAGGAGTAAAAATCCTGAGTTGAACAATAATTTTAAGAAACTATCACAGTTTTCCAATGTGATATACTGTTTTACAACTTCACAAGCAATGTATGAGGTTTCAAGTTTCTTTACATGCTTATAAACCCTGGGTATTGATGTCATTTTATTATCACCATTCTAGTTGGTCTGTAGGTGCATAACAATTTACCCTCAAACTTAGTGACTTAAGATAAAACAATTGTAAAACAATTTCTGTGGGTCAGGAATCAGGTATGATTAGCCAGGCCCTCTGACTATAGATTTTTTTTCCTTCTTTGTGATGCTGGGGATTGAACACAGGGCCTCATGCTTGCTAGGCAAGTGCCCTAACACTGATATACATCTCTTCCTGGTTGTAGGACTTCATACAATGCTATAATCCAGATTTGGATTCTAGCCCTTGGCTGTAGCTGTCCTCATCCCAGGGATAACTAGGGGAGGATCTTCCTAGCTTGGTTGGATTCCATTCCTTTTGTGCTTTTGGACCAAGAGCCTCAGTTCCTCCCTCACTATGGGCTGAGGTCACCCTCAGTTCTTTGCCACATGGCTGGATAAACAAGATGTGGTATATCCATACAGTAGACTGTTATGCAGCTATAAAAAAGAATGGAGTCCTGATGCCTGCTACAAAATGATGATCATTTAATACATTATGCTAAGTAAAAGAGCCAGTCATAAAAGACCACCAATTGTATGAACATTCATATGGAATGTCCTTCATAGGCAAATCTATAAAGACAGAAAGAAGATTAGTGGTTACCTAAGGTTAGAATTGTTGGGGAATGTAGACAAGGAAATGGTGACTAATAGTTACAGAATTTTTTTTTTGGTTTGATGACAATGTTCTAAAAGTATTGTGCTGTGGATTGTAGAACTGTGAGGAACCTTAAAATAAAACCATTGGGTTGTATAATTTCAAGAGATAAATTGTTTTACATGTGAATTATATCTCAATAAAGTAATTAATAAACAAATGGTGCTAAAGTTGATGTCCTTCAGAGTGTTGTAAAATAAACTGTTTCACAAAAGTTTTGCCTGTGAACCCAAATTTATCAGGAGTCCTAATCCTCCAGGTGTGGTGGTGCCAACCTGCAGTCCCTGTTAGAAGGAAGGCTGAAGTAGGGGGATTGCTTGAGTCCAAGAGTTCAAGGGCAACCTGGGCAAGACCCCCATCGCACACAAACTGGTAAAAAGTCCTGGTAGAAAAATGTCAAACAAATAAAATATAAATTTTCTGTTGTTAAAAAAGTACAAAGGACTTATATTTAATTGCAATTTAATTTTAGAGTAATTTTGAGACATATTCTATTAAATTTTATATAATTTGGGTTTTTTTTTATTAAAAGCATTTATGAGAAAGCTTTTTAAACATAACAACTTTGTCTCCAAACTGACTTGTTTTCAAGTTAATGTAGAAAAAACACATCAAATTTTCTTCTTCAAGTCTTCAGTAGATTTTGAGTTCTTAAGTCTTATTTTCTCCTTACTTTAGTCTCTAGTTTGAGGTTTTGAAACTAGAGGAACTATGAACAGATTTTATGAGTCATTAGCCCCTGAAATTTTATGATAGTTTGTGCATATGTATCCAATTGCATTCCCTGAAAAAGTTCCCATGTATTACATCATGTTCTCAAAAGTGTCTATGACCCAATAAAAGTTAAGGACCAATACTATAGAAAATGGGAAGAACAAATATATTCTTTTTTTAAAAAAATATATTTTTAGTTGTAAATGGACACAATATCTTTATTTTATTTGTTTATTTTTATGTGGTGCTGAGGATCGAACCCAATGCCTCACATGTGCTAGGCGAATGCTCTACCACTGAGCCACAACCCCAGCCTCTGTATTCTTTACACCAGAGGAAGCAAAACTAATTCTAATTTGTTGGCTCCTCCCTTTAGCAGTATTTAATATGATGAAGGCTTTCAGGATATCCTGTCCTGTCCTTGAAAATGTACTGACTTAAAAGGCTGATTTAGTTGTCGCTGATCATTTTAAAACTATCTGTGAGAAAGCCATCTTTAAGGGAGAAAAAAAAATCTTCTTGAATGACATTTTTAAAAATGTGTTCTAATTAATCGTAGTCGATTCTATAGAGAACAGTATATTGGAAACACCCTTGAACTTGTGACTCCTGCTTTAAAGATGAGACTAATGATACATCTCAAATCAGTAAAGGCATTTGGCAACTGCAGTTGCTACAATTCATTCATTTCCAGCAGAAGCAAGTGTAGGGAGAGATAAAGTGAAGCATGTTATTTCTAGGGTAGCAACCTATAGTCCTGGAATTTCTGGAGTTTTATACTAGTCTTTAAAAATAGATACCTAGAAATCAGAAATGTTGCAGGCTCACTAGATTATCTGAACCCTTTTGGTAATCATCAATGAGATTACTTGATGCCTCTGGATAGAGAGAGGTTTCTGCAAGAACGGTCTCTGACTATTCTTGGGACTGTCAGTGCCACCTGTTCATCTTGTCCGTTTATGCATATTTTGAGTTTAACAGTCAAGTTACATGGCATCCAGGCAGGACAGCAGTATCAAACCACTCCGGGGGACACCAGTCCTACTGGACACCAATGGGTTGTCATTCAGAAGAAAAATGTGAATGCTAACCCACAGCACTGTACAATACCCAGGGTTGTCCAGGACTCTGTGAGGAGCCTTCATGCCCAAAACTCTCCTATTGGTTGTTGTGGATTTCATTCTAAACAAAAGTTGTTTGACATTGTGATGGGAAGATTTCCATTTAGATTGGGTTTCCAACAGGATCCATTTTTAGGAAGGGAAAACATCTTGTTTGTTCTTTTTAGTATTTCTTCTTTAGCACCCTGAGAAGGAATGAACAGAGCTTTCAATTCTTGTTCAAAGGATTCCAGTACATTTTCATTATAGTGTTTATTTGTTGTCTTTTACCCATTTTAAATAGCTTGTCAGAATGAGGTCCCAAGAGCATCTTGTAAGATGATCTGAGCAGAGCTGATGGAATCTGTCTTGTGCACGTTCTCACTACACTGAAGTTATTCCATCTTCTCTAAGCAAGTTGCTAATTCTAGCCAAAACATGATGTCTTTAGGAGAAGGTCATAACAAAACCTCTCCAACCAAATCATAAATGCACTTGGATTTGCAGAGCCAGCCAAGACCTGGAGAACTGTTGATTTGTAAATTTTGGCAGAGACCATTGGCTTCTACCCAGGGTTTTACTTCTTCTCTAGTAATAAATATCCCATTATTTGAGCATATAGTTGTCCAAAATACACAATATATGTGCCAATTTCTATTACATTAAATTGTGGACATGTGACTTCATTCTAGACACTACATTCTAAATTTGGGGATCTCCTGTGATAGCTTTGGGAAGCTCCCTTAACAATAAGATGATGTGTATTCTTTACCCATTTCTTTTTTGCTCCCTAATCCATCTTCATGCCTGGTACACAGATGTGATGGCTGGAGTTTCACCTGTTGTACTGGCCCATGAAGACAAAGGCTATGCCCCAGAATAGAGAGCACCAAGAAGTTTGGAACACTGAAGACTTCAGGGAGCACAGCTGTGAGTCCAAATAGCTTTCCTACAGTTATTTAGGTGAGAAAAAATCCAGTGCCTATCATGATGTAGAGGGTGTCAATATCACTGTAGGTCTTCAGCTGTAGCCTACCTGAATCTACACTAATAAAGGTGGGATCCAGGAATTAGTGGCAAGGACTCTTTTTGTTTTTATTTTCTTGGTGCTGTAGGTAATTCTGATGCACTGGCCATTTTGAGACTTTAATCTTATGAAACAATTTCTTCCTTTAAATTTTTTTTGTCAATGTGTTTTTTTTTCAACTTGATGTTAAATTGCTCATTTTTTAAAAAATCATATTATGCATATAATTCTTGTAGGCAGTTGGTGGAGTAGTCCACTATGAACCTGAGAGTAAAACTGCATCCACATTTAGTAGGAAACAGTCTCTGAGGCATACTTGAACCTCAAATTGCCCACTACATACTGAGAGAGAAAAGCACTCACAGTGAAAGTGCATTATCAGAGAGATGGTCAACAATGTCACAACGGGAAAGAAGAGCAATTGGAAAAGCAATACCTCTCAGCCAGGACCAAAGGGGACATACCAAATCTGGGGGCACCAACCAAGGAAATGTGAAAAATGATCCATAGAAGTGCAGGCAGAAAAATATTGGAACTGCTCTTTCTACTTGTTTTCATCTAAAAATAAGAAACCAATCTTCACTAATATTTTGTGTTGCCCTCACTGCGTTGCATCTTGCAAGGTCACATATCAGGAATGAGGTGTTCTGAGGGAAGACAGCAAGACTAAAGTACAGACAGGTGGGGAGTGGCCACCTCCTCCTTCATCTGATTTCAGCATATGAAGAAATATTGAAAAATTATATGTGCTGGGGTGACTGGATATCCATACAAAATTATTTAATGTAACTTAACCCTCACAACAAATTCCTTGAAATAAAGAACAATTGAAGATAGATATTTCAAACAAAGGGGAACCCCGAGGCAGTGGCCAAGCTGGCACTGCTCATCTCAGCATGTAGCTAGCTGTGTTGCAAGGTAGAATGATTCAGCCAATCTGGCAAGAAATTATCCAAAAAGTTTTGATATTATCTGGACTTTTAGAAATATTGATTCCTATCTACAATTCATGTTTGTCCTAGTGTACTGTCTTGTGATATTAACTAACAATATGAAACCATCACCTATTACCAAAACATTTTAATAGATTGCTTAGTTCATCATCTCATCATTTCTAAACTTCCTTTGACTACATTTTATCATATAAATGTATATCCATCTATCAGTAAAAGTATGTAATTTGTAAATTAATAATCATCCTATAATTAGAGGTACATATTACAAATTATGTAATGTGTCACCAGATCCTTTCTCAGGAATGGAAGATTTTATTTTTTCCTCCCTCCTGCTAGACGTTCTGCCAGAAGATGACCTTCTTTGGAAGTTTCCTTGCTCAAAGTCACACTTTCTTCCGGGGTTAGCTGGCATTTAAGGACTGCTCAACAGTGGGGTTTATTTGTACCTGATCTCCTTGCCCCAACTCAGAAGGGCTGGCATAGCTTTAGAGCTTCCGGTGACAGTTCATGAGCTGAAGTCTTCATGGGTACTGCATTGCAACTCAACTTCTCCCTCTCTTCGCTCCTGCTTTCCTGTCACAGAGGTTGATGTGAAGAGATCTCCTTTCCAGGGAACCCAACCCACAACACTGGAGGTGCATGATTAAATATGTTGGGAAACTATCCATGTGGGATCAACTTTGGAATTTGTTTAAAAGACTTAATCTCACATACTATTGACTTTTATATTCTATGTTCTAGAAAAGTGCATTCTCTACTTGATGTATGTGGGATTTTATTATTACATCACGCTGGTAAATTACATTAATCAAGTTTCCTGTAGAGCCTTGCTGATGGTTTACCTGTAGTCCTGCCCGCTTCTGGTGATCACCTTCACACCTTTTATTATATTTCTCTGGTGCAGTAATGGCCCCCAGCAAGCCATCTGATGGCATGTAATTACAACTTTCTATAAACCTTTCAAATGCCTGACATATTGCCCTCATTACCTTCTACTGATATCCCATCCCAACTTCTCCCTGGTAAAACTTTTATAGTTCAACTTTTATAGTTACAGCATGCCAGGGACTATGAATACTCCAATTACTACCAGTGGTGATTACTGGTTGACTGGTTAGTGAACCAGTTACCAAATTCTATTTAGAGTTTACTTCCTAGAACCATTTCTGTTAGCAGCTATCATAGACCTAGTTCTCCAGGCACAGCTCCCTACAATCATGCCTACTGTGTGCATGGGCCATTCATGACAGCTCTAAGGTGGGAAATGATAGTGAATGCTGGCAATAGCTATCCCACCCACTCTATCTACAAAATTGTCTATTCATATTTTGTGGTGGATGTTCCCTGGAGGTCACTGACATTTGACAACTTTTCACCCTTCATGCCCACTTCCATAGGTCCATCTCTCAATTCCCCACTCCTTATTGCTCTCTATCCTCAAGTCTTCCTCCTTTAACACTCTGACCAACTATCCAAGGTTTTTGACATCACCCATATATTCTTACCTCCAGCCACTTTTCTAAGCCAAATACTCTTTTCTTCTACCATCTTTCATGGAAGTTCTAGCATTTCTACTTCACTAAGTGCATGTGCCTTCATTTTCTCTAAGTTTCCAATAGTCAACCCAGCAGTGTCTTAACAATGTCTCCTAGAGTGACAAGATATGGAATCCTGTATCATAATGAGTGTTTCCATATTGTAAACTCTACCTACCAAGGTTTATGTTCTGAGCCCTCAACCTAGCATCTTCAGGGTATGGTCCCATGCTATTCTCCTGGCTTTGGGCAGATCCATGTTGGCTACTTCATACAGCTCTTTAAGGGCATCGTCCCTTTTCTCCTTTAGTAGTTTTGGCACTTCTCTGAAAGATTATTTTGGGACATAACTGTAAGTATTGTTCTGGTAGTCAGGATGGCAGGTAGAGATATTTTTTGAGCTAGATATGTGTTGCTTTGCAAGACAGAAGCCTCTGAACTAGCTTTAAAAAAACACAATTATTTGTTCTTTTTAGTTATACATGACAGTAGAATGCATTTTGATATGTCATACATACCTGGAATAGAACTTCCCATTTGAATTAGCTTTGAACAAGGAGAGGCACATCAGTGTTGAGCAATGGGGCCAGGCCACCTGAAAAGGCCCAAAGCATTCAGGGAATCTCAGAATTTGAGATTTTAAAATTAATTGATCCAAGTGTCCCCAAGTCTTCCTAATTAAGGTCCTAAGCTACACATAGTTAACTTGCCATGAGCATTCAACCTTCTCTGGAATTCCATTTCCCTTATAATTAAGTCCTGGGTCTGATTCCTCTGCTTTATCTCTTCTGTGACTATACGAGGCGATTCTTTTATAAGTTGCTGGAGAAGTTATCTGATGTTCACAGTTCCTCTTACATTGGTAATTAATCACCTTCACACCTTTTATTATATTTCTCTGGTGCAGCAATGGCCCCCAGCAATAGCCATCTGATGCCATGTAATTACAACTTTCTATAAACCTTTCAAATGCTTGACATATTGCCCTCATTACCTTCTACTGATATCCCATCCCAACTTCTCCCTGGTAAAACTTTTATAGTTCAACTTTTATAGTTACAGCATGCCAGGGACTATGAATACTCCACTTACTACCAGTGGTGATTACTGGTTGACTGGTTAGTGAACCAGTTACCAAATTCTATTTAGAGCTTACTTCCTAGAACCATTTCTGTTAGCAACTATCATAGATCTAGTTCTCCAGGAAAGACTCCAAGATGGAGATATCCATGTCCAACATCCACTGGTGAATGGTCTGCTGGTGAATGCTCTGGAGAACAACATCTGTAAGGAAGTGAAGAAAGCAGGATTGAACTGTGATGCGACTCAAGGTAAGTTCCACTGAACCCATTGGCAGGTTTGAGGCTGAGGCTAGGCATTTGATCCCCACTTTGATTTGCTTTTGGATATGAGTTGCCCCTAAGGAGAACAATGGCCTGGGACACAGCTCCAGCTAAAATCAGTGTCTTTAGAGGAGCTCAGGCCCTTTCTTCTTCCAGGAACTCCTAGCAGCCAGGAGAGTCAGTGCCTTAATGCTGATGGGGGGAGTCGAGTTGGTTCTGTATTGGGCACCAGCATTGCTCTCATTGTTCTTGTATGTTTTTATTATCTACTTCCTGATATCTCTCATCTTCTGGACTCTCATCTCTCTCTGGCATCTCACTTTGTCTCCCTCAACTCTCCAGTTCTGTCCCTCAAGTACTCTGGAATTCACAATTTGTATCAGCAACACATTCTCTAGTTTCAAAATGTTCCCTGAACATTCCCTCATCTTGGCAAAAATTCTTAATGTGTTTAAAGGAGCCTCCAATGAATAGCTTCATCAACCAGCTTCTGAATCAATTGAGAAATAAAACAAAAAGTAACTATGAGGGCTAAAATGCTACCTTTATTAGCAATAGAGCCAGGTAGGAGGGTGTGATCTTAGGTATGTTAACCCCATCTATTTAATAACATTGCTCCAGAGAACTAGAGGCCTGGATGATAACAGCACTGGACCACACATACAGCCCCATCTTTTCTAAAGCCCTCAGTTCAGAAGCACTATAAATCTGGAATGGCCCCACAGACCCATATGTTAGAGATTTGGTGCCTATCTTGGTTCTATGTGGAAGTAATAGAAATTTTAAGAGGAAGGTCGTTAGGTTCACCCCTTTGAAGGGAATATTGAGACCCAATGTCTTCCTTTCTTCTTTTTTTTCCCAGACATGAGAGGAGTGGTTTTGCTGTGCTGTGTGCTGTACCTGCCATGATGTGCTGCCTGTGATCATGGACCGAAACCTCAAAAACTGTGAACCAAAATGAAGATTTTCTCATTAAGTTGATTATTTCAGGCATTTATAATAACAGCACAAAGCTTTAACAAAAGTAGTCTTCAATAATTTTCTTATCGCATGGAGATTACTGGGGACCCTATTTAGAAATGGGTGATACACAGGCATAATTAGAAGAAGGAAGAAGAGGAGGAAGAGAGGAGAAGAAGAGGAGGAGGAGGAGGAAGATAAAGAGGAGGAGGTCCTTAGCTCTGCATTTTTTTCATAGCACAATTACTGTCTGACATATTATATATTCATTTGTTTATTTACTTATTCCCTATGTCCCTCTCCACAAATGTAAGCTCCTTGAAAGCAAGGCTTTCAAGATAAGTTGAATTGTTCAACAATTGTTCAATGGCTTGGAGATAAGTTGTCCCTCAAAAGCTCCTGTGCTAATGCAGGAGTATTCAGAGGTGAAATGATTAGATTATGACAGCTGTCGCATAGTCAGTCCATCTGTTTGAATGGACTGACTGGGTGGTAACATAGGCAGATGGTGCATGGCTGAAGGAGGTGGGTTAGTGGTGGTATGCCCTGGAAGGGTGTCTTTCCCTCTCCTCCTCTCTTCCCGTCTCCCCTCCCCACCCTGTCCTCCTTCTCCTTTCTGGCAGCCATGCTCCCAGCCCTCTACCTCTTCCTCCATACCCTTCTGCCATGATGCTCCTCCTCACCTGACTCAGCCATGGAATCAGCAGGCCATGAACTAAACCTCTGAAACCTTGAGCCCGAAATATACTTTTCCTCCTCTAAGTTGGTCTTGTCGGGTATTTTGTTAAACAGCAACAAAACCTAACTTGCATACAGGAATTTTGGCGAGGCCCCACCGTGCAATCATTAGGACTCTGGACTTTGAAAGCAGGCATTTTGAGTGTTTTACTTGCTGTTGTGTCTGGAATGGAAACCAGTGCCTGAACATAGGAGATGCTCAATATAATGCGTTGAAAAAATAAAGACCTTAGTTTACCCCTTATCTTAAGACTAGCCATTCTAAAACATCACACTTCATGTTCCCCATACTGGGAATTAGCCCAGGCTGTCTTAGGAACTCTAGAGGAAGGCTATAGAAATATTGCCTATCTACTGTCTCAAAACTCCCTATCACAGCTTAACATATGGTAATAAAGAAGTTAAATTTCTATTAGTATCCTAATTTTTTACTTGTCTACCTATTCCTAACTATAGATTCCAAATAATGTTTTTCCTGATGTGTGGCTTATGTAAAGAAATTACAAAGAGGGCTGGGGATGTGACTCAAGCGGTAGCTCGCTCGCCTGGCATGCATTTGGCCCGGGTTCCATCCTCAGCACCACATACAAACAAAGATGTTGTGTCCGCCGAGAAACTAAAAAATAAATGTTAAAAATTCTCTTTCTCTCTTTCCTCTTCTCTCTCTCTCTCTCACTCTCTCTTAAAAAAAAGAAATCACAAAGAATGAAAAGACTATTAATTTTGTATAATAAGCAAACATTCTCTCTTTGAAACAATAATATTACATAAAAATACAAAACTGAAGAATACTTGTTATTAGAATATATGGAAAACTTTAAAATCTGAAAATTTGCAGAAAACCTATTTTTTTCATACAACTAAATTTTCAGTTACCAAAGAGATCCTCATGTGTATGGCATAATATAGACCATGTGTGGGGGAAACGGAACAAACCTAGTGAAGAGCTATTGAAATAAATCACTTCCAAGAATAGTATGAGATTTTTTTCTGTATTCCCCACCAGGTGGTGCTGCTGAGAAGTTTTCTTAAACATTCCATGTTGGGGGCCCACTTGTTAAGCAATAGAATATAATTCATATGTTCAATAATGATTCTCTAAACTAACATTCGTTTCAATAACCTCAGACAAAATGTTCTGAAGGTTCCTGGAGCTTGTGGTTGGGTAGATGTGGGTCACTTTAAAAAGATAACAGGAATCATGAATAAGTAGAAATTGGAACTAGAATTTCAGCTGCAATGGCATTTGACCTTATTAGATTTCCAGTGATCATCATGTATTTGAATTACAGTAATCTCTCTGAGTCTTAAAAAGTTAGGTGAAGCCGGGCACGGTGGTGCACACCTGTAATCTCAGCTGCTTGGGAGGTGAGGCAGGAGCATAGTGAGTTCAAAGCCATCCACAGCAACTTAGGGATGCCCTAAGCAACTCAGGGAGACCCTTACTCTAAATAATAATAATAATAATAAAAAGGGCTGGGAATGTAGCTCAGTGGTTAAGCACCCCTGGGTTCAATCCTTAGTATCAAAAAAAAAAAGTTAGGTGAATTTGCGTAATTTATTTGTGGCTCTTGTTCAACTTATGAGAGTGATCATAATAATATCATTTCAATTTAAAAAACCCATTTGCTTAATCTTACATGGTTTATAAAAATACAATTTTATTAATTCCTTAAGTATTGCAAGACGTTTATAAATAATAATTTAACAGTTGGATTTTTCGGTTCTTTCTATAGAGACATTTTGTCTGTTAGTAAACTCAGAATTTTTTTCAGTGTATAATACACATAGTATATCAATGAAATAATAAGAGCCTTGATAAAATACAGTACTTAGTTTGCTTGATCCCGAGAGCCATTAATTTCAATGGGAAAATATAGTGGTTATATATATTGGATTCTATAATTTGCTACAGATTTGAGTCTTTTGTAGAAATCTGAGGGGTCAGTAACCTCTTATTTTATCTATGATAGAAACAGAACCTTGCTATGAAATCATCACTACACTTTCTATCTAGATTAAACTCCGAGGGGCTGGGGTTATGCTCAGCAGTGGAGCGCTTGCCTAGCATGTGTGAGGCACTGGGTTGGATTCTTAGCAAGGCATATAAATAAAAATAAAGGTCCATTGACAACTAAAAAAAAAAAATCCAGCTTTCTTATCTTTTACATGTTTATTCTGTGTTTCTTCTTTTAATCATTATTGTTACTTTCTCCTAGTGTTACCAGAATTGGGGTGAGAAAAGGGAAGGCATCATTTACATAATCGTCTGCCTAATCATGTACATTTATTTGCATAAATTATAAATCTATCTCAGAGAAGAAAAGGGCAAGCCAGAGTGAGAGCTGAGCTCAGTGGTTAAGCATCCTGGGGTAGGGGGGGTCAGCACTTCCCAAAGGTCCTTAAGGGAGAAGGAATGTGAGATGACAACATCCAAGGGGTTGGAAGAGCCAGAGAAGCAGGCATCTGGACTTGAGGGCTTTGGGGGCTGCCTGAGGGGACAGACTTTGAAAATGTCACTAGAAAAAGCAACAAAGGAAAGGAAAGCCAGAAACATAACAAAGCTCCATGCATGTCTCTCTGCCTTTCCCTGCAGCTGATGTCCCTACTTCCCAGTGCCTTGGCCTGAACATGGGGTGGAGCTCCATGCAGGGCATCAGCAGCTGTTTGCTGGGCTGCTGGCAGTGGGGTGGCTGAGCACACAGACCCCTTTCTTCTTCCATGGAGGGAGTGGACAGTTGCTATGAGTTGAGCCTTGTTTCTCTGTCTGTACCCTTCTTATCCAAGGGAACCTCTGTGAGGCCCTCTGTGTCCTGTTCCTGAGCAAGCCAGGCCAGAGGACAGCACAAAGAGAAATAGCTCCCACATTCCAGAGCCTTCCTTAGACCCCATGGCTAGAGAGAGGCTGACTTGAGGGAGGGGATGTGGAGAGGGGTCTTCATCTGATGTAATTTTTTTTTCTGTGTCTCCATTAGGATAGATAAAACAGTAATAGTCAAACTTTTAAAAGCACATTCACAGAAAGGATGCTATTCCAAGGACACACAGAGGCAAGCCCAAGGTTTTCACCCAGGCAGAGAAATGCTCTTAGCTATTACGCCGTAAGTATGTACTTCTTTGTAAATCTTATAGACAGGTTACGCTAATATACCTTATGAGATACAAATATCTATGGGCATTTTAAAAGGTAATGGTAAAAATCTGTATAAGTAGAATTTTTCATATTTTCTTCCTTCACCCCAGTGGACGGTCTTGTAACCATTTGAGAATGTAGAGTCCTGGGAAAAGAGGCAATTACAACAGGCTCTGGGCACATGAGCTGTTCCACTTTATTATCAATACAGGGGACTTCCAAGCTTCCCAATACCATGTCCCCAGAAATGAGTTTGAATTCTAGTTCCATGTATATGACATGGAATCCATAATGAGCTTTCTGGGCCAGAGACTCCTCCTTTGTAAAATGAGGTTATCGTACCCTTGCTTGTATGTTGTAAGTAGAGCTATATATGAAGAGTCTCTGGTGCATATTGACCCAATAAAGGGGGGTACTCATTCTCAAAAACAGATTTACTCTGAAGTTAGCAAAGCTTAAAACTTAGGATGCAGCACTGGGCTCTGGCCTTTCCAAAACTTTTCAGACTCCAGTTGTATCCTCCCCAATTCTCATCATAATAACTACTGTGTTCCTGTTGTTAGGCTAAATGCTTTCCATACATTGTCTATATTATTCCTCAAACTATCCTCAAGATAGGCATTATGAGTCCCATTTTACAAATAAGGAAAAAGGAACTGAAGAATGTTTAGAGATTTGCCAAAGATGATCTGATTCTAAGTATTACTCTTAATTAAAACTTACCAAGGGCTGATTCTGAATAATGTCCTAAGTGAGTGGTTCTCAATCTGGGAGCTTTGAAAAAAATACTGATACTTAGGCCAACCCCAGGAGATTCTGACTTACTTGGAATTGGGTGGATCCAGGTGCTGGTATTTTTATATGCTCCTCAGGGGATGCCAAAGTGAAGTCAGGGCTGAGAATCACTGTCTAAATGGCTGTGTGGTTTTGGCAGAACACCCAGTGATACCAAAATTAGTGGCCTGCAGTGGGCTAGGTGGAGGCAGATGGCACAGACCTTTCTTAGGACTGCTGAGAGCCAGGCACTGTGCTAGGAGCAAACATGACCAAGAGCTACAACTATCTTGGTTCACAAAGTATTTATAAGTTAGTTAAGGTGAAATGCACAGTCTGCCATGATGCTTGGAAGAGGAACTTTTGGTTCAGCTAAATGTGTCAAGGAAGGCTTTCCTGACTACCTTGAGTCAGAAAAGATAAAAATAGATGCAGCAGGGAAAGGGACAGGATGATCCACACAAAGGAATACCTGCACACAAAAAAAGTACTTGCACAGAGGCTTGGAGGCAGGAACTAGGGAGGAGTATATTGGCTGGGCTGAGGGTACTGTAGTGGCCTGAAATTTGAGCTAGGTAAGGAAAACATGGGGGTGGGGGAGATGCAATGAGCTCTAATCAGGTGAGTTGAAGGGCAAAGATGACATTGGGTCATTGGGCAGGATGAAGGAGGCTGCCAAGGGCAGCTGGTTGGAAGTGAGCCAGATGAGCTGCCTATGTGAGCAGAGGAAGATGGCTCAGCTTCCCAGTGACCAGGAAGAAGCACAAACTACTATGCCCATGGGGTGCAGGTCTCAATTCCAGGGACTTGAAAGGCTGAGACAGGAGGATTGCAAGTTCAAGGCCAGACTTAGCAACTTAGCAAGGCCCTTCTCAAAATAATTTTTTTTAAAAAAGGCTAAGAATGTAGCTTAGTGGTAGAATGCCCCTAAATTCAATCTCCAGTACCAAAAAAAGGAAAATGAAAACAAACAGACCCCCACCCTCCACCAGGCCCATATGAAGCTCCTTTGGACTCCAGGATACAGGAAGCTGAGCATAGGACCCTGGATAAAACTAGCCAAAGAAGATGGTAGAATGGGGAGAGGACCACCTTTCCTCTGTTGCACTGCCCTTTGGCTCATATGGAAGGCTAATGACCTTTCCTTGCTCATCCCTGGAAAGGCCTTTTGGCATTAGAGAGTGAGATTTCAGGCCATCCTGAAATTCTATCCATCACCCCATTGGCCTGGAACCACTCTTTCCAAAAGTTACCTATTCAGGAGCTCAACAACTGGTGTTTCCTCTCCATACCACATTTTGTTTGAGAGTTGTTTTGCTTTGTTTTTAAAGTTTTTGAAGATTCCTCTTACCTATGATAATGTATTTAATGCTTCTATGAAACTTTTTTACTCTCCTCCATTGGGATACAAATGTTTTTCTGCTTGTATTTCCAGATTGTTGAACCAGTTTTTTTTAGTTTCTATTTAACACACGGACTCATCATAATAACTACTGTGTTCCTGTTGTTAGGCTAAATGCTTTCCATACATTGTCTATATTATTCCTCAAACTATCCTCAAGACAGGCATTATGAGTCCCATTTTACAAATAAGGAAAAAGGAACTGAAGAATGTTTAGAGATTTGCCAAAGATGATCTGATTCTAAGTATTACTCTTAATTACTATATATGTAAATATGTCTTCTACCAGTATCTAGTCGTCTCACTAGCACTTAGTGATTCCTTCCTCACTTGTACCACTTGTACCACTTCCTCACTTGAATTTATTTGTCAAATTTCTACTTTTTTTTCTTGGTATTAAGAATTGAACCTAGGGGCGCTCTATCACTGAGTTACATCCCCAATCCATTTTAATATTTTATTTTGAGACAGGGTCTCCCTAAGTTTCCCAGGCTGGACACAAACTTGGGATCCTCCTGCTTCAGTGTCCAGAGTCGCTGGGATTGCAGGTGTGCACCACTACACCTGGCTTTATTTGGTTTAACAACTTTATTCTGTATTTAACTTAATACTCCATTATTTTTTTATAATTGTCACTTTGTAATTATAAAATTATATAAATTTGAAATTTAAATATTTTAAATTTCAGTAGCAAAACATATACAAAATATGAGTCAGTAATCATCTTGCCTTTTATAATAAATATACTTTGACATTTTTCTTATTATACCAGAATGCAATTCTATACACTTGTTTTGCTAAAAAATAAGAAACTAACATTAATAATTTGAAATTAAATTTCTATTTGCTTTACTTGGAAAATCTACATTTAACCTTGGAAATTCTATTATATTTCTTTTTCTAAGCAGGCATAACAATTGATTTATTAACAACCCTCTTTATAATTTCTCAGAATAATGTTTGTCAGAAGGTAAATCAATTTCCATGTGTTTATTCTGTTTGTATTAGAACATCAACAATAGAATCTATTTTTATTCCTCATATTTTATTCCTCATATTCCTCATCCTTTTATTCCTCACATATGTGTGTGTGTATACACACATTTATATATAATATATACACATATATAAAATTTTTGGACGATTTAGAATGTCTGCATTTGAACTCATTACTTTTAGTGATTTTTAGTTGATTCCTTAGATGTTTAGGTCTGTAATCATGCTACCTGAAAAATAGATATTTGCTTTCTTCCTTTCTAATATTCATATACAATATTTTCTTATCTTGAATAGTTATTGACTATATGTCTAGAACAATAGATATTGATTAAAAAAAAAACAATGAGAGCCTGGGCCATCTTGATAAAAAGGAACTTTGTTTCTCAATCTGTGATTATTGTGCTTGGCTTCCCTGGAACCTAGAAGGAGGGTGAGAGAGTGGTGAGCAGGGTCAGGGCGTGGCTGGGTCCTGGTCTCTATAGCATGGCCTCAAAACATCAGCATGATAACCAACAATGAGTAGGATGTTAAAAGTAGTAATTGAGACTGAAAATGCACAAAAGCACAAGCCAGTTCCTTTCTATACCTCTAGGATAGCAGGAAAAGCTGCAATTTTGGGATCAGGAACCATGGATTCTATTTCCATTTCCATCTGAAGTAGATCTTAGAAGGAATAGTTTTATGACATTGGCAAGCAACCTCATAGTCTTTCTGTGACTGTACTTTCCTGAATGATAAAAGGGGCATCGACTTAACCATTCCTGTCAGATGAGGAATCTACAGATCTCTCCTCTCAATCATTTTCAAGCTATTTACACTTTCAGCTTCCAGACAGGAACACATGCATTTGGAGACCTAAGGGAAGTGGAAGGAGGGCAGGGAATGTCCAGCTTGTGCCGCTGGAACTGGGTGCTCTCCCTGAAGAAGGGGATGAAAGTCTCCCTGGGGGAAGTTCTGAGAGTAAGGGAAAAGGGGCCTTGGCCTGACCCTGATTTTACCCCAAATGAACTAGCTCTGATCTGGGCTGGAGTAACAGCAGTGACCCTCAATCCCACACAGGGACTCACCTAGCCAAGTAGGAATAAGTAGCAGAGAAAGAAAGCAAGACTTATCCCTATCTCTTTGAAGCTGGAGCAGAATCAGGGTTCATTTTCCAACAGTTGAGTAAAGAACAGCCATCATAGACATGATGTTTGGTGCTAACTGCATCCATGAGTCTCTGTACCTGGTACATTGGGTGGGGGCAGGAACTCCCAGAAGAAGATCTGGTTTTCGTACTGGTTACATATCATCTTCCTGCAACCCATTCATGCTGACTTTCAAAATAAGAACATGGTATTTCTGATCTTCTCTGTGTCCCCCAGCCTCCCAGCATCTAGTGGACACACACTCATGTGATTACACCAGGCTATGTCAGTCATGGTGCCTTCTTGCCCACAGTCCCTTTTATGGGAAATTGTCCATCTGTGACTCCAATTAGCTCATCAATTTAGGTGGCTTTAACATCATAGGACTTCCCTCTTCCTCCTCCATATGCAAATAACTGCTGAGATGGTGTCTGAAAAAAATCCTCACTTAAAGGTATTTAAACTGGGAGGGAAGAGGAAAAGGTTGGTCATATCAAGAGCTAGTGTGAGTGAGGTTGGGATTTTATGAGGTCAAATTAGGAAGAGACAGATACAATGAGTAAAGAGAAGATGCAAAGCACAGAAAAAAATAAAATAAGTGTGTTGGTGATATAAGGCATTAACCCATCGATAATAGCAAAATCACATTTCTGGTGCATACTAATGAAGCTACAGTAAGTTCTGCTGCTGCTGTTCCCAGGGCTGTCTTGGATTCCACCCCACTTCCTGGAGGCCTGAAAGCACCAGGAGTTCTGTTCTCGGAGTTTATACTGCACCGTGTGCCTCCTGACATTAAACTTCCCATCATTTGAGGTACGCACAACTGAAAGATAAATACACACATGCTCACTCCCCTCCCTGTCACTGAGTACTGAGAGTTCCAGCAGGGATTTTCCATGATGGCTCTTCTGCTCTCTGAACAGAATGGCAAGGATCTCTGTGTTCTTCAATAGAAGATGATAGCTATCATTATTTCACTAACATGATAGCAGCTACCACTTCTCAAGTGCCTATTTTGTACCAGAAACTGTATTTGGCATTTAATAATCATTTTCTTATTCAATCACAACAATCCTGCTGAAATGGATATTTCCAGTCCCTTAGGCAGCTAAGGAAATGCCAGCTCAGAGAGCATAATTAACTTGTCCAGGGACACCAGTAAGCAAGTGGAAGAGGCAAGATTTGAACCTTGCTATCTTGCTCCCAAGCTCCTGCCCTTTCCCTCTGCTGCAACACCTTACTAAACAGTGCTGTAAAAGCCAGCATTTCATGGGACAGAACTGAGCCTCACAGAAAGCACAGCGTTTCACATGTTTACCTGTAGTTGAACACAGTCCCTGCCACTTCCTATTACATTATACCTAGGACTCTTCCATCCTTTTGTTACTGGACCTAAATCCATCTACTCACCTCTTAAAAGCCAATACTTGGGAGATGAGAGTTTGTGGGAAGAAGGGTCTATTCAATGGTCAGCACACTGAGAAGATGGAGAGCTCTTGTCCCCCCAAAAGACCATTTTAGAGAACTCAGGTATGCAAAAATAAGAGAACTCAGGTATGCTGGGTGGGGGTCTTCATCATCCAGGACATACATCTATTTCCCCCACCCCCTATGGCTAGAACATCGCCTTTAACCTTGATCTCCTGAGGCTACTTCCTGTAATTCTTTAGACAAACACTACTTCTGTAAGCTAAGCCTCACAGCAATCAATGTACATGCCTTGGGTTAGTTGATGCACAGGACTAAAGAATAAGGAGGGGTGCTGCAAACTCTGGCATTATTTCATGTTCTGGGTTTCTGTAAAGCTGAAGAAAGATTATTAGCAATTGACATCTTAATCATTCAGATGTGCTTTTCTTTAGAATTTAGAATGCTAGGCAAAGGGAGGGAGGGGGACATAACTAAGGGACAACTCCCAAAGGAGCAGCCACTGGTATGCTTTGCTATATTCTTGGCCTACAGGAGGGCTGAAGTTTGCAAAGTGAAGCTCCTGAATGCAGAAGTACAATTTTTATGCAGAGTACCCTATTTCACACAGCTCTGAATGGGGTACCCAACTGCCCATTAGCATTCTCCACCCACATAACTCCCAGCACTTCATTCCCGCACATTCCAAATTGAACTCTTTCTCTCTCCAAGTTTGTTCTCTCTTCTTTGTTCCCTAGCTAATGACCAGCATTGTCCTTGCAACCCCTCTGCTCCCCAGAACCAAATTACCCTAAATCTTATTGATTTTGCCTGCTCGGGATTTATACCATGTCTATCCCACTCATCATAACCATTCAGGCTCTCTTCAGCGCTCTCTTGGACTGGCAAGTCCCTTATCTCTGGTTTTGCCCCATGCAATGTATTTTCTTGGGTATTTCCAGAGTTAGCATTTAAAATGCACATTTAAAAAATTAACTCATACTGCTGCATTGTAAGTATTATGTTATATACCTAATATTGGGATTCATTGTGACATATTTGTACATGTATATAACATAATTCAGTCAATTTCATTTCCCAGTACTTCCCCTTTCTACCCTACCCCCCTTTTCTTGGTCCTTTCTTCTGTTCTACTGTTTAAAATGCACATTTGATCTGTCACTCGGCTCAAAATTCCTTAGTGGCTCCTGAGGAACCATGTATTGAGGAATGACAGATTTTCCCACAACTTAGAGAGTTAAACAACACTCACTATTATCTCACAGTTTCCATGGCTCTACATGCAGCTTAGCTGGTCAGGGGCATGATCAAGGGGTTCACCAAGACTGTAGTTTTATCTAAAGGTTCAACTGGGAGAACTTGCTACTAAGCTTCTGTAGTTATTGTCAGGAATTGGGTCTATACTAGCTATTGACCAGAGATGTTCCTTGGTATATGGGCCAAAGAGGAGCAAAAGATCACTCAGAAAATGACAGTTGAGAGAGAGAGGGCAAGACACAGAAGTCACCTTCCTTGCAACCTAATCTTAAAAGTGATCCCCATTGCCACTTTTGGAGTTGTTAAGTCTAGTTCCCACTGGAGGGGAGGGAATTATGCAGGATATGAAAACCAGCAGGTATGACCAATGGGGGGCCACGTGAGAGGCTTCCCAGCTCCTGGAGCAGCGGTTTGCTCTGGTGTCCTGAGGATTCCAGACAAGTAGGGTTCCAGCATTTCTCACCAACACACATCAGTCTCCACTGGAGCAGCTGGATTTTATAAGTCTGTTTCATTTCTGTTTCTGAAAACACTTCCACTTAACAAAGTGCTTCTAGCTCAAAGATTTACAAAACCTTCAGTTTCAAAAGACGAAGTCTAACCTTGTGTGGAGTTCCATGATCTGACCTCTGCTTTCCAGGTCTGCCTCTTATTTGCTCTTTCAGGCTCATGTTACTTTCAACAGGAACCCTCAGAGCAACCCTCTGCCTTTGTGGCTGCTGCTCTCCTAGTACCCACCCCAGCCCGTCTGCATGGCCAGTGCTAACTTGTCCTTGCTGGGAAATGTGTTTTGATGGCTCCAGGCAGACATATGTTTCTTCCTCATTCTCCTTTTGTGATTTTTAAAAACCCTTTAGTCCGAGCAATTTCCTTTTATACTCTTTGGCTGGCTTATGTCTCTCCTCTACATTGTCCCCAGCATCCTGCCCAGGCCTGGCACAGAAGACATTGATAGTTAGGCTGGAGTGGATAAAGAAGCCCAGCCTTGTAAGCCGGCTGCTGCCTTAGTGCTTGGGAGCTGGACATAGTACTGACTGCAGCCCAGTCTTCACGGATTACATGTGGTACCTCAGCTGCCTCATTTATAATCCATGAATCAGTCACCATCTTCCAGATTGTTCTTCACTGTCATTATAGCCTTTAACTGCTTACTGAAATGAGCTAATTAAGACTGAATTATTTTAATTGCCAATCACGGAGAAAAATATTTTGTAAAAAAAAAGATGGAAATGCAGAATGACTTTGTTATCCCACCATTAAAAGGAGCCAAAGTTCTTGTTTCCAGATTATGAGAGGTCCACTGCTCCCAGAAGTAGGTTGGACTGTCAGAGCGTAAAGAACAGGCTGTGTTGTGTGGACCGCAAAATCGACCCACATCCTGCTCCTCTTAGTGTCTCCTCACATCACTCAGGAGAAGCTCAATGGTTATTGGTCCAGATGAGCATGAACCCCTGGAGGATTTGATGTCCACAGGCGGTCAGGTTGTTTGGCAGGTTAAGGACAGACTTTTTTTGCCCTCCCCTTTTATGTTCAAATCCCCCCTAAAGGCTTATTGTTCCACTAAAAATTGTCAATGATAAAAATATTTCTCTAGTTGATAAAACAAACTGGCCCCAAACTGCTGTGTCCTTTTCAAAAAGCAGCTGAGAAAGAGAAAAATTAAGAAAAAAAAATCTTATTGAGGTGATCCACAAATACCAGCCACTTCTACTCCTTTAAATATACAAGAAATGCTATTTGGAGCTGTCTCAGGGTCCATCTGGCTTTCAGTCTTGCCTTTGATGGTGGCACAATGATGTATTTTGTGGAAAACTGCCCTTCATGGTGCGGTATCAAAAGGCTAGGGAGGAACCACAATTATTTCTGTTATGGGTCTGTCGTTATTGCAATGTCTAAAATACCTCTTTGAATTTATAGTTGTCCCAGCTCAGGTCACCTACAGAGGTAAGACATTCAATAAGATTTCCAGGCAGTTTTTAAAGTAAGGCTTCAAAGGAAGCTGCTCATTCTGTAGATCTGAGATTTGAAAAGCAGGTATTTTGTCCTTCCATTCTATTTATGAATTCTCAGTAATATATATTTTGATGTGCCCATTCAACAATATGTGCTAAGTGTCTCTGATGCACCCAACACCATCCCAGGCACTGGGAATACACAATACTTGTCTTACTACTTGAGGCACCAAATGGTAGGCACAGCAAGTCCTTAAGAACACAGGAGAGTGAGCTGGCAAAAGGCTTTGGGTAGCATTTGAGTTAGAACTTGATGCAGAGTAGGATTCCCTGTGCATAATGGGGGTTGGATATTTTAAGACAAAGAGGACAGAATGAGGGCAGCACAGGAACAGGTAGAGAGGACAGTATGTGTCCAGAAACAAAACAATAATGAAGGGGGGTGACGGATCTGAAGGCGGGGGGAGGATGGCTGGAGAAGAGGCCAGAACAGCTTTGTATCTATTACAAAGGAGTTTCAGTTTGTCCAACTGGCGATGAGAAACATCAAAAAATTTAAGCACAGGTGTGACATGATTGATTTACATTGTGGAGAGAATGCTTCACAGCCCTCTGAAGGAAGGATTAGAAATTTTATAGTTGGGATAAAGACAATCTGTGAATACAGAGGGGGTCTGGAGGTGCTACAAAAAGGAGAAATAATATGTATTGAATAATTGCAATATACCAGATACAGAGCTCTGCTCTTCATACATATTATCATATTTAATGTTCATGGCAAGTGCATGTGGTAGGAATTATAATTCCCATTTAAGAAACAAGGTTCAATAACTTGCCCAAGATCCTCAGCAAGGTGGTAGTGGAGCTGAGCTTTGATCAATTCTGATTCCAAAACTGCTGTTCTTTTCTTGACACCAAGGGAAAGATGAGTCTGAATTATGCCAGCAGCCACACTGAAGAGGCATCCTCTCTCCTCAGAAGCTCTGAATTCAGTTATATTGCATTTGGAAGGTATTCCATCCACTCCATCACTCTAATTGCTTTAATATGACTAATTGACCAATTACTAGCAGGTTATTTATAACCATGGTGGAATTAGTTGCTTGGTTCAATCAAGCAGCGAAAAACTAACTGATTTGTAATGACTCGATTTATCAAAGTGTTTGGAAGGGTTGTGTGCACAGACAGCTTCTATTAGCAGTAGAAAAATATGTGTGGTACAATAGGAAGGGAGTATTTGACTATTCGCAAGTGACACCTGAACCAAAGGAATTTAACCCTAGCTTTGTAGCCAAGTGGACAAGTCATAACTTTGAGTGTTAAGGATATTCTAGAGAAACTTCTGTTTCTTTTGTTTTTGTTTTGAATAAAGAAACTGAAGCTCAGAAGTATAAGGGATCTATGATGGTCTTTCAGCCAGTAAACAACAGAAGTTAGACTTGAAGTATTTGTACTGTTGCGATGCCAAGTCCTAGAGATCTTTTCCTACCGTGCCTGGTGCACTGTGACATTGAGCAAGTTATTTAGCCTCTTGAGTCCTCAGTTACTTTGTCTAAAACAGAAAAGAGTTGATGAATGTTTCAGTTAGCTTTAGTTATTAAGAAGCAATCTAAACGTGGTAGTTTAAAACAACAAACGTTTTTATTTATCTTGCTATTCCATGATTTGTACTGGTGGTTGTTCTGCTCTGGATTGACTTGCCAGATCTCTTCTGGACTCTCATTTGCTTCTGTGATCAATTGGTAGCTCCAGCATGATCTAATACAGCCTGACTCATAGGTCCAGTGGTTCACAGACTATTGGTTGAGAATTGGCTGCTTATCAACGGGGAGTGCCTCCATTCTTCTCCATAAGTTATTTCATATTCCAGCAGGCTTACTCAGGTTTGTCTACACAGTGGTCTCAGGGTTCCAAGCATAGGAAGAAAAGGGAAACCCCAGTGAGCATGCTCTTTGCAAATTTTTACCATGCCATCTTTACTAGTCTTCCATTGGCTAAAGTAAGTCACATAGTACAGTAGTCAGCTTTTCAAATTGTTCCCCATGATGTATTCCAGCCCTTGTGGAACCTCCTGCCCTGTTGTAGGGCTACACCTAGTGACTTGATTCTAATGACTATAAAATGGCACAAGTGATATGAAATCCCTCTCTAGATTAGGTTATGAAATATTGTTATACACACACACTCTCTCTTTTTTTTTCTCTCTCTCTTAGTGGTGCAGGAGATCCACCTCAGGGCCTCACATGTTTTAGGCAACACTGAGCTATCCCTCCAGCCCTGACTTTTCTTAAAGATAGGCTTTCTCTGTTAAAACCAACTATCACATGTGAGCTATCCCCTGGAGAGGTCCATGAGGAGGTCAAACACATCCCAACAGTTCCCTGAGGAACTGAATCTAGCCCAGGATAAGTGAGTAAGTGAGCTTAGAAACAGAGTCTTTCCCAGTTGAGCCTTGAGATGAGAATGCAGCCCTGACCCACACCTTCACTGTAGCCTTGTGAGAGATGTTGAAGCAGATGACTTGGCTAGGCATGCCTGGGGTCCTCACCCAAAGAAGAAGTGTGTTGTTTCAATTTGGGGGTCATTTATTACACAGCAATATATAAGCTAATATGCATAGCTAAGCTCAGAGTTGGTGCGGAAGGGGGCTATCTGAGGATGGGGCTATAAGAAAAGTAACTATATAATAACTATTATTCATATGTATGCAAACGATTTACCAAAGCTGGAATTTTCTTAATGTTATGGAGTCTGACATGGATTTATTTTCCCTATTTCAATGTTTATTTGTTCTCTGTGCTAAGTGATTTTATAGTTAGGATCTGGAATGTCCCCAGTGGCTCATGTATTAAAGGTTTGGTCCTCTGGTGGTGGTATTGGGAGGTGGTGGAAACTTTAAGAAGTGGGGACTAACTGGAGGAAATGGTTCCTGGGGCCATATTTCCTAGCCCACACCCTCTCCACCATAACATTCTGCCTTATCACATGCCCAGAAACAATGAAGCCAAGATACAATGGACTGAAATCTCTGAAACTGTGACCAAAATAAATCTCTCCTCCTCTTAAAATGCTTTTCTCAGCTGTTTTGTTATAGCATCAGAAAACTGACTAATACAAGTGGAAACAAGATAGTGAACAAGACAGAGGTCATATTTGTGCCCTTAAGGAGCTTACAGAGAGTTAAAGATTAAAATCCTAGTTGTAAAAAAAAAAAAAAAAAAAAAAAAAAAGGAGCTTACAGTATGTATGGGGAGAGAGAAATGGGAAAAGTCATTAGTTCCATAATTCCTTCAAACAGTTTAAAGTTGGGATAAGTGATATGAAGGAAGAGTGTATATAACAGTCTGGGTTTGCCAGAGAAAACTTCTTTGAGGAAATGTAACTGAATTTGAATTTGAAGAGGGGAGAAAAAGGGGGAAGAGGAAAATTCCAGGCAGAGAGAGTGGCATTCTTAAAGGAGAATTAGAGATGTGATTAACAATTGTGGGACAAGTTTATCTTTATGATCAAATTGTATGCTTTTATGTGATACTGGTATTGTGTTATCATTTTTAAAAGTTCCTTTAGAGACACATATTTGGACTGAAATATTGTGGATAAGATTATATGATGTCTGGGATTTTCTTCAAACTAATCTAGTAGCAGGGTGAGGGTCAGGAGTGGGTGAAGTTATAGATGAAACAAGATTTTTTTAGATGATTTAATAATTATTGAAATCAGGCGATGGGTACAGGAGTTCATTTTACTTGTCTCTTGACTTTTGTGTAGGTTGGAATTTTCCATAATAAAACTCTAAAAACTGATATTCCAACAACACATACTAAAAGTTGTTTGTATATTTTTGAGAGGTCACTGCACTTACCTCTTTCTACTCAGTAAACGTTAAAATAACATATTTAGGGCAAGGGAGTGGAGAAAGTGTCATGAATTAGAAAATACACAAATGTCTCAGTTTCTGGTCATGTGACTAATGTAAGAAGAATGTTTGGGTATTTATGGTACCTCTTGGCTAAAGCGTTATTTTATATTCTTTCTCATGCTCATTTTTCACTAGCCAAAGATGGTATGTTTCATATTTAGTGGAATCTTATAACATGATTCACTTTAGAGTAGAAGCCTGTGGAAGTATTACTGAAGGGATTCTATTATTAGGTCTTACATGTTATGGACAGTACTAGAGGGAATTTATAGGTTGGAAGAGAAATACAGGGTAGAACAGATGGAAATACCCCTTCCTTAAAAAATTCTTGGTTGGCTTGGTGTGGTAATAACATGGTGTGCATTCCTTTGATTTTCTTTTCCTTTTCTCATGTTATTCTGAGGTGGGCTAGAATATGTATTTAACAGCAGGAAGGAGTGGATTTTATAAGTTGGCTATGTACTGAGTGGGGTGGGCACCTAGGGAGGAAGGTTGAAAGATGAAGCCTCTTGTTTACATTTGTTTCAGTGTTAGGTCAATGGGGAATCATCATTTGTGATTTAGATTCAGACATTTCTTGAAAATACCTTTCCCACCAAAGTGAGTTTCTCTCCATTCCCTAACAAAGATTTCACTAGAATCAGATATATGCAAATTACATTTTCCTTCTCAAGCCAAGGTTAAATAAAAGGAAAAATGATGAAAGATTGCTATGGCATCACGGCTTTTCAGGGCTTGAGGATGAATTTGGCTCTCTGTAAACCAGAATGAGTCTCATTTTCAGTGCAAAACAGGAAAGGAAAGTAGTGGAGAACAGGGACTTAAGCATAAACATGTTCCAGCATAGCATTTGTGTTGAAAGGCTCTCTTTTCCCTGAAACATCAGTTATTATAGGCACTTTTCCGGCACTCTGAAAATCGTTTGGCAAATAAGGGTGTCCCATCCCTTTCTGCATTCCAGGCTGGGTTCTGGTCCCATTGCAGGGAAACACCAATCCCCAACAATGCTCCCTAAAAGCAAATGCTTTGTTCTCTCTTCACTGAATGCAGCTTGGGGTCTATTCTCAGCAGCAGGGCCTGGCATGGAAAATCTATTTGGAGCAACTTGTGGCCAGGAGGGAAAAATGCAAGCCCAGTGTGTGGGGGAGTGGCAGGCAGCCACCAGCAAGGCCAGTCATACCCACTGGCCAGGGTAGGCACCAACACTAAAAGAAAGGCAGACATGAGCACTATTTGTGTACCAACCCATGCCAACCCATCCTTATACACCATGCACATACTTGCCATTCCAGTCGCATGCACCACACTGCCACACACACATACACACAGCCATATACACACTATATAATACCCACCTGCATGCCACATACACACTCCACTCAGATATCACCCACGCTACATTAACACACATCTGTGCACGCAAGCTTCATCAAACAGTGCATAAGGTACACACATACACACACAAACACACACACACAGACTGCAGTCAGTTGGTGGCTTTCCCATTAAGTCAGGTGGGTTGCAGACTGGAAAAGTTGGGTGTCAGAGGGAAGAAGTAGTGGTGCTGGCCACTATCCTGAGCTGGACCTGGGAGTAGAAGGCAGGCCCAGGATTGAGCGTGCGTGGGGGCATATGTGTCCCCTAGGACTCTCTCTGGTCGCATGAGAAGGGTGAATGAGAGAAATGTGAGAAGCGCCTGCAAAGAGGCTAGTGTGTGTGTGGGTGTGTGGGTGTGTGTGTAAGACACAGAGAGAGCGGGAGAGAGGGAGGAGGGGGAGAACACCTCGCTCTGAGACGCTTCCAGAGCCTCCGATCAAGAGGGTCGGGCGGGCGTGTGAGCTGTGTGCACAGTCCTCGGTGGAGCGTGTGCACGTGTCTGCCATTCTCCAGGCGACTCTGCTCGGAGGAAGTGTGTGATGGAAGCGTGCTTGTGAGCTGGTTTGCATGGCCAGACAAGGCGACCAAGGCGCGTTTGTCTTAAGGGTCCTCCGTTGGAGTCTGTCGGAGGAACAGGGAGTGAGCTGCAGGAACTCGCCTTGGAGGGAGGCGACGCCAACGCCTGCGCTCCTGGGCCAGGCGTGCGTGAGGAGGCCGGGCTCATCCAGGGCGCGTGGCGGAAGCCGTGGCGGCGAGAACGCGCGTGTGCTTGTGCGCGTGCGCGTGGGGGCGCGGCGCGGAGAGAGGCGGCAGGCCCAGCCCGGTCACAGCAGCAGCCCGGGGCGGCTCCTCCTCGAGCCTGGGACCGCCGCGCACCAGCCGCCGTGGTCGCCGCGCCCTCCCGCGTCTGCAGTCGGCTCAGCGTTCTGTCCGCCCAGACGCCACTTTCCGGGCTCCCGGCCTCGGCTCCGTGCAGAGGAAGAGGAAATGAGTGCGGCCGCCGCGCCGGCGCCCGAACGGGGTTGGAAGAGCGAGAAAGTGGACGAGGCGCAGGCCCTGGCGCGGAGCTGCGCCGCCCGCAGACCCGACTTCCAGCCGTGCGACGGGCTCTCGATCTGTGCAACTCACAGCCATGGCAAGTGCTTCAAGCTGCACTGGTGCTGTCACCTAGGATGGTGTCACTGTAAGTGGAGCCGCGTGTCCGCTACCACCGCGGTCCTGGGGGCGCCCGCGGGGCCGTGCGGGTCGCGGCTGGCGCGGTGCAGCCGGGGGCTCCGCGCTCTCCCGGGGCTGCCGCGCCGCAGGCTGGGGCTGCGCTGAGCTCCGGGTCTCTAGAACTGCTCTGGAGCGCAATGCCTGGGCTTGCGCTGCCTTGGCAACGAGAGGAATTCCCGGGGGGGCGGGGGGGGAGGTTAGCTCTGGTCACTTGCCCTCGTCCCGGCAAGCTTTTTCTTTGGTACCAGAAATGTCCAGGCCGTGTATTGAGAAGTCAGCGGAGGAGAAGCCTCCGTTGCGGGGTGGGTGGTGCAAGAAGCACCTCACTTTCTTTCTCACTTGGCTTCCCGACTGCTGTTTAAAAAAGTCTTGGAAATTGAACTTGTCCCATTGATCATATTCCAACTGAGAAAGCGCTGAAATGTGAGCAATTGCTTCCAGGAAGTTTAAAGAAACCGTTTTGGAGGGCACACTCTTTAGATACCCAGTTGCAGCATTTAGATCCAAGTTATGAGTGTGTTTAAGAATTAGAAAATAAACTGACTTGTAGATACGCTTGAAGGATCTTAATTTAATGTATGAAAGCTAGAACTACATGGTCCGGGACCTTTCTCTGTCTTTATGCTGCCTTTGATTTTTTAAGTAGATTAAACTTAAGTAGCCATTTAATCAGAATTCCACAATTTGATTAGTTCATAGTATTTGGCCTTCTCTATCTGATGAATCATTTCTTTTTAGAAATACATTCTAAAGTTAGTTTCCACATAATATTAGAAGGTTTTTGTGTGCTTATTTAGGACACAATTTTCAAGTGAACTTAATATTATTTTTTTCCTTGTTGGTTAGAAGAAAGTGACTCACCAAAGATGCGTATATAACAAATCCCTTTTTACCTTAACTGAACACGATTGGATATTTTTAGTCGAATTTGTGAATTAAGGGATAGAAAATCCTTGCATTTTCTTTACAAATTCAAAGCACATGGAGCAGTACTGTTTTTGTCTTCCATCTGCTGATGGATCAGTTTCTTCTTATGTCACATTATTCTTATTGTGCTTAGAGAAAGCAATGGGGACAGGTTACATAGTTGGAAGTAGCAATCACGGGAAACCTGGGTGCTAAAATACACAAGTAGGAGTCTGGTGAGGCAGTTTTCCTGCAGAGGCATAGTGTGGACTATGAGGAAGGTTTAAATTGGTCCAAGTCAGTGCCTGTTTACAGCATCCCTTCTAAGTGCACCATTACTGTTGGAAACCTTACAGTCTAATCAGCTAGCTTCTTCCTTCATTAGCCTTGACTCTTAAAATATTCTTCCTTATAAAGAGCTGAAATCTTTACTTTCTAAATTCTTTCCACGGGTCCTATTTGTGCCTTATGAGATCATATAGAACAAATTCTTTTTCAGAATATGGCTGTTTGAGCTGTTTACATATATGTATCTATATGCATGGGAATTTTTTTTTTCAGACAGTGACTCTTATCTTTTTATCCCTGGCCATTCTCATAATGAAATAGATTTTCCTGGTGTTTTCTGTAATAGGTTTGAACTTCATGTTCATTGAGTGACTGAATGAAGATAGCCACCATTTTCCTTCGAAGCCATTGTTTTGTCCTGTTTATAAATTTACACTGCCTTTTGCCCTTTTATGGAAGAGTATCCAGGCTTCTAAGCATCCTGGTTCTTTTCTGAACATGTTCCAATGTGGTTATGATCCTGTAAAGATTGTGACCACAGAAAGGCAGGTAGTATCCCAGTTGTGGTCTGATCAGACCAGAGTGGAGCAAGACTGCTACATTCCCATCTTTGAGATACTTCTGTTGCTGCAGCTATAGAGTCACATTAGCTCTTCTGATATCCACATCTTGTCATACTGAGCTTGCTGCTGTCACATTGAACTAAGCTTGCTATCAACTAGAGCCATTGAACGGGCCCTTCAAAAAAAAAATATTATGGGGAAAATTAAGCCAGTTGTGGCAGTTTCCTTTTCAAAATTATAGGTATATTTTTAGACACAAGTATAGATAACCTTAGATCTTTTTCCTTATTTTAGGAAGATTAACCTATTTTTCTTACTATGTTTTTTCATTCCAGCTTTTTAATAATACATATTAGTTATTCCTCCTAGGTTCATGTCATGCCCATCTTAGATGCCAACAGTGTATATTAACTTTATATACCTTCATTCTAATTATTAATAAGAATAGGAAAATTAGGAAAAACTTATAGAGTTCTGAAACTCAATAGCAATTCATTAATGACTACTTAAAGTTGTTCACACAATTACCTAGTCACCTAAGCATACTTTTATCCATCTTTTATTTCTCACATCCACATGGCTGTAACAAGAGTTGGACAGATGACTTTGTTGCAATCCTACCAATACAGGATTTTTACTGCTTCTTTCTGATCTATGATCTATCTTACGAATTGTCTCTCTAAAAAAAAAAAAAACAAAACACACACACACACATACACATTAAATGGTATAACTCAGATTGGTTCCACAAATGCTCACCACTTTTTCTAAATAGTAGCTGATTTTGAATAAATGATCTGAATTTTGAAAAGGATTGATGTCAGGTATGCTGCACTGTTGTGACAATTCTCTCTGATTTTAAATTTAGACCTGCATTCATTTGCTCTTTTCTAGTCTTCGGCCAGGCTCTGATTCTCATGCTTCCTGCCTGGGCAGCAGTTTAGTGATCCATTCACAAGGAGCTGTGGCATTAAAAGCAGCCAGGTGCTGTGTTATGGTCTCCTCACCTGATTGGTCATCAACTCTTTCTACCCCTTTTAGCCCAAATAGCATTTTTATCTTTAGGAGAAATAAGTCAACATACTTAAGAAGTTCGTTCGTATTCTCTCTCTCTCTCTATCTCTTTCTCTCTCTTTCTCTCCCTCATTCATGAAACACTTCAATTCTAAGCATGCATATGTCATAAGCACCTTCTCTTTATGAGACATTATTATAAAAATAATACAAATATGAATACATCTGGATTCTGCCCTTTAAGCAGAGTCTAGGGAAAGTTGCATGCTATATTTTCCTTGAAAATGGTGGATTCAGAATAAATAAAGGAAGTTTAGCAATATATAACTGATGTTAAAATTGTAAAACTTATAACCTTATTGAATAGAAAAGGCTGAAAAAAATGAACATGTTTATAAAAGATGTGGAAAGCTTTTATATATATATATATATATATATATATATATATATATATATATATATTCATATTCATAGATGCAGTGCTTGGTGCATTATTACATAATTAGTGTATTTGGGTGATGACTGACTTTTGATGTCTAGGAGCAAAACTCTAGCATCTCCTATTGGTGTTAAAGATAGATTATGGTGTTGAATAAAGATAGATTATGGTGTTGAATAAACTGTGACTCTGAATCTGTTACTTAAACTTTCTTAGTAAGGAATGATATTAGACTGAATTAATAAATGAAGGTGTTTTTTGTTGTTGTTGTTGTTGTTGTTTTTGGTACTGGGGAATTGAACTCAGGGGCACTCAACCACTGAGTCACATCCCCAGCCCTTTTTGTATTTCATTTATAAACAGGGTCTCACTGAGTTGCTTAGGACCTCATTAAGCTGCTGAGGCTGGCTTTGAACCTTCTTCAATCCTCCTATCTCAGCCTCCTGAGCCACTGGGATTATAGGCATGTGCCACCATTCCTGGCCATAAGTGAAGGTTTCTAAGAGGAGTCTTGAGAAAGGAAAAGATATGACTTGGTTAGTGGAGAGATGGGGGAAAACCATATGCAGGTATTATGAGGTAGATTTTTGTGGGGACAGATTATTTAAAAGGAAAAAGAAATAGATTGGTGGAGATAGAGATAAGTGGGTGGATTTGAGAGAAATCTGAGGTGAAATCTGTAGCTCAATAGATTTGAAGAATAAGAGGCAACTTATTAAAAATAACTTCTGGACTTTTGGAATTCTGCCTTTTGCAGCTTAAATGGATGGAGAAGCAGGATTGGGAGGAAGATCATGAATCTGTGTTTGGATTTATTGTGTTTAAGCTGCTTTTTGTCATCTCATGGTGATGTCAGTAAGCCATTAGATAAAGAATCAGAAACTCAAGGGGGGGAGGTCTGAGCTAGAGATAACATGGAGGTCATTTACTTATTATAGTTTGCAGTTATAGCCGTGAAGTGTGAGATTGCCAAGGGGGAGAAGTGAAGAAAACCCTTAGGCTTTCCTTTAGAACACCAGTGTTTAAAGTCTGGACCCAGGAAGATAACTTCCAGAGGAGACTTGGAAGAGATGGCTATAGAAGAAATATATGAATAGTATTTCAGAAGCCAAGGGAAACGAGTATTTGAAGAAAGAATACTAAGATGAACCCCATTTTCAGCAAATTCTTAGACACTCTTGAAATGTAATAGTAGTAATTTTCTTTACTGAAGAGGAGGATGAAAGGTTGAGCCTTGACTTTAGGAATATACGTAATTGAAGTTTGAATCCAAGCTATTTGTGGCAGTAATACTTCAAGGTAAAAAGGAGGTAGAGTGCCAGGAGTATCCTTGATTAGGACACAGATGATTTTTAATATTTATTCAATGATTACTTTGTGCTGGAGTAAACTTAATATACTGAGTACTTTCTAGTCAGTTATGTCATTATATCCATTTTAGAGCTGAGAAAAAGCCTAGAGAGAGAGGTTAAGGAACTTTCCCTTGGGCATAGAGCTAGTAAGGACTGGAGCCTAGATTTGAATCCGTGTTATGACTGATTCTAGGACCTGGACTTGGAACCACCATTGGTGCTACAGAGCAATGTAAAATTAATGAGCAGAGCAGAAGCCAGAGAGCTCAACTTCATTAAAGCCAGTGATGGCGAAATTTTAAGAAATGGGCAGGTAGTATGCATTGCAGCAGTGAAATCCAGAAGATGAGAACTTTAAAAAGGTCATTGGAATGGAGTATTACTCTGCATTAAAAAATGACAAAATCATAGAATTTACAGGGAAATGGATGGCATTAGAGCAGATTATGCTAAGTGAAGCTAGCCAATCCCTAAAAAACAAATGCCAAATGTCTTCTTTGATATAAGGAAAGTAACTAAGAACAGAGTAGGGACGAAGAACAGGAGAAGAAGATTAACATTTAACAGGGATGAGAGGTGGGAGGGAAAGGGAGAGAGAAGGTAAATTGCACGGTAATGGAAAGAGACCCTCAGGGTTATACAGTGGAGGGGGTAGAGAGAGAGGAGGGGAGGGGAGGGGAGAGGTGGGGAGGGGGGAGGGTGGATGATGGGAAAGGCAGCGGAGCACAACAGACACTAGTATGGCAATTTGTAAATCAATGGATGTGTAACTGATGTGAATCTGCAATCTGTGTATGGGGTGAAGGTGGGAGTTCATAACCCACTAGAATCAAAGTGTGGAATATGATATGTCAAGAAATTTGTAATGTTTTGAACAACCCACAATAAAAAATTAAAAAAAAAAAAAAAAAAAAAAAAAAAGGTCATTGGATATTGAACAGTACAGCCCAAGTGAAGGGTTAAGAAAGAGAAAGTGATTAGAAGGTGACAGGTGGGGTTGAGTGGGTGTACAAGGTATGACATAGGTGCCACCAGCAGAACTCAGAGTTGGCTTAGTAAAATCACATAAAAGGTGAGCTCAACTTTCTGCAGAAGACATCTTAAAAGATGTCGGTTTCTTTCAGGTTGAAAGCAGGAAGAGTGGGACTTGATGTTGTCTAATAGATGGTATTAGCATATCTAAAGAAAGACTGTCACAGCAGAAGGTAGATGGGCAGCCTAGAAATGTGGAAGGAATGGGGACTGGAAAAGCAGGTGCTTTTCGGGAACTGTTGAGAGAAGGTGGTATGCTGCCTAGCCTGGGTGGGCTTGGGGCGGGGCTGTCCCTGCAGACCCTGGCGGCTATAATTCCTGTTTATTAGCTCTCCTGCACGGAGACAGGAGCTGTTAGAAAATTCAAATGTCTGGACTTTAGGGAAATATGCTTCTTTCTGTTAGTAAATTAGCATGATATTTCTCATGTTATTCTGTTTTTCCTGCTTTTATACAACTCTATGGAAACTCAACAGGGTCAAGCTCTGACTTCCCTAGGGGAAAGGTAGTTGGTTTTTCTAAAGAACTTCTTAATCATTTCTATGACACTAGCTAGAGAGAAAGTATTCAAAAAGGTTGACAGTGAAACCCAGACCCCCCACCAAAAAAAAAAAAAAAAAGAAAAAAAAAAGAGTGGGAAGCTGATTAGGTAGAAAACTCTAGTTATGCTTTTTTCCTGAGCATGAAGATTCTAACCATGTCTAGTGATTCAAGGATGAGAAGACATTTTTTAAGAGAAGAATAGGGTTCTGGATGAGTTTCTTCGAGGCTCTTCCAAGTAGGGAAAGTTGATGGGTAGGGAAAACTGATGGCGTCTTTCCATCTGAGTGGTGCTTCAGTCACGACTGCACTGACCTCAGCAATAACAAGTACAGAAGGGCACAGTAGGGATTGTTTTGTATGTGTTAGTTTATTCAAACCTTGCAACAAACTTGTGGGGCAAACACTCTTACTGTCCTCTTTTTGATCAGGAAACTCACATAAGGTCACATGTAGTACCTTTGGTGGCCTGTAGTAGCTGTGCATCAGAATGTGACAGACCAGCTGGCACCAGGGCTGCTGGTTTCTTGATTCTGCTGAAGGTACTTTGAGGAGGAATTCAGCTGTTTTAAATTATCTTTGGAACAAGCAGAAATTAAGTAATTAAGTAAGAATGGCTTTTGATTTTAAGAGAAGGGCAATTATCTGCAACATGGATGTTTGTGAACTCCATAAAACTGTGCTATTAAAAAACACTTGAGGCCAGGCATGGTGGCACTCACCTGTAATTCTAGCAATTTAGGAGGCTGAAGCAGGAGGATAGCAAGTTCCAGGCCAGACTCAGCAACTTTGCAAGACCCTGTTTCAAAATAAAAAATAAAAGCTGGGTGTGGTGGCGCATGCCTGTAATCCTAGCAGCTTAGGAGGCAGAGGCAGGAGGATCGTGGATTCAGACGCAGCTTCAGCAATGGGGAGGCACTAAGCAACTCAGTGAGACCCTGTCTCTAAATAAAAGACAAAAAAAAAATAGGGCTGGGGATGTGGCTCAAGGGTCAAGTGCCCCTGAGTTCAATCCCCAGTTATTTATTTATAAATAAATAAATAAATGGGATTTGGTATAGCTCAGTGGTAAAGTATCTCTGGGTTCAATCTGCACACCCACAAGTTTGATAATGTACAATGATACTTTTTTTAAAAAATAGGCAAAAATATATTGTATAGCATGAAGCTTCTGTCATGTCATATCCTCAAATAATTCCTAACTTTTAGGTGCAAACCTTTTTTGGTATTAGACTTGCATACAGACATTTGAATTGTCACTTGCAGACCTGTTGAACTGAGACTTGAACCAGATGGCTTTTGAGGACCTTTCTGTGGTAATTTATTACATTACAAAACCTTCGTTTCATTTAAGTTTGTTCTTTCATGTTATAGCATCTCATTGATTATAGGAAAGAGTATTTCTAGAGAAATTAAGTAATATTGATCTCAGATAAACCTAGGAATGCCTTTGACATATGTCTCATAAATGAGCTTTTTTTGAAAATGAACATATGGTTTATACATACACAGTGGAAGGCAGAGTTTTCCTAGAAAGAACAAGAGCTTTGATGTCAGACACACCTGTCTTAATCATGGTCCTTCTACCTCTCAGCATTGTGACCCTGGACAGTCTTCTTAACCTCTCTCAGCTTCAGTGTCCCTTTCTATAAAACAGGAGTAAAAACCCTACTTTCCAGGGTTAAGAACATATAAGCAAACTAGTGGATTAGACAATGTAGCGTCCTTGTGGCAGGCTCTTGAGTTGGACTTTGTGTTTCCATCATAGCTCTTCCCATTTTCTAGTTATATAATTCGGGAAATTACTTAAATCTGTCTTTGAATTTCCTCTCTCTCCCTTTTTCTTTCTTCCTTTTTCTTTCCATAACTGGGAATTGAAACACAGGGGTACTTTATCACTGAGCTACATCCCAGTCCTTTTTATTTTCAGACACGCTGTTGCTAACTTGTGCAGGCTGGCCTCGAACTTGTGCCTCAGCCTCCTGAGTAGCTGGGTTTATGGGTGTGTGCCATCACCCCTGGCAGTTTCCTCTTTTCAATATGGCGATAATAATAATGTCAGCCTCAAAGTATTGTGATTATCCTTAGAGTTATATAGAAGCAAGAAAACTGAATAAATTGAAGGACACAAAAGCACACAAAATGACTGTTATGACTGACTGACTTTTTTTTTTTTTTTTTAAACTTGGGTGCCATCCAGAGTCACATATGTTTATTTTAGTCTCCTTTAGTCATTCTGAAACAATGTTACTTTTTTTATGACATTGAATTTTCTGTTTTAGAGAGAGAGAGAGAGAAAGAGAAAGAATTTTTTAATATTTATTTTTGGTTTTCAGTGGACACAACATCTTTATTTTATTTTTATGTGGTGCTGAGGATCAAACCCAGCGCCCCTCGAATGCCAGGCAAGCACACTACCGCTTGAGCCACATCCCGAGCCCAATGACATTGAATTTTTTGAAGAGTCCCTGATAAGTATCTATAGGATGCCCATATTACAAATTTGCCTAATTGTCTCCTCACGATTAGATTTTTGTTAAAATTTTGTCAGGTTGCTGCATAGGTGACCTTGTCAGTGTCACGAGAAAAGACACAGGATGTCAGGCGCTCCACTACTGCGGCTGCTGAGGTGGTTACTGCCAGGTTGCCTGTTGTAGGCAGATCTATCTCTTCCCTTTTGTTTCTTCTTTTTAAAATTATGGTGATATTTTGTTTTTAAAAAGTAATTTGTATGGTTGGTGATACTTTGATATTGGATATCCTGTTCCATAACCAACTTTTTAAAAAAGTTTCTTTTATGGGGCTGGGGATATGGCTCAGTTGGTAGAGTGCTTGCCTCACATGCACAAAGCCCTGGGTTCAATCCCCAGTGCCACAAAAAAAAAAAAAAAGAAAAGAAAAGAAAAGAAAAAAAAATTTGTAGTTGTAAAATAGATGGAATGCCTTAATTTTATTTGCTTATTTAATTTTTATTTTTTTCAGTATTAGGGATTGAACTCAGGGACACTCAACAACTGAGCCACATCCCCAGCCTTATTTTGTATTTTATTTAGAGACAGGGTCTCACTGAATTGCTTAGTGCCTCACCATTGCTGAAGCTGGCTTTGAACTTTGGATCCTCCTGCCTCAACCTCCAAGCTGCTGGGATTATAGGTGTGTCCCACTGCACCTGGCTTATTTGTTTATGTTTATGTGGTGCTAAGGATGGATCCCAGTGCCTCACACATGCTTGGCAAGTGCTCTGACACTGAGCTGCAGCCCCCACCCTCTCCAACCAACTTTAACACCGTGATTTCTGCATTGACTGGAGGTCCTTGCATGTGTCATTTAATGATCTAAATATGTCATTCCTACTGCCATCCAATGGCACCTTCTCTCTGAGGAGGAGTTTCTCTTCTTTACCTGCAGTTCTTCATTTTAATTGTTATTGTAAAGTGTTGTTTTTTTTGTCTGGTGCATCATAATCAAATGTCATAATTCTTTTCGGTGCTCAATTGCCTTAGGTTTGGGCAGGAAGCGTTCCTTCAAGCTGGCATCTGCGTCTGTCCTTTTCACAAGTCTTCTTGTTTGTTGATCACTTCCCAGTTTTCTGGCACAGCAGGTTTGTCCAGGCTTGTCTAATAATTCCCTGGCCCAGATCAGAAAGCTGGTATTTTTCCCAGAATCCCAGGTTCTTTTTTTGTGAGAAACGGTGAGAAAACCATCATCTGGTCTCTGGGTGTGCTTGTTTCCACTGGATGCTGTTGCATCGCCGGGTGTCCTTCATCTTTTTTTTTTTTTGTTATTAAACCCTGCTTTACAGTACATCATCCTATTTACTCATTCCTTCTGTGCTCAGCTGCACACAAGAGAGTTTAGAAATTACTACATGGGTACCACCACCACCAACAAACCGGTGACTAAAGTTTAAGATTCCTTGCATGCCTTTGTCTTCAGATGGAATCCTAGAAGGGAGGTGTAGTGAAAGAGCACTGAGCTTGGCCGTTTGTTGAATTGCGTGTCTGTTTCCTAATGGTCTTCTTCTTGTTTCTCATTCTGATCAATTGCTAGATTTTCTTTCAGTGAAACTTTTATTTCGAGATAATTGCAGTCACGAGAAGCAGTATAAAAGAGGTCCTAAGTACCCTTTATCCAGTTCTCCAGTGGTAACACCTTGCAAAGCTATAGTACTGTACCATGTCCAGGAAGGTGACATTGGTGCAGTCAGGATAAAGGACAGGGATGGCTCATGCTGGCCTTCTAGAGCCACACATGCTTCTTCTCTGGCCCCAACCCCTCCTCAGTCCCTGGCAATCCCTAAACTGTTCTCCATTTCTATAGTTTTATTTCCAGAATGCATAAACATGGACACACATAGGGTGTAATCTTTCATGATTGGCTTTTGTCACTCACCGTGACTCCTTGGAAGTCCATCCAGGTTGCTGAGTGTATCAATTGTTTGTTTATTTGTTTTTCTTTGTTTCTTTCTTAGAAATAGGCAAATCACAGATTTATTGAAAGGGTAAGTAAAAGTCACACTCTGTAAAGTGACATGGTCTGAGTGGGAGAGCCGCTCCGGCCCCCTAGTTTCTTTTCACAGCTGACTAGCATTTCATGGCATACACACACCACAGTTTCTTTAGCCATTCACCCATTGAAGGATGTTTAAATTATTTCCAGTTTTAATATAAACAAAAATGTAAATATTCATGTACATTTTTCTGTGTGACTTCTTTTCTCCTGGATAAATGTCCATGGATGCCACTTCTGGGTTGTATGGTAGTTACATGTTTAATATTTTAAAGAAACTGCCCAACCATTTTGCAGAGGGACTGTACCACTCCTCCTCACTCACACCTGTGTGTGAGTGGTCCAATTTCCTCATCATATCCTTGCCAGTTTTTGGTGTAGTCGCAGTTGTTGTCTTAGCCACTAAGAGGTGTCCTTTTAGTTTGGGTTACTATAACACAATACCATATTTTGTGCTTATAAACTAGAAGTTTATTTCTGTTTGGGGGTGCAGTACCAGGGATTGAACTCAGGGGCACTTGACCACTGAGCCACATCCCAGCCCTATTTTGTATTTTATTTAGAGACAAGAGTCTCACTGAGTTGCTTAGCACCTGGCCATTGCTGAGTTTGGCTTCGAACTCAAGATCCTCCTGCCTCAGCCTCCCAAGCCACTGGAAGACATTTATTTCTTATAAACTTGTCATGGAGGTTGATAGCCCAGTCTCCAGGTACTGACATAGTAGGGTTCTATTGAGGGTCTTCTTCCTGGTTGTAGATTGCTGACTTATCAGTGTATCTTTAATAGAGAGGAGGATAAAAGGCTAAAGAGCACCCTGGCTTCTCTTTCAGAAGGGCACCAATCCCATTCATGAGCATTCCACTCTTATAACCTGATTACCTTTCAGGGGCCCCATCTTCTAATACAGTCACTCTGATGAATAGATTTCACCGTTCATGACATGGGGGCACAGATGTTCAGTCAAAAAGTGTGTACTGATGCCTTGTTTGAATTTTCATTTTCATTTATTTATTGGCTGGTGTTCATGTGCATGTATGCTACTTGTATGTCCTCCTGAGTGAAATGTTTCTTCATGTCTTTTGTTCTCTTCTTTACAATTCATTGTATGAAGCTTGTATTACTCTGATACCAAACCCAGACAAAATAGTACAAAGAACTATGGACCAACATTACTCATGAATACAAAAGATGTAAAAATCCTTAACAAACTATTAGCAAATAGAATTCAGCAATACATAAAAAGAAGTACTCACCATAACAGATGTTTTTTATTTTCCTTCGATGGATTGTGCCTTTGGTGCTTTTAAGAATTCTTGTCAAGCTTGAGAGCTCAAAGATTTTCTCATTTTTCCTAAAAGTTCTACAATTTTAAGTTTTACATTTAACCCCACAATCCATTTTGAGTTAATTTTTGCATGAAGTGGGTGACATAGACCAAAGTTCACTTTTTTGTATATAGGTGTTCATTTGCTCCAGCCCCATGGAATAAAAGGCTGCTTTCCTCTATTAAATTGCTTTGGTGCCTTTGTCAAAAATAATATCCTATGGGTCTATTTATAGACTTTCTATCATATTCCGGTGACTTGTGTGTCTCCTCTGCTGCAATATCATAGTCTGATATAGCTGCACAGTATAAGAAATCTTTATATGGGGTGAACTGATTCTTTCCACTTATGTTTTTCAGAATTATTTTAGCTATTCTAGTCCCTTTGCCTTTCCATATGAATTCTAGAATAATCTTGACTAAATCTATATAAAAACAACTTGCTGGTATTTTGATAGGAATCACAATAAATCTGTGTATCAATTATAGATGTCTATGTTTTTCGTCAGTATTATATAGCTTTTAGCATATGAGTCCTACACGTTTTGTTAGAATTTTGCATAAACATTTAAATTTTTTGAGTGATTGTAAATATTTTTACATTTTCAGTCCTGGTTCATGGCCAGCATGTAAAAATCCAATTTACTTTCTGTATTCTCTTTTGATCCTATCACCTTGCTGAGGTACCTTTTTAGTTTTAGGAGGGTTTTTAAATTTTCAAATAAATTCCATTGGATTTTCTACAGAGACAGTCTTCCATCTTAAAACAGGGATGGTTTGAGTTTTTGCTTTCAAATTTGTATGCCTTCCTGCACCCTGCCTTTTCTTGTTGTATTACACTGGCTAGAACTTCTAGCCTTGGGTTTAATAGGAGTGGTGAGAGAATGTGTTTGTTCCTTTTCCCCCCATCTCAGAAGGAAAGCCCTGAATCTTTCACTTTTAAGTGTAATGGCAGCAGTAAGCTTTTTGTAGATGTTCTTTTTCAAGTTGAGGAAGGTCCCCTCTGTTCCTATTCTGAGAGTTTTTTTTTTTTTTTTTCTGTCGTGAATAGGTATTAAATTTTCAAATGCTTTTTCTGTATCAGTTGATGTGATCCTGTAATTTTTTCTCATTAGCCTATTAATATGGTGGGTTATATTGGTTTATTTTCAAATATTGAACCAGACTCACATTCCTGAAATGAACCCCGTTTTGTTCTGCTATATAATTCTTTTTATGTATTGCCGAATTCTGTTTGCTAATAGTTTAAGGATTTTTATGTTTGTATTCCTGAGTCATGATGGTCTGTTGTTCTTTGTATTGTCTTTGTCTGAATTGGTATCATTCTAATACCACCTTCATACAATGAATTGGAAAGTTTTTCCTTTCAGAGTTTCTGGATAAAAATGTCTAGACTTGATATGAACTTTTCTTTAAATGCTTAGTAGAAACCTCCAGTGAAACCATATGGACCTGGAAGATTTTTTTTTTTTTTTTGAGTTTAAAATTCAATTTACGGGCTGGTGCTGTAGCTCAGCAGCAGAGCGCTTGCCTAGCATGCTTCAGGCACTGGGTTCGATCTTCAACACCACATTAAAAAAATAAACAAATAAAGTAAAGGCATTCTGTCCATCTACAACTACAAAAAAAAATTCAGTTCAGTTCAATTGAAACATATTCAGTTTCCTCAGTGGTTATAAGGCTATTCATTATTACCAATGAGTTACTAACAATGAATTATGGTAGTATGCATTTTTAAAGGAGTTGTTTCATTTCTTTCTAAGTTGTCAACCTTTTGTGTGGAGTTGTTCGTAGTATTTCCTGGTTAGGCTCTTGATGTTTTTAATGTGTCTGGTGATATCCTCTGCTTAATTCCTGGTACTGGTAACTTGTGTGTTTTGTCTGTATTCTTGTTAGAGGCTTTTCATTTTTGTTGACCTTTTCAAAGAACCAGCTGCTTGTTTCATTGATTGTCTCTATTGTTTTTCTGTCTACCATCTTTGAGTTCTGTTCTAATTTTTATTATGCTTTTCCTTCTCCATTTGGATTTATTTTGAAAGCTGTTTTTTATAGCTCAGATCATGAGGTGGGAGCTTAGATTACTGACTTGAGACATTTTCTTTTTTTTTTCTAGAGTATGCATTTATTGATATAAAATTCCCTTCAGCACTGCTTTAGCTGCAAATGAATTTTGATGTGTTTTATTTTCATTTTCATTCAATTCACTGTATCTTTTTTTATTTCCCATGAGACTGATTTTTTGACCCATAGATTTTGAAGTGTAGTTTAGTTTCCAGGTGTTTGGATATTTTCCTGTTATCTTTCTGTGAATTAATTTCTAGTTTGATTCCATGTTGTATATGATTTTAATTTTTATGACATGGTTGAGGATTTTTTATGGCCCAAGATATGGACTGAGTGTCATGAACACTTGGAAAGAATGGGTATTCTGCTGTTATTGGGTGAAATGTGTCTCTTTGTTTATTCAATGGGACTGTCTACATCTTTATTTTTTGTCTATATGTTCTGTTGGTGATTGAAAGAGGGATGTGGATATCTCCATTCAGTTGTGGATCTGTCCTTTCAAGTCTGTCAGTCTTTGCTGGACCTACATTTGCATTTCTTTTGTTTAGTACATACATATTTTAGGATTGTTATGTGTTCTTGTAAAATTGACCCATTTGTCATTATCTAATTTCTCTGTTTCTGGTAATTATATTTGCTCTAAAGTTCACTTTATCTGAAATTAACAGAACCACACTTGCTTTCTTTTGTTAATGCTTGCATGACCTGTCTTTTCCTTTTATTTTTATCCTGTCCATACTGTTAAATATGGAGTGAGTTTCTTCTTTGTAGCATAAAGCCCGTCATGCTTTTTAAGTCTTTTATTTGATGTATGTAGACCGTTTACATTTAATGTAATTGATATGTTAGGGATTAGGCCTCCCATTTTATTTTTTGTTTCTTTATTTTTCTTCTTTTTCATTTATTTTCTTCCTGTCAACCAGGAAACACCAATGGTTCATTTCAGGACCCCAGTAAAATGAATTCACAATAGCTAAACTGTGGAACCAACCTAGATGCCCCTCAGTAGATGAATGGATTAAAAAATGTGGTGTGTATATACACAATGGAATATTACTCAGCCATAAAAGAGAATAAAATCATGGCATTTGCAGTTAAATGGATGGAGTTGGAGAATAATGCTAAGTGAAGTTAGCCAATCCCCAAAAACCAAATGCCGAATGTTTTCTCTGATATAAGGAGGCTGATTCATAGTAGGGTAGGGAGAGGGAGCATGGGAGGAGTAGAAAAACTCTAGATAGGGCAGAGGGGTGGGAGGAGAAGGGAGGGGGCCGGGGGTTAGAAATGATGGTGGAATGTGATGAACATCATTATGCAAAGTACACGAATGAAGACATAAATGGTGTGAATATACTTTGTGTACAACCAGAGATATGAAAAATTGCGCTCTATATGTGTAAGATGAATTGTAATGCATTCTGCTGTCATATATAACAAATTAGAATAAAAATAAAACAATGGATATTAGATTTTTAAAAAATCATACATGCATGTTCCCTAAGGCTCTTCCTTTTTTTTTTTTTAAGTATGCTTTCTCTTTATTTGTTTAAATTGGGTGATTTCTGTTGCTCCATTTTTAATTCAGTAAAACTTTTCATTTGTCAAGCCTGTCAATGTGATTTATTTGGTATTATTGTATTTATTTTGTTATTATATTTTTTAGTTATTGTATTTTTATATGGCTCTTTATTCTGTTTCTCTCCAGAGACTGTTTCTCTTCTGAGGCTTTTTATGTCTTCCTTTGTTTTGAGCATACTTATAGCTGTTCACCGAAGCATTTTTTTTATTATGGCTGCTTCATTGACAGATAGTTCTGACCATTTCTGTCATCACAGTTTTGACATCTGTTGATTGTCATTTTTTATTCCATTTGAATTCTTCCTGGTTTCTTGCTGAGACAAATGATTTACAATTAAAACCCAGACATTTTTGGATTATATTATGGGACTCTGGGTCTTATTTAAACCTGGTATTTTTAGTGGCTTTAAAAAAAAAAAAAAGGCATACCATTCTGGCAGGGGAAGGAGCATGTCTGCCTCATTACTGCCAGATGAACGTAGAATCCAGACTTCACACTCGGCTCCCTTTGGTACTCTGGGTGTGTGACTCCTTCTTACCGCTGGATGGGAGTGGGAGCTATTGCTCTCTTTTAGGTCTTCCCCTACACCATGGGTGTGGCCTGTTTACCATGAAGTCCTGACTTTTCACTAGGCCTCCGGCACCTCCAGGGTAAGGTGTTGAAGTACCTCATCAGAGCATTTCAGAGTGGAAATCAGCTTACCCTTCAGCCTCCGATCCCCAGGCTTTGCTGGCATGAATTAGGGGGGGATATACAGTTGTGTGTTTTTTTTTCCTCTGATGGTTGACTGGTGCTGAGAAGTTATCATCTAAAAGTTTTCTGTTGTTTTAGGTTGTTCCTTTCCTGTTGGCTAGAAAGAGAAAGCATGTGTTGGGGCTGCTTTTTTCTGCTCCATTGGTTTCCTGGTTGACAACTCTTCACAGGTGTCTGGGATACATGAAAGGAGACAAACACCAATAAAATAAGCCCTGAGAACTCCCTGTCATTGGGTTGGTGGTTTCTTTGGCCCTGAGGTTTCTAGTGGTTCAGGCATCTTCTGTCTGCCTTTCATTGTCTTTTTCTGTTTTGCTTCATATTTAATGATATTTAATTATGCTAAGTGGGAAGGAATAGGGAAAAGTATGTTCACTCCATCTTCCTGAAAATACTAGCCTCCACCCTTTTGACTGTTGATTTTGAATATATAAAAAAATTTGTGGTTCAGAAGTCAACGTACATAGCTGGGTGCAGTGGCACAAGCCTGTAATCCCAGTGGCTCTGGAGGCTAAGGCAGGAGGATCACAAGTTCAAAGTCAGCCTCAGCAACTAGGCCAGGCCCTAAGAAACTCAGTGAGACCCTATCTCTAAATAAAAAAATACAAAAAGGGCTGAGGATGTGACTCAGTGTTTGAGAGCCCCTGAGTTCAATCCTTGGTGCCAAACAAACAAACAAAATTAAAAAGAATACTGAAAAAGTTCAGTTGTATTTCTGTACTTCTACTTGATTCTCATTCACCTCTTATAGATCGGATTTTGATTCATTTTGTGTTTATTCTGTTTCTTTTTGCAAAATTATGTACATTGTATGTGCATAACATACATATATATGTGCCTATACATGCTCATGTTTCCTTTTTTAAATAATATTTTATTTATTTTTATGTGGTGCTGAGGATTGAACCCAGTACCTCATATATGCTAAGCAAGTGCTCTACCACTGAGCCATAGCTCCAGGGGTCCCCATTTTTCTTAAAAGCTAGTCATACTATAGTATTTTTTGCCTCATGATTTTTTTTCATTAGACAGTATATCCTAAAAATCACTTCATATCTATTTATAGAGATCCTTCTCATTCCTTATGCTTGTATGGTACTTTGTTGCATATATACGCAGTAGATTTTTAACCAATCTCTTATTGCTGGGCATTTTGTTTGTTTCTCATGTTCTTTTCTTTTTTTTTAGTATTTTTTTTTAGTTGTAATTGGACATAATACCTTTCTTTTTTATTTTTATGTGGTGCTGAGGATCAAACCCAGTGCCTTGCATGTGCTAGGTGAGAGCTCTATTGCTGAGCCACAACCCCAGCCTCTCGTGTTATATTCTTTGGAAGCGTGTCTTTAAAGTCCTAGCACCTGGTTGCTGTGTTAGAGAATTAACGTGTGTGTCAGTGTGTGAAGTATTGCCAAGTGTTGATTGGGTTGTACAATTTGTCCTCCCACCAGTAACATATAACAATGACTGGTTCCTTGGTATGCTTCCCCAGTAGGGTATGTTGCCAGGTTTTTGAGATTTTGCCATGTTACAGGGGAAATAGTCTGTCAGTGTAGTTTTATTTTTACCTTTCTTGCATTATCAGTGAAGTTGAACCTATTTGTTTTACCTCCATTCTTCTGAGATATTTTCACTGATTATAGTCTTCCAGTGGAGACATCAGCCGCTGTCTTCTGGATTTCCTTGTTGCTGTGGAGAAGCTAGCTGTCAACTGACATTCCTTTCAGGGTTACCCACCTCTTTTTCTCTTTAACTGCCCTTAAGTATTCTGTCTGCCTGTCTTTCTCTCTCTCTCTTTTGTTGTTGTTGTTTGGTTTTGTTTTGAATTTTTTAATTTATGGCTGTAGATGGACACGATACCTTTATTTTGTTTATTTACTTATATATTTATGTGATGCTGAGGATCAAACCCAAGTGCCTCATGTTTGCTAGGCAGGCACTCTACCGCTGAGCTACAACCCCAGCCCCAGGCTCTTTGTTTTTGATCTACATATCACCATGTTTAGATGTGGAATTCTTTTTTTTTTTTAAGAGAGAGAGAGAATTTTTTAATATTTATTTTTCAGTTTTCGGTGGACACAACATCTTTATTTTATTTTTATGTGGTGCTGAGGATCAAACCCAGTGCCCCGCACATGCCAGGTGAGCACGTTACCGCTTGAGCCACATCCCCAGCCCAAGGAATTCTTTTTATTTATCCTGTTTCAGATTCATTGAGATTCTTCAGTCTGAATTGATGTCTTTCATTAATTTAAAAAATACCTGACCACTCACTCTTCAAATATTGTTCTTTCCCTAATTCTCACATCTGGAACTCTCATTAGGTGTGTGTTACGAAATTTCACTTTATCATCCATATCTTTAGACCTCTGTTTTGATTATGAATCCCTTGGTCACTTCTAATACATTCTGGGCAATTTTTTCAGACATGGCGTTTGGTTTACTCAGTTCATCTAGGCTGAATCTGCCATTAAATTAACTCATTGAGTTTTTCATCTTCCTTTTGTAGGATTTTCTCTTTAAGAGACAGCGGTCTCACTTTATTGCCCACATTGGTCTGGAACTGTGGACTCAAATGATCCCCTCTTCTCAGCCTTCCAAGCAGCTGGGATGACAGCCATGCACCACGGTGCCTGCCCTTTTGTGTAGTGTATTGTAGATCTTCTGTTTGGTTCTTTTTCACATAGTCATTTTGAAAAGAACCTGCTCATTTTTCATAGTTACTTGTTTTCACCCACTTGTTTTAATTCCTTTTATTTCTTTAAACATGATGAATGTGCTTATTTTGTATTCTGTTTTTGATAGTTTCAATATTTGAAGCTTTGCTGATCTGATGCTACTGTATTTTACTGTGTGACTTGCTCGTTTGCATATTTTGAGATTTTTAACTGTGAATTATTGTTTCTTGAAATATTACCCTTTGGGAATTCTGTAGATAGGATTTGCTTTTGCTAGAAGCCTGAGTGCACTGTTAGTGTAGAATTGCTTTGAGCTAAACAAATAGCTTGACATGTTTTGACTGCTTAGAAAGGTGAAGTTTGACTGAAACCTATTGAAAGAGACACCTTTTATTTATGAATTACATTTCCCCCTCTTTTCTCACATCCTGAGTTCAAGACATGTAAAACCCCTGTAGGAGTAGGTTTATTTCTAGTGTATCTTTACATTAATACCAAGTTTTGGGAGAGTTTCCTTTTAGACTATCTTTGGTAGGCTCAAAGCTTTGTCTTCTGAATTCTGAGCTACCAAAAGGCCATAGATATCAAGGCTAAAAAGTTCACCTATCCAAACAAATATCCTCAATGTGAACACCATGTTCACTTTTATGCTTGATTCATGAAGTTTCTAACTTCTATTTTTAAATGTGTTTTACTGAATATTCCTTACTCCCCCCACCCCAGATCATCAATGTAGTGCAGAATACTAAAAGTTTTCCAGCAATTTTTAGTAATTTCAGTGGGACGCTTAGGTTGCCTGCTATATCTTCTGGTCAGGCAAGTCTATTTTAGAATTCCTGTTATATACTGGGTGTGGCAGCACACGCCTGTAATCCCAGTGACTTGGGGGGCTGAGGCAGGAGGATCTCAGTTCAAGGCCAGCCTTAGCAACTCAGTGAGGTGCTAAGCAATTTAGTGAAACCCTGTCTCAAAATTAAAAATAAAAAGGGTTGGGCACTTAGCTCAGTGGTAAAGTATCCATGGAATGTGAATACATGTACATATGAATTCAGTGTAATAAAAGGCAATAAATATATTAGTTCTTTATTGAACTAGATATCAGACTTAAGGCAAACTATTGTAAAGGATAACACTGTCTCTTTTTGCCGGTTACTTTTTGTTGATTGCCAAGCACCTCCATTCAGAACTTTGAGGAATTACTACATAGTCAACAGACTTATGGTTAACTTTCAGGTTAAATTACAATTTTTGTAAAATAATTTTGAGCAGGATGGATAGTCATTTATTTGATTAAAATTTTTAGATTGTCAAGCCACTTTAAAATTACTTTTTAGAGTCACGGTGAGTTATCACTTTATATCTACTATGTTGGCAATACTAAAGAAGAGAGAATCACAAGTGTTGATAGGGTTGTGGAGAAGTTGGAGCACTTATGGATTGCTGGTGGGAATATGAAATGACACAAACAGTTTGGAAACCAGTTTGGCAGTTAACTCAAATGTTAAGCTTAGAGTTATCATATGACTTAGTAGTACCACTACTGGATAATCCAAGAGAAATGAAAAATATTCCCATACAAAAACTTGCACACATACATCAATGGCAGGATTATTGATAATTGTCAAAAAGTGGAAACTCCCCACATTATCCATCAGTTAATGAGTGGATGACCAACGTATGCTATTATATGTAGACTATTAACCATAAAATGGAATGGGATAAAGTACTGATACATACTAAAACATTATATTAAGTGAAAGATGCCTGACACAAAAACCTGTAAACTATATTTTAAATGAATTGTCCAGAATAGGCAAATCCACAGAGAGAAAGTTGGTTAGTGGTTGCCACAGGCTAGGGAAGAAAGAATAGAGAAGGATTGCTCTTCAATGTGAGTTTCTTTTTAAAGTGATGAAAATGTTCTGGAATTAGACAGTTTTGGTGTTTGTAAAATTTTATGAAAATACTAAAACCCACTGATTTATATTCTTTGATGAATTTTATGATACTTGAATAATGATAGTAAAAATTATATGAAAAATACTGTTTTATAGCTTTTTATATTAAAGAACCAGTTTCCTTCAGAATGTTTATTTTTAACATAAACATTTGTAAAAAAAAAACATTTTGGTGGGGCTGTTGGGGATTGAACCCAGGGGTCTCATGTATTATACTAAGTGTACACTTTACTACTAAGCTGTACCCCAACCCTAATAAAATATTTTATAGAATCATTTTATAATATATTGATATAACATGAGATGATTTCCTAGGTAATAAAAACCAGGAAATGCAAGTTCTTAAAAAAATGTCAATTATTCAGTGAGAGATTGTGTCTCAAGTGGCACACTGAAGAGGAGTTGGCTGATATTTAGTTGCTCACTTTGAAGAGGTTTCTAAGCCAAAAATATCAGTGAGTACTCAGCTTTAATTGTGTAACCATAGTGAAAATATTCTTTATGTTTTGATCTGTTTCCTATAATTTTGACTTTACATTTTGGATGTTATATCACTATTGCTTTATAATATGCTCTTAAGTCAGAATGAAATGAACTTCTTATAATTTTATTTTGTTTTAATATAGTTTGATAATACAATAAGTCTAAAATTGCCTTCTTAATAAGTAGATTAAATTTGATTATTAATATTGTTAGCATGTTTTAAAAATAATTGCCCTTTCTTGTATGTAATTTCATCAATTTACAGTTTCTTTTAAAAAATTTTTTTGTAATTATAGAAGGACAGAATGCCTTTATTTTATTATTTTATTTTTTTATGTGGTGCCAAGGATTGAACTCATTGCTTCATGCGTGCTAGGCAAGCACTCTGCCACAGAGCTACAGCCCCAGCCCCAATTTACATTTTCACTGTACTTGTCCCATTTTGCCTGCCAAGTTGTTGACAGGTTAGTTCCTCTCATTGTTAATTTTGTTAAATGGCAGTGTCTATCTTGTTAGTCACATTGTTCTACCTATATTTTATAGTGGCTGCTTTTAAAAGAAATATTCTTAGATTTGTAGTCATGCTTCTATTAATTCAGAATTCACATTTATTTATTTCCTCATTTGTGTCATTTGTGCTTTTTCTGGTTCAGAATCAAATTAAAAATAAAAGCATTTTATAGGTAGATTCATTTTAGTGAACATAAAATTGTAATAAAGGAAATAGCTCCTTAATTTAAATATATATATATTATTTTATGAAAGCAAGCAGCAAGACTAAGACAAAATTACATTGACATCCTGGATGTAAATTGATGAAATTACATACAAGAAAGGGCAATTATTTTTAAAACATGCTAACAATATTAATAATCAAATTTAATCTACTTATTAAGAAGGCAATTTAACATTTGAGTGTCCCATAATTGCTTATGACTAGTATTAACTAGAATATAAAATCAGAAAAACTTAAAAACCATGTGAGACTAACCTATATCTTTTTCCAAAATGGCCTGCAGCTTCTTTAGAGGCTTAGAAAGCCACTGGTTCCATCTTTGGACAGTGTTATTAGTAAGTTATTTCTTCTATTGAGAAGCTTACTTTCTAGTCCATCTCTGATGTCCGTCTCTTTGTGCTGGCTCTCTCTAGTGCCACACTGAAGAGCTTCCTCAGCCCACCTGTCATCCATCTCATACTGTATGGCGCATTTCCTGTATGCAAAGTCCTGAGCTAGGTGCTGGGAATACAGCATTGAAGAGAATAGCCATGATACTTATTTTCTGGGAGCTTCCTTTTTAGTAGGTGAAGTAGACATTAAATAACTGGTTACACCAGTAAGTATTTAATTACAACCACCTATTTTTGTTAAGAAGGAAGATACAGCGCCTGCATGGGTATGACATGGAGAACAGGAGCAGGGTGACCGTGGGGAAGGCTTGTTTGAGAACATGCTGCTCTGTTGAGACTGAGGTGTAGGTGGGAACTAAGTAAGTAAAGCACTGTGGGATGGGAGGGTGAGAGAGAGCAGTCCATTCAGAGGGAGAGGATGCACGAAGATCCTTAGGGAGGACAGAACATCAGTGCTGAAGTGAAAAGAGGCCAGTGTCAGAATTTGTTGTAGTTCTTGTTTATTAGTTTATTGAATGTGGGAAAATTGAAAAATCAGGACTCACATTTATTTTATTTCCTCATTTGTCTCATTTGTGCTTTTTCTGGTTCAGAATCAAATTCAGGATGTCAATGTAATTTTGTCTTAGTCTTGCTGCTTGCTTTCGTAAAATAATATATATATTTAAATTAAGGAGCTATTTCCTTTATTACAATTTTATGTTCACTAAAATGAATCTACCTATAAAATGTTTTTATTTTATAAATTTCATTTTGTAATATAAAACTTCATTTGAGTAACAGAGTTATTATTAGCAGTTCTTAGCAGCTTGTAAAGCCATGCTTTATAGAATTGATATATACTTCCCATTGGATTTGTTAAATTGTGGCTAAAGCTTTGAAACTTATTTCCATATTTTATTAAAAAGCTGCAATCATTGTGCTTAATTTCTTTATTTATTTGGGTTCATTTTAAACAAGATCACAGGTTCACAGATGAGCCTACGTGGAAAGTTTTTCATTGTACAGCTGTCATTTTGAGAGCCCTTCACCCTGAAAAGGGTGTAAAAGTGATATTTTGTTGTTAATCTCATTTAATCATTGCATTCCTCTAAAATAAAATAATTCAAGAGTCAGTTTATATGCTTAGAAACTTTGTTGAAGTACATAATAGAATTTTTAAAATTGTGATCAACATGGTAGACACACAATGAATAGTTGTTGAATGATTGAACGGCATTATTTTTACTTGCTGATAAAATACCATATGTTCAGATCTGTCCCAGCATTTATTTCTTGTTCAGTGTGGCCAACCTTATTAAGGATAGTATAAAAATAGTGTTGCTCTCTTTTATAGCATAGTTAAAATTATATTTCTACCTGTGTAAAAATACACAAAACTATAAATTGGTCCTATTTTTGGTGTAGTGCAGTGGCAGAATATATTTTTGAAAATACCCATGCTTTTTTTTTATTTTTTATTTTTTTTTAATGTGGTAAGAATTACCACTAAGGAAAGCAGCTAGAGATCATCTGTCTCAGAGCTTTTCAAGTTATCCTGAAAGGCAGGGCTCAATACCTGGGAAATTCATAGACAGGGTGCTGTGTTCTGAGCCCCATCCCATTTTAGCCAGGTATCTATTTATCTGATCTGCATAAAAGTGGAAAAGCTAACATTATCAAAAACAAGGAAAGTTATGTTTTTCTGGACTTGGATCCTTCAAGGTTAATCATATACAAATCCATTCATTTTCATAAGAGGAGAAAGAAAACTCAAACTCAAAATTCACCATTTGTAGCCTTTGCTAAATAAAGTAAGCAGAAACCTCTGAGCTCCGGGATACTGTTTTTAGTGGGACAGGATAGAGGTTCCAGGGCATTGAACCTAGGGCCTCTTGTGTGCTCAAGCAAGCATTCTACCATAGAGCTACAACCCAGCCCTCTAGTTTACTGGTTTGTCAACTGGTGGTAAAACATTGTGAGAATTAGAAACAATATAATATCTTATAGCAACTACCATGATCATAATTGTCATTTTAGTCTTGGTTATCCAGACCAATCTCAGCTTAGGTTTTAGAAACAAGAATATTACCCTCTTAACTATATTTCATATATTTATGGATCAGAGAGGAATAACATTTGGTTTGGTGATATTTTTCACTTTTTCCCTAGCTGTTTTATTATGTTATAAAAGTAGTCACTAAAGTCCTCAGGGGTGACACGCTCTTAAGAATCTGTTCTGTGCCGAGAATACTTGTAAAATTTCAAGTCACTGTCTAAACACACCATTGTTTGTTATTTTAAGTTAATGTTGCTAATTTGATTGTTACTGGTTTGGTTGCTTATAATGAGAAAATCAGTTTCGACTTTGTGTAGAAGTTGTAAGAAGTTTACACTTTGCTTTTTTTTTTTTTTTTTTTGCATTTTACTGATACCGTATTAGGAAAAAACATTTATGCTAACATTGAGGGGAAAATCTTTTAGAAATCTTATAACCTTAACTCATAAATTCTGTTTCCAATCTCTCAGTTTTTTTTTTTTTTTTTGTGTGTGTGTGTGTGGTGCTGGGGATTGAACCCACAGCCTTGTACATGAGAAGCAAGCAGTCTACTAACTAAGCTATATCCCCATCCCCCTCAGATTTTAAAAAAATATTTATTCATTCTTTAGTTTTAGGTGGACACAATATCTTTATTTTATTTTTATGTGGTGTTGAGGATCGAACCCAGTGCCTCGCTCATGCCAAGTGGGCACGCTACCACTTGAGCCACATCTCCAGCCCCCCCTTAGATTTTTAATGCGTGTGTATCTGCTCTACACGTTCTCCACATTGATTATATGGACTTGCCTTTTTGAGGGAGTCACTTTCCTTGGATATTAAAATAATGAATGGCTGTGTTTTTAAAAATAATATTATCTAGGGGCTGGGTTTGTGCCTCAGCGGTAGAGCACTTGCCTTGCATGTGTGAGGCCCTGGGTTTGATCCTCAGCACCACATAAAAAATAAATAAGCAAAATAAAGGTATTAAAAATAATAGTATATAGATCTTAGTCCCTTTTAAAGCTGATTTATATAATAATATCTTCTTACAGAGTTGGAGATTAATTACACTTTTCCTTAAAATTGAGATAAAATTATAAAAAGTTTACCGTTTTACAACACAGTTACCTTTTTAGTGGACCTTTCTTGTTTATCTCCTGTTTTAGACCTACTCTTTGAAGTGATTAATTACTTCCCAACAAGTTAGCTTACTTTCATTCAAATGTCAAAACAAATTGTTTTAAAATATACTTTTAAAAATGTTTTTAAATTGTAGATGGACACAATGATTTTATTTTATTTATTTACTTATTTTTATGTGGTGCTGAGGATTGAACCCAGGGCTTCACACGTGCTAGCCAAGCGCTCTTCCACTGAGCCACAACACCAGCCCCCAGCTATTGTTTTTGAGACAGGGTCTTGCTATGCTGCAGGCTGGTCCCCAACTAGAGGGCCCATGTCGTCCTTCCCACTCAGCCTCCTGGGTAGCTGGGGCTACAGCTCTGTGCTGCAGCACCTGGCACCTAATCCTGCTCTTTGAATTAACTAATTTCTTCCCACATGAGTTAGCTTATTTTAGTTCTCATGTCAAAGTGAATTTTAAAAATTCTTTACTTTTTCTTCCTGGGATTCTAGAGGGACAGTCCATAATGATGTGGGAGCATATAAAAGGGACAACCTACAGGAGGCACTGGATGGATAGTGTCTGATATTCCTGGGTATGAGATGAGGGAATTGGGGAATTTAGTAGAAAAGATGGATGATGATACCTAGAGAACTTTCCTGAGGCAGTAAAGTGGATTTTTAAAAGCTACAGAATCTCCTCTGGAGAGTAGAATGTGAAGATATTTCATATTTTTATTGTGAGATGAGTGCAGCAGGGAACAAAAAAGAGACACTTGCATGTTTAAAATTGGTCAGTGGACCATACCTTCTCTCTCGGGCTGTTTTTGTGGCCTTGGAACTGTGCATTTGGACAGGCCCCATTCAGAAAGGGTCTTGCTCTTGGTTGATCTAGAAATTCTTCATAAGTGTTTGCTATAGTTTGGATCTTAAATGTCTGTCATAGGCTTATGTGACTTAGTCCCTGGGATGGTGCTACTGGGAGGTGGTAGAATTTTTCAAAGAGGTGAGACCTAATGGGAGTTCTTTGGGTCATTGAGGGTGTTCCCTAAAAGGGAATTAGGAAACCCTTGTCTCTTCCTTTCTCTTTGTTCGCATTCTGACACATTTTTGCTCTATCAAATGCTTCCACCCTAGTGTGCCACTGGAGACCCAAAGCAACAGGATCAATCGATAATGAACCGAGACTTCTCACATTATGAGCCAAAATGAACCTTTTATCTTGATAAGTTGATTTCCTTGGACATTTGTTACAGTGATGGAAAGATGACTAACACAGTTTTGAACAAGGGGCTTGTGTTTTATTTTTGCACTAGGACCCACATATGTAGTCAGTCCTGCCTTTTCCCGTGAATGTTCCAATTAAGGCAAAGAAACATACATGCCCTTACTATAAAGGAAAATAGTATGTTTCTTGTGTTGTTTAAAGATGAGGGGAGCTAAAACATAGGAGAGCTCAGTGCTGAGCCTCCTCACTGTTTTCTATATTATTTCTTAGGCCTTACTTTCTAGCTTCACGTAGTGGAGGCACCCAGGGAAGTTATTTGGCACTCCTTGTAATAACCATTAATAACTCTTTTTAGTAGCAGTTGTGTCTCATATCCTTGAATTTCACTTGTCTGAAAAGACAGTGCCTTCAGAATGTGACTCACATGTCCATTTTATCATCTTGCAGCAAGTTCTCTAAGCTGTTTCACCTGGAAGAATGGTCTAGAACTGTCTGCCGTTGGGAATTTTTAGCCATGCCAGCTTGAACTTACACTGCTGTATTCTTTTGATATATTTTAAATTCAAGAAATTAAGTTAAAGAGCAGGCTTAAAATAAAATAACATATGTACCTTTTTAGAAAAGTTGAACATTATAGAATCATAATTTATTTATCATTTTTACCTTCATTTTTCATGGGCATCTTGTTCTACTTACCATGATCCTTATTTCCTCTTTTAAAAAGTTATGTTTATTGAGTGTAACTTAGATACAATAAAGCTCACACATTTTTAGGTGTATAGTTCTGTTTATTTTAGTGAAAGTATGTAATTGGTTGATATAATATTTCTTGTAGGGAAGAACTGGAATAATAAAAGTTGAGGTGAGGGTGAGGGGTTGAAAAGAAAAGTGGTGTCTCAAGATTGTGGGGTGCATAAGACATAGTGTTCAGTGCAGGCTCAGGAGAAATGTATGTAATTGTGTAGCCACTGCAGCATCAAAGTGTAGAGCATTTCTCTCACCCACATGATTTCCTTCAAGCCCTTTAGTAGCCATTCCCTACCCCCTCTCTAGCCCTGGCAACTGCTGATCCATTTCTGTGCTCCATAGTTTTGTTTTTTTTTCCAGAATGTTTTTGTGATGCAGTTACAATACTGATTGCAGTTACTATAATATGTAACCTTTTTGGGTACTTTTTTGTAATATTTTGGAATGTTATATAAATGGAATCATAGTGGAAGTAGCTTCATCCACTTTCTGTAAGAGTCTTTGGATTCATCCATTTGAGTGTATAGATAGTTCATTGTTTTGTGGTTTACTGTGCTATTATGTGGTGGTACTACAATTTGTTTATCCAGTCATCTGGGGTGGACGTTTGCATTGTTTTTATGGTTTTTGGAAATTAAAACCACTGTACACTTTTGCATATTTTTTTTTTTGGTGGGGACATATGTCTATATCTCAAGTGTGTGTGGTGATAAGATCTACTCTCTTAAGCATATTTCAAGCATATATTATTATTAACTATTCATTATGTTGCCCATTTGGTCTCTAGAACTTATTGATCTTGCAACTGCAAGTTTTTATGCTTTCTTGGTCATTAATTTTTTATTTAAAAGTTTGTTTCTGAAAAATTTTATATGTTCTTGGTTGAGGAGAGGCTACCTTACAATAATAAGATATAGGGAAAATGCATAGTCATTATAACAGAACCAGCCAAATTACATAAGCGTTCATCTTTATATTGTTTTAATTATGTCCATTAAAAATCACTGGAAGCACAGTTAATATTTCAGAAGTCTAGAGGGGTACATCATGTATTAAGAAAAATGAATTTGTGTTAGCAATCAATTCTTCTCTTTCAACATAGGAAGTAGGGGAAATTTACAGAATTATCTTCATTGTCTACAAAAGGATAAAGTCATTTGCATGGGGAGTTCTTAAGTTTTAATGTCCTTTCATGGGTATGGTGCCATGGCAGAGTGGTACTTGAGATAATATCATTATTTAAAAATGACTCAACTTGCATAGTGTACAATGTTCAACTTTTCTGTTTTCCTAGAACTACACATGATTTTAATTGTCTTTGAAATTCTACTTAGTGTTTTGATATTGGCTTTAACTTTTATTGTCTTTAAAGCAAAACAATGAGACAAGTACAAACCTTTTATTAGGTCACCATCTTTTCTGAAATATTTTAAATGTAATTTAAATATCTGGGTTTTATTTCAAGCTTTATTTTACCTTCATAGTTTTTTTTCACTCAATAGGAGTTTCTGCAGACAGATGAGAACCTATATAATCAGATGCAGTGTATACATATTCCTTATGTATTTAAGCATTTGCTTAGTGCCCCTGTGTGAGGCATGTGCCTCTATGGAGCATGTAGAATGAAAGACAGTTCTTACCCTTAAAGAACTCATCCTGAAGGAACTAGTGGGAGAAACAGACAGTACAATGAAAATCATTGTCAAGTGTATATGCATGTTAAAATGTATCCAGGAAGGTACATGTGAGCACAGAAGTGGAGAACCTAACTTGGACTTAAAGCATCAGGAATGCTTCCAGAATGAAGGTTTCCTATAGCTGGGTCTTCAAGGAAAGCAAGAATTTGCCAGATAAAGAAGAAAAGGGGGCTGGAGGAATCATTCCAGATCTGCAATACCTGTAGATATGAAGGCACATTTACTTGACAAGCACTTTTTGAGCCGTATGCCAGGTGTATGTGTGTGTGTGTGTGTGTGTGTGTGTATAATGTATAATCTATATTGTGGACGTATTGAATATTAAACTCAGACACACTTCCTGCTGTCTTGGAGTTTACACTCTATGTGGAGAAAGAGATTAATAGAATAGTAATTGTAAAAACAACAGTTGTGATACATGCAGTGAAGGAGTTCAAGGTGTTGTATAATAGAGTTGGGGTTGAGGCAGTATTTCCTAAGGAAGTAGCCCCAGTCCTGAGAACTGAAGGCTGGTTCATAAATAAAGATTGTGCAAAGTTGTATTTCTCTCTCTCTTTTTTTTTTTACCATTTTCATAAAACACAAATTCTTGGTACCTTTAAATATCTCCAGGAAGTCCAGAATGGCTGGAATGAAGGGTATGTGTCAATGAAGGAAAGAGCACGAGACTGGAGAGGTGAGTGGAAGCAAGAAATAGAAGGACTTTCTGAAACATGTGGCTTTCATCTTGAAGGCGAGGGTTATTATGAACCATTGAAGGATTTGAAGCCAACTGAGAGACATAATCAGAATCGTGTTTTAGGAAGTTCTCAAGAAAGGTTATGTGGGTGAGAGGTTGGAGAAAGTAAGTCTGTATTAATATCTACTTGCTTCTTTGCCATGTAATACATGCTGGGTTCTGTATTTTCAAATATTAATTTTTTTTAATTTCTTCAATTCTACCATGCCAGTGGTCATTTTTTCTTTCCTTTTTATGATATGTGTGTGGTAAGCAATGTGGTTTTTACCCTAAGTGGCATGGCTTCTAAATGTTTTTCACAGGTCTTATAAGAACAAAATTGGAGAAAATAGATTTCACATACTCGAAAGTGATTGCACTGCTCCAGAAATAATACTCACTAGTGAGTGGCAAAATCATCCTCTGATGAGAATCACTGCCTTAATTTGATGTGTCATGTCCATACAGGAAGGCAAATGTGTGTGACTGCATATTGAAAAAACTACCTGTTAAAAAGCAAACACAAAATCATAGACTGTGATAACTGAAAAGGTCTTTAGAGGTCATCTAATCCAACCCTCTGTAATTTCAGATGAAATGAAAATTTCTGTTGTTTATAAGCCACATAGCCTAAGGTGCTTTGTTATAGTGCCTGAACTAAGATACTTTCCTGTGAGAATGTTAGAACTTGTGTTCTTTTTGCTTGGTTTATTCCTAAGAGGCAAAAGAGGGAGCTGATTGAAGCATAAATGATTTGTTCTTTCCAGTTTTGCCAAACAATAAGCCATTTTTCTCTCTTCTTAGTAGAGGGAGGAAAGACAGAGAAAGGGACAAGAGTTTTGAACTAAATGAGCTCCCTCCATGTGAAAGGATCAGGGAGGAAGAAGCCTGCTCTGTTATCGGCCTCAATGAACGCCAATCAGATTATGGTATAGGTCCACCTAAACCATGAGTGTCAGCAAAGGATGAAAGGAGAATACATGTGTTTTTTGAAATTTATAACTACTCATCAGTTAACTGATGATCCAATGACTATAACCAAAATAAGGAAAAATGAATTTAAATTTTATATCATGAAAGTTGAAACCTTAAAGATTAGTCTGTTGTATCTCAATATTGTTCACACATGGACTCACTTGAGAACCTTTTAAAGAAATACTGATGTCAAAATTAGGGAAATGCAACTCAAAACTACATTGGGATTATATCTTACTCCAATCAGAATGATAATTATCAAAAATACAAATAATAATGGATTTGGTGAGAATGTAGAGAAAAAGATATACTCATACATGTTGGTGGGACTGAAAATTAGTATAACAATTCTGAAGAGTATGGAGATTCCTCAGAAAACTAGGAATGAATCCACCATATGACCCAGCTATTCCACTCCTTGGTATATATCTAAAAGATCTAAGAACAGGATAGTATAATGTTTCAGCCACATCAGTGTTTATAGCAATGCACTTCGCAATAGCCAAGTTATGGAACCAGCCCAGATACCTTTCAGCAGACAAACCATAAAGAAAAGGTGGTATCTATACACAGCAGAGTTCTATTTAGCCATAAAGAAGAATGAAATTGTGGCATTTGCTGGTAAATGGATGGAACTGGAGAACATCATGCTAAGTGAAATAAGGCAGACCAAAATAAGGGGGAAAAAGTAGCAGGGGTGGAGGTAAATCCCATAAAAATAGAAGAGAACACAATGGAATAGAGTAAGCAGATTGATGGAGATGGGGAGAGATGGGGAGAGGTGGAACAGTGGAATGAAACTTTCCTGTGTACATATATGAATATAGCACAATGAATTTCACCTTTGAGTGTGTATAATATACTAATTTTTAAAACTATAAATAAATAGAAGAAAGATTAGTTCAGTAAAGGAAAGGGAACAGGGCAGGGGGGAGGAAAAAGGAAAGGGAAGAACTGGGGACTTCTTGGAGCAAATTATATCCCATGCTTATAATCATGTCAAAGTGAATCCCAATATTCTATACAACCATAATGCACTAATAAAAATAAATAGAGAAATGCTAATGCCTAGGGTACCATTCACAACCACTTAAAATAAAATCTTAGGTGGCAGGGGGCATGTCCTAGGCATGGCTACTATATAAAAAGCTGCTCAGAGGAAGTCTAGATTGGAATCACAGATCCAATCTAACTTTATAAAGGTGGGGTGGGATCGGAATCCCAAGGAATTTGGGTGACTTGCCTAGTGCCGTAATTAGAGTAAAGAATCTGGCTTTCCACCTCCAGTGTTCAGGGCTTCTTATTGAAAACAAAGCTTTTTGTGGGTCCATTTCTTTCCCATAATTTTAGTAAAACAAAAGAACTTGCATAAGCTCTAGTTTTATATTGGGAGACCCAGATTTTAACCTGGGCTCTGGTGTTAAATGGTAAAGTCATTGGGATTTGGTTTTTAAAAATTAGAGGGTTAGACTCATCGTTATACAGAATACATGTATGATGTTGTGAGGAGGAAAAAAAGAAGTGTGTCACATTAGATTGGGTAGAGAGATGTGATGGGAGGGGAGGGGAGGGGAAGGGGGGATAGGAAGGGCAGCAGAATAAAATAGACATTATTATCGCTGTATGTATATGTGTGACTGTATGACCAATGTGATTCTGCAACCTGTACAATCAGAAAAATGAGAAATTATACCCCATTTGATTCAAACGTATGATATGTCAAGATCATTGTACTGTCATGTGTAACTAATAAAAAAAATTAAATTAAAAAAAGAAAACAAAAAAAATTAGAGGGTTAGAAAAGATAGTTTGCAAGGATTTTTTGGTCAGTAAAACTGTATGCTTCTGTAGTTTCAGATACAAAGCATGAGCTTAGATAGGGCTCCTTAGATAGGGCTGATTGCTTTTAAATTTTATTAAAGCAAGTGTGATGCTAGGTGCTTTCATTTACCTTACGTTGTTTTAATTAAAATACTTTAGGGTATGTTTCTGATGGGAAATCTTAAATCACTGAAATCTTAATACTACTTACTGTTTAAAATTATAATCCCTGGGCTGGGGTTGTGGCTCCAAGGCAAAGTGCTTGCCTCACACATGTAAGGCCTTGGGTTTAATCCTCAGCACCACATAAGTGTGTGTGTGTGTGTGTGTGTGTGTGTGTATATATATACACACACACACAAAGTAAAGATATTGTGTCCATGTATAACTAAAAATTTTTTTAAAAAATTATAGTTTCTTTAATTTGTTTCATTAGTTTACCGTAGATGTGCTCTAGGGACATATATACATGATGTGGAATGTTAGGAAGAATGCTGCTAATTAAACTTGAATATTTCCATGTGTGAATATTTCCCAAATACCTGAATACCTATTTAAGTCCTTTTAACTTAATCCAAATATTTCTAAACATATAAGTGTATCTTGCAACAAAATTGCTTCATCCTGTTATTTTTTTTAGTTATTTTTGTGTTAATTTGACTGTTTCCTTACAGTTAGCAATTTAGTAAATATTATTTGGAATTTAAGTTGTCCAGTGGAATTGTCACAGCTTCTGGCTTGTTATATTCCAGGGACTGAGCTTTTGTACCTACCTCTTTCCTGCCCCACATAGCTTTGTCCCTGACATTTAAGAAGTGCCAAATAAATTTTGGTTGACTTAATTACTGTTTTATACTCTGGTATTAAGAGCTCACTGTTTCTTTTTTCAATATATATCAACTGGAACTTTTGGCACCATCTAGGAATGAATTATAGTAGAAGCACTGCAACTAATGAATGGGCTTATTTCAATAAGTGTTTCTACTAGTGCTAGTTATTTATAGGCCCTTCTATGTTTGTCTGTTGTTTTATGACTGGAGAAGTTTTTTTCAGTCTTCTCCTTCCTGAATTAACTTCAGATGGGGCAGGAATCACAACATTGCTATTTTCAGCCACATATGAAGAAAAGAAATAGTCCCTTTAAGCAATGTTTACATTTCTTTCAGCTTCTATTCTTAAATTCTATTCAGAAAAGTATGTCACAACTAGTTCTTTGTAAGTCTCATTTGTCTTTTTATTGCCATTAACTTTCTGCATAGTGTAGATATTTAGATTAAAAACTTATATTTGGGTCAGATGTAGTGGCACATGCCTGTAATTCCAGAGGCTCAGGAGGCTGAGGCAGGAGGATTGCAAGTTCAAAGCCAGCCTCAGTAACTTAGGGAGGCACTAAGCAACTCATCAAGATGTTGTCTCTAAATGAAACAAACAAACAAACAAACAAAAAGCAGCTCAGTGGTTAAGCACCCCTGGGTTTAATCCTGGTACCAAAACAAACAAACCCCTTTCATTTAAAGGTAAACATTAGATATTAGATATGCTACTTCATTTTTTTGTCAAAAATACCTATAAAATGTGTATGTCAAACCTATCATTTTGAAATTGAAATATTACAGATCTAACTCATGTTCAGTTATTTAGGTTAGAAATAATGTCATGGAATTTTTACTGAATTTAAAATTCTTAAGTACCATGATAATGAAATAATATTTTTATTTATTGTATACTGAGACTTTGACAGTATGTAATATTGAAAAATGATGTTTTGATTAGTATAGAGAGGCCAATTCCAGGTGTATAAAGAAAAATACATTCAGTGAAAATTCAAGGTCAAGGTCATATCTGGAAGATATGGGGTACAGTAAGGAGGACCATGAAATAGCAGATGAATAAGCAGAGATTTCAACTAAATTGTTGGTTTTAATTGCCTTGGATATATAAAATACATTATGTTATTCTTTATACCTTTGTGTAAGATAAATATTTCATAATGATCTTTTAATGTTGAAAGTGAACTGAATGGGGAGAGTTTGTGCACATACTGTAAGTATAATTTTTAAACTTATTGGGGAGTGGTAAAAATGAACTGTTTATTGTAAAACTTTGCAGAAATAGGTTTTCCAGTGAAATTTGAAAATAACAGAATTGTTTGGCCATAGAAGCACAGTGTTTGAAGTCTAGAAGACAAGATGGAAGAAAGCAAAGCTAGAGAGAAGTACTGGGTAAGGAAAGAGGGTCGGGTGGCAAATGATCATTCGCTCAACCAGTTTCTTGTTATAATATTGTCCTACAAAATGGGCCACAAGGGACCACCGGATACTTGATACAAAAGACATTAGTGACAGGTTGCAAAAGTCTTGAGACTAGGAGGAATATGAGAGAAAGGGAAGGCTTGCAGAGTTTAACTAAATCTTTTTGGGCGGGTGGGGGTGGGGGGCATAAATAAGATCTAAATTATCTTCTACCTGAGCACATATCAGGGCTTAGAATCACTGCCTTTCATTATTTTGAAATTCTGTATCTTCTTGGAGCATGAGTGACTCAAAACCAGTCATATGCTGACAAATGTAATACTATAGAACCCTGGAGGGGTCATCCAGACTTTCTAGGTGCAGGATTCCAGGGACATCCCAATTAATAAATCTTTAGGGAACTAAACTTTGGTTCTATGAAATTTGGTTAAAATTATTTTTAAAAATTCATATATCATTCAAGGCATATATTTATGTGCTATTAAATATTTGTTTGTTTGGATTAGTGTCCCCAAAGGTCCATGCATTAAAGCCTTACTCTCCAGTGTAATGCTATTGGGAGGTGATGGAACCTTTAAGGGGTCCTTAGATCATTGTGACTTCAACCCCTTCTGGTCTCTATTGTTTTGCTCCCTGCCACATGCTCCTGCTATAATATACTGCTCATCAGAGACCCAAAGCAATGGACCAACTGATCATGGACTGGAACCTTCAAAACTGTCATCCCAAATAAACCTTTTTTATTTATAATTGCCTCAATTATTTCATTATAGTATTGATGGATTAGTCAGCTTTCCATTACAATGACAAGAACCTGAGATAATCAGATTAAAAAGAGAAAAGGTTTATTTTGGGATCACAGTTTTGGAGTTTTCAATCAACTGTTAGTTGACCCTGGTTTTTATATGTGTGTGTGTGTGTGTGTAAATAACTATTCTGTTGTTTTCAAATTTCACTGGAAAACCTGTTTCCACTGGAAAACAAAGTTGACTCTGTGTGTGTGTGTGTGTGTGTGTGTGTGTGTGTATGTAGGTGGTAGATGCACACAATACCCTTATTCTATTTATTTATTTTTATGTGGTACTGAGGATCGAGCCCAGGGTCCTATACATGCTAGGCAAACACTCTACCACTGAACTACCACCCCAGCCTCTTGACTCTGTTTCTTATGGGCCTGTGGTGAGGCAGTACATTATGGTGATTTAATGCATCATGGAAGGAACATGTGACAGAGGAAGCTGCTCATCATATGGTGGCTGAGAAGCAAACACAGAGGAAAAAGAAAGAGCTGGGATCCCAATAGCCCCTTCAGGGGCTTACCCCAAATGACCTACCTTTTTCCCATTAGTTCTTACCTCTTAAATATTGCATACCCTTTCACTAGAGCCACAGGCTAGGAATTAAGTCCTTAACAAAACAGGTCTTCGGGGGATATTTTAGGTTCAAGCTATAGCAGGTGGAAAGGTTACAGAAAATTGGTACCAGAAGTGGGGTGATTGTTGCTATAACTATGTCTGATAATGGAAAGAAGCCTTTGAAATTGATTTACAGGAGAAATTAGGAACAGTTTGGAGGAACAAACTAGAGGAAGCCTAAAATGCTCTTAGTGGAGTTTAACAGGTGATTCTGATGTCAGCTGAAAAGACCAAAATGCTGATAGGAGTGCAGACAACAAAGTGCAGACAACATGCAATTTCAGATGTGAATGGGGAGGCTACAGGGAATCAGACAAGAGGCCATCCTTGTTACACCATGGCAAAAAAAAATTATATGCTTTTTGTCCATGCCCTGATTCTTTGTGGGAGGCCATTCTTAAAGGTGATGGACTAGCTTACTTGGTGGAGAAAATTTCAAGGCAACAAAATATCCGGATTGTGGAATGGGTATTACTGGTAACTTTTAGCCACATTTACAGTGAGAGTCAAGAGCAAAGAGAAACAAAGTGGACTGAGTTTTACTTACAGCTGTTTGATCACTAGCACCACCAAAAAAAGAAAAAATAATTACAGCTTGACCAGGGAAGAAATGTATGCAAAGGTGTATCTGATGAGGTTGTAGTTGCTAAAGAGATGAGTGATTTTTTTTAAAAAGTCAAGTACTTTACATCAGAACAGTAGGAACGGTGTTCAAGGGCATCTCAAAAAATTGACAAGGCTCCAGTCATCACAGGCTCAGAAATATAAAAAAGAAAAAAAAATATTTTGAAGACTTTGTCAGGCAGAATCATTTCAGAAGAGAGCCTCAGGGTACCCTGTACACCTGGGACTGCCTTGGTATTCATTTCTCCAAGTTCAGCTGGCCAGGCACTCTGAGGCTCCTACAGCTCTGGTTCATGTGGGCCCTTGTATAGCTCGTGCCATCAGGGGACCGTGTTGAAATTCATGTGATGTTGGTCTTGCAGACGTGCAGAATGCAAGGATTCTGGGGACATGACAGTTTCCACTGAAATTACAAAGGAAAGCCTGGGAGACCAGACAGGGTTTCAGGGTCAGAGTTTCTACAAGCAATACCCAGCAGGGTGATGCATATTGGAATTATTACTGAAAACCCAAAGGTGAAACAGAGACTCCAGAAAGTTAAAGGTGCCAGCAACATGCAATGCAGACAGTCATCACAGCCAAATTTAGAGAGTGGCCACATGGGGCACACCAGCAAAAATATAGGGGTGTGGCTGCCTTTGCCCTTGGGAGCCCACATCCTGCCACTCTGTGCTTCCTGGACACGGGGCTTTAGGATTGATTTAATGATTGCTTTGTTGGATTTTGGTCTTTGGGCAGATCCTGCCTTACTATTTTTCTGTTTCTCCCCTTACAAACAGGAATGTTGGGGCTGGGGCTGTAGCTCAGTGGCAGAGCACTTGCCTTGCAAGCATGACGCACTGGGTTCAATCCTCAGCACCACATAAAAATAAATAAAGATATTGTGTCCAACTAAAAAAAAAAAAAAGGAAAAAAAACACATCAGGAATGTTTACCCTGTGCCTTACCCACCATTGCATCTTAAAAGTATTTAGCATTCTGTCTGAATTTTACAGGAGCTCACAATTTGCCTTGAGTTTCAGAAGAGACTTTGAACTTGGACTTTTAGCAGAGTTGGAACAGTTAAAGCTTTGGGGACTCTGAGGATAAAATAAATGCATCTTATTATGAGGTGGACACAAACCTTTGGAGCCAAGGACAGAATACTATACTTTGATAAGTGTCCTGCAAAAGTCTATTTGTTAAGACTTGGTCCCTCAGATGGTACTTTGGGCAGTGGTAGAACTTTGAGGAGATAGGGTCTACTGAGAGGCCCTAAGGCTATTTGGGTTGTGCCCTTGAAAGGAACAGTGGGGCCCTAGCCTCTTCCTGCATCTCTTTTTTTGCTCGTGACTGATGAGGTGATGAGGTTTGCTCTGCCGCATGCTCCCATCTTGTGCTGCCTCATCAGAGACCCAAAGCAACGGGCCAATTGAACATAGACTGAAATTTCCAAACATGTGAGCCAAAATATTTTTCAATAAGTTAATTGGCTTAGGTGTTTCATTTAATCTAGTTGAGGTATAGTATATACTTTCTCATAAAGGTCCAGAAAGAAGGGGAGGCCTTGTGAAGATGGAGGTGGAGAGGGAGGCAATACAGTCACAGCGAAGCCTGGACCCTAAGGTTTGAGGAGGCGAGGAAGGGTTTTCCCCCAGAGCCTCTGGAGGGAACATGGTCCTGACAATGTGTTGACTTTGGCCTCCAGACTGTGAGCATAAATTTCTGTTCTTTTAAGCTACCAAGCTTGAAATAATTTCTTATACAGAGTTAGTGAAATTCCTTGTTGATGTCAAAAAGAGTGGGTATTGATCTTTTCCTTTCTGGACCTTTATTTCCTCATCTGTAAAATGAAATAATTAGATTGGATGACATCTAAGGCACTTCTTCTTGTATGAATTCTTTAAAAGCAAACTTCAGTCAATTAAAACCAAAAATTTAAGCTAGGGAAAGGAATTACCAGACATAGTCATATCTCAAAAAAAAAAAGGAGTCTTTTAGTCAAATTATGAGATTTTTGCCTTTATCGGTGTAAGTGAAGAATAGCTTATCTCTATCCTCAGTGAAAACCAAACCAAAGCAAACATGACAAAATAAGACCTTACTAGAGAAAACAAAATTTAAAAACCATTCTAGAAAATTGTGATGACTGTCAGGCTTCTCTTGTCTGGATAAATTATCCCTTTTGTTATTGTTAACTTTATTTTTTAAAGGTTGAAATACTGACTTTTAAAAATAGTTCTTGTTTTTACCATGTGTTTAGTCCTCTATGTTCTTCACTGTGTGATTCCTGTAACTGCACCTTTCACTCAGGAAGCACCTCATCAGAGCTTAGTATTACTGTGCCCTGGCTGTCATGGCGTCTCTTAGTAGACTTACAGTTTTTTATGCCCCTTAAAATCTACTGTTAAGCATATCTGTACCATTTATTAGCACCCCCTCAAATTATGTTGTAATGGATGAGCTTTTAGTTGGTAGGCCAAGTCTCTAAATAAATGTATATTGGGGCTGGGGCTGTAGCTCAGTGGTAAAGCGCTTGCCTTGCATGTGTGAGGCACTGGGTTCAATCCTCAGCACCAGGATACTGTGTGTTCATCAATAACTAAATAAATATTAAAAAAATAAATGTGTGCTAATTTTAGGATGGATTTCTATAGCAAGATTTTTCCAGTAAATTCATTTTTTTCCAGTGAATTCTTTTTTTTTTTTTTTTTGGAGGGGAGGTACAGGGGATTGAACTCAGGGGCACTCAACCCTGAGCCACATCCCCAGCCCTATTTTGTATTTTATTTAGAGACCAGGGGCTCACTGATTTGCTTAGTGCCTGCCTTTTGCTGGGGCTGGCTTTGAACTCACTGTCCTCCTGTCTCAGCCTCCCAAGCTGCTGGGATTACAGGTGTGCACCATTTTTTAATCAGTTTGCTCTGAGTAACCTAATTTTCCAAAACCAAAAATTTGTTTAAAACTACCTTTATATTGTTTTTTATCTCTGCTTCCTTTATAGGAGTGTGTGTGTGTGTGTGTGTGTGTGTGTGTGTGTGTGTGTGTGTGTGTGTATCCTCATAGTAAGCTTTGGATGGACATTAAAGTCCAGTTGCGATATAGTATATACTTTCTAATGCTTCATAAAGATCCAGATTTCTTAAAAAGCGAAGAAAAGGAAAACGAAAGATTAAGTTGCTAAAAATATTCACTGTTGGAGACTGGGGGTATATCTCTGTGGTAGAACACTTGCCTAACATGCAGGGGGCCATGGGTTTGATCCCTAGCATTGATCTAAAAAGAAAAAGTATCTAGTATTGAATTAATTATCTATCAGTCTCTCCTGGAATATCTCAAATGTGATTTGATTACCAATATTTTACTTGAACTTTTTTTTTGGCTTTGCTTATTCTTTCCCCTTATATATATATTTAAAAAAAAAAAACCCAAACTTAAAACTTTTCCCAATTCCTTAATTTAAAGGCTTTTTATTTTGAAGTAAGCATAATGTTAGACTAGGAACAAATTGCTCCCCTGACCCATAATTTAGAGACACTATCAATGTGGGAAAGCACTAATATCATTTGAACAATAATGTATGGAAATTGAGCTGTTGAATGACATAAAATAGAATAACATAGACCTTTATCTAACTGATCATATAGTTATTTCCCTAGTGTCCTTCATAATCTCTTCCTAGAAAGAAGTTAGTTTTAAAGAGAGTAACCAGTCTTAAGTGTCATGTAAGAGCTTCATTAGAGTTTAACTTGTATGTATATCCAGAGGGCTTCAGGGATGCCCAGGGTTTCCTCTGACCTTTGGGTGTTGATAGTGGGCGTTGAGCAGTAAAGGTCTTGTGAAGAGGAATCTGGAATTTCATATCCCTGGAACGTTGATTTCAGACTGCTGGGAAGAAATGATAGGTTGTATATTAAAGTCCTTTGGTGTCTTCCTTGAAATGTAAATTAGTTCACCAAAGACAAGATGGAGTCAGAGTCCCCACAGTGATTTAGCAAAGAATGTCCTCCAGAGCCAGGAAAGGATTTAACACTGAGTGTTTGTTCATCTATGTGTTGATGTCCCACGTAGATCTGAGGAACTTTGAATAAATGCCTCAGGAGTTACCAAGTATAAACTTTAATTTTGATGCTAAATGCTTTTTTACAAGTACATACATTCCCCTGTTGAAATTATGGTACGTCCTCACAGAGACCCTACTTCACACTCCCTCCTGTTGAAAATTGCTGTTCTCTATGTGCTAGCAGGGATGATAATATTCATATCCATGGCCTCAGAGACTTTGTGGACTCCTGAAACCCTGTCTCCTTCAGATCTCTCTCCTGTATCTGGGTATGTGTTTCTGCCGCCTGTGAGATGACCAGGTATGGATATCCCACAAATATTTCAAATTCAACATGTAAAACTGTACACATCATCTACTCCTCTTCCAAAACCCACCCCTCTCATAATTCTTTTTAAAAACAGGCTAATGAAAATAAAAGTCACTTTTAAATAAGAGCACAGTCTGCTAAGTTCTGGCATTTATTCAAGTCCTGCAACTGTAATCAAGATAATGATGACTTGACCTTGGGGCTGGGGTTGTGGCTCAGCGGTAGAGTGTTCGCCTACCACGTGTGAGGCCCTGGGTTCCTGGGTTCGATCCTCAGCACCACATATAAATAAATAAATAAAGGAATTGTGTCCAACTATAACTAAAAAATAAATATTTAAAAAAAAAAAGGATAATGAAAGTAGTCACCACTCCCAAACATCTTGTCCTTTTGTAATTCTTACCTTGCATTTCTTACTGTGCCACTACTTTCCTTTCCCACCCCCAGCTGCAACCACCAATTTTCTTTCTGTTACTGTACATTAGTTTGAATTTTCTAGAGTAAGGCTTGGCAAACTGTATACCTATTAGCCAAGTCTGGCCAACTGACATTTTTATGAATAAAATTTTACCAGAATACACCACCATTCATTCATTTATGTATTATCTGTGGCTGTCTTTGTGTTACAATGACAGAGTTAAATATTTGTTACAGAGACTTTATGGTCCATAAAACTTGTATATTTACCATCTAATCCTTTATAGAAGAAGCTTACTAATAGCTGTTCTACAGTTTTATGTAACTTGAATCACACAGTATATATTTCTTGTTTTGGTCTGGTCTCGTTAACTTAGTATATTTGAGATTTTCCCAGGTTTTACATTTACTAATAATTCCTTTAAAAATTTTTTATTTGTTTTAATTAGTTATAAATGATAGTAGAATGAACTTTGATACATCATATGTAATGGAATATAATTTCTCATTCTTCTGGTTATACATGATGTAGAATCCCACTGTCATATGTTTATGTATGTACATAGGGTAATAATGTCCATTGTCCTTCCTAACTCCCCACCCGCTTCCTTCCCTTCACTCCCCTCTACCTCATCTAAAGTAACTCTGTTTTTCCCTAGCCCCGTCCCCCCATTGTAAATTAGTATCAGATAATTCCTTTTTTTTTGTTGAGTTATATTACATTGTGTGAGTATACCACAGGTGTTTTTGAAATATCTACTCACCTCTTGGTGGACATTTGTATCATTGCAAATTTTGGGCTATTACAAATCCAGCTGCAGTGAATATTTATGGTTGTGTATTTTCATTTCTTTGGGGTAAATACCTAGGAGTAGAGTGACTGGAACATACGGTACTTGTATGTTTATAAACTTCTCAGACTGTTTTCCATACCATTGTACCATTTTACATTTCTATAAAGAATTTATGAGAGTTCTAGTTCTTCTATAACCTTGCCTGCACTTGGTATGGTTACTCTTTTTAATTCAAACCATTGTATTAACAGCTTATTATGGTTTAAACTGCATTTCCATAAACTAATGATGTTGAGAATCTTTTCATGTTCTTATTTATTATCCACTTATCTTTGATGAAACATCTATTCAGTTTCTCCCCGTACCCCATTGTGGTGCTGAGGATCAAATCCAGGGTCTCATGCATGTTAGGCGAGCACTGTACCACTGAGCTATATCCCCGACCTTTTTTGCCCATCTTTAAAGTGGATTGTTTGTTTTCTTATTGAGTTTTGAGAGTGCAAATATTTTCTTCCAATTTGTACTTTTTTATTCTTGGAACAGTATGTGTCAAAGAGTAGCCTTTTTAATTTTTATTAAGTCCAGTTTGCCAGTTTGTTCTACTAAATCATGCCTTGGGAGTATTTAAGATTGCTTTCTCATAATACAATTAATAAAGTTTCTTCTGTGTTTTTATAGGAATTTTGTATTTTTAAGTTTTGCATTTTGAGTTTACTTTTGCATGTAGTGTGTTGAGCATGGATTAAATTTCATTTCTTTGCTTGTGGTCATTCAGTTGTTCCAGTACCATTTGTCAAAAGATCATCCTATCTCTACTGCGTTGGCTTTTATTGTTGTAAAAAATCAGTAGCTCTTATGTTTGTGGGCCATTTCTAGGTTGATTCCTTCATCTTTTTGCTTCTTTGGATGCCTGTAGCACACTGTCTTTCTTACTGTAGCTTGAAGAGAAGTCTAGAAATCAGGCTGTTAGCCCTTTGACTGTTGCTTTGGTTATTCTAGGTTCTTTATATTTTCATATGACTTTAGAATCACTTGTCAGTTTCTGAAATTTTGATTGGGATTATGTTGAATTTATGTGTCAATTTTAGGGCCCCCAAAAGCTCATGTCTATCTCAAAAATACATTTAGCAAAATGCATTTAGCCCATCTCCAGGAGTCCCATAGTCTTTGTTTCAACATTGCCCCAGAGTCTAAGCCCAAAGTCTCCTGTGAGACTCAAGGCAAACTCTTGACTATGAGCCCCTAAAAATCAAAAGCAAATTACATATATCTAATATATCAGAGTAAACATTTCCATTCCACAAGGGAGGAGTAGGGATGTAGAAAGAAGAGACGAGGCCAAAGCAAAACTTAAACCAAACCAGGAAAATATTTGTTGTAGCTTCATCTCCAGAATCGGGGGTACATGGTGGTGAGGTGTGATTTCCAAACGGCTTGGGCAAACCTGCCCCTTTGGCCTTGCTGGTGACAGCACACATATGCTTTCCTTCAGCAGGTTGTTGAAAGATCATCCTATCTCTACTGTGTTGGCTTTTGCAACCAGCAGCTGTTCTTGGCAGTCTTATTAGCATCTCTTAATTCCTGGGGTCCCCACTCCAGTTTTGGCTTCCCTTCATAGCTTTATATGTCACTCTTTCGGGAGCAACCTGCAGAGACCCCAACCCTGCTATATTTTGCTTGGCCTCCCAGGCCTTCCTTTAAAAATCTCAGTGGAAGCCTCCATGATCCCTTAACTACAGCATCCTGCATTTCTTCAGAATCAGTACCATATCTATGGTGCTAACCTGGCAGCACCAAGGTCAGCTGCCAGGTTGTACAGTAGCTGAGGTCCCTGGAATCATAGTTGCAGTGTTCTTTTGGTGCCTTGGTGGTTGAGCATTGTGAAACAACTTCCTAGGCCCCCTGTGTAAGCAGGGTGCCCCTGTGATCTTTCCTTAAAGGTATTTTTCCTTCTATATTTTGAGCCTGCAGTGGTTATAGTCTTGCAAATTTCTGAGATGCTTTTCTGATACCTCAAGAACATTCAATTGTCTGTCTGCAAAGTACTTAGCATGTTTTTAGTAACTGTTATATCTTTAATAAGAATAACTTTCTTTGGGGCTGGGATTGTGGCTCATTGGTAAATCGCTCATCTAGCTTGTGCGAGGCCCTGGGTTCGATCCTCAGCACCACATAAGAATAAAATAAATACAATAAAAATATTGTGTCCAGTTACAATTAAAAAATAAATATTAAAAAATATTTTTTAAAAAAGAATAACTTTCTTGGCCTCAGTTTTACATGCACTGTTTTTGCCAAACTAGAAGTTTTAAAAATCCTTCAGCTTTGCTTTCTGCTCCTGCTTCTCACAGTCCCACTGGTTAAATGCTTGTAGTAATATCTATGCCACCTCCTGATATGCTGTGTACTGCTTTAAAAATTTCTCCCCCACATTAATTAGTCCATTACTTTTAAATTCAGCCTCACACAAATTCTCAGGACATCGGCAAAATGTAGACAGGTTCTTTGCCAGAATGTAACATGAGTGGCCTCTAGTCCAATTCCTAATAGAGCCCTTATCTCCCTCTGAAAGTTCATGAGTGCAGTTTGTATTCTTATCAGCATTCTGGTCTTCTGAACTCCCACCAGAATCACCCAGTAAGCTCTGCTTAGTATATACTAAAGCTTTTCCAGCTTGCATCTCTAAACTTTTTCTAATTTCTCCTGCAAACCAGCTCCAAAGACTTCTGAGTCACGTGGTCAGGTTAGTTACAGCAACAACCACACTTCTTCGTACCAACTTCTGTTTTAATAAGCTTTTTCATCACTGTTACCAAAATATCTGACTAGGACAACTTAGAGAAGGAACAGTTTATTTGGGGCTGATAGTTCAGTCCATAGATGGCTGAGTCCGTTCTGAGGCAGAACATCATGGTGGAATGATGTAATAGAGGACAGCTGCTCCATTCATGGCAGCCAGGAAGTGTGTGGGTAGGGGGGTGGTGCTCAGGGAAGATCTAAGATTGCAGGGCATGCCCCCAGTGACTCACCTTCTCCAGCCATGTCCCACCTGCCTATAGTTACCTTCCATCCCATTTAAATTAGGATGGACTGATTAGGTTGTAGCTCTCAAGAGTCCAGTCATTTCACTTCCCAACATTCTTGCATTAACACAGGAGCTCTGAGGGGGACACCTTATGTCCAAACCATAATACCTCCTTAGTTATGCTTATTTCTAGGTATTTTATTATTTTTGATGCTATTGTTAGTGGGGCTGTTTTACTTTTCAGAAATTTTGTTGTTAGTATATAGAAATGCAACTGATTTTTGTATGTTGATTTTGTATCATGAAACTTTACCTTTTGGTTTTAACAGTATTTTTTTAATGGCATCTTGAGGGTTTACTGTATATGAGGTCATGTGAATTACTTCTTTATTTCCAATTTAGCTTATTATTGGCTTATTATTTCATTGTCTTGCCTAAGTTCTGGCTTGGACACCACTATTTTCCTGGATAGAAATGGTGAGAGTAACTGTGTCCTTGTCTTGTTTTTGTTTTAAAAGAAAAGATTTTAGTTTCTTACCATTCAGTAGTATGTCTTCTGTGGGTTTTTCATATATAGTCTTTATTATCTTCTGTTCTTATATGTTGAGAGTTTTTATCAAAAATAGTGTAGAATTTTATCAGATACTTTTTATGCATCTGTTGAGACATGTGATTGTTATCCTTTATTTTGATGGTGTATAACTTTAATTGTTCTTCTTCTGTTAACTGGCCTTGTTTTCCAGGGATAAATCTCACTTCATTATGATGTACTATCCTTGTAATGTACTTTTGGATTCATTGTGCTAGTATTTTGTTGAGGAATTTTGCATGAATTGTGAATATTGGACTAAAGGTTTTTTGTTTTTGTTTTTTCCTGATGTCTTTCATGTGTCAGGATTTGAAAGTGTTTCCTCCTGTTTAGTATTTTGGAAGAGTTTGAGGAGGATTGATGGTAGTTATTTTTAAAATGTGTGGTAGAATTCATCATTGAAGCCATCTAGTCCTGGCCTTTTCTTTAATGGGACCGACCGACCTTCCTTCCCTCCCTCCCCCCCCCCTCCCTCCCTCCCTCCCTCCCTCCCTCCCTCCCTTCCTTCCTTCCTTCCTTCCTTCTCTCCTTCTCTCTCTTCCTCCCCCTCCCTCCAGCCCCCCACTTTCTTTTTTTTTTCAGTCTCCATACTAGTGATAAGTCTGTTCTGTCTATTTCCTCATGAGTTAGTCTTGACAGATTGCATGTTTCTAGGTATGTTTGTTGTATGTTGTAGGTTATCGAGTTTGTTGGCAATGATAGTCTCTTATGATCCTGTTTATTCCTTTTATTCATTTGAAGTTGTCTTTTTTCTTACTGAAAGTTTTTTTTTTTTTTTGTTAAAGATGGGCACAGTACCTTTATTTTATTTATTTATGGGATGCTGAGGTTCAAACCCAATGCCCCATGCATGCAAGACAAACGTTCCACCATTGAGCTACAACCCCAGCCCACTAAAAGTTTGTTTTTAATCTTGTCAAAAAACCATCTCTTAGTTTTTGTTGAGTTGTACATTGATTTTCTAGTCTCTATCTTGTTTATTTCTGTTCTAATTTTTACTGTTTCCATCCTAATAACAACTTGGGGTTGATTTATTCTTTTCCTAACCTCTTGGTGTTTACAGTTAGTTTGTTTATTTCAGATATTTCTTCTTTTTAAATGTAGACATTTATTACAATAAAATTCCCTCTGAAGACTGCTTTTGCTGTATCCCAGGAATTTTGGTATTTTTATTTGTAAAACAACTTTTGTAGATTTAAACTATTGGTGTTTTCATTTGTGAGTTGAATCATGCAAGTCAGGGACCCTCTATAGTTGGATCCTTTTTTTCTTTTTTAATCAGTTCAGGTACTTTACTCTTTTGGAGAGTTTAAGTTACTTAATTGTTGATAGAGTAAGATTTACTGTGTCAATTTGATAATTGTTTTGTTATTTTTAAAGTTCCTTTGTCCATCTCTTTCTTACTTACTGTGTTCCTTTGTGTTTTTTGGATTTTTATTTTGATATTGTTTTATTTCATTGTCCTTTTTGTTCTTGTAACTTCTATAAGTCTTTTTTTTCCTATGGTTACCTTGGGATTTACTGAAAATACAATTATAACGATATAGTTTAAGCTAATAACAAATCCAGTCACATTCAAAGACTCTAGTTATCCCCTCATTTTATGTGATTGTCACAGTTTGCATGTATTCATGTTGTAAAAATGCAGGAAAAACTAAGAATTATTTCCAGTGGTCTGTATTCATGTTCACTGTTTCATCTGTTTCATGTTTAGTCTACGTGATCTGGTCTGCTGTCAAACCTCTCTAGTGAATTTTTCAGTACAGTTATTGTGCTCTTGAGCTCCATGGTTTCTATTTTTTTTTTTTTTTAAGAAATTTTCCATCTCTGTTGGAATTCTCACTTTGTTCATGTATTGTTTTTGACTTCAGTGAGAATATTTAACATTTTAGTTTTAGTTATTTTAAATAGTTTTGTCTTTTAACTTTCATACTAGAATTAAAAGTGATTTGAGCAGGCTCAGTGGAGCACGTGTAATCCCAGTTACTCAAAAGACTGACGCAGGAGTATTCTGAGGCTGGCTGTGGCAAGTTAGCAAAACTGTGTCTTAAAATTAAAAGGGCTGGGGATAAGCTTTGTGGTAGAGCTCCCCTGGCTTCAATCCCCAGTACCACCAAAGAGGGGAAAAAGTGATCCACTCCCATTACAGTAGTACATAATTCTATGTCTGATGATTGATTGATTTGCACTGGGGATTGAGCCCGCAAGTGCTTTACCGCTGATCTCTTTGAGACAGGATCTCATTAAGTTGTTGAAGGCCTTGTACCAATTTGCAGTCCTACTAGAAATGTATGAGTGTATCCTTTTCCCCACATCCTCGTCAACATTTATTGTTACTTGTATTCTTAATAATTGCCATTCTGACTGGAATAAGATGAAATCGCAGTGTAGTTTTAATTTGCATTTCTGTAATTGCAAGAGATGTTGAACATTTTTTCATACACTTGTTGATTGATTGTATTTCTTCTGTGAAGTGTCTGTTCAGTTCCTTTGCCCATTTATTGATTAGGTTACTTGGGTTATTTGGTGTTCTGTGGTTTGAATTCTTTATATATTTTGGAGATTAATGTTCTATCTGAGGTGCATGTGGCAAAGATTTTTTTTCCCCATTCTGTAGGCTCTCTCTTCACATTCTTGATTGTTAACTTTGCTGTGAAGAAGTTTTTTAGTTTGGCACCATCCTATTTATTGATTCTTGATTTTTACTTCTTGTGCTTTAGGAGTCTTGTTTAAGAAGTTGGTTCCTAAGCCGACACGATGGAGAGTTGGGCCTACTTTTTTTTCTAGTAGGCACAGGGTCTCTTTTCTAATACTTAGGTCCTTGATCCACTTTGAGTTGAGTTTTGTGCAGGGTGAGAAATAGAGGTTTAATTTCATTTTTCTACATATGGATTTCCAGTTTTCCCAGCACCATTTGTTGAAGAGGCTATGTCTTCTCCAACGTATGTTTATGGCACCATTGTCTAGTATGAGATAACTGTATTTATGTGGGTTTGTCTCTTTACCATTGGTCTATATATCTGTTTTGGTGCCAATACCATGCCAATTTTGTTACTGTATCATAGTAAATAACTTAAGGTTGTGGTATTGTGATGACTCTTGCTTCACTTTTCTTAATAAGGATTGCTTTTAGCCTGTAAGACTTCTGCTGACAAAAATAATCTGCTGATAGTCTTATGAGGGTTCCCTGTCCCAAGTTGTTTTCCTCCTGCTTGTTTTTCTTTCTGTCTTTAACATTGGACAGTTTGATCATAGAGTTTCTCATTGTGAATTGCTTTGGATTCTTCCTATTTGATGCCCTTTGGAATCTTCTTGGATTCCTTCCCTAGATTTGTGGAATTTTTAGTTATTATTTCTTATATAATATACTTTCTGATTCTGTCTTCTTCTGTAATCGGTTCACTTGATGTGTCCTATCCATCCCTTAAGTTTTCTTTATTCTTTTTTATTCTCTTCTCTGAATTATTTCCAGTGAAGTGTTTTCATGTTCATCGGCCCTTTCATCAACTTGATCTAGTCTGCTGTCAAACCTCTCTAGTGAATTTTTCAGTGCAGTTGTGTTCTTGAGCTCCATAGTTGGTTTGTTCAAAAAATTCTTTTTTTTCCTCTCTACTGAAATTCTCACTTTGTTTATGTATTGTTCTCTTGACTTCAGTGAATATTTTCATGGCAGTTATTTTGAATTCTGAATCAAATAAATAATATTCTTATTTCATTAGGATCATTTTCTGGAGGCATAGTTTGTTCCTTGGCTGAGAACGTCTCTGCCTGACTCTTCATTCCCTTGGTTCCCTGTGTTGGTGTCTGTGTTCTAGATGAAGGAGAACCTCCTGTGCTCTTCTCTGATTGGCCTTGTAGAGAGAAGCTTTCCATTAGTATGCTTGGCCAGAGTTTCTGGGGTGTCCCTCCAATTCTTTCTCTCCTCAGAGTGAGGAAGGAAGCTGTAGGGTTTTGTCTACTCACACACTAAAGAGCCAGGGGTGCCGAGGAGCTGCAGTATTTACCACTCCAAACTGCCAACTCCATTTTCCCTTAGGCAGCTTAAATGTGCTGGTCCCATCAGAGCTCCATGACTGGAAAGACCAGCCAGTTCTCTGGGGAGACCTTCAGGAAAGTTGATACACATGGATTATGCCTTTCCTCTCCTGGGAGGTAGGGGCTCTCTTCTTGATCCCATGGCCCTATATTGGGGTTAGAGATTCTGGCAAGAGTGTTCCAGATATATTCCTGCCAGCTTCAGTGACTCTGACTTTACATTTGTGGCTGAATGTGGAATCTTTCACTTCTTTTCTCGATTTCTCACAGAGGAAATTTCTCCATGAGATGTTGCTGGATTGATGTTAGTGGAGAGAGGAGAGACTAGGGCTTCCTATTCCTCCATCTCTTTTATTGCTCTTTTGTGTTTTTACTCTGACTGATTCAAGAAATACTTTTTCTTCTCTTACTGTAGTATTTTTTTAAAGACAATTTTATATTTGTTGAAATTGTAAAAAATTTAGGTTGTATTATATAAATCCTGTTCAATTTCATATCCTGGTAATTAATTTCTTTTACATTCCACAGAAGTATCTACAGCAGATTGGAAAGTAAAAAAAAAGAGGATTCCCTTGCCACAGATGGTTTGAGAAGCATTGAGTTATGGGTGGAGCAAGGGTTTTTTTCCTGTGTTCTTTTTGATTCTGTTTTTTAAAAAGATATAGTTTACATATCATTAAAATCACCCAGTTAAAGTATTTTTAGTGTATTCACAAGGTTGTACAACCATCACCATAATCTCATTTCAGAACATTTTTATCACCCTTCCACTCTCTGCTGTTCTTCCAACCTAGGCAACCACTGATCTTCCCCACCCTACCCCCGTGTGTGTGTGTGTGTGTGTGTGTGTCTGTCTGTCTGTCTGTCTGTCTGTCTAGTCTTCCCATTTCACATAAATGGGATCATATGTCATCTTTTGTGACTGACTTTTTAAGTATTAACATTTTCAAGACTTATCTGTGTTGTAGCATATGTCAGTACTTCATTCCTTTTTATGGATGATTGATGTTTCATTGTATTTTTATACCAATTTTTGGTCATTCACCTGTTCATGGACATTCGTATTGTTCCCTTTTTTGGCTATCATAAACGATATTATGAAAATTTGTGCATAAGTTTTATGCATATATTTTCAATTCTCTTGATTATATAGTTAGTAAAAAAATTGCTGGGTCATATGGTAACTCTATATTTAACTTTCTGAGAAACTGCCAAATAGTTTTGCAAAGCAGCTGTACCATTTTACATTCTCATCAACAATGTGTCAGAGTTCCAGTTCTCCACATTCTTGCTAGCTCTTGTTATTGTCTTTTTGATTGTAGTCATCCTAGTGGGTGTAAAGTGCTAGCTCATTGTCGTTTTGATTTGCGTGTCCCTACTGGCTAATGATGTTGAACATTTTTTCATGTGCTTATTGGCCATCTGTATTTCTTCTTTAGAGAAATGTCTGTTCAAATCCTTTGTCCATCCAGGCGCAGTGGCACTCGCTTGTAATCCCAGTGACTCAGGAGGCTGAGACCAAAAAAAAAAAAAAAAAACCACAATTTTTTTTGCATTTAAAAATCTAGATATTTAAATGGAATTTTAAAATTTTTAAATGTATTCTTAAATGGAATTACCTTTAGCCCTAATTGTTGTAAGAGTTAAGTCCCTTGCCAGCTAGATTTGATGGTTTGTAGATACTTTATCCCTTTCTGTGGGTGTAGTCTTTTTACTTTCTTTATGGTTTCTTCTGAAGCACAAAGGGATTTGTTTTTGTTTTGGTTCTGGAGAATAAACAGTGAGCTAAGTCCCCAGGCCCTTTTTATTTTTTATTTTGAGACAGGGTCTTGCCACGTTGCTGAGGGTCTCTGTAAATTGTCCAGGCTGTCCTCAAACTTGTGATTCTCTTGCCTCAGCCTCTCAAATTGCTGGATTACAGGCGTGCGCCACCACAGCTACAAATGGCAGAAGTTTTAGTTTGATGTGACTTACCTTGTTGATTACTAGATACTTTTGTATTTCTGTGAACATCCTTGAGCTTTGTTCTGGGGTGCAGTTATTGGAAACGGTTCGATCCTTTCGGCTTTGCTTTTGGGGGTTGTTAGGTTAGCAGTTTGTTAGTCCTTGGGCTCTCAGCTTTGCCTTCTTTTTTTCATTGAGTGTTTTGGGCTTCACTTGTGTTCCCCTTCTCTGTGCCATGGCTGGGCATTAGTCTCAAGGCAGACACTTTCGAAGCTTCTGGGACTGACTTCTTTTGGTTTTTGCTCTCAGAGGCAATTGTTTTTGTTCTTTAATATCCAGGGTCTTGAAAACCATTGTGCATGTGTTTTATCTGTTGTTGTTGCTTTTCTGGCCCCTATTACTCCCTCTTTCCCAGAAATGGAATTTCTTTTGTATTTCTGAACTTGGTGAGTGGCACTGCCAGTTACCTATTTGCTGTATTCAGAAACCTGGGAATTACCTTTGGCCCTTCCTTTTACCTTATTTTACATATTAGATTATCAAGTCCCACAGAATCTGCCCTTTCTAACCTACCTCTTGGCCACTGCGTCGATTCAGGCTCTCGTTCATTGCTCTCTTGCCAATTTGGTCAACTTTCTGGCCCTTCAGTCCTTCTTCGTACTACTTGCAGTGGTGTTTCTAAAACAAAAATGTGTTCTGATCTCTCTCCACTTCAGATCCTTCAGTGACTCTCGGTGTCTTCCCGTGTCACTGCAGATGCAGTCCCAGCACGTGGCATACACAGGCTTTTCTGGCATGGTCTCTGCCCTTCGTCCTTCCTCCTCACACTTTCCCTTGTTTGGGCCATAATGAAGCACTATAATCCTCTGAAGACCCTAGCTCTTCTGTACTCCTGCACCTTCACACACCACAGTCTGCTGGGAACACTGGGCTTTTTCCAGCTTCCCCGAGCCTCCGTCCACCAGACCCCTTTCAAATGTCACCTCTTGCCACTGTTTCCTTGCCCTCCTGCCCCACCCTGTTGTTGACTACTCTCCTTTGTTCCTCCGAACTCTGTACATAATCCTGTCGTGACACTTATATTATATTGTAATTGTTATTTCTCGACTGTTCTCCACCATAGAAATGATGGCCATTTTCTAGGGATGATCCTGGGCTATCTAGGGATTATTTAGCTAGAAAGGGATGCAAAATTTGGAGTAGAATCATGAATTCCAGTATCAAAACTCATATTAATTGAAGGAAATAATGCAAAATAGTTGAGGTACTTAACATCATTTTCATCTGATTTTACCACATTGAATTGAGACCTAAAACTGGATACAGTTTGGTCTGTATTCACTCTCACAACCAAGATGAAATTGCACAAAGGAATAATGTCTGAAAAAAAATAATTGTTTTAAAGTGATAGGAGTCTCAAGTATTGGTAACCAAAAAGCAAGTGGGAAAAATCACACTGACAGTATTTAACAGAAAACCAATGAAAATATCTGATGAAAACAATCTATGGATGTATGTGAAGTCAATCATTTTATTACAGGAGAAATGAACTAGACCTAGCTATATAATCTAATCAATTTAGAATATATAAAACATATGCATATTTGCCCTTAAGAAGATTGGGGCTTCGCAGTGCTGCTTTTTGGCAGATGTTCTGAGGGCCTAATGAAGATAGGTAGTTCCCCCTTATGGATAGTCTCATGAAGGAAAAAGAGTATTAAAGAGTTGAGTTAGTTTCTTTTTGTTTTAATATTTAATTTTTAGTTTTTGGTGGACATAACATCTTTATTTTATTTTTTATGTGGTGCTGAGGATCGAACCCAGCGCCCTGCGCATGCCAGGCGAGCACACTACCGCTTGAGCCACATCCCCAGCCCTAGTTTCTTTCTTTCCATTAGTTAAAGTTGATCATATTTGATGATATTGCCATGGTATCATCTTATACCAGTGCAGGTAAAATTTGCCCCACTGTATTAGTCAGTGTTTTCAAGAGAGAAAAAGGGAGGGATGGAGACTGGCCAGACCAGATCTGCAGTGTGGACCAACATGCTTGAGACTCAGGAGGGCCAGTGATGCAGGTCTGTGCGCAGCCTGCTGTCCAGCGAATTGAGACCTAAGACTGGATACAGTCCTCAACGGACTGCAGTCTGCTGCTCAGAGTTCACTGACTTAAATGTTAATTTCATCTAAAAATACCTTCCAAGTTGACATTAAATAACCATCCCACCTACCAAGAAGTCAAATGAGTAATTGGTTGTGTTCACAAAACTGTTAACTGCACAGCCCCATCACATCGTTTTGTAATCCTCTTGGATTTTATGGAAAACAATTATGATTTTTTTATTAACATTAATCAATGGGATCTAAGAGATACTTGTGAATGGAATGTGGCCTCCTTTTTTCCAGCAGAAGCAATAAAAACCTCATTAATTTTTTTATTTGAAACCATCAAAAAGATATCACTGACATTTTAGGATCTTGGTCTGTAAAGGATTCACAGAGATCCTTTCTGGTCCTTCATTAGTGACTTTTGTTTTTTTTTTTAATTCCCTAATTGGTATGCTGGTTTCAGGAACAGCTGGGGACCTCTTTGAACCAGCCATCTGCACAGGGAGACAATCCCCAGGACGGTTTTATTTGCTTGGATTAGCCCAGGCACATCCAGAGCAACTGCACCTCAGTGTGTTTCAGCCTTGTGGGGCCCTTGGCTTTGTTCCTCTGCAAGGCCATGCTTTTTCTGATGGTGTCATAACATCACTACCAACAAGAAATTCCATATTATTCTTGGTCATGGGATCAGTTTGAATCCAGTCAGAGGGTAGAAACCACACAGTAGATTAAATGGGGGGGGGGAGTTTAATATAAAGCATTACTAAACCCTAAGAAATTAGTGACTGCATGATATAAGGAAATTCTTTTTGTGGTTCCCTGGCCCCAGGAGAGTACCCCAGGAAGAAAGACAGACTTGGAAGTAGTCTCCTCCCTGAGACTAGGGTTCACACTTTACTAGAGAAGGTGTAGTTCAACCCGCATGGTAGCAAGAAATTTGCCAATTTGTCCGGGCTCTCCTGGTCTGCAGTTGCTTGGCAAGCAGGAAGCAACTCTCTCAAGTTCAGGGTGGCACAGGCAATAGGCAGCTGGTGGCATGGCTGAGTAGAGAGAGAGCAGAAGCTTGGTGTGTGGGCAGGAGGCTTTTGTAATGCTGATTTCCATGTGGTGAGGCCAGGCCAGGTCTGTAAATTTGCCAAGGAACTGAATGTCCTAGGTGCATGGCTGAAATAGAGCTACCCTTCACCCTCTCAGCAGCCATCAGTGGGAGAACCCCTTCCTCCCTAAGGGTCCCTCCAGCACCCTCTACCCACACATGTGTAAAGGCAACAGGTTTAAGGAGTTCTGCCCAGAGCATACGTGTTAGGGAAAAGTTGGAGCTGAGGGCCACACAGCCAGTGCATTCCTAATCTTGCCATGTCTGGACCCCTCCCCTTTTTTTCTCTTTACTATTCAATATCAGCTGTGGCCTGACTCCCTCCATGGATTTTTACACCCTGACTACTGTGATGAAGAACTAGTCTAAGAACAATGCTCTAAATTGAGTTTTGGTGCCATAATCTGAGCCTCCTTATTCCCATTCACTAATAGTTAAATGGGTTGTGAAAGTAGAGATGCTATTTAGCTGTTACATATTAATTTGTTACTTTTTACCCCTAATTCTTGGGATTTCTCCAGTGGCACCCGTTTTTGAGTTGGGTAGCCTAACTATATACAGGAAGTAACTCTCCTGTATATGGAAGAAACCATTACAACTGATTAAAGGAAAAATATATGTGTATTTTCTCTGATTATATTTGTGATATAATTTATGTATATAAATATTAATAATTTGGTTTAAAATTATCTTATAGATATTTAGAAGGTTTCATTTTTATTGTGGCTAATTATTGAAAAATAAAATTCTAGAATGCTATATTAGTTTGTATAATTTTGAAAATGAAGTTCTTGTGATAATGAACAGACACGTTACCTGCAAAAATAGTCTTTAACAAAGTTACATTTTTAAAAATTCAGTAGACATTTCCTACCGAGCTGTGCTAAGGATAAATACTTCAGATGCTTCCAGATCTTGCTTTGCTTAGATCAGGTTGTCTAGTCAGCATCCTTTTCTTGTGAATTTCTGAACTTCTCATCCTCAGATCAATAAATAAACGTGACGGATGTCTCCTACTGTCTCCCTTAGTTTAGTCTGTCGGCAGTATCCCCGCTCTGAATGAACGGCTGCTAATGACATGTTTGAGATCTGTGGAAAGCCACGGCTGTGTGCTGGTAGGGAGGCAGAGCCATGCCAGAATCGTCATGCTCCATATTCTCTGCTTTTGCTGTGCTCCGTAGGGATCTTTGTTCCCACATGGATTTTTCAGACTACAGGTTTAGAAATCTGTTGTCCAGTCTGGTGACTCAGCTCATGCATGGTCATTTTGCAGAGAAAGGTAGGAGGTTGAGATGGTCTCATAAAATGTAAGGTCAAGGCTTATTACAAAAAAATCAAAGATTATGCCTTTCATTTTTATTAACCACCATCAAAAGGGTGTGGTGTTCATGCAGCTTTTCTCACCTTGTAATGATGGTAGCTTCTACATTCAGCCACGTCCCCATTTATTCCTCTTTCCCTCCATCACCTTTCTGAATGTTTTCCTGCACTGCAAATTGCAGACAATTACTACATTCTGGTTGAGTCTCTGTGAACTCTCTCAGCAGCTATCCTTTTTCTGAACATATGGTTTTTATGCTTCATGTCACCCCTAGTGACCCATCTCGGGGAGAAGGCACTCTCAGCTCTTTTCTAACTGGTTCCTATATTCCATTAGCTCTGCAGAATAGCTTCAGACAGATAAATAGAACTTTCTAGCTTAAGTGAAAGAGATAGACACATTTACTCTATGAAATCCTAACTTGGCCGCCTGAAAGGAACTGGTAACCTAAGTCAGTTCTCATTCTCCTTCCTGCAACCCCCTGCATGGCTTGTTTAGCTACACGTCCATCATCGGGGTGATTCTGAGGGCTCTGGCTAGAACGGGGCTCTTCCAACTGGACTTGTCTATGTCTACTGGACTTAAGGGGTTCCATTGTGCCAGTTTATTCAGCAGAGCAACCTTTGCTGTGTCGACCTCCCACAGCAGAGGAAGGGTTTTGCTCTTTCCAGATTATCTGAGTGGTAAGGCTGGTCGTGGTCGAGGAAGAGCCCTGTACTCCAGCCAGGCTGCTCACCTCCCCGTCCCTCAGACACCCCACACTCCCTGCCCCCTGAGTTTTAGCACAAGGCATGCCATGCTGCTTTCTCTTGTTGGTCCTAGCTCTTCTTCAGTGGACATTCCGTGTTTTCTATGGAGCCTTCTCCAGCCCTTCTAGCCCTCACTTTTCCCTGAACTCTTAGCAATATGGGACCTCGGTACCTACAACTTAATATTTATCTTTCCCTTTGTGGTGCTGTGGATATTTCTGTGGCCCAAACTGGACTGTAAGTGGGATGGGTTTTATATTTGTTCTCGTTCCCCTAGTTGTTCTCTGGCAGCTTCTCGTTAAAATACTCAATAGTTTGTTGCATGTATCTGTTGGTCCCTTAAAGCAGAAGACTTGGGTTCAGGTGTGACTAAACATGGTTTTAAAAGCATAGAGCACTCATTGTTCTCGTTACTAATTGGCTACAGTGGGTTCCTAAGTGCGACAGCTAGCATCTCTATTTTTGACTTATGGTTCTTTCGGAAATGTCCTCTTTAAGGCAGGTGCTGCCACACTTCAGGGTGTTAAAATGTGGCCTGGGTTATAGAAGTCTCTTGGTAAAGGGCTCCTGCCCTGCACAGCTGCTTGGAGGCACTTTCTTCCGCCTCCTTCATTCCATCTCTTACCTCCTTGACGTCAGTCCAGACCTGGTGTGACCCCGGGAGGAGGGCAACAGCTTGGCTGTTGAGGGCTGCATGCTCCTGTCCCCTCCACCATCATCTCAGTCTGTCCCCTCCTGGCTCATTGTGCTTTGGCCACTCTGGGCCTTCCCCCATTCTTTGCCTATTTAACTCTACTCCGTCCTGAGTGAGATGCACTAATTATGGTCTCCTCAGGGAGGGCTTCCCCAACTTCCAGCCCCACATCCAAATCAAGCATCCCAAGTCTGGATCTTTTTTTTTTAATTTTAAATTTAAGTTTACTTATTTTATTTGCTTTTTAGTTATAGGTGGACACAATATCTTTATTTTGTTTTCATGTGGTGCTGAGGATCGAACCCAGTGCCTCGCACATGGTAGGTGAGCGCTCTACCTCGGAGCCATAACCCCAGCTCTAATTTAAATTTATTTTTAACTTATACTTAAACATAAAATTATACATGTTTGTAGGGTGCCATGTTATGGTTCTGTACATGTACACATTGTGTAATATTTAAATCAGGTTAAACTTCTATTTCCACAAACTTCTTTCTTCCCTTCCTCTTCCACGCCTTCCTTCTGCTGGGGATTGAACCCAAGTCCTTCTGCCTATAATGATGTGCTTTATCACCGAGTTACACCCCAGCACCTATCATTTCTTTATGGCAAAAGTGTCCAACTCTCTTCTTATACCTTTTTGAAATGTACAATACATTATTATTATCTGTAGTCACCGTGTTGTGCTGTCGCACACCAGAACTTCTTGCTCTGTCTAATTGTAGCTTAGTACTCATGGATCAGCTTCTCTCTGTCCATTCATTCTCCCCATCTCTGGTAACCACCAATCTACTCTCACCTTCTATGAGGTCAGCTTTTTTCAATTCCTCATCTGAGTGAGGTTAGGTGGTATTTGTCTTTCTGTGGCTGACTTGTTTCACTTAATATGATGATAAATAGTTCCATCCATGTCAATGCAAAGGGCAGGATTTCTTTTTCATATGTTCTTTTTATTGTTAGTTATTGTCATTAATCTCTTACTGTGACTGATTTATAAATTAAGCTTTATTATATGCATGTATGTATGAGAAAAAAATACAGTATTATACAGGGTTTTGTACTGTCTGTGCTATTTGCGGTTTCAGGCATCCTGGGGTTTGAGAACATATCCCTGATTGATATGGGGAAAGCACTATGTACTTCCAGAGACTGGGAGGGGCAAAGAGGCAGAGGGAAGGGTTTGGTCTTAAATAGTCCCACCTAGTAAAAGTGGGGAGTCAGGAGATGCTGACTAGTTGATGGTGCAGTATGTAAAGGCATATTATTATGCATTATGTTTGTTCATGTATTATGTACATTATTTTGTGTTACAAAGGTAATTAGTACTAGACCAACAATATTATGTGACTATATTGGGGGCACAGAAGCCTGAAGTGGAGAAGGTGGGTGGAGGCAGTGGCTCACAGGGAGAAGGTCCCTGCTGAGAGGAGCCATGAATTTCAGGAATTCAGCTTTGTCTCCTGAACCTGAGGTGCTGGAACCTTCTTCTGACCAGATATCTGGGTCCAGAAGACTTATCAATAGGCAACTGTAGTCACTCAGAATCTTTCTGGAATGAATGAGTGAAACAGAGTTTGTGTGCTCCATTTTGAACTACCAGTGCATGTAGCTCAGTCTTTGGCTTCTCCTCCGAAGGCTTCCAGGTGCAGGTTTCAGAGTTGCAGTCCACACGTGGCCCACTCCACAGCTCTGGGCTCCAGTGAGGCAGAACATCACCGAGGAAGGGCGCAGTAGAGGGAAGCTGCTCAGGACGAGGAAACAAGGAAGCAGAGGCCAAGTCTATAATTTTGAATCATTGAGTTTTACTTGTCCTCATCACTTTTTTTCCTGTCACTTTTAATGGTTTATAATTATATATCCTTTTATGTGACAATTTGTTTAAAGTGTGTGTCCTTTCCTAGAGCATAGGATTCTGGGACTAAAGTGTGTTTTGTTTGGTCTTTTAACCGCACGTCTCTAGCTTAGTGCCTGGCACACAATGGAGGTTCAAAATATTAGTTTGAAAAATGGAATGAAAGCAGATGTAGGGTTTGGGGTAGATGATAAAGGGGGGCAGGCAGAGAACTGGGTCAGAGAGGAGCTGGCAGAGGAGCCCACCAGGCTCCTGGCTGCATTCAGTGCATTCAGACTTGAGACTTGGAAGACACAGCTTGGCAGAGGTGGCCAAATGGTGACGTGGCAAGTGTCTGGACTGGCTTGGAGAGCCCTCCAGGCAGCTCTGCCTTCTAACAACAGAAAGCATGATGGAATGTTCACAGTGTGCCAGATACTGAGTTAGTGCTAGAAAGCATTTTCATGTTTGATTTTTTAACCACTCCATGAAGTAGATATCACTCTCTACTGTTATACTGGGGAAACTAAAACCGTGAGAACTTGAACAACCTCATAAAGGTCAAACAGCTAATGAGCAGCAGAGTTAGTGGAATCTGGTGTCTGACTTTGCTCTGACCTCCATGATTGGCCACCTTCACAAGGTGTCTCCCGTTTTCTCCTCCACCACTGTCATGTGGCTTAAGTCAGAATACCATGCCTCAAAGTCTGCACAGCCTCCTCTTAAGTCGCATCTCTCCTTTCAGTCCATCAGTAGCTTACCAGACTAAAGGCTTAACCTCCTCCTTGTATCCTTACGACCTGGCTCATGGTGATTTTTTTAGCAGTTTATCCTGCTACCAAAACCCAGAGCTGCTTGGCTTTGCATTTCAAACCCCATCCAGTCTCAGGCTTGCTCACAGACCTCGTCCTCCTCTGCTTAGTCCCCAGTGCTGAACGGACCAACCCAGCTCTGAAACCTGCCTGGAGCAGTTCTGCTTGCTGCCTGATACCATGTGGAATCTCCGGGAAGTCTGGGCTTCTATTCTGCTGCCTGCTGAGCACCTTGTGTACATTCCTGTAGATTACTTTTTATTTTCTGTTCAGATTTGAAAGTTCTCAGAAGTTCATTTTATTTTCCTGCAGCATTTGATTTAGTAGGATGAACATAGTAGATATTCAATAACTATTTGTTAAATAAGCTGACAAACCATGCTTTTGGTTGTCTGTCTCACTAAGGATTTGCTACACATTAATATTCCATCATAATAGAGATTTTACAATTCAGAAATGAAGTTCTTGCTTAAATTTCCAAATGGGAGCTTCAAGTGTTTTCATAGTCAAATACAAAAATATTGGTACATTCACTGCCACTGGTGTAGGATGGGGAGTCAGGCCATAACAAATACTTTGAGTTATACCAAATGCTATCTTCTTTTGCTTTTAGTCTGTGATATGCAACTCAGAGAATGATGCACATTGCAGAAATTGTTAAATAACAGTATCTATCTTGTTTTCAAAATATTGAATACTCTCAGGAATAAAATAAACATAATTGTGACACACTATTTGTTTATTTATTTGGGGAATGTACTAGGCACTGACCTCAGGGCTACTTGATCACTGAGCCGCATCCCCAGCCCTATTTTGTATTTTATTTAGAGATAGGGTTTCACTGAGTTGCTTAGCACCTCGCTTTTGCTGAGGTTACCTTTGAACTCATGATCCTTCTGCGCTGCTTGGATTACAGGCAGGAGCCACAGCACCCGGTTTGTGACACACTATTTAAAATCTAAGAACTGAAATTTGCATACAGTTCACCTCAGGCCACTCTTCCCTTCCTTAGATTTCCTTTCTAATTATATTTTGCTTAGGCTAACATTAAAATTACTTCACAATCTCTGAGAGTGGTATATTCATGTGTCAAGGGGGACACACATTTCATGACCATAAAACTATCTGCAAAAAGCAAAGAGCTCATTTCCCTTCCAGACGATCTTTAGGAATCAAAATACCCAACTGATTTTAATTTAAAAAAAAAGATTAACAAGGTTTATGCAATTTCTTAAAGGGTCATATAAATTTTAGTTTACTTTCTGTATTTGTTTTGGTGTTTTGGTTTTTCTTCTCTTTGTGTTCTACAATAAAAAGAATCATCTTCAGGAAATTTATCTGCTGTGTAATTACACTGTGTTACAAATGGGAATGTTAGCTAAAGCAACTTGCAGAGAATACAGTGGCAACAACAGTGTCATCTAGATGTAGGTGTGTGTTTGCAAATGGTGTCTTCCAAGGACTGAGTCCTAGAACTGACTCCTGTGTTAATGTATGAGCTTGAGAATGTAATAATAACCTTCCTATTTTTTCTAAGAAAAGAACCAATATAAAAGCATAAATCTTTAGTGTCTCATTGAGGCATTGGGAGAAGAGTGAGTACTATATATTATTACCAAACACAAATGGGGAAAAAATCAGGACTATTATGAATCAATACTTTAATAGTGGAAGTTACCTATGTTATGGCTTTGATTGGCTTTCGTTTGAGACAACTGAATGGGTTAAACCAGGTTTCCTGTAAAGAAAAATGTCTGAAATTTATTTTTTAGTGATCAGTCACAGTTTTTTTGTGATCTTAGTCATGTTGTTTAATCAGCTTTATTATTTAGAAAGTGACTTTGGCTCCTTTAAAAATTTAACAAATTTTTTGTTTGCTGGTGTTTTTTAAAGTATATTTTAATTTCTGATCAGCAAAGTAATTGTATTTGAGATTCAGCATGACATTTCAGTATATCTACACAATGTGCTCAGAGCAGGGTAACTGGCATATCTGTCATCTCAGACACTTATCATTTCTTTGTGTTGAGAACCTCCAGAATCCTCTTTCCTAGCTATTTTGAGATAGCTGTCATCCATGCTTATGTTACTGTGCTATAGAAAATTAGGGTATTCCTTCTATCCACCTGTACTCATTAACCCTCTTCCTTCCATCCCCCTCCCTTAACCCTGCCCAGCCTCTGGTTCCACAGTATTCTGTTTTATTCTCTACTTCTGTAAGATCCACTTTTTAGCTTCCATATATAATTGAGACCATGCAGTTTTTGTCTTTCTGTGCCTTACTTAACATGTCTTCCAGTTCCATTCAGGTACATGCAAATGACAGTATTTCCTTCTTTTTATGGCTCAATAATATTTCATTGTGTATATATACTGTGTTATTTTTATGGCTATTAGGTTGATTTTGTATCTTGGCTATTGAGAATAGTACTACAGTAAACATGCAAATGCAGATGTCTCTTTGATTACTGATTACCTTTCTTTTGGAGATGTATATACACTTAGTGGTGAGATTGCTGGATCATATGATTGATAGATTCCTAGTTTTGTTCTTTTTTTTCCCTCCATGCTGGAAGTTGGACCCTGGGCCTCATTAGGCAAGTGCTTTATCACTGAGCTATATATCCGATCCTTATTTCTAGTTTTTGAGGAGCCTTTATACTACTTTTCATAACAGCTGTACTAATTTCATTCCCACCAACAGAGTATGAAAGTTTCCCTTTCTCTTCATGTGCACCAGCACTTTTTGATAATGGCCTTTCTCGTTATGGTTTTGATTTCCATTTTCCTGATGATTAGGCACATCAAGCATTTTTTTTTCATATACTTATTGGTCACTTACATCTCTTCAGGTCATATCCATTTTTTAATTGGATTTTTTTGCTGTTGAGTTCCTTACATCTTCTGAATATTAATCCCTTGAATAGTTTGCATATATTTTCTCTCATCTGTAGGTTGTCTCTTCACTTTCTTGTTTCCTTTGCTGTGCAGAAGATTTTTAATCTGATATAAGCCCATTTGCCAATTTTTGCTTGTGTCTTCTTTTTCTAGACCAATGACCTAAAGTGTTTCTTCTGTTTTCTTCTAGTAGTTTCATTAGTTTTCAGATCTTTTTAAAGTCTTTGATACATTTTGAGTTAATTTTTGTATATGGTAAGAGATAGGGGTTCAGCTCCCTTTGAAAAGATTGAGATAAAAATAAACTTCACATAGCCAGCTGAGGGGGTGAACGCCCATTAATTCCAGCTACTTGGGAGGCTGAGGTGGGAGGATCATGAGGCCAGCCTGGGCAACTTAGCAAGACCCTGCATCAGATGAAAAAAAATATATACAAAACAACAAAACCTTCACAAATTCATTTTTTATTTATTTGTGAAATGGGTATTAAATAGTGCAAGGAGGTGTACTGTTCTTCTCCTATGTATGAGCTCTGTGAGTGATTTGAATAGCTGAGATTCCACTTCTTAGGAATATTTTGAGAACAAACTTAAGAACAAGTTATTAATAAAGAGGACTAGAGCTCTTAAGAAAAAGCTGATTCTCAGATTAGGGCAGGAAGAGTACAAATAAGCCAGTACTGTCTTCACACCACAATGGGGGCATGTTGAAAGGACATAGGTGCTATTTTGAAGGAGCTCTGTGTCAGTCAGCTTTCCATCACTGGGAGAAAAAAACCTGAGATAATTAACTGAAAGGAGAAAAGGTTTATTGTGTCTGTAGTATTGTTATGGAAAATACAGAAAAATATGGAAAATTATGGCCCTGGAAAGAGACAAGCAGCCCTTGGAGATGTAGGAGAGCAAGGATTATTCTGCACTGGTGCAGGCTCAGCGGAGTCCTTTCAGAAAGCTGAGCACAGCCCTTTGTTCTTGTTATCTTTTATACAGAACAGATTTCTGGGTTTCAGGACTTTGCTACGCAGGTAATCTTGATGTCTCCCCCTTTCTCCAGGCAGCTCTGGTTCCTGCCGTGGCTGCTGAGCAAGCATGATTACAGAAGCAGAAACTAGCAGGTTGCAGCTATTAGCAGAGATGAGAAGGAGCATCTTGGGGAGGAGTTGCTGCTTCAGTTTCAGAGATTGGAGTCCATGGTTGGTTGGTTATGTTGCTTTGGGGCCTGTGGTGAAGCAGAATGTCATGGTGGGGAGCCCATGGCGGGACAGAGCTGCTCACCTCCTGGCAGCTAGAAAGCAAAGAGAGAGGAAGGATTCAGGGTCCCCATATTCCTCGAAAGGCATGTCCCCATGACCTTCCACTAGGCCCCATCTCCCAATAGTGCCACAGGCCAGGAACCAAGCCCTCAACACATAACCTTTTGGGGGCATTCAAGATCCAAACTGTAACAAGCTCCCAAGAGCAAAATCTGGCATGATTTGAGCAACAAAATAAATGAGAGTAATGAGTAGCAAATTCATGGAATAAAACATCTATGAGTCTGTGCTTACATAAATAATTGAATAAATGGAGAAGGAGCAGCTGTTAGTGCTTATGTAGAATTCTAATTATTAAATACAGAAGGAATTACGGAAATAGAAACACCATTTTAATGATGGTGGCCACCACCATTATAATAATGATTGCAGGCAGGATCCACCTGTGCTTGCTAAAGTTACTGGGTGAAAGCATGATGGGATATTTTTATAGTTTCAAAATATCTCTTACAAAGAGAAAAACGAACTTTGTAATGGAGAAACCTAGATACCAGGTCAAGCATTACATAACCTGCAATGGGGTGTATCGACTGCACCTCCTGATACAATGCACTGGTGGAAAAGGGTGTTACAACATGAGTTCTGTGGTGTTTTTTTCCTTCTATTGTTTGTTTTTTATTTTGAAAAATTTATAGATTCATGTACAATTTTGTGAAAAATAGTGTTTCCTTGTCCCCTTTATCCAATTTCCCCCATTGGTAAGTAAGTTACAAAACAGTAGTGCAGTGTGACAGCCGGGTATTAGCATCAAAACAGCCGAGATAAAGAACTTTTCCATCACCAAAAGAGCCCTCTTGCTGCTCTAAGGGGGAGCCACACCCCCTTTTTATTTTTTAATTGGATTGTTCATCTCATTATTTTAAGAATTTTTTTCTATATTCAGTTTCTTCCCACAGTCTATGAATATACTGAATTAATTTGTTAAAAGTTTTAAAATTGTGGTAAGTGTGTGTATTTGCCATCTTGACCATTTTTCAGTGTACACAGTTCAGAGGCACCTCGTCACAGCTGTCCATCTCCACAGTTCTTTGTCTTGCAAACTGAAAACACCCATTAAACAACTCCCCATGCTTCTTATGCCCCAGCCCTGGAAAACAGCATTGACCGTCTGACTTTATGAATTTGACAACTCTGGGAACCTCAGAAAGTGGAGTCATACAGTATTTATTTGCTGTGGCTTATTTCACTTAGCATAATTTTCCTCAGGATTCATCCATGTTGTGTCATGTGTTAGAATTTCCTTCCATTTAAAGGTAGAGTAATATTCTGTTTTATATGTGTGTGTATATCCTGTTCACCTGTTGGATGTACTTGGGTTGCATTCACCCTTTGGTGAATTGTAAATAATACTGTGATGAGCAAATACCTCTTTGAGACCCTGCTTTAATTTCTTTTGAATATATGCCCAGAGGTGGAATTTCTGGAGCATAAACAGTCTATGGATTTTTTTACTCTCCTTTTATTTTCTTGAAGGCTGGACTCTGATTATCTGTACTGTTTAGATGTTTAAGTTTTAAAAGTTCTCATTCATCTATTCTTTAAATAACATAATAAACTCTTAATTAAGAATGCTGTTTAGAGTATGGTTATTGAATTTCCTGACTAAATGTCCAAAAACTCTTTTGTTTTGGTCCTTACTATTGAACTGTGTTAGTTCATTTTACTCTTCTCAAGTACAGTAGGATGGACAGAATTGAATCCCCGATAATTTGTAACACTTCACTTGCAACAATAATAGTTGTGAACATGTGGTGTACCACAGGGTGTACCACAGGGGCAGAAGTTTTGAGGGGAGTGAGCAAAATATTAACCCCTCTACACTGTAGAAAACTAAACCCTTGATGTGAGGTGGTGGTGGTTTGTTTTTTGTTTTTTTTTTGTCAGTGCTGGGGATGGAGCCCAGGGCCCCACTCATGCTAGGCAAGTGCTCTACCACTGAGCTATGTCCCCAATCCTATTTTGTTTTTATCCTTCAATGTGCACATAAGCAAATCAAACACATGATTAGCTTGTACAGGAAAAGTGGTTACCAGACTTTATTTCCCACATGGTCTCTACTGTTCTTTACTTCTCTTTCATCTTCTTTGCATCTGTACCTCAGGTCATGGCTGTCACCCTAGCTGAATAAGCATATTTAACAGACGTCCCTTACACGAGGAATGGAGTCTGCAGTGCAGGGCACGCCTTCCTTTCCCAGTTGCATTTCTCTTTCCTTTACTACCTGTCGTGGTCACTTCAGACTGCTGTAATGAAGTGCTATAGATTAGGTAACTTTATCAGCACTTTTTCCCTCACAGCCTGGAAGCTGGGAAGTCCAAGATCAAGAGTCTGGCAGGTTCAGTGTCCAGCGAGGCGCAGGTCCTGGCTTGCAGATCCTGAATTGGCACCAGGGGAAAGCAGGGGGAGCTCTGGTCTCTTCCTCTTGTTATAAGGGCCTTTGATTCGTCATGCGGGCTTTACCCTCTGGCCCTCATCTAAACCCGCTGGCCTCTAAAGGCCCCACCTCCACTCCCATCACACTGGGAACAGGGAATGTCAGCATTTGAAATTGGGGGCAGGGGGCACAACATTCAGCCCATAGCACTATACCTCATAACAGAAAAAAAGAGCTTTGGGGGAGAGGGGACTGAGAAAGAAGAAAAACCGAGAGGAGAAAGACCAAAGTATGAAGAAGCGCAATAGAGGGAAAAGAAAAGGAGAAGGGTGCGGGGGACTCGGCCAGAACAGCAGAAGGAGGTTGGGAAGGCCCAAGGCCAGGCCTCACCGCCTCCATCTCTGGACTAAATGCAGCCTTGTTCCTTCAGGGTCTGAGGAGGGTTATGAAAGGCAGGAATGCTCTGCCAGTGTTCTCTAGGGCTGTGACAAGATAGCTAAGCCAGAAGTCACTTAGGTGGAATGAACTTAATCAGCTTTCTGGGGCAAGCATCTGTCCACTGAGCCAGCCACAGCCTCAAAGCCCCAGAACCTCTGGCCCAGAGTCGAGGAAACCAAACCTGCATTCCAGTCAATTCCAGTCATGTGGATCAACACTCTGCAGGCAGGAGAGGGTAGTCCCACATCTCTTCTCTCTTCCGTCCTGTCCCCATACACACCTGTAACTGGAGAATCTGCAAGAAGGCCTGAAGGTCCGCCTCCTTCCTCTCCGCAGTGTCCAGAGGCAGGGGTCCTTCTGTGCCAGCTGTTAGAGCTGACCTTTCACTCTGTCTGGCAAACAGTAACACCTTCTTTTACCGATACAGAGAAATGGAGATACCTGGTGTATTTTAAACAGAGTTCCCAGGCAGGTGTGACCGGGTTCTTCTAACTTATATTTTTATCAGACCATAGAGTTTGAGTGATATTTGTCCAGGTTTTGAAGCTGACCTTGGGAGCCCAAAGGTGTAATGATTTTAAACATGCCTTTTCCATGCTTAAAGATGAAGATATTTTTAGAGTAAGTTAGTTACAAAGAAATTGGGGCATCTAGGGTACTTTTTTTTTTTTTTTAATACAGGAGTCAAGAAACAAAAAATATAAGCCAGGGTGGTTGATTTTAATAGATTACCTGTGGCATGGATACCACCACATTTCTGATCTGAAGTTGCCATTCTTCTATGGCTTAATTAATGTTAGAAAAAAACCTAGCCTGGGGCACGCCTGTAATACCAGCTACAGGCTGAGGCCAGCCTTAGCAAAAAGCAAGGGGCTAAGCAACTCAGTGAGACCCCGTCTCTAAATAAAATACAAAATAGGGCCAGGGATGTGGTTTAGTGGTTGAGTGCCCCTGAGTTCCATCCACAGAACCAAAAACAAATCAAAACAAACTCCTAAGACCATTTTCATTTCAAAAGGTGATTGCATGCAAAGATTTTCAGTCTGACCAAGAACTTAAACAAGGCCACGTGACACACATAATTAGTGGTTTGCCTATTAAAAAGATGCTTTATGAGGATACCATGAGTGATTCTTGCCTGGGAGTGAGGTGACCAGTCATAGGGGGTATTGGACAAGGTCTGGCCACATGTGGTATTCTTGCTTGGGAAGGATCCACTGTTGGCATCTACTGAGTGGGTAGAGACCAGGGATGCTGCTGAACACCATACAGTGCAAGGATAGAACCTGCAACAAAGAATTATCTGGTCAGGAATGCCAGTAGTACTAAGGTTAAAAAGCTGTGTCACAATATGGGCAGAAATGTTTGAAGCCAGCCTCAGCAGCTGAGGCTCTGAGCAACTTAATGACAGAGTCTCAGAGGGCTAGAAATGAGGCTCAGTGGCTAAGCATCCTTGAGTTCAATCCCTGGTATGAAAACAAAACAACCCAAATATGTGCAGGATGGATATGACATGGATGGACTGATAACCCTTCATCTAAACTGGGAAAGACCCAAGATGATGCCCAAGGTTGTGGTTACTGTCTCTGGATTTGGGATGGGGTTATCCACTGATGATTTTTAATGATTTCAAAATAAAAAGCTAAGACTTATAGACTGGGTATTTTTCATCTCTATCTCCTTAGCACTTGGCACATGGGAGACTTTGTTAAATGTGGAATAAAGAGACTGAGAAAAGGGACTTATTGGGCCAGTCCCTTTAGGTCTCACATCCATGTTAACTGTGAGAAGTGTTGGTCGAGGGCTGGCAGCAGAGGGGAAATTCAGGAAGTGAGCTGCTTGGCTTCTGGAAACACCCTCCAGGTGGCCCCCTCCTGTGCCTGTACTTCTGCTTGGCTCAGGCTGCAAGTGCCAGTGACATTGGTGTCAGGGAGAGCACCTGGTTAGGCCGCTGATACACTTTGTCTCTAGAGAGATCATTAGTCCTTACCCATCATGGAGGTCAGAACAGTCCAGTAGGCCATTAGTTATTAAGTGTGTGTGTGTTCTGCTTCAAACATGGAAAACTAGGGGTTGAGGTTATAGCTCAGTGTTATAGCATGTGCTCCCCATGTGCAGGGCTCTGTGTTCATTCACTCACACCACCAACCAAACCAAACCAAACCAACAAACCAGCGTGGAAGCCTAGGGAGTGAACATCCCATAATTCTTTTTCCTTTGTGCAGTACAGGGGATTGAACCTAGGGGCACTCTACCACTCTACTGCACACGCAGGCCTTTTTATTTTGAGACAGGGCCTCACTAAGTTGCTGAGGCTGGACTTGAACTTGTGGCGCGCGCACGCACACCCACCAGCCTCCAGAGTTGCTGGGATCACAGGTGTACACCACCATGCCTGACACCATGCTCTATTTTGATTACAGCAGTGTTCAGTGATTTCATTACCAGTTCATTTCTAGATGTTCCATATTTTTAAGAATGTTCTTGAGTCCTCAGAAAGAAACCATTATCACTATGTTAATACAGTTTGTGCCATGCTCTTAGATTTCAACCCTCTCCTTTGTGTCCCACAGGCAAATACGTATACCAGCCCATGACCCCTGTGGAACAGCTGCCAAGCACTGAGATTCCTGCCAGGCCTCGGGAACCCACAAACACCATTCAGATCTCAGTCTCGCTCACCGAACACTTTTTGAAATTCGCATCTGTCTTCCAGCCTCCCCTTCCCCCGGACTCCCCCAGGTACTGTATGATTTCAGACCTCTTCATCGACAACTATCAGGTTAAATGCATCAACGGGAAGATGTGCTACGTGCAGAAGCAGCCGGCGCCACATTCCCACAAGATGAGCCCCGAGGAGGTCTCTGCACACGATGCCTTAATTTCAAAAGAGAGCAATACGCCAAAAATAGATCACTGCTCTTCTCCCTCAAGTTCTGAGGACTCTGGGATCAATGCGATTGGGGCTCACTATGTGGAGTCATGTGATGAGGACACAGAAGAAGGAGCAGAACTGAGTTCAGAGGAAGATTACAGTCCAGAGAGCAGTTGGGAGCCGGATGAGTGCACCCTGCTCTCCCCCTCGCAGTCTGACCTGGAAGTGATCGAAACAATAGAGACCACTGTGTGAGTCCAGGCGCCCTCGGACCCACACTGAGCTTTTGTACTTTGGTCTGATGGACCCTTTTCCAATGCTGTTGATATTTTCTACCCCTCCCCACCAACCATAGCAGTTCAGTGGTCTGCTGATTAGTGTCACTCTTAAATTAGTCTTTTAACCAAGACTTTCTTTTTATTACAAACAGTTTTCTTTTGTATCTCGACTTACTTTCTATGTAGCATCTGGTGTCATGGATTGTGACCCAGCCTTAATTTCACTGGGAACTGTGAAAGCAGTGAAACGATGACCACAGAGTATCATGGATCAAGCGGAGGAGCTCCCTAGAGTGATGGCGACAGTATTTTTCTAATAGCCAGTCCTTTGCAGAAAGACTCTTGGCGTCCTGTGGCATGCTCACGGCACCCCTGTCCTGCTAGTCCCATGGGCAAGCAGCTCCCCGGGGGGACAGAGTACCCAGTGGTTGATGCCGTTCCTCCCCTTTACCCTGCTCCCCACCATCTGTACTGGGTCTGGACCAGAGCCACCTCCGCTTGGAGACAGCTTGGCCCCGGTAATAGGCAGCGTTTGCACAACCCATCACGACTGGGGCTCAGCTAGACCTTCATGTGAGAAGAGATGACCTCAACAGTTTCATGGTCACTCCAACTTTAGCTGAGCACTTAACATGCTGCGGGGGCTGTGGGGATACAGAATGAAGACGACCTGATTTCTCCCTTGAAGGGCCCACATCCCAGTAGGGGACTCAATACCAGTAGCTAGCGGTATCCAGTGCTCTGGGAATGCAGGAGAAGGGAGAGGTGGACGTGGCTTGGGGACGGTGCTACAGCATTTGAGCTAGCTGTGGGGGTTCTCCAGCATCTGCCTGCTTTCTTTAATCATTCTTCAAAACTAAGGAAAACGCTTAGGAAGTTATTTAGGTATTGTATTTAGGAGGCAGCCACATCTGACATCTTAAGGAAAAAGAAACCAATAGTTTTAGTTAGCATGGAAATGCTAAAAGACAGAAGTCCTTTAGGGATTAGGAATGAATCTAATAGGTTTGATTAATTCTGCTTCATTTGGTTGTATGAAGCATTAGAATGGCTTAGGTGAGAAATGAATTAGAATTCAGTATGATGCATGGATTTTTTTATGCAAATGCAAAAGCAGTTGAAATAGTTCACTGCTGAGTCAGGAGAAAATATTTTGTGTAATATTCATTTACTACACTAATATTTATAGTCCATTGTATATGTTCTCTTCTTTCACACACAAAATAGTGAATAATTCTTAGCTCTCTTCAGAATTCTATTCCTAATCTCCATTTTATACCAACTATTCTCATGAGTTGGTTATCTGCCATTTCTCCAAATTTTCTGTGAGGCATAGTTAAGAATCCAGGAACTTTCAAGTATTGCCTAATGAGATGAGAACCATCAGTGCTGCAGAGAGAGAAATGACTCTTCATCTCCGCTCTCTGGGAGTGTGCTCCTGTGGCACTGTCCTGTGCTCTGTCCACATCTCTCCTGTGTCTTGTTAAGTGTTTTAGGAAAGAAGAAGCCGTATTCTTCCCCAAGTCCTCCACTTGGTATCCTTTACAAACTACTTGAGAAAGAATCTGCTTTCCTAGTTGTATGTGTAGTTCAAGTGATTTACTAGATTTTTGTTAGGTTTAGGTGCCCCAAACAGCCGTAGGGTTGAAGGCAGAGCATGCATCTTTCTTGGAAACCAGCATTAGTTAAAACTTTGCGTGTTGGACGAGGATGCAGCATGAGGTTTCCACTTATTGAAATGTGGAACTCAAAATGAGAACCTGAGAAGGTAGTACTGCAGCTTGCTCCAGGAACTGCCAGGGTGGGTTGGGCCTGGGGGGCTTTCCCTGCTCTGTCCTGGCTGCCCTGTGACCTGGGGACATCTGATGAGCCCTGCCTGAGCTTCTTGGTGCCTCCCTTGAGGGAGTGGCCAGCTGAAGGCAGGCATGAAAGCAGTGCCTGCAAGGGGCTCACCAGCTGTTGTGTACTCAGGTTCTAATGGCACCCCAGGGCCCTGGCTAGGTGTGCCCCTGGGTGAGCACCTTGACTTTCCCCCCAAGGGCACAGGCAGTGGGGCTGCTTCTTTACCCCGGTCCCCTCAGTTTTCTATTCTGGGCCCACAGCCACAGAGTGAACTCACTGGAGTCAACAACCAGGGCCCCAAAGCCATGGTAATACATGGTCATGCCCACGTTCCCGGAGCTTGACTGTGTGTCAGGGTTGGGCCCTTTTATCAGTAATATCTATGACTTTGTTCAGGTTCCTGTTTTTTAAACTCCTTTACTGCCACTTAGATCAGCCACAATTTTAATGGAATTTTTGGATATGATAATGGTTAATAACCACTTTAAACATTTGCACAGTCTCTTTATAATTAAAAACTCACTAGGCTTCACTTACTGTTTTATAGAATTACAGATGTTCCCCTTGGATTCTAAATATCAGATACTTCTGGATCTCAAAAAAAGTCTTTTTTAAATAAGCACAAACAAGAATTTCTTTGGTCCTAGCACTGTTAATACTAATAACCTGAAATACGATTGAACTGCAATTGTTCTTTATTCTAAAACCGACTAAGGAGGATATAAAAATGTGTAGTTTCAACTTAAAATCTAGGTATCTTCTGTTCTATAGAATATGAAAGAATTTCTCTGTAATCCTGATATTATATTGCTAATTTGCATAAGCATATTTATAGGCACTTTAGAAAATACTTAGACTGCAATATGTAGTGTAGGCATTAAGCACAGTCATGTTAAAATAGACTTTTGATTAATACTTGTACAAAAAGAGAGAGATGAGGGCTTCATCGTTTGGGCCTCTCGGAGCAGGGCTGGGTCATGTGGGTGGATAAACTGCTTTCTTGGGGCTTTTTGGAAACCTGGCACCATTCCCACTTTTAGCAAGTTGGTCTGAAGGCTATTAAGGCAGAGGCTTAATTTCACTAAATGGAGAATTTTGCTTTCTTATCTAACCAGGATTTCAGAATTTAAATTTCAAATATGCTTACAACTTTTCTGAGAAACGACAAAGCAATTAAACTGCTTTTGTGGTTATAACTGTTTGGTACACTGAAAAATAAGGCTTTATTGTCAAATCCAGGTATTTTTTTACCTTGTAATTTCTTAAGGTATATATTGAAAATTTGAGGACAACCCTATGGGGAAAAGAGTTGCTTTTCTGGAAGACTTGCAGTTCAAGGTCATATAAAAACGATGTAGTTATTTCCTGATTTGATCTAGGATTTGTTTGTATCTTGGAAGTGGTAGTTTTATTTCTTAATCTCCACTTCTTCTTGGTCTGTTTGAAACGTCACAGTCCTTCTGGGACTGATCATAACAAACTCTTTTGCAAATTTAATTCTGTTTGGGGAATAGGATGTAACCAGATACTTGAGGAAGCTGTCAAAATACCCAAATGTGTTTGGCAGTGTGGATACCACTGGGCAAGAAAAAAAGCACAAGTTAAAGGAATGTTTATATTGTTTCTTCTTAATTACTCCCACATCCTGTTTGCAGAATTTTATTATCATGTTTTGGCTTTTCACAGGAGGAACACAGTTTGCCCATTTTCTTTCCTACCCCCTTGTCTAGAGGAGGTATGAACCTAAAAGGAAGTGGCCCGTTGTGCTTTGGCTTTCAGTAGTGGGTGGCCTCCCTGCCATCGAGGGGGAGGCAGCCGGGGAGGCCAGGTGAGCCCACTCACTTGTCAATGCCACCCACTCCAGGGATGTCAGTTTTCCTTGAATCCGAACATAAGTACAAGGGCACTTCTCAAAACGAATTCACCACGTAAAAATTGAATCATGACGATGGCAACTGAGCGTCGGTTGTGCTGGGGAAGGGCCCCCTTCCTGTCGGTGGGGGCTGTTTCTGGAGGAGGAAGCAGTGCTCTTATCCCCCCAACGGATGGGACAGCCAGCTGCCGCAGGAAGCCCATGGCTGCTGGTGTCTGTGGAGGCTCCGTGTCGTTCACACCAGCTGCTTAAGGCTGTTCATACCTGGCGATGTTCACTTACTGTGCTGTTTTTTTAAACTTGTCTATTTTAAAGTTTTAAGCACAATGTTGACCCTTCTGTAACTTCCTAAAATTACATTGTTTTCCTAAGACAACTCAACTTTCCTTTTGTGTGTAATACTTTAGGAAAATACTGCCTTGTGAAATAAACATGATTTTTTCTTCTTTTGTACCGGAACAAATCTGCTCTTTGAGTGTGGCATCCCTCACCCGCCACCCCCCATTGGAGAGTTCTAATTCAAATGACAAACACAGTGTAAGCTGGAAACAAAAACCCACAGTTTCAAAATGTGAGACATTTATATTGAATGTGTACTGCAATTTATGCCCATTTAATGTCCCATTTAAACTTTACAGAACTTCATGAAGTGCAGGTAGATATTGTTATCTACAATAGGTGCTTGTGGTCATTACTCCCAACTCTCAGAAGTCTTTGTAACAAGGACTTTTTTTTGTTTTTTTAGCTATGTTAGGTTTTACCCAATAAAACTTGGTATTCTCCATAAATAGCATTTATTTCACACACAGTTACAGGCTTTGTATTCAGTTAACTCGGGTCCTGTAAGATAGTTCTCATGTAGGGGTACAGTGAGGGTGGCTGCTGCGTGCAAGGCCCTTGATACAGGGAACCCCCAAGTCGAGGAGCTCAGTCGTTTTTATTTGACACACTAGAGAACAGCGTTAGGGCTGCTTTCTATTGAATAGCCTTCCTGGAGACTCATATAAATCATCAATAATAAGTGTCTGTCAATATTAGTAATCATAGCTCAATAGCTACCTTACTGCTTTCTGCGCATAATCACAGCACCCTGGAGGGCAGATTTGGGCACCCATTTCACAGATGAGGAAGAAAGCTCATGTCGTCCACAGTGGTACCACTTGTCAATCTGGGGAGCCTGGATTTGAACCCAGGTCAGCTCAGGAGTCATTCCTCTTGGCTCGTTGCCTGCATTACTCCATTGCAGGTCCTATCCCAGAAAATGGCTTCCCACAGCCTGGTGGCTCTCCTTATCCAGCACAGCTATTCCCCAGGAAGGAGAAAGGCTGACATTCTTCCCTCCTCTTTCTTCACCCCCCTTTTTGTGCTTCACGCAGACCTCCCCAACACAGAAGCACATGAGCGTGTACACACACCCACACACACGCACGCTCACTTTTGTATATATTTCAAGGCTCAAATTAGGCCATTGTGTCTTCCATGTCAATCATATCCTGACTAGCACTGTAGGCTATCCCTTTTTGCCCTCATGAAAGATAACTTGTTTTTTTAAAGTGACTCCTGCAGGCGGCTAATTTCATTTACTGCATGTGCATTTTACTAATTTAGCTCTACATAATTGTACTGCCAAGTTCTGGAAGGCATCTCATTGTAGCCTTTTACAAATGCTGACTGTGCACACTTCTGTTCTGCAGTAAACTTGAAGTTAGCATCTTGTCCTCGTTACAGTTCAACCAATGGGAGTTGGTAATGCCTTTAACCCTGCTGTTCCACCCAGTGGTGCTGAATGAAGCAGGTAAGGCAGGACCTCAGGACTCAGCCCTGCTGCAATAGAGCTCAAGAAGGGGCAATTAGAGGTCAGGCGTAATGCTTGTGGAGACAGATGTGGGTATACAAGTGAAAAAAAAGTAAGAGCAAAGGCTATTAACGACATTTTTCTTATTGGCTTTTTGAATTTTCTAAAATGCATATTAGCAGAAATATGGTATTAGCTTGAAGATGACAAGTTCTGGGACAGCTAACACAGGTGGAGCCCAATTTTGCTGGCTCCGTGGGTAGAAGTGGGGAGTTCAGACAGTGGCCATACTCACTGTGCACCTGCTGAAGAGGCTTTGGGGACCTGGGGAGCATGTGAGCTAGAACTAACTGGCTTCCCCTAAAGAGTGACCCCATCCCAGGTGCCACAACCATGGCTGGAACATTCATGGGCCAGGTGGGTCTTCCTGTCTGTCAGTTCCCAGCTTGAGCCTCTCCCTGTGAAACTGGAGATGGCAGGCCAGAAAGCCTGAGCTCAGGGGAACATCTTAGCCCTGACTGCCACCTCGCCTAGCACCTGATCCAGAACCCCAGATGATTGTCTAGGCAGAGATCTGGAGCTCCCCCTCAAGATGATGACGAAACACACAGCCCTGTGAATCAATGGAGCAGCACAGCACACAAAAAGGGACCTACAGTTCAGGAAGGGTTTCCCCAGATGGCAGTGTCTGTGCCATATCTAGCAACTGTGAGGTGATGGGCAGGGATGATTGACAGTTTATAGCTGAAGCAGCCAAGTTTAAGTTGGATTCACTGCCGCAGTCTGGCTGGGCACAAAATAACCAAGCCGCCACACAGCCTTGTAGGTTCAAAACAGGAACTCCTTTATTTTTCGCACTCCCGCGAACGCCACATACGCGGCCTTCTCCTGGGACACACCACACACCAACCAGAAATCCCTCCTCCGGCACTTCCCCAACCAACTCAGACTCCCCAGGAATCCCTGCGAGAACTCCAAAGTAGCAGGCCGAAGCGGACAGCAGGGGTCTAATATACAATTGTACACAGCTTAACATAACCATCATCATCTCAATGGCTTGCTGGCGTCACCTCTCAACCACTCCATTCTGGCAAAAATGCCATGGGTCATCCCGACTCAGCTGTGGCCCTCAACAATCCACGATAGTCCCACGGCAGGTAAGTAACAAAGCCAGAACCCCAAGTCCAGCTGATTTCAGTCTAGCCTATGGACCTCTCCTGTGGTCAGGCCCGTCCTGCCCTGGCCTTCCCTCACTGGCTCTCTCCCGCCCTTAGCTGCGGCCAAGGCCTCACAGCCTGCCCATCCAGATGGAGGCCAGCCCTGGCCGTGGAGGCAAGTATAGGAGCCTCTCTCAAGCTGTCTGCTGCTCTCTCAGTGACCTGAGTGGTCGTCAGGTGGCTCTGGCTTTGTGCCAGCATGGCTTGATCTCTACCTGAGTCTGGTACCTGAGACCCAGACTCTGTCTTGTGGTCGGGCCTGGTCCCAGGATTTAAGAACTCATCTTGGTTATTGGGCTCGGAGGTTGGCACTATATAGGAGTCAGCTGCTCCCGCCTCCTCCTGCCCCAATGGGGTCTGTGATATCAGCTCCTTCCCTCAGTGATGACTCTCCCCAGCATCACCCCCATCCCCCTTGGGCTCACCTCCTGAGCCAGGCAGCTGCAGGCTGTGTTTGGTCACCCTGGTGGGCATCTCTCTGCCACAAGCATCCCTGTGCAGTAAACAAAGAGCTGAGTTTCTACCCTCGTGTTTACAAGCTGCCCATGTAAACTGATGCCCAAAACCACAGAGCAAATGTAGGCAGCGCCCTTTGTCTGCAGAAAGACCTGGAAAAGTCATCCCAGTCTATCAGCAGGGCTACTCTAGGAGGCCTGCAGCTCAGAAACCCTTGAAAAGGCCAGAAGGGGCCCCATGGTGTCTGGAGAGCACTGTCACTGAGGCCTGGGTGTGATCTGCCCAGGGGATACATCTGTTAGACCTGGGAATCTGGAATAACAAGGTGACTCCAGCAATGATTTAGATGCTGCATGGGTTTCCCAAGGAAACTGTGGGGCCCTGGGTGAATGAGGCCAGCAATGGGTATCTCTGGACAAGTCAATGAGAGGTCAGCACATGATCAGTGTGTCCAGATAGAACTTACTGAGGTCCCTTCAGATTACTAGGGACCCCAAAGGGGTCCGTTCTATCCCATGAGAATTCAGTCTCTTCCCATAACCAACATATCTAAGAACTGTAGAGAGGCCATGAATTCCTGGAGCTGTCCCGGTTCCTGTTTCCTATATCTGGGCCCATGGTGTCTGCCTCAGACCAGCTACTCACAGAGGGACTAGTGGGGTCATGAAGAGATCAGTGATGGCAAACGTGACAGTGGGCACTGGTTGGATGGAAGTCACATCTCGGGTAGAGGAGAGAGTGGGTTATGGGATGTTGAAGGGTGACGGGCAGCTCATTCTTTCAAAGAGAAGAGGAAAGACTGGGTTCCAGAGTTTGAGATTCTGGAGGTTGAGGTATGGTCTCCCAAGACTGTTTGGACCAAATCCTGACCTTTGACTGGGTATAATGCAGAGTTCTGAGGGAACAGGTGTCAGCAATGGGGGTGCCACTGTTGGCTTCTTGATTGTGTAGAAGTGGCTCAGTGTGAAGCCAAGACCACCCCCTCCCCTGCCCTTATCAGGCGGCCCATACCCACCCAGCAGCCTAACAGCAGATCCTGCCAGGTTCTGAAGCCACCTCTGTGCTAGCTGAGGTAGTGTAGCAGGCAAATGATGGGGTCTTATACTTAAAGCCAAACTCAGGAAAGTACTTGGAGGGAGGTGGGGTGTGAACCATCGCCTGTCGTGCCCGTCCTCTGAAGCAGTAGATACTCATTCATGCGGGCATTCAAAAAGGCATTAAACATGTCTCCCCCTTCCCCTACAAAACCACTCCCAAGTTTATACCTAAAAGAAATGTATGTATGTGTTCACAGAAGACAGGAACAAAAATGGCAATAGGCCATCATTGGATGTAACCCAAATGCCCATTAACAAAAGAACAGATGGACTGTGGTCCGTCACAGCTCAACAATGAGAACACACAACATGGGACACCTCAAACAATGTTGAAGGAAAGAAGATATTTCTAAAAAAGCATATGGAGTATAATTCCATTGGTATGAAGCTCAAAACATGCAAAACTATGCTGTTAGAATTCAGGACACAGAGGATATCTGGAATACTGGTCATTTCTAGGTGATTGATCTGATGCTGGTCATACAAGTGTGTTCACAGTGAGTCCAGTCACACCATGGCTTGTGAACATCTCTAATTCAGAAAGTTTACTTGAAAAAGACAGTGACTTCGAAGAAAAGATGGCGATACCTGTTTCCAGCAGACCTCGACATGTACTTGTCACCCAGTGAACAACTTCACTGTGCCTGGGAGGACACGGGGTGCACCAAACAAAATCCACCTCAGTGGTGGGCAGGGTCAGGTGTGGGGTGTCCCCTGGAACATGTGGACAAGGTGAGAACCCCACGGCCATTTTCCTCGGGACCCAAGGATAGCTTCATAGAGGGTGAGTGTGTGGAGGAAGCTCGGGGCAGAAGGATGGCCCTGGATGCCCTGGGAAGGAGGGGCCACTGGGATGTAGAATGTGGGGAGCACATCTGAGCTGGGGCTGCCACAGAGCTCAGGGGTGCTCAGACTCCCCAAGGCCTGTGGAGTCCCCCCGGCCTGCCTGGAAGAGTCCCCGGGGGGGCCTTCGCTGCTCTCTGGGCCCAGGCATCTGATTCTGCAGCTGCATCTCTGGGAAACGATCCTGAGCAGGCAGAACCGAGTGGAAATACACTGCTTCCAAAAGGATCCCAACGCTCTGAATTATTCATTCACTGGAGCATTCATCATTGATGAGGCCCCAGCCGGCTTTTCGTTTCCACAAACTCCTTTCCCCACCCTTCCCACAGCAGGCTGTTTTGGTCACATGTGACCTTTGTGTGTGTCACTGAGACCTTTGCTGTGGGTGGAGATTTTCTAAGCGTCCAGCAGCCTTCCTTGGCTCACACAGGTCAGGGGCAGGGTAGGGCTGGGCCTGGAAGCCATGCTCCTGACTGGAAGCCCAGGGCTGTCCCCAGTGGTCCACTCTGCCTCTTCTAAAGAGCAGACAATAGGAAGAAGGGGCAGATGCAGGGCTCCGGGATCCTCCAGGCACCCCGCTGATGGGCTCTGCTAAGCTTGCTGTCCTTCCTCCATTCATGTCCACAGGGACATCGACCTCCTCCTAGAAGCCTTTAATGTCCCTGACTCTTGCTGTCTAGCTGGGCTTCCAGGTGCTGGCCAAGGTGAGCAGGGCCTGGCTACACTCTGGGAGCCTGCCCTGGGTACACAGCTCTGGCCTGAGGACCGACCTGGACCAAGAATGCTTCCTGTCCCTCCACAACCTGGACCCCTGGCTTGATTGTCCCCCACCCCACTGTTCCCCCCTGCCATGTGGTGCTTGTAGCTGGGTGGTGGAGGCTGGCACCACTAAGCCCTGAGCTTTGTCAGATTCTGCAATTCACTGACTCCAATATTTTAAGCTGCTGCTCAATTTCTGCAAGGATATGCTGTGATTTCTGTGGAATGGTGACTAACAGAACTTACCAGAAAAAAGGTGGTTGGGTCAGAATTAAAAGACAAGGATCTGCACAGGCTGGGGCCCTTTCTCTGCTCCCCTGCTGCACTTAGACCTCCTCCTCCTTAAGAGGGGAGACCTCATCTGACCTGCATCTCCCCACTGCAGGTGATGACGCCTGGCATGTGGCCAGCACTCAGGAAACAACTAATGACAGGAACTGGCTGACCATGGGCCAGAATCCAAACACAATTTCTTTTTTTTTTTTTTTTTTTTTTTTTTGGTACCAGGGATTGAACCCAGGGGTGTTTAACCACTGAGCCACATCCCTGGTCCTTTTTTAATGTTTTATTTAGAGATAGGGTCTTGCTGAGTTGCTTAGGGCTTTGCTAAGTTGCTGCAGCTGGCTTTGAACTCGTGATCCTCCTGCCTCAGCCTCTGAGTTGCTGGGATTACAAGCATGCACCACCTTGCCTGGCTCCATGCACAGTTTTTGATTCTTACTGGAGCCCACATGGGGCAGTGCTATCCCAACATCTTCACCTTTTTAAAATTTCAAACACAGAGGAGATGTGCCAGTCATTTGCTCAAGCCAATTGCCCTCCCCTTCCCTTACTGTGGATGTGTCTACACTTGCATGAGGACAAAGGTCAGCATCTTTCAGGATGTCACAGTGCTCATAGGGCTGGGAAACTAGCTGCCTGAAAGAATTTGCACAAGACACCCCTGGAGCTGGGGAAAGCCCTCCAGGGATCGAGGTGTCTTCTCATGGCAAGATCAGCCCATTCCTCACTTGCTGGCCCTTCCCAGGGTCTTGGATGTCCCCCAAATGCAGCACAGATTACTAATAAGAGCCCATAAAATGTGCTCTGGCAGGCTCCTCCCCCCTGCTCTCCAGCATTGTCCCAAGAATAGCCTTTATTTCCTGTCCCTTTCAGAGGGATCCTGCTCTACTCCACTTCCCCCTAGTAGCCTATTCCCTGTTAGTTGAGGCGCTACTGCAGGAGGGGACACCTCCTAGCCAGGCTTTCACTCTTCATCCCCAGCTGCATTTGGAGTCTTGAACCCCGAGTTCCAAGTATGCCTCAGTTGAGAGGGAACCCACCGAGGAAGACGGGAAGCAGCTGCCTGGGGTTAGCGAGGTAGAGTGGCCAACATGCCGTGCAAAGATGCTCAAGGCCTGATGGCTGCTATCTGGGAGTCTAGGCCAAGCCAGGTTTTGCCTGGATTTACCCACAGGTGGGATGGGGGTGGGGCAGGCCTGAGGACAGTAGTGACTCCTAACCCTGGTGCTCCAAGCCCTGCATGCACATCCACCCAGTAGCAGGTGTGGGGCAGAACCTGGTGCAGGCTAGGTCATGGCTAGAATGGAAGCCTGGGCTAGCTGCAGTATCTGGATACCACCCTGTCCACCATCCTGCCAGATGCCCTTGGACTGACATCTCTGACTAAACCTTGAATCCAGGGCTCTGCTTACCTTCACTGGCTTAATCCCTGGTTAACATTAGGCAACTTACACCACAGCATGGAGGAAAGGAAACTTGGATGTATACCTCACACCATGCCGTTCGATAAATTCTACAAAAATAAACGTGAACACATACCTATTCACAGAGATTGTCTCAGGCCATTTTGTGCAGCTATAACAGAACACTAGAGTGCAGAGTAATTTGTAAAAGATAGAAATTTGATTTCTTACAGTTCTGGTGTTTGGGGAGTCCAAGATCAAGGTGCTGGTAGATTCAGTCCTCTGGTGAGGGCTGCTCTCAGCTTCCAAGATGGTGCTTGTTCCATGAGCTCAGGGGGAGACTCCCCAAGTCCTCCCTCCCTGCAGAAAGGGGGAAGGATTGATACAGCCAATTGCTGCACGAATCCTCTTTTATAAAGATCTTAATCCCATAGGAAGGGAGGAGCCCTCCTGGTGTAATCACTTTTTAAAAGCCCCACCTCTTAATACCACAGCCATTAAGTTTCAACACCTGAATCTTTTTCTTAACCTGTAAATAAAGCTTTATTGCAGACAAGCCACAATTCATTGACGACATGCTGAAAGAAAGGGATTGAGATTAATCAGAAAGTTACCTAATAGTATGAATCATGTGTTACATTTTTGTCCAGAACATGTAAGAGAATGTTGAAAGAAAAAGCAACATAACCACCCTTCAAACCAGATCCAGCTGAGAAGAGAAATAAATGAGGTTAAAGTATGCAAAACTCCTCACACAGATATGGATGAGGCACTTGTAGGGTTCCAGAGAGCTTTTCAACTGGGAAAAGCAAGTGAGAAATGCACTGTCCAAGGCAGGGAATGTTAATATCTTGCTTTTACATGAGACTTTTCAATTTATTTTTTAATTTGTTGTTTTGAGATATACATAATAGTAGGGTGTACTTTGACATATTATACATACATGGGGTGCAACCCATTACCATTTTGATCCCATTCTTACAGTGTAACATGATGTGGAGTTACACTGGTTGTATATTCATGTATGAACATAGGGAAGTTATGTCCAATTCACTCTTCTTTTCTATTCCCAACCCCCACTCCCTTCCCTTCATTCCCCTTGTCTAATCTAATGAACTTTTACACTTTCCCTCTCTACCCTCCCTTGTTATGGGTTAGCATTCACGTATCAGAGAGAACATTTGACCTTTGTTTTTCACTTAGCATGATATTCTCCAGTTCCATCCATTTACCAGCAAATGCCATAATTTCATTCTTCTTTATGGTGGAGTAATATTCCATTGTATGTATGTATGTGTGTGTGTGTGTGTATATATATATATATATATATATATATATATATATATATATATATATATCAATCAATCACATTTTCTTTATCAATTCCTCAGCTGAAGGGCATCTAGGGTTGGTTCCAAAACTTGGCTATTGTGAATTGAGCTGCTATAAATGTTGATGTGGTTGTGTCACTGTTGTATACTGATTGATTTTAAGTCCTTTGGGTATAAGCTGAGCACTGGGTAAAATGGTGGTCCCATTCCAAGTTTTCTAAGGAATCTCCCTACTTTCCAGAGTGGTTGTACCAGTTTGCTTGCTGTCCCACCAGCAATATATGAGTGCATCCTTTTCCCCACATCCTTGCCAACATTTATTGTTGCTTCTTGATAATTGCCATTCCGAATGGAGTGAGATGGAATTTCAGTGTAGTTATAATTTTCATTTCTCTAATTGCTAGAGATGTTGAACATTTTTTTCATATTTTTGACCATTCATATTTCTTCTTCTGTGAGGTGCCTGTTCAGTTCCTTTGACTTTTCTTTTTTTAAAAAACAATATTTATTTTTTAGTTGTAGTTGGACACAATACCTTTATTTATTTATTTATTTTTATGTGGTGCTGAGGATCGAACCCAGGGCCTCGCATGCTAGGCAAGCGCTCTACCACTGAACCCCAGCCCCAGCCGCTAACTTTTCAGTTTTTAAATGGCTTTGACATTGTGTTAGTTGAGCCTAGCAGTAGTAACCTTGTTAAATGGGCAGGCTAGATACTTATCTAGTTAAATAAGTCAAGATTTAGTTAAGTCTTGCCCAAGAGTTGACATCACTGCAATGATATGGTCAACACCAGAAACTTAAGAGGGACCACGTTCAAACCACACACGGAAACTTGGGCTAGTTTGTTTACTTGGGGCGTTAGTGATGCTCCCATTGGAATGATGTCCTCAGAGTTTTTATAAAAAACAAAAGCTCCCTTTGAATAAAATGTAAAAGGAAGGATGGAAAACCAAGGCCACGGCGAATCACACCTGGTAACAGTTACCCCACTAAGGAAAGGTCTGTCCAGATTCTGAAAGTGCCCAAAGGAAAACTGACACAGAGGGAAATTCAAGCTATCTTTTTATAACATTTAAATTATAAAAGTAAAACTGAGTGTTGACAGAGCAATAGGGGCACTTTCTGCTTAGTGTTCCTCCTGTTATGGTTTAGATGTGCTGTCCCCCAAAAGCTGATGAGACAATGGAAGAATTTCAGAGGAGAAATGGTTGCGTTATGAGAGTCTTAACCCAATCCGTGAATTAATCCCCTGTGGGATTAACTGAGTGGTGACTGAAGGCGGTTGACGTGGCTGGAGGTGGATCACTGGGGGCTTGGATTCGGGCTATATATTTTGTATATGGTGAGTAAGTCTCTCTGCTTCCTCTTCATCACGTGGCCACCCTGGGCCACACTCTCCTGCCATGTTCTGCCTCACCCTGAGCCCCGAGGAATGGAGCCAGCTGCCTGTGGACTGAGATCTCTAAAACTGTGAGCTTCCAGATAAACTTTTCCTCCTCTGCTACTGTCTGGCTGGGTCTTTTGGTCACAGCAGTGAAAGGCTGACCAGAACACCTCCCTAGGTGATGTTAAGGGGCTGTTGTTGGACACTTTTGTCCGGGGAAGCCAGCAGCATCTGACTCTGGGATGACTGAGTTCGTAACGGGGGCATCCAGGGGGCCAAGGATTCAGGGGAATCGGGCTGAGGCTGTGAGAGCTGAGAGGAACTGTTTTCAGGTGTGACAGACATCATCCAAATATTTGCTGGTTACAGAGAACAAAGCGATGACAGACACTGCTGGTTCTGGCTAATTGAATGTCCGCCCCCGATCCCGTTAGTGCCCTGATCCGATCCCATTCAGGGGACCAACACCCTCTTGCCCCGCAGACAGTATGGGAGAAGCTCAGACCAGGTACCTGCCCTCCCCAAATGGTAGCTTCCCTCTTGGAAGTTGGGAGTCCCCTTCATATCACCTGTCACAGTCAAGGAGCAGCATGTGTCCTAGAGACACAGCCAGGGCTCAGCATGGGGCTGGATGAGGCACTGACTGGAGCTGCCTGGTGCCTGACTTCAAGCCAGCTGTGCCACCCTGGGCACACCCCACGCTGCAGAAAACATGGTGGTGTCGGCAGAACCAGCTGTTTGGTGATTCTAAAGATATTTCCCAGAAATCTTTGCCCCTAAGGAACTGCTTTGAATTGGGACCTGAAGTTACCACAGAGTAAAACATGGGCTAAGTGCCATGAGAGGTGACAGAACAGGTTTTTGGATGGCAGAGACTGTACCAGAGCTGCCCAGCATCTTGTCCACCCTTAGATGAGACAAGGGCTCTTCAGACCCAATGTGGAGGACATTCTTAGGAAGGCAGGACCTGAATGCAAAGGTGTAGCAATTTATTCAACTGTGCTATGGCTTGAATGACAAAAAGTAAAGGAACTCTTGGGGACTGATTAAATAGGAAAGGGGCTGGGGAAGAACAATTTGTTGGTATTTCCTGGTTCTGACTTGAACAGGGTTCTGATACGCAGTAAACTGCCTTTAAAAACTTTTTTAAAATTTATATGTAAAAATTATTTATAATTATGGTGGGTACCATGATACTTTGATGTGTGTATACATTGGGGAATAACTAAATCAAGCTATTCAATATATCACCTCACATATTATCTTTTTCTTATGCTAAGAACACTTAAAATCTCCTCTCAGCAATGTTCAAATATATAACAGTATAATAAACAGTGCTCACCATGATGTACAATAGATTTCTTGAACTTATTCCTCCTAATCAAAATTTTGTGTCCTTTTACATCTCCCCAATATGTCACACCTTCCCCAGCTTCTGGCTGCTACCATCTTACTCTGTTTCTATGAGTTCCACTTGTTCATATTCCTCATACAAGTTAGGTTGGGCAGCATTTGTCTTTTTGTGCCTGGCTTATTTCACTTAACTGAATATCCTCCATGTTCACTCATGTTGCTGTAAATAATAGGGTTGCCTGTTTTTAAAAGCTGAATAGTAGCTGCATATGGTGGCACATACCTGTCATCAAAGCAGCTTGGGAGACTGAAGCAGGAGGATCATGAGTTCAAAGCCAGCCCCGGCAACTTAGAAAGGCACTAAGCAACTCAGTGAGACCCTGTCTCTAAATAAAATAGAACAATGCGCTGGGGATGTGGTTCAGTGGTTAAGCATCCCTGGGTTCAATCCCTCGTACCCCACCCCCCAAAAAAGAAAAAAAAATCTGAATAGTGTTCCATGTGTATATACAACATATTTTCTTCACCAGTTCATCCACTAAGGTACACTTAGGTTAATTCCATATCTAGGGTATTATGAATAACGCTGCAATGAACATGGGAGAGATTTTTTTCTAGGAGTGTGTTTTGATTCTTTTGTGTATCTACTATATAGGATTTTGCTTTGTGGTTATCATGAGGCTTAGAAGAAGCATAGTAAAATAGACTATTTCAAGCTGGTAACTATTTTACCTTGACTACATAAAATAACTACTTTTACTCCATCTCTCCCAAATACATTTTAGGGTTTTGCTCTCACAATTTACATTTTTTCATATTGCATATCTCTTCTGCTTTAGTTCTTCAGACTATAGGAAAAAGAAGGGTAACCACTGAGTTCTAGTTAAAAATCTCAAGGCTCCTCGGCATCAATTTTAGGCTTCCTGGGAGACCTTCTGATACATACGCTGGGGAGGCAGCATCGCTGGAATCACAGTTCTGAGTTCAAATCCCTGCTCTGCCACCTCTTCACTGTGCCTCTTTGTTAAATTACCTATCATCCCTGAGATACCTCCTTTGGCTGCCATGGACACCCATGGCAGTCACTCAATGCTCCACCACTTCCTTCCAGATGTTAGGAGGTGGTGCCTCTTCATACCCTCTTCCAGGGGCAGTAAGTACCCTGTGCTGTTCTGGGAGGAGTCCATGATGAAAGCTAGGCGGACAGTTCTTGGCATGTGCCACGTACCTGCCCAATACTAACTGCTTGCATGTGTGATCTCATTTCATCTTTATAACTGCTCTGCTCTATAAGGAACTGAGGCTTTAAGAAGTTGTGATTCATTCCGGAACACAATTGTGCATGGATCTATTTTCTGTTAAAACTCACTATCTGTATCTAGTTTTACATCTACTTCCTGTGGGTTTGGTTAGCATCTATCATGAGAGCCAGATCATTCCTGAGTGAACTGATGAGTCAGGGTGTCTGAGCATCTGAGGTGTGAGCTTAGGTCTCTGGGTAGTGATCTTCTGTGGCTCCTGATTCAATGGTATATAGTTCCAGGACTGAAAACTGTACAGGTCCCACTCTCCTTAGCAGTCCTGCCCCTGCCATAGGAGCACCTGGATAGCTGGGTTCTGTATGGAGCTGTTTGTCTGACTAAAGTCAGTGTCCCCTTAGAGCTACTCAGCTGTGGCTCTAAACATCCTCTATGAGTTAACAGACTGACAGCCAGCCTGCCAGACACATTTATTGTTAGAGAGGGCGTCTCCCACTCACATGGGTTTTAACATAACTACATCAACAGGGGTGCCTTGCCCCCAAGCCCCTGCTCTCTTCACTGCTGTTTCTGTTACACAGCTCTGCTCCCAGCAGCTGAAGCCTCCCATGCTACCCACCTGGAATGCCATCTTCTGGAACTCCACTGACTCTTTAGATTTTATGGGAAATGGGAAAGTCCCAATGAGCAAAATGTACTTTCTAATGAACTGGATGGAGGTATGTGACATTCCAAGCAAAACAAAATCGGCCAGTTTGGTGGACTAAAGCCAAGAAAACACTGTGTATGGGGAGGCTACAATGGGCTCATGGGTGGGGTCTCTCCAGGAACCTCTGCTTGCGAGTGTCCAGAGGCCAGGTCCCTCCCCACTGGCCTGGGACTGCCTCTGGGCTCCAGGGCTGGGACCTATGGTATTTCAGTCCTCGGTTACAGGTGGGGGAATGAGCTGCAGCTGGAAGTTCTCATTCTGAAAGATGCTGTTGAAGGCTGGTCCACTCTGGGAGCCACTGAACGGCCTGTAGCTCTCACTGTTGCGATTCTGGGAGAGTTCCGTAAGAAGAGCCAGCTGCAAAGAAGGGGACATACATCAGGTAAGCTGGTTGGGCAGAGAATCTGTGTGGGGGTGGAGTGGGGGAACAGTGGTGCAGAGGGGCCTTGGCTGCAGCAGGTATTGCTACTTTGTGGGAAGAGTAAAAAGAAATGGTTTAGACCCCAGGGCTAGAACTCATAAGCTAGTTGTGTGGCTTCGGGCAAGTCCCCATTTGGTAATGATGAGACTGGATGTTCGCTCCCAGGGGCACAGAGACTGTGCTCTCTGACCCGGCAGGGCTGTCTGATCCTGGCCCACTCACACCTGTTCTTTTCCAGCTGCTGTGTGTGACTCTCCTGCCACCTCTCTCCCTGTGGAGGTGAGGTTCTCCACTCCCAGTTCATCTCATCCCTCTTCCCACCTCTCTCTTGGAGCCTTCTCCCCAGAGAAAGTGACTCTGAGTTATGACTGCTGGCTCTGCCCTCTCTCTTTTATAACCTGGATAGCTCCAAAGAAAGGGACACTCAGCCACCAATTCAAACTTAGGGCCTCAGAGCAGAACTAGAGACTCTACCTTCTCCAAATGAGTGCTCCCTGCTCTCTACTTCCTATTTCCACCATAGCCACTATTAATAGCTCTGTTCTGAAAGACCTGTTAGGAGGGAACACATTGCAGGAGGCAAGGGCATGCCAGCCCTTAGAAAGCCAGCTCCGCCCCTTTGGTGCCCTCCCTCTCACCTAAGGAAGCTTTCTGTAAATTGGGAGCCTGACGGTCTAGCCCTGAAGATGTCCTTAATGGTCAGGGAAGAGTCCCACACCTTGGGGTTCGAGATGTTCCACCTGCTCTGTCTTGGCTTGCTGCTCCCCTTCTTTAATAAAGGGAACCACCTGGACCTGCCCCTCAGTGCGACTCGAAGGCAAACTCAGGGTCACCATGCAAAGCTTCCCATTAGCGGTAGGTGGGACCTCTGTGTCCCACCACTAACATTTTGAGGAAACCTGCTTAGGCTTGATGAGAGTCTAGGGAAAGTGACCACCCTGGAGAGAGGGTGACTGTGACAAGCCAGCCGAGGGACTCCTCAGAGCAACCCTTCTGTGTTTGGCGCCATGTCAGAGGTTACTGGGGACCTATAACAGCCTCAGGGAACTGCATTGAGTATCTTTCCAGTGCCAGACACTGTGCCAGGTGTTGTCCATAGTGTTATTCTATCTCCACAACAACCCTCTGGAGTGAAAATGCCGGAGTCCCAAGAAGTTAAGGTCACCCAGCATTAAGCAGCAGGATAGGATTCAAACTCAGGTTGAAAGGCCATTGTGGCTCACCCAAGCTGCCCACAGCCCTGCCTTGTAGCTGTCCTCTGACAAAGGGTCTCCTGTCATACTGACAATAATGGCACAAGGCTCACATGTGTCCAGTTGTCACTTCTGTGGAAAACACGGGGGACCCATCTGAAAGCCCCTAAGTGCTAAGTGCCAATATATAAAAAAAAATCTAGTCCCAGGTCCTGTTCATGACATGGCCATGGTCTAGTTCATATTCAATAACTCCCAACACAGAAGCTCTGACTGCAAGCACTGAGCTGGCCAGGGACACACATGGGGGAGGCTGGCTCAAGAATGGCCCTGGCCTCACAGGTGTTCGCTCAAGCAATAAGCCAGGGCTTCCACTGGTACCTGTGCAGGTTACACAGAGACATCCCTCGCTCTCCTTGAGCACCACTTTGTGCCTCTTCCTTTTTTGCTGTGAAGCATCTGAAAGGAGACTGTCCCTGGGGCTTTAAAGAATGGACAGAGACACTCAACTCTCACTTTCTGACAACTTGACGTAGAAAAACCAACCACAAAAAATTTTTCTGTTCCTGTAAGATGGTGGATGCCTATGATTCCAGAGTCTCAGGAGGCTGAGGCAGGAGGATCACAAGTTTGAGGTCAGCCTCAGCAACTTAGTGAGATCCTGTCTCAAAGTAAAATAAAAATGTCTAGGAATATAGCTCAGTGATGGAGCACCCCTGGGTTCCCAGTACCACACACATGAAAATGTTTCTTCTTAAGAAAAAAGATATTTTTGTATTCTCCTTCTGTAACTGAGTGATCAAGAAATTGATGGACCCGAATAAGAGCTTAACATTTAGAAGCAGAAGATTGTCCTTGGAAAGTCAGCACCTCAACTACTAGGAAGAGCCTGGCTATATCTGGGAAGGGATGGGGTGACACCAGTTCAATAGAGTTGCTGGGAGACATTCAGGAGGCCACTGGAGAAGTCTCCCAGACAAACCTCTACCCAGATCAGCTCTTGAAGGGGAACGCCATTTTTGGTCCAGGCTACAGAGAATGGCCCTGGCCTCACAGGTGTTTGCCTAGAAGTGTGGGTAGGCACAGGGCACCCAGGCAGAGGCACAGCACAGGAGCAGCTGGGTGGGGAGGAACTCAGGGAACAGCTGGGGCCAGTGGGAGCTGCGGAGTAGAGGTGGTGGCAGGGTTTGGACTTCCTCCCTTTAAGCAGTGGACAGCCAGGAGAAGTTTTGAGAAAAGGGTCAACTGGTCAGTCAGATTTGGAAAGAAGCTCTAGGCAGCAGCATGGGTTGGGGACAGGAGCATTGATCAGAAGACCTGAAGTGGCCTCTGTGGTGACAAAGAGGCCTGCCCCAGGACAGTCGCAGTTTGGAGAGGGAAAGAGAAATGGAGAAGATGCCTAAGGTGAGTGGATAGAGGGTGGAGGATGAGACCAGTGCTACTCTGAGGGGCTGAGGCAGGCACTAGGCAAGCAAGAGCAGGCAGAGAGGCGAGTGAGAACACTTCTGAAGTGCCCATGGGACGCCAGACTGATGGGTGGCTGTGCTCGCGTAGCCCTCCCTCCAAACCTGTACTCTTCTTCCAGTTATAGGAAACCAAGAGTTTCAGCCCATGGCCTTCGGAATTGAGGACAATTTCCCAGTCTCCACCACAGTATGAGTGGCAATGGGTCTACCCTCCAGACCGTGGAGATAAGAGGAAGTGGTCTGTATGACTTCTAGCACTGTCCTAAGAGGGAAGGCTCATCCTCATCTTTCTTTTTATAACCATATAAAAAGGAAGCTCTAACCAGGGTTGAACCATGTGAATCTTAAGCCACAATGTCCTTACAGAGTCATGAAAGAGGAAACACGGAGGGTGGTTCATAGAAGATGCCCTGGCTACCTGTGTTTCCACTTCCATCTTGTTTAAGCCTCTGCTGCTTTGAATTTGATTCCATGGTCCAAACTAGTTGGACCCATGCAGATGCCCAGGACCTTAGGACAGATTAGGCAGCCACTGACACAAATAAAGGCTCTGGCTCATTTTCTCTGGACGCAGGAACATAGAGGCTCACCCATGTCCCCACAGACCAAAGTGGGTAAGGGCCAGATCTCTTTCCACTTCTGCCCGCTTTGCTAAGTTCTGAGTGCTCCTTGGGCTGGAGGACCGTGTGGCCATAACAGGGATGCCAGGGAACCTCCCAGGCTAAGGAGAAGGCTAGACGGAGGGCTCCAGGACATGGTCTTTCCAAAACAGTAAAGTATAAATGGGGAAACAGAGAGGTAAACAACCACATAGACTTTACCCTGGAACTCCCTCGGTACAGATGGCAAAGCTGATCAAATGCCTGAATTTGCTGTGGATCCAGAACGGGTTCTGAGGTTGCCTAAGAAATAAAAAATAGTAAGGATTAATAACACCGTGTGGCTTGTTCTTGGGCAGTCAGTGAATTTGTCCCATACCACGGCAAAGCAGGACATGTGGTTCCTTCATTCTTCTGAAGAAAATCTATGCTACCAGCTATCAGGGAGACAGATTTTACTGAGCATTTATTACAAATGGGCTTGTCCCTCCAAAGTCCTTCCTTGGCACTACCCAAGTGGACATATCTATGGACTCTTTTCCCAATGTGGTCTCTAAGTTTCCTTGTGAGCTTCCTTTAGGGTGTCTTAATTCCTCTCTGCCATTACTGTGTGAAGAAACTCTGCTCCATCCAACCTGAATTTCATATCTATCACTTGAAATGGCCAGCAAAGATGCCCCTTCTCTGTGATAGAAGTGGGGATGCACTATAGATGAAACTGTGCCACTTCTGTTTCACTGTAAAGCTGGCAGCCACCTGAAGGGTTGCAAGATGAGTCTGCTGCTGTTTGGGAGAAAGTCTAACTTGCTCTGTGGAGTCGTGTTGCTCCACCTGCTCCTGGGGTGGAACAGGCCATGACTGAGCTCTATTCTTAGTGGATCTGGTTCAACTCATACTTGGACAGAAGTAGTAGGATCCTGGGGGTGGCAGCCTTAGGACCTGGAGTCAGAAGTTAATCTGAATGCTAGTTCTCACACTGGCCTGCTATATGATCTTAGGCATGTCACTTTACTACTCTTGAGACTCACCTGTGACCAATGGTAATGCTTACCTCATGAAGTTACTGAAAGTTAAACCAGCTGAAATTGATATCTAAAGCCTGCCTAGCAGCATGCAAGGGCTCAGTATATGCTAGCTTTTATCACAATTTAGAGATACCCTTAAATTGATTTCAGAAGTGTTTTTTGTGTATATGTTCTTTCTTTGCTCTGGATTATGAACTCTCTGGGAAAGAATTCCATAACATAAACCCAATGTAAGATGGATTCAGTGACGGAGGGCCTGGGTGTCCATGTGAGCTGGGTGAGGGAAGAGGCACTGACAGGGCTGCAAGAGGTGGTCTGAAGACATGTGCTGGCCTTGCAGGAGTGCACAGGATATGGAAGAAATTCAGGAGGGCGATGAGCAAAGGAGGCCTAGGACAAATACTACCATAGGACAAATACTACCACTGTAGCAGTTACCACATACTGAGAATCTACTGTGTGCCAAGCTGTGTGCTGTTTCTCATGGGTCATTGCATCGAATCCTCAAAAGCATTCACTCTATGAGAAAGGTCCCGGCATGTCCATTTTTCCCCCTACTAAGAAGAATCTGAACTTTAAAAAAGCTTGACATACAGAAAATTTAAGAGGTATGTTAATTTAGTTTGTCTTCTAGGGATGGCTTTCTTCTTTCTCTCAAAATTTTCATCACCCTTAGGAGAAAAAGCCTACACAGGGCTAACAGAATGCAAAACACTACAGGAAATTCACCACAATTCTGTCTCTTGGCTAGGTGGAAAGGATGTCTCAAGATCCAGAGAGCAGCAGCCAGTGACAGGGCTTCTAGAATCCCATGTGGCACCCCGAAGATACCGTCAAGGATGATCTAGCTTCAGACATCAGTGCAGGGCACAGCCACCTCAGTTCCTGTATGTTCAGCAATGTGGAGACGGCTGAGAAGGAAGTGCTGAGCAGGGCAGGGTGTCCCCGAGTGAGCAGCAGAAAGAGGGGAGGCTCCTGGAACTCCCCCTCATTCTCTGGGTCTGCCAGACACACAGAGGTCCCTATATAACCTGAGAAGTGTTAAACTTGCCTTCACACATTTTAACACATTTGTCCTCAATATTATTTAGTAGGAAAGATAATCACATTCTTGGAGAGAAAGTGTGTGGAGCACTGATATTTCTGATTTTTTTTTTTTGGTACTGGGAATTGAACCCATGGGTGCTTTCCACCAAGCTACATCCCTAACCCTGTTTATTTTTCATTTTGAGTCTCACTAAGATGCTGGGGCTGGTCTCAAACTTGTGATCCTTCTGCCTTAGCCTCTGAGTGGCTAGGATAATAGATGGCTCTATTATACATCAGAGCCACAGGGCTGGCTCTGATAGATTCTATGGAAAATGCCCAAGGGAGTTCCAAGTCAAAGAAGATCTGAAGGTCTGACAAATACTACAAACCCAGCTCAAACCAGAGTACAAGGAGGAAAAATATAATTACCTCTGAGTGACATAACAGTGGAAAATATGGTCCTAACACCTGACTTTTCCAATTCTGTTAGCGTTACTAACAAAAGCTGGGGAGCAGAGCAGGGTTAGGACCTGTGCCCTATACAGTCCACTCAGCACCTTGGCTGTGGGCCGGCTCGCCCACATTCCACATGATGAGAGAGAGCCACCTTGTCTGAGTTGCACTTTGCTGAGTGCCTGGTTCCCGTGGTGAGGGTTTAATAAGGAGGGCCCAAACAGACAAGGAGAGGAGGGACACTGGCGGTGAGGCAGGTTAATTAAAAAGGAGGCTGCAAAAATCAAGTTGGCAAATGACAGAACAACAAGAACAAGAAAAGATCATGCCCTACAGGGGTACTTGTATAAAGCAGCCCTTTGCCTTGAAGGGACATAATAAGCAAAAAAAAATCTCATAAAATTGTATATTTCATGAATAGTTAATATACATGAGACACTACAAAGGAAAATGTAGGTGGTGCTGGCCACTTCTGAAGAACTGATGAAATTTCCACCAGATCATGCATTGAGAGAAGCTGTGTCAGACACTGTAGTGTTGTATTAATTGTTTTCTTTTTTGTTTCTATTACAAGGGAACTCTGTTAGAGCCACAGGGTGTGCTGCACAGAACTAGCAATCGCATGGACTCTATGGCAAACATTTCTATGTGCTGTGATAAGCCCTGGTTTTATATTATTATTTCCCAGAGACACAAAGCTTTTTAAAAATATAGATTTCCTCGTTTATTTATTTCATCCTATTGGATATACTTTGGAAGCCTATTCCAATCTTTCTGGGAAAGTGAAGGTCGTGTCAGATCATAAATAGAGAATGCTACTATTAAAAATAGAATCCTGCTGTCAAGTCTCCAGGAAACACTGCATTGCATATGGGTCTATGCTAGGCAGAATAAACAGCTCGAGCCCCTGGGGATTTGCTCACTGAGGCAGAAAGTACACCAGTCTCAAATGATGGCCCAGTCCTTGTTTTCAGACCCAGCACTTCTCACATTTTAATATGCATAAGAATCATGGAAGGATCTTGTTACAATGTGGGTTCTGGCTAGCAGGACTAGGATGGGGCTTAACAGGTTCCTAAGCAACACTGTCCGCACTTTGGCTATCTGGGCTCTCATCTGTACTAGGGAGCAGCTGAGGGTAGCTGGAGACTGCCCTGTTCTTCACTGAGTCCTAATGGCAACAGGTCAATCTCAGGTTATGGGTTTTGTCTCCTCCTGATTCAAAATATACCAAAGTAACTGATTAATTAGCATTAATTTTTTCTAAGGTGACCTCATGCGGTATGCTGTTTGCCACATTCATGGAGTTTACAAGCACCTTGGCAAACCTTGTTAAGAAAGTTTAATTAGGGCTAGGGTGGTGGCTCAGTGACAGACTGCTTGCCTAGCATGTGTGGGTTTGATCCTCAATACCACATAAAAATAAATAAATATAATAAAGGTATTGTGCCCATCTACAACAACAAAAAACATTTAAAAATATATTTGATTAGAAGAGAATGTCCTTGCTATGTGGTTTATCTGAATCTTCATGAATTACAAGACTTACACCTATTTTACTAAGTGATAGAACAGGGTTCTGTAAATTGAGGAAGAGAAGGCCAGGAAACCTGCCCAGTATGAATGTAGACACCGGCAGAACCATCTTTCAAGCCACATGGCACACCCAGAGGAGTGGGCAGGGCTGGCATGAAGCTCTGGACTTGGCATAACTCCGTTTCTCCTCTAGGCTCATAAACTTCTAGAGATGCCAAGAGGTTTTCCAATGATGACATCCTTCCGAAATTGAAAAATATGGTTGTTCCATGGGTATGAAATAATGGGTGACAGACTCTTTCTCAAAACATAAATCATTACCTTGGGCACCCAGAGACCATTCACTGGAGTGACTGTGAATGGGGATGTCTAGATCCTCTGGAAGTAAAGTCACGGCAGGAGAGACATACCTCATTAATGGGCAGAGCCACATGCATATCTGTGGTAAAGTGTCAAAAGCCAGGGCACTTGAGGGGAAATGAGAGAAATGTCTATTTGTAGACATGCCTAGGACTTCATAGGTCCTCAACCTGCCTTAAAATTCTTCCCAAAGCTAGGCACAGTGGAGCCTGCCTGCAATCCCAGTGACTCAGGTGGGAGGACTGCAAGTTCAAGACCAATCTCAGCACCTTAGTGAGACCATGTCTCAAAATAAAAATAAAAAAGGAGCTGGTGATATACTTGAAGGTAAAGCATCTTTGGGTTCAATCCCCAGTATCACCAAAAAGAAAAAAAAAGGGAAAGAAAGAAAATCCTTCCACGAATAAGAGTATCTTAAAAAAAAAAAAACCACAAGCATTGGTGACAAGAATATGTCATGAAGGGGAGGAGCTCTGTACTCTAGGCCATGGTCCTAAGGTTCAAGAGGTGGGACATGAGTACTGGGAGAGACAGACCCCTCGAAAAGTAGATCTTCACAGAGGCCCATGTGGCTGACCCTGCCCATGCAGACTTCTGAGGTGCTTCACAGGCTCATGGCCTTTCATGTCCAAGCTTCATGAGTGGGGTTAGGTTCTATAGTTCAACAGATACTTCTGGAGCCCCTACTATATCAGGTCCCAGCGTACAAAGAGGAATAATATGTCAAGAGGAGTTAAACGTCTCACAGATTCAGGGGTATTACAACCCCACCTAGAGATTTCACCTTCTCCATTGTTGATAGAAAAAACTAGAGGTTCTTAAAAGTATGAAAATCATATATTGCATATCTGCTAGGGCAGGTCTTATTTGAAATATACTCTTATACTGTCTACATAAGCCATCAAAAGGTTCCTGAAATTATAACATTTTGGGGGTTCTGTACATTGGGCTCAGAAGTCTCAGCTCTGGCCCCCTCCCAGAATGCCTCCACATGACCCAGGCATAACCTGACCGCTGCACTCACTGTGGACTGTATATCTGTCTCCCCCACTAGACTGGGAACCCCCTGAATATCAGAACTGGACTTTCATCTATTGAACTTCTATGCCCAATGCTCTGAATCCCAAAAAATGTTTGACAGATTTACCAAGTCATCCCATATCCTGGCTTGTTTTGAACTGTTGATTTCAGGTATAACAACAGGCAGCAACTTGCTCTCCTGGTCCCATTACTGGCATTTGTCTTCCTGTTTTCAAGAACTTGGACTCTGTAAAGGATTTTAGTGATCTCTGGTATGTTTGTCCTGTATCAGTTGAACTATCCATTTCATTTTGTTTAATTCAGGTTTAGGGCACAAGAGTTTCAAGAAAAATAGTAATGTTTATGGAAGCTAATCATGACTTTTATTGCATAATCAGAAGCAAACTAGGGCAAACAACTAGAGGTGCTGTCACAAAGACTCATGATAGCCCTGAAGGGAAATAACAGATTCAGTCTATAGATGCTGTACAGAGAAACCAATTTTCCAAATCAGTGTCATGCACAGAATAAAGGGGGAACAACAAAATTTGAACACAGTCTTAGTCTAGCAAATCCATAAACATATAGCACCCTTCCTGGCATTCCCAGACCTCGAAACTCCAGCACAGAATTGATGAGGAGCGATTTTCCAATTGCAAAGGAAGGAAACTCGCACTTGATGCTGTCTGCTACAGCAAATTTCTTTCTTCCTCTGTAATGAAGTCCAGTGATAAGAACCGAAAATTAAACTATAGCAGAACATTAGAGGAAGAAACAGTGACCGCCCTAGAGATGACCTTGTAATACAAAGCATTAAAGTAAATCCGGTGGAAAATGAGGTCCTGATGATCTACGAGACCCCCAGGGAGAGGGACATGGGGCTAACCCAGTGCGCCAGCACATTTCAAAGCTCAGTGACTCACAGATGTGGTGGAAGTGAGAGCTGTAATTACATCCCCTGGAAGGAAGAAACAAACCAGGGCTGTCAGGATCCACAGGCCTCTTAACCAGAACATCAAGCTCCGCCACAGGGAAACATGACCACTGCCACCCTGAAGGCTGGTTCCCATTATTAGGGATAATAATCATTCTAGGGATTCTGGATAAGAAGCATTCCAACAGACATGTGAAGACAGTCACCAAAGCCTGAGCTCTGCTTGTTCATTTTTTATTCTTTATAATAAATAATACCTTAAAATCCAAATCCTAACATTTCACTTCCTAGTTGTCTGCCCACACTAAAACACAAGAAGGTCAAACCTAATTTGTAAGAGACTTGGAATACTTTGTATTCTTCCGCAACATTATCATCTTTTTTTTTTTTTTTTTTAAACTTTAGGCACCTTCACAGGCATTTCTATAATTTGCTGGCAGAGATGGAATAGTATGAATAGAATTAGAACCATATTGCCCAATTCTCTCCTGCCTGCCCTCCACTTCAATTTCAAATTTGTCCCAAGACTCAGGAGACCTCTGCTACTACCTATGCTGTTTCATACTGGAGGTCCTAATCATTTAAAGCTCTTGCTTAAAATGAGATGTTGGCTTCAGATATGAAAGCAAACCAAATACCTATTTCCTTCCCTAAATACCTATTATCTTCCCCTTTCAAACAGAAAATAACTTTTCAAAACTCCCACCCAAAACACAACCTGATCCCTCATACCCCTGCATGTACTAATGCCTAAACTCTCAACAAGTCACAACTAATAATGAATTAGGTAATAAAATAATAAAAGAGACAGACAAGTTGCTAAGATACCTTCAGTGTGGGAGAACTGGGCAGAATATCTCTGAAGAAGACTGCACTTGAAGTGGCAATCACAGCTCTAGAACAACAGTTACAGTGTGACCTCTTATAGCAGAAGGGGACGTGCTGGTTAAAGCCTTCTGCGACACGAGGAAGAGAAAAAGCCACCAGCACTGCAGGAGCAGCTCACATACACTGGGCATGTAACTGCTGTATGCCAGCCATGACTGCAAGCACTATACACTTATCACCTCTCTGATCATCACAAAACCTGGTGAGGAAAGCACTGTTGTTATGGTTATTTTATAGTTGAAGAAACTAAAGCCCTGGAGTTCAGCCAAAGGTTACTCTGGTTGGTGGTGAAGCCCATATCAAAATGGCAGCAGTCCAGGTCAGGCGCTGTGGTGCACACCTATAATCCCAGCGGCTCAGGAGGCTGAGGCAGGAGAATGGCAAATTCAAAGCCAGCCTCAGCAATGGCAAGGCACTAAGCAACTCAGTGAGACTCTGTCTCTAAATAAAATACAAAATACGGCTGTGGCTCAGTGGTTGAGTCACCCTGTATTCAATCCCTGATACCCCCCTTCAACCCCACCCCCAAAAAAGAAAAACGGGGCAGTCCGCTTCCAGAGATTTCTTTCATCTGCCATGTTTCTTAGTATCAATCTTGAAGACACCTAACAAAAAGTCATTTTCCAGGAACACAAAAGGCCATGTCAGGAGAAAAGTGGGATTTGCATAGTCAGTAAGCTTAAGCCATGCTCTCAAAACACCGATGGCCTCTGGCCCTCTGGGGTCTTTCATGATTATATTCTCTTTAACTTTGGCTCATCAGGCCTACACAAAAAGATAGGGGCAGGAGGGAGAAATATTGTAGTTATTAGCTGTCTGCTTAAAAATGCCTTCAGATTCATAGGGCTGGGTTGAAGCCCAGTCAGTGAATGGCAACTATGTTAAGAACTAAGCTAAGTTCAGCTGTGAGAAAACTTAAGTCCAATGTAAAGACAGTTTTGTGCACACACTGGGTACTCATGAACACATTCTATCACCACAGGGAAAACTCTGAACTCAAGCCAGGTTCCATGGCACATTCCTATAATTTCAGCAGTTCAGGAAGCTGAGGCAGGAAGATCACAAGTTCAAAGCAAGCCTCAGCCACTTAATGAGACTCTGTCTCAAAATAGAAAATAAAAAGGGCTGGGGATGTGGCTCAGTGGTTAAGCGCCCCTGGGTTCAATCCCTGGTACCAAAAACCAAAAACCAAAATCAAACCAAACCAAAATCAAACCAAACAAACAACAACAAAACAAACAAAAAACCAAACCAACTCTCAAAAAACAAAAAAAAAAACAAGAACAAAAACAAAAAACAACTTTGTACTTGGTTCTGACACTCATCAGTGACACTGGTTGTGCTGATACCCTTGATATGAATTATCTAATTTATAAAATGGAGAAAATAAATGCATAGCTTGCCTTACAGAACTCTGATGAGGAAAGGGAAAGGAAAGGAACAAAACACACTTTCCTGGTCTCTGGCCTTATGCTAACTACTTTCATGCATATAACATCAGCCCAGTGTGGTAGGATTTATTATCTCTAATTTATATAGTTAAACTGAGGTTAAGACATGTTAAAATATAGTTTGTAAGAGGGTGGGTCCATGATACCATGTTTGTGACAAATCCAAGGTGCTATAAATGTGCAAGGCGTTGTGGGTGTCTCATGGCAGCTGCCTAGTCTGCTGGAAGGCTGATGCTGCACCTGCCTGAGTACTCAACCAGGACTCTCTGTGGTGCCACCCATAAGATTAGCATCACATACATTCTGTGTCATTACATTTTTTCTTATTTGGTTTTGTCCAAGCATTTTGCTGTCACAAAAAGAATTATCCCTAAACTGGTTGAAAGTCCTGAAACCCATATGCTATACCCACGCCTGCTTGGCTACTCCTTGCCTAATCTGCTTTGAAAGGCACAACCTGGGGAAAAATCTGTGGTGTCCAAAGCTGATGATCTCATCATGCTTAAAAAAGTGGAATTAAAAAAAAAAACTGATTAGGTACCTGCAGAATGTTGTCTGAAAATTTAAATAACGGATCCTTATCACAGTCCTTAAAACATGCCTATTCTCTTACAGGGGTTATTATTATCAGTAGGAGGCACTGGCCAGCCTGCAACTGCTGCACAGGCACAGGAAGCTCAAATTCCCAAACAGGTGAAGAAACGCCTCCTGAATGTTGCCACCCCCAATGTAACAGAGCACTATCCAGAGTTGTCATTATCCACAGACGTCAAGACAGAGAGTGGGATCATTGTGAACAGAAATGAAATGACAATACTGTGCGATGAGATGGATGACAGTGAGGCTGGGGCCCCAATCTTGTTCCTTCCTGAGGGCCCTGTCCTGTACAAACTAGACGCCTTGCCACATGGTATATTATGGTCATTCCACAACTGCTTTTTCTTTTTGTCATGCAAGATCTAGAAATATCCAGAAAGATGTACTTTTATGGGAAGCAGAGTTACAAAGAGCTGCTTTGTTGGGCGGCGTCCTCCTATTGCTAAGTTGTGTTACTAATGGCCAAGTATTTGGCCTTATTTAAAAAAATTCAAGCAGGAAAAGCATGCATTTCATATATGAGATTAAGATTTGCCACCCTTTGATTATCTAACTGATTGTTGACTATTTAAGAAGAAAGTCAAATAATTATACTGGTGGATGCTGCCATGGGACAGCAAGTACGACAAAGAGCTCCTCTGAGGAGCAGGGGGTCTTTCATGAGTTTTCTATCAGAATTGTGACTGCTGAAATATTTTTAGTTCTAGCATTCCTTTGCATCTTAACTATATCAACCTAAGAATGATAACCTGATAATAAAAGGAATACAGAATCAGCTGGAAGAGCAGGTTTAAGCCTAAATTTAGTGAAACCTAACACAAGTTACAATAAAACTATAAGCTGAAGGAAAAGTACTGATGCATATAGCTGTACTATCATTACTTTAGATCATGATTTGCTATCTGAATAGAAACACATCTGTACCATTTCTCTCTGTAGGATTTGGTTGTTGGGAGGAGGTTGGGAAGTGAACTGAAGTGAGAAGATGTAAACTGAGTAAATCAATACATTAAACTACTATTTGTTGAACATAAAAAGGCCCAGAGACTTGTCAATATTGCCACTGTAAAGTGTTATGCTTTAGATATGAGGTGTTCCCCAAAAGTTCACTTGTAACACAGTACAAGGATTTTCAGAAGTGAAATGATTAGATTATGAGAGGTATAACCCAATCAGTGGATTACTCCACTGATGGATTAACTGGGCAGTAGCTGTAGACAGGTAGGGTATGGCTGGAAGAAGTAGGTCGCTGGAGTGTGCCTTCATCCTTGATGAGAAGAGCTCTTGGCTTCTTGGCTATCGTGTCCTGAGCTGCTTTTCCTCCTCCAGGCCCTTCTGCCATTACGTTCTGCCTTGCTTTGGGCCCAGAGCTATGAAGTCAGCTGACCATGGATCGAACCTCAGAAACCATGAGCCAAAATAAACATTTGCTCCACTATGTTGTTCTTGTCTAGTATATTTGTCATAGTGATGAAAAAGCTAACACATAAATTGATAGTATTATATAAAATAGCTCTCCTATCACAAATAAGTATAAAACTGGCCAAAATATATATGGCAGTTGTTTTTAAACTTTGGACAAATGGCAGAGCAGGACTGTAATCTATGAAAAAAGGGAAGCATATAAAGTGAGTCCCCTGATTTCCTTGCAATTCTGGAAGCACTATCTGGACTATACCATAGGAAGGGAGAGTCTAAGTAGGATATGGACATCTGGATGAACTGAGGACTTAGAAATTTGGGACTGACATTAAGTAGTATTTGAAGAGTAAGGAGCGGGGTTGAACTCTAGAAATCAATACAGGGGACCCCCTTAATTTTTTGACCTGATGCTGTACATATACAGGCAAGATTCCACAGTCCTGACAGAGAACAACTTCTGGGGAGCCATAAAATAGATGGAGATTCTAGAGATTTCAGAGTGCTGGAAGATATTGGGAATACAGAGAAGCCAGACTGGAAAAACCATGACAAATACCCTGGTGTCCATGTATCAGGGATACTCTAGATCTGCCCTCACAAAGCTTAAAAAATAAGCCAAACCCCAAAAACTCTCTGATATGTGGATGCTAACACAACTGGGGGATATAGAAGTTCAGTGGATTAGACAAAGGGGAATGAAGGGAAAGGAGGGGGGATAGGAATAGGAAAGATGGTAGAATGGATCTGAAATAACCTTCCTATGTACATATATGAATACAACACAGTGAATCTCCATATCATGTATATTCACAAGACTGGGATCCTAATTAGAATAGGATATACTCTATGTTTATATAAATGTCAAAATTGACTTTACTGTCATGTATAACTAAAAAGAACAAATTAAAATAAAATAAGCCTCAGATATATGTAGGTAATTTAACAGTGAAACCTTCTAGAACAAAACTCACAAGTCTCTAAAGGAAGACAACAAAATCTAGATGTTCAACAACAGAACATCTACAATGTCTAGCATACAATCAAAAGTTCCTAGATATGTTTTGTTAGCTTTGTGGTGCTGTGACCAAAATATCTAACAAAAACAACGCAAGGGAGGGAAAATTTATTTGGTCTCATAGTTGCAGAGGTTTAGTCCATGGTCAGGTGACTCTAATGCTCAGAGCCCGAGGTGAGATAAAGCATCATAGATAGCAGAAGGCTGTAGTAGAGAAAGCAGTTACTTCAGGGTAGTTAGGAAGCAGAGAGAGAGAGAGTGGAAAGAACCAGGGACAAAATATATAATCCTTAAGGTATGTTCCCACTGACCCACCTCCTCTAGTCATGCTCTACCTGCCAATAGTTACCACCCGGTAATCCATTCAAAATTTTCATTCCATCAAATGGATTAATCTTATTGTCATAGCTCTAATAATCTAATCATTTCACCTCCTGCATTAACACAGGAGGGTTTTTATTTTTTTATTTTTTTGGGGGGTGGCAAGAACCTCATGTTCAAACCAATGAAAGAAAATGTGACCCTATCATCAGGAAAAACTGCACAGAAATATAATATATGGCATCTATTTTATAGATATGTTTAAAGATTATAAGAAAATAATAGAACAAACAAATTAATATGGTGGGAGAAGCCCAGTACAGAAATGAAAACAATTAACCAGAACTAAATGATGGGAGGGTAGTAAATGAACCTATAGTATTACAAAGTTCTCCATTTTTGGTTAAATAGTAATTTTTTTTTTTTTTAAAGAGAGAGAGAATTTATTTATTTATTTAGTTAGTTTTCAGCAGACACAACATCTTTGTATGTGGTGCTGAGAATCGAACCCGGGCCACACGCATGCCAGGCGAGCGCGCTACTGCTTGAGCCACATCCCCAGCCTCTTAAATAGTAAAATATTAATTAATAATAGACAGTGATAAAGTAAAGCCACATTCTGTAATCCCCAGAGTTACCTCTAAAAATATATAATAAAGAGACATAGCTAAAAAAGCAATGGAAGGGGGTGGGGCTGTGGCTCAGCAGTGGAGCACTTGCCTAGCATATGCAGGGCCCTGGGTTCGATCCTCAGCACCACATAAGATAGATAAATAAATATGTAAGTAAGTAAGTAAGGGTATCGTGTTCAACTACAACTAAAAAATAAATATATTTTTAAAAAAGCAATGGAAGAATAAAAATAAATATTAAAAAATATTCAAATCAACCAAAGAAGACAAAAACAGAAGCACAAAACACAGAGCAGTTAAATAAAACAGAATAATAGAAAAGAAAGAAAAAAGACAACAAAATGGCAGAACTAAATAATCATTATATTAAAGTAGATTAAAGTTTCCAGTTGCAAGGTAAAGCATGCCAGACTGGAATTAAAAAAGGAGGACCCAGTTAAAGGCTGTTTTCAAGATATGTCCTTAAAAAAATACAAAGACAAAGAGGTTTAAAATTAAAGGATAGAAAAAGACATAGTCATGTGCCGCATACTGAAGTTTTAGTTAACAGACTACACATAAGACAGTGGTTTTGTAACCTTATAAAGGAGAAGAAAAACTCCTATCACCCAGTGACATGAGAGCTGTTGTTACAAGGAAGCACAACATATTACTCATGTGTAAATAATCTTATTGTGATGCCAGTTGTATAAAAGTATAGCATATAAAATGATGAATCATACATGATGATGATAAAAACAATGTCCATTATTGGCTTATGTATTGATGACACTGAACTTTTTAATCATTATTTTAGAGTGTACTTTTTGTACTTATTAAAAATGTTTAATATAAAACAGTATGCCGGGGCTGGGGTTGTAGCTCAGTGGTAGAGCACTTGCTTCAGCTTCAGCATCACATAAAAATAAGTAAAATAAAGGTACTGTGTCCTTCTACAATTAAATATATATATATATTTATGTATGTATGTATATATATATTATATATAATATGTATATATATTATATATAATATATTTATATATACTATATAAACAGTATGGCATATTAGCTGTTAGTAGTCTCAGACATCTGCTTGCTATGCTGTCTCTTGGTTGCGTCAAGAGGCCACATGAAGTGATCACTTATCTAGGTTTGTATATGATTGCACCATGTTTGTATAATAAAGAAATTGCCTAACACCACATTTCTAGAAGGTATTCCTGTTAAGTGGCACGTGACAGTGTGATGAAAACACTAATTATGAGAAACCTTGACTGGCTGTACGAATAGGTAATAGGATTTGATACAAGGAATACTGCTAGAGAATAAGAAGGACATTTCATAATGATTAAAAGGTCACTACACCAGGAAAATAACAAGTTTGTATGTGCCCAAGAGTAGAGCTCCAAAGTACAACAAGGAAAACAAGGAATGAAAGATCTAACAATAATTAGGATTTTTTTAAAACTACTCTCAGTAGTTGATAGCTCCATTAAAAAAAAAAAAAAGAGTCAGTGAATGACATGCACTCTCTTGATATAACTAAGAATTACATCCAACAACTACAGCTCATACTTGTTTTTTAAAAGCACAAATAATGTCCATTTAGATAGACCATGTGCTTGATCCAAACAAGTCTCAGTGACTTTCCAAAACTGTTTTTATAGGTTATGCTCTGTTCAGAATAGAATTAAATTAGAAATCCATTATAATAAGATACCTAGAGAAGTATCTTATTATATATGTAGAAATTAAAACAAGGTTTAAAACCTTTAGTTATTTAGTTACATAACCTTTTGTGAAAGACAAAATCACAAGGTGAATTAGAAAATATTTCAAAGTGAATGAGAATGAAACATCAAAATTTGTGGGATATAGTTACAGCAGTTGTTGGATGGAAATCCACAGCTTTACATTTTTATGTAAGAAGAAAGGTTAAATATCAATGATCCAAGTGCCCACTATCAGATGCTAGAAAAAGTAAATTAAATCCTGAGTAGAAGGATGGCAAAAGAACTAGACAAATTGTAGAACTGACAAGTTCATAATATATCATAGGAAAAACTTGCTGGATGATCTTGACAGCAAATTTGTTCTATATGGATACAGGATTGTTTACGTTAGTAAAGAGTGAGAAATCTCCTCTGGAGAAGGAAGAGATAAAGATGAAATAGGGGCTGTTGATGCACCAAAAGCCTTGACTTTTAATCTAAAACTATTTAAATTTTATTTTTTTAGGAACAAAGAGTCAGGGATGTTTTCTAAGCATTAAGTGAGGAGGAGGATGGATTGGGGCCCCAAGACAGAGTCAGTGAAGAGACTTTTGGAACAGTAGAAAAAGTACATACTCCGATGTGTCAAAATGCATTCTACTGTCTTGTATAACTAATTAGAACAAGTAAGAAATTAAAAAATAGCCAAAGTATTTTAACAGAAATTAGAAAAACAGTGAATAAACATTGTGAAAGATGCTAAAAAGAAAAAAAAAAGGAGTAGTATATACTGAGGGGAACTGATAGCACAGCTGAAGAGTGTGGAGGAGAGACAGCTGGCCTTGTTGAAGAAGACCTCTCTGAGTTCAAAGTAAAATGCAGGGAGAGATAACTGGAGTTAAATAATTTCTTCCAAATGATTGCAAAGAAATTACGCAAATGAGAAATTTCTTATTTTTTCCTGTACACTACGTGAAATTGCCAGAAACAAATATAAATGGCCCCTTTCTTTTAATACATAGAAAGGCAGCCTCACTTGACTCAGTGAGTAAATGAGAAAGTTAAGTGACAACCAAAAGGGCGGGATCTCTCCATTGAGGGTATGCTATATCTGGAATAATACCTGCCATCAGTGGATATTTCACTACAAAACAGAGAGTAAAAATTTATTCATGTAATAACAGAATCCAAGTAAATCATAACTAGAATGACCTGGATATTTTAGAAAACAACAAAACACAAATAACCTAAGATGGAAACTTCTATCAATTAGAACAGTCTGCACTGAACACTGGCCCACATTTTATCTTCAGCTGCTCTTCCCTTTCTTCTGCTTTAACCAAAGGAGATTTATCAGATTTTTTACTTACCCAATCTAGTGTTCTGATATTATATGAAAGAGTGTGCATTTTCAGGGACGGCCAGTAATTGATTTGGGACAGTGGTCCAGACAAAAGCCTGGACTCTGCAGGAACAGTATATCAGCCACCTGAGAATCCACATCCATTAGGGCAGCTCAGACTCTGCAAAACTCTGCTGTTTAGATACTATGACCTTTACAAATAGGTGATAATTCAGCATAGTGCAATTAAGAATGGCCTACCGAGTTGTTCCAGTGCACAATAATAGACTTTAGTTGCTCTGTTGCATGTACTGAGCACTAAAAGGCTAACTGCCTCATATTGTGGGAAGGGGCCTAAAAGATTCATCAGGAAACACCATTGAAGGGAAAGGACCACTTGTAATTTAATCATACTGTATTGGTCCAACATTTCAAGATGGTAGACATGATGGGTTGTTTTGATAAGGGAGTTTACTTATAAAGAGAAGGCACAGGATGAGAACCACCATTGGCACTGAGGTAGTCTCACACAGACCCCCAATGACAGACTTGTGATTTAAGAGGAAACAATCACAAAAGGTGTCATACTAAGAAGCAGAAAATTCACACTTATTGGTGACTAATGAGTGATGCTACTTGGGTTTCTATTAGTGAATTGCAGGGCTCTATCCTTGTTTTCTTCTATACAAATATTTTATTAATGATTTGGGTAAAGATAAAAGAGGCCTATACAAAGGATGAGAAATCATGATTCCCAAGGTCATAAGCTAAAACAGTACCAGGAAAGTCTTGAATTCAGCTTCAGAAACCAATAATATGCACACCAGTAGCATGTGTGAGCAGAATCAGGAGTGTGAGATCAATATGTTCACTGTGAGTCAACAGCTGCTAAAAAAGCTAATGTGCATTTGATTCCATTTATGGAAAGACAATCTAGAATAAGGAAGATGATGATCTCATTTTGTTCTAAAATTATTTCACCTGAAGTGCCATGGTAGTAGTAAAGAGATGTGACATGATGGGGTGGAGAAGACAGAAGAAATAAAGGATGGATATTCTGATGGACAAGAGAAGACTGGAGGCTGGGGACTTATTACTTCAATTACATGAAGAACTATAGGCTGCTCTCCAAGAGAGGTGTTACACATCTTTTTGTAGCTCCCAGAGGAAGGACCAGATCAATGAATGGGTAGAAGAATTCTGTTAGAGCAGAGTTCTGTCTCCCGAGACCGCCTCCTGAGGCAGATGGAACATTGTGCCTCAGGAGGCGGTCTCAAGAGAGACAGAACACTGCTTGTTAAAATGGATGAGGAGCAAATGACGTGTAGCAAGACAGCTCAAGTTCTGCTAACCTGCTCCCAAGTGAAACTGAGACAGTTAAGTCAGCTTTCATTCTTACGGGGTTAACAGACATATTAGAAAACCAGAGTTAAAAAGTGTATGAATCTTTAAGGCTATAAAACTAAAATAACACATCTGGAGACAGGAGGCTGGGAAGTCAGCTCAGCCTCTAAAGACTATGTGGTCAGTGGAAATACCAATAACTCAGAGCCAAGAAAAACAAAATCAAAACCACTGAGGCAGAGCAGAGATATATCCTGTTCCAAAATCCAATTTGGAACTTTCCCAGATGATAAAGGGCAAATTTCTTGTGATAAGAGACAAATGCATCTGTACAACAGTTACTAAAGTAACCTATAGTTTCCTTTATTAGCATAGTAAAAATCACACCCCAAGGTGGGGAATTAAGGTGATAATGAGACATTGTTGCATGAAGAGGCATGAGGAAGATTTCATGCCTCTACATGCAATGACATCAAGAGGCCATAAAAGCTGTATACCTTTGTCCTTTGAGTCAGCCTGGGATTTCTGTCTCCTGCATGCTGCCTTCCTTATGCTTGAGCATAAGAATAAAAAGCCTTTTCCCATGCCACAGTGTCTGTATTTCCTTCTTCTGAGAGTATAAGAACCCAGAGTCCATACTATATACATATATTTTATAGGAAAACTATATAAATATATTTCAAGAAACCAAGACATTTAAAAACTCTGTAAATAGTCCTAAGAGCAAATAGCAAATGAAAAAATAACTATTAAAAAAATCTATGAATTCAGTTAACAATGGCAAGGAGCTTTGTGTGTGGACCAACACTATTCCCTTCTCCCCTCCTAGCTCAACAACACATAGCAGACTCCCTTCCTCTTTCCAAAATCCCAGCAGGAGGGCTTTCTGTCTCAGTAGGAATTCACCCCACCCTGGGCTTGCTCTTCTCTAAGGACAGGGTGCCTGAAGGCCAAGTTCCTTTTTGGGTGGATTAATCAGAAACAGGTATATCTTCTGAGATAGCTGCCAGAGTGAACTCCAGACAATCTCTAATTTCACTATAATAAAAATATGGATATTCCTCCCCTTATTAACCTTATATAACCTCAGAACTTCCCCCAAAAAAGTGGGATGTGAATTTGTAAGTTTATCTATCACTTCTCCTATTATTGACCACAAATAAAATTCTCCTTCACTGTCCAATCAGTGCTTGGTCTTGGTTATTAGTTCCATAAATCTGCGAGGGAAAATGAGCCTACACTTTTGGGTCAAAAACTGATAATAGGCACAGGACCTCAGCCCCTCTCATCCTGCCTTCAGCTATGCATTTCTGGGCTAAGCTCTAGGTGAGTGCCACTGGGGTGGTGACAGGAAGCAGACAGACATGATTGGTAAGAACAGAAGGGAATAAATCTAGCATTCATGAGGCCAGGGTTTGATCTCCAGTATGACACTAAATAGATAAATAGAACAAAATAAGATAAAATAAAATTCCTAGAGAGTCTCAACATTAGATTTGAACTGGAAGAAGAAAGAATTTGTGAATAGATTCTGAAAGCTGAAAAACAGAGAAAAAATAGTGAAGAAAAATGAACAGAGGGCTGGGGTTGTGGCTCTGAGGTAGTGCGCTTGCCTAGCATGTGCGATGCACTGGGTTTGATCCTCAGCACCACATAAAATAAAAAATAAAGATATTGTGTTCACCTGTAACTAAAAAATGAAATATATTTAAAAAAAAATAAACAGAGCCTTGGAGAAATGTGGGTATCATCAGCACAGCAACATATACTGATGGAGTATAAGGCGAGGAGACAGAGAAAGTGTTACTGGAGTTGTGGGCCAGAGGTCCAGCTCTGGGGGCTCTAACAAAGTCTGGCCACTTGACACACACACAAAAAAAAAAAAAAAAAAGGAAAGAAACTTTAATCAATATAGCTATATCTGGAAAACAAAGGAGACCAGTGTTTTCAGCCCTGTCTTCTGAGGTGCTGACACAGCTCACCAATTATATAGACAAGGGAGACAGAAGTATGCACAGTTAAGCTGCCCTGGTCAAACAGTGGCCCAGCTGATCATTATCTCAGGATTGGTCAGAAGGGGCCTTGTTGGCAGTAGTGATAAAGTTGCTGTTGAAGGAGGGTAAGTTTGGATTTATCAAGAGATGTTTATTGATCAGGCCTATTCCTGGAATCCATGGTAACTGACTCAGAGCAGACAGCAAAATAGAGGCAGAGAAGCAGAGATGCCATTTAAAAAAAAAATATATTTATTTTTGTAGTTGTAGTTGCACACAATAACTTTATTTTGTTTTATTTTATTTTTATATGGTGCTGAGGATCGCACCCAGGGCCTTGCACGTGTGAGGTGAGAGCTCTACTGCTGAGTCATAACCCCAGCCCCCATGATATTATATGTTTTACTGTGCTTTTAGGTATATATTGAATATTTAAAGGCCCAAATTGATAAGTCAGTGTTTTTAGGAAAAAAAGTAGAAGAAAAACAAAAGGCCTTGTTACAAAAGGAAAGGAAAAATATTTGAAGAAATTATGCCTCAAAACTTCCCATAATTATTGAAAAATCTTACACATTCAGGAAACTCAAGGAACTCTAGGATAAAAATACAGTGATTAGTAAGATAAGGTGAGAATCTTGAGAGCAGCAAAAGAAAAAAAAAAAAAGACCAGTCACTGACAAGAAACCCCAATAAGATTAACAGCAGAAACAAGAGGCCAGAAGGCATCACATATTCAAAATGTTAAGCAAGGGGCTGCAGTTTTAGCTCAGCACCATATAAAAAAATAGAATAAAATAAACTTATTACGTCCATCTACAACTAAAAAAAATTATATATATATTTTTATTATATATAATAAATAAAAGAAAACCCTGTCAACTAAGAGTCCTACATCTAGCAAAGCTATTTTCCAAAACTGAAGGTTAAATATTTTCCTAAACAAAAAATGAGAGAATTTGTTGCTAGCAGACCTGCCTGACAAGTGCCACTAATGAAGGTTCTTCAGCATGAAAGCAGGTGACTCCAGAAGCTAATTTAAAAAAACATAAAAAAAAGAGAACCAGAAAAGTTAACTATGAAATTGTAAAATACTGTATAAATGCACATTTTTCTCCTTTCTTCTTATAAGTGGATTTTTTTAAAAAAGCAATTGTATAAAATAATACATGTATAATAGAATATTGGACCTATAATATTGTAATATAAATATTATTATATTGAAATGTAATATAAAGCTGAACATGGTGGCATATGCCAGAAATCCATTATTTGGAAGGCTGAGGTTGGCCTCAGCAACTTAGGGAGACCCTTTCTCAAAAATAAACAAACAAATAAATGAGTAAATTAAAAAAAACAAAAAGGACTGGGGCTCTAGCTCAGTGGTAGAGAATTTGCCTAGCATGTGGAAGGAGCTGGGTTCAATCCCTGTAACAGTAAAACAAAACAATAGTTAAAGAAATGTAATATATGTGTAACATATCTGTACAAAGTGATGTGGAAGCAAAGTTTTATTGAGCTAAGGAAATGACAGCAGATAATAAGGTAATAATTATTGAAACGCATTAATAGATGTCCTATAATAATAAAAAAGGGGAAAGGAAGTAATGCTTTAATATACAACTGAAATTGAGTTAGTTTAAATCAGAAGCTGAATCAGAAAAGCTAAGGTGCACATGCTAAACCCTGTGGCACCACGAAAAAACTAAATAAAAACAGAATTAATTCTAGATAGGGAAGAGGGGTGGGAGAGAAAAGGAGGGGGGAGGGGATTAGCAAGGATGGTGGAATGTGATGATCATCATTATACAAAGTACATGTATGAAGACTTGAATTGGGTGTCAACTTACCTTATATACAAACAGAGATATGAAAAATTGTGATATATATGTGTATTAAGAATTATAATGCAAAAAAAGTACATGTATAATGGCATAAATTTCGTATACACAGATACAAAAAACTGTGCTCTATATGTGTAGTAAGGATTGTAATGCATTCCACTGTTGTCGTGTATTTAAAAAAATAATAAAATCAATAAAAAAAAAAGAAATGATGTACAGGTATAAAGACAAACAAAACAAAACAAAACCCAAAAAACCAAAACCTAAACAAAATCAAAAACACCTAAAAAGAACTCCCCAAAATTCTGAAAAATCATTAAAATCTTCATTGAAAAAATATACAGATGGCTTATAAGCATATAAAAAGACACTCAGTATCATCTGTAACTAGGGAATTGCATATTTTAAAAATGTGACAGCACTGTATACTTATTATAATGGATAAAATCCAAAGTACTGAGAACACAAATTCTGGAGGAATGCAAAGGGAACACTGGTTCATTGTTGGTAGGAATGCAAAAAGGTATGTAAAGAGAGTTGGTATAGTTTGGATGTTGAATGTTCCCCCAAAGGCCTATGTGTAAAGGCTTGGTCTCAGGGTGGCATTATTAGGAGGTATTGTGGGCCTTTAGAGGTGGGGTCTAGTGTAAGGTCCTCAGGTTACTGCCTTCAAAGTGGGGTGCAGAACCCTGGGCTCAGTCTTCTCTCTTTCCTGGTTTAAGATGTCAGGGGTTTGTTCCACTAAGTACTCCCATCATGATGTGCCACCTTTGCCCAGAGTCCCAAAGTAATATGACCACCCAATCTTGGACTGGAAGCTTCAGATCCATGAGCCAAAGTGAAGGACTTCTCTTTAAGTTGTCTCATGCATTTATTTATAGTGATGAAAAACTGACTAATACTATATATTAGTATTAGTATAATACTCTTACCATATAATTCAGCAATCCTGCTCCTATATATTTATACAAATGAGCCAAAAACTTATGTCTTCACAAAAACCACACACAGATGGTTACTTCAGTTTTATTCACAACCTGAATGTAACTAAGAAATTCTTCAATAGGCGAATGGATACACAAACTATGGTATATCCAGACAACAAAATGTTATTCAATAATTTAAAAAAATGAACTACTAAGCCATGAAAAGACATTAAGAAAACTTAAATGCTGATTTCTAAGTGAAAGAAGCCCATTTGGAAAGCTTATACTGTCCAGTTAAATGACGTCCTAGAAAAGGTTAAACTACAGAGAAGAGTAAATACAATTCGTAATTGCCAAAAGTTTTGGGAGAGGGAAAGAAGTGCAAATGGGAACACAGAGATTTGCAGGTGTGTGTGAAACTACTCTGAATGACACCATGATGGTGAATACATTTCTACAATTTATCAGAACCCACAGAATATATAACAACAGTATGAAATGTAATGTAAACCATGGGTTTTAGTTAATAATAATGTCAGTATTGGCACATATTTGTAACAACTATACGTAATAAAATTCTCACACCAAGCTGATACCTCCATCTACACAGTGGCTTCCCACAGGTACCACTTCTGTCTTCTAAACTATTAAGAATGCTATGCTTTCTTCCAAATTAGTGCCCTCCAGGTGTCTGAAGGCAACTATACCCCAGCTTCTTCACTCAGCAGAAGCACTTGGCTTGCTGAGATCTTTGATCCTGCCTGTGCAATAACAAAGATCAAATCAGTACTATTTCTTTTCTTTTTAATCAGTAAAGTCATTAAAGTCACATTTGGATATAAGCCCTACTATGACAAAGACTCTGAGGAAAGAATGACTGATACCCAAGGACTGTCAGTTTGTTGTTTATGAGAATGTGCATCTTTGCAAGAAAGAGTCAAACAAAAAGGCAAAGGAACTTCATTTAAGCCACCATCAAATGATGGCCATCTCCATGTTTTCTCTCTCTCATATGTTTCCCTTGACTTTTGTGAAACTATTAACCAGCTGTTTTGGGGGGCAGCCAGCTGAGACACTGCATTCAGCTTTCCTGTTGCTATGGAGACAGTGGCTTGATGATACTCTTTCCCTTAAAACAAAATGAAACTAAAAAACTCAGCAATTCAATAAAAATCATGAGCAAGTGTAGTTGTCTGCAACTGCCAAGGGTGTCAAGATTAGAACTTAGGCCATAAAAACCTTACTTTCCCAGAGCACTTGGAATAAAAAAAAAAATCAGCTTCATTCTTAAAATATGCTTGAATATTTGAGAAACTGAAAATCAGTTTCTCAGAGGCTTGCATATTAAATTCATGAGTTCAGTCACCATTAGCTTGTAAATGTGCTGAGAGCAAGAACTATATCTCACTGACCTTTGTCCCTCCAATGCCTGGCACCTGAGGCTTGTTGAGTATCGAATAGAATCAGAGATATTAGAAGGGCTTTGTGCTCTCTTATTCCCTGTACCTTGGTCCTAACTGGAAGAAGTGATACTGAAGAGAACATCAACTGTGAATATTCCAGTGGAATGACCAGCCTGAGGGGTCCTCCATCCAAAAAGCCTGGCATGTTGGTCTTTGCGGAAATACCAGTAGGGAAAGTTCATCTGCTTCAAATGAGGACTCAGCAGGTAGATTCAGGTTTCTGGGGTCAAACTTGAAGACAACATGCTTTCTTTGATGATTACGCATTAGACCAGCTTTGCTAAAAAATTCCTGGTGAGTGTTTCTTCATAGTCAAAAAGAAATGCATCATAGCCTAGTAGTCTTTGATGTTGCCTCAAACTAATGCTTTGAATTCTGCCAACACCTCCAATTTGTATCTACTCTAGGAAGCGCATTGTATTGGACTTTTGTGTCAATTTTCATCTAACAGCAGTGCCTCCTGATTTTAAAATTTCTGGTCATTCATGATCAAATTCTGAAAAGGTCACAGGGAAGCATATGCATCTTCCAACTTTGTTCTTGAGGTCATCAGACACAATGAAGAAGAAATTTTATATATATGATATATACAATATATATTATACATATACATATTTTATACAATAAATATTTCTAAAGCTTTTGTAAAGCATACCTAAATGCAAAATGCTTGTGAAAAGATATATGCTGTGGAATGTGCTATATGCTCTGTCACGTGGCAGCAGAATAGAAAAGTGACACCCTAAAAAGTGACTGCTATGAAAGACATGTGTCCCAAGAACTTAGCAGAGCCCCATGGAGCATTCTTCCTGTATCTTCAGCACTTGAATCCAGCTCTTGACAGGGTCAATGTTGATGGCAGACTCACCAACCCTTCTTTTAGTTATGGGTCAAGAGATTTTTTGGATAGATCGAGAACCCTAAGGGTTACGCATGTCACTTTGGCAGTCACTGTTCAATAGCTATATTGCGACTTCTATTTGTCAATGAGACTTTGGGGAAAGAAGGAGCTCAAGGATAAGAACCAGAATATATATGTAGATATACATATATATATATATATATATTTTTTTTTCTTTCACCAAAATAAAAACCTGAGTAGGGAAGTAATAACTAGGCACTAAGTTTCACATTGATTGTCACTGCTGGCTCAGCACAAATGGTAAAGACCTGACCATGCAGGGAATCAAGTCTTGGTCAAAAATGATATTTTATTTGTTCTTCCTACATTATCTGTGCCAGACACTTCCCTTTCACCCTCACTTCCCATGAACAACCAAAGTCCTGTGAGATTCTTTCTTATATTTCTCATTGGATTATGAGTGACTATTTTGTTTTATATTTGAGGATACAGTACTAAAATAAAACTGATGTGGTTCCTGCCCTGAGGAAACATGTGGTCTGAAGTGAGATACACCATTAAGTGAAGAGGCAATTTCAACATATCAAGGTAAGTATGTTGGTATAGACTGGTTCAGGGTGCTATGAAGGACACTTAACTCATATACAGGAGGTGCCAAAAATTTTTCTGGGAGAAAAAAACTAAGATTTGAATTTATCTCTTCTCTTCACTCTGTTAGCAGAGCCTAGGGTTAGGATCTTTTATCTTGCCTTAACAACAACTGTCCTGTTCTTTTAATTGGACTTTCTGCCTTTAAACTTACCTCTAGTAAAGTTTTATCCTAAAGATAAAAAGCAAACTTCACAGACTGGGTCTCTTTGAGATCTGGATCCCTACTTTCTCTCACCAGACTTCCTCATGCTTTCATATTTAAGACATACAGAACTCACCTAATTTTCTCCAATGTTCTATAGTTAGCCATGTCTGCCTGGGATACAATTCCCCTTATTTTTCAAGGTTAGATCAAGCTTTCCCTCCTCTGGAGGGAAGGCTTTTCCAGACCCCTTAATCTGGGATAGGCACCTGTATGATAATATATGTGCTAAAGAGTCTGATAATAAATATGTATCATTTAGATACCATAAAGAATCTAATAATAAATATGTACTATTTAGTTTGGGCTTGAACTCAGAGTTGGTCAGTGGCCCTAATTAAGAATCTGTATTTCAGGAGTTGCCAGATAACATGAACTCCCATAGATAGTTACTAAAAACTCTGCAGCTCCTCATTTATTGACAAGTTTTACTCAAGACTTTGCAAATAGCTAAAAACAAAAAACAAAATAACAAAAAACCCCCACTCCTCCCAAAGCAAATATTTTAATCAGTGAGATTCATGCCTTGTTAATCAGTTTGGTGATGAATACTGGAAAGAGATTGTTACTGATGAAATAAAAGGTTTTCAAGCTATGTAGACTGAAAGAACTACTTCAGAGAGAGTTCCAACTTTTGCACAGGGATGGAATGAGTCTACACTTCACGGCTTAGGAATGCCACTGTCCAGTCCATTGGTGTAGGAAGTTTCTGTTTTCCTGAAGTAGATTAAAAGAATAACAGAATCCATTTACTTAATAAATGCTTATATATGTGGCAGAATTTGCTTTCGTTACAACCTGACAACCAGGTTGTAGAGGAGAAGCTAACCAGTCCATGAAGTTCTTCACTGAGCCCTTTACCATAAAAAACATAAATTATATTATTGCATTATATTAGCTCAGTCATTTCAAAACAGGGCCTCTTCTTGGTGCTGGCAGCAATATTCACTCGTGGCAGGCTGTTTGGTAATTGTCAGTTTACCTTCTACCATTCCCACTAAATGCTGAAGTCCTTGAGAGCAAGGATTGTATTTTTTATCTCTTATCTAATATTTAGCTCAGTATGGAGTATAAAAAAACATTTGCTGATTGGACAATAATACATAGCAGCATAATAAACACAGGATACATGATTAGTCATGTATCCTCTGTTTGGAAGGCTTATGCTTTAATACTAGTATTGACAACAACTTGAGAACTTATTATGTGTCAAACACAATGTTAGGTACTTAGTATTACATTTAATATTTATGAGAATTCAGAGAGGGAGCATTACTATTTTACATAGAAAGAAAAAGAAAGGCTAGCTTATTTGGGGTTATTCAGATAATTAAGAAGAGTAAACCTTTAAATCCAACTTGGGTTGTATCCTCAGCACACATTTTTAATCAGTACTTTGGAGGTGTTTCCTATGGCTAAATTTGGAGAGCTTATACAGGAAAAAAAAAAACAAAAAACAAAACTGCCCTTGCATTCCAATTTCCTTATATGTTTATTGAGACTATATACATTTCAGCAGCACTGTTGCAGCTGGAGAAAGACTCAGGTTTTTACCGTCGTTTCGATGTTAAATGTACCAAAAGGTCCATGTTTTAAGGGCTTGGTCCTTGGGGAAGCAGTTTTGGGAGGTACTGTGGATCTCAGGGAAAAGGGGCCTAATGGAAGGTCCCTGAGCCATTAGGCCCAGGCATTTGGAAGGGATTGTGGGACTCTGTCTAATCCTCTTTCTGCTTCCAAGCTTGTGATGTGAGCAGCATTCACTCTACCATGTGCTCCTGCCATGATATGCCACTCTGGCCAGGGGCCCAAACCCACAGGGCTGTCCAATCCTGAACTTGAACTGCCAAAACCATGAGTTAAATAAGCCCTCTTCTCCTGAGTAACCTGTCTCAGGTATTCCCTGTAGGAGCATGAAGGTAACTAAGCTCCCTGCAGTACAGTGTGATGGTTCTGAGTAGCAACACTCAGCGCCTCAGGCTTGCTGCCCTTGCTGCCTTGACAAGAGTGCAAAAGACTTTCCTGCACAGCATGCTACAGGGCTTTTCAGACCACAACTTTTGTTTTTCTTTTTTCTTTTGAAAAAGTCTCAGGGGCTTCTGCAGGCAGAGAAAAGGGACCTGTTTTTGGCACATTGCTTTGAAGCTAAAGCCCGCTGTTAGTCAAGAGAGACAGTGAATTGTTATTTTTGTTCTACAATCCTTTGCTGACATGGATGCTGGCTGAAACTGCAAAAAAGGCTAAGAAAAGAAAATGCTTCACTATCAGAGAAAGAAAAATGGTGAAAGAAAACACAAGAGAAATGTCAGTCTATTTATGTTTCAACCGTACTGTTGAAGCTGAAGAAAGAAAAGGGTTTTAGTGGTTCTCTTGACATCATCTGAGGATTGCTCAGGTGAAGCACTCACTCAGGTGAGGTCCATCTGTGCCACCCAGTTTACAAATAGGAACTAGAACACTACAGATGACAGGTCTAGTCTACAGTGTTTGTTTTAGGCACAGCTCTCTAGAGGAAAGCACATGATTAAGGAAATCTCACCCAAAGTACTCTGGATTAGAAAAAGGGGAATAAGGGAAGGGAGGGGGGAATGGGAATAGGAAAGATAATAAAATGAATTGGACATTACTAGCCCATATGCATATATGATTATGAACAATGTAATTCTACAACTAGAAGAATGAGAGTTATATTCCATATATGTATAATATGTCAAAATGCATTCTGCTATCACGTATAACTAATTAGAACAAATAACAAAAAAAAAGAAAAGAAAATCTATACAGCTTTCTCCCTAGAATATCCTTCATCTGCTGCCACTCACTGATATCAGGATGCCATGCCTGTTGTAGAGGATGAGAATTCTAGAACATGGTAGTTGCCAGGAGACTGATGCTAGGCCCCAAACCCCACCTGGCTTCTGTGGAAGAGCCAAGGAGTCCTGGCAATGTGCCCTTAAAGCAACCAATCATAAAGGATCTCTGACAGCATTAAGATGATTAAAAATCATTGCCACTTTGACAAGACAACAGAGGAAAATAAACACACCGAAGGTGGAATTATTTTTTGCCTTTAAAGCTCACTCACCTTCTTAGCAGGATCCCCTCTGGATTGATGATATGATGGAGACATTTTTACCTGTGAAAAAAAAGGCAAACATTTTAACATCTTTTTAGTTATAGCCTAGTTTTATTTGATTCACCTTCAAAAAAATTCAACAATCTGGTGCAATTGAGATAAAACAAATATTTTCACAAGAATGATGAATAGATTTTATGTTAAGTCCCATCAAAATTTTTCTAGAGATCAAAAAGTCAGTTGTTAGCCAAGATAAAAATATGATTAGGGTAAGAGAAATGGAACAGATGGCTCAAATTGGTTTTAATCAAATGGTGAGGAACTAAACAGATATAGAGCCTTGGTGATATTGTTAATCAACTGATGTAATAAGCAATGGCAGCATTTCTTGCAGAGGTCAGTAAAAAGGAATGAACACTTGATAAAATAATGTAAATGCACCTCAAATAATTATGTTGAGTGAAAGAAGTCAGAGAACAAAGCCCATGTTTTATAATTCCATGTATCTTAAATTCTAGAAAATGCTAACTATATGACAGAAAGCTACTCGGTGATTGCCAAGGAACTGAGTAAATTTTGGTGATGGTAGATAAGGCTATTATCTTGATTATCATAAAGAATTCATGGATGTGTGTTTTTATCAAATTTGTACTTTGTTTATGTATAGTTTGTATCAATTATTACCTCAAAAAAGCATTTAAAGAAATTTATGGAATACATAAATTTCTAAGTGGTTGGAAAGAAATTTATAGAGGACTTTGGGGTTTATATTTTGCCCCTGGAGCCTCAATTTCTCTCTCTGCTTCCCTGCTGCCTTGAGCTGAGCAACTTTTCCTCTCTGTGCTCCTCCACCATAATGTTTCTGCATTGGAGCCAGCAGCCCAAGGATTGAATCCTCTGAAACCAAAGCCCATGTCCCCAGACCCAACAGTAACCTCATAAACTCTAGGCCTACTGCCCCCGGGGAACATAGCCCTGGGAACACTGCAGAAAACCAATACCTGAATCAACACTGAATCAAAAAGAGAATGCAAGCCACATGTGTCATTTTAAATTTGCTAGTGGCCACATTCAGAAGAAAAGGAACCCAGATGGAGGAACTAAGGCATGGGAGACCACCCACAAAGTCACTTTGAGGAGCCAAGAGTGGAAGCTATGATCAGTAGGCCCCAACCATCGAGTCAAGATTCAGTTAAACAGGGTTGGGGATATGGCTTAGTTGATAGAGTGCTTGCCTTGCATGCAAAAGGCCCCAAGTTCAATCCCCAGCACCACCAAAAGAAAAAAAAAAAAGATTCAGTTAAACACAAGACACAATAACAAGAAGAAAGAAGAAAAAGAAGTTATGCAGATAGTATGCTGGAGAGAAAACAACAAGCATGCCAAGCATGCTGGCTAGGTTATTAGCTTCTCTGACTCAATTTTCTAGCAAGAAATGCACTTTCCTCAAAACTTTGTCAAGAGCATTCAAGGACAATGTTAATGAATGATAGCAAGGAGCCCAGCATACAGTAGGTGCTTGATAAGTACTAGTTTTTCTCAAGCTATATAGTCTGAATTTCTATGAACAAGTGTTTTTCATTCATATGTGGTCAATCTTTAGTGTAGAACCTAAAACATTTTCAAATCATTTTTAAAAAGATGTCTATTTTAAATAAAGAAAGAAATGTTTCATGGTTCAGAGAGAATGGGCAAACAATATTTTGGAGAGATGTATAAGCAAACACTATAAAATAAAATTTGTGTTTTCTCAAAAAAAAAAAAAAAAGGAAATTTAGAGCTTTACATGCTATGTTGGAAAATAAGGAAGGCTGAAAAGAAGGGCCTACACTTCCAATTTGAGAAACTAGAAATACAAGATCAAAATAAAAGCAAACTAAGTAAAAGGAAGGAAATAATAGAGAGCTACAATCAAACAGAGAACACTAACAAAGCCAAAGGTTGTTTCTTTGAAAAGATCAGTGAAATTGATCACAAGTTAAATGAAAAGGACACATTCCTTAAAAAACAGAACTTACAAAACTGGACCCAAGATGACACCAAAAATATTAACAATCTTCTTATCTATTAAAGAAACTGAATTTGTTATATCTTCCCACAGTGAAATTTCCAAGTCCACTTGGAATTCTAGCAAATATGAAGCATGTGGAAACTAATGTATGAAATTAGAACAGCCACTTTTTAATTAACAAGAAAAATATAATTATTACTGTTAGTACTTCAATAGCTATTAGACACGATATGTCTAGAATGATGAAGAAAGGTATAAGGACTCAGCAACTGCTCTCAAGATCTCAGGCTTCTTCCAACTCAGGTCTAATTATGAATCAATAGAATTCAGAAGATGAAGATGTTTCCTCTTACTGTCACATCACCATTCAGGTAGGACCAGGTTACAGGCTTTTTTACTTTTCACTGACTTTTAAGAATAACTTCAGAAAACATACCACAGCTGAAGGATCAAAACTGCTGGCTGCAGTTTTGCTGGTCTGCAAAAATTAGACTTGACAGTCCTTGCTGTAACATACCATGACACTAGTACTCTGGAATTCTCTCCAGATGTATGATGTAGCTAGCAAAAAGTGATCCAATTTTAATTCCTGCTATGCTCGTTTTGAAAATGGAGAAAATAGATTTTTAAAGCAAAGTAGATACTTAAGCTTAAAAAAATGACCTCATGAAAGAATCTGCAGACTTTTTAAAACAAGCCAAGAAATAGATTTAGTGGTGGACAATTTATCTGAGAAGGCTGTTCTCTGGAGATTAAGTCAGAGAGTGTTTGATGTGGCAACAGAAATGGTTCAGTATCCCTCATGAAAGGTCTTATTTTTCATTTAACAGGATTCCTTCTGGAAATGCTTTAGGCAGTACAGCTTAAAAGAGATACTTTAAATCCAGGTGTGCAGACACTAGGTCTGGGGATATGGATGATATACTGAGCTATGGCCTTAATAATGCTGAACTTTTGTGATCTTTGTTAATAAAATGATTCCTGATTTAAGCAACCTGAGCTGAAGTTTAAAAGCAATAGGAATGCCTTCCTTATCATTTTGCTTTTAAAAACTTATTTATCTCTCTCTCTCTCTCTCTCTTTTTTTTTTTTTTTTTTGCAGTTCTGGGGACTGAACCAGGTCTGGCATATGCAAGGGAAGCACTCCACCACTGACCTATACCTTCAGTGCTTTTTTTTTTTTTTTTAATAGCCTTATTTTTCTGATTACAAAAGGGATACATGGGCACTGATGGAAAGTTAGAAAATACAAAAGAGCAAACAATGCAAATAAAAACCACAATCCAACCATGGAGCAATAACTACTATTAACATTTAGAATCACACTGTTTTTTGATCTTTTCATGTTGCAGGTTATGTGTATTTATTTAGCCATCCCAATATTTTTCTATAATGGATTTTTCATGATGAAGAGAGGTATAAGGACTGCTCTAAAGATCTCAGGCTTCTGATGATTACAAAGCAATTCATTCATTGTATAAACATACTATAACTAATTTACCTAACAATATGCTGTTGGAACATTTTGGTTGTTTTCTATTTTTTTAATTATTCAAAAGGTTGTCATAGTATCCTTGTATGTAACACTTGGAGCACAAGATTTATTATTTACATTGGACAGTTTCTTATAAGCTGCTGCATCAAAGGGGTATAAACATTTAGAAATTTCTATCACCAGTTCTTCTCCTAACAAGAAGGTCCACAAATGTTTTTCCTATAATTCTGAAATCCCAAAAAAGCTCTGAAACTAAAAGGATTGCTCTAAAAAAAACCCCTCTGGCACCAAAAGTCATCTGGCAACAAACCCTGACCTGAGCTGAAGTGAGGCTATGTATAGCCTTTATCTCACATGAGCATTTGAGTGTGGGATGCTGCCCAAGTCCACACACAGACTGTTATATAATGTACAATACAAGCACCATATTACCCTTCTTTTAGCACTTTAAAAATGTCAATTGGCCTCTGTTTTCCTAAATGAGAAGTCAGCCATCATTCTTATTATTGTTTTATCCTTGATTCCTTTTAAGACTTTATTTTTTGTTTCAGCAGTTTGACTATGACTGTGGTTTTCTTTATATTTACGCTGATAGAGTTGGGTTTTTTTTTTTGGTTCTATGGATTCATGTTTTTCAGAAAATTTGAGAAAATACCAGACTTTATCAGGTCAAACTTCCCAAGTCTCCTTCTTTTTCTTGTTTCCCCATCATGCTTTAAAATCCCAAACATGCACATAACACAAACTTGATATTGTTTCAAGGGTCACTAAGAGTTCTTCACTCTTTTTCAATTCTTTTGTCTCCATGTTTTTTTTTTAAATAATAAATTCTATTGAACTGTCTTCAAATTTAGTAATAATTTTTTTTCTGAGTGTTCTCTGAGATGTTGACATACTACAAAATTCTGTTTTTCTCTCTAGAATTCATTTTTTTGTTTTTTTAATGTAAATTTTTAAAATTTATATATGAAGCAGAATGCATTACAATTCTTATTACATACATAGAGCACAATTTTTCATATCTCTGGTGTTATACATAGTATATTGACACCAATTCGTGTCTTCATACATGTACTTTGGATAGTAATGATCATCACATTCCACCATCATTAATTACCCCATGCCCCTCCCTTCCCCTCCAACCCCTCTGTTCTATCTAGAATTGTCTATTCCTCTTATGCTCCCACACCCTATCCCACTATGAATCAGCCTTCTTATATCAAAGAAAACATTCGGCATTTGTTTTTTTGGGATTGGCTAACTTCACTTAGCATTATCTTCTCTAACTCCATCCATTTACTTGCAAATGCTGTGATTTTATTCTCTTTTATTGCTGAGTAATATTCCATCGTGTATACATGCCACATTTTTTTATCCATTCATCTATAATTTTTATTTCATAGTTTTATTTCATAGTTTGTATTTCCATGCTGACAGTTCCCCATGTGTTTAGTCAGTTTGGTCACCTCTTCCTCCAGATCTTTTAAGATATTTATAATTGCCATTTAAAATTATTTTTTGGATGTTGATGGACCTTTATTTTATTCATTTATTTATATGTGGTGCGGAGAATTGAACCAAGTGCCTCACACATGCTAGGCAAGCATTGTACCACTGAGCCCCAGACCCGGCCCTTTATAATTGCCATTTTAAAGTCCTTAATTGCCAGTCCCAACATCTGAGTCATTCACAGGTCTGCTTCTACTGATGCTTTTTCTTTTGATTTTAGGTTATATTTTCTTTCTTCTCATTGATCCTATCATAGTTTAGGCTTTGACTGTATTAGAGAGCATTGGTTTTATTTTGCCCTTAGTTTTGGGGAAGGCTTATTCCTAAATTATAGCTTTTCTGTAGTTTCAACACAAAATCTGAAATATGTATCAAAGCGTTGAACACAGGAGGATTTACATTCAAAACTCAGCACCAGGCAGCTGCTGAAATCTCTGCTCAGTTCTTTAGTCCTCCTGATGTTGCTTTCTGCTAGGTTTCTTAGAGCACTGTGTTTGTATATTTTAGAATGCTAAAGAGAATTTGAGGCTCCATATTCTTTTTGTGATCCGCCTCCCTCAATTTATAGCTAGTGTTGACCAAGAATGCTACTTTCTGCTTCATCTCTTCCTCAGTATCCCAAGGCAAACCAAGAAGGACTCTAGGGAAAAGCTAGACATCTAGGTTAAATGCAGACATCCCTTCAGTTGCTTTCCTTCTGGTTTATGTTCTCTACAGTTTCTGTCTACTTCTGGTTGCTTTCTATGTTTTCATATGTTGTTCAGAGCTTATAATTCATTGCAGGAATCATCTAATACACACTGCTCTGCCATTACTAGAACTGGAACTCTGTTACATGTCTCCAATTTTTTTTTTTTTTTGGTACTCTCCCTACTGCTGCTTCTTCAAATTACAAGTACATTTAGCCACCTGAAGTTATTCATTGATGCTCTACTCATTTCAGTATTTTTTCTCTCTGTGCTTGATTTGATAATGTACTGCTATACATTAAAGTTCTCTAATTATTTCTTCTGAAATCCCATTTTGCTGTTAATCTCATCCAGTATATTCTTTATTTCAGACATTAAAATTTTAGCCTCTAGATGTTCATTAACTTTTTCTAACTTTCATATCTCTGTTCAACAAGTTCAGTATTTTTTATCACTCCTTAAAATACAGAACACAATAATAATGACTTTAAATGTTCTTGTCTACTAATTCTATTATCTGTGTCATTTCTGGGTCAGTTTCAACAAATTTTTCTTGCTCTCCATTATCTTATATTTTCCTCCTTCCTAGCATGCCTGGTAATTTTTTAAAATTTATTTTTTATTTTTAGGTGGACACAATATCTTTATTTTACATTTATGTGGTGCTGAGGATCGATCCCAGTGCCTCATGCATGCCAGGCAAATACTCTACCACTGAGCCACAATCCCAGCCCCACCTGGTAAAATTTGATCAAATGCCAGACATTGTAAATTCTATCTTGATGGGTGTTAGATATATTTTAAATTCTTAGTATGTCCTTAAGCTTTTTCTGGGATGTAGTTAAGATACTTTGAAATAGTTTGACCTTTTTAGGTTTTGCTTTTAAGTTTTATTGAATCAAAGCAATAGTAAGTCTAGGGTTACTTCCCCTACTACCACCACTGAGGTTAAAATTTTACTTAGTTCTTATTCTATCCTGTGAACTATAAAGCAGGGAGGAAAAAGGCATTACTATTATTCCTAGCTCTATGTGAGTTTGGGACACTGTTCCATCTAATCCTTTTGGATGGTATGCTTTGTAACCTCAAGTAGTTTTCTCACATAAATGGGTCAGAACTCACATACTCCAAGTTGCCTTCTGTAGTTTTTGGAGTTGCTTTCTCTCATTCTCTCTCTCTCCTGCCGAATACTCTGTCCCGGGAACCCAGTCACCTTGGCTTTCTTGGACTCCTAACTCCATCTCCTTAACTCAGAGAGTCTAATGCGCTGTTTCAGTTACCCCTTTCTGAGTCATGCAGTAATTCAAAGACAACCCTAGGTTGTATGTCATTTGTTTGTGGTTTCTCAGGTGTCACTATCTTCTTTTGTCGGATGTCCAATGTCATAAGAACTATTATATTTTATTCATTATTTCCAAGAAACTCCTAATGTATCTTATTCAGAAGTGCAAGTCTCTATATTATCTTTGTAAAATCCAAAACATTCTGAATTCTGAAATGTACCTGGCTCAAGTGAACTTGGCAATCCCACAAGTAGTGTAGAAAAATGTCTGTTCTCTCAAACTCTTATTATCTTAGTCTATTTTCTGCTACTATGACAGGCTACCACACACTGGGTAAACTATGTACAAAAGAAGTTAATTTGGCTCATGATTCTTGAGGCTGAAAAGTCTAAGATGAATGGGGCACATTGGTGACAGCCTTGTGCTGTGTCACAACATGGTAGAGGGCATCCCATGGTGAGAGTAAGGGAGAGTGCTATCTAGCTCAGGTCTTTTTCCTCTTCTTATAAAGCCCTAATAAGATCATGGGGATTTCATCTCATGACCTCATCTAATCCTAACTTCCTCCCGGAAAACCCCAACTCCAAATACGATTAACATATGTGAATCTGGGGGTTAAGTTTCTAACATATTGACTTTTTCAAACCATTGCACTTACAAATATAAATATATTTATATTTGTAATTTATATTTGTAATATATATATTTATGTTTATATAGTTATATTTTAATGTGTGTCCATTTAATATATGCTTTTAAAAATTTGCCAGTTGAGTACATGTTGCTATTTTAACATGCAGTTCTTTGATCACTGGTAAAATATTTTTTCACATTTAACTGTTTACCAGAATTTTTTATGTCCCTAGTTTTTATTTCCATCAAAGTCTTAGTTCCACATAAAGAATGAAAGCACTTATTTGGTACTAATGTCATCCCTAGGTCTCTTGGACACAGGAAGGTGTATAGATTTAAAGCAATAAGCATGTGATTATTAAACAGTTCTGAAGAAGAGGTAAGGGGTGGGCAGGTACTATAGATATGACTGTCTATACATTTTCCACAATCACTATGACTGGTCATATCCCTCCCTTTGTTTTAAACTCTTCAACGTTTCATACTAAGAATAAAAACCAAATCTTTTACTCAGGTATTGTCTACCTACCTCTTCAATCTCATTCTTTCAGTCAGTATGCTATGTCACTGATTTTTTTTTTTTTTTTTTTTTTTTTTAGATAGAATCTTGCTATGTTACCCAGGCTGGTCTTAAACTCCTAGGTTCAAGTGATATTTCTGCCTCAGTCTCCCAAGTAGCTGGGACTACATGTGTGTACCTCTGCACCCAGAATAGTCACTAACTTTTTTTCAGGTCCTGGAACAAATCATTCCCCTCTGCAGATCCTTTGTGATTGTTCTTTTGTTGTCTGAAATGTTGTTCATGTGGCTGGTACCTTTGTATCCCCTGGTTCTGGGCTTAAAGAGTGTCTCTGTAGATAGACATTCCCTGGCCATCCCATCCAAAGCAGGTTTACCTCATGTTACTCTCCTCATAACATTCTATTCTTTCCCCTCACTTCAATTATTTACCTATCACAACTCAAAATTATATATTTGATACAATGTTTGCATATTTAATTATTGTCTAGCCCCCCTTTTGGTGGGTAAGCTAAATAATGAGGGGAACTATTTTTTGTTGTTGTTTACAAATGTATACTCAGTAGAGTACCAGGAAGAGTGTTTGACCCAAGGTAGGAATATGATAAATACTGGCTAATGTAATGAATCACTTAATACTTGTAATGATAACAAGATTGCTAGAAAATAGGCTAAAGTCTGTTCCCCAAATTTCATTAAGATTACCAATCATCTCTATGAACTTCTGAGACATATTAATCTTCATGTAATTTGTAAGTTTAATTTCGAAGGTATCTTTTTGAGACATGTTGCTATTACAAAACAATGAAATCTCATCTTTTAGTATTTATTTTGAATTTACCCTTTCTGTAACAGGGAGCTAATTAACTCTTTAAAAGGGGGCTGAGGATGTAGCTCAGTAATAAAGTACCCCTGGGTTCAATCTCCAGTACTGCAAAACAAAAACAAAAACAAAAAACAAAACTTTAATGAACTTGACATAAATAATAAAAATAACTTTTTAAGTCGCATGAAATTGGTAAAACCCTCAGAGAAAGAAAAAATGTGGACACAACAAGGAATTAATATCAGTGTTACTATTTCATGTAAACCAAATCTACAATATTAGTGGGAATTCAAAGTAAATCTGCAATGTATTAATAAAAAATTATGACTAGTGAATGAATATAAACTACTGCATAATTACTTGGAAGTTGTAAAAACTTCTCTCTGACATTATTTACAAATTTAACTCAGAAAACAAAACATTTTTAGAAAATGCTCAGGAATATCATTTAATTCTCTTCTTTTGTAATTATTAAAGAACAAGTGGGCAGCTATATATTTAGTTCCAGTTTGTGTCCTCCTCACACATTTTATCTTTTAGTGAAAAAATGAAAACGACTCTGATAATTTTAGATGCTTCTAGATCTATACTAATAAAGGCTGACTTCACACAATATATTTTAAAGCTAATAGTGTCAAATGCTCTTTGTTTTTAAAACTTTAAAAGAAATAACAGCTTGAACGTTTCTGGTATAGATTACCTGTTATCAAGAACTTCAAACATTGTTAATAATAATGCTTAAATTGAAATTAGTGAATCTTATTTTTTAAAATTTATATCAAGTTGATTAGTGAGCAATAATCACTGTTTAAAAAACTTAATAGTAAGCTAATTTCTTCTAATGTTAATCAATGAAAATTAAGATGGTTATTTGCGACTGTGAATGTAATAAAGGATAACTGAAGATGAAATTTAAATTATTTGATTAATATTAGTGAATAACATTTGCTGAGAAAATATAATGGAATATTGAGTATTTCTGCTGAAATTCATTTCTCCTGTTTATTTCATCTGTGGGCAATATGTAGAGAAAGCAAAAAAAGAATCAGAATGATTTTCAGGTCTATTCTGTATGTCTGAAAGTTTTAGCCCGAGCTGCTATAAGCCTTAGGAGTTAGGAAAAAAAGTCATTTGGGTCATTTCTCTTATTTGTACAGAATAAAAGTCTTTATTCCAGAGGAAAGCAGGCTTTCTAGGGAATAACTCCCATTATGCCCATGTGAATTTGCTGGCAGGCAACTAATATGTCAGACTTACTAGTTTACATAATGACCAGAGATGAAAAAAGAAGTGAGACAGGATCACAGAAGAAAGATTGTATCTCTCATGACCACAGTTTTGAGGGTGACTGTTGCATCATTTTGAGCTGCAGTCAGAAGCTGAAGACCATTATCTCAAGTCTTGGAAAAGGATGAAAAAAGAGCTATTTGATAGAAGGATCATGTTACAAAGGCAGTGAGATGCTTCAAATGCATCCACTATTTTCTGGATATAGAGATATATAGAGAGCAACAGGTGGAAACTAACTGGCTGTGCCAGCTGGACTTCTGAGTCAGTGGGGCCTCCCTATTGTCCCCTTCATATACTGTGTAGAAACTTAACCTGGGCTGATAGATTTTCAAAGGAAATTAAGAGAACAAAGTAAAACTTTCCTGTAATAAAGTTTAGTGTAAGCCATCATACCACAGAAATAGTATTTCTCTTTTTAAATTAACAATGTAAAACCTTGAATAGTTTCATACAATGTTGAGAAATCGCCAATAGGAAATGGATATATTTTTAAAATCAACTTTAATATGTTTTAAATGATAAAAGTAGTGCAGAGCTTATAGCAGGAAAACTGGGAGCAATGATGGTTCTCCAAACTTGAGTTCAAGTATCAGCCCTCCATCCCTAAATTACATGTTTTCTCAGTTGTAAAATAGGCAACATATTAACTTATAAAGTTGGTGTGAAGTATAACACAAAAAAATATCTAATACATGTGTTTGATACATTTGATTTCCCTTTCTTTCTTGGGTTACCAATCTACTACATCTTTTTATAATATCTGATGCAAGAAAATCAAGTGAGATAGACAGCTAGTGGAAAATTTAAGAAAAATTAAGTTTTCCTTCTAGCTCATATACCATTATAGATTTGATTTTTTTTCTTTCTTTTCTTTTGGGGGAGTGGGGAGGAGGGGGTCCTGGGGATTGAATGCAGAGCTTTGTACGAGTCTACCACACAGCAAAATCCCTAAATTTGATCTTAATGAAATTTCCTGAACAATGGAAAAGTTGGCTTGTCTCTGTTCTAAGAGTAGGAGAACCTCAGAAACAAAGTTAACATTGATATACATACTCAATTAAAAAATAATTTCTGCTTTCTAGATGTGCTTAGAGAAGACAGGAGGAAAGTCATTAAAACATTATTTTCTTTCTTCACTGCATGAGGTCTAGGGAGTGAGAAGAGGGCTATGACTATAGTGTAAATGAATTTTAAATTCAACACTTACTTATGAAAAAATTCTCAGCAAGACATGAAATAAAAAGGCATCTCCTAATTGTGATATGAATGTTACATACAAAAAGCTCACAGTTAAAATTACACTCAATGGTGAAAAATTAAACACTTTATCTCTAAGATATGGAAAAAAGGCAATGGTAGACATTTTACCACTCATTTACTGAAGGCCAATGCAAGAAATCAAGAAAAAGAAAAGGCATAAAATTGGAAAGGAAGAAATAAAATAGTCTTTCTTTGCATACGACAAATTGTTTACATAGAAAATTACAAAGATTTTATAAAAACACATTAGTATTAATCTGTTATCTTAATGAAGTCATTAAAGTCACTGGATATAAGGTTAATATACAAAATTAACTATTTCTTTATACTAGCAATAAACAATTAGAAACTGAAATGTTAAACAGTAAAATATGTACTAGCACCAAAAGTAATTAAATGCATATAAAATGTATACAAACTAAATTAAATGCATACAAACTACAGAACACTGATGAAATAAATAAAAAAAAATTTTAGAATTTGAAAGATATACCATGTTCATGAACTAGAAGACTCAATATTGTTAAGGTATCAACTTTTTCCAAGTTGATCTACAGATTCAACCTAATCTCAAAAAAACTTAAGAAAATATATATATATATATTTTTGGAAACCAACATGCTAACTTCAGAACTTACAATGAAAGGCAAAGGAGTAGAATGGTCAAAGGTTAGAAGAAAGTTGGAAGACGAATACTACCTGATAACCAGATTTACTAGAAAGCTACATTACTAGAGAAAGGACACACAGACCAGAATGAAACAAAACATAAGATTCAGAAATAGACCCACACATACACAGTAGACTGACTTTATCTAAAATGTAAAAGCAAGTCAACAGATATCTGCACACAAAAGAAGGAATCTCCATACATATTTCATATCCTATGTAAGAATGGGGTTATAGTGATTGCCTGGAGTTGAGGGCCAACCAGGAAAGGTTGACTACCAAGAAATATGAGACTTTTGAAGGGAGGAATTAACATTGCTTTATATCTTTTTTTTTTTTTGTATCAGGGATTGAACCCAGGGGCACTTGACCACTGAGCCACATCCCCAGCCCTTTTTAAGTGTTTTATTTAGAGACAGGGTCCCACTAAGTTGTTTAAGGCCTCACTAAGTTGCTGAGGCTGGCTTTGAACATGTGATCCTCCTGCCTTAGCCTACCAAGCCTCTGGAATTACAGGAATGTGACACCATGTCTGGCTAACATTGCTCTATATTTTGACTGTGGAGGTGGTTGTCAATCTTCACAAGTGAATTTTCCCATTTATAAATTTTTTAAAGGAGAAAAGTCTATTTTAGTGCTAAATACTGTCTATAAAGAATGAAAGTATATCTAATTGATAATATCCAGGCAAGACGATTCATGTAATCTTAGGTTGGTTATGATGGGATATAAAAAGAGGAAAAATACTAAAGAGCCCCAAGATGTAATGCCTGAAGCATGTGCATAAAAAAGTTCACTCATTTGCATTAGATTCAGTCTAGAAAATGATGGAAATCATGTCTTGTCTTTTCTTTTTTAATACTTTTATTCCATTTATTTTTATGTGGTGCTGAGGATCAAACCTAGGGCCCCCATGTGCTAGGCAAGCACTCTGCCACTGAGCTACAACCCCAGCCCAAGTCCTGTCTTTTCTGAATACAAACAAGAAAGTGTTTTACATGACTAGTTAGTGAAGTTTTTAGCATGGAAACCATACCAAACATCTTTGCCTGTATGTCTTGTAGTCATCTCTAATTTCAGCAATGAATTATCTTATTTCTAAATCTGTTGTTTATTGTTCTGTTAGTAAGTAGTACCACCAACTTGTGCTGTTGTTCAATTAAGAGACCTGCATGTAATTTTTGAATCCTCCTTCTGTCTTTCCCACTCTATTTTACAAATTTACTTATCAAGTTATGATAATTCTACTTCTTACATACAGCATCTCTGTTGCAAATCCTCTTTTGGATGGAACTAGAAGTTGAGTATGATTCAATCTAGAGGGTGGGAGTGGTAGAGATGAGGCTAGTGAAGTGAGCAAGAACCACATTAATTATTTTGATGTTTGTGCTCATCTCAAACACATCTCAAATAAGTATTTTCTTCTCCAACTCCAGTTCTACCATTTTAGTACAAATTACCACATCTCTCTCTTCAACAATCTATTGGTCTCTTTATATCCATTCTTGCTTCAATTTTTTTTTTTTTTTTGTACTGGAGATTGAACTTAGGGATGTTTTACCATTGAGATACATTCTCAGGACATCCTCCTCTTTTTGGGGGTGTGAGGCTACCTGGATTGAACCCAGGATGGTTTAACCAGTGAGCCACATCCCCAGCCCTTTTTGATATGAGACAGGGTCTCACTATGTTGCTTGAGGCTCACTAAGTTGCTGAGGCTGGCTTTGAATTCTTCATCCTCCTGCCTCAGCCTCCTGAGTGGCTGGATTATAGGCATGCACCACCATGTCCAGCCAAGGACCTCCTCACCTTTAAAGAAATTTTTGAGACACAGTCTCATAAACTATTATCCATCTTGTGAGCCTCCTGCCCCAGTCTCCTGGATTGCTGGGATTTCAGGCTTGTGTTGCTGTGTTTGACTCTTGCTTCCATTTTAATTTATTTTCTGCATTGCAGTTAGAGTGTTCTTTTTGAAATACTGTTTGGAAGAAGGGAAAAAAAAAAAAAAAAACGCTCTTCTGATCAGTTCATATAATTTCTTCCTTAAAACCCATCCCTGAGCTGGGTGTGGAGCACATGTCTGTAATCCCAGCAGCTTGGGAGGCTGTGGCAGGAGGATTGCAAGTTTAAAGCCAGCCTCGGCAAAAGCAAGGTGCTAAGCAACTCAGTGAGACCCTGTCTCTAAATAAAATACCAAATAGTAATGGGGATGTGGCTCAGTGGTGAGGGCCCCTGAGTTCAATCCCTGGTACCAAAAAACATAAAACAAAGCAAAAATAACCCATCCATGGCCAGATGTGGTGGTACAGGGACTCAAGATGCTAAGGAGGGAGAACTGCAAGTTCAAGGCTAGTCAGGAACGTAGCAAGACCCTGTCTCAAATAAAAAAGTAAAAAGGACTAGGAATGTAGCTCAGTGGTGAAGCACCCTCGGGTTAAAAACAAACAAACAAACAAACAAACAACCCCTCCATTTCTTCCTATTCTTTTAGGGCAAACATTAAAATAACTAATATAGTCTGGCTCACCTATCTAGCCTCATCTCCTATTACTCCCTTTCACTCCACAGATTCATTATGCTTGACTTTTAGCTCTATGTGCTATTCTGCTTCAGAGTAGAGATGCTGTTTGTTCTACACAGTGTTCCACTGCCTACAGTACTACTTTTCTTGCTTACCTTTATTTCTAAATTTTTCTTGCTTCCTCCTTTTATTCCTTCAAGGCTAGCACTTGTAGAAAATCTTCTATAATCTCTCATGTTTGGTTTAGCATTATATATATATTTTCATTCCTGGGAGCACTTAAAACCTGTGGAATCTCCTGAGTGATAAGAGTCTCTTTTGTATGCTAATGACATGATGGGTGGCTAGGCCCCTGGATAGCTTTGGGATGATGGTTGGTTGCCAGAAAGACCAAGCCATAAATACAGATTTTGAATTTTCAGCCCCACCTCCTAATTTCTGGGGAGGTGAGAGAGGCTAGAGATCAAGTTCAATCACAAATGACCAAAGATTTAATCAACATCTCCAAATACTGGGGCCTAAGGATCTTCTGGGTTGGTGAAGGCACAGACATGTTAGAAAGGTACTGGCCCAGAGAAGGCATGGAATCTTTGTTAAGTGCTTATGCCCAACCAAGTTGTAGCCTTTATAAAAAAATTAGTAAATGTAAATAAGGTGTTTTCCTCAGTTCTGTGAGTTATTCTACTAAACTATCAAAACTGGGTGGGTTGTTGGGACCCCTGAATGTGTAGCCAACTTGGACAGAAGTGTGCTACCATGGTTGTAACCTTCCATCTGACACGAGAGAAGCCTTGTGGGTCTAAACACTTAAACCATTACATCTCTAACTTCAAGTTCTTAAGAGTATTGAATTAAATTGTTGGACTCTCAGTTGGTGTCCAGAGAATTAATAGAATTTTGGTGTCAGAATTTTCAGAATTGGTGCTGAAAAAAAAAATAACACATTTAGAATTAGAACTCGGGAGCATGTATTAAAAATCTACTTATAATTTTACTGCCTGTAAACAAGACAAGATCATATTTGTCTTGGCTACCCTTTTATCTCCAGCACCTAGCAGAGTGCCCGGCACACTGCTCAATATGCACTTGGAGAATATGTAAACAGAATGTCTGCTTCTGGAATACTGAAATTCTAAACTCTTATCTGGGAGAAAAGCTGGTCATGGGTCTGCTTCTGATAAAACACTGAAAGTTGACGACACAAAAAGAGTAAAGTAACTGGCCCAGGTTTCACTATGTGATGTGAAGCCTGATTATAGGATAGTGTGGAACAGAAGAAGGGGCAAGATGCAGCAAATGTAGTTAGAGTTCAAAGAGGAAGTATAGTGAGTACAGCACAATATAAGGACACAGCCCTAGTACATTATTCACATTGAACCCCTTGTGTTGTCAAGTTCTGTTTCCCCAAAAGCTATCAGGCAGGAGAGTTCAAACTCTGCTCCACTGCCTGTTTTTAATGGACATCATTACCCTAAGTGCATGTATGAAGACATGAATGGTGTGACTCTACTTTGTGTACTACCAGATATGAAAAGTTGTGCTCTATGTGTATAATATAAATTGTATTACATTCCGCTGTCACATATAACAAATCAGAATAAATAAAAAAACTGCAAAATAAAAAAAATGCTATAAAAATAAATTAAAATTGTCTAATCCATTAATCACTCTGAAGGCAATGAAAAACTTCTCAGGGAACCACAGCATCAAGATTTTTAAAGAAAGTTATCAAATTGAGAAAACCACATACAGTGCACCCATGTTGGCCACCTTGTCCATCATCAGCACTATAGAAGCGGTGAGTATACTCTTGTGCATACAGGTACTCATAACATTTGTTAAGTACTCATCTGTACTTGCTGACCTCTTACTCTGTCAAAGGTTCTTAAAAGTACACTCATGTGTATATCCTCTCTGTTCAGCTCATTTCAAGGTTTTTAAAAGGAGAACATGTCTTCTTGGTTTTTGGAACTGAGCAGAGAGGAGAGGTCCTTCAAACACTAAATAGGACTTAACAGAGGACAGTCAGGTAAATCTGTTGAGAGTGATATGGAGCCAGAAGAAAATGAGCCCAGGACCAAAAGACATTGGCAAGAAAAGACCATGTGCACCTTGCCACTGAAACGAGTCTTACCTGTGATGGGGTTATCCTTCCCTTTTTAATTTCAGATGAATTCTCACTTGGTTTTCCTACTTGTTTACTTGAGTTGCATTTGTAGCACGTCCATCGTGTTTGGCCCTCAATTTCGATGGTGCATTCTTTGTTTTGTAGACAGAATGAATGATACAAATGGCCACAGCTGCAAAATGAAGGTAACCAACTCACACTTTCCATTGTCATAAGTCCATAAAGTATGACAGAGTGTACTTATATACAATAAAGGCTCTAACAATCTGGAATGTACTGATGCTGGTACAGGACAAGAAATAGGAAAAGAAATGTATTCACTGTTGTCCTCTCTTTTTAAAAATCCTAACAAACATATCTGTATCCTTAAGTGAGTAGGAATAGAATCATAGTTCTCATGGAGGATAAGCTGAACTTCTGTTCATTTCTTAAACTATGAAATTCTGACCGTATTTTCAGGTTAAAAAAGGACAAGCAGAAAAAATCATAATGACACAAGTAGCTTGATAACACCATGAGTGGTCTGTCTCACTGAACTCAAGATAAGAGTTAAGATTAGATAAAACACTGACAAAAAAACTCACTGCTTGCAGTATTTCTATGAAGGCGTTCCAAAAGAACTTTTAGTACCAAAAGGGCTTTTGGAAGGTGAGCACTGATTATGCCTCTCAATCATCCTTGGCCTTTCTCCAACCTGAAATGTTGAACTATCCCAGAAGTCAATCCTTTTCTCTTCTGTAGTCTTTACACTCTTTCTCTTCTCTACACTTAAAAAAAAAAAAAACATATATAACCTGTTTCCTGTACACTCTTCCTTACCCCACCTACTATTGCTCCTATAGTGATTACTTCTAGTTCCAAAACTTTAAAATATCACCTAGAAGTTCATGACTACCACATTTATGCCTTCAGCTCAGACCTCTTCCCTAAACCCTACCTGTCTGACTCCTCAAGAACTCTGTTTTGGATGTCTAATGCTATCTTAAATTTAACATGTTCAAAACCAAAATCCTGATTTCCACCTTACTCCATCTCCACTGAATACTTTCATCCAACTTACATTCTTGCAGTTTTTCAGGCCAAGAAGTTTGGAGTGATCTATTCTTTGTTTCACACTACACATTTAATTTATAAGCAAATTCTATCAGCTCTACCTTCACAACATGTCCAGAATCCTCCCACTTCTGAACTTTTTGTTATTGCCATCCTTCTCCCACATGGACTATCGCAAATGCATGACTAGTCCCCCTGCATTCCCTCTTGACTTTCTATAGCTCCTTCTCAACACAGAAATCAAACTGACCCAGAAGACCTATCCTCAAAACCACCCAGTGAGCTGGGCATGGTGGCACACACCTGTAATCCTAATGGCTCAGGAGGCTGAGGCAGGAGGATTGCAAGTTTAAAGCCAGCCTCAGCAACTTAGTGGGGCCCTAAGCATCTTAGTGAGACCCTGTCTCAAAATTTAAAAAAAATTTAAAAAGGGCTGGGGATATGGCTCAGTGGTAAAGCACCCCTGGGTTCAATCTCTGGTACAAAAAACAAACAAAAACCAAAACAATCCAATCCAACAAACCCACCCAGTGGGTTCTCATCTCAGAGAAGCCTACTTCTCATAATAACCCAGATACGGCCTCTGCTTCTCCTTTGAAGTCCTCTTTTGTCATCCTCTCATTCCTTTCTTCTGCTCAAGTCCAGAGCCTACTCACTCACTACCACTCAAGTGTGCCAGCAATGATGCTGTCTCACAGTCTCCACACTCATTGGTCCTCTCTGCTGGGGATACTCTCCCCCGAAGTTCCATGGTTACTTCCTTAGGTCTCTAAATGTCACTAGACAGCAAGGCTTTTCCTGACTAGTCTTTATAAATTAGAAATACTTCCCAATAATCTTTCCTCTATACTAAGTTTTATTTTTATTAATATAATTATTAATCAAATTTTTAATAATTTTTCTAAATTATATGTTTTTAAGTTACTTTAACAGTGAGACACGAGGCATTCCCTGACCACTCCACAAAATGTCCACATCTTGTATCCTCTTGTCCCTGAAGAAACCTTGAATCATCTTGTCCCTCAATTTGTTTTACTTTTTTCCATAGTAGTTACCACCATCTGGGATTTCACTTATTTGTTTTTATCTGCCCCTGCTACTAGAACACAAACTTCTTAAGGGCAGTTCTTTTGCTTTCTTCATGCTGTCCCCTATTCCCTTGAACTGTACCTGCTATATAGTAGGTGCTCAATAAATATGTTGAATGAATGGGTTCTTTGTGAGGTGCTATTTTCTCTTCTAACCTCCAAATCTACCAATCCTCCTACATAGCTAACACTGATATAGTACTTACTCATGCAAGGAACTGTTCATAGCACCTTATATAATTTTCTCATTTAATTTTCCAAAGCCCTCAGATGTAGGTATTATTACCATCTCAATTGATAAGAAAACCAATATACAAAAAGATTAATTAATTTGTTAAAGGATCATAGCTCGTATTTGGTTGGCATAGTCAGGATTTAAACTTAAGAAGTTTGGCTCCAGAATCCACATTATGTTGTCTCTATTCATGTATTTTAGATGAACTGTTTTTGCTCCTGAGACTAACCCCTGCACTTCTGCACTAGACTTCTTCTTTCTTTGTATTGTGGCTTAAATATCATTTACATGCTAATGATTCCTAAATTTGTATTACTAGCCCAACATGTCTTCTGATTTATGACTAGAATCTGTCTATCGGACAATTCTACATGGATGTCAAAGGGTCATATCAAACCTAACATCTATAAGGTCAAATGCTGGATTTCCCCACTTCCTTATACTTGTTCCTCCTGTCTCAGGCAAGGGTACCATATTCACCCAGTTACTAAGGCTAAAGACCTCATTTTCTCCCCATACCCCATATCAAATACACCAGCATGTTAGCCCTGCCCTTAAAATATGTCCTGAATTCAAACACCCCTCAGCACCTTCACTCCTACCTCTCAGCACCTTCACTCCTACCTCTCATTCTGCTCCAATGTAACCTTAAGAGATGCCTCTCTTCACTGTGCTTTCTTAAGACAGAACTCTTAACCAGAACACTTCTTCTTTCCATCCCCCTGCCTCGTGTTTCATTTTTCTTCATTGCTTGGTATTTATTTACTGTCTGAGCACCCTAACTTCTACCTCGCCCCACTCCCATGCAGAACATAAACAAGGTCTGTGAGGACAAGAACTTTGCCTGTCCTGTTCACTGCCTGAGTGACACATGAATTCCTGCCTGGCTATACCACACATGTACACACACCAGACAGTAATCCTTTCTCTTACCTAAAGACAATAATTTCATCAGCCATTTCTTGGCGTCTCTTATACTGTTGCAAACATATAGAGCAATAATCCTGTTTGGGATTCAATCCTCTAGTGACAGAAGCTCTCAGGTTACACAATGACCAGTGGAGATCTTGGTTTAGAAGGCTGGTTGTTGTTTCAAGCAGGGTCTATGAAAGACCAAAACAAAAAACAAACAAGGTTATCAAATGAAAGGTAGAGAAGAATGGAGAATAGAACTTGTTTAGTTTTCAACTACAAACAACTGAAACTGGAAGGATAAAATTGATGAGACAAACATCAAAACCCCCAAAACTCAAGTAGTTAATGTGCAGTATAACAAGGCTCAAGTCTGTCACTAATTCCTACTGAGAAATGTGTATTCTGCCATTCTGTGGTTTAATTCAGTTTAATTTAATTGATGGCTTTCAAACAACTAGATAAGCTCAAATCTCTTTATTACATTTATATAATAACTTCTGTCTTGATAGCTCAGGCTATTGTAACAAAGAACAGTCTGGATTGCTGTTTTTTTATCGAAATTGCATTCACAGCAATGTTTCAAATAACCTTTCGCTGAGAAAGCTAATGGTCATTACTCAGTTTTCATCTCCCTTGGGCAGGGATCACATTTTCCTGATCAGCACTCATAAATCATTGTGATCCACTCAAAAGACTCTGACATTGTCAGTAAGTTACATAAAGAATTCTCACATTAAGTCATCTTAAGGCTCTTGTGCTTATAAAGTATTGTTTCCATACTAAACTAATTCTCAACATTCATTTTTTATCATTTGGATATACAGCTGGATTTTTTTTGTTTATTGATTTTATTTTTTTTAAATACACAAAAGTGGAATGCATTACAATTCTTATTACACATACAGAGCAAATTTTTCATATTTTTGTATATAAAGTATGTTCATGCCAATTTATATCTTTATACTGCTCATCATCTGTAGCAACCAGAGAAATGCAAATCAAAACTACTCGAAGATACACCTCACTCCAGTCAGAATGGCAGCTATTATGAAGACAAACAACAATAAGTGTTGGTAAGGATGTGGGGAAAAAGGTACACTCATACACTGCTGGTGGGACTGCAAATTGGTGAAGCAAATTTGGAAAACAGTATGGAGATTCCTTGGAAATCTGGGAATGGAACCACCATTTGACTCAGCTATCCCTCTCCTTGGATTATACCCAAAGGACTTAAAAACAGCATACTACAGGGACACAGACACATCAATGTTTACAGCACAACTCACAATAGCTAAACTGTGGAGCCAATCCAGATGCCTTTCAGTGGATGAATGGATAAAAAAAAATGTGGCATATATACACAATGGAATTTTACTCAGCTGGATTCTTTTTTGTCAACCCAAAGTGGAAGATGGAACTAGGTACTGTCCGCCCTCCTTGCTATAAAACTTAGCTTTTTAAATTGCAATATAAAACTTTTAGTTTTAATTACCTAACTATCCTAGTTCTTTCCAATCAATGCCATCATTTTCTCTTCTTCTATAGCTCTGCAATTGGCAAAAATTTTCCACCTTGTACTCAGCTTTACTTTACTTTTCTTCTGCTACCCTGGTCTCTGTGCCTACAGGGGTATCAAACTTCACTGGCTTATGCCTAGCAAAGCTGCAAGTTTTACAACATCTAAGAAAAACTCTATCTCCCAAATTATTCTTTTGCTTCTCTCTCATATTCTTAGGGGGGAAAAAAAAAGCTGTAACATACCTAAATGGAACTTTTCCTAAGAAAAATACATGTCCACCAAGCTGGTTCTTAACTGAGAATTAAAGCTACAAGAAATTGAAAGTTAAGGGAAGACTAATGACCATTTTTGGCTAGTGGCAATGATGTGTTTCAAAATATTAAAAATAACTCATTTAATTTAATTTTATTTTGCATTTATATATATATACACACACACACACACACACACACACACACACACACACTGACCATCCTTTTCATGAGTTATAGCTTTATCACCAATTATTTTTCCAGAAAGATTTTTGTAATTTCATTTTAAAAGGTAGGTATTAGTCTGTCAATCAATCAAAAACAATTCTGAATTAGATGCATTTCCATATTTTAGAATAAGTATATACATGTAAATTAAGGTCAAGAGAAATTTAAAAATAGGGGGAAAATATACACTTATCTTGATTTACCTTACTTTCAGTAAAGAGATGGCAATTTTTTAAGGAAAAAAATGGAGGCAAAGGAGGAAAAAAAAAGAAAATTATAAAAATAGCTTTTGTTCTACCTTAATCAACACAAAAAAGCAATAGAAGACAGGAAATAATTAAAATTAGAGCTGAAATCAATGAAATTGAAACAATTGAAAAAACTGACAAAGCAAAAAGTTAGTTCTTTGAAAAAATAAATAAAGTTGGCAACCCTTAGCCATGCTAATGAAGAAAAGGAGAGAGAAAACTCAAATTACTAACATATGTGATGAAAAAGGTACACTTATCTCAATTTACCTTACTTTCAGTAAAGAGATGGCAATTTTTAAAGAAAAAATATGGAGGCAAAGGAGAAAAAAAGAAAATTATAAAAATAGCTTTTTTTATACCTTAGGGCATACTCAGATAATAGAAAGTGATTTACTTACTTGTTCATAGTTAAAGGTATCTAACATTCCCAGAATAAGACCCTGGATTTCTCCAAGTTTTCCTTTTCCATATACTGGATCCTAATTAGAAAAACATATAATTGTTATGATTCTTGGTATTTTAAAATTACTTTAAAATATAAAATACCTGAAAAAAAACCCAAATATACTCAAATACACACACACACACACACACACACACACACACACACACACACACACACATATATATATATATATATATAATATTTTTATTTTTTAGGTGTAGATGGACACAACACAATGCCTTTTATTTTTATGTGGTGCTGAGGTGATAACCGGGTCCCGCCCGTGCTAGGCGAGCGCTCTACCGCTGAGCCACAACACCAGCCCCTCAAGTATATTTTTTACAGCCACAGATATTCATTCTTTCATGAATCTTCACTGGAAACGTCCATTAGTTTTCATTTGAACATCTCAAATACTTTGGAAAAATAAATGTTAAATGATCTAATCCCCTTTCTTAATAATCTTTTTTACAAAACTTATTGTTGTTTGTTTTCATAATAGCTGCCATTCTGACAGGAGTGAGATAAAATTTTAGTGTAGTTTTGATTTGCATTTCTCTAATTGCTAGAGATGATGAGCATTTTTTCATATATTTGTTGACTGTATATCCTCTTCTGAGAAGTGTCTGTTTAGGTCCTTGGTCCATTTATCGATTGAGTTATTTTTTTGTTTAGCTTTTTGAGTTCTTTATATATCCTAGAGATTAGTGCTCTATCTGATGTGCAAGTGGTAAAAATTTGCTCCCAAGATGTAGGCTCTCTATTCAGTTCACTAATTGTTTCTTTTGCTGAGAAGAAGCTTTTTAGTTTGAATCCATCCCATTTATTGATTCTTGGTTTTGTCTTCTTTAATTTCTTTCTTTAGCATTCTGTGGTTTTTAGAGATCTTTCACCTCTTTCATTAGGTTGATTCCCAAGTATTTTATTTTTTTGGAGGCTATTGTAAATGGGTAATTTTCCTCATTTCCTTTTCGGAGGATTTGTCACTGATGTACAGAAAACTCTTTGGATTTATGGGTGTTGATTTTGTACCCTGCTACTTTGCTGAATTCATTTACTAATTCTAGAAGTTTTCTGGTGGAATTTCTCTAGGTATAGAATCATATCATCAGCAAATAGTGCTAGTTTGATTCTTCTTTTCTTATCTGTATACCTTTGATTTCCTTCATCTAGTTGCTCTGGCCAGTGTTTCAAGAATTATGTTAAATAGAAATGGTGAGAGAAGGCATTCCTGTCTTGTTCCAGTTTTTAGAGGGAATGCTTTCAACTTTTCTCCATTTAGAATGATGTTGGCCTGGGGCTTAGCATAGATAGCTTTTATAATATTGAGATGTAGTCCTATTATCCCTGGTTTTTCTAGTGTTTTGAACATGAAAGGGTGCTGTATCTTATTGAATGCTTTTTCTGCATCTATTGAGATGATCGTATGATTCTTATCTTTAAGTCTATTGATGTAATGAATTACGTTTATTGATTTCCATATGTTGAACCAACCTTGCATCCCTGGAATGAATCCCATTTGATCATGATCTACTATCTTTTTGGTATGTTTCTGTATTCAATTTGCCAGAATTTTTGCATCTATGTTCATTAGAGATATGGGTCTGAAGTTCTCTTTCTTTCAATGTCTTTGCCTGCCTTTGGAAGGAATCAGGATGATATTGGCCTCACAGAATGAGTTTGGAAGTGCTCCCCCTTTTTCTATTTCCTGAAATTTTTCTATGTCCTAAAATAAATTGAAGAGTACTGGTATTAGTTCTTCTTTAAAGGTCTTGTAGAATTTGGTTGTGTATCCATCTGGTGCTGGGCTTTTCTTGGTTGGTAGGCTTCTGATGATATTTTCTCTTTCATTGCTTGAAAGTGATCTGTTTAAATTGTGTATATCATTCTGATTCAATTTGGGGAAATCATATGACTCTAGAAATTTGTCAATGTCTTTGATATTTTCTATTTTATTGGAGTACAAATTTTCAAAATAATTTCTAATTACCGTCTGTATTTCTGTAGTGTCTGCTGTGACATTACCTTTTTCATCACATATGTTAGTAATTTGAGTTTTCTCTCTCCTTTTCTTCATTAGCATGGCTAAGGGTTGTCAACTTTATTTATTTTTTCAAAGAACTAACTTTTTGCTTTGTCAATTTTTTCAATTTCATTGACTTCAGCTCTAATTTTAATTATTTCCTGTCTTCTATTGCTTTTTGTGTTGATTTGTTCTTTTTCCTAGGGCTTTGAGATGTAGTTAGGTCATCTATTTGTTGACTTTTTCTTCTTTTAAGAAATGAACTCCATGCAATAAGCTTTCCTCTTAGCACTGCCTTCATAGTGTCCCAGAGATTTCAATACATTTTATTTGTGTTCTCATTCACCTCTAAGAATTTTTAATCTCCTCCTAGATGTCTTTTGCAACTCATTGTTCATTCAGTAGCATATTATTTAGTCTCTAGGTATTAGAGTAGCTTTTAAAAAAATTTTATCATTGATTTCTAATTTCTTTCCATTATGATCTGATAGAATGCAGGGTAGTATCTCTACATTTTTATATTTGCTAAGAGATGCTTTGTGGCATGATATATGGTCTATTTTAGAGAAGGATCTATGTGCTGCTGACAAGAAAGTATACTCACTCATTGAAGGATGAAATATTCTATATATGTCAGTTAAGTCTAAGTTATTGATTGTATTATTGAGTTCTATAGTTTCTTTGTTCAGCTTTTGTTTGGAAGATCTATCCAGTGGTGAAAGAGGTGTGTTAAAGTCACCCAAAATAATTGTGTTGTGGTCTACTTGACTCTTGAACTTGAGAAGAATTTGTTTGATGAACATAGATGCTCCATTGTTTGAGGCATATATATTTATAACTGTTAAGTCTTGTTGGTATATGGTTCCCTTGAGCAATATGAAATGTTCTTCTTTATGCCTTTTGATTAACTTTAGCTTGAAGTCTACTTTATTTGATAAGAGGATGGAAATCCCTACTTGCTTCTGCAGTCCATATGAGTGGTATGATTTTTCTCAACCTTTCACCTTCAGTCTGTGGATGTCTCTTCCTATGAGATGAGTCTTCTGGAGGCAGTATATTGTTGGGTCTTTTTTTTTTGATCCAATCTGCTAGCCTATGTCTTTTGATTGGTGAGTTTAGGCCATTAACACCAGGGTTATTATTGAGACATGATTTGTATTCCCAGTCATTTTTGTTTATTTTTGCTATTTAACTTGACATGGTTTCTCCTTTGATTAGTTCTTCCTTTAGTTTAATACCTCCCTCGCTGATTTTCATTGTTGTTTTTCAATTCCTCTCCATGGAATATTTTGCTGAGGATGTTCTGTAGTGCAGGCTTTCTAGTTGGAAATTCTTTTAACTTTTGTTTATCATGAAAGGTTTTTTATTTCATCATCAAATCTAAAGCTTACTTTTGCTGGATATGAGATTCTTGGTTGGCATCCATTTTCTTTCAGAGCCTGATAGATGTTGTTCTACGATCTTCTAGCTTTCATGGTCTGGTTTAAAACATCTGCATGTAACCTAATTGTTTTCCCCCTATATGTAATCTGATTCCTTTCTCTTGTGGCTTTTAATATTCTCTGTATTCTGTATGTTGAGCATTTTCATTATAATGTGTCTTGGTGTGGATCTGTTGTGATTTTATACATTTGGTGTTCTGTAGCCTCTTGAATCTGGTTTTCCAATCTATTCTTCATGTTTGGAAAATTTTCTGATATTATTTCATTGTTCATTCCTTTGATTTGGACCTCTATGCCTTCCTCTATTCCAATAACTCTTAAATTTGGTCTTTTTATGCTATCCCATATATCTTAAATGTTCTGCTCCTGGTTTCTTACCATTTTCCCTGTGTGGTCTACATTATTTTTGAGATTATATATTTTGTCCTCATTGTCTGATGTCCTGTCTTCCAAGTGGTCTATTCTGATGGTGATGCTTTCAATAGAACTTTTAATTTGATTTATTGTTTCTTTTATTTCAAGGATTTTTTTCCAGAACCTCTATCTCCCTATGGAAGTAATTTTTGCTTCCTGTATTTGTTTATGTAGCTCTTTGTCAAAATGATCTTTTGCTGCCTGTATTTGCTCGCTGATATCATCCTTTAATTCACAGAATATTTTAATTATGTACATCCTGAACTCCTCCTCTGTAATTTCTTCTGATGTGCTGGCCATGGATTCTAATAATGTATTATCTTGATTTGTTTGGGGCACTTTCCTTCCTTGTCTTTTCATGTTGCTTGTGTTTCTTCCCTTCTAGTACTGTGGATCCGAGGTGTTTTTGTTTTTATCCTATAGGTTTATAGTGTTTCTGTAGGGTTCTAATACCTCTCCTTTGAGGGGAAGGACAATGTTAACAGATCCCAATACAAACAATATACAGCCTTAAAAACAATTAGTTGCTATTAAGACATTTACAGTTTGGTCACAATGTACAGAAATGATGAATTCAATTATTATCTATAATACAATCGGTAGGTTTGTAAAGGGTTTATAGTTTCTGATGGTAAACAAAGAACTAGGGGTGAGGTGTAGGATGATATGCTGAGGAGGTAGAAGGTAAAGATATAGAATTGTTATATCTTAGGAAATGTGGAAGAGAAATCTAAAGAAGAAGGTTAGTAGCAGAATAGAGAGGAAGTAATTTTGGGTAGACAAGTAAGTGGGAAAACAGTAGAGTACATAAAACAAACAGATAAGCTGGGGTTGTGGCTGGGTGGTAGAGCGCTTGCCTAGTGTGTGCAAGGCCCTGGGTTCGATCCTCAGCACCACATAAAAATAAATAAAACAAAGGTATAAAAAAAAATTTAAAAACCCCAGATATATATTAAGAAAAACAAAAATGTTAAAATAGTAAAAATTGGAAGGAAAAACAAGAATATACAACACAACTGTAATATACTATTCAGATGTCCCAGACCTCAAAATCCTAATTCACCTAAAGTACTTGGTTTCATGTAAGTTGGGGATGTGAGGGCGGGAAAATAGGAAAGGAGAAGAAAAAAAAACTCAAAGGAAGAAACAAGAATTGTTTTGGTTGAAGATCAGTATCTTTCTTGCTTCCCTTCTCATCCCATAGATGGGGTCATCTGTTGTTAGCTGGTATCTCTGCCCTCAGGATGGTGAAGGTAACCACAGTGTCACTGTACTGGGGTAGTGGCTGCTGGGAATAAGGGGGAGTTGAAAACTGGGTACCTGGCCAGCTGAAGTTCCAAACTGGGAGTTGCCCCCACTAAAGATGGTGATGACTCTGACCCAAGATGGAGGTGCCTGCTTTCAACAATGGGGTGTCGGGTCGGGTGATGGCATTGGATGTGGATGATGTGTTCAGTCAGAGCTTTGTGGCATGCAGTGTGTGGTTTTGGCTGTCTTCAGAGCCTGTATGAAGTTCCCAGATGCAGGCAGGCTATGGTGTGCAGGAGTATATCTCTGTTGCTTTCAGAGTCCCAAGATGGAGGTGACTGGGGAGCCCCATGTTGGTAGATGGGGGGGGAGTGGTGGCCGGAGTTCCTGCGCCTGGGTAGCTGCTATTGTCCTGCATGGGAGTGGTGTCTGGGATTTCTGCTCAGGTGGTGGCTGAAAGTTCTGTGTGGGTGCTGATGCCTATAGTCCTGCTCGGGCACCCAGTAGTCTTGCATGGGCGTGTAGTTGGGAAACCTACTCTGCCGCTAAGGCTTAGAGCCCTGCACGGGCACAGTGGCCGTGATTCCTGCCTGGGAGTAGGAATATCACTCGCAGAGAAACAGTATTCTCACTGCTTGAGTCCCAGGTCACGGAGTGACACAGAATGCTGCCTCCCTTTGGCCCGCTATCTTGGATCCCTCTGTTTGTATTCTTGGTAACTTCCATTCTGACTGATGTGAGATGAAATCTTAGAGTAGTTTTGATTTGCATTTCTCTAATTGATAGAGATGTTGAACATTTTTTCATATATTTGTTGATCGAATGTATATCTTCTTCTGATAAGTGTGTGAACTGCCATACTACCCAAGCCCTACACAGATTCAATGTAATTCCAATTAAAATCCCATCATCATTTCTTACAGAAATAGAAAAAGCAATCATGAAGTTCATTTGGAAAAATAAGAGACCCAGAATAGTCAAACTAATCCTCAGCAAGAAGAGTAAAGCAGGAGGCATTGCAATATCAGACCTTAAACTATACTACAAAGCTATAGTAACAAAAACAGCATGGTATTGGCACCAAAATAGACATATAGACCAATGGTACAGAATAGAAAACACGGAGACAAACTCACATAAATACAGTTATCTCATATTAAACAAAGGCGCCAAAACCATACACTGGAGAAAAGATAGCCTCTTTAGCAAATGGTGCTGGGAGAACTGGATATCCATATGCAGCAAAATAAAAATAAACCCCTATCTTTCACCATGCACAAAATTCAACTCAAAGTGGATCAAGGACCTAGAAATTAGTTCAAAGACCCTGCACCTAATAGAGGAAAAAGTAGGCCCAAATGTTCATCACATAAGATTAGGCCCCAACTTCCTTAACAAAGCTCCTAAAATGCAAGAAATAAAATCAAGAATTAATAAGTGGGATGGACTCAAATTAAAAAGCTTCTTCCCAGCAAAAGAAACAATCAATGAGGTGAAGAGAGAGACTACATTTTGGGAGCAAGTTTTTGCCACATGCATGTCAGAGTGCTAATCTCCAGGATATATAAAGAACTCAAAAAATTTAACACCAAAAATACCCAATCAATCCAACCAATCTTCTCTCCACTGCTGCTGACTTGAGGTATGCCAAATAATCTGGAAAATGCAACCTCCAAATCCTCTCCCACCAAAACAAAAACAAAACTGAAATCCAACCACCCAGAGATAAGCACTGTTGATATTTTAATGTATACTTATCAGTCTTGTTTCTAGAGGAGAGAAAGGGTGAGAATGAGAGATAAATTTCCCAGCATACAAAATTTGCATATTTCAAATACAGTACTTTTATATCTGTTTTTTTTTTTTTTTTCCTTACTGTACTGATATATCCTGAACATTATCCGGTGTAGTTTCTAACTGAGGTTGGTTTTCAGTACTCTGAGTTTGGCTAGATAAGAATGAAGCTGTCTCCCATAGGATCCTCTATCCTCCTAGCTGCTATAGTTGTGCTGAAGAAATGGAAGGTACAAAAGAACTGTGTGTTTGTGTACCAATTAACAAATTGAAAAGTTTAGGCTTGAATAGATCATGTAAAGCTTAACAGAAAAACTTTCTAGAAATCATTCTCTCTAAGCCAAAGATACCTGTCCAGAATGTGGAGACCATTTACAAAAGGCAGGAATGTGAATATTTCACACTGGTCCTTTACTAGAAAAGCACCTCAGGTTATATACCTACCAGACAATTTCCTCATTTTATTTTCCTTACATAAAAACAGAATTATGTTAATGCTTTCATCATTACTTAATTATGATTTAGTCAATATTTCAATAAATACACTTGTTTCTTAGTCAAAAGGTCCATGGATAGTGTAATATTTTATCTACAATAATATTTGTATCCAATATGTTAAGGTAGTTCTGGCATGTGTTTATGACAAGGGTGACTTGGAGAATAAAGATGTCTTAAAAGGTTAACTTCTGGGAAATAGAAGAAATCTTTATAGGTCATTTCTATATTTATATCAGTATATTCTACTTTAATATACATAATTTAAAAGCAAAACCATGAAAACTAGCTCATGCTGGGACAACATATAAATTATAGAATGCAAAAGTGAGCTCAAGGCTTCTAGCACAGCATGTACACAATCCACTAGCACTTCAAATTATTTTCCAAAGATGTCAGCTGAATTCTTCAGCAATGAGTAACTACTGAGGCTTCTCTTAAACTTGTTTGTAAACTATGAAAAAAGAGGACATTTGGTACACATAAAATTTTCCAAAAGTGCACTAAAGAAATGATTACCACTTTTTTTCTTATTGCTTTCTGGCATTTACTGTATCGTGTGTGTATATGATTTGTTTTAAAATGAAAATCTTTACTAATTGAGCATAATTTTAAAATATAAATGATGCTCTATGCAGGAGAGTATATAAATCACTTGCTTGCTTTAATTCCTGCAGTAAGAAACTCATAAATAGCTTCTTAAGAACCAAAAATTACTTTTGCTATTGAGTGAAGACTATATCTAAATATATGACATAATATATATATGGGTCCCTTAAAAACACTCCCTCACTTATCAACTAACATTCATTAGAAAAGTCTGTACAATTCAGGTCTGAGGCATCAGTTTGAATAAAATCTGGAGGTCAAGAAGATCTCAAAAACCTCTTATAATTTGACATCATGTGAATTTTTATTTTGGAAAAATGGATTTTTTTCAGTTGAGTCAGAGAAACTGTACATCTAAATAACTGCCATTCTCTATTTTCTGAGCTAAGAGGTAGTGTATATAAGTAGTTTCTTTTTATTTTTAAGCAACACTCTATCATTATGGGTATACCATAAGTGCTTATTCATTTGACTATTTTACACTATTTCTAGTTGTGGGTTATTAGATATGAATATGCTATGAAAACTTGTATACAAGTTTTTGGATATATGCTTTTATTTACATAAAAGTTTAATAGCTGAATCATATGGTAAGTATTAACTTACTAAAGATGGGCACAGTGCTTACCAGTAGGGCACACTTCATTTCCTGTTTTTCAAGAATCACTGTCATTTATTGTATGATATTCACTATTTTTGTTTTTGAAAATCACTATTTCATATATTTTGTCCAGTTTGGGGTTGTTTCAAGTAGGACAGCAATTTGGCATCTGTTTTTTCATCTTTGCCAGAATAATTCCTTCATCCTTGATATTATGCATTTTAGAAATAGTTACTTAGTACCTATTATATGCAAGATGCCTCTGTGCTAAGGTTCTGGTGATAGATCAATAGTCAAAGTGTAGTCTTACTTTTCAAGGTCCATATAATCTAATAGGAAATAAAAATAAGTAAATGAGCCTGACTCAGACATTTCTTAGAACTCCATCATTGGCCTTCTGTTTTCCTTGCTAACCCATTTTCTCATAAAATTCGTCCAGTTTCAAGAATTTAACTACTATATCTATGTTGATGACTTCCACGTATACATCTCCACTTCTTGCCTCTTCTGCTAAACTTCAGTCTTATACTCTCCTACTACTGTTGGCCATATGGACATGAAATCGGGAGCTTAACTAGGTTCTTTGTTATATCCTTATATTTTTGTGTGTCCTCCTACAACAGCCGAAGTCCAGTGAATTCTATCACCCAAATGATTTCAAAGTCTACCTTCTCTCCTCCATTCTTTGTAATCCAATTCCCAAACTCTGAGTACCTACTACCTTCTAGATATCTTTAGGTCTTTAGTCTTAATCCCTTCTAATTCATCTTGTATAATGCATACTGAGTGATCTTTCTAAAGAGAAACTTCATTCTATCATTTCTTTGCTTAAAATCTTGATGACAACCTACTGAATTCAGAATAAAATCCGAAGTCCTTATCATGGTTCACAAAGCAATTAAGGGCACAGTCTCTGCCTATCTCTGCAAACTTCAGTTCCATGATTATTCTTTATTCTTGTCCTATGTGCCAAGCATACTTAAACAATTACAACTTCCCCATGTTTTCTCCTCAAAGTTTTTATAATGTAGTTCTCTCTGCTTAGAATAATCTCTGTTCTTTCTCTGATTCCTTTAGGCTCTTAAAAGACCTCTTTTCTTCCAGGATAACTTTTCAAATCCTCTGGTCTGTTTCAGTTATACAGTTTTACTAGTACTTATTTGGTTATATATATTCAGAAATTCAATTCAGTCTAACTGATTCAAAAAAGATAATTTTTGTAAAGGCATTATTGTGGTTCAAGTTTAAGCAAAGGAATGCAAGTAAGTCTTAAGAACTAGAATGAGGTACTAAGGTCATCAAGATCTTCTCCTGGTAATGTCTCCTCTGCTGGTTTGTGTGTTTTGAATCTTTTTTATACACCTGTTCATTCTCTTCTTTGTGTCTGTTTCATTCTTCTCTCTGGTGATTATCCTTTTTTCAACATTCCAGTCCATATAACAGAAAAGAAATTACTTGTTGGTTCCTGAAATTTGTACCCTAAATAATCCAGAAACCCCCAAAGAGACTTAGGTATCTTTCTCAAGTTCAGTTCTAAAAAGGACTCTGATTGGCTACACTGAAATCAGCTAGTTGGAACCAGGAGACAGGGTCACACTTTCCCATGGCTGCTCCTGGTCTTGTCATGTGGAGTGAGTGTAGAGATACTGATATGGCAGTTTTCCATGGCAGTTACAAGGAATTTAGAGCAGAAAATCCTTAAAGGTGAACATTATTACTCGCTTAGAACCCTATGAATAGATGTATCAAAACATTCCCTGTCTCTTATAAAAGCTCCTGTGGGGTAAGAACTATGCCTTTCATCTATCTGTGTAATGAATAGACAAAGAAAAATATAATTAAAAAATTAATGACTAGCTCCTTTAAAGAGCAGAGACCAAAACAAATAAGTTTCAGTGATGTAACAGAAAAGAACATGAATTAGGATTGGTGGTAGTCCAGGAACTGCCACTAAAGATAGGCTGATATTTAACTTCTCTATATTCTAGTTTTCTCCTTTGTCAGCAGGAACTGTTATAGTAGTTCCATCTACCTCAAGATTGTGGTGTGCTTCATATGAGATATCTGAAAAAGTACTTTGAAAACTTCTTTAACCTATGGTAAGATAAATGAGGTAAAACAGAAATAACATCTTTCCTGATTAGTGAGGAGTTAACAGCCACTAAAAGTAAGAAAATGATTATAATAAAAGTCAGTATAATTCAAATTAAAGTGGAGATTTTCAGATATTAAAAGGCTTAAAAGATGCAAACCTTGAAATACAAAATTTTACTTTTGTTAAAATTTATGTATGGTAATATGTGGTTAGAGCTCTCCATAAAGCAAAATATATACACTGAGCTAGATACAGTGGTAAATGCCTGCAATCCCAGCAGCCTGGGAGGCTGAGAAAGGAGAACTGCAAGTTCAAGGCCAGCGTTAGCAACTTAGTGAGTCCCTAAGCAACTTACTGAGACTCTGTCTCAAAATAAAAATAAAAAAAGGGGCTGGGGGTATAGATCAGTGGTTAATTGCCCTTGGGTTAAATTCCTAGTACTCAAAACAAAACAAAAAACAAACAAACAAAAAAAAAAACAATACTGAGAGAGAACCTATTTTTGGCTTTAGAATTTCTTTTCTTCTAAATTTCCTTGGTAAAATACCCTGCCTTGTGGAGATATTACTTTACATGTAATTAAAATTTTTATGATTAATATATTTTTAAATGGATATGAGAAGTTGTCTATATTAAAGAATCATACAGGGGCTGGGGATGTGGCTCAAGTGGTGGCGCGCTCGCCTGGCATGCATGCGGCCCGGGTTCGATCCTCAGCACCACATACAAACACAGATGTTGTGTTCGCCGAAAACTAAAAAATAAATATTGAAAAAAAAAAAAAAGAATCATACAATACATTTTTTGTAGTTGTAGATGTTCACAGTATATTTATTTTGTTTACTTAATTATTTTATGTGGTGCTAGGAATCGAACTCAGTGCCCCACATGTGCTAGGCAAGTGCTGTACCACTGAGTCACAACTTCAGCCTTCAACACTTGATAGTTGCCAAGGATCTGATGAGATATATGTAAATGTATGTTCTTAATGACGGTGTACTATGTGATGACAGAGATTAATAGATGCAGTGGTCTTTATAGAATAAACAAAGAAACACTATAGATACATAGTAGACAAAGAAACACTGCCCAGAGGCTTCACACCACATGGGAAGTGGAGCTTGGAGAGTCCTAAAAGAGCTAGGGAGCTGATGGGGACAATATGATTAGATGAAAAATATTTGAAAATTATAAAGACCAATGGCATTATATTACATTTATATATATATATATATATATATATATATATATATATATATATATATATAGGCTCTATAACTCAGAAAGTGAGAGAAGACAAAATGGACTCTAAGTATAATTCCTGCTGTTTCTCCAAGAATATTCACAGGTCTTTCTAAAAATATATCTTACTGTATTTTTAGTGTTCTCTTTTTGAATAAGCTGAGAAGATACACGTTTTTTGTTTTTTTTTCCCCTGAAGGAAACAGGCAGAAATGATGTATCCTACAAAGATTTAAGACAAAAAGCCAGCTAGAATTTAGAGCTGGAGATGAGAATTGAATATAAAAATAGTTTCACAATGAGTTATAAAATCTAAATAACAACCAATGATCAATAAATGTCTATATTAACAATTTTTAGGTTATCTTTTTTAACCTGAAAAGTATAATCAGATGGAAATACATAATTTTCTCCTAGTTGACAGAGCAATAGGAAATGTGTGTGTATGAATCCCAAGGGAACAGTGACCTTCTGAAGGCTGCACACCTTAACTGAAGGTCAGTTATAACAGGCACATCCATATCCATGGGATGACAGAAAAGTTTCAAGGATTAATTCAAGTTAGATATTTAGCTGGTTAGAAATTTGGCTGCATTATGCTTGAGACCCTTTTAAATATTAGCCTAATTTACTGGTAAAATATTAGTAGAACCCAATCAACATTTAGTCTCCCACCTCTTTAACTCACCTGTAATATTCTTTGCAAGATTGATGGAAGCGCAATAAATGCTGCCATGCTGTTTAGAACTTGCATGGTCAAAGACTTCAGAGCTGTTGTAACAAAATGTCAATATTAAAGTTAGTTTAGAATAAGTGTTTTCACCTTGAGATTCAGAGGAAAATAGTGGGCTCATATTAGCTTCTTAAAAACTTAGTCAACCAAGTCCAATTTGATATTTTTAGATAAATTGTTGATACACTGAAAAGATAAACTATATAACTAGCACAACAAAAAGAACAAACCTGAAAGATAAGATCGATTCTTAATATGGTTTCATTAAGGAAAAATAACAAGAAATTGAGAAAATATATCATAATGACAATTTCTGTAGATAAAAATTAGGTGATGACAGAGGTGGCTCTGTCACTGTGGTTCTGATGAACTTACCTTCAGAGTGTAGAGGAGGGGCAGTTGAACTGGACAGCTTCTGAGGGGCCATCATTGCCTCTAATAATGGAAACCAGAGTGCCTATAAGGTCAAAGGAAACCAAAGAAAAAACAAAGTCTCTGTTATTTTTGGAATAATAAGTATCAGTATAGTGTTCTGCAGGTTGAAATATACTCTCTGTGTACATTTGTTGGTAAAAATTAGAAAAAGAAGAGGGAACATTTGATGAGGAAGAGAAAAAACATTAAAAGCAGTGATCAAAGCTAAAAAGATCTTTAGCATGAAGCCTTGGGAAACATAAGGAAGACTTGGAATTGCAATTCTGTTATCTCTAGAGAGGGTAGGATCAAGAAAGCAAGAAAGAGCTTCTGTTAGGTTCTTACCTTCTTTTCTATAAATCTATCACTGAGAAAGCCTGAATAACTTCATGTACCACCAAAAGGACTAAATATCCCCATAGCTACTCTCTTCCACGTTTTCTTCAGCAATGTCAAGCAATAAATGAATAAAGGTTATACAAAGTTTTCTTGTATCAAGAATTATTTGTATTTACTAAGTCTCACAGACCAGGAAATAGCAGTTAATATTATCTCAGTCAGCATTACCAACTTTATCAAGAGATAAACAAATAGATCTACCATTCATTCACTGCTATTCTGTTAAGTACTATATTAAATGCCTTATGTATATTTTGTCATTTTAATCTCATAATAACCTTATGCAGTAGGTTTTATCTTCACTTGAGATAAGAAATTGAAGTTAATAGAAATTAAGTAATTTTCCTAATATTGTACTATAGTAAACCAGCCCTCTGATTCCAAATTCTGTTTTTCCTAAGCTTCAGGAAAATATTTACTATAAAAATCAAGCTAATACATTTTCACAGTTCAAACATGTTTTTTGTTGGATAATAATTTACAAATGTCCTAATCCAGTATCTTAGGAGCAACCAACTGATGCAAACATCCAGGAGACATAAGGAAAAGTCAGTATTGACAGACAAGACAGGTTATTATTATTTTTTTTTTTATTTATTTTTTTTTAATTTTTTATTGTTGGCTGTTCAAAACATTACATAGTTCTTGATATATCATATTTCACAATTTGATTCAAGTGGGTTATGAGCTCCCATTTTTACCCCATATACAGATTGCAGAATCACATCAGTTACACATCCATTGATTTACATATTGCCATACTAGTGTCTGTTGTATTCTGTTGCCTTTCCTATAAGACAGGTTATTTACAAACGAGGATACACTGTACACCCCCACTGCGGAACTGACTGGCAATGAAGATATGGGAGTGTTTAAGGAAAGGGGAACCTACTAAGGATCCTGCAGACTTTCCCACTGTGTGAAGATCTCCACTAGGAAGGCTTTATCTGCCCCAACAGAGGTTAAGGCCAGGATTTTATACTGTTCATTTTTTACTACATTCATGATAGTTTAATCATACTTACTTTTACTGGCAATTCCCTGTTTTATGTAAATTTTCATTCATTTTAACAGTACTCATGATCTTTTAACCCTGTATTTTATTCTTAATTTCATTAAACTTATCTTTTAAGTTGCCTATTTTAACTCGTTTTTGAGAATATATCATTTATTTCTGTGTATTTTGTGGTCTTCTATAGATTAGGTATATTGTTAGTTTCGGAGCAAGCTGAACACTTGACCCTCACCCATCTGGTTCCTTATGGCTTGTTTGCCTCAAGTCTGAACACTCAATTCCACTCAAGGCTGAACACTCGGCCCCCAAGACCCCCAGCTGTCTGGTACAACAGAAACCCACATCTAGCTCCTGCCTAGTCTGCCTGAGGGCAGAAGATGACACCCTTAGCAACTACTATATGATCCAATCATTGTATGCCAACAAGACAGCTTGCAGACCTAGAGACCCCATTAGATTTTGGCTATAAAACTCTCCCCCTCCCCTCTTTCTCCCTTTCTTCTCTATTTCCCGACTCTCTCTCTCTCTCTCTTGCTTTGCTCTCTCCTTCCCTCTCTCTCTTTCCTAGATCTCTTTCTCTTGTTCTCTTCCTTCCCTGTTAATCAGACTCTACTGCAATAAACACATCTTGGTCACCCCGAGTGTCAAGGTCACTTTCCTTTCATATATGACATACCTAATTTTTACCTTTTGGTTCATATATTTATTATGTTCAGAAATTTGATTTTTGGGCAACCCCTATCAGGTTTGCTCCTGTAAGAGCTCTTTTTCTGCTCTTCACAATTGAATAAATCCTATTCCTTTCACTCTTTAAAAAAGAAAAAGAAATTTGATTTCAATTTCAAATTTGATTTTCTTACTTAAATCAGATAATTTAGAAGAATTATCTTTTTAAAGGTCTTATTCCTGTTTTCTAAATATCAGATAGGAAAGCATGATGTGGAACTAAAGAAAATCCATGGGATGTGTTCATGCCCTAAATAGGAGTTGTTGTTCTTCCATTAAATCTCCACATCAACACTACTATATGCTGAAAAACCTTTAAATATTTTTATCTCTCTTACTCTTTAATATTGATTCTTAAAATGTTAACTTGGAGGGCTGGGGCTGTAGCTCAGTGGCAGAGCATTTGTGAGACACTAGCACGTATGAGGCACTGGATTCGATCCTTAGCACCACCACTAAAAAAGAAACAAACAAAGGCATGCTGTTCATCTACAACTACAAAAAAAAAAAAAAAAAAAAAAAAGTTAACTTGGATAACTCTAAAACCCCACAAGTTAAAATAACTCTCCATTATAGAAAATTCCATTTCCTGAGAGAACAATAAAACTAAACCTGAATTACTTTCTCACAGAATGTAACAGTTTTCTTTTCAGAGAATTACACGCATAATGAAAGCATAGGCTTTGTTGTACATGTCCCTAGACACTGGGGTAGCAACACAGACAGCTAAGCAAAGGTAGGTGAGGTGCTTAGAGACACTACTGTGGAAAAGAACTGAGACCCCAACTTCCTGGGGTCTAATCTTCCTATGAAACTTTTGGTGGGGAATCATTATCAAGCTTTGGACATCTCAAATTTTCTAGTTACTATTGGTCTGTTGCAACAGCTCTTGTTCTCACTTTTTCTAATACAAAAAAAAAATAATAAATAATAAATAATAAATAAATAAATAAACAGAGACAAAGCAAACAGTCATTAAAATCCCCCAAACTTAACATTTAGTAATATGTAAAAGCCTAAGATTTTCATAAAATGGTATTTACATGAAAATGAAACTCAAATTTTTGTATTGTTATTAAATCTGTTCAGAAATAAAGCAGAAATCAGTTGTTAGTGGGAGTGGGCATACAGAATGGTGTGTGTGTAACAGGGAAGAGGGACAGACTTCTCCTACAGGTAGACTTCTCTTAAATGCAGCCAGTAAATGGTCTAGTAACAATCTTAGAGAAGTGAACATTTCAAAAAATAGAAAGAGGTCTAATAGCTAACACCTTTATTAAAAGGAACAAATTTCAACTCAGACATATTTTTTTAACAACAATAACAATTTTCCTTTTGCAATATCAAAGTGGCAAAAATTCATCTTTCATTAAGAGCTACAGAGTTCAACTATAGAAAAAACAATCCCTAGTAAGGCTTCGATATTCAACTCTGTTGTTAATATCTGTGAGTCTAGACTATTTCATTTAAGTATACCTAAACTATTATATTTTAAAGAGATAGCAAAAATTGTCTTTTTTCCTTAAATTTCCCATGTGGTATTATCAAAAGATAGTGAAAGGTATCAAAAATATATTTGAGAGGAGATAGACAAAACATTTTTTAAAAAGCTTAGCATTAAAGTGGACATAAGCCAATCCCAAAGAACCAAAGGCTGAATGTTTTCTCTGATATGTGGATGCTACTTCACAATAAGGGGGTAGGGTGGGGAAGAACAGAAGAACTCTGGATTAGAGGGGAATGAAGGGAGGGGAGGGGATAGGTGGGTAGGAAGGACAGTAGAATGAATCAGACATAATTACCCTATATGCATAAATGATTACACGATAGGTGTAACTCTACATCATGAACAACCAGAAAAAGAGAAGTTATATTCCATTTATGTGTCAAAATGAATTCTGTCATGTATAACTAATTAGAAAAAATTTTTAAAAATAAATAAAACCACACGCAAAAAAGCTTAGCATTAAATGCATATAAACAAAACTGTAAGGTGTCTATACTTTCATGTTTCTCTATCAAAATATAAACGTGTCCAAATACAGCCAGTCAACCAAATGATAAATAAGAATAAAAACTCAGGAATGGAAAAATCTTGGTAAAAGGACTGGTATTAAGTCCATAATCCATTTAAATAAAGACAAAACAACTATGAGAATTATGTATATAGAAAAGAATGTATTACAAAATTTAATAAGGTATAATAACTAAACTAATTAAAATTAGGAGGACAGAGAGGATATTAGGAAGCAGGGTTGGTTCATGTGCATTTCCTTATTGGTTTGACATTGTAAACATAATAAAAACCAAAGTGTAATAATATTACTTTATTAGTTATTCAGATTTTTTAATGTTAGACTTATTAAGAGATAATATGGTAAAGAAACATTTATCTGAAAATTAAAAATTCCTCAGTTTTATATAAGCTTCCTAGAGAAGACTGACTATAATATTTTTAAAAGCAAACATTATTTGATTCATTTTTTCTAAAATTATATCAACCTTGGCAGACAAAAAAATATCTACAGTAATGTTCACCAAATGATAATGATGGTTATTTCTGAGTGATTGTTGAAATATATTGATAATTTTTTAAAAAAACATTCTTCTCTTAACTTTCTATTTTGCATGCTATTAAAATATAAGTATGTATCATTTCATAAATTTTTTTATAAATAAAAATTCTATAGGCAAATGTATTTGTTATGCACAATTTATATGCTGAAGAATTTTCATAACTTATGACCTTGAAAAAATCTTTGACAGGGTTTAGGAGAGGACCTAAGTTAGAGGAAGAGAGCTAGGTGGTGATCCCCAATCTCTCCATAGCTCAGGAAGGAGGCAGTGAAGGAACAGCTCTCCAGAGAGGGAGGTGACAGAATAAATACTATAAGACCCAAACTGAAATAGAAAATAAGGACAGAGATCCTTAACCTCAACTTGGACCAGAGAGGAGGGGGGAGAGGGGCTATAGAGAAAGAGTAAGAGGAAAAACAAATAAGCTCAACCACCGGAAAGAAAAGCAAACCAAATAAAAATGCAACAGGAGCAGAGTGGGGTCACTGAAAAAGATCAAACCGTTTAATACAAATCATGGGGAAAAAGCTGTGCTGGAAAAAGCTGTGCTGTGGCAGCCATTTTGTGGAACTCACAGCTTATCAGCTACACTGAAAGAAATTAAATCAACAGGGCATCTTCCCACCTCCAGATAGCAACAAATTAAACCAGAAGTATCCCAGCTGTGACATGTCTCAATAATTTGTCTAGAAGGAACTTGTAGAGGGATTGCTGTTAGCTGAACATTGCTAAAACCCTATCCCCTTCCCCACAACAAGGGCAGCAGGGTGTAGTAGACCCACCCCCAGGAAGTAGAAGCCTGGGGATCTCAGACAGAGATGGAGCAGACTCACTGGGGAGTGGGAAGTGAGTGCTGAAAACCAGGTGGGAAAACAGTCTTTATCCTGGGCAGTGGAAAGAAATGGTGCCTGGATTCACTGGGTGGGAGTTTGGCCACCGGCAGGACAGCTGCCTCTGTCCAAGGCAGTAGAGGGAAGTGGTGCCTATGGTTCATAACCATGGGCAGTGAAAACTAGAACCCAAGTGAACCACTGAGTTGCTTTACCCAGTAGTAGGGACAGTGCCCTGGTGATCTGTGTCGTCAGTGGGGATGTTCCTGTGCCATAGAGTATCCACAGAAACCCCACAAACAGAAGTTCCATACTTGTAGACAGCCAACAGAATGGAAATAACCAACAGACAAAGTACCACACCCTGAGAAAATTCAGCCTCAAGCCTCTGGATCTAGGCTGACAATCCAGAACCAGAATGGGCTGGTGGGTGATCCATAGAAAGTAGAGGGTGGCTCTTGTGCCCTAGAACCTTTGGGGGAAACCACAGCCAAAGGTGATGGACATTTTCTAAAGGTCCCAAATCCTGATGAAATCCAAACCAAGACTCAATAAAAATTTTCACTTGGCATGGTTTACTATAAATAGCTCGAATATCAACTTTGATCATACATATTCTTATTCATAATTTTGATTTATAGTTATTACTGTATTACCCAACATTGTGACCTCAACTCATTTGACTGTATTTCTTCCAATGTTTTAGAACATTAATTGGAATAATTCTTTGTTCTCCTAGCTCAGGTTTATACTTATTCCCTCTTTCCCTCTTATATTCCAGCTACTACTTTAATCTCCCGACATTGATCTTTTTCTTCTTTTTATTATGGTGTTATTATTCTTTTAAAACTTTTGTTTTTTATTTTTTTCTCTCTTCTTTTTTAAATTTATTTTTTAAATACATGACAATAGTGGAATGCATTACACTCATTATTACCCATATACAGCACAATTTTTCGTAACTCCATATATAAAGTATGTTCACGCCAAATTATGCCATTATACATGTACTCTTTTTTTGCATTACAATTCTTAATACCCATATATACCACAATTTTTCATATCTCTGTTTGTATATAAGATATGTTGACACCAAATTCAAATCTTCATACATATATTTTGTATAATGATGAACATCACATTCTTGTATTCAATTTTTCTCTCCTCCCCCTTTTAGCCCTTATGTAATATTACAGCAATTTACTATATTTAATAACTAATTTTTCAACCTATTCCCAAACTTTAATACAAGTTTATACCTGCCTTAAAGGAACTGTGGAGAACAGTATTAACAAGTTTTTCACTTTTTTATAAGGTTGAATAGTTTGCAATTTTGCTCTGAAGTAATCACAATAAAGAGTTAAGTGTCTTCTCTCAAAGTGGTGCTGATACTAGGAATAGCAGAGGACATACATGGAGTGAAAGTATAAATACCTGGATATTTGCCAGCCCAGGGCTCTTAAGATAAAGAAGCTCACAAAATAGTCCTTTGCATTAAAGAAGTGATAATCAACCCAACAGATGGGTAGACATATAAGCAGTATAACAAGCAAGGAAAGAAACCATTCTAAACAGCCTTCAACATTTCACCAACTAACTACATTGATACCACAGTGGAGGAAATGTTGGAAAAAAAATTTAGGAAGTTCATGTTAAAATGTTCAACAAGCTAAAAGGAGATGTAAGAAATAAAATTAGAAAATACAGGAAGTAAATGATCATTTTGATAAAGAAATATTATGAAAAAGAACCAAAACAAAATCCTGAAAATAAAAGACTCAATAAATTAAATTAAAAAATTCAATGGAAAGCATCATAAATAGATTAATCCACTTTGAAGAAAGGTTTATCAGACCTTGAAGACAAAGTATATAATCTTGAAAATAAAGTCCACAATAAAGAAAAGATGTTAAAAGACCATGATCAGAATATTCAGGAAATTTGGGATAACATCAAGACACCAATTTTAAGAATCATGAGAGTAGACAAAGGCTCTAAAATACACACTTAAGGAATGCACAATTTTTTCAATAATATAATACTAGAAATATTTTCCAAATATTAGGAAGTAGATGGAAATCCAAGAATGAGATATATACAGAACTCCAAATAGGCAGATCAAAAAAGATACATTATGCCAGGTGTGGTGGTGCACACCTGTAATCCCAGTGGCTCAGGCTGAGTGAGGCAAGAGGATTGTGAGTTCAAAGCCAGCCTCAGCAAAATCGAAGTGCTAAAAGCAACTCAGTGATATCTTGTCTCTAACTAAAATACAAAATAGGGCTGGGGATGTGGCTCAGTAGTTGAGTGCCCTGAGTTCAATCTCTGGTAAGGCCCCACCCTAAAACAAATCAAAACATATTCAATGAAATATTTCATAGGAGAAGGAGGAGGAGGAGGAGGAGGAGGAGGAGGGGAGAGAGAAAGAAAAAGAAAAATGAAAATCAGCACAGGGAAGAAATACACTAGAAGAACAGTCAATTAAAGGAGAATCGAGTCTGAAGCACTAGAATTAAATCAAAATGGCAGGAAATAAACATCATTTCTGTATAACAACCTGAATGTAAATGAACTACACTTTTTCATCAAAAGACACAGATTGGCAAATTGGATTAAAAAAACAAAACCAAAGCCATATATTGTTTAAAAGAGACTCACCAAATAAAGACAACCACAGACTGAAGGTGAAAGGAGGGAAAAGATATTCCATACAAATGGATACCGAAAAGCAAGCAAGGTTAGCTACTCTCACATAAAACAAAACAGACTTCAAGCCAAAATTAAACAGAAGAAACAATGAAGGTCACTTCATAGTTGGTTAAGGGATGCATCCAAATTAGAAATCAATGACAATAAAAAACAGAAACTACTCTAACACCTGGAGATGAAACAATACTTTTTTTTTTGTACCTGATATTGAACCCAGGGTGCTTAACCACCGAGCAACATACCCAGCCATTGTTTATATTTTATTAGAGACAGGGACTCACTGAGTTGCTTAGGGTCTCCCTAAATTTCTGAGGCTGGGTTTGAACTTGTAATCCTCCTGCCTCAGCTCCCTGAGTCACTGGGATTATAGGTATGTGCCACTGTGCCTGGTGAAATAATACACTTTTGAATGAAGAATGGGTTACAGAAAAAAAATCAGGGGAGGAAATTTAGAAAAATTCTTAGAAACAAAAGAGAATGGAGATACAACATATTAAAATTTCTAGAACAGTATGAAGGCATTTCTAAGAGGAAAGTTTATAGCACTGAGTTCCTACATTTAAAAAAAATGTAAATAATCTAACATTATATCTCAAGACCTTAGGGAAAAAAAGACCAAACTAATATCAAAATGAGCAGAAGACAGAAAAAATTTTAAGTCAGAGACAAAATTAATGAAATTGAGAATAAAAAAAATAGAAAGGATCAATGGAACAAAAGTTGGTTCTTTGAAAGGATAAACAAGATTGATAAATCTTTAGCCAAACTAACCAAAATACAGAAGACTCAAATTAACAGAAGTAGAGATGAAAAAGGAAATATCATCAGAGACACTACTGAAATACAGAGAATCATTAGAAACTATTTTGAAAATTTATACTCCAATAAGCTGGAAAATCTTTAAGATAATGACAAATTCCTAGAGATATATGACTTACACAAATTGAATCATGAAGATATAAAAAACAGATCAATATCAAGTAATAAAATTGAAGCAGATATTAAAAGCCTTCCAACAAAGGAAAGCCCTGAACCAGATAGAGTCTCAGCCCAGTTTTACCAGACCTCTAAAAAAGAACTAATGCCAATCCTTCTCAAATTATTCCATGAAATAGAAAAGGAGGTAACATTGACAAATTCATTCTATGAAGCCAGTATTACCATGATACCAAAATCAAATAAACAAACAACAAGGAAAGAAAATTTCAGATCAACATCCTTGATGAAGAACGCAGATGAAAATATTCTTAATAGAATATTGGCAAACCACATTCAAAAACACATTAAGAAGATAGTGCACCATGATCAAGTGGGTTTCATCCCAGTGATACAAGTTTGGTTCAACATATGGGAATCAATAAATGTAAATCACCACATAAATAAGAGTTGGGGACAAGAATTACAATAATCTCAACAGATGCAGAAAAAGCATTGGACGAAGCCCAGCACCCATTCATGTTTAAAACACTAGAGAAACTAGGGATATAAAGAACTTGGCTCAACACTGCAAACACTATTTAAGACAAACCCAAGGCCAATATCACACTGAACAGAAAAAAAAAATGAAAGCATTTTCTCTAAAATCAGGAGCAAGACAAGGATGTCTACTCTCACCACTCCTATGCAACACAGTTCTTGAAACTCTAGTCAGAGCAATGAGGCCAGAGAAGGAAAATAAAGGGATACAAACTGTAAAAGAAGAAGTCAAATTATTTCTATTTGCTGATGACATGATCCTATATTTATAAGACCCTGAAAACTCCAAAAGACTTCTAGAGCTGATAAACAAATTTACCAAAGTAGAAGGATACAAGATCAATATACCTAAATCAATTGCTTTTCTATACTCCAATAATGAATATTATTTAAGAAATTTAGGAAAACTATCCACAATAACCTCAAATTTTAAAAAATTAGAAATAAATTTAACTGAGATGAAAGACCTCTACAATGAAAACTACAAAATACTTAAAGAAAGAAACTGAAGACTACCTTGAAAGATGTAAAGACCTTCCATGTTCTTGGATAGGCAAAATTAATAAATGGCCATACTACCATACTACCAAGTGTAATACAGATTCAATGCAATCCCTATCAAGATAACAATGATGTCATTCTTCACAGATCAAGAAAAAACAGTTCTAAAATTCATTTGGAAAAATAAGAGATCCAGAATATCCAAAGCAATCTTAAGTAAGAAGAGCAATGCTAGAAGCATCACAATACCAGAGCTCAAATTATACTCAAGAGCTATAGTAACAAAAACAGCATAGTACTGGCACCAAAACAAATATGAAGATCAAATAAATAGAAGAAAAGACACAGAGAGAAACACACACACAGATACAGTCAACTGATACTTGAAAAAGGTGCCAAAAACATACATTATAGAAAAGATAGCCTAAAAAAAAAAGATAGCCTTTTAAACAAATAGTGCTCTGAAAACTAGATACCCATATGTAGAATGAAACTTGATACCTAACTCTCACTCTGAAAAAAAGTCAACTCAAAATAGATCAAAGACCTAGGAAGTAAAGCAGAAATTCTGCAACTGCTAGAATAAAATGTAGGCTCAACATTCCAACACATTGGCAACAAATAAAACAAAAAGTCAATAAGTAGGATGCCATTAAATTAAAAGTTTCTGCATAGTAAAGGAAACAAGAGCATGAAGAGAGAGACCAGAATGAGAGAAGATCTTTGCCACCTGCCCCTTGGGGAATTAACATACAAAATATATACAAGAACTCAAAAACCTGGACACCAAGAACAAAAAGAAATAACACAATTAACAAATGGGCAAAAGAATTAAACAGATACTTATCAAAAAAAGAAATGCAAATGGCCAAGTATATGAAAAAATGTACAACACCTCTTGAATTTGCATATTAGGGATATGCAAATCAAAACTACATTAAGATTCCATCTCATTCCTGTCAGAATGGCAATTATCAAGAATACAAATAATAATAAATATTGGCTAGGATGTGGGAGAAAAGATACTCTCATACATTGTTGGTGGGACTGCAAATTAGTACAACCACTTGGAAAGCAGTATAAGAGATTCTTCAAAAAACTAGGAATGGAACCACCATATAACCCAGCTATCCTACTGCTTGGTAGATATTCAAAAGATCTAAAATCAACATACTATAAGAATGCAGCTACATCAATAATTATAGCAGTACAATTCATAAAGCCAAGCTTTGCAACCAGTCTACGTGCCTGTTAACAGATGAATGGATAAAGAAAATGTGATACACACACACACACACACAAAATGGAGTTTTACTCAGACATAAAGAAGTACAAAATTATGGCACATGCTGGTAAATGGATGGAACTAGAGAATATTATGTTAACTGAAATAAGCCAGACCCAGAAAGTCAAGAGTTGAATGTTTTCTCTCATATGTGGAAGCTAGACCAAAATAAGGGGGGAAAGAAAAGGAAGAAAGGAAAAAGAAAGAAAAAGGGAGGTATAGAATTCCATGAATGTAGAAGAGAGATCAGTGGAGTAGAGGAAAGGGACTGGGGGCGGAGAGGGTGGGGGAGAAGGGATGGGAAAAGGGAAGAGCGGAATGAATCTGACAAAACTTTCTCATGTACATATATGAATATACCATAGTGAATCTCATAGGTACATGAAATACATATACCTTTTGTATATCCATAGTGTACTAATTTTAAAAAACTATAAATTATTTTAAAAAGTAAAATCAAAATAATAAAATCCTTGATAAAAACTTAAAGGAGAAATTTATCCATCTCATGAGAACAATAATCATACCAATATTTTTTTGAGGCGGGGCGGTTTACCAGGGATTGAACTCAGGGGCACTCAACCACTGAGCCACATCCCCAGCCCTATTTTGTATTTTATTTAGAGACAGGGTCTCACTGAGTTACTTTGGTGCCTCGCTTTTGCTGAAACTGGCTTTGAACTTGCAATCCTCCTATCTCAACCTCCCCAGCTGCTGGGCCAATATTTGTTTTCATTGTAAAACATCCAACTAAATATTTATGAAAAATTAACTGTTCCCATTTTAGAAACTCAGATTGTGGAAAGAGCTCAGGTGGTGTGATGTCAGACCTAAGCACTGCAGGGAAAGGTACAGAGGAGTAATACAACTCTACTTTTTTTTTTTTTTTTTGAAAAACATTTATTTTTTTTAAGTAGTTGACACAATACCTTTATTTTATTTATTTATTTTTATGAGGTGCTGAGGATCGAACCCAGGGCCTCGCACGTGCAAGACGAGCACTCTACTGCTGAGCCACAATCCCAGCCCTGTAACTCTACTTCTTAGAGCAACTGCAGAATTTAGGTGTCAATCACACCTTGCCTCATAGTTTCTGCTTCACTGCTGTAATTACTACTTGCTTTAGGTGCTCATCTACACCTCCTTCAGTTTTGTTTTTTTCTTTTGTGCAATCTGGGGTCTGTTACAGCAGGGGTTCCAACTGTGGCTCTATACAGGAATTGTGTAGGGAGCTCTAAAACATACTGATGACTAGTTTCCAGCCCCAGAGAGTTTCATTTAATTAATCTGGGGTGCAGCCTGAACAAAAAGATTTTTCAAAGCTTCCTAGGTGACTATAATGTGCAGCCAAGACTAAGAACTACTATATCATATCCTCCTTTGACCTTTTTTCATATCCCTGAGGGCTTTGCTCCAGTTCTTCATGCTCACTTTCAGCCACAGGGAATAGAAAAGATGATAAATGATCATATATCCATAGTACCACTACAAGGAATACACAAAATCTCAGTCCAAAGACACCAGGGACATCTCATAGTCACAAACCTTACATTTTGCTTAACAGCCAAATCTAAGAACCATAAAGCCTTTTGTGGGGAAGAAAGAGGCCAAACACTCTTCATAATAACTTCAGGAGTCTTATACTCCTGGGAACACTAAAAGTGATTAATGCCAGCTGAATTAATTCAGGTGGTTGACAGGGCAGTGGAAATAGAATTAATTCCTGTTTCAGAACAGAACAGGCTTTAAAATTCCTAAGTAATCATTCTCCTACCTCTCGTTGCTGCTGGTTCAAATTATGTGAATTTCTCTGGCAAAGAGCAATTGTGTCTACCATGGTATCTTCAACATCCTTCAGTGAGGCAAGTTCTCTGGTATCTAGATTCAGAAAGAGTATAAACAACACTTTAGGACGTGTTTCTGATAATCTCAGAGTTTCTGTGAAAAAAAATGAAATTCTCTTTCTTTTGCATAGCCTTAATTTTCCATTCTAAGGAATTCTATCATCCATAAGACCTAACACTGAGATTTAGTGATTAAAAGATCATTCTGGGCAATAGGAGTGTTCTATATAAATGTTTGACATTCAAAGTACACATAAAGCACATTGTACTTAGCATCTCGACATGCTTTAGTTATGGGAATCATCTATTTGTGGATTAGTTAGTAGAAAGATTATCCTTCACACTTTCTTCTCTACCATCTTTTCCTGTCTTAAATGTAGGTAGTTCCCTAAGAGTCTGTCTTACATTCTTTTTTCTCATTTTTCAATGATTTCAGCCACTCCTGTGGTTTCAATTCTCAAGTTTTTGTTAATAAGTTTAAAGTATACACTTCAGCCTTTACTCCATTCATAAATTTTCAAATGACCCTAGGAAAAAATCTCCATGTCCTCCAAGCACTTTGAACTTTATATGTGCAAAGCCCATCTTATCTTCCTCATTTCAAATCTGCTCCTCCCCCAACATTTTCAAAGTTAATGGAACCAGCATGATTAAGTTAACCAGTTTATAAATCTTCATCATCTTTGATGCTTCCCTCTCCTTAATTCCACACATTCAAATAAAGTGTTTATTTTTATTGATTTTACTTCAGCACTTGCCCACGCCCACCACTGTTACCCTGGCAGCATGCATATCTGCTACTGCAACAGTCTCTTCACTGAACTTTTGACTTCCAAATATGGCCTCTTTCATTCCCTTTTATATTGTTACCAGGGCTTTCTTAAACACAAGTCCAAACATATTATTTCCTTCTATACAGATTAAAGATTCCTAATGCTTAGAAACAGAATATTAGTAAGATTCTGACCCTAGGTACTGTGTAAAGATTCCAGCTTATCTTCTCACTCTCTGTGCCCTGGTGTCACCAGATTATTTCTTAACCTCTGAGGTTAGAAGCCAGGCACTTCCATACTTGTGTCTTAATCTTGCCCTGCTTCGTCTATTAAACCTCTAGTCCTCCTCTGACTTATTTTAAAGGTAATACACGTCTAACACACAACTCTTGACTTGACTCATGGGTCACAAACAGTTCCCTGGTTTTCAACACTCCTTTGCTACCTTTGTGCATTCCATTTGACTTGTGTTAGAGTGTTAATTTGTATGTGTCTCCTTCTTGAGACCAATTATTCAAGGAAGGGACGGCTATGTTTTAGGCATCTGTCTGTAACCTATAGGAACTAAGCACAATGTCTTGAAAGTAGCAAATGCTTCAAATTTTTAAGCATGTTGTCAAAATTGAATCTGAAAGCAGATGGCTATTACTGGACTGGTTACAAGACTATTACTGGAAAATTTATCCTTATAGGAGTTTTAAAAACTGGCTTCTCTAGATATACCACCTACAAATCATGGCAATTTGGAAGAAATATACTTCTTCCTTTTCCCTCAATCTTTCACGTATTGTCTGAAAAAATATTTTCAGAACATTAAATTTAAATAGAAAAATGTCATAAAATGCAATAAACCTAACAATGAAATAGACTGAACACACACTGGCAATTCAAAAGTAATAATTAAATATCTAGTTGGATTATCATTATGAAAAAGTCAATCAAGTGCTTACTGAGGTTCCAAAAAGGTTTAGTATAATTCAAGATGATCAAGATATAACAGAGACTACCATGCAATATTTAACCATCAAAAAATATAGATAATTTATCTACAGAGTTATGGTAAAGGGATATTAGAGGAAGGGTCAAGGGGTGCAAAAATATGTTGTGAAATAGGTAGAACAATCTAAGTCACTTATCAAGAGATTACTTGATCTTCAGGTGGGTTATTTAAAAAATATCAAGGAAAGGAATGCAAACAACCTGACTGAAAAGTTAAACAGACATCTCTGCAAAACAGATATACAAATGGCCAAAAAGGTACATGAAAAGATGCTCAACATCACTAATCATTAAGAAATGCAAACTAAAAGATACCACCTCCCCCTCCCCATTAAGATAAGTTACTATCAAAAACAAAACAAAAGTGTTGGTGAGATTACAGAAAATCTGTAACCCTTGTGCACTTTTGGTGGGAATATTAAATAGTGCAGTGGCTATGGAATGTGGCATGGCAGTTCTTCAAAAATTAAAAATAGAATTAGTACTTGATCTACCGATCCCACTTCTAGTTATATAGACACACACAAAAATGAAAGCAGGAACTTGAAAAGATATTTGAACAACCACGTTCATAGCAGCATTATTCACAATGGCCATATGAAAACACAAAATGTGGTATATAAATACAATAGGATGGTACTCAGCTTAAAAAGGAAGAAAATTCTGACATGTTTGACAAAATTTACAAAATGTAAAAACATTATGCTAAATAAAATGAGCCAGTAACAAAAGAATACTGTATAGTTTCTTAGAGTAATCAAGTTCAGAAAAAAATATTGTTGGAAAAAGTAAGTAGAATGGCAGAAAATAGAATGGTGGTTGCCAGCAGTTGGGAGAGGGGAGAACAGGGAGTTACTGCTTAGTGGGGAGATTTTCAGCTTGGGGAGATGAAAAAGTTGGAGACAGATCATGGGGATGGTTTTATAACAAAGTGAATGTGTTTAATGCCACCAAATTGCACACTTAAAAACAGCAAATTTTGCGTTATACATACTTTACCATAAGAAAAAAAAATGTTGAAATGTCAAAGAACATGATGAAATTTTTAACTATTTATGTTCAAACGCACTCAAGATTCCAAACTGTCAAGTTTTACTGCTTTGGGCTAAAATTGTACAAATTCAGTACAGAAACACTGGCTATTACTTACTGCTTGCAAGCTTTGATTTGCAGTTGTTTGGCACATGAACTTAATTTTTATGATATTATGTACCTCATTAATATAAAACCAAATTATAAGTACATAACTATAACTAAAAAGATAATCAACAGCAGTTGAACAATGTCTATTTCTTGTATATTTAAATCTACTGACAATGAGTACCACCGAGGCACTTATAATATTTCCAATTATGATTACTTGAAAACTAGCTAAATTTTGGATCCATGTTAAAGTAGATAAATAGTAATTATGCAGATAGACCAATATAATTATTACTTAACAAAGTCAATTCACTTTTAAATAATATTTTTTAAAATATGGAGGCTGTGGAGAAAAATAAATTATGAATCACATTCAAGAACTTACTTTTTTCACCTTGATGTGTTGTTATCTCTTGCAGTTTGCTTTGTAGTCTCTAAGAGGTAAAAAGAATACAGGCAGTAATAAGAACATTTTACATTTCATTCTACCACAAATTTGAATTAACATATTTTATAGGAAAGAAATAGCAAAGCTATAAAGAATGGTCCTTTACTGCCATTCAGAAGTGAATACTTGTGCATATAGTTAGCAATATGGCAAGGGACCCAAAAGATCAAGTTATCACTTATTCTGTCCTTGTCTGCTTTTCTTATAACACATCATTGCCACTGATATTCTTTGGGCATAGTAATGAGGATTAGGATTTATCCATGCTTAGGATTAGGGTATAAAAATTCATACTGGATTATGAGAAAAAGGGGTGGACTGGATGGATGGGAACACAAAGGAAATGACAAGTCTACTCTAGAGCATAAGGCACAGCCTTGGGTGTGATTTCTCCCAAATGTGCAGTCATAGTACCCACTGCTCTACTGAATTCTAGATCCTTAAACACCTTTAACTCATACTGCAAAGGCTTCTTAAAACCCTTTTGAGCCTGATCCCTAATATATCCCTTCTACTTCAAATTTGCTCCTTTTCTTGGGGTCCCTTGAAGATCCCAAATGACAGAATCTTAAATCACAGAATTTTAGCTTATAACTAGAATCATTATTCACTATTCCACCTCATTCATCTCATATCACAATCAGATGATCTATAAGTTCTCAAATCTAAGCCCTCTTCTTTCCATTACCCAGGTCAAGTGCTTGTTGACTCATACCTGTGCTACTGCAAGTACTCTCTGCTTTCAGTGTTTCCTCTCCCTTCTCTGCATCTCACCACCCCCACCTCCCACCTCTTCTCCCAGTCACCAAAGCAGTTTCTATAAAACAAAAAAGTAAGTTCCCTGCTTCACAATTCTTTAGTGTGTCCTATAAAGTCTGTTCAAACCTAGACCTAGACTTTGTTTCTGCCTATATATTGTATAGTTGAAATCTAGGTAAGTTGTGATCATTCTCCTAGTGGCCCACATTTTTTTTGTTGTTGTTGTTCTTAAGGTTTTGCAAATGGTGGTAATGGTCCCCTGCCCAGTTCTCCTGCCTCTCCTTCCCCTATTCATGCCAAGAATACTTTTTAAGATTTTTTATTAGTACTGAGGAGTTAACCCAGGGACACTTAACCACTCAGCCACATCCCCAGCTCTTTTTAATATTTTATTTAGAGACGGTCTCACTTAATTGCTTAGGAACTTGCTAAATTGCTGAGGCTGGCTTTGAAATCACAATCCTTCTGCCTCAGCTTCCTGAGTCACTGGGATTATAGGTATGTGCCACTGCACCTGCCCTGCTAGGAACACTTTTTACTTATTTGTTTATACTAGCTTTATAGTGTCAACAAATAAATTACAAGGAAAAATAAAGGAGAGGTAATTTACAGATTAAAAGAAATCAAAAGACTATATTAAGCTTTTGAGGGGTGTTCTTCCTGGCATGTTTTAGAATCAAATAAACTAGGAGCCAACATGGGTCATTTTTTTGATATAAATAGGACCTCCTTATTATATTCCTAGCTGGATGAAAATATATTTAAAAAAATGAGAGAACTTTCTGGAGTGAAGATAATGTTCTCTATCTTGATAAAGACTTCAGTTAGACAAATGCATGCATTTGTCAAAAACTTATCAAATGGTACACTTAAAAGTTGCATTTTCATTGTATATAAATGTTATGTTTTCTTGCAAAGTACCACAAAGAAATACTGAACTGCACTCAATGATATGCATGATTAAAATATTCAGGGGTAAAATGTACTTTTGTCTGCAACATATCTTGAAACATAAGAAATTAAGATGGACTAATGAATGCATTGAGATAGAAAGAAATAGGACAAAACAAATGCAGCAAATGTTACCTCCAGCATTATTAGAAAGGCACCATGAATATCTCCTTTCTTTTCCAATAAATAAGCAGTGACTTCATGGAGTTGATACTTTTGAGTAATCTAGGAAAAAAGAAAAGATACATATTTTTATTCAAAAATCTTATTTGTGAAGTGGAAAGATCTATTAAAGATGGGGAAAAATCCACTATAATATATAAGACATGCAAACCTTGGTATATGCTGTTTTGCAAATATTTGCAAATATTTGATTTTTGTGTCTTATAACGGTCCATTGGCTGTTTTAATTGGACCAAGTATATTCATTTTTTCACATTTATTTTAAAAAATTATTACACACATGCATAGTCACAGGAGAAAAACATATACATATAAATAATAATAATATAAACTAGAAATTCATCAAGTTTAATTCTAAACAAAATATTCAGAATGAAATGACTGTAAAAATACTATACACTAACTTATGGAATCCCCATAAAAATAAACTGAGAATATCTAATCAGCGAAAAAAGAAAGAAGTAGGGCTGGGGTTATGGCTCAGTAGAAGAGCACTTGCCTGGCACATGTGAGGCACTGGGTTTGATAAGTAAAATAAAAGTATTGTGCCCATCTAAACAACTAAAACAACAACAACAAAATAAGCTAAGAAGATAAAAGAAAAATAAAAGAAAATGCCAGAAACCAAAAAATAGAGAGGTTTAACAAACTCAGACTTAGCTTCTTTAAAAAGAGTAATAGGAAAAAAAAAAATCTTCCTAGAAGAAAAAGGCAAGAATAACAAATTAACAGGTTAACAGATTAAAGAAGAAAAACATCTGAACATCTCAATAAATGTAAAAAAGCATTAGGTAAATATGCAGCACCCATTAATGACCCCCCCCCCAAAAAAAAAAGACAAAATACCTGTTCCCAAACTGGAAACAGAACTTTCTTAATAAAGGTTATCTATCAAAATCCTATAATGGAAAATGCATTTTTTAAAGCTGCATTTGATGTAAAGTATTAGATATAATCCCTTTTAAATTAGGACAAGGGTAAAAGATATACTATCACTGCTTCTACTTAACAATATCATTGAGCTCCTAGATATTTGATAAGAGAAAGAAAAAAGTGTAAGACAGGAATGAGAATAACAAAACTGCCATTCCTCTTAAATAATATTATTGTTATAAAATATCTAGAAACTATTTAAACTAAAAAAATTCAGCCTGACTGCTACGTGTAATATAAGGCACAAAATTAGTCACATTGTAATACTATAGTAGCAAACAATAAAAAATGTCATTTAAAAAAATTTCCTTGTACCATGTTAACCAAAGCTATAAAGCATCTAGGAATAATTTAACAAGACATATGTATAAGAACCTTATGTAAAAGTTATGAAACCTCACCAAAAGGTAAAAGAGGCATTTTAAAAAGACAACTACATGGCTTAAATGTAAAAAATTAATACTATAGAGATGTTAATTCTCTAAATTAATCTATAAATTCAGTATATTTTTAAATCAAAATTCCAGAAGGATATTTTTTAAAAAGGAACTTGATAAGGTGATAGTTACTTTGATGTGGAATAGTAAGAGACCAAAATAGCCAAAGTATTTTAAAGAAAAAAAGAATAGGAGGCAAAAATCCTTTTCCAAATAATAAGCCTTATTATAAAGTTATATAAACTAAAATATGTTGGTATAGGTACATGGAATGACAAAGGACCAAAGGAACAGAAGAAAACTCAGAGATTCATGCACATTTGACAGTTTGCTATATAGCAGTATGGCTTTGGAAATCAACGAGGAAAGGTTCATAAAATGCCACATGAACCATTAGCCATCATGTGGGGAGAAGAAGAGAGAAACCTCTCTCTTGATCAGCCTACAAAAATATATTTCAGATGGATTTAAAGCCTAAAATGTAAGAATCTAAATTATAAAACTTAAATAAGATAAATTCTTAGTGCCATTGAAATAGGAATGGAAATAAGATACATACACACAAATGTAAACCTTAAAGGAGATGGTTAAATTAAAATGGAAGTCACTAAAAACAAGTTAAAAGATGTGCTACAACAAATTAGAAGAAGATATCTCCAACACATAAAATTATCAAATCCGTGATCCAGAAATTAGAAAGAACCTCTAGAACTGAATAAGAGTAAAAAACTCAATAGAAAAATAAATAAATAAGATGACTTAAGAATCATAAATATATTGCAAGATATCCAATATCATAAATAATCAATAATCTCCATCACTCTGGCAAAAATTAAGAAGTCTATAAGTATTAGGAATGTTCACGGATGTGAGAAAATAGCAAATGTCAAACAGTGCTGATAAGAACAGAAACAGGAAATCAGCTGGGCAATATCAGTAGAATTAAGCCATCTATTATCTAAACAATCCCCTTTCCATGAATAGTACTTTGAAAAATCTCACATGGGTACAAGAAGACATGTAAAGGATGTGCACTGTGGCTCTGTTCATACTAGTAAAAAAAATGAAAAAAGTCCTAAATACCTATCAACAGAGAAATAAACTGGTATATTCACTTCAAAGATATGACCATTAAGATAAATGAAGTACATCTGCATGTATATAAATGAGTTAATTTTTAAAAAGTGAAAAAAAATTGCAATAGGATTTGCACTATGGATGACACTGTTAGTATAAATTTTAAAAACATATAAAACTGTACCATGTATTTTATAGGCATATACATATATAGGGGAAAGATGAAAATCATGGACTGAAAGGATAAACACCACCTTTAGGCTGGTGATGACCTCAGAAGAGAAGAGGGAAAGGGACAAAAGGTGCTTCCTTTTTAAAAAAAAAATGTTTTATTAGTGTTTTATAGTTTATACATAATAATGGGGCCATTTTGATATATTTATAAATGCATATAACAGGGCTTGCTCCATTCTAACTAAGGTGAAATGAAATCCCCATGTAGTTTTCTTTTTTCCTCATTCCCTCCCCTCTTCCCTGTCCCTTCTTCCCTTCCACTGCTATACTGGTCTTCCCTCTATTTATTCAATGTTTTTCTTAATTGGTCCTTTATAGACATACACAAAAGTAGAATTCACTATGGTATATTCATATATGTACATAGCAAATTTTTTCAATTTCATTCTACAGTTCCTCCCTTTTACTATTGTTCTACCCTCCCCCTAAATCCCTTTCCTCTACTGTATTTTTGTGGGATCTGCTCCCCCTCATACACACACTTTTCCCATTACATTACGCTAGCTTTGCATCTCCCTGATTTCTAAGGATATTAATCATTTTTTCATATATTTGTTGGCCATTCGTATTTCTTCTTTTGAGAAATATCTATTTAAATCTTTTGCATATTTATTGAGAGAGTTATTAGTTTTTTTGGTGTAAAGTTTTTTGAGTTCTTTCTATTCTGGTTATTAATTCCCTGTGGGAAGACTAGCTGACAAAGATTTTTTTATAAGACTCCTAAAGCTTAAGAAATAAAACCAAGAATCAATAAGTGGGATGGCATTAAATTAAAAAGCTTCTGTACAGCAAAGGGAAAAAGAATGTGAAGAGAGAGCCTACAGAATGAGAGAAAATCTTTGCCAGCTACCCTTTGCTTTATTTTTAGAATAAACAAGACAACAAAGATATGAAGCCAGCCTGACAAAATGTTAAAAAAATATAAAATTGAGTTAGTGGATATATACATATTTGATATTTTGCACATTTCTAAATATTTGAAACATTTTATAAATATTTTTTAAAAGTATGTGGGCAGTTCAGGAGATAATGCAGAAAATACAAGTTTCTGTTGATAGCAAGAGAAAAGAGATGCTAGCTGGGCATGCTGGCACACTTCTGTAATCTCAGTGGCTGGGGAGGCTGAGGCAGGAGAAGCTCAAGTTCAAAGCCAGCCTAGCAACTTAGTGAGGCCCTAAGCAACTCAGCGAGACCCTGTCTCTAAATAAAATACCCAAAAGGGTAGGAATGTGGCTCAGTGGTTAAATGCCCCTAGGTTCAATTCCCAGTACCCTGCCCCACAAAAAAAAAAAAAAAGAAGGAAGGAACAGAGGGAGGGAGGGAGGAAGAAAGAGAGAGAGGCTATTTTGTAATAACTTTCAAATGGGGAACACCTCTAATGTTGTATTATTGCACTGATATGTGTGTGGGTACAAATGCACGTGCACGCACGCACACACACACACACACACACACTCTCATTTGGAAACAGTAGAAAATATGGGAAGTCAATCAAGACAATGAAGAGTTAAAGTTAAAGTTAAAGCTACTGGATTGCTATTTAGCCTACTCAGTTTTATGGTTCAACATGACTGTCTCATCATCACTATCTGAATACAACAGCTTGGTCTTTTCCTTTCAATATTTAGTACTGAGTCCTTTTTATAGGCTTATTGTGTTAGCCAGCATTTCTATAAAGTCAGATTCAAAACAGGGATGAACACACGTTGTTTCTGATTTTAACAGAATGAACAGGAAAGCAGTTCATCACAATTATTGCATGCAAGGGGTTAGACTATCCAGGTTCAACCTCAGGCACTACCACTTACTAGCTCTCAGCTTCTATAATAACTTCATATTTGAGTTTCCCTTTGCTCCCCTAGAAAATAGAAAAGTTGACTCCTGTCTGTTGTATGCTATTGGCGTGTACAAAACTTACCTGAATAGTTTCTTCTAGGCGGTAGCACTCAAGGACTTGCAGTGTCTCTATGACTTGGTTTGGATTGAACTGACACAAAAGCTCAATAAACTGCTCTGTAATACAGGGAGATATTTGTAGCAATTCTTGATTTACATGAATACCTTCCCTGAAAACAAAAGGCAAGAAGAGTACTAAATTTAGCATTATTTAATTGCACTTTATAATTAAAGGATACAGGCAAAAAGTGTTTTAAGTTGAAACCAAGACTTCCTTCTGGTCAGGTAAAAATGTGGATTCAAAGTCTCAATGTAACTAGCATTATCTGGATAAACTATACAGTACATTAGAGACATGCTAAATAGAAATATTTCTCAGTTTATACTGAATAATTAAGGAAAAGAAATTCAGTTTTAAGTCATACCAAAAGTTATACTTTGATCTAAAAGAAAGAGACTCCAGTCAGTCTAAACAATTTGACCCATGAGTAACTTAAGTCTCACCAACTGTTATTACTATCTTTCTCTCACACTACCAATCCCACCATGTTGTATTACTTCTTTATTTTCTCTAAGGCAACAAATTCTATGAGGGCAGGCATCTTGTAGCTTCTCACTTACGAATTTTCAAAGTCAACCAGTGCCTAGCATATAGTAAGGGCTAATGTTCTTGTTTACTGTTAAAAGTGAGGTATAATAGGTATACCATATTTATAGGCTAATTTGCCTTGTATTCCAACTATTCACAAAGCACACTATTCATAAGGCTAACCCCAAAGCTTTGGTAGTAGTAGTTTTACCATGCCAGGCACTCAACTCCTGGTGGCCAAAAAGAACTATTCAGGAAATTAGCTTCTGCTCATTGGATATCTAAGAATTTTCTTTCTAGCTTCAAAAGAAGTCAGTTCTGGGGATAGGGTTGTGGCTCAGCGGTAGAGTGCTCGCCATGCACATGCGAGGCCTGGGTTCGATCCTCAGTACCAAATAAAAATAAATAAATAAATAAAATAAGGGTACTATGTCCAACTACAACTACATATATATATATATATATATATATATATATATATGTATATGTATGTATATATGTATATATGTTATATATGTCAGTTCCTTCTTACAGTTCTATCTTCTCTTCAGAATTCCTAAACCAAAGCTCCATATGTAAAGAAATGGAATAGGGTTAATAAGAAAAAAATGAATGCAAGGGAAACAAGACTTCTGAAAAAAAGACAGTTGTTGTCTAAAGCAGTAGTTTCCAGCTTTTCTCATATCATGACATATAGAAAATGTTGACATTGTACGGCTCATACAAGTGAAACAGGATTACTCATAGGGTACTCCCAGGGGACCCTCTGTCTTGGGAGCTGAGGTTTCAGTCTCTAAACACACTTGCAATCGTCACAATGTGGGAATCTCTGCATTCCAGAGAAAAGGATCTGGATTTGATAAGTGTTCTATAAATGATGGTAAGCAGCACTCTTCTTATTACTAATAAGAGGCTTGAGTTACAGAAAGAGGGATTATATTCAGACATAGGGAATCTTTCCTAACTTATTAGCTCAGTGATAGTCAGTCTTGATCAGAAGTCAGAGATGAACTTTCGGCTGCTTGAGGTTTTTCAATTCTTGCTGAGGGGGTGGTGGACAGCAGACTATGCCCTGCTCTGAGTTATTCCATGTTGTTTAGAACAGTACCTTTCAGGCTGTGCCCTGCCCTACATTACTCCATTTTATAAAGCAGCAGTTTGCCCTGAGTTACTTCATTTTGACTACAAGTGCTAAGGCAGAACGACTTGGTAACTCATCTAGGCAAATACACAGAATAACCTCAGCTGCATAGCACAAGTACAACTGATAAATAAATTAACTGTGCTACTAAAAATTACCAAACGGACACAGATGCATAATTGTATCAACTCCACATCAGGGAAACCAGGCCTATAAGTCCAATCACTGGACACACCATACCACCAAATGATGCTGAGATAGATAAGAATTTTGGGATACAGAGAAAGATACTGAGTCTCAAAAGAGAAGCACCCATGAACCACTGCAATGCAAAAACAATCAACTCCTTAGCAACCAAGCTCATATTTGGCTCGTGTCCTTGCCCACAAAAGTAACATGATGAGAGGGTAATGTGAAAGTGTAGGGGAAACTGTCACAAAATTGTGTAACTGCACCCTAAGTCCACCTCTAGTTCAGCTTCTAGCTACTGTCCCTCTATCAATATTAACATCCCAGACCAAGGGATTGCAGCTTGTCACAGTTGAAATGGACTGCTTTCTCCCTGAATGTATTCCTTGCTTTACCACCAAGACTTCTCAATTTCAAAATAGCTCATATTATCCCTTGAATGTGTCTCTGCTTTCAAATAAATCTGTGCCTCTAACTGGCATGTCCTTAAATGATTTTTTTTTTTTTTTTGGTACTAGGGATTGAACCCAGTGGCACTTAACCACTGAGCCACAACCCCAAACTCCTTTCTGTTTTTTATTTAGAGACAGTTGTCTCGCTGAGTTGCTTAGGACCTCGATAAGTTGCTGAGACAGGCTTTGAACTTGCCATCCCCCAGCTTTAGGCTCCTGACTGCTGGGATTACAGGCATGCACCACTGTGCCCAGCTCTTAAATTTATTTCTGCAGTGTCTGTCAAGAACTCCACTTGTCCTGAGTTGAGGTCCCTGCCCCCCATCACGGTGGAACTCCCCAGATCACTTCTGGTGCAACCCCCTCATTTGAAATACATAAAAGGAGAGACACCTAAGAGAGTGGTATAGCATCACACACCAACTTGTCATCAGACCATTTGGTGAATCACATCCTGAGAGTGACAGGTCAGGAACTTCTGACTCTGTCCTAGTAGCTTTAGCTCAGCTCCATAGCCATGCTTGATGTGGCCCACTTTGAAACTGCCTGCTGCCAGGGCACTCACCTTGAACAAATTCTGAACTCTGGACAGTTCCTCACCTGGAACAAGTTCTGTGGCTGGAACCCGGAATCATATCTGACCATGTAAAGATGACTGTTTGCATTTGTGTCTGCTCTCTGCCTTTGCTCCTAGTAGGGCTTCTTGAAACCCTGTGCTTGCTTAACTTTTTCAGTTTTTCTGTAACCTATATATTTTTGTGTAAAGTGTGATGTGACTTGAATGTTGTAGATATTGATAATTAAGATTGGAATGAAATAAATGAACTTTTGAATGCCCTGCTCACAGCTACCAAGGGAACCATGAAAATTCAGTGAATTAAAGCCAATAAAATTGATGTAGCCTGTGAATTTATTGTTATTCTATAAATTCTGACATTGTGGAAAGACACAAACTTATCTGGTCTACTTTAATGGCATAGATTGCTCATGATATGGGCAAATTCAGTATTTCCAAAGTTGACTATAAATTCCAAAGATCAAGTTTTCAGTTGAAAAAAAAATTTGTTGTTGTTGTATCTCAACAACTGCCTTTCATATAGAATTTTTTTTTAAGTGACTGACTATTCTCTACCTTTTTGGGTGGTGGTGGTGGTACGGGAGATTGAACCCATCAATATTCTACCATTGAGCTACATTCTCATCCCCTTTTTCTTTTTTCTTTTGAGACAGGGTCTCACCAAATTGGTGAGGCTCATCTTGAACTTGAGATCTTCTGAGCTGCTGGGATTACAGGTATGCATCACTGCACCCAGCAGTGCCTAGCTATTCTCTCTATATATCACCACCTAAATTCTTACCATATAACTTGAAAAGTATCTGTTTAAGTGCTTGTGTCCCCAACTATACTATCAGCTCCATAAAAGCAATGACCATGCTGCATTCATTATTATTTCCTCAGCATTAGCACAGCATTCCCCAGCATCTTGGCATAAAACAGTGCTCAGAAAATGCATGTAAATGTAACTAAACTGACAGGAAATAGTGCACTGGACTGCCTTCCAAACAGAGGGAAACAACAGAGGGGTGAGAATTACAGGGACTAAGGCTACTAGCTCCACAGACAGCTAGGAACAAATTCTATTAGAAAATTCTAGATGAAGAAATTTTCTAAAAGACACACATGATAAATCCAGTTCTTTATGATGTGGGACTGTGATGTTGTTGCGTAATAAGAAATACATACTTGGTCTCTGTCCTTGGTTTTGAGCACACAGAAGTTGAAATCTTTGGGAACTCCAAAGTAGTAAGTATCTTTTTTTTTTTATGCTAATGAGATGATTGGTGGCTACAGACTCCAGGATAGCCTCTGGATAGGGGTCTAGTTGCCAGGGGAACAAACCATGTGGTCAGAGGTTGGAACTTTCAGTTCCACTACCCATCCATCTCTGGGGAGACAGGAGTTCAAAGTTGCATGTATCAACAATGGCCAATGAGTTAATCAATCATGCCTACATAATAAAGCATCCATAAGAACCCAAAAGGGAGGGGTTTGGAGTGCTTCCAGACTGCTGAGTATGTGGAGATTCTTATAGTAGTGAGAGGTCCTGGAAACTCTTGCATCTTCCCACATGCCCTGCCCTGTGCATCTCTTCCACCTCCCTTTGCTTTTCTATCCTTTGTAATATTCTTCCTAATAAACTGCACATGTTAAGTAAGGTGTCTTCCTGAGTTCTGTGAGTCCTCCTAGTAAATTAATCAAGTAAGGGGTCATGGGAATCCCAATTTATAGCCAGTCAGTCAGAAGCACAGGTAACAATCTAGGGCTTGTGATCAGCATCTGAAGTGGGAGCAGTTTCGTGAACTGAGTCCTTAACCCCAGGAATATGACACTAACCACAGCAGACAATGGAAAATTGAGTTAAACTGAAGTTGGTGTCCAACTGCTTGCTTTATATGTGAAGGAACCTCCCCAATATGTTTTTATGACAAAGCAATTTGTTTTTTTCTTATATCTTCTTGGAGTAACATGTTTGTGTACCAAAATGCTATTAGGCAGAAGAAAACAGGAATGTTAACCAATGTGTCTCCACATTTGGGTAAGCCAGTATACTTTCCAGATGTTTGTGCCAAACTGGTGGTGTTATTAGTATTTTATCTATATCAGATTTCTGTTAATATGTCTTATAAATGCAAGACTATGGAGCAGATTAAGATTAGACATAAGCACCTGCTGATGAATCACAGTACTTAATTCTTCTCAGAACATTTATTGACAAAACCATTTATAAAAGCAGAAGATGTGGATATGCATCAAACCAAGCAAATAATTCTAATGAATAGATTTTGATGCATTCACTTATGAGGGAAATAATGTGGCTGATGGGAAATGATTAGGCAATATCAACATAATCAAAACTTCAATAAATAAGCTGTAGTATTAATAAATTTACATTATTTCTGCCTACTGCTTATAAATCCTGCACATAAACATGATCTGTTGTATTCACTTGCCAAAGCTATTTCTATTAGTCTTCTATTAGCTACCATTTATGCTACATACATACTACTAACATCAGTGGCTGTCAAGATTATGACTTTTAGACCTAAACCTCATCTACTATTTGGGGAATCTATTTTAACAATTTCATTGGCTATAAAGGTAAACTTACATGTATATAAAAACATATACATGCTTTCTTTTGTCAGTTTTAAAATAAAACACATATGCCTTGTGACACATGTGCACCTGAGCATACACAACCCCCATGTACTCTGAAATTCACGTTTAAGAATATATTCTGTTATCCAGGATATGAAAATCATTTTAAATTATAACCTTGAACATCAGACCATTTCTAGGGAAGGATAAAAATATAAGTATTTTACAACTTAAATTAATATGATTCTAAAACTAAAATTCTGACTTCCTAACATTTGACATGGAAAATAAATGTGCTGGGGTGAAAAGGGCTTGATTAGTGCCCCCTCCTGTCTAAAAACTACACACATGCAGGCCAGCCCAAGCTCTTCTTCCATATCACTAGGGAGGGAAATTTCTCTCTCTGTACTTGTTTAGACAATTTAGGCCACTTTAGCTTAGCCTAAATCCTATCTGCTTCAACACCCTACTCATTCCCATACATCCAGTCCTTGAGGTGTGGCATACAAAGGACCACTCAGTCCCTTTTAGATTAAGAACTTAACTATATCACTCACAATACATGAAAATAAAGAAAACTATTTTTTCTGTAGCTTTCATTCAAATCAAGTTGCTTCACAAGGTCTGTAGGCTGAGCTTTCAGCTTCTCAAGCACATTTCATATTAAAATTGCCATAATGTAATCCTGTGCCAGCTGAATAAAACATACAAGTGTGCCGATCTGCCTGAAAAATACTTAAAAAGTGATTCTTACAGAAGGCAAAGACAACACGTAGAAAATTTATATGAAACATAAAAAAAATAATGCCTATAACCTGCTAAGCAATTGTCTTAGATGGAAATCTATACTCTGAAAATAAGAAATCCAATGGCATCCTTTGGTCTCTTACTGTCCATGATGACCCTTCATCTTGTGAACAGTTGCCAGAAGTCCCTCAGATAAGAGCAGCTACAATCCCTTATAAACTTTTATGAGGCACAGACGGAAGCAGACAAGCACATGATTCCATCTGATAGCAAAGATTCTGCCACACCAAACTAATGCAACAGTAGATCTAAGAGAGTTGACTTTAAGGGATTTTGGTCATTTCTCATTTCCTGGTTTGACTAATCAAGTGGCAAAATGTACTTCTTCAAAAGTTAATAAAATTTTTGTTATTCCTCTGACATTCATGAAAAAGAAAGTATTGTTTTAATTATTCTCCTGAACAGGCAGGAAGAACAGACTTCATAAGCTAAGAAATATAAAAGCTTGATGATTTTAGACAACCATTTATTTTCATAAATATATCAGGTAGAGAGAGTATTTGGATCATTCCAATGCTATATAGATTTCAATTAAAAACCCACAGTGGTGCTGGTTGTATAACTTGGGGTTCAATCTCCAAAACCAGAAACACCCATAGGGTAACTAAAATTTTTCCAAAGTACTATAATAAGTAATGATAATAATAATTTCTGTAGTCATTTTCATCATGTATATTTTTCCTAATGTAAAGTTCTCCTTACCACAAAAATCTGCCAGTCATCACATTCACAAGGGTTGTCTGGCCCAAGTTGAGAAAGACTGGAAATATATAGGCAGTGGCATCTTTAACATAATACCTAAACTGGTATACTTCCAGGGTTAGGTGAGAAATTTGATGCCAATCTCTCCCTCAGGTCAAAGTTGGAAATGAAAGACACACATAAGAGGCAATTCTGTGACCCTATCTTTAAACCAAACAAATTCCAGAAGTGGTTTTGGAACTGATGCTAGGGCAGACTACTATACATTATTATGATGACCACATAAAACTGCACATACAACAAAGACTTTTGGTTTCTGGTCTGGCATGTAAATAGTCATTCCATGCTCACATGAAGAATGTTGAAGTGAAAAATCAACAACACTTCTTAGCTCCATCCAAGAATTAGGGCAAGGGCAAACTGTTGTCCCCCAAACTAGAAAAAGACAGAGAGGTTGGTACAGAAAATCACATCTTATTGGAGCATAAGTGTGGGAGCAGATACTGTGGCTTCTGGAGTCAGAATGGGGTAGGAAAATTTAAAACTGTCATTGACAAATTGATGAAGGTTCATCATAGACAAATTTGAAAGTTAAAAATTCCAGGGGGTTCAGTCTTTGGAGGGTTCCCATACTTCTGGAGTTTAGCCCCCTTCCCCCTGAGAACCACCGTGTTCTTACTGTAAAGATCAGAGAAAAAAATATCTCCTGTTTCTACCTGGGGAAGGGGGAAAGTAGACATTTTAAAACATGCCCACAGCATTTTGTTCTTCTCAAAAACACATGATAAATTCTGTTTTCCCCCAAATCCATAAACTGAAGTATAACTCTCAGTATCTCAAAATGTGACATCATTTGGAAATTGTCTTCGCAGTTGTAATTAACAGGGTAAGTTAGGATAAGGTCACACTGGGGCAGGGTTGGTCCTTAATCCAATATGACAATGTCCTTATAAGAAGAGAAAATGACACAGACACACGCAGGGGGAATTCTGGTTTAGATGAAGGCCAAGATCAGTGTGGTGCTTCTCAGAGTCTAGGGGTGCCAGATTGCAGCAATCCACCAGAAGCTGGGGGAGAGGCACAGAACAGAACTTCCTTGCAGCCTTGGGTAGGAAACAATCCTGCCAACAACTTGATCTCATACTTGCAGCATCCAGAACTGAGAAACCATAAGTTTCTGTTGTTTAAGTCATCCAGTTTGAGGTACTTTGTTAAGGCAGCCTGAGCAAACTAATACACCTGCCCTCGGGGAAAAGTATTTTATCAGAGTCTGAGTGGGGTTTCATCAGAGTCTAATTAACCTGGGGAAGCAAAATAGGCAACTAGAGTCCCTGTCTCATTTCAGTAGGTGGGGTAAAGGGTGTAACATATGCTTAATGGTAATAGGAAGGAAAGGAAAGAAGAAAGATTTAAAACATGACAGTTTTCCAAAAATTAATGACAGACAACAAACCACAGATCCAAGAAACTCAAAGAACACCAAGCAGAATAAATATATATAAAAAAAAATCCACCCCCAGGCATATCACATTTGAACTGCAGAAAAAGAAAATCTTAGCAGAGGCTGGTCACAGGGAAGGAGGTACATGGAATACCTTACCTACCTTACTTGTAGAGGAGCAAGGATGAAAATTACAACAGACTTCTCTTCAAAAATCATGCAAACAAGAGGTGAGTAGAATGAAATATTTCAAGTATTTAAAGAAAAGAAACAATACCCCATCACCCTAGAATTTTGCATCCAGCAAAACTATCTCTCAAAAGTGAAGAAAAAATGCTTGCTCAGACAAAGAAAAATTGGAAGGAATGTGCTGCTGTTAGACCTGCCTTGCAAGAAATGTGCCTTGCAAGAAATGTGCCTTACAAGAAGGAAAGTGATATAGAGCAGAACCTTGAATCTACATAAAGAAATGAAGAGGATTAGAGAAGGCATAGTGAACATTAAAAAAATCTTTCATTTTTCTTATTATTAACTGACCTACTAGATAATGGTTTGTTTGAAAGAATAGCAATAATGCATCCAGTGATTGTACATGGAAAAGTGAAATGAATGACAGTTATAAGGGATGGCAGGGAAGAATTAAGAAGACTCTATTATAAGATATTTGTACTACCCATGAAATGCTACAGTAGTATTTGTAATTGAACTTGGATGAATTATAATGTGTACTTCTAACAAAGAACAAGCACTAAAAAGGTTAAAAAAAAGTGTAAGCTTTTATGTTGAGATTAAAAAATGGATTCATAGAAAATGTCCAACTGAAACCAAAGAAGGCAGATAATGAGTAAAAGAAAAAGAGAGACAAAACACACTAGCAATGAATAGAAAAGAGTAACATACATAACAGTATGTATGACACAGGATACCTTAAAACATGTCCTTTGCATTGCAAAATAGGGTAATATATTTGGAAATACTATTTAAGTAAAAATAAAGCAAATATTTTGAAATTTTAATATATAGCACTTACATGCCAGTTTTCATTGTATCAGAAATTTGAAAAGCAAAGAACCCTTCCAAAGTACCAACAACTACTCTCATTTTTATTATTAACTCAAACTAATTTATGGGGGAAAAGAACAAAGTGATCATTAAGCTATCCATGTTTCTACATATTCTCTTTCTATTATTCAATCACACAAACAGTATGTGGCATACTATTAAATGTTACATATTTTTCCAATGTAAATTTATTTTTAAATTCACATTGCTATGTTTGCCAACTTGGTATTCAATTAAGTTTACATATTAGGGGCCATCTTTCCATAACTCCCCTTTTAAAAATAACTTTTTCTATTATAAATGTTAATATAGATATTTTAGTATTACTTTTTAATTTCAAAGTATTTCCTTAAAACATATTTTCCAAAATGGAATCACTGGATCAAAGCACATAGCTTTATAACTTTTAAAAAATAGGTAAATTGCTCTCAAGAAAACAAAATGGACAGAGGGAGGAACATGTATTCAGAGGAGGAATGACAATATGTATCCTAAGAGCAAGTAGTTCAGAACTGCTGAGGAACAAAGGAGAAAAGGATGGAAGACAATGAAGCTGGACCAGCAGGCCTGAACCAATCAAGAAGGGCCTGTGCAGTTCCTTAGCCCATTTATTGATTGGGTTATTTGTTTTTTTGGTGTTAAGTTTTTGCAAATCAAAACTACTCTAATATTTATATATCCTGGAGACTAGTGCTCTATCTGAGGTATATGTGGTAAAGATTTTTTCCCATTCTGTAGGCTCTCTCATTACGTTATTGATTGTTTCCTTTGCCAAGAATAAGTTTTTTTAGTTTGAATCCATTCCATTTATTGGTTCTTATTTTATTTCTTGTGCTTTAGGAGCCTTATTAAGGAAGTCAGGTCCTAAACCAACATGATGAAGGTTTGGGCCTACTTTTTCTTCTATTAGGCACAAGGTCTCTGTTCTAGTGTCTAAGTCTTTGATACACTTTTGTATTGATTTTTGTACAGGATGACAGAGGTTTAATTTCATTTTACTACCCGTGGATTTCCAGTTTTCCCAGCACCATTTGTTAAACCGGCTATCTTTTCTCCAGTATATGTTTTTGGTGTCTTTGTCTAGCATGAGATAACCATATTTATGTGGGTTAGTCTCTGTGTCTTCTATTTTGTATCATTAGTCTACACAGTCATGTAGACCAATGATACAAAATAGAAGGTACCAATACCATGCCATTTTTGTTACTATTACTCTAATACTATAGTTTAAAGTCTGGTATTGTGATGCCTCTTGCTTCACTCTTCTTGCTGTAGATAGCTTTGGCTATTCTGGGTCTCTTATTTATAGAAGAAAAAAATACAATTTAATCAACAAACATATGAAGAAGTGTTCACCATCTGTAGCAATTAGAGAAATGCAAAACAAAACTACTCTAAAATTTCATCTCACTCTAGTCAGCATGGCAATTATCAAGACTACAAGCAATAATAAGTATTGGTGAGAATGTGGGGAAAAAGGTACACTCATACATTGCTGGTAGGACTGCAAACTGGTGCAACTACTGTGGAAAGCAGTATGGAGATTCCTCAGAAAACTTGGAATGGAAACTTCATTTGACCCAGCTATCCTACTCCTTAGTTTATACCCAAAGGACTTAAATCAGCATACTACAGTGATACAGCCACATCAATGTTTATAGCAGCTCAATTCACAGTAGCTAACTATAGACCAACCTAGATTCCCTTAAACAAACGAATGGATAAAGAAAATGTGGTACATATACACAATGGGATATTATTCAGCCTTAAAGAAGAATGAAATTATGGCATTTGAAGGCAAATGGGTAAGACTAGAGAGTATCATGCTAAGTGAAATAAACTAATCCCAAAAAACTGAAAGCCTAATGTTTTCTCTGATAAGCAGATGCTAATCCATAGTAGGGTGGGGAGTAGGGAAGAACGAAGGAACTTTGGTTTGTGTAGAGGGTAGTGAGGGGAGAGGTGGGGGTTTGGGGATGGAAGGATGGTAGAATGAGACAAGACATTATTACCCTATATACATGTATGATTACACTACTGGAGTGACTCTGCACCATGTACAGCCAGAGGAAGAAGTTGTGTTCCATTTGTGTACAATATGTCAAAATGCATTCTATTGTCATGTATATCTAATTAGAATAAAAAAAAGGAAGGGCCTGTACAACAAGAGTTTGGATCTCACTTTGGGTAATAGGAAATGAAAGAACTGTGAGAAGGGAGGGGGACATTATCATTATTTGTTTGTTGAAAACGGAAACAGCAGCATTAGTAAGGCTGGATGGGAAACCAGCTACAAAAACCAGGAGAGATGCTGAGTGCTTGAAACTGGACACTGTGGGTATAGACAAGAGGAGGATTCACATGTGAGAGATACAGAAAAGACAGTTTATAGATTTTGAGGAGTGGCTCTATGTGGTGTGGCTGAGAAGGCTAAGTAGCAATGAGTCAAGAAAGTGAAAATATGATCATCACTTTTGGCACTGAAGACACTGATCATCACTCGCTCAAGACACACTAGAATTGCCAGCTTACTCCTCCATTAGAATGTCAATGCTCTAAAGGCAGAGCCTTTATTCACCTTTTTATCTCCCATGCCAGCCATAGTACTTAGTATGCTGTGGTTATTCCCAAATTAAATAAAATAGATGGGTAGATGACACCATTTACTAAGACATAAAATAAAGGAGAGGAGACAGGTTTGGGTTAGGAAAACTGATTACGAACATGAATCTCACAATAAATAACTACTAAATAAAGGAATCAAGAAATAAATGCATATACACAAGGTGGAACGAGGAGGGAGAATTAGATGATGTTAGGTAGAATTTCAGCTTCTAATAAAATACTAACAAAAATCTGATACCTACAAGGAAAACTGAGCAAGCTGACAATCACCTTGGCCACTGAAGGCACTCATTGAAGAAGGAATGTGTTTTAATATGTTAATGTTCATGAACATTTATAATGTTACAATCTTTCATCTTAATTTCGAAATGTTATTTAACACAGAGGGGTGATATCTTAAAAATGTTCCTTCCATTCAAAAAGATCCACAGTAATACTGACAGATTAAACTAAATTCCAGTGTATAACCATTTCCATAATCTATATTTTGCTTTTTGGCAAAGTTACTCATTTTCTTAGCAAAGTTCAATGTTTATTTTATTTTGATTAAAGACTTAAAAATACAATGTGACATTTTATGTGTTTTTTTTCCCCTTCAAAAAAATAGTAATACATATCTCAGAGGCCTCTAGGACTTTGTTAACAAAGGCTAAACTGACATTACCAGGAATATCACACTGATAATATTTTGAATATAAATATATTTGCAAGTTCTCTTTATTCCTATACAGCTCAAGGCCTCACAAAACACATCAGCATCCTTTTGTATTATCCTTTAGGCATGCCCACTGCACAACAGGCCTGCATCTGGATGTGAGAATATCCAAACTGTAAGAATTGGTGGCCAGCGGGAGCAAGGGAGTGGGGGGTGGAGTAGGCCTCTGTTCAGCAGCTGTCCAAAGGACAGAACTGGAAGAGGATGCAAATCCTTTCTCCCAAGCTGTTGGCCTCAATTCAAGCAAGTAATTTGTTTCTGGAGGATTAACCACATCTCCCTGCAAAACTATTTAATCTTTCCATGTACAGATGCCACCAATACTTCAAGTCATTCTGGTGATGAAATTATTATATAACAAAGATAACTTAAAGAAATTGGATAAAGAAACAAATATATACATATGAATTTAACTGGATGATTTGTTACTTTAAAAATGTTGTTAACAAAATGAAAAACTACTCCCTCAAAAATAACTTGATATAAATGTTAAATCAAATATGCACAAACTGTATATACAGGAATGAGATCTTATTCACTCAAGCTTTGGGGGCAAGAACAACAAAAAAGCAACATTCTGATATGACATGTTCTTATAAGTGGTTAATTAGATGATGTTAGGTAGAATTTGAACTTCTAATAAAATACTAAAATGTCTGACATCGACAAGGAAAACTGACCAAGCTGACAATCATCTTGGCCACTGAAGGCACTCATTGAAGAAGGAATGTGTTTTAATATATTAATGTTCATGAACATTTATAATGTTACAATCTTTCATCTTAATTTTGAAATGTTATTTAACACAGAGGGTTGATATCTTAAAAATGTTCCTTCCATTCAAAAAGATCAAAATAACTCAAAATAACTTTTCTTTCATTTTCCCTACTTTCCAGAATGCTAGTATAGACGTTTCATGGGGGAAAAAACCTGGAGCTTTAAAAAAAAAAAAAATCTATTGCTTAAGAAAAGAAAAGAAAGAAAGAAAGGCAGGCAAAAATAGTGTAAAGTTGGCTGCCTTCGAAAGCTGTGAGGCTGGGCCAAATACCTATTTTTTAATGTTCTTTTGTTCCTACATCTTTTCTCATACCTCCTTAGTTTTCCCAGTGCCTGACAAGACTTTAATCCTTTAGGTTAGTCAACAAATACAGTGTTGGGTCCCAGAAAATGATACCCCCAAACTGGGTGCTTTGACATGCTGAGAGGCCCTATAACCTACCTCAGATCCCAGGTTCCTCCCATGTTCTGTGTCTCCCCTTCTATTGCATTTCCCCCTTTTCTGCCTAAAGTCCAGCCCACCAAGGAGAAACAATCTCCTCTTGCTTCCTGACTCTTCATTAACTGAAGTCACATTTTGGGAAGGGACGGAAGTCTGTCAACACACCTAAATGGACCTCTAGAGAAACTGTCCTCCACTTTGGTCCCATAGGTAATCCTTGACATACTACTGTCCACTCTGTGGGCCAAACAGATTTTGTTCCAGGCCTCTGTCTATTCTCCAAACCCACCAAGTACCCCTAAAAATCATTTTACTATTCCCCTAAAAATGTTCCTCATTCTGTCCTTTCCCTATAGAAAAAAAAAGCATATATTTTTCTAAATAACGTTGAGTCTTTGTCAGAGAATAGCTCTGAAAACAAGAAAGCAAAAACAACTTCTTTCTTTACTTCCTCTGAACTCAACCTTCTTTATTTCTCTCCCTTAATCCAGAATTCAATATATTATTAGTATTATATATTTACACTATAGGTAAACAGGCTTTAATAGGTTAGGTTGAGATACAATTATTTACTGGGTTTTTTACACTTGATCTTAGCCAAAAGGCCGAGAAGCGATATTTACTGGGTTTTTTGTTTGTTTGTTTTTTGGTGCTGGGCTTTGAACCCAGGGTCTCTCTCATACATGTTTGGGAAGCACTTTACCACTGAGCTATATCCCCAGCCTTAAAATACTTTTAACCTAAAAATTATAGAAAGGCCAAACATCAAATTGAAAAAACAAACTTAAAGCATAATCTGAATTGATGTTTGACTCCTGTATTAGACACAAAGTAAGAGGATAAAGTCTGATGAATTCAGGAACCAGGGCTTTCAAAGCAGAATGAGGTCTTTGACATCTGGAGGTGGATTAACAGAACATGAACTCTTTTTTAAAGTGTAGCTAAAGTATCAATCTGGTTAATTCAAGGCTCTTTACTTCTGTTAGGCAAAAAGCAATGCTAGAGATTTGGCTGCTGTCAGAGTGAAGTCATTCTAGGTCACCCTGCTTTTTATGGGGAGGGAAGCAGAGGGCTCTGGGTGTACTGCTTCTTTCCCAGGAATGTCAGAGAAGGCTGCTGCAGCTGAACTGATATCACAGGAGAGGATTCATGTGACAACTTAATTTGGAGTAACTATCCAGGTTTAGGGTTACTTTGGGGATATAAAATATATTTGCTTCTTAAGTATAAGAATTTTGTGGTTTGCTAGTGAACAAAACAACTTTCGCAGTATTCTTAAAGGGTCTCATCTAATTAGAATCTTTTAAATCTAGGTATAGGTAATAACCAAGAAAGTCTTTCCATTGAACACCTCTATCCTTCTGTTATTTGTCATTTTTATTACTGAGAAGCTTAAGCAGCAATCATGACACCACAAGCAAATGACTATAATGATATTTACATTACCTAATATTGATAATTTTTTTCTAAAAAAATGATATCTGGTCACCACCATGACTATACTTCCTTGCATTTGAGAAAATGCCAAGTTCAAAGTTGAGCTTCCTTTGTTCTTCCAGCATGAGTCTCTTTAGGCAGGATGGTTGGGGAAAAGACTTGGTTAAAATAAATTATCCTAGAGAAGAGCTTAACACTGGACAAAGCATGGGTAAGGGACAGATGGAATTTGGCCATGGGAACAGAGGGGGCCAGGACCTGGAGAAAGAGCAGGGAAATACTCTTCCTGGATGCTGGGTGCTTCTCTCCTCTTCTATCAGTTCAGTCTCCGACTTTTCTCTGGTCTCCCCTACTCAGTTCTCCGCCATTCTCTTTCCAACTCTCTCCCTTCCCTTCTACCCCCAACCCCAATTCTACAATATCTCCATCAGCTAATCCTAGAAGTAGACAGGGGCCCAAACTCATTCTGAGAGCAATACAAATAATGAACAGAAATTAAAATAAAAAATGTCTTAGCCTCAGTAATAATCTGAGAACTTGAAATCCAAACAGATACTTTGAAAAGGTCTTGAACTGGGGTAGAATGACATATGCAGTCAGACTGCTTTTTACCTACACATTTGCTTGACTCTAAATTTAAATGCAGCACAGCTTGCTCAAGATGTAAATGACTAAACTTTCCAAAAATTATCCTGATCAACAGAATTACTGGTATTTTGATATTTAAAAGTAGCACAGAATACTGAAATAACTAAAATTGATATTATAATTGCTAAAGTAAGTAAATAAGGAGTGTATATTATAATGAAACCTAAGATTTTTATGTCTAATATGAAAATAACATCTTCAGATATTACACTTAAGATTAGGAAAGTTTGCCGGGGGCAGTGGTGCATGCCTAAGATCCCAAAGGTTTGGGAGACAGAGGCAGGAGAATCGTGAATTCAAAGCCATCCTCAACAAAAGTAAGGTGCCAAGCAATTCAGTGAGACCCTGTTTCTAAATAAAATACAAAATAGGAATAGGGATGTGGATCAGTGGTTGAGTGCCCCTGAGTTCAATCCCTTGTACTCAAAAAAAAAGATTAAGAAAGTTAGTGTTCAACTTTAAGTGTGCATTAAAATATCCCCACCCTCAATCATTCTGTGGTGTTTTTGAAATTTCAAAAGCCTCTCTGGTTATGCTAATACATATTTATACTAACTTAGAGGATGTTACACATTATTACATCGAACTCCCAATGTACTCCACTTAGTCACAGTAAAAATTTAAGATCCCACATGCAAAGCTCTTTGCCTACTAATTTCATCATCTCCTAGGATTTGTTTTTATTTGGTAAGTTCTACAGTAACAGGTGAAAAACACATTTAAACTTTCTTTCCCTACCATTAGGAAGTTATTCAGCACTAAACATATCAAGTGAGAGTTTAAAAGTAATAGATTTAGAGGTGGGCTTGGAACTATATATTTTTAAAAGTAAAGCTATTCATTTACCACACAGAATAAGGAACAGGCAGGAGTGAAGCTAAGGTTGAAAAGGGAATTATATGATCATCAAATTCTTCCTGAAGCATCTCCTCAAAAATGGATTCATTGTTTTCATTTACATTGATGAGAACTTATTACACATGCTCACCTTCAAGTGGAAAGAGAATATAACTGGCGATACCTATTTTGAGACCATGAACAAATTAATCTATGTAATAGTTACTCTGATATTAAAAATCATGAGCTAATTATACTATTTAGATACTTTGCATATTATCTTAACTTCAGTTTATTTGCTTTTATTTCTCATCTACATATTATGAAAAGCTAAAGTTTATTAACATACCTGGGGTCAAGAAGACTCCTCAAAAATTTGAAAAGTAAAACCTGGTTCTGAAGAGAAAAACAATAAAAAAATATAATTAAGTACTAAAATGAATTTTCCAAATTATGAACTACTCTAGACAGCCTCTTAAAAATACATATATATGCTTAACATTCTGTTAAGCCTCTATACATATCTTCCCATTTCATTAAGCCTCTATGAGGTTCTAAGAAATTCTAAAGAATCATCTGGAGGTCCTTTATGTCCTTCCAACAGTTCTAATCATTGTCACACATTCAATTTTGAGTGCAAAAGAGATACAACTTGTTATCTCAAAAAAAAAAAAAAAAGATTCCTACTAAGAAAAACTCCTGAGCTGTTCCCAGAATGAGGCCCTCCAAATGGCAGGTGTTTGCATTGCTCTGCTCCTGGCACTGATAGGTTTCAAATGGCCTTACCTGTATTCCTTGTGTCAACAGCCTGCTGGGAAATAGTTTATTTAGGTAGGGTGGGAGTTTGAGGCCCAAATTAACAAACACCATCAAGACAAATTCACTGTTGATATAATAGTCATTCATACAATACATGTTCATTGTTGATACATTAGATATAGCAATCAAATTGCAATGTGTCTGCAATCAATATGCCATAAAATCTGGGTTCTGCTTCTGACACTCATTAGCTATATGACTTTGTGTTAGCATTCAATTTCCTTATGAGGAAGCAGAGAGCAGAGAGACAACAATATCTTCTCTGCCTTCTGCACAGGGTAGTAGTGAGAATTAAATGAGATAAATCATCTTATACCACATGTTTCTAAGTTTTGGGGAACCTAAATAAAAATTATACATGCTTAGTTTTTCATCTTTTTTTTTAATGACACACTCAACCTTCATCTGTAAGAAGGAGGAGACTTCCAAAGTGAAAATAATTAATGTCATATAGAATATAATTTTAAAAATATATTTCAGTCTTGGGGCTGGGGTCATGGCTCAGTGGTAGAGCGCTCGCCTTGCAAGTGCAAGGCTCTGGGTTTGATCCTTAGCACCACATAAAAATAAATAAATAAATAAAGTTAGCGTGTACAACTACAAAAAAGGTAAATATTTAATTTATTAATTATATAATTTATATATTATTTATATATTTATTTATTTATTTCAGTCTTTAAGAAGATTGACACACCAGGTACAATGTGTAATCCCAGCTACTTGGGAGGCTGAGGCACAAAGATCACCAGTTTGATGCCAGTCTGGGTAACTTAGGGAGACCCTGTCTCAAAATAATTTTTTTTTAAAAAGTGCTGGGGATATAGCTCAATGGTAGAGTGCTTGTCTAGTATGTTTAAGGCCCGGGATTTGATCATCATTCTGCAAAAAATAAAAAATTTTTAAAAAACCCAAACCTGACACATATATACTTACTAGTCTTTATCAGTCTTTGATTTCCTATCTTTTCTCCATCACTTTGCTTTATTTTACATGACTTTCCTCCTGGTTATAAATAACTTAACATTCTTACTTATTTTATTTTCAAGAATTCTGAAAACTATTAGACAGAGGCACATTGCTTCTCATCAGAAGTAAAGGTACTTTATAAGTTCTGTGTAGAATCAATAAAACTCTAGAATAAAATTTCTTTAAAAGAATACTCAGCAAATGGGCCATGGTCAAATAGACATTTTTTTTTCTTATCCATTACACTTCAGCTTTTATATATTTATGTAATGAATGACATTATATTTGATTATTAGGCCTCTCCATTTCTTAATATCCTTATAGACAGAATACAGGAAAAAGAAATCCTGAAACTGATAATATTACATTTTAAAGGGCAATGATGACAGTACCATCAAAACAAGTAAGATTTACCAGATTTTTAAAGGGTAGAGAAGCTCTGGGGATTGGGAATGGTGTGAGCAGAAGTATCTGTCTTCCCAGCCCCCAAAAGACTGGTTATAATGTGTTGTTATGGTTTGGATGTGAGGTGTTCCCCAAAAGCTCACGTGTAAGACAATACAAGAAGGTTCAGAGGAGAAATGATTGGGTTGTAAGAATCTTAACCCAATCAGTGATTTAATCCTCTGATAGGGATTAACTGAGTGGTAACTGAAGTGGTAGGGTGTGGCTGGAGAAGGTGGGTATTAAGGTGTGGGTTTGGTGTATATATTTGTATTTGGAGTAGAGTCTCTGCTTCTGCTTCACCGTGATGTGAGCTGCTTCCCTCTGCCACACTCTCCCACCATGATGTCAGACTCACCACAAACCCTGTGGAATGGAGCCGGCTTCTATGGACTAAGACCTCTGAAACTGTGAGCCCTCAAATAAACTCTTCTTCCTTTATACTTGTTCTGGTCATATCCTTTAGTCATGGCAGCAAAAAAAACTGACTAAAACACCTGTCCCTCTATGTACTTTCTCAATATCCTGGGCAGTACGCTATCATCATTCCAGTCAAAAGAATCTGTAATTGCTTTTCAGTTTATTTTCTTCCTTGGAAGCAGTGATTGTATTTATATAAATTAAATGTTTTTGGACAAACAGAATAAATATTTGTGGAATTAACAGATATGTCTTTGCCTGGAGTTAAAAATGGGCATAATGCTGGACAATCAAGCCTTATATCTGGGAATTGTTTTTAAATTGTCTCAATATATTCAATTAATTTCAAAGTGCTATACATTTTACTTCATCTGGAATCTGTCCTCTTCACTACTAATGACTTTGTCCTGGTCCTCACATCTTTTGCCTAGACCTTTTGCTTTTTAATTGTTCTCTCTGTTCCATTTGCTCTCCTTGCCACTCCACTCTCCACACTGCAAGCCAGAGTTAATTTTCTACAAAATGGATCTAATGATGCCATCCTTTGCCTAAACACATAGAAAGTAAGTATAAATTTCTTAGTATTACATATGATATCAGGCCCAAAGCTAGATTTTCAGCCTCTGTAATTTTAACTTATCTCTTCCAACGTGTCTCTAGCCCACCGTTGCCCTCCACGTATCACACCTCACACAGATCTGACATACTCTGAACACACAGGCTGCTTTATTCCTTTAAGTCTTCGCATGCCCAGATCACTTTATCAAAGCCATTTCCCATTCTGTTTGGAAAACTATTATCGATTATTCGAGACCCAATTCAGATAGTTTTGGGAATCCTTGTCTGACTTTCTCATAGTCCATCAATCTCTTCTTTAAGGTAGCTCTTATACCATTATATTATAGTTATATAAATGCTTCTCTGTTCCATAGAAAATATTAAAGGAAAGGCTGTCTTCTTATTCATGTCCTCACGCACACTGAGGAACAGAGTAGAGCTGCAACATGTATTTTTTAAAATATTTTTTAGTTTTAAGTGGACACAATATCTTTATTTTACATTTGTGTGGTACTGAGGATCGAACTCAGTGCCTCAAGCATGCTAGGCGAGCACTCTACCACTGAGTCACAACTCCAGCCCCTGCAACATGTATTTAATTTAAACCAATGACTTCCATACCTTTGTCTCCATGCCAACTATCTCCCACTCACTCATGTTCTGGTTTTTACCTTGCAGTTAATCCCCACCACTATTATTGCCCTTTGAAGATTCTGTGTTGTGTTTTATGTCCCTGTCATTGTCTATTCCTTACCTCTATCATGTGGCCATATGGTAGTGAGTAACTAAGTAAAACAAACCTAAAAGAGAATAAGATTGTGGGTCCTATAGCAAAATAAGAGGGAGAGAAGAGGGGATTTTCTATGAGTTGTGATTTTTAGAATAAGTACAGGTTACAGTTCCAAAGATGTTTCTTTGTTATGCCCAAAGACAAACTCCTTCATTTCCAGACTCAGAGATCATCACACAGCTACTCCCAAACACATACACACCCAACATAGAGATTATTATGTGGCAACTATAAACTTAAGAAATGACTACAATCAGAAGTTCTTAGGTGGAAATTCATTTCTTTCCACTATTATCTTTTTGCCCAATATATGTGTGTATATTTACCTGAAAATTTTTAAAAAATATTTTTTAGTTGTAGATGGACACAATACCTTTATTTATCTATTATTATGTGGTGCTGAGGAGCGAACTCAGCGCCTCACATGTGCCAGGCAAGTGTTCTATCACTGAGCCACAACCGGAGCTTACCTGAAGTTTTTTAATGACTACTTCAATCTGTCCAGAAAAGTGGGTAGCAACCAACTCAGCAGCTTTACAGGGCTTCAGGGATACCAGTTCCTGGAGTTAAATGAAAAGAAAAATCCATTTTTAATGGTACTTTTAAATAGAATATTCACAGATGTGAGCTATGATTACCTATTTCAATATTGTCAAAAGCTTCACATTGCTTTTCAGGAGACCTTGATTTAGCGCTGCAGTTTAAAGGGCACACTGCAAATGAGCAAATTTAGATGTGTACCTTATAATAATTCAGAGTTCAATTTAACAAAGGGTAATTCAGAGTTCTTAGAAATGAAAGCACTATAATACTATGGATTCTGGCTATGATATCTATAGGATGAACATAAAGAACAAAAGTTTCCCTGTCAATAAATTTAAACTCTTGAGCCTAAAGCAATAAATAAATGAGAAAGAGTATGGTTGCAATTTCTTGCCTAAGAATTCTAAAACTTTATCTCTGGGCCTTGTGGATTTAAACTGGAAGAATCTTCAGAAATCAACTATAGTCTTAAGGAGACTAAAATGTCAACCACTGTTAATTAACTACTGTTAATAAGGCTTATTTTTGTCAAATCAAAGAAAGGATTTATCCTTGGATTCTAACATCTATGATTCTGCCTTCCCAGCTGTACCTTTTCGGTCTTAAAAAAAAAAAAAAAAAAAAAAAACACGAAAAAACCCACCAAAACTAAGAGTAGTCAAGAGTTGTACCATATGTATCAAATGAGTGGTATCAAATGAATAGTCAAGAGTCATGTCACATGGAAAATGCAAAGCCCAAATGGCCTCACCTTTTAGTTCTAGTGACCATTTAGGGAAGAAATAACACCAGCATTAATTAACCTCTTACAGAGAATAGAAAACTTCTTTAGGTTATTGTGTAAGGTCAGCAACATTTTGATAACTAAACATAATGGGACAATATTTAAAAAAAAAAAAAAAAGAAAGAAAAGTGTGCATCAACCTTAATCCTGAATACTGACACAACATTCCTGAAAGAAAAAGAAACCCAACAAAAAACACACACACAAAAACAATATATCAGGTTTAAATTGCATTTACCTGTGGAATTCAGGGGTGGCTTAATATCAACAAAACAAACAAGAAAAAAAAAACCAGAATGATAGAAAAGGTGAACAATTTCAAAGTCCATTCATAAAGAAATCCACAGGATGTTAAGGAACCTTCTACAAAAACCAAAAACAAACAAAAAAACCTTATAGGAAACATCAGATCAAATTTCATCAAGTGAAAATTTCAAAAGTACTGTTACTAGAAGCATTAATAAAAATACCAAGTTGTAGTTAGCCTTAGTAGCATATTCCTATAATCCCAGTTGCTCGGGAGGTTGAGGTAGGAGGATCAAAACCTGAAGACCAGCCTCCACTATGTAATAAGATGCTGCCTCAAAATAATAAATAAATAAATAAGTGGGCTGGGTACAGCATCCCTGGGTTCAATCCCTAGTACCCCCCACAAAGAAGTTGTAACAGTAAATCTAACAAAGGATGGAAAATTTCTACAGAGAAAAATCATAAAAACTATAGAAAGATATTGCATAAAAGATTATACCATACAATCACAGATTAGAAGACTTAATTTATTGATGCTCTTTAGCATCAATTAATTTTTTTTATTTTATTTTATTTTTTAACAAATATACCTTTATGGGAGCACTTGAACTATATCCAAAGCACATCATCTTGGTTCCATTAGGAAATAGCCTAAGACCCACTATGACAAACAACTGACTTGGACCTTGATATATAGCATCAATTAATTATCTTCACAATCATGGGCAGATTCAATGCAAGGCCAGCCAGAATCACAAAATTTAATTTCTTTCTTTCTTTTTTTATGGAATTTTATCAGCTGATTCCAAAATGTACTTGAAAGTATTCAAAGTTTATACTAGCCACGACCTTGTTAAAGATATAGAGATATATTATATATCTTAAAATAGTATAGTACTGATGCAGAGATAGACAAAGAGGCTAATGAAACAGAAAGACCAGAAAGCAGCCCAAGTATAGAGATCCTTGATATACTTATGACCATGTTATAATAAATGCTGCTGGGAAGACAGGACATTTGTATTTCTTAAAAATAACAGGATACCTCCAAAATTAACTAGATCCCAGTTTCATATCACATATGAAAATTGCTTTCAACTGGATCCCAGATTTAAAGATTAAAAAAAAAAAAAAAAGACCCAAGAGTTAGTGACAGAGCACTTCCCTAGCCCTAAGTTTCATTCATAGCACTACTATAAAACAAACAAAACAAAAGTTTTAGGTGATAATAAAGGAAGATATCTTTTTAAGTACAGGAGAATAATTGATTATACTATTTAAAAAACACTTTTCTTAAAAAGACAAAAGATTGAGGGAAAAAGTCAGTGAATGGGAGAAGATATTTGCAGTACATTTTTGAAAAAAGACTAACATCCATGATACATACAGAAATCCTACCAATCAATAAGTATAAGACATTCAATTGAAAAAAAATTGGGCAAAAGACTTCAACAGGCACATCACCAAAGAGGAAATTTAAATAGCCACTAAACAGGGAAAGGCTATCTATAGCAATTAAGAAAATGTAAACTCAAAACATAATTAGATACCATTACACATCACCAGACTCACAAAGTTTTCAAATCTGGCAAAGATATAGAGTGAATTAGAACTCTCATATTATGCTGGCATCCAGTAATATTTAAGGTATTAATTCCAATTAACTAGCAATTATATACCTTAAAGCAGAGATTATAAGTAATCATGCACCAAAATCAGCTGGAGGGCTTGTTAAAACACAGATTGCTGGGTCCCACCCCAAGAGTTTATCATTCAGGAAGTCTGAAGTCTATCAGGTTCTTAGCTGATGTTGTAATGTTTGTCTGAGACCAGACCGAGAACCACTGCCCTAGAGATGTGCATGTGGCTGTGCTCAGGAGGCATACCTAAGAATAAAATCCAGAAACAACCAAAGGTCCATCAACAGTAAAATGAATAAATTGTGACATATTTATAAAAGGAAATATGATACAATAAGCAAGAAATGGTCCAAACTTCTTAAACAAAATATAAAGCAAAAATAAATCAGAAAATAGAGTATAATTTCATTTAAGTACAGTTCAAAAGCATGTAAAACAAGAACACAACTAGGGATGCATGTGGATGCAGTAACAGTATATAGAAAGGCAGGAAATTATCACAAAAACTGGGATAATGAAGATAGTGGTGGGAACAAGGAGGCAGGCGTTTGGGATCAGGAAAGAATACAAGGGAAGAGTCTAGAGTATGAGATGTACTTTAGTCTTTATTTGGACCTAGAATGTTTGCTTTTAAATTTTTTATTAAACTATATTTTATACTCTTTTCTGACTTTTTAAAAAATATTTTTAGTTGTAAATGGATCTTTCATTTTAATATTTATATGCAGTACTGAGGATGGAACCCAGGGCTTCACATATGCCAGGCAAGTGCACTACCACTGAGCCACAACTCCAGCCCCTCTTTTCTGACTTTTTAATTCAGAAAAATAAAAAGTATTTTTAAAAACCTAATGATATATTTTGTCCATATTGGGAGAACCATCTGAACTAGAGATTCTTTACCAAGAGTCCACAAACCCAATCTGTGAATGGCTTAAAAATCACTAAAACATTAAAATATTAAACTCCTAAAGGTGTCTGGGCAACCCTGAAACAACAAAAATTATTCAACAAAAACTCCATATACTTGTAATCATGGTGTTAAGAGACATGTAAAGGCTCAAGGTAAAAAAATATACATATGTAGAAAAAATAGTCAGCAGAAATAATTGTTGTGTAGCAAAAATACTTCTTGTTTCTTCAGGGTAAGTTTCTGCTGAGTAATTTGTTTGCTCATTGATTAATTCATCATGTTTCACATTATGCAGAGAGACATAGCTTCACTTCTGGATGCCTGAGTCCATGTGTTCAAACCACTGCATAATACAGATAAGAAAAAAATAAAGGATTAGCCCTGCTGTGACTGTGGAGACTTGAAGAGGATGACAAAAAAGAATACAAAATGCAAAAAAAAGAAAAAAAGATAAAACTCAACACTGGAGGAAGGTCTCATTGGGTTCTTTCACCAAGATCTATTTATCTTGTTAGTAGGAAGATAACTTTAAATAACATTCAATAATATATATCAATCCTATAGTTAAAAGAGTATGGCGATCATTACAGACCACACACCTCAGAACTGACTGTCCCAGCTTTCAAACCAGATGTTTCACTTTAGAAGCTCATATGTGATCTGCTTAAATGTGAAAAAGACTTCTGATCCTCAAGTAAATCAATGCAATAATATGATACCTGCCATTCCTTAGTTAGCATAAAGTTAATTGGGAAATTAACTCAAATGGGGAAATTTCAAAAGTTGTGTTGAATCAATACCTCAATATGGTCCATTGCTTTCTTCCACACAGACTGCTTCTCCTCGGCACTGTGGCCAGGAATGGATAAGATGTTGTGAATGTAATTAAAGACTTCTTCCTGAACAACACAAGATGATATAATTTATTCATTAATTCACTCAGGTAATATTTTGTCACTATTATCTGTATCAGTCCTGGTAAATATTTATTATTTGGAGATGGAAAACCATTTAATATAGATATTTAACTGATGGATAACTGACACTAAAGAGGAAGAGTAATTAAAGTCTAGGATAGACTCCTGGAAGTTACAGATCTGTTCCAATTCATTTTGGTCTCGATTTATTAACTTTTTCAATTAACTACTTGGAGAATATAATATTTTTGCTTCCAGTGATCCCTGTTTATATCGCTAATTTCATCTCAAAACATTCTTGCACTGGGCAAGGTGGCACACACCTGTAATCTCAGTGGCTGGGGAGGCTGAGGAAGGAGTTCAAACCTAGACTCAGCAAAAGCAAGGGGCAAAGCAACTCAGTAAGACCCTGTCTCTAAAGAAAATACAAAATAGGGTTGGGGATGTGGCTCAGTGGTTGAGTACCCCTGAGTTCAATCCCCAGTACCAGCCCCCGCCTCCTGGCAAAAAAACCTTCTTGCTCTTGTCTAGTATGCTCCACTTATACTGATTTTCATTTCATCTATATGATCTCTATTCAGTTCCCTGAACATGTCTTTTCCCCTCATCTCGGGATCTTTCCATATATGGTTCCCTATCTTGGAACACTCTTCCTTTGGCTCTTTGCTTGACTGGCTTCTCAAATTCCAAAACTCACTTTATACGTCACTTTCTCTGAGATTACTTTTCTGGCTTCTTTATATAAGTCAGTTCCCCATTATCCTTCAAAGTGGTACCCAGTTTCTCTTCCCTAGCACCTATCATAATTTATAATTTTATACTTGGTTTTATTTGTTACCAGTCTCTATTACTAAATTTTTAAATTCGAAAATTGCAGGAACTATCTGTCTTTTAATTATCAATATGGACTCGGCTTAAACCAGAGACTCAGTAAAAACTGGTGAATAAATGAAGAAAACCTTGGATCAGCAAACATATGTCTAAGTATTTCTAATGAATAGTTATTTCTATGTAATAAAGGCAGGAGGACTGAGAAAAAAGAGCAAAGAAGTCTCTTAACTTACCTCTCTCAGTGGGTCACGCAAGTAGCAATCAATAATTTTGTCATATTGGTGTTCTCGCTCATACATAAATTCACAAATTTGATAGCTAGAATGTAAAAGGAAAAACTTCAGTGTACCATACAGGCAGGTGGTTATTAGCTTATTGCTATCTCATAGCATACATATTAATATTTTTTAAAATTAATAATGTGATTTATTGTTAAATAAAATTATACAGTTTGAGCACTCTTAATCTACAAGGCTTAAAGAGTTTTTGACATCACAGCATTTCATATATTGGATTTTCATATTAGGAATGCCCAATAGGTAAGGCACATGCAAATATTTCAAATTCTAAAATGTAAAACACTTCCTCTCCTAAGTGTTTCAGAGAAGGGATACTCAATTTTCATTAAATATATGAGGGAGATGAATATATAATATATTATATATTAATTATATATTAATATAATAATATTACATATAATAATATATAATATATAATAAGTTTAAGATGCTTCTGAATGCTATGTTTATAAGAAATTTCAAAGCTGGGTACAAAGAATGTTAAGAAAACAATATGTCACATAAGAATCAAAAAGTTAGCTATTAATAAATAATATGCAAAAATTTTATATGAAGTCTCTGTTCAAAGTATGTCAAAACGTTCAATGAACTACGCAAAGAAAAGTGTTAGCATATTGCATCTTATTTACTATGTTAAATTCTGCATTATTTTTATTCTATATAATTGTCAGAAAAATTTATAAAACACCATGAAATATTGAGTCTTAAAAATCTAAAATAATAAAACATTATAAGACTGCAGTTTTGCTTTCATATTAAAACAAATATAAAAAGCAAACATTTTAAATTTATCTCATAAATTCCTACAAATTTTACCAATTTCTAGAATTCAACTGAAGGCCAAAACTTTCATACTTAGGTTTTTGGTGGTGTTGTTATTTGTATAACCATTCTTAATTTAAAAAGCAGCAATGCATCAATTTTTGGTGGCGTTGTTATTTGTATAACCTTTCTTAATTAAAAAAGCAGCAATGCATCAATAAACTGGGCATCGAGTTAGATGAATATAACTTAATAGTTGTATGGAAAACTAATATATGGCTTCAAATCAACTTACAATTCAGCTTTTTCTGCCATACGGATGAGCCGACTCTCTTCAAATTGAACAATACCTCCAGCCTGCAGCAATTCTAAAAGAACCTGTACATTTAAAATAAATGCATAAATTCCAAAATGTTTTTATGCATTTATTTACTAGCTTTATAAGGATCCATTTAACCATGCAGACCATAGCATTTTTTTCTTTTATACTCTTACTTGGTATTTTGGCTCACTTTCACATATGCATGGGATTACTGCCATTAAAATGTTGACCATATTGTATTTAAAATTCTTATAATAGATAGATAACTCTGCTTTTCAAACATCGCCAGAATGCTACAGTATTTGCAAATAAAGCCTTGTTAGAATACTGATTTGATCTCAAAGCTAAAAATGTCAGTATATATCTTTTTAAGAAGTGAGTTTTTGCTTGGCACTTTATTTTTTTATTTTTTGGCGGTGGGGGTGGGTGTTGGGCAGGTGTCAGTGTGGTACCAGGGATTGAACTCAGGGGCACTCGACCACTGAGCCACATCCCCAGCCCTATTTTGTATTTTATTTAGAGACAGAGTCTCGCTGAGTTGTTTAGCACCTAGCTTTTTGTTGAAGCTGGCTTTGAACTTGAGATTCTCCTGCCTCAGCCCCATGAGCCGCTGGGATTACAGGTCATTGTGGACGGCTATTGACAGTTTTATGTCTTATGGTTCTTTAAAATCTGTTGTCCAGGGCTGGGGATGTGGCTCAAGCAGTAGCATGTTCGCCTGGCATGCGTGGGGCGCTGGGTTCAATCCTCAACACATTAAAAAAAAAAAAAAAAAAAGATATTGTGTCCACTGAAAATTAAAAATAAATAAGTAAGTAAAAAAAAAATCTGTTGTCCACATAAAGTATCAATGTTTACATGCTAATTCTAAAAAACAAAACATTGTTTTTTTTCATAATAGCACTATGCAAAATATTCTAAATACAGAAATGACCTAAAGGTCCATCAAAGGTGAATGGATAAACAAAATGCGGTATATACATACAATGTGATATTATTTGGCTTTAAAAAAGGAAGAAAATTCTGACATATGGTGAAACATGGATAAACTCAAAGATATTTTAATAAGTGAAATAAGTTAAAAACAAAAGGACAAATACTGTATAACTGAACTTATGTAAGAAATCTAGAATAAGAATATCCAAAGTCAGAAAGTAGAAGGATGGCTGTCAGGGGATGGGGGATTAAGGAATGGGGAGTACCTGTTTAATGTAAATAGTTCAGTTTGGGAAGATGAAAAAGTTCTGGCAATGGATTGTGATGATGATAGTACAACAATGTGAATATACCTAGTACCACTGGACTGTATGCTTAAAATAGTACATTTATGTTATGCATATTTTACAACAATAAAAAAAAATATCGCAGCTCATATAATTTTTACCATCCTAAGTAAATGAATAAAAAAAGGACTAGAATGTTGAGCAAGGTTCATCAATACTTTAAATAAACCTCAAAAAACAACTGAGGCATTACACAGTCATTAGAACAGTATGAGAAAGGTCTCTCTGGCATCTAAATTCAGGATCCAAAGTAACGTGACTATTCTCAGAACTTTAAGAAACCACCTAACAAAATTATTTTTTTAACATAATAAATTTTTATTATTTTCAAATTAAATAAAAACTATCCAAATTGTACATTTTAGAACCCAAATTTAGTCCATTTGGAGCACATAATGTGCTGTTATGTATAATAAATATGAAGTGAATTGTATCTGCTGTGCCAATTTGAAATACAATAATAAAAATGTCATTGGAGAAGTTCATCTTAGCAATACACTGAAACTGTTAAATTTTCAAGAATTTTGCAAGCTCATTATTAAAAAGAGCTGCTATGAAAAATCAAATTATATTAACAATTAAATAAATTAAAAACAAAGATAACTGATATTCAAAAGTCACCCATTCCTAAATGTTTTATTGTATTTTATATTATATACACTTGAGGTTATTTACATCGATTATAACTGCATCTGAATGGTAGAAATATTATAAATAAATGTGCTACTGGGCATCTTTTCAACTCCATGTTTAGTGACAACACTTTAGTAAATTCATTCAGCCACAGTGACAGTACTTAAACCATGGAAATCGGCAAATGCTACAAATCAGCAAAATGGTATTAAAATGTTATTTTTTTCTTTCCTGATACTGAAGATTGAACCCAAGGGTACTCTACCACTGAGCTACTCCCCAACCCTTTTTAAAATTTTTCATTTTGAGACAGGATCTCACCAAGTTGCCCAAACTGGTCTTGCACTTGCAATCTTCCTGCCTCAGCCTCCCCAGTTGCTGGGATTACAGACATGCACCTTCTTATCTGGCTAAATGTTCCATTTAATTTTTTTTTAATTGTAGATGGATACAACATCTTTATTTATTTGTTTTATGTGGTGCTGAGGATTGAATACAGTGCCTCACATGTGCTTTACCACTGAGCCCCAGCCCCAGCCCTAAACAATAAAATTTAAAAGGATAGGAAGGAAGGAAGGAAGGAAGGAAGGTTGGTTGGTTATATATATATATGTGTGTGTGTGTGTGTGTGTGTGTGTGTGTCCCACAAAATCTAAAATATTTAATCTTTGGCTCTTTATGGAGAAAGTTTACAAATCCCTGGTTAAGAAAGTGATAAAAATATTAATAAGGCAATTAAACTTAAAGGGTGTGAATGTCTATAGGCACTGCATTGTGAAGAAAACAAAATATTGAGGCATTATTTGTCCAATATTCAAAAAGTTTTCTATTTCAGCAAGCACTTCACTGATGAGTGAGTAAAGTTCTGACATGCTTTCTGACTTCCATCTTGGTCATTTACATAAGTGAAAATATCAACCAATATTCATTCATGTCAGAAGTATATTTGGAGAAGCAGTTGTTAAGCATTTATCAGCATACCAATGAAATATACTAAGAAATACTTCATAAACAAAATTTGATATATAACAAGAGAATGAGTGTTGGGTTAGAAGAAGTTCTGTTCTAATCTTAACTATGACCTTGAACAACTTACTTCAATGGTTTTTATGTTTCTAAAATGAGGCAAGGGGGAGAACTAGATAATCTCAAAGAGGACACCCAGTAATTAATTAATTAATTACTATGATAACATTCCAAGGTTTGGCATACATATATATAGATTTGGCTTTTCTTTCTGTTTAGTTATTATATTAAATGTTTTTATCATTTTATTTAGATAATATCATGCATACCATGATCTACATTTGCTGCCAATAGAGAAAACAAGGACAAAATGAGGGGACCCTCAATATTATTAGTTCAATATAATTTATGAGGTAAACAACACCTTAGCAGCTGTTCTTTCTTAAGATAGTCTGCAGTAATCACTGGGACACAGCTGTGCAGACAAAGGGGTTACTGCCGTAATTTTATGCTCTTCATTTGAGTCTCAACTTGTGGGCTGTGCACTACAACTACAACAAGTCAGCACAACCCTCAAAATACTTAACTTTTTTAGTTTAGTTACCTGACAAAGTTTGGCTATCAACTTTATGTAGGCTGAGTCTCTTAGTGCTCAGCTTTACAATGCATGAGCTTTCAAAGAATTTTACTCCAAGAAAGGACCCTCAACAAAGTGGCATGAACAGAGGGAAGAGGTAATCAGTCGTTATCTCACAGAGACTAATGGAGGGGAAGAAAGATTATAGTCCGCAGAATGATAAACCCTAAAGCATGGGAACATAAGGAACTCCCAAAATTTAGTGTGCCAACATAAAGAATCCTGTAGCCTTTTTGGTTCAGGGCCAGAGCAACCAGCAGTGTTTACTAGACTGATGATACTGGTGGAATGCAGAGGACAGCAGGTACAAACTATTGTTACATAAAGGCAAAAATGAAGTATTCTCTTTGGAGTCATGCTGTATGCAAGACAGGCCCCTGTCTAGGTGTTTAGTCTGATATAAGTTCCTTACACATGCACCCACACTATTTTCTGGTTGCCACTATCTTTAGTTTAGAGTTACAGTTTGGCACAAGTCCTTTCTCCCTTCTGTCTAGAGAGGCCTAACACAAAAGAGTTCTTTCTGGCTTACTCTGACTTTTTCCCCATCCTTTAGTAAAATAAATTCTAGGAGTTCAAACCTGCTGTCTTTCAGAGTGTCGGGAGTCATCATCAGGACTACAGAGGAATTCAAGCACCTGGCCAAAGAAAAGGTAATCTTTACTGAATATCAGCACTCATACCATAACACTGTCATAATGGAAACAGCAATAACTATCTTTTCAATATCAAAAATTTATTCACACTTGGCCATAACAAATATCACAATATGCAGGACCTTCCCAACCAACTGCCCAGTACATGAAAACATCAAAGTCAAGCATGCAAACCATTTCATATGTGCCAAATGCACATGTTTCTTTATTGTTCAGAAACACAGCTAGAAGGCAGTGTCAGCTGTACACCTTAAGTTCCTGGATTCCATAAATGGAGCAAGCATGGACCTTACGCTGGACACTTGGATTTAAATCCTAACCTTACCAATACATGACAATAGCATTACTATTAATATCACTAAGTATGACTGGGTGAGTTATTTAACCTCTCCAGGCTTCATCTGTAAAATGAGGATAACTGCACCTATTTCAAAATCATTAGGAAGATTGACTTAAACATGTACATTAAAAGCTTTGAACAGTGCCTGGTACTATGAAGGGCTCAGTAAAATGTTAGTCATTATGGGCTACTTTCTCCCACCAAAAGTGTTTTCTTTGTCACCTATGGATATGTAGGAGATATTTGGGAGATTAGAAGATACCTTCAGTAAGATACCTTCAGTAAGTAAGTAATACCTTTAGCTTTTCCATAAGTAATCTTTTCATCAACATAGTCTTACTACCAATAATGATGGGGTGACTTTTTTTTTCAGTTGAACCACTGAGCTACATCCCCCAGTCCTTTTTATTTTTCATTTTGAAAAATTTGCTCAGGACCTTGCTAAGTTGCTGGAAAACAGGTGTGTGGCACTATGCCCAGCTTGAAGAGGTAATTCTTAAATCAGAAATATCTTGAGCCAATATTTCTAGGTAATTTACAGCAAGAAAATAAATGAGAAAAGAAAATCTCTAATAATCACACTCCCATAATACCAAGTGTTTAGGCAAAGTCTTATTACCGAGAACACATCATTAAGACAGACAGACAGACACACACACACACACACACACACACACACACACACACAGAATTTAGATCCAAAACCTTAACATACCTGTCCTTGATAAGACATTTATCTAATAATCTGTCATTTTAAGAAACAGGGCAATCCAGTATACTTTCTATGAACAGTAAACAGAGAAAAAATTCTGGTCCTCACTTTTAAGACACTTACCTGATCAAAGAGGGTTCTGTTCACAAACAAGGTATTGTCAGGTTTTGCAAGCTGTCGAGCAAGGAACGTAAAGAGACACCCTACTTGTGAGGGAGTAAAATCTGAATTCTCCACCATAACCTGGTGAGCCAAAGAAACCATTTATTCAATACACTATCTGGTTTGATACAAATAAAAATATACAATTAGAAGGGGGGAGCCTCATTACAAAAGACTCATGAAAAGATTCTTTAATTGACTGTGCAAAAATTAGTTCAATACCATACAGAGAAGGAGCATAACTACTTGCATGCTCTGAAAGGAAAACATTTTAGTGATTTTGAGCATATATCTAGCACAATTTGAAAGAGAACTAAATTGTTAAAGAGGGGATATAAGAGTTCAAAGAAATATTAATCATGTTTCCCTCTGGAATTCTTATAGAATTCTAGTAAAGTTAAATTTAAATTAAATTTAAATAACCCTATTAAAAATCTGTCTATCAACAAGAGATGAAGAGAGCTGCTTTAGGGTTTAAAATGAGATAACCATCCAGTGAAGGCACCCCAGAAAAAGAAGTCAGTTACAGCCGGCCTGCCTTGTTACTAGACAGTTCTTGAGCTGCTGTTACGTACAACAGATATTTTACAACCACACAGAGTAACCAAATTCCAGTCAATACTTTGCTTTAATTCAGCCCTCATTTCCTGAATCCCCAGGGGCTCTGACAGGAGCTTTTAAGGGAATTATGAACTAGAAAAGAAGGCAAGATGGGTAAACACATTAAATAAAAGACATTATACAATTACACTATTATAAGGGCACAAACAATTTTACAGTGCAGAAAATTTAGTTGAATTGGCTTATGAAGGAATTTGAGAAGAAATGAGAAAAACAGCTTTTAAGCTAAGCAGAAAAGCCACACAGAACCTCTGGCAGGGGAAATGTCAGCAGAGAGAAGAGTGTGAGCAACAGCATGGACACAGTTTGTTCCGGAAACTGTAAAGTTCTATTACGATGCAGCAGCATGCCTGAAGGGAGAAGAAAAATCAGGCTAAGAAGACTTGTCACCCTAAGGAATCTGAATTTAGTCTACAGAAAATTAGAGAGCCATGCATAGAAGCTAGAGAGGAAAAAGTAAAAGAAAGGTAGTGGGTAATCTCATGAAAATCGAAGGGAGATCAGTAGAGTAGAGGAAAGGGACCAGGACACAAGAAAAGGGAAATACCAGGAAATGGTATTGGTCAAATTATATTGTTCTGTTGTGTGTATATAAAGATGCAACAACAAATCCCACCTTTATGTACAACTATAATGCACCAATAGAAATACATGGATTATGTACAGCCATAAGAATGGGAATCCTAATCAGAATAAGTTATACTCCATGTATGTATAATATGTCAAAATACACTCTACTGCCATGTATATCTAGAAAAAAACAAATAAAGAATACTTTTTTAAAAAATATGGGAAAAAAGAAAACTGAAGAGCTACTAAATGTGTTTAGTCAGGAAAGTAGATTGTGATCAGTACTGTACTTAAGAAAGTATCTTGTTGGTAGTATACAGGAAAAATATCAGAAGGAAGAAAGAGAAGGCAGGGATACCAACACGCAAGTGACTACAAAGGTCCCACGGAGAGAAAAGGGGTTCTGAACTGGGGCAATGGCATCAAAATGGAACAAGGAACAGGTACAAAGGCACTGCAGAGAGAGGAGACAGGACAGGATTCCTAAGTGTGTCATTAAAGGAACAGTAAAAAAGGACAGATCTGAGCATTATTGACCAGTAGCATATGATGCCATTAATAAAGAGAGAATGCAGAAATTTGTGAGGGAAGATCTGTATTATTTTGGGCTAGCTGAATTCATGGGGGCAATTCTATCACAAATCAGGGTATAGTACCCTAGCACACCTGTTAAGAAGTTCCACACTCTCTCTTCTATCCTCCATTCAAAGTGAAGTGTAAGATTAATCTTATTATATAGCACTCCCCAGGGCCTGGCTCCTGATCTGCCTTTTCTGGCAGCATATCTGTCACTTTTATCTATCAATAGGTCTCAGCCCAGCAATCACCCCTTCTTCAACCGTATAACCATTATCAGAGTACAAGCACAGTTCAAGTTATAAAATCCCTTTCTATCCATATCCATATGCACACATATACATTCCAGTCCAGAGTATTCAAAGAGCTTTCCACAGCTTTAAAGTCCTCAGCCATTAACCATCTCAGTGTGCAGGTCCCTTTTCTAGGACTATACTCTTGGGGCCCCACTGCTGCTTTTCTCTCCTGTTAGCCCTTTGCTTTTTAAGTGGAAGCCCCTAAATTGTCTGACCCTACAAACACCTTTTAAGATAACTGTTTCAACTCACAGCCAATTTCCTTGCCACTTCAGCAAGTCTCTATTGGTTATCATCTTCCAAATTCCCCATTTTCTACCTTTGAAATAGTTCAGAGACTGTACTTATAAAATTTCCTGGGAAATCTTGTAAGAAATCATGAATTAAGTATTTCCTCCCTCTGTGTCTGCAGCCATCACACTTAATGATGCCCATTTGCCTGTTCTCTGGTCACTGCCTGTACTCCTACTCTCATCGCCTCTCTCCAAAGTATGCTTTGACAAGTTAGTACAATTCCATTACCAGAATGAGAAAAATAATCTCCAAAGTTCACTCTTCACTGACCTGAGGCAAATATTATCAATATTAAGAGTGAGCCTGACCCCAAATCACTGGCTTCCTGACTTACCATGTGATCGTTCCCTCTTCTGCACACTCCCTCTGTCCCATCTACCATACCGTGACATAGCCAAGGGGGCCCTCACCATAGATGAAACAAATGGGGTCACCCAATCTTGAACTTTCAGCTTCCAAAACTGTGAGTTAAAAAAAAAATCTCTTTTCTTTATAAAGTACCCAGACTGTCATTTTCTTATGAAATAAAAACATGGTCCAACAACTATTCTTCCCTCCCAACTTAGAAACAGAACTCCTAATTTTTAGATAAGCTTGTGGTTAACCAGAACACAAGACTACATATCTCAGTCTCTCTTAGCAGCTAAGGGCCATCTACCCTAATTCTGGACATTGTGATGCAAGCAGAATTATAGTATACAACCTCTCAGAAGCTTCCTTTTTTCTTTTAACTTTTTATTTGTTCTAATTAGTTATACATGACAGTAGAATGCATTTCGACATATATGTGATATAACTTTTCATTCTTCTGGTTGTAAATGATGTAGAGTTACACAGATCATGTAATCATATAGGCACATAGGGCAATAATGTCCGATTAATTCTACTATCATTCCTACCCCCAGGCCCCCTCTCCTCTGATGACTCCCTCCCCTCTGTATAATACAAAGTTCCTCTATCCCCCTCCCCCGACTACTGTGAATCAGCACCCACATATCAGATAAAACATTCAGCCTTTGGTTCAGAAGCTTCCTTAATGACAGGACACATTTCCTTCTGAATTTCTTTTTGTATCCAGGCTGGCTAGAATGTGGAGGTGATGGCTGGAACCTGAGCAGCCATTTTGAACCAAAAGACAGAAATCAGGTACTAAGTATAATAGTAAGATAGAAGGAAGATGAATCCCTGATTAAGTTTGCAAACCTATTCTACCAGATTAAATTGCCTACCTCCAAATTTATATGAGAAAAAAAATTTCCACGGATGATATCACAATTAAAATATGACCATTATGTGTTTTTTCTCAATCATAGCAGAACTTAAATCCAACTGACCTAACAGGAAGCCACAGAAGAATATTACAGAAGGAGCAACATTAGGAATAGAGAGATCATTTAGAAAGGTCCCTGGGGAATCCAGGTGAAGTTTTCCCATACTAACCATCTAGATTAAACTGGAATTACCTGGGAATTTAGCAACACTATTCTCATATTCATCACTGCCTATCTTACAAGTTTAATAAATAGAGTTCAGATTAATCAACAGTTCAAAGAGATAATGTATATGCTATAAATGTGCTTTGAATATTATAAAAAACTAGTATAAATGTAATACACTGGTACATACATGCATAAATGATATACACAATTAGAGAACATTTTAATTCTGTCTCTTTTCCAAAATAATCTTAAAGTCATTAAGAGGAAGAAACCTACATTTTACAGCCAGATGAACAGAATAAAAACCCTAAGCTTCCAACAAAAAGCCTACAGGAAGTTGTGCAGATGGGAAAGACGGGAATCTGTCTCTGCATTTGTTCATTAGCAAGAATATGAATCTCAAAATAGCTTTTTACTGAATCTAGTAAAATTCATATTTTAATGGTCATCTCTATATTCCTCAAATCATTTTTTTAAAATATATTTTTAATTGTTAGTGGACCTTTATTTTATTTATTTATAAATGGTGCTGAGAATCGAACCCAGTACCTCACAAATGCTGGACAAATGCTCTAGCACTGAGCTACAACCCCAGCCCCCTAAAATAATTCTTAAGTGTCACCTATCGTCTCAGATTCACAGTAAAAATATGGCACCACCATAGCAATGAAATGATGCTGGAAGACACTGAACATTCTTCACATTATTTTCTCAAAGCACATGATCACATAACACAGAATTATGTGCATTTCTCAAGAGTAGTATTCTGTATCCCAGTATCCAGTTTGAAACAGAATATTAATGCTGAATATTCCATTTAGCTCTTGAGCACCAAGACACCATAATAAAATTATAAGACATGTTGCAACAAATAACTTCACTAAACAAGATTATTTTAGAACCTGATATAAAATGGTTCAATTCTCTTGTCTTATAAATATAAATACAAAGACATGTAATCATTGAATGCTTACTTTCAACAAAATATCCACAATGCGTTGTTGATATTCCACAGCTTGCTTGTCATTTTTAAAATCTTCAAAAGTCTAAAAAGGAGAAATGTTTAAAAGTAATTATTACTTGCAAATTTGAAAAGGAAACATATTAAATTCTTTGTGGATAAAATCCAAGTAAATTCTCAAATATGATAACCACTCTACATTTTCTTATACACCTTTAATGATAAGTTATTTTTAGGAACTCAAGTAAAAAGTTAGAGTGCTTAATATTTCTAAGACCTTAAAAAAAAAAAAATCAGTCACTGGGGATGGGGATGTGGCTCAAGTGGTAGCGCGCTCGCCTGGCATGCGTGCGGCCCAGGTTCGATCCTCAGCACCACATACAAACAAAGATGTTGTGTCCGCCAAAAACTAAAAAATAAATATTAAAAAAAATTTCTCTCTCTCTCTCTTAAAAAAATCAGTCACTAAGAAATATTTATATATTTCATATATATATATATATATGTATATATGAGTATATGTATATATATGTGTATATGTATATATATGTGTATATGCATACATAATGGTTATCATACAACCAAGAAGTGTTTGAAAAAGTAACGCTATCCCAAAGAAGGCTATGAGTGTATAAAGAAAAGAAAGAACACTAATGGCAAGAGGAAATTTGGAAACAAAGGTCAGAACAGATGGATGAAATGCCACAGACTCAGACAACATTCAATCTGTTACTTAGAAACAACTGAAATGCTGCTTATTAATTGTCATGAAAAATAACTCCCATAATTTACATGACAATTTAGAAAAAATGGATATTCAAAGACAGATTATTATGGTAAAAATGTCTAAATGTTAAAATTTTTAACTCTACTTACAAAGATTAGATATCTTAATCTCAAATCATTGCCAAATAAAGTATTTTTTATTTTATATTCCTGCTTAAATGGACCAAATATATTTTAAATATAACATGTATCAAAGAAAATGACTACACCAGGTTCTGTTTGGCAATATATGATAACAGGATGTCACATAAATACCTAGAACATACAGGATTTACACATGAAGGAACTGAAATTGTATCCATTATCCAATAGTTGAAATTAAAATGTGTCCTATATAAGAAATTGACAGAAAATTTCAAGATCTTTCTTATTGTTTTCACTTAGCACATTTGGGTCTGAGAAATGTTTAAATCCACCCAGCAATAAGTTACTGCTATTTTCTTGAATCAAGAACAATGGTCCATCCCAGCAGCTCAGGAGGCCGAGGCAGGAGGATTTGTGAGTTCAAAGCCAGCCTCAGCAACAGCAATGCACTAAGCAACTCAGTGAGACCATGTCTCTAAATAAAATACAAAATAGGGTTGGGGATGTGGCTCAATGGTCGAGTGCCCCTGAGTTCAATTCCAGGTACCAAAATAACAACAAAACAATGGACCATATATCGTCCTAATAGATTACCTTTCCCCCAAAATGGAATTTCATAGCTATGAACTTTTAGGAGTACCTCAGAGTTCTATTCAAACCAAAATACTTGCTGGTCTTTAAATGGGCCCTGAATTGCCCCAGCTTCTTCAGAGTGCCACTGCTCTTATTAGCATGCCTTTTCTTTCATTCTCTTATCTGGCACACAAAAGGTGCTTTAAAAATGACTTTTGAATTCTCTAATTATTTATAGAGAAAAACAGAATATCTTTTAAAAAATTGGTTCTAATCAGTTATACATGACAGCAGAATGTTTTTTGAGACACTGTACACAGATGGAGCACAATTTTTCACTTCTTTGGTTGTACATGAAATAGTGTCACACCATTGTGAAATCATATGTGTACCTAGGGTAAAGATGTCCATTGCATTCCACCATATTTCCTACCCGCCCCCCCCCCTTTTTTTTTCAACTAGTCTGCTTTGCTGCCAGTTAGTTGAGAAATCCTGAAATGAGTTACCAAGGAGATTATAGGATATCTTAATCTGGAAAGCTCAATCAGAAGATATTTTTATGTTTTATGTGGGTTAAATATGACCCTGCTTGAAGTCAGGAAAATACAATAGAAAATTTCTCAGTTATATCTTTTGACTTATGGGAATGCCACACACACACACACACACACACACACACACACACACACGTTTCTCTCATCCCAGTCTGCTGGGATGAGATGTCACTCTGTAGATACACAGGGTACAATCTGCTAATGTAAGTGCTATTCATCTAAAACACAAAAGCATGGAGCATTAACAAATGTACTTAAAAAACTACAGCAGTGACAGCAAGGAGAAAAGAATTTTCTTAGCCACTTTCCTTTTGGCAGCAAGTAGTCACTGTTCTGAAACAGATACTGAAAATCTGTTTCTATAAATATAATTAAGTGGTGACATACTACAGTGTGAATGTTATGATACACATAATGACATATTTTGGTGGTAGTTAACAACTGCCACCAAAATGGCACATCATTGCTAGAACATTATCATGCCACAAAGATGCTTCTAAATATTCAATGTTTGTTAGAGGAATAATAAGCAAAGATGTCTTAATGTAGAATTACAGTTGCTTAACCAAAGGTGGACTTAAAACCCTAGTTTAAACTAATCTGTGAATTTAGGCATAAAACCTTCTTTCTGGAGTCCCTTAAAATTTACTATGGGGTTTCTGGATGATAATGACAGCAAGCTAAATCCTAATCCAGGAGTCAACAAACATTCTCTATAAAGAGCCAGATAGTAAATATTTCAGTTAGTAAATATTTCAGATAGTAAATATTTCACCACTGTAATTCTAGTTCACCATGTCCGAATTCTGGAAGCCTTTGTATCTAACTATATAATTAGCCCTATCTATTGCCATTGTCCAAATTTAAGCCACCATTATGTTTTATCTATATGACTCCAAAAATTTGCTACCAGATCTCATCTCCAATCTTATTTCATTTCAATCCATTTTCCATATGCTATGGTCTAAATATTTGTCTCTACCCCCTCCAAATTCATACTGAAAATTGAATTACCAATGTGACAGTATTAGTGGGTGGGGCCTTTCAGAGGTGATTAGAACATGAGGGCAAAGCCCTCATGAATGGGATTAAAAACCTTACAAAACAGGCTCCAGAGAGATCTTTTGCCCATTTGCACCACATGAGAACACAGCAAGAAGGCTACACATGAAACAGAAAGAATCTGCCATTACCTTGACCTTTGAATTCCCAGCTTCCAAAACTGTAAGAAATAAATTTCTTTTTATTTATACACCACTCAATCTATGGTGTTTTGTTATAGGCTCAAACTGACTAAGACAAAAGAGTCAGAGGGAATCTCTTTAAGTCATGATATTCCTCTTCCTAAAAGGCTTCAACAGTGACATACTTTTGAAGAATAAAACCCAAATTTCTTACTATAGATTACAAGGCCAGTGTCTGCCTCTCTCTCTAGATTTCTTTCTGAACTTTTTCCTATATTTAAAGATGCAGACATGCTGAACTTTTTTCTACTTGAGTACTCATTGGTCTGTCTCATTTCCAGGCTTTTGAAAATATATTCTGACCTTCTGCCTGGAATATCTTTCTGTACTCTTCACTTAACTTCTACTTATCCTTGAGATTTGGTATGAGTATCATTTCATCCAAGAAATCTTCCTTAATTTTCTTTAGGTGCCCCTCCTAAGTGTTCCCAAAGCATTCTGCATTCCCCTAAGGCATATGTTACACTGTGCTATAATGTGTTACCTACAAGTCTGGATCCACTTCCTCCATGAGGGCAGGATTTACATCTTGTCAGTTAGGGATACATCCCCCCAGTTAGTATAATATCCCCTAACACAGAGAATATACTAGGCACTCAAATATTTTCCAAGCAAATAAGAGAAAGAGACTATTCTGCAGCCTTACTATATATGCCAATATCATAATTCAGACATTGACATAATACCAATTGTGCTTCAGTACTACCACAGCCTTTAAAAAATAAAAATTAGGGCTGGCGTTGTAGCTCAGTTGTAGAGTGCTTGCCTAACACAAATGAGGCATTGGGTTTGATCCCCAGCACCACATAAAAATAAATAAAAAAGTAAAAAAGGAATTATGTCCATTTGCAACTAAATATATTTTTTAAAAATTTTTTTTAAGTCATGCAAAATTCTTTGTTTTGTCTACCACTCTTCCCCAAACCCCCATCACTTCCTGTTTCTTTTTGCCTAAGTGTCAACTTATGTTCTCCTGTAGAGGTCTAAGGTCTAAACCAACTAGACCTAACCTCCAGTTCTGAGTTTCTTTTCCCTTCTTTTTATGAAACTAAAGTTATGGCTGCTGAAGTCAGATTTTCAAATTAAACCAATTCAAGCTATGATATAATAACCTTCTGATGGGTACTTATCTTTTTAAAATAATTTAATAGTTTATTATTCAACTTTAAAAAGTAATATATGCTCACAGGGAAATCTGACCCATCTTACAAAGTTAATTACTATTTTTTTTCAACTGTACTTTCATTTATTTTCATCTTATTGTAGAAATCATATTAAGGTAGATCTATAATGTACAGTAGAATAACAGGGGGAAAACATTTAAAGTCATTTTAGAAACTACAATGTGTTTGTTCATCCTAATAACATTCTTTTATATAATAATTTCTTAAGAGATTTCTCATTTTAAACCAATATTACTTTTTAGTTGATGAAAACAGGAGATTAGAGTTCATTATTGGCTGATGTGGAAATATCCTGCAGAGAAAAGATGCAGTGAGTTAAGACTGAAGTCATATTGAGGTTCTTGAGATTGAGCATAATTCAGAAAATAATCAGGAGTTCTTGGCCACATCTTGACTATAACTTTGATAGGATTATTAGTCAATGAACCCTGGGTGGTAGCCAATGGGAAATCATGCCAGGGAAAGTAGTTGCCAGAGGACCTAAGTTCTGTTCAATCTATGCAAGTGGAGTAGGCTGCCACATTGTGAAGACTGAAAAGTTTGTTTGTTTGTTTTTAAAGGGAGAGAGAGAATTTTTTTTAAAAAATATTTGTTTTTTAGTTTTTTTTTTTTTTTTTTTTTTTTTTTTTTTTTTTTTTTTTTTTTTAATTTTTTATTGTGGGTTGTTCAAAACATTACAAATTTCTTGACATATCATATTCCACACTTTGATTCTAGTGGGTTATGAACTCCCACCTTCACCCCATACACAGATTGCAGATTCACATCAGTTACACATCCATTGATTTACAAATTGCCATACTAGTGTCTGTTGTGCTCCGCTGCCTTTCCCATCATCCACCCTCCCCCCTCCCCACCTCTCCCCTCCCCTCCCCTCCTCTCTCTCTATCCCCTCCACTGTATAACCCTGAGGGTCTCCTTCCATTACCGTGCAATTTACCTTCTCTCTCCCTTTCCCTCCCACCTCTCATCCCTGTTAAATGTTAATCTTCTTCTCCTGTTCTTCGTCCCTACTCTGTTCTTAGTTACTTTCCTTATATCAAAGAAGACATTTGGCATTTGTTTTTTAGGGATTGGCTAGCTTCACTTAGCATAATCTGCTCTAATGCCATCCATTTCCCTGTAAATTCTATGATTTTGTCATTTTTTAATGCAGAGTAATACTCCATTGTGTATAAATGCCACATTTTTTTTATCCATTCGTCTATTGAAGGGCATCTAGGTTGGTTCCACAGTCTTGCTATTGTGAACTGTGCTGCTATGAACATCGATGTAGCAGTGTCCCTGTAGCATGCTCTTTTTAGGTCTTTAGGGAATAGACCAAGAAGGGGAATAGCTGGGTCAAATGGTGGCTCCATTCCCAGCTTTCCAAGAACTCTCCATACTGCTTTCCAAATTGGCTGCACCAATCTGCAGTCCCACCAGCAATGTACAAGTGTACCCTTTTCCCCACATCCTCGCCAGCACTTGTTGTTGTTTGACTTCCTAATGGCTGCCAATCTTACTGGAGTGAGATGGTATCTTAGGGTGGTTTTGATTTGCATTTCTCTGACAGCTAGAGATGTTGAGCATTTTTTCATGTACTTGTTGATTGACTGTATGTCCTCCTCTGTGAAGTGTCTGTTCAGGTCCTTGGCCCATTTGTTGATTGGGTTGTTTGTTCTCTTATTGTCTAATTTTTTGAGTTCTTTGTATACTCTGGATATTAGGGCTCTATCTGAAGTGTGAGGAGTAAAGATTTGTTCCCAGGATGTAGGCTCCCTATTTACCTCTCTTATTGTTTCTTTTGCTGAGAAAAAACTTCTTAGTTTGAGTAAGTCCCATTTGTTGATTCTAGTTATTAACTTTTGTGCTATGGGTGTCCTATTGAGGAATTTGGAGCCCGACCCCACCGACTGTAGATCGTAGCCAACTTTTTCTTCTATCAGACGGCGCGTCTCTGATTTGATATCTGCGGACACATCTTTGTTAGTATGTGGTGCTGAGGATTGAACCCGGGCCACACGCATGCCAGGCGAGCACACTACCGCTTGAGCCACATCCCCAGTCCCTTGTTTGTTTTTTAAAGCTTTTGCTAAATAGACTATTAAGTAGTAAAATAAAAAATCCAAAGTAGCTCTCATAAACCAGATCCTCTGTGAAAATCAATATATTCTTCAAAAGTTATTTTTTATGTCTAAAACTGCTTTGCATGGGAATGTTAGCAAAAATGACCTAAGAGTGAGTTATCCAAAGAGGAAGTTGGAAAAGGACATTGAGTTTTGTCAGAAATAACTATGAAATGACCATAGGTGTATTGTTGACATGGAAAAAAAATCTGATAATGGCAAATCTCAGAATTTTAAAATTTAATTAAAGAAGAAAAGCTCAAGTTTTTTAGAGGGATACTAAGAATGCAGGTACTTGTAAGATGTCGCTATGATCTATATAGCAGTAGGGTATTCTTGATATATATACATACACACACACACACACACACACACACATATATATATATTTATAATTATATAATAGGGTGTTATTAATTAATGATACAGAACACGTTGAAGAACTTTTGTAGCCAGATGTTAATATTAATTATGAAAACATATGCTGATTATGAAAAAAATGCTTAGAGTATTAATAGAGAGCATATACTGACAAATAATTTACTTATGCAAATATAAGTGGAAATCATCTTAATCTAATCATCCCCAATTTGCTCTGTATTGCATTGCTAATGTTATAACTTTAGTTTGGCTTTTTTTATACATTTATTTTTTAGTTTTAGGTTTTAGTTTTAGTTTATATATTTATTTTTTAGTTTTATATATTTATTTTGTAGTTGTAATTTATATATTTATTTTGTAGTTTTATTTCTATGTGTGCTAAGGATTGAACCCAGTGCCTCATGCATGTTAAGTGAGCAATCTACCACTGAGCCACAATCCAGCTCTAATGTTGTAACTTTAAACTCACCTTCCTATCATGATGAGAGCAGGGTACCAATATCTCTTCCAAGAAACTAAAAGATTTTATGAGAGCTTTAAAAAAAATGTGCAAAATTAAAATGAAGGAGAAAATTCCTTTTAGACCATTTAGATAAGTTAGATGTCATTATACTTGAAATCAGAGGTAAAATATATACTCAATTAAATTTAGCTCTGAACTTACTGGTCATAAAGACAGAAATGGAAATGATCTTACATAATTTCCACTGATTATTAGTTCTACAGATTTTCTTTTCTCACAATCCTTCTTTGAGTTACTCCATAAACTATAAAGAATAATCCATACTATATGACATTCTGTTATTACTTAAAAATTGGTACCAAAATCTATTGTATTCTGATTATCTTTCCTGTATTTGTACAAAATAGTATCAGCATACACTGAGAGTTTACATGGTAAGATGTAAGACTCCTCCCGAGTATTTTTTTTATTTCATCCCTGATTTCTTCTGCTATCCATTGGTCATGCAATAGTATATTATTTATTTCCAGATGTTAGGGTAGCTTCTATTTTTTATTTTATCATTGATTTCAGATTTCATTCCATTATGTTCTAATAGAATGCAAGGTATTATCCCTATTTTTTTGTATTTTCCAAGAGTTGCTTTGTGGTATAAGATAAGGTCTATTTTAAAGAAGGATCCATGTGTTGCTGAGAAAAGAGTATATTCAATCATTGATGGAAGAAATACTTTATATATGTCTGTTAAATCTAAATCATTGATTGTATTATTTAGTTCTATAATTTCTTTGTTCAGTTTTTGTTTGGAGGATCTATACAGTGGTGAAAGAGGTTTGTTAAAGTCACCCAGTATTATTGTGCTGTGGTCTATTTGATTCTTGAAATTCAGAAAGCTTTTTTTATATACGTAGAAGCTCCATTGTTTGGGGTATAAATAGTTACGATTGTTATGTCTCATTGATTCCTTTAAGCAGTATGAAATATCCATCTTTGTCCCCTCTGATTAACTTTAGCTTCAAGTCCACTTTACTGATATGAGGACAGAAACCCCTGCTTGTTTATGCAACCCATGTGAATGATATGCTTTTTCCCATCCTTTCACCTTCGGTCTGTAGATGTCTTTGCCTATGAGGTGACACTTTGGAGACAGCATATTGTTGGGTATTGTTTTATAATCCAATCTTCCAGTCTATGTAATTTGATTGATGAGTTTATATTCGAGGTTATTATTGAGATATGATTTGTATTCCCAGTTATCTTGGTTTAATTTGTATTAGTTTCTCCTTAGACTGATTATTCTTTTAGTATATAGTTCCTCTCTTTGCTGGTTTTCACTTTTCATTTCATCTCCATGGAATTTTTGCTGAAAATGTTCTATAGTACAGGCTTTCTAGTTGTGAATTCTTTTGTTTATTATGAAAGGCTTTTAGATCATCTTCAAATCAGACGCTTAATTTTGCTGGGTATAGCGTTCTTGGTTGGCATTCATTTTCCTTCACAGCGTGGAATATATTATTCCAAGACTTCCTAGCTTTGAAGATCTGGTTTGAGAAATCAGCTGAGATCCGAATTGGTTTTCCCCTAAATGTTATCTGAGATTTTTCTCTGGCAGCCTTTAAAATTCTATCTTTGGGCTCAGGTTGTAGCTCAGTGGCTGAGCGCTTGCCTCAAATGCATGAGGCACTGGGTTTAATCCTCAGCACCACATACAAAAATAAATAAGTAAATAAAACAAAGATAAAATAAAATCCTACCTTCATTTGGTATGTTAGGCATTTTCATAATAATGTGCCTTGGTGTGAGTATATTGTCATTTTGTACATTCAGAGTCCTATAAGCCTCCTATATTGGATTTTCCATTACATTCTTTAAGTTTGGGAAGTTTTCTATTATCATTTCATTAAAAAGATTATGCATTCCTTTGGTATGTATTGCCATGCCTTCATCTATCCTGATAAATTTTAAACATAGTCTTTTCATGTTATCCTATATTTCTTGGAAGTTCTGTTCATGTTCTCTTAACATCTTCTCTCCATGGTCAACTTTATTTTCAGGATTATATATTTTGTCTTCATTCCTGAAGTTCTGTCTTCCAAGTGATTTAGTCTGTAGATAATGCTTTCCATTGAATTTTTAATTTGGTTTATTAATTCCTTCACTTCAAGGATTTCTGCCTGATTTCTTTTCAAAATCTCTATCTCTTTATTGAAGTGATCTTTCACCTCCTGAATTTTGTCTCTGATTTCCTTCCTTATATCATCCTTTACCTCATGGGTCAGTTTAACTATGTACCTTCTCTGACATTTCTTCTACCGTGGTGCCAGTGGATTCTATCATTGGCGCATCTTGGTTTGTTTGGGATAATTTGTTCCCTTGTTTTTTAATGCTATTTGTGTATCTACCTATTTAGCAGTGTGGATCTGAGGCAGTACAGTTTCTAACCTGTAGACTTATAGTGTCCCTGAAATTTTCCAGTACCTCACCTTTAAGGGGGAGACAAATAATAACAGCAATCAATGCAAACAATATACAGCCTTACACCAAATAGCTCCTACTATAACATCTACAGTTTTGTTGCAATAAACAGAAATGATGTGTTCAGTTATTGTCTATAATAAAAACTGTAAGTTTGCAAAAGGGTTTACAATTTCAAACGGTGGACAAAGAGAAACAGGAGTAGTGTAGAATATGATGTTTATGAGAAATGAGGAGAGACAATAGAAGTAAAAAAATTATAGGAAGAGTGAAAGAGGGAATAATAGAGGTCGGCTGTTAGTAGGAGAAAAGAGAAAAAATCAAAGGAAAAAGAAAAATAAGAGAAAAAACATATATATAATAAAAATTTTTGAAAATAAAAACAATTAAAAATACAAAGATAAAAGTATAAATGCAAGAATACAAAGTGAAACTGCAATATACTATTCAGACATCCTAGTCCTCAATAAACTGATTCATGGAAAATAATTGGTTTCAAAAATGGTAGAAATGTGGGAGGAAAAAATAAAAAGAGAAAAAAGTCTCAATGAAAAATTGAACAATTGTTTCTGTTGGAGTTCAAAAGTTTCTCAGCTTCCCTTCTCAGCAGCTAGGTAGGACTGTCTAGAGTCTGATGCTTGCTCCACCCTCAGGGTGGATGGGATAGCTAGGGTGAGATGGTTAATCCTGGAGGCAGAACTCCTCGAGTTAGGGTATAAGCTCAGAACTCGAGTTAGGGGTGTAAGCTCATACAGCTTCTAAGGTATGCTCTTCACCAAATGACAATTGGTCTATAGATTTTAAGTCAGAGCACCTTCAGGACCTAGTAATTGCCAGTCCACGCTGGAAGACTGCATTCCAGGAATTTCCTTTGGATTCCACTCATGTGGTATAGGAGCCTGTTCTTAGTCCCCTACATTGCCTGAGGGCCCCCAATTTCTGGTCTCTGATTCAGTCTCCAAACTCAATCTCTCCAGCCCCTGTCCTTTTGAATTCCTGATCAGGTGCTTCTCTCCCAACTGGTCCTGAGGTCTGGGAGCAAGGACCTGCATGCCAGTCACAAAGATAAGTGCTGGACTGGATGAGTCTGGCAGCTATGTGATGCATGGGGTGAGTTGAGGCCCTGCCATGTTGGGGCCCTGCTGTTTTGTGTCGGGTGGATCAAAGACAGGCACTGAGACCCAACAGTCAGCAGTGAAGCTACAAGGAATGGGCTGGATTGGGAGCCAGGGAGGGGACTGGGAGACTGGAGACTAGGGACTGGGAAGCTGGGGGGGCCAGGTTGGGTGCCAGATTGATGCCAGATTAATTCCAGACCTGGTGGGACCAGGAGACTGTTGGATGCTGGACTGAGTAGGGAGTTAAGGGACCAGGCTTGTGCCAGGACAAGCAAGTTCTGGCCCAAGTAGGCCCCTAGGAACCTGGTGGGTGTCAGACCAGCTGGCCGGGCAGGCTGAGAGCAAAATACCCTCACACCCTCTTCCAACCTTCCAATTTTGATCCACTATAGTCAGTCCTGTCAGTCCTTGCAAGCCTCAGACTCAAGGAGCTAAGGAGAGCCCAGCTTTATCCTGCCTCTTTAACCTGTGTTCCCCTGGGCGAAATACTCCCAGTGTTTGACTTTCCACAGGATGGCAGGGATCAGACAGACCCATACCAACCTAGTTACAAATTCACGGATCTGGGTTTCTGGTTTCCAAAGGCTCTGCCACACTGCACTCCCCAGTTAATCACTATTAACATTTAAGTATGCTTCCTTTTTGTCTTGTTTTTTTTTTTTTCCTCCAGATACTGGGTAAATGTGAGTGTGTTCCACATAATTGTGAGCCAGATGTTTTCACTAAACACTATAAATAAATGCACTTTCCATCTTACCAAAAGCTTTTTTAAAAAACAATTACAATACTATTAAATGGGATGATTCATCATGTTTTATATAATTATTCCCCTAGGGACATTTTCACAAAAAACCTAGCTCATCCAAATTCATCTCTAATTAAACAGGTACAAGGGTGTTTTACAGCAGGAAGCCTCCATGTTCAATTTCAACTCCAGTTATTTTCCACTGTCAACATCACTACATTTCTTCAGAGCCCTTGTTCATACAGTTTGATGGGTGCCACAGAGATGCACTACATTAGTCTTGTTCGTTTCAACTTTTGATGAATGTGTTTTAGATGATATGTTGTTGGTTATCTTTGTTTTGTTTTTGGTGCTGGGGAGCTGGGGATCAAACCCAGGGCCTTATGCATACTAGGCAAGCATTCTACCACTAAGCTTTACCCCCGGCCCATGAGTGTGCTTTAGAGACAGACACACAGCGATAGAAGAGGAGAGGTAGGGCTCTAAGTAACTAGAGAGGACATAAGGGTGGCACAACAATAACAAACATCTGAAACACTGCCCAGGGCATAAAAATTACACTCACATAAAGATTTTAATTTTTCTTTCTCTCTATTAAAAAAATTATCACCTTGATGCCTTTGACAACAACTTAAAATCAAACTGTTTCTTACCAGTGCCAATACATTTAGAAATTCTCTTGTGTCAAAATGTAGCAAAGTCCGAACATAAGGATAGATTTCTTCCTCAGGGGATGCTTCTGCTGAATGTAGGCGAATCAGAAATTCGAAAACCTATGAGGAGAAAAGCAAATTGTTGATCATTTTCTCTTCTTATGAAGTATCTTGTTGAAGCAATGATGCCCATCTGGATAAAATAAAGGCAAACTAAATTCAGTTCAAATCACCACTGTGTAAAAAGTTCTCTCTTAAATCCTCTCTCAGCTAAAACCGTCCACTTCAGTGAAAGTGAGTAGGCTCTCTCCTATATAGGCAGTAGTTCCTGAGCCAAATGTAATCCTCATCTGCAATATCTTCAGTGCTTCTCCGTAAGAAGTATAAACAACTAAAAATGCAAAGAAAACAGTACCAACCTGGTTTTTAACCAAGGGAACAAGATCTTCAGGGATATCACCAAGGGGATAGGCTCGACCTGCCAGACAACAACTAGAAGAAAAGAATGGGAACAGATCTGATCACTTGTAAAAGTGCAACTTTCAAGTGAGTAATACACTATTCCTCAAACCTGAGATACTAGTTTGATCTTGAAGTAGACTCAGTTTTTGTCAATTAGGTCAAGTTCAAAATCAGATCACTGTTAATTTACTGTAGACTTATATATTTAAAGATAATGTATGTATACTTCAAAAAACTAGAAGAAAGAATTTTGAACCATTTTTTATCACAAAGGATGTCTGTGGAGAGAGGTTTACCCTGATTTAAATATTATGCCATCTATACATTTGTTAAGACATCACATGGCACCCCTAAATATGTATAAATTTTATGTTTTATGTACTCAATTAAAAAAAACCTAAAATTTAAAAAAAAGATGACATCCAGTTCAGAAAATATAGGATATGAAAATGATGGTGAAGTACCATATCCTGTGACAGAGTGGTGGCTTCCATTTCCTGCACTAAAGGGGCAGAAAGGAATGAGAACACACTACCCTTACGCCTCATACTTAGTATTTAGAAAACTGAATGGCAACATTAAACTATGAGTTACCTGTTAAAAGCCCCACTCTTAGAGACATTTAAACCACTGATTTTAAGAATGGTGATTTTAAAAATGGGGCATGAACTAGCATAATAAATATCTGGAAAATGTCTGCAATAGGACAAGCCTTTAAGGAGAGTTAGAACCTGAGGCAAAATTCACTCTATAGTTTTTTGTTGTTGTTGCTGTTGTTGTTATTTTGTTGTTTGTCTTATTTTGCAGTGGTGGTGCCTCCCCCCAGGGCCTTATGCATGCTAGGCCAGCACTCTACCACTGAGCTATACCCCAAAATCCCCTTGCAGATTCACCTCCAAATAAGACCTTCTTTATGATTAATGACCTACCTTGTGGACTGAATTATGATAAATTTCTTCTGAATATGTTTTCTTTTTGGTTTGGGGAGGAGCAACTTTAAAAATCTTTGAATCAGTCATCAATTTTCAATATTAGCCTAGAGACAAGTGGATACCAGCATACTCTAAAGAGTTTAAAGTACAAATGATAAAGTACCAATGATAAAGTACACAATGTTCTTTCTCACTAAAGAGTCAATGCAACAATGTATAATGGGTCTCAAAGTTAACCCTCATGCTAAACAAGAACTAAAATGAGACTCTGACAGGTTCTGCCACCTTCCTATCTTCCTGCCAACCAGTTATCTAGCTAAAAGTTCTCTTTGGAGTCAATTCCGAGCCAATATAGTCTATTGGAATCAATTCTGCTCCAAGAGTAAGAGACAAAAATTCTAGTTTTAGCTCTATCACTTTTTCATGATTTAAACAAATCTCTTGCCCTTACATATAAACTAGAAGTACTATATATCATACAGAATTTCTGGTAGTAAAAATAAAATATCCTATATCAGGGTTTCTCAACCATAGTTCTATTGATATTTTGGGCTAGGTAATTTTTGTTGCAGGGATTACACTATGCATTGTGGGATGTTTGACATCCTGGCCTCTGCCCACTAGATACCAGTAATATCCTGGATGGATATAACTAAACATGTCTTTAAAGATTGCCAAACATGAGAACCACCACTCTGCATAAAAGAACTTAGAAAAATGAACAGTACTATATGGATAAGACATAGAATCTCTTAAATATATAGGAAAGTACAGAAGAAACATGGTCACAGATGAATAAATAAAAATCCCTTACCTAATATATACAAGAAGCTTGTTGCCCATAACAACTTGCTCATCTAAAATAGAAAAATATCTTTAGCAATTCTTTCTCAAAAACCTTGTCAGAAATACAATCTTCATGTGGAAACAAAATGTAAAACTTGGCATTTAAGGTGAGATAAATATATTTATTTCCAAACAACAGAAAATTGAGATAAGACCACTTGAACTTAAAAAAAAAAAAATTCATTGGATTCTATTCATAGAAAAAATCCATGAGTTAGTCAAAGACACATGTGGAAGGAATAGACTTGAGGGTAGAAATCTATGTGCTGTTATCTTAAACCCTAGCTTAGGACCAGGGGAAGGTGTAAAGCAGGCAATGAGTTCAACTATAGATCAAGACCAATTAACTGACACTAAGGCATAACTATGTCTTCTCATTTGTTAACATGGACTTTTACCACTCCTAGTGCAGTAGGGTTGAGAAGGCCATTGTTTCTAAATGTTTAAAGTAACTTAGCTCAAATAAATGATCCTTAGAGCCCTTTCTATTAACATGTCAAAAAATGTAAAATTCTGTCATCTGATTATATAAACCAATATGTAAACAAAAAGGTATGTGAAAGATAATTAGGCCAATTTTTAGTCCAAAAGGTCAAAGGCAACATAGAATGAAGTAAGGGTGAAGTAATCAGGAATTTGTGTGGTATGCAGATTATGGGAATCTGTGGTTGGTAATAAAGATAAGGTAAAGTTTCTAATTTAGATATGTGAATATGAGACATAATGCCAGCAAACATGTTTTATCCTTTTTAAATACTCTAAATATGTGATGTAATTCATACAAATTTGAGTTGCTAAAAATTGTATGAATAATTGAATTTTGCTTCAATTTCAAATGTTATTTGATTCAACTCAACTAGTAATATACGGTAGCAATTGCCTTACGAATATACCATATTCATGTTTATTGACTCATTAGGTAAACACTTTAATTGTTAGAAATCTCAGGTAGAATGTGTCTAGCTCATAATATTCTTAGAGTTAAATTTACTTGTTTAACATGTGTATCACCATTATTCCACTCTTATGAATTTATTAGGAGCAGGTTATCTGTGTTATCTCTATTTCTAGCACCCAGTACAACGTCTGGCACTCAGGAGGTGATTAGTAAATGCACAGTGAACTGAACTGATAAAGTTCTTAATTTTGTACAACTGAACCCTCCCCAATATCCTCTTTTATAAAAACTCAACAGTTCCATTTGGATGTTTCAATACTATACTACACTTTCATTTCTGGTGGACATTTATGTGAAAGTTAATTTTCAAGTCTGTTTCAAAAAGATTAGGTTCAGGGCCACTGATAGGCAGAAGAAGTTAAGACTATACAAAATGACTCCCCTTGCCTCACCCTCAAAAAAATGAAACAAAAAATCCCGTAAAACCTGGATATAATAAAATAAACTACCCAAAGTTATTAAACAGTGAATAGAAGCATAAAATCTGGCAGGGGGTTCAGATTCACTTGGGGAAAAGACAGGCAGCCATACTTTTATCTCCTTTGTGTCCTTTCCCTGTGTTTCTGTGTAATGTGACTCGAATACATGAGACAGACAGCACATGGAAAAACCCCTGATCTTTCTGGCCTAGGGGAAAAGTGAAACCAGGAAATCAGGAATGGGCTGGGGTTGTAGCTCAGTGGTAGAGCACTTGCCTAGCATGTGGGAGACACTGGATTCAATTCTCAGCACCATATATAAACAAATTAAATAAAGGTCCATTGACAACTAGAAAAAATATGTTTTTAAAAAAGTCTTAAAAAAAAAAAAAGAAAGAAAGAAAGAAACCAGGAATGGAAAAGACACAAAGGAGGGAAAGAGGAGGGAAGGAAAGGTTGCACATAGACATGAGTAGTAGGAACATGAAGTTAAAGGGATAATTCTACAAACTGGGTGTGCTAGCCCTTCTCATGTTTTCTTTTAAAAGCAATTTATCCAGGGCCATTCTGGTCCTGCTCTGGCTTAAGTCAACAGGATATGTTACATCGCTCCACAAGCGACCCATTATATGCAGGTCTATTCTCTAGGCTGAGGAACTTAAGATTCCTCCCTTCCAATAAGAAGGACACAAGTCACCCTGAAGAAGAAACTTTTGTGACCTTTACACCAACCAGAGTTCAAGACCCAGAAAAACAGGATAATTAGAAACAAAGCCCACTGACTATAAAAATCTGTAAAAACAAATTCAAATTAGAACCAGTCAGTACAGGCCAAAGTGACCTTCGGATCTTCAGCATGTCATTTTAATCTCATATATACTAGTAAAATCTCTTGCACCCACCATGGGTTTCTCTTGGGTGCCTATGAACAAAATCAAGTGCATTAAGAACTTCAAAATATGCTACCTACTGTTAGTCAAAGGTTGAAAGGTGGTACCTGGATAAAACTCTCTAGAAACTTCCCTGAGACCTCCTCTAAAACCAGGGAACAAAGGGGTACCACTGCTCTCTCCTCTTTGAAACAACTCACATTCTCCTTTGAGGGTGTCTTTCCCCTCTCTAATAAAATCTTGCTGTATTTCTACTATATTTTGTGTTATCCCTGAACAAATACAATTCTGAGATAAATAAAAGGTTAGAACTAATAGACAAGAAAGAAAAAAAAAGTAACTATAATTATCCTCAATGAAGTAAAATAGGATGTTTCAATGCATGAAAATTTCAACAGATAAATGAAGATAAATCCAGCAGAACCTATAAAAAATAACTAAATAGAAATTACAGATTCAAAAACACAATTGTTGAAAACAAAAATTCACTGAGTGGAATAAACAGCTAAATTGACATGAAAGAGGAAAGAGCAAGTGAACCTGGGGGTAGGGCAATAGAAATCATCTATGGTGGAGAAAAGAGGGTGGGAAAAAGCCCAAAACAAAAATTAGGATCTGGGGATACAGCTCAGTGGTAGGGCACTTACTTAGCATGTGTGAGGCTCTGGGTCTATCCCCAGCACCACAAACAAAATAAAAATCTAGCAGGACACACTCTGAAATGGTGGATTTCACTCCTCCAAAATGCTGTTCTTCCATGAAAGTAAATTCTTAAAATCAACTTTTTTAGAACTCTTGAAAAAGTAAAGAGTTGCTGTAATCTGAGGAATATTTATTCAAGAAAAATGCCTAAATCTCAGAAATAACTATGAGTGGGCTTTATAGTATCTAACTTTACCTACTACCGTCCTATTTTCCCCAGCTTCATTGTAGATTTAAAACCAATAACCTCACAACTTCCACAGCTGTGAAAACCAGCAACTGAGAAGCCACCTGAAGGGGAAAAATGGGGTTAGAACTCTCAACTGCCCTGTCTCAGAGAATTGGCTAGCTCTAATCTCAGGAAAATTACCTGAGAAAATTAGGGGAAAAAATAAAACAGTGGAGAATAACAGAATCCAGAATCTCCACATGCCTTTTCTTGTCCTGACTCAGAATTCATTCTGTGGTAACAGCACTATCCCTGACATTTCTGAAAACAATAAGTGCTCTCCAAAAAACATACAAGAATAAACAGAAGAAGGGTCTCCAGAGGTTTCTGAAAAGCTCTATGTGCAGGACTGTATAGGTACCCAGGGAAGACCAGAATCTATAAGCTGTGGCTGACTCTGAGGCTCTGCCTAAGTCAGAAGTGAAGGCTAAGGAGAAAATTGTAAATTGCCTGCCAAAGGACCAAAAATTCCAAAATAAAATTAAACAAGAATTGGGTCCCTGGTTTCCAGTCTGACCATGTGATCCTTCTTACATGTGCTTCTGTTACTGTAAGGAGATCTGACGTAAGGCCCTCACAAGAGCCCAGCAAAAGCTGATGCCATGCTCTCTAACCTCCAGAACTGAGGACTCCGAGAGAGTAATGAAAACCACCAGACCAAACATGGGTGAAAAAAACTCCTACATAAAACAGGTTGCACTGACTACTATCATGGCTCAGACTGACTCCTGCATTCCTGTAGAGAAAATAACACTGGGTACTGTGGAAGGGTGCTGCAGACAACATAAAGAATGGAGAACATTTATATAACTGATTGACACAGCAGAAATAATCAGAAAGGCAACATCTTAGTCCTTGTTCAACTTGGACAAGTTGGGAAGAAGGAAGAGAACCTAGGATGGAATTGCCATTGTTATGCTATACTTGTGCATTTTATTAGGGATATGAAATCATCAACCCTGTTCATCACCCATTATCCACCAGTTTGTTAACAAGAGAAAAGTTACATCAGGTGAGGAATTGACAAGTGAGATTTTTGGTCATTGAGGATGAAAGCAAACAGAAACAAGGCCTGATTTTTGTCACTTTTAAAAATCAATCAGCAGGGCTGGGGATGTGGCTCAAGCGGTAGCGCGCTCGTGGGGTGTGCGTGTGGCCCGGGTTCGATCCTCAGCAACACATACAAAGATGTTGTGTCCGCTGAAAACTAAAAAATAAATATTAAAATTCCCTCTCTCTCTCTAAAAAAAAAAAAAAAATCAATCAGCAAACTACAATGAAGAGTTATAGACTAAATGTGTAAACTAAAAGACATTCCTGGAGAAATTTTAAAGCAGCTCACAAATCAAAAGGTAGAAGTATGAAATACTTCAAATATGAAAAGGAAAAGGCTATTTTGCAAAGTTGTGGATGACAAACAATGCAAAAGACCTGCAAAACTGGATAGGCAAGTTTGAAATGGAAGAAATACATACTTCTCTTCTTGATAACAATGAAGATTACATTTTTAACAAAAAATGGAAAATTAAAACTATCAACTGCACAAAATATTTCTCTAGTAATAGACTGTGTGACATGTGAGCATACAATTATGACCATGCCGTATTTCTAATGAAAACAAAACAGTCTCTAATAAAGAAAGTCTTTTTCAGGTCCTGCCTTCCTGACTTTCTGAAGTATAGATGCTTTTAAATATTGACTTCTACTGTATAATCACAAAATTTCAAGGACAATAAGTTTCACATAAAATAGAAAACTTCTAAGTAAAGCCTAAAGTGGTAGAATACAATTAATGAGTTTTTGGAAGGTGTTCTAAATATTTAATTCACATTTTTGTTTCAGTTTATATATGTGGCAACTGGGTGAATCTGGAAGGAACGTCTACCTTTTCATTTGAACTAAAATTATGAAGACTTCTGTTTCCATTTTGCATCAGTTTCTTCTGCTCTGGGATACCTTGGATTGCAGGAACAATAAGTCTGATTAATAAACATCTTGTGATAAAACTAGCACCAGGAAACAGCAAATTTTTTCTGTTTGTTGGTAATTTTGGAGGAGGATAGGGTACTGGGGATTGAGCCCAGGGACACTTTACCACTGAGCTACATCTCTAGTTCTTTTCATTTTGTATTTTAAGACAGCATCTCACTAAGGTGCTAAGGGCCTTGCTAAGTTACTGAGTCTGGCCTCAAGCTTGCAATCTTCCTGTCTCAGATTCCTAAGTCACTGGAATTACAGGTGTGTACCACAGCAACAGCAACTTTCTTATGCACAAGGCCCTGCCCAACCAGTCCTGGGATAATGATCAATCAAACCACACAGTGTGATCAAGACTGCTTGACTATGCACATTTCTGGTCCACTTTTTCTATGTAATCTGGAAACTCATGTTAATACCACCAAAGACAGGATTGGAAATGCTATTCTCCTTAATCTTCCCAGTATAGCTATATTGATTCAAGTTCCTTTCCTACTTTTCATCATTACATTTTTCTTTGGAAAACACACACACACACACACACACACACACTTATTAGTTATAGACAGACACAATATCTCCTTTCTTTATTTATTTTGATGTGATGCTAAGGATCGAACCTAGTGCCCCATACATGCCAGGCAAGACTCTACCACTGAGCTCACTCAGCCCTCTCTTTACTCCAGCCCTCTCTTTGATTTTTAAAGCAAGTAGCCAGACCTGATTTGTTGGTACCTTCAAGAGATGGGTCTTAGGACTAGGACTATGGTAGAAATGCCACCAATTTATTCACCATGAACATAAGAAATGTTTTATAAGAAATAGAATTATCAAAGCTTTTGAAAACTAGAGCACAAAAGAAAGATTGTATAAAATTCCAGAAGTATCATAGTTTTTAAGCAGGTTATAGATTGTTGGATGAAACTGTCATTAATTCAAGTAAAAATTATTTTGTGTATACTTGCTATAAAAAAATAAGCAAGAACTGATAGAACTGAAATGAGAAACAGACAATTCAGCTGGGCACAGTGGTGAATGCCTATAATCCTAGCTATTTGGGAGGATGAGGCAGAGTAATTCCAAGTTCAAGGCCAGTGTGGGCAATTTATCAAGACTGTGTCTCAAAAGAAAGAAAAGGACTGGGGATATAGTTTAGTGGTAGAGCACTTGCCTAGCATGTGCAAGGCCCTAGGTTCAATTCCCTGCAACAGGGAATTGAACACACACACAAGGAACAGACAATTGAACAACTGAGGACTTTAATACCATACCTTCAATAATGGATAAAAGAAGTAGTGGAAGATAAATAGGAAATAGAAGACTTGAACAAACTATAAGCCTGAAGCCACTCAGTAGATTAACTTGCTCCTACTGCTAACCAGTCTGATAATTGAAGCCAGTGAAGAGGAAAACTTGTTTCTAGCACTAGCAAGTCATTTTTCATAGTTTGTTTTGCCTCACTCTCCTATGTCTCACTCCTCAAATAATTAACCAATAAAGTCAGCTTTACCTGACAAGAAAAATAAAGGGAAAAAAAATCAAAGAATAACTCCAGTCACATGACCTACTAATCAGTTCTTTCTTTAGATTTTTTTTTAGGAACCGGGAATGCCTGGATACCTGGTAACCCATGAACAACAGCAAAGCACATCAAGGGAACTGACTACTCCAAGAATTAATGACCATTCCAGTGCCCACCGGGCTATAACTAAATTTAGACTATCCAGACTTATCCACATAAGCTTTTATGTTAGTGATCTCTGACTAGACAGAATTTGGGTGACAGCTCTCCATTTTCTATCAGCTGGCTTATTGCCCATAAAGTTCTTTCTTCTCCTGTCACTCAGTCCCTCAAATTATTGGCTTCATCAAGTAGCAGTGGAACTGGACTTCTGATGGTTCCAAGCCTCCCAGACAGCTACAGAATGTTCCACTAAACAACAAAACACATTCAATACATTATTCTCAACTGCACATGAAATATTCTCCAGAAAAGACTACCTGTGAAAGCAAAAAAATAAAAAAAGAAGTCACAGAAAGTATATCCTCTGACTACAGAACAAAAATAGAAATCAATATCAGAAGGAAATTGAGAAATTCACAAATAGGTAGAAAATAACACACTTCTAAACATCCACTATCACAAGGGATATCTGAAGTACAAAGGATTACATGGAAAATTTTAAGTATGAGTAATTACATAGTTTCTTCTATGGTTTGATTAGGGTGGTGATTATATGATTATAATGATTAGCAAAATTCCACTGTACACATATAATTGGTGAATTGAATTTTATAACATTTAAATAATACCTTAAAATACAAAAGAAAGAAAAAATTAAGGCTTAGAAAAGTAATACCTGTTAGTGTTTTTCCTGAATTCAGAGGAGGAGCAATGACTCTGAAAAGCTTCTGCATTAAAATTAACAAAAAAAACAACATCATTTCAAAGGACAACATTTTTTAAAGATAATCAAGAATCTTATTTTATCAATTTCCTTTCTCTGATGGAATTCGATTAAATATAAAAACTTAATGTGTACATGAACTATTTAGAAATAGCACAATGGAAAATCATTGTGATATTAAACATTTAATACCAGTTACATGAAGGTCTTTGCTGAGATTATAATTTTTGATATAAGACTTAGGTTCTTAAAGAGGCTTTCTTCTTTTAAAAAAAATAAGCAAATGAAGAGATTAATATCTCACCAAAGTGATGATGAAGATTACTTTAAGCTGAAAACATCTAAACACTCCATAGCATAGAAAAAACTATCTTAATTTAAGCCTCCCCAAAATATAGTCTCATGGAACCCCTAGAAGGAGTGTCTTATTTGGGAGAAGACTGACCTTTTCCAAGAAGGTGCAAATTCACTTCTATTAGCACCAAAAAGCCTAGAACTTTCCATACCTTCCCATTGAAGTCCCAACTCCACTGTCTCCCCCATTTTTGTTAAGCTGGTATACAAAACTTCACCTTTGGCTACTCAGCAGAGCTACTTATTAGTGAGTGCTACCATGGATAAGCCTTGTCTTTTCTCCTGTAAATATGTATATTGTCAGATAAATTCACATCCTCCTCGACACCCCCTTTGTTGCCTCCCATCATTGAGACCTAAGTTGATAGAGGCAACATTTGTCCTCTTAACACAAGGCACTACTTTTCCTTCAGAAGCAGCCAAAACTGAACAAAGGAAAGACTTCAGAGGCTACCGTAGTCACTTCAAACGGATGACAATGTCTTTCATTTAGAAAGTCTAAAAAATTTCAAAAGATAGGATATCTTCCCTTAATGCAGACCTCCCCAAGTGCTAAAAGAGCTAAACTTTAAACACTGAAAAGTGATTTCTTTATAGACAGAGAATTATAAAAGAGGAACCACCTAACTTCCCATGGTTAAAATCTCTAAAATGACTGTTTATAACAAATACCAAGCTCCTGCTGAAAGCCATTAGGCAACCTCAATAGCCTCGTGTTCCGTTTGAGATGTATAGGTATAAATGTAAATCAGACTGTGAGGAATAAAACAATCCACACAAAAGAAAAATTTCAAAAGCAACATAAAAGTCAGCAATCATTTTTGTAAATGTAGAATGTATCAAATTTGGATCTGCTTTGAGGGATTACTTTGAGATACACTAGAAACTGAATTAATTCTTCCCAACTGGGGACTAGTGTTGGCACAGAGAACATTTCTGTACATAGGATAGCACTGGACCTCACTGAGGAGGTAACTAAGTCTTTCTCAGGGCCTTTCTCAGTAATGAACCTTGATGATTTAGCAGCTGAGAGGTATTAAGAGAAAGAATCCTTTCTTGACATATACACAATCAGGGTCAAAACCTGGAGAGTAGGGATGAAGCACTCAAGAGATGAGAGGTACAACTAAATTTGAAGAGTTATGAATTAAAGGAATAAACACACTACTAAGCTAGTATGCTCAAAGAAGGCTGAAATTCCATAGAACAACTGCAGACTTAGTAATACTGAGAACAGTTTTTGGATGGTATTAAATTTGCCAAATAAAATTGACTAGATGTTTTCAGTGGATTCCTGACTCTGTTGGGGTGCATTAGTCACTATAATAAAGCAGTGGGTTGAGGGTATACCACATATATCTGTAGCGCCATTATCCAATCTGTCCTTAATGTAAGGCAATGACAAGATGGATAAAATAAAAGCATAAATGCTTTTTTAACTCTCTTGGAAAGGAGAATAAAAAATTACCACAAATGTTATAAAATTTCAAATTTGGAAAAACAATACATTAGTAATTAACAAATAATGACATCCTACCATTCTCAGGACCTCCCTCAGCAGAATGTATATGCAAAACAGCAGTAAGCAACAACACATTTATTATTTACAATAATTATATAAAACAAATTTCTTAAACCTCTTAGGAAAGTTGCTACAGTTGAAAAATTCCTTGGAGGAAAAAAGCTTACAGTCTAACAAGTAAGCATTACTTTTAATTTTTTCAACTGTTCCCTGGGATATAAATTTCTATTTACATGGATAGGCAAGAAAACAATGGCAGAAGACATGAAATTAAAGACTTCTGGGCTGAGGTGTAGCTCAGTGGTAGAGCAAATGCTTATCATGCATGAGCCCCTGGGTTCGAGCCTCAGCACCAAAAATTAATTAATTAATAATTTAGTAAAGACTACTTAAAAGACCCAAGCTAAAACAGATGCAAGTCTAATAAATCAAGAGGAAATTTTAAGATAATCAGATGTTCAAAGCAAAATAAGAACAGGGAAAAAATTAGTAGACAATATTAAATTTATGTCTTAAGTTACAAAATATCTTACCTCCATTGGACTAATAAACTCATTCATGCCTCTGTTATAGACATAGATCATAGCATCATATAGACGATTTTCCCAGCACATGAGAACTACCTATAAAAAAGGAAAAGTCACTTGATCTATATAATTTACTAAGTCTCACCAATTAAACCACTTAAAGCTTTAAGAATGGAAAATATCTTGAGTTTTCTTCCTTATTTGTTCTTCTTTCTTCTCTGGTAAAAACTGAAATTGAAGCAACTCAAACACAATGGCTAGGTAACAGATATTGTAGGTTCAATATTATTTTAATAGTACAATAACTACTTTTAAGCGTTGTCCAATGTCTAATTTTATTTCCTCTTTATCCTTTCCATTATTCATTTTGCTTCTTCTCAATAGTTCTACAACTATTTACCAAACATTTATATTTGGGTTCTCTTAGGCACTGGGGATAAAATGACAGACAAATCCAGATCTATTCCCTACCTTTATAGAGCTTACATTTATCCTAGATACCCAATTAAAAAAAAAAGAGGAGTACAAAATAGTATGAGTTTTGACGTAGAGAAGATATTCAAGTATATAAAAAATTAATGACCTACAAATATGAAAAAAACATTATAAAAGAACCTAACTTGATTTGGAGTATTCAAAAAGTCATCCCTGAGCCAGGTGCAGTGGCATGCACTTGTAATCCCAGCAGCTTGGGAGGCTGAGGCAGGAGGATCGAGAGTTCAAAGCCAGTCTCAGCAATTTAGCAAGGCCCTTAGCAACTCAGTGAGACCCTGTCTCTAAATAAAATATTTTAAAAGGGTTGGGGATGTGGCTCAATGGTTAAGCACCCTGGGGTTCAATCTCTGGTACAAAAAAAAAAAAAAAAAGCTGAGAGTACATAAAACATTTAAGCTAGTACCTAAAGGATGCATGCATGGGGACAAAAAGCAGAAAAGGAAATGAGGGATTCTGCAGGCAGAAGACAATCAGGACGAAAGAACTATAGTGAAAAGGAGCTTGAAGTATTTAAGGATGGAGAGAAATCAACTTGGTAAAACACACACAAAAAAGGAACAGTTATGACTTGAACTACAGGGTATTCTATATTCTGTTCCTATGAGAATTATATAATACCATTGAGTGACAAGAGGACTGAAGTAGAAGATCAGAGGTTGGAGAATGATAGAGACTAGCCAGAGGGTTAAATAGAAAAATGGAAGTGAGGTGTCCTGGGAGAGTGTTTCTAGAAAATGAAATGTTCTGGGACTCTTCTCTTCTTTCTCTATCCTCTCTTTAGCCAGTGCCATGCTCATACATCTCTTTACTGATAACTAACGCACTTGTAACCTTCTCTCTGACCCATCCAACCACTTCCTTAATATCTTCACCTGAATGTCTAGCAGCTATTTCAAAATAAAATGGCAAAGCAAGACTCCTCATTTTGTCTCTCAGACTAAGACTTCCTCCAGTCTTCCAATCTTCTTAAAGGAATCACTATCCATCCTATTTCTCAAGCTATTAAACAAAACAAAAACTTGGACATTGCCTTTAAATTCTCTCATTCCTACACTGACATCTAATTCATCAGTAAATCAATTATACCTCCCAAACAGCAAAAATCAGGCTGACTCTCTCCATCTCACTGCTACCATCTCTGGAACCAGGGTGATCTTTCTTAAAAAATCGTAAGCGGGACGCAGTAGTGCATGCCTGTAATCCCAGTGGCTAGGGAGGTAGAGGCAGGAGGATCATGGCAAGAGGATTGCAAGTTTAAAGCCAGGCTCAGCAACTTAGCGAGGCCTTAAGTATCTCAGTAAGACCCTGTCTCTAAATAAAATGCAAAAAAAAAAAAAAAAAAAAAGGCTGAGGATGTGGCTCAGTGGTTAAGTGCCCCCGAGTTCAATCCCTGGGTACCAAAAAAAAATTCTAATGATTTTATTAAGAACCCAGAATAAAATGGGAAAATGTGTACCTTGCCCTGCAGAGTCTACTTCTCTTTTCCATTATGTTCCAGATCTGCTTGCCCTTTTACTGTTACTTGAAAATTCAAGGCAGAATCTTCTTTTTTTTTTTTTTTAAACATTAGCTTCACCTATAATAGTCTTCTATTCAAAGATCTTTGCATTACTGATCCTTCTTGTCATTCAGATTCTAAGACTCTATGTCACCTCCTCAGAAAGATTTTCTATAATTAGCCAATCTAAAGGAGCTTCTCATTCTCTACTATAGCACACTACTTATGCTAATTTACCTCTCATACCATTCTCCGCATTTCAAAATTTAACTCTGACCTTATATACTAGCTATCTAAAAAGTGGCATCATATGGGCTGGGGTTGTGGCTCAGCAGTACAGTGCTCTCCTAGCATGCATGAGGCACTGGGTTTGATCCTCAGCACCACATAAAAATAAAAATAAAGATATTGAGTCTACCTAAAATATATATATATATTTTTAAATGGCATCATTCTCTTAGGTAAAAATATTCTATTGTTTATGTGAAAGGACCCTTAGTTGAACAAACAAATTTGGATCAGTCAAGAAGCATTTATTGAGCAATGTCAACTCTATGCCAAGAGCTCTGGAGAATGTCAAAGAAATATAAGGCATAATCTCCAGTTTGCAAGCATTATATTATCCAGCTTACATACAGTCCTAAGACTTATATAGAGTCCTAACAACTACACTGAAAACTACAAGTTTATAAGACAACTTGCCAGAAGTACTCAATTGGGCTTTTTTTTTTAAATTTTTTATTGTTGGTTGTTCAAAACATTACATAGTTCTTGACATATCATATTTCACACTTTGATTCAAGTGGGTTATGAACTCCCATTTTTACCCCGTATACAGATTGCAGAATCATATCAGTTACACATCCATTGATTTACATATTGCCATACTAGTGTCTGTTGTATTCTGCTGCCTTTCCTAACCTCTACTATCCCCCCTCCCCTCCCCTCTTCTCTCTCTACCCCCTCTACTGTCATTCATTTCTCCCCCTTGTATTTTTTTCCCTTTCCCCTCACTTCCTCTTGTATGTAATTTTGTATAACCCTGAGGGTCTCCTTCCATTTCCATGCAATTTCCCTTCTCTCTCCCTTTCCCTCCCACCTCTCATCCCTGTTTAATGTTAATCTTCTCCTGCTCTTCATCCCTACTCTGTTCCCAGTTACTCTCCTTATATCAAAGAAGACATTTGGCATTTGTTTTTTAGGGATTGGCTAGCTTCACTTAGCATAATCTGCTCTAATGCCATCCATTTCCCTGCAAATTCTATGATTTTGTCATTTTTTAATGCAGAGTAATACTCCATTGTGTATAAATGCCACATTTTTTTTATCCATTCGTCTATTGAAGGGCATCTAGGTTGGTTCCAGTCTCGCTATTGTGAATTGAGCTGCTATGAACATCGATGTAGCAGTGTCCCTGTAGCATGCTCTTTTTAGGTCTTTAGGGAATAGACCAAGAAGGGGAATAGCTGGGTCAAATGGTGGCTCCATTCCCAGCTTTCCAAGAAATCTCCATACTGTTTTCTCAATTGGCTGCACCAATTTGCAGTCCCACCAGCAATGTACAAGTGTACCTTTTTCCCCACATCCTCGCCAGCACTTGTTGCTGTTTGACTTCATAATGGCTGCCAATCTTACTGGAGTGAGATGGTATCTTAGGGTGGTTCTGATTTGCATTTCTCTGACTGCTAGAGATGGTGAGCATTTTTTTCGTGTACTTATTGATTGATTGTATGTCCTCCTCTGAGAAGTGTCTGTTCAGGTCCTTGGCCCATTTGTTGATTGGGTTATTTGTTATCTTATTGTCTAATTTTTTGAGTTTTTTGTATACTCTGGATATTAGGGCTCTATCTGAAGTGTGAGGAGTAAAGATTTGTTCCCAGGATGTAGGCTCCCTATTTACCTCTCTTATCGTTTCTTTTGCTGAGAAAAAACTTTTTAGTTTAAGTAAGTCCCATTTGTTGATTCTAGTTATTAACTTTTGTGCTATGGGTGTCCTATTGAGGAATTTGGAGCCCGACCCCACAGTATGTAGATCGTAGCCAACTTTTTCTTCTATCAGACGGCGTGTCTCTGATTTGATATCAAGCTCCTTGATCCATTTTGAATTAACTTTTGTGCATGGCGAGAGAAAGGGATTCAGTTTCATTTTGTTGCATATGGATTTCCAGTTTTCCCAGCACCATTTGTTGAAGATGCTATCCTTCCTCCATTGCATGCTTTTAGCCCCTTTATCAAATATAAGATAGTTGTAGTTTTGTGGATTGGTTTCTGTGTCCTCTATTCTGTACCATTGGTCCAACCGCCTGTTTTGGTACCAGTACCATGCTGTTTTTGTTACTATTGCTCTGTAGTATAGTTTGAAGTCTGGTATCGCTATACCACCTGATTCACCCTTCCTGCTTAGCATTGTTTTTGCTATTCTGGGTCTTTTATTTTTCCATATGAATTTCATGATTGCTTTCTCTATTTCTACAAGAAATGCCGTTGGGATTTTGATTGGCTTTTAAAGAGGCAGAGAAAGGCCTTACCAGTCAGGTAAATAAAATCAATAAAGGAATAATATTTATTCTGTTAAGTTAATATGCTGTCTACAAACTCACCTGCTGAATATCTAGGCTGGTGATATCCATATGTACAATGAGGGATTCCACATTTTCCATTAATTTTTTATCTTGGAAATGAACAATCAAGTCTTTCATAACCTGGGGTGTGATCCCCACCAATTTATCACTCAAAATATATGGTTCAAGGCACTCCAGAAACACTCCTTTGGCCACTGAATTCTCACTTAATTTGTCATACATCTGGCTAAATAAAAGATCCCTATAACAGAAAGTGAAAAATAATTTTAGAAACATTCCAAATACCCATTAAATTTAGTCTGCTTAGTATATATCATCCCCCCGCATTTCAAAAACTTAATAAAAACAGTAACAATATCTATGTAGTTTTATATTGCAAAAGTCTTTATGTCAATATATATCTATATGTAGATATATACAGATACAGATATTAATCTTCCCAATACTTCTTTTTATAAATAAGAGAAACTGAATAAGTTGTTGAAAGGCACATAGTGAACACAACAATCAGAACTGGAAACCAGACTTCTGGCCTAAATTCTTTGTTCAGTCTACTATGGCACACTGTTTCTTACAGGCAGAAGTAAAGGGTGTAGGTAAGAGAGCAGCCATGATGGAGTAGGGGAAAAAAGGACTACTTATAATTTAACTTTTCTATTATCTAAATATTATAGGTGACCTTCAGAACCAATAAACTTCTTTAGCTCCAAACTTTTCTTCCCAAAGGGATTGGGCAATGATTATTAATGAGAGAAGAAGAAAAATGTTTAATGTTTAAAACACATACCTAGAAACAATTTTATTGCAGAAAAAATTTAATTACTCTCAGTGCCACCAACTTCAACACTATGTGTGACTCATCTCATATTTCTTCTGTAAGCAGTCCATAATTTGAGGTATACTTAGCATAGACATTTTGAATTCTGTTTTCATGACATATGATATGATAAGTATTATTCTAAATAGCTATTTACTCTTCTGGGTTTGTAAAAGTCTCCAATTTTAAATATATTTAAATATATTTCATTTATTTAATTGTTTGTTTAGTGATGGGGGTCTCACTATGTTGCTCAGGCTAGACTCAAACTCCTAGGCTCAAGTGATCCTCCCATCTCAGCCTCCTGAGTAGCTGGGACTATAGGGGTAAGGCACTATACCTGGTTTATTTTTATTTTTTTAAAAGAGAACATAATGTATGTTTATGGGAAACAGTGTGATATTTCAATACTTGTATACAATGTATAATGATCAGATCAAGGTAATTGGCATATCCTTTACCTCCAACATTTATCATTGCTTTGTGTTGGGAACATTCAAAATCCTATCAGCGATTTTGAAATATACAGTTAATTGTTGTTAACCACAGTTGTCCTACTGTGTTCCAAAACATTATAAGTTATTCCTTGTATTCAACTGCATTTCTGTACCCTTTAATCCTCCTTTCTCCATCTCCTGTTACCCCCTATCCTTGCCAGCCTCTGGTAACCATTATCCTACTCTTTATTTCTATGAGCTCAACTTTTTAGCCTCTAGACATGAGAACATGCAGTATGTGTCTTTCTTCGACTTGTATCATTTAACATAATGTCCTCCAGGTTCATCTATGTTGCTATAATTGGCAGGACCTCGCTCTTTTATGTCTGAAGAGTAATTCCACTGTGTATATCTACCGTATTTCCTGTATCCATTCAGAGTTGATGGATCTCTCAGTTGATTCCATATCTTGGCTATTGTAAATTGTTCTGTAATAAACAAGGGAGTACTGGTATTTCTTCAACACTTTGAATGTCTATTCAGTAGTGGCATTGCCGAATCATATGGGAGCTCTACTTCTAGTTTCTTGAGGAATCTCTATACTGTTTTCCATTTTGACTAGACCAATAGTGTATAAGAGTTTCCCTTTCTCAGTAGCTACTTACTCTGTAAAATTACCATTTTGTTTAACAATGCTTCAACATCAGAATTTGCTTAATTATTCCTATAATGTTGGCTATGTCACTATATTTGCTTTTTCAGGTGATGTCACAATAAACATCTACATATATGTCCTTTTCCACTTTGAGGGCACAATTACTTAGTCATTCAACTTTTAGGAATTTAACTTAAGTGAAAAGATATGAGGAGTAGGGGTTGTAGGTGAGTAATAGAGTGCTGGCCTAGCATGTGAGAGGCCCTGGGTTTGATCCCTAGCAAAAGGAAGAAAAAAAAAAAAGAAGAAGAAATAAAGAAAGAAAGGAAAAATTTGAAATGTGTGACTAAATGTGCACTTGAAATATGTGACTAAATTATCTTCAAAAAGTATCACAGTATCAATTAACAGTGCCACCATCAATATATTATCATATGAATTTCATGAGACAACTGGTTTTTCCTCTTAATAATTTAACAAGTACAAATTAAACAACATCATTGTTTTTAAGTTTTTATAAATGGCAAAATTGAACAAGTTCTGTTTTAATTCACAAACTTTATTGTCTTGTATCATTCACTTATTCATTCCATTTTTTAAATATAAAAACTATGCTAATTTTATTTACCTGTTAGGATCATTAATTTTGTTGATATGTATAATATATATATAAATAAATAAATATATATATATATATCTCTCTTGTCAATTGTTCAACTGTTGGAAAATGGTGGATGATTTGTTTATCCACTTGTCTATTCATGACAAGTTCCAATAAAAGATCAAGGAAGCTCTTGACCTTTTAGGGACTGGGGTTGGGGGTTTAGCTTGGTAGCAGAGTGTAGCTTGGCATACTCAAAGCTCCAAGTTCAGTGCCCTGGACATTAAAAGAAAAAAACAAAACAAACAAAAGGAATGGGATGGGGTTTTGCCTCATCTGAAGTCCTAAAAGTAGATAGGTGGCAGACTGTCTGGCTTCAACTATACTAGAATCACATGTCACCTTCCAAGGAATAGCATTCACAATATCCTGGGGGAAAATCTATATCCATTTATTTTTTCTCAAATACACAAATATAACTTTTCCATCATTTTTTCCCTCTGCTTCACATTTATCAGAATATTTTTCATGTTAGTTTCATTTTAATCAATAAGTCATCACACTTTGTGATTACCGATTACTAGCCAGGCAAAAGAAACTGAGATTAATCAAGTTTTACTATAAAAAAATAACAAAATTATGAATTCACAGAAAATGTCATGTTTCACAGACCTTGTACTATATAATGTACTTTTAAAAAACATACTAAGGAAGATAATTATATATTTTAGTTCAATACAAAAAGCCTTGACAAGGAGAATAAAAGATAGCTAAAATTTAAGTAAAAAGAACATAAAAATTGACAGACAAGGTGCTCCTGTGACAAAGAGTAGCATGCAATTTGATAAGATTAATGGCAAGACCACACATTTTGTTTTTAACTAATCAAAAGCTATAAAAAGGCAAGCAAAAAAAGTAAAACTCAGCAACTCCTGCATCTCTACCTCAAAATAAAAAACAACAGAATTCTAAGGCATAGTTTCATCTTTCTGGGAGAATATTTATTAGGGCATCAGGAGAGGGAGGAAAGAGATAAGCACGCACACACACACACACACACACACACACAACAGTTTTCAGCTCTCATGTTTCTTTCTATATTTAGGTATTCTCCAGGGTGCAGACTTTGTTTCCTAGAAGGGCTGGCTGGATTCAACCCTGCTACTTATCATTTCAAGCTGAGCTTCCTATAACAACTATCACAGAAAAATCTACCATGAATAAGAGAGAGCCATCAAAGAGATTTTTCTAATACTCATACTGAAGATATTGTTGAAGTTTATCATTTTTACGTCAAATAGAGAAAAATGGCTAAATTCACTTCATACATTATCAATTGTATAATTTTATTAATATGAACTGCTTTGATTATGAGATAATTACAAATTCCGAGACAGAGAGCCTGGGTATCATCAATCAAAAGTACCTGCCAATTATACTAAATATGTAACCAGAACCAAATAAATTAATTTCCATTAAATATAAGTGAGATTTAATAAATTCAAAGTTGATTTGGTTGTTTTCTTGTGTACTTTTACTGTGTAAAAGCAAAATTCAAGTGAACTTTAAGAAGTTGTGTTCAAAATGTTGTAAAGATTAAAAAAAAAAACCACGAATTAACTTGATGTGGAAACTACTCAATTATATACTTTAAAAGGGTAAATTTTATGGTATGTGAATTATACCTCAACAAAGCTATTATAAAATTAAAGATATGGTACCTTTCTCCCCTATTTTTTAATAATTAAAATTTAAACATGCAGTTATCAAGAAAATGGTCACCAAAACATCTAGTTCCTCAAACATGCTTCATGATTAAGATATTTCTGTTTCTCAAACACTAAGCCTGATGTTGAACAACATGACTGAACAAACATTCTGCATATCAAAAAACCACTGAAGCTTCACTTTGGATTTAACAGAAATACTTTTGGTTCAACTTCCTATATAACTTTAGTCATTTGAATGATGGCTTCTCAACAGCTCTGGAGATTTCCTTAGAGAAATATAGTGGTCAATATCATGTACAGAGAACATTAATCTTTTTTTACTTTATAACTGCTTTATTGATATAATTAACATATAGTAAGTGTCTATTTTTAAACAATGTTCAAAATTATGATTATGTTTCACATTAGCTCTGGAGCTATTTCCAAAATAAAACTGACATTATAGCTACTAGAGAGTTATACAGTATGTATGTTTATAGGCAAAATGACCAATCATTAAGAGTCCTATAAAAAGCCTTGAAACAGTTTGTATTGTTTGTCTCAAACTGAAAAAAAAATTAAAATAAAATTGTAGAACAGAGACTGAATTATGAAAATAAAGTATAAATATACAAAAACAGAATTCCTGTCATTTCTGATTTTAAGTAAATCACAAAAACTCTAAAGCCAATTCTTAGTCCATAATGATGTCCATGATACACTGATTAGTATGCCCTATAAGAGAAAAACAAATGTGGTTCCTGCCATAATATGAAGGACTTTATATTATAAAAGAGATATTAAGTATATATTAAAAAGAAATATATATGATATATACATTGATTCAATTAATATTGCTGGGTATAAGGGTATATGAATTATACTATGAGGTAATAATGGTGATTACAGTGTAATAATGGTGATATTGAGTTAAAATTAATGTCAAAGAGTATATTATAAATATAATTTGGCCCTCATAAGAAATAATATGATTTATGAAAATAAAAACACAAAATTTGATCCCTAGCAAGAAAGTGGGGGGGGGGGGGGAGTGCGCCTGAGTGCAGTGGTACATGTCTGGAATTCCAGCAACTTGGAAGGTTAAGGTACAAGGGTCTCAAGTTCAAGGCCAGCTTAGGCAACTTAGTGACACCCTGTCTCAAAATAAAATTCAGGGCTAGTGATGTAGCTCATTAGTAGAAAGCAACCTGGCATTCAACTTCCAGTACCACAAAGAGAGAGAGAGAGAGAGAGAGAGAGAGAGAGAGAGAGAGAGAGAGAGAGAGAGAGAAGCTGGGCGCCATGGCACACACCTGTAATCCCAGCAGCTCCAGAGGCTGAAGCAGGAGGATCTAGAGTTCAAAGTCAGCCTTAGCCAACAGTGAGGCGCTAAACAACTCAGTGAGACCCTGTCTCTAAATAAAATACAAAATAAGACTGGGGATGTGGCTCAGTGGTTGTGTGCCCCTGCATTCAATCCCCAGTAACCCCCCCCCCTCAAAAAAGACAGAGAATAAAAAGAATGTATTCTATCAGAAGATATTAATATAAAGGCATCTGTGGGCCAAGACTGAGTGTTTGGTGACTCTACAAGTGGAAGAAGTTATTTAAATTGGCTTAGAACTAGAATATGTTTTTTAAGATTGTATTTGCATTATGTACAATCTGAGCATTCCTTAAGGCAATGTTAATGTCACAAATATTTTGCAAACATGGGACTGTAGAAGACTCTAGACATAAGTGTAACAAAATGTCAAAGAAAATGGTATAAAGAGAATATCAGTTTAAGAAGAAAGATACCATAACTGAATGAACTACACATATCTAATAATCTTTTGCTTCAATTAAGCCTAGGGACTTCACCATTTTTAACTTTATTATCTATGCCAACTTTAAGAAAAAATTATAAAATCTCTACCATTAAGAGTGATTACACTGAACTATTTAATTAAACATAAGATTTTAACATCTAATAAAGCTATTAATTATTGCATGTTTGAAAGGGAAAGGAACTAAAAGACAGCCTGGATACAAAAAATCGAGTTATTCCATTCTTTCTCCTAAGCTCATGCCCATATATAGGATCTTAACATTCAGATTTTTTTTAAAAAGCAGTAAGGTAAGAAGAAAACAAGAGCAAGAAAATGAATCTACAACAAAAGAAGGAATGTCTAACCCACTGCTTAGTTTAAAAGCACCAACTTTCTGATATTGATGGCAATGCTGCCCTATCCCTTCTGACTTTACTAGAACCTAAAAAACAGGAGTAGGAAAAGAAACCAGAATGAAAGAAAGACAAAGAACACATATGCTGTGCTGGCAGCTGGAAGTGCTGGAACTTTTCTAAGAAGAAAGTCAGATCTAATACAATCTAATCTTCAGCTTCTGGTAAGAGAATTGAGAGAAGAAAGCCATACTATTTGAACCATGGTTTGGGGGAAAGTGCATGCCCTTGATCAAAGAGTGCATGAAGAGAAAGGAAGGGAAGAACTATAAAAAGGTCTAGGAACAGCTGACAAAGGACTCCTGACATCACTTCCCGAAAAGAGGTCAGGAATATACTCTGACTACTGGTCCCTCCCTGCCAAGATCTCAAAAAACAAATACTAAATTTGCTTTTAGTATAGCCCAGACAAAAACATGCTAAGGAGTCCAGGAAAGTTACAGGAAAGAAAAAAGTTGATAATAAGATAACAGATTCTAATCTGGTGAAAATTCAGACAAGATTTTATCTTTTGTTATATACTGTGATTTAATGCAAAAATTACTGTACTCCCAGTCAGTCAATAGGTTAAATAAAGCTGGAGAATATTTTCAAATCACATATAAAAGCAATGCTTATCTCCAGAACATCTGCTTTTATTTTTCCTTATATTATCCTTTGTTTTACAACTGTTACGGCCATTTTGAGTTTATGTCACTATGAGAGTATTCAAGTGCTCCAAGATAATGATCACAAGTGACCCTGCAAACCATAATTCTCTTGTTAATTCAGCCATCAGGCCAACTGAATAGCTACTTTGTGCCAAATTCCACTCTAGGTGAAAATATTCCACGTTTAGGGTAAGATATGCCTTCTTACTCTAAACAGAATTTAGTCTTTGAGGGATTTCATTTCATCACATTTACAATTATCTCAATTTGAAGATCTGAGTTGACTGCAGTACTCATTAGTATTAAGAACACCTCCTTACCTCCATTTTTTCATCTGAAAAGGAGGATAACATTATCTTTCTTAATTATAAGGATTGAATGAAATAAAATATGTAAACTGATCCACAAACTTTTAAGGCTGTTTTAAAAAATACAAGATAAATAACAAGATAGTGCATGGAAACACTAGGTTAAGAAAAGACAGGGTAGAGTTAATGTACAACGGTGCTTTGTCTTCTAAGAGCAGTGATTAGCTATCTGATTTACTGTCTATCAGCTAAAAGTAAGCTAGCTGTCGAGAAAATGCAAAGGTATTTCAATCCCTAATATCTGAAAGAAACTTTTCCTTTATACTCTTCTAAGGGAGACAACGTATAATATAATGTTCTCAATGACATTCCTATCAAATACACATTTTGCTAATTACATTAACACTATAGCTAAAATATTAGAATCTGAACCCCAAGTAAACAAAGTTATAGCTATCCATGACTTAACAAAGGCCTGACATATCAAATAATTGCCCTCTTGATAAATTTCATTTATACTTTCAACAATTTAGGAATCAGGCTACTAGAATACATATAAATTCATGAGTCAAGTCAATATCATACAGGGTTTTAGAAGTATCTGTATTAGATTCCTGCATTTGTTCTCTATTAGAAGGTGGTACAAACTAGTGGTTGAGACCAAGAATATAGGAGCTCCTGGGTTTGTATCCTACCTTTGTTTGGCACTTCTGGAAACATTTCTACAAAATGAGGATTAATAATGCCTACTTCATTGTTATAAAAATTAAATAAGTTGCTACAAAAATTACATAAATAAATGTCAAGGACTTGAAACAACACTAGACTACTATTATGAGTGTGAAAAACTGAATTAGCATATGTGGATTAATTCAATAGTTACTATTTAAACCAACAAAGCCTAATCAAGAGTTTATTTACACTTGTTTATTTTAAACAAAAAGAACTTAAGAAAACCAACACTGCAGGCGGGTGTAGTTACACATGCCTATAATCTTGGTTACTTAGGGGATAAGGCAGGAGGATCACAAGTTCAAGGTCAGCCTGGGCAACTTAGAAAGACCCCTGTCTCAAAATAAAACTAAAAAGAACTGGAGATGTAGCTTGGTGGTAGTTATTCCTGGGTTCAGTCCCTAGTTTGTTTAAAAAAAAAAAAAAAAAAACACTGCAAAATGAATCTGGCTTTTTATTTATTTATTTATTTTTAGTGCTTTGAAATCTGTGTTTTAATGATGGTTCACAAGAGTGTATGTATAGGGCTAGGGATATAGCTCAATTGGTAGAGTGATTGCCTTGAATGCATAAGACCCTGGATTCAATCCCCAGCACCACAAAAAAAAAAAAAAAAAAAAAGTGTATGAATTAACACAAAAAAAAGAGTGTATATACTGTACATGAATAATATACTTTTTACTTTTAAGATCCCTATGTAGTATTTCTTTTTTTGTTGGTTACATTCTTTGCCTCCATTATCATGATACACAAATTCAGAGATGATACACTCATAAGAATTTGTTTTGGAAAAGTTAATTTCATTAGATGAATGGAAAACTGTTAAAAAATCAAATTTCTGTAAATTCATTTTAAAAATCCCATCTAGTCAAATTTATAAAAGTCATATCAGTGAATTATACATAAACACCATGCTACCTGGGTTCAAAATAATTGAATGTGACAGCCAGTGCATACTTACTTTCGCTGCAGCAGAAGGCAGTAATCAACTATGACAGGTACCATATCCTGTAGAGGAATCATAAAGAAGATCAGCCCCATGCCCCAGTGCACAGCCCATTAGTAAAATAAGAGGTCTGCTTAAGATGCTGTTGGATTATTAGGATAACTCTGGGCCAAGCTTTTGTAAGCAATTTGACACTATGTGTCAAAAGTCTTAAAAATATGGAAACACTTTGACCCAGTAATTCTATTTCTAAAAAATTATTCTAAACACATTTAAGGAAAAAAATTATGCATTATGGTGTTTATTGCAAATCTATAACAGAAGGAGCAAAAGGAAAGGAGGGGGGAGTACAGGGAAAGAGAAAAGAAAGTGATTTAAATTTCATATACAACATGGGATAATAAGTAAAATTTATAATTTAAATATAATATTATATGTTTATATAAAAGTTTATATTAACATCAAAACAGACACTAGTTAAAATATGTGTTTATCTCATAACTTTGTAAAGAAAATTTTCCAAGAAAAAAAAAAAACAGAAGAAAATACATCCAATTGTTGGTCCGGTTGGTGGCTCAGGTGATTAAGGTTGCCCATATTTTATTGCAATCTCCAAACCAGCTATTTTAAGGTTGATTTAACTTCTCAGTTTCATAACATCTTGATTGCTTTAAATCATCATGTATGGACTCATACCAAGTAAATGGCAACCTGTAATTTTGGCCTTTTTCAAAAGTAACAGTTTGAGGGAGAAATAGTAGTTTATTATGACTGGAAACTGTCAAGTAACCAAGCATCAGATTTCAACAGTATTCCTACATTTGCTAATGGCTACAGGGAACTGCTTTCCTTTTAAATATCCTAGAAAACCTAGGTTCTAGGCAGAAAAACAATGCCATCAGATGGAAAAGGCAATGCATGAAAAAAAGAGTATCATATGCTTATACTTGTTGGAGAAAATGGTCAAAACTAAGAAACCCCTCTTATTTGAGAGAGAGAAATCTGAATAAGGACCTGCAATCCTGGAAGGATTCTAGGGGCTTTCCCTAACCCATCCTGCCTCCTTGTCATCAACATTTCTCCTGACTGCATATTACAGGTTTATAATCTTATTCAGATTTTTCAAAAACAGGAGCCAAAAATCACAGATCTGAAAAGGGTTAGAGTTACATCAAATCTGAACACTGAATAAGAATATAGTAGGCTAGATTATGGGGAGGGGTAAGGACTCCCCAAGAATGTTGGGGGAAATCTAATATCCTTTAAAATACACAGCTGAGTCCCCAAGAAAATAAAGACAATAGTCAGGGTCAAAAAAGTGGAAAAGGGACTGAAAAACCAAAGCAATAAGCCTCAAGAAATCACTGAGACGATCCTATAGGCCTTTTGGTCACAGAAGAGCTTGAGTTTGAATACCAGAAAGAAGCTGAGGCCTTAGATCCTGCAAAATAGAGAATTAAAGCAGGGGACCTTCCTAAAACCAGAATCTTTTAAAAAGTTGCAATCTTAGTAAAAGAAAATCATAAGAGGGGGGAAAATCTACCTACTAACAGAGGAAGATGACAAGGAAGTTTGTCTCAGCTGGACTCAGTGGGGGTTAATCTGTATTCTCCAAGATCTGTAATCAAAATCCTGCCCTCAGGTAGATTTGGGATTTGAACTTACACTATTTTCCTTAGTATGTAACAATCAAGCCAAGAAATTAACATAAAAAATGATCCTGACCAAGGATATTCTTATGGGCACTTGAAAGAAGCATATTTAAAAACTCTCCAGAGACAGTCCCAAAGGCAAAAAAAAAAAAAAAAGTGTAACTGATAAGGCACAAATGAAGACACACTCAAAATTAAAAATTTGAAAGTACCTCATGAAATAATGCCATGTCATTATGTCAGCAGAAACTATAAATAGCAGCAACAGACCTCCAAAACTTCAAATAATATTACCAGGTAGAAACTATATTTAAAAGTATATTTAGAATTATTAAAGCCATAAAACAGGGAAAAAAAAAAAAAGTACCTGGCCTGGTACTGAGGCCTATAAGTAGCCTACAGGGTTTAATGGAGAGTGAAACCATCATATTCACACATTTGGACAGCTCACTGTGGTGACTGTATGGTGGGAGGATATGAAAAAACCAAGACTGAAGATAGAAGCCTATTACAGCAGGTAAAGAAACAAACGGGGGACTAAAACAGTGGGTAGTGACAGCAGGCATAAAGAACAGTGGACAGAAGTAAGAAATATTTATAAGTAAAACCGTCGTTGACAGATTGATTGTGGGATGGAAGACATCAGGAGGAGTCTATAACTCCTAGGTTTCAAGATTGAGTGATGGATGGATGAAGATGAGAAAAGAAATAAGGGAGAAGGTATTAGAAGAAATAAGCCAAGTGCAATTTGGGCCATGGTAGATTTGAGAAACATCTTTACCTGGATACTGAATAACAACTGGATACACATGTTGAGTGTCCCTTATCTGAAATGTTTAGAACCACAAGCATTTTGAATTTCAGATTTTTTTTTTTAAATTCTGAAATAGCTGCACATATACAATGAGATATCTTAGGGATGTGACCAAGGTCTAAACCCAAAATTCATTTATGCTTCAATATACCTTATACAGATAGCCTGAAGGTATTTTATACAATATTTTTAGTGTACCTACATTTTGACTACAACATGTCATATGAGGTCAGGTGTGGAATTTACTTGTTGTATTATGTCAGCACTCAAAACTTTTTGGATTTGGATCGTTTCAGATTTTGGATTTTTGGATTAGGAGTGCTCAACCTACAGTAACCTGAAATATCTGGATTAGAATTACAGATTTCTAAGTAATCAAAGAAAACAAGCTAATAAACAAAATTGTTCAGGGACAACAGAGAAAGACAAAAAGCAGCCAACAATGGACTAACTCCTGAGAAAGACCAATATTTATAAGATGGTCAGAAGATGGAAATAAAATCCTACTCAGGAATAGTCACAGAGGAAAATGAGAAGAGCACACAGCAGGCCACCTACAGGATACCAAGAACTTAAGGTAATAAAATAAATAAAAAGAAGAAAAGTGGTCACCACTGTTTAAAACAGCACTGAGAATGAATAAGATCTGAAAAATGTTTATTGTATTCAGCAATTAGGACACCACTGGTATCTTATAGAGTGTTTATCTTCCTGATTTGCTAGTAAGTACAATGGCAGGTGGGATTCAGTCTGCAGAGAATGGGGTGGTGAGTGAAGCATTTGGTGGTGAAGGAAGAGAGAGGAAAAAAAGAGGAAAGAGAAATGGAAGGAGAGTGAAAGAGAGAAGAAGGAGAGGGAGAAGAGGAAACATCAACATATGCACAGCTGGAATCCCTGAATCAGAAAATTACAACAATGGAACCGAACAAGTAACTCAACATATAATTTAAGAAAGTCTTTCTAAAATAAAAAGACTTAAATCTAACATTTAAAGTACATCATGGGCTAGGTGGAAATGGCCTAAAACGATATATTGAGACCCAAAGCAGTAAAATGACTGGATTAAAAAAAAAAAAAAAAAAAACAGTCAAGAAAAAAATTGCCATTTAGGAGAAGGAAAAAGTCAGGCTAGCCTCTGATTTTTCCACAGTGACATTCAATGTCAGAAGATAACAGAACAGTATTTCCAAGATCCTTAATGAAGGCCAAAATATTTTTTCCAACTAAAAGCTGAAGAACAACAATCTAAAAATCCAATTACTTGAAGAACTCTGTTCTAAGCTTTTCTTGAAGAGACTGCTTCAACAACCAAGACATGACAGTAAGAAATGGCTGGGGTTTTTTTGTCTTCAAGTAAAAAAAAAAAAAAAGAAAGAAAAAGAAAAAAGGAAATAATATACTTCCTTAGTCTCTTCTTTAATGTACTTCCCTCAATTGGCCGAAACAGACTGCTTCTCATGTTAGATATGTGTATATGTTTAAGATTTATGAAAGAGGGCAATATGGATATGAGAATAAAAAAACTGAGCTGACAGAAAACCTAAATTTAAGCCTGTCATTGTTTGAGTGACTGAATAGATTATTTCATTGCATTGTGACTATCTTAACATCTCCCAAGTGAAGAGATAATCTATGCCTTCCTTATTTTATAGGGATCATCTGAAAAGAAATGAGAACAGATGCAAATTCCTTTGCTTTTTTGGAGCAATGGCATTAATTCTCTTAATTTATATTCAAAAAGTCATCCAGGTAATAAAAACTTGACTCTTTGAAAATGATTCAAAATTTTAACTGACAGTCACTGTGTATGTGCTTGCACAAGACACAGATAGATCTCCATGAGCTGTCAGAGTTCAGCAGCTAGTATTCCTTATATTAGTATACACATACCCTGAGCAGTGGTACTATTCAGATATGGATATTTCTTTGTATGTGTTTATGTGTGTAATTTTCCTTTTTTCCAGTTACAATGATAAAATAACCTTTAGGAAAGACCTGACTCTCCAGAATCAATATTTGAATCGAGGCTCAGGGAGAGAGCAGGGTGCTGGAAATCAACACTGTTGTCCTTTCCTCAGATAATTTCAGGAGAAGCATCGGTTACACAAAGAGAACTCCTAACACCTCATTCTGTTTGGCTTTCAGTCACTGTTCACTATTGGCCATGACCCCTTAATGCAAAAAATATAAGCCCACAGTGCTATAATAATGACCTTCAATGATTAAGTCTCATGGAAATTTTAAATGAAGCTCCAAGAAGAGGTTGGTATAGATTAACATAGGCTTCATTAAGATCTTTTATCTTCATTAAGATAATATTATTTTAAAAATCCTTTTAGTTTGGTTCACATTATTAAAATGACTCACATATAGTTATACCTCTACCTTGTTCTAGAAATATATATATGCATGGAGCACAATAAAGTAACCTGAAATATTGCTGCCACCATTAACTGACCAGCTTCTGAGTTTGAAAACACTATTAGCAATTCAAATCAATCATTCAAGTATGTTTACCATAATTATCCGAAAATTGATTGTTATATTTTCACTTTTTAAAAATATATTTCATTATCTTCCCAAAACTCATAAACTACTTAGTCTTCTCTATTTCAAAGTGAGCTATATTATATCAAAATGAATTCTACTGTCATATATAACTAAAAAGACCCAATAAAAAATAAAATACTGGTTAAAAAGTGAGCCATATGACAATATACTGATTTGAGATTATCAAAGAAATATTGTAGCTAAAACACAGTATAAGGTAGGATAGGACAGGACAAGATAGGTCAAGTCACGATTCCTGAACCAGACAGCCTGGGTGTCTACTGTGGTTCTATTTACTGGCTTCTATGATATTAGGCAAGTTACTCAACCTCTCTGTATATCTATTTACTCATCTGTAAAATGAGATAAATACTAAAAACTACCCCTCAATTATAAGGATTTAATAAAATAGTTGTCAGGCTTATAGCACACAATAATATTAGCCATAATTATGGGCATTTATGTTGTAAATGTCAAGGTCTCTGTTTGACTCCCAGTTTGATCTCTTAGAGTTAGATTTAAAACATACTCCCAAAGCAAACACTGTATACAACACAAGTTTTTATATTTCTAAAAATTCCTTCAACAAATATTTATCAAGGTCACTCAACCAGATGCTGGGAATACAGCCGTGACAAAAATTAGACATGGTCCTTGAACTTATATAGTGTAGCTGCGTAAGAGTGACACTGAATGAGTAATTTCAGTGCTTAGTCTTTTATAAAGAAATGAGCTGACTGAAACTGGGAGAATCAATTAAGCTGAGACCTGAAAATAAATAGGAGCTAGATGAGTTAAAAAGAAGTGAGGAAGAATTGTTTTATGTAGAGAGAATACCATGGGCAAAGACTGTGAGTTAAGAGAGAATGGGGACACAAAGAATTTTAACATGGTGGGAATACAGAGAGAATTAGTGGCAGTTATTCAAGGTTATATCATGTAAAGCCATAGAAACTGTTGAGGAATCCCATTTTTACTCCAGGAACAATGGGAAATCCTTAAAATATTTTTAAATTAGGGAGCATCATATCTAGATGATATATATTTTTCTTGGGTTGTGTGGAAAATGGAATAAAGTGCAGTAATAATTTGTACAGGGAGATCAATTAGGGGGTTACTGTAATGTACTAAGAGTGATGATGGTCAAATGGACCAGGACAGAGGCAAAACAAAAGGATGATATAAACAGATGAGAGAAATGGTCAGGAGGCAGTATAGAAACATGGAGTGAATAGAAGGCAAGAACTGCTTTAGGTGAATGGTGGATCAATTCACTAAAATCGGGATTGTGAAAAGGGTTTTGTGAAGGAAATATTCATGAGTTTGAGGTACCTATAAAACATTCAAGCAGAGTGTAAATGGTCAACTGACCATTCGGAATTCGGAACTCAGAAGAGTAACCTCAGTTGGAGACATTGGTTATATAGTTATTATATTATAATTACCTATACTGCGTAGAAAGAGAATGTAAAACAATGATCCTTAAGACTTTCATGTGCTTAAGAGTCACCTTAGACACTTATTACAAGTCCTGGCCACCAAACCCAGATAATCAGATTCAGCAGGTATGGGAAAAAACTTGATAAAAAGTATTTTTAACTAATATCTTCAAATGATTTTAAAGCAAATGGTAACTGGAAATATTAAGAAACACTGATAGAAAAACAAAAGAACCTTGTGAAAAATACAAACCTTTATGGGTTAAGGAGAAGAGAAGGAAGAGGTAATAAAGCCAAGAAGTGACCAAAAAGATTGGGGCGGGGGGGGGGGGGGATTGGAAAGTATGATACCAAAGAAGCCAAAGGGACAGACTGTTTTGAGAAGTCATTAATGTGCTGAATGCTGCTGAGAACCAAAAAGATCTACAGAATTTATATAGATGGTGTAGGTTACAGAATGAGAAGGAGGTGAGGAAATGGAGACAACTCTGGCTCTGTAAAGAACATGCAAACAAGAGCCCTAAGGATATCAGGGATGGTGTGAGGCAAGGAAGAGATTTTTTATTGTTTGACTTTGTTTAAGTATGGAAACAAAATACCTGCATATATATGAATGCAGATGTAGCGAAACCACAAGATTACGTGAATCTCAAGATGTATACGACAGAGAACATGCTAAATCTTTTGATTCTACCTGCTATTATACAAATAGTTTAGGATTATAGGTTCAGGATTTTTTTCTGAAATAAATAGAAGTCAAAATTACCACAAGATCCCCAAACTATTTTCTCTAAGACAGGACAAAATACTGATTGATCTTTGTAGGAAGGCAGAAGTACTGCATAGCATTGTGTATTCTGACTATAGGAGATAGATGAGGCTGCTCACCAAAGTCAAAGAAGCAGGAGTGCCATCTGCTGGTAAAATACCAATTCTCAGTATTCTAACAGAAACAGTCGGCCTAGGAATTTCAACTAACTGGATTAGAGGTTATCTGTTTCCAATAATAGTTTCTTGACACTGACACAGCATCTCAGTTCTTCTTACCCAGCAAAGGAAGTCTTTTAAAAACACTCCTCGTCATTTGGCAGTCCTTCCTTTATTGGGAATACATTTGAAATAGGAGAAGCGTGAGTCCAAGAGCTGTTACATCAGCAGCAGGTCATTCTAACTGAAATGTACCATCTCCTAATTTCTACCCACTCTTACCAGACTTCCCTCTGCAGTAATACAGTGAATTCCATAATGCTGCCCTTCATCACCTTTAGGCAGGCATGTTACTTTCACCTCAGATTACATGAGTCCGTATTATATTTTAACTGCTTTTAAAACCTTCCACCGTCCCAGCTGTGGAACATAGCTTAGTTTGCCAATAGCTCATGAAATACCTTAGAGGCTCCATTTCCAAGAGGGAACCCAGTAGTACTCCTATTGTTCTTTATGTGAGCTTGAACACACTACTGGCTCATAATAAATTGGTGGTCAACTAAAATCCTATCCAGTTAGATCTTCCTACTTTAGTACTCACAGTTTAATTACTTTAATCTAATACAAGTCTTAAGGCTTATCCTTGTTAAGTTTAATTCCATAATGATTCTGATTTCATTTTCTTGTCAAGATCATTTTGAACTTTGATTCTTGGTGTTATCTAAATCTGACAGGGCACTTGCTAAATCTACAACCAAATCAATGATAAAAACTTAGGTATGCGGGGCTGGAGTTGTGGCTCAGTGGCAGAGAGCATGTGTGAGGCCCTGGGTTTGATCCTCAGCACAACATAAAAATAAAATAAAAGTATTATGCCCAACTACAACTAGAAAATAAAATATTTTTTTTTAAAAATTTATGTATGAAAGAGCACTAAGATGTAATTAACACTAAGCCACCAAATATTCTTTGAGTAAAGATGTTTATCTAGCTGCAAATCTATTTAGTATTTACAAATCTATTTCAGTCATGTGGATAACGGAAAAATCAGACAAATCCTTTAATGAAATCAAGATGTTATGTCATGGGCATCTCCTGAATACACTATCCTCATATTCTTTTCAAAGAGGCAATTATAAGATCTTAACACGATGGTTTTGAAGTAAACTAATCAAAAATGTGCACAAACTACATTGGGGTTTTAGCCAACTGTTTTCTAAATCTACTCTCTTTAAAAAGATACTTTAGGAGTCAAATAAAATAACTATTCTATGGTTAGTTTATAATTAAATGGTTAAAACAACAGATTTGTGGCTAACTGCACACATTTTATTCAATATAACAGGCTAAAGATCACCATTTCCAGAAGAAAACTGTCCTCTTGAATGAAATAAATTGTGTCTCCCCTGCCTAGATATCCACTCTGAATTCAGAGAGTCCTCTCTGAAAACTGATCCAAAATGACTTACAAATTACTAAGGTGACTCCGACTATTCCAATAGTACCCAGGGTTACAATTCCACATCTTAAAATGTAAGCAATCATAATGCAATCATATACATCACATATACTAGACTTCAACTTTAAAATATACTTATTTGGATTTTCCCACTTTAAAATCATTCTTTGGGCTTATGAAAAAGAGGCAAAATAAGAAGTTGTTGTTCTATAGTACAATATAGCACTCCAGATGAGGACCTTGAAGCCCAAATGCTTGGATCCAAATCCCAGCTCTATCATTTATTAGCTGTGTGACCTGGAACAAATTATTTAACCTCTATGCCTTAATGTATTTCTAAGTGTGAGTAACAATAGTACCTATCTTAGAGAGTTATGATTGGAATTAATGAGTTAATATGTATCAAGGATGTTTTGGTTTGGAAATGGTTTTGGTGTTTCCCCCAAAGGTTCATGCGCTGGAAGTCTGGCCCCAGTGTGGCAATGTTTAGGTCTGGTGGGAGATGAACAGGTCTTCAAGAGAGATTAATGATGTTCTTCCAGGAACACATGTGAACAGGTTGTTATAAGAAGCCTATAATCTCTCCTCCATCTCTCTTCCACATGCACTGCCTGCCAGTTTCTCACACATTCAAACCATTGTAATGCCATCTGCCATGAGGCCCTCACCGAACCCAGGCAGATGCCAGCACCATACTCCTGTATCTTCAGAATTGCAAGATAAGTGAAGCTCTTTTTTTAATAAAGTTACCAGGCTAAGATATGTTGTTATAGCAACACAAAATAGACCAAAACAAAGGGCTTCTAATAGTGCCTGCCACACAGTGAGCATCAGATGTTTAGAAAACAGAAAATATAGCTGTTAGCTGGAACTATTCCTTTTTTCTTTTGGTACTGGAGATTTAACCCAGGGGTGCTTTATCACTGAAATACATCCCCATCTTTTTAAATTTTTTATTTTTTTGAGGCAGGGTCTCACTAAGTTGCTTAGGCCTCCATTAAGTTGCTGAGGTTGGACTTGAACTTGCACTTCTAATGCCTCAGTCTCCCAAGTCGCTGAGATTACAGATGTGTGCCAGTACACCCAGACTGGATTTACCATCCTTGATCATCTATTAACATTGCCCTTTCTCACCCATTTTTTTCTTGTGCTTATTCTGAAAATAGAAGTATGATATAATGATTAGTTAAAAGTTGGGCTTTAAAGTCAGATTGAGCCCTGGTTCCACAACTTAATAGCAATATTACCTTGGAAAATAACCTAACTTCTAAGTTTCTTCATCTATAAAATGAGGATAAAAACAATAACTATATCATTGAGTGGTTGTACAAAGTAAATGAAAATGAATGTTACTTCGCATGATACTGGCACAAATAGTATGTACTGAGTGAATCTTTGCTAAAAATTTCTTTCTTTTTTTTACCCCTTAGTATTTTGGTAGGCACAATATGGACAAGTCCACTCTCTTTCTGATAGCCTTACAGGTTTATGATTCTATTTGGCACATTATCTTTAGTTATATACCTCTCTGTGTATTTGTTGATTTTCTGTGATTTGCAGACAGATTCTTCTCTTAACATTCCTCCTCCTTTCTTTTCATCTTGGATTGTTCATGTTACATCAAAACTTTAAGAATTTTTTTGTTATATGTGAACACCATTCTTTTTTGGAACCTATAGTCATAAGATTGAGCCCATATTTTTTCCTGAAATATATGCTTTCTGAAACACAGAATTTATGCTCAGTGAACTTTTCACTGTTATTATAAGCTGATTTTTCTCTCAAGAGTCTATCCCTTCTGCTTGCCAATCACTTGTAAAAATTAAACCCAGAATAATGGTCCTCTCCTCTGTTTACTTTACCTTATCAAATCACTGATAAGTCAAAAATTATCAAAATTAGATACTCTTAGAATGAGACTTCTAAAAGATAAGTAGATGACTACAGAATACATTACTACTACAGTCTGTTTCTAAGACTTTTTGTTTGTTTGTTTTTGTGTTGGGGGATTTTTCCCCCCTTTGGTGGTGTTGGGGATCAAACCCAGAATCTCACACATGCTAGGCCACGAGCCACACCTTCAGCCCTCTCTATAAGTTTTATAAACCTATATTAGAAACCATCATCTACAGTCCCCATCATGCTGAAATTCTTTAAGTAATTTTTACAATGGAACATTATTCTGTTCCTTTTTTTTTAGAAAAAGCCTCTCTACATTTTTATCCAACATGCTGGCTTCTATATTCTTTATTCCCTCCCTCCCTCCCTCCCTCTCTCTCCTAGTTCCTCCTAGCTTTCCTTATTAGATATTTGTTTTCAACAAAGCATTTTCCAGTGGCCAGAATCTTTCACGAATACTATCCTAACCTTCTTGGTGATAGGTATATTCCTGTTAAGTATTTTCTTTTTAATCGGTATTGCATTAGCATATAAAAACATTTATATGTACAAGGTATTGTTCCCAATCTGTTCCCTTTATTTCTGTCATATGATTTCTTCCTAAGTTATTTATTTTGATAATTTTATCTGGACTTATTTTTCCTTCTCTACTGATAAATTTAATAAGCCTCCAGATACTCATTACTGAAAGCTACTCTACCTGGAGCTCACTAGTATGGCATTTAACAGTACAGTTCAAGAAACCAAATGCTCCTCTGATACCATCCAACTCCTAATTGCCATATCTATCCTTGTGTTCCAAAGTTATAAACATCAAATGGAGATATAAAAAGACAAAAACATGCCTGTTCCACAGAACTTCAAAATCCCTGAATTTCTTCTAAAATTTCCATGAATATATAAGAAAAATTTTTGACTGAATTGCAAACAGTAAGATTACAAAGACCGTGTATATTTACTTACTACTGCCCAGCGCCTCATACATATTAGACCAGAGGACACATACGTTAGCCTATAGACCAAATCTTGCTCACTGTTTCTGTATAGTTCACAGCCAAAAATGGTTTTTACATTTTTAAAAGGTTGTTTTAAAAAAGGGAAAGAGATGGGGCGTAGCTCAGTGGTAGACCATATACTTAGCATGTGGAAGGTTCTAGGATCAATCCCTAGCACCAAAAAAAAAAAAAAAACTAGAAACAAAAGAAAGAAGAAAATGGAAAATGTGATAGAGACCATATGTGACTCACATCTGGCTTTTCTTAGAAAATATGCTGTCCTCTATATTTGTTAAAAGAGAAGGTACGGGAAGAAGAGGGAACTATAGGTGATGGTGGAAGAAAAACAGATTTGCAACAATTTTAACTGGAAATCACAGCAAATAGGAAAACTCACACAATAAAATATACATATCTTTAAATTGTTCCTTGGCTTTCATTTTCATTAAGTTCCAAAATAAACAAAAGGTCTTTTAATTATCATATTCTGTAGATTTTTCTTTTTGTAATTAATCTATTTTTCAGTCACAGGTACTCCTAGAACTAAATTTAAACCTTAAGAGAATATTTTTTCTCCTAGTTAACAAAGGTTAGTCATCAGTAAGGTGTCATCCACTGTAAGGTGGCAATTTATAGGTGTGTCCCCTCATACATACATTCTTCCCTTCCACACAGCATCTAATAGCTAAGCCCTAAGCAACACTCCATGACATTTTACTCATCTGTTCCAATTTGACTACATACCTAATTCTTCAAAATTTAATCATGTATAATATCTCACAGCCCTGAAACAAAACTTTGAAAACTAAAAAATGTTTAACCCAAACACAAAAGTCATGATCTCAAGTAATATAAAAAAGCAGTATTCAACCCATTCATATCACTGTCTACTGAAAGCACATGTACAGGTGTACCTGAAAGTGCTGCTCCATCACTTGGATTTTCCCCTGGTCTGGGCACTTTTTCAGAGCTCTATCTGCATAGTGGAATAGGATTTCTACCATCTGTAAAGAAAAGAGCCTGACATAGAAATCAAAATATACCTCCCAAGTTTTTCAAAACTTAATACATGTGTTCCTCCTAAATAATATAGAATCAGGCTTTGTTATTTTATTAAAAATACAATTAGAATACTTAGCGGCTTTATTTCCTGTTTTTAAGTGTAGCATAATTTCTTTCAGCATCAGGGCTAGTACTAATTTCCTAATCTCTCCTAAGAAATATTTCCATGTTCTAAACCTCAATACTATCTATATTTCTCAGGAAATTAAAAAACTGAAGCTGCCAAGTTTTGCTCTAAAAAGTATGGATGAGCAAATCATTCATGAATCCAAATCCCAGGGTTTTCCTCTTCCTTTCTGCTGTCTTTTGACTATGGTACTATTTTATTATTTTCATATGAGAGTGAAGAGGGGGTGCATGATAAGGAAACTTAAAAAGCATTAAAGATGACACCACAGAATTATAACCTGACAAGTATCTTATATACTTCCTCTATGACTATAGCCAATTACTTAATCATGTGCAAAATATTAGCAAATATGAAGCAAATATGTACTGCACCCTAGTGAAGACTACCTTAAAGTACTCACCCGATCTGCCACGACAGCCTTTCGTTTACTGGCATCCCCTGATAATCCTGCAGAGAAACAAAATCCAACATAAAAACAAAAGTTAGTAACATGTGTTCAGGAGTGAGCCTGTGTTCTGCTAGTCTCTTTACATCCTTTGCTAAGAACAGATACAATTATAACAAGCCTTAGTCTCAAAATATTGGCCCAGACAGCATACAATGAACATCCCCCTTCTGCTTTCATAATAATTTTTTCTTATGAAAGAATTTCAAGAAGTGACATATCAATTTCTATACCCTCTATTTATTTACTTACCCACTACAGCTTTTGCTTTTCCTTCATGGAAGGACCATGCAAGAGCCAAGGCTTCTGTAAGACAATCTTGTTTCAGGAGATGATCCACTCTCTAAAATAAATAAATAAAATAAAGCTAGATCCCCTTGTCTGTCCAACCACTAGTCAAATTCCTATTCTACCTGCTATCTATCCAGAATGTCAATGTAGCAGAAATGGAGAGCTGTTTAACACAACATCTATTCACTCTCACCTCCTTAGTATAAGTCACAAGTATATCTGAATTCACCAGCTAAACGAACTTTCTAAGACTCCCTTGTAGCTACTTGAGGCAATGTAATTAAACTCTCATCAATGATAAGTGGAGTGTCTTCTGGTATTTCCATGATGTATCCTTAAAAGATAGCCAGCCTTTATTTTCTCTTTCCTCCTTCCTAGAACATAGACTTAACAGCTGAAGTTCTGGCAACCACACCTGATTATAAAATGATCTTTAGTCTAGAATTCATTAAAAGATGGTATAACAGGGCAGCATACTTAAGACCATGGAGCACACATACTAGCCACAGGCTGCCTATCTCCAAATTAATTTTATATAAGAGAGAAACCTTGTGTATGCCACTATTATTGTGAAATTCCTGATCATGTAGCCAAATTTAATTCTAATTTATACAATAAGTTTTAGCAAACCATGTACCTAACAGTTATAATCATTTTATGTATACTTCTGAAATTAAAAAGCACCAATCCAAATAATCTTCAGCAAAGCCAAAGCAATTATTAAGATACTCTAACATATAAAATTACTTTGAACTCACCTCTCTCCAGCTCCTCAGCATCATTACATAAACAGACTAGAAAATTAAAGAGAAGAAAATTAAAATAACCATCTTAACGTTGTTTAGGAGACACAACTGTCCAAGTCATCTCATTTTAGATCTCTCTAAGTAAAAACATTTCACACTACAGTTAGAAGTATCTCTTAGAATTTACTAAAGGGTCTCCAAATGCTCACATTAAAGAGTAAGCTAAATATTTAAAGGCCAATAAGACTACAATCCAAGGATTTAACCTCATGGACAATGAATAAACAAAGTCCAGGCTCACCCCCCTGTATTGACTTGACAATATTTTGGGTGAATTTTAATAATAAAGAAATGTTTCTCCATTACAAATTGCAAAAAAATAAATAAAAGCACTGGAACATATTGATACACAGAAATTTTCTATTCCCACGATTCTATTCCAAGTTAAATGTCTCAATGCATTTTAATGTATCCTGAGCTGATCTAAGCTAAAGACCATCTTAATTATATGATAACATACATGGTTTCATTTATCTTCCTGATCATTAAAACAAATAGTAAGGGAAGTTATCAAAGCATATCCCTGAATCAAGATAATAAGCATCCTATCAAAAGTAAAAATGGGTCTAAAAGTGGAGGAAAGAAATTAATTAAATACCATAACTACCTAACCATTGAGTTTTGTATTAGGCCTGATCAGTATTTACTTTGCAATATACTACCCTCTTTAGCAGCAACCTCATTCTGCCCCAACTATCCTGATACACACAAATACTAAATCAAGAGTGAAAGAGCTTACTTTTGTCCCCAAATAAAATATCTGACCACCGTAACTACTGATGGATTGATAACAAGCCTTCTCTCCAACCAAAGCCTGTTAAAAAAAAATGCACAAGGTAAAAATTACATGCATTATAAGGTTCATGAAGTTTCAAAGAATGACAATTACAGAGATATTTTAGGTCAACAGAGTCTCATCATAAGTGAGTGGGAAAAAAAATGTCAATCGATTGCCAGTGTGACAGTAGAAGTGACATAGAAAAGACAAAGTTCAAGAAATAATTCTCTGCTTACATAAATAGCCTGCTTATTTTTCCAGAATTATGTGAGAGAGGGAAAAAACATGCCAAACTGTAAACATAAACTGTTACGCCCTATGTCTTACCGGGTGGCAGGTAGTCACTACTTCTGGAAAGGAATGGGACTGACTAGAAATGGTACCTCCAAGTTCTTTGAAATACATATTACATAAAACACAAGAGGAAACAGGAAGACAAAACAGCATAGTATATGGGAGTCAGCACAGCAAGCAAAATAGAAAAGCTCATTAAATCTGAGTCATAAACTTTGGCTCTGCCACTTACTGGGTATGACATTAACAAATTTCAAAACTCTTGACATTGTTTTCCCATCTCTGAAAAACTCTGCACATTTTATGAGGCTTAAATGTTAATATTCATAAATGTGCCAAAATATATATGGTCAATACCAGATACCTATGATGTTTCTAACTTTTTTATTTGGGGAACTTAAAATGTATATAAAAGTAGAAAGAATAATAATCAATCTCTAATTGTATTCATTAATCAGCTTCATCATGATCAACTCATCACCAAACTTGTCTCAGCTATTTTTCTACCACTGCAACATAATATAATACTGAAGTGAATTATTCTGAATATCTCATTGATAAAAATTATTACATATTTTTAAAAAATGAGTCCTTTTAACATAATTGCAATACCATTAACATACTTTTAAAAAGAAATCATCATTCCTCAATATCAAATATCCAGTCAGTGTTTGGATTTCAAATTGTCTAGTAAATGTTGAGATTTTTATTTTTTGTTTTTGTACATTTCATCTGTCTGAATCAAGATCCAAACAAAGTTCACATATTAGAGCTAGTGACTCTTAAGTCTCTTTTAATCTGTATGTTCTGCCTTCATTTTCTCAAATCTTTATTTCCTTGAAGTTTTTTGTTGTTGTTGTTTGTTGTTTGTAAAAGCTAGAACATTTACTCTACAGTTTTCTACTACTTGGATTTTGCTGACTGCATTCCCATGGAACCATTTAACACGTTCCTCTGTCTTCTATATTTTCTGTAGAGAAGGCTTAGACAGATCATGATTTTGTTCGTTTGATTTTTTTATTGTTACCACTTTAAGTATGATGTTAGTTGCCCTTGATTATGAGGATGAAGAAGTCCTCCTCCCCTTTTTTCTTGTTGTTACCCAGGGGTGCCTTACCACTGAGCTATATCTCTAGTCCTTTTATTTTTCATTTTGAGACAGGGTGTTGCTAAATTGTGGAGTCACTACATTGCTAAGGCTGACCATGAACCTGCAGCAAGAGAATATTGGTCTACAGTGTTCTTTTTTACGTCTTTGGTTTTATTATCAGAATTAACCTAGCCTCATAAAATGAGTTAAGTATACCCTTCTCCTCCATTTTCTAAAGACTTTTGTGTTGAACTGGTATTACTCCTTCCTTAAGTGTTCAATTAGACTTTACCAGTGAAGTAACATGGGCATGAAGTTTCTTTATAGGAAGATTTAATTACAAAATTAAGCCAGGAGTATGGTAGCAAATACCTATAATCTCAGTTACTTGGAAAGTAGAAGCTAAAGAATTGCAAATTCTAGACCAACCCGGGCAAATTAACAAGATCCTGTCTCAAAATAAAAAAAAAAGGGGGGGGGGGGGTGAGTTCAGTGCTTGCCTAAGATGGCAAGACCTTGGGTTCAATCCCTAGTATCACCTCTGGAAAAAAAAAAAAAAGAAAAAAGAAAAAATTTCAAAATTAATTTCTTTAATAGATGAATGGCACTTAAATTTTCTATTTATTTTTGAGTTAGCTTTGCCCATTTATGTCTTTCAAGGAAATTTTTCATTTCAGATAAAGTTGTTGCATTTACTGGCATAAGGTTATGCATATTTCCATTTTAATATTTATACAATCTACGGTGATATCATTTTTCTCCTAATATTGATTATCTGGCTCTTCTTTTTTCTTGATTAGTCTCACTTGAGATTTATCAATTTAATTCATCTTTCAAAGAAATCAGTTTGGTTTAGTTGATTTTCTCTATTGCTTGTCCTTTTTTGACTTCTTTATTTGATCTTTATTATTTCTTCCTTCAATTTATTTTACTTTTTCTGTTTTTATTTCTTTAATTAAGGTAGAAATTTAAATCACTGATTTGATATCTTTCTTCTCTCCTAATATAAGTACTTACTGCTGTAATTTACTCTCCCAAATTGATTTAAGACTGGGGAAGTAGCTCAGTGATAGAGCGCTTGCCTAACATACATGACGCCCTGAGTTGGATCCCAAAAACTGCCCTCCCCTACCAAAAAAAAAAAAAAAAAAATCCTTCAATTAATTATAAACCACAAATTTCAATGTCATAATTTTATTTTCATTCAGTTAAAAATATTTTCTATTTTTCTTTGTGATATTCTTTAACTACCAAATATTAGGATGGTCTCCAGATTTACCCTGATAATACCATCTTTTCTGATATGTGGAATTTGTTTTATGGCACACCACATAATCTATTCAAATGCTAGTGCACTTGAAAAATTTTGCAGTTGGGTATGATATTCTACAAATGTCAGCTAAGTCAAGTCATTAATCATGTTTCCCCTCCCCCCTAGTTTTATATACTTGGTGATTTTCTGTCTATTAATTTCTACTTATTCTATTAATTTTAAAATAGAAATTTTAAAATTTCCCATTATAAATATGGATTGTCTGTTTCTCCTCTAGGTTCCCTAAGTCATTCTTTCATATGTTTTGCAGTTCTTTAAAGGGTGCTGAAACTTTAAAGATCCTTATGTCTTCTTGATTAAATTGAATCTCTTATACAATTTGGAAATTTCTGTTTACTGTTGACAATATTTCTTCCTCTGAAATCTACTTAGTCTCATTTTCTATTCTTTTAATTGATGGATGTTTATGGATAGATAAAATATAGGTTTAATGTAGAAGGGTTTTGTAGATAGCATATCCATTGTATATTTTTTCCTAGTCTGATAATCTCTGCCCTTTACTTGAAATATCTGGATCCACTGGCATTCTCAGTAATTATTATATGTTTGTGTTTAGATATATTAATTAACTGATTTTTAGTTGTGCTTTTTCTCATATATATATTTCTTTGAATTTCTTTAATTTTTATTTTGTTATATATGACAATAGAATGCATTACAATTCATATTACATATAGAGCACAATTTTTCATATCTCTGATTATACACAAAGTACAGTCACACCAATCATGTTCTCATACATGTATTTGCGGTAATAATGTCCATCTCATTCTATCGTCTTTTCTACCCCCATGCCTGCTCCGTTCCCCTCCCTCCCCTTTGCCCTACCTAGAATTCATATAATCATCCTATGCCCTCCACCACCACATTATGAATCAGCGAAAACATTTGGCATTTGTTTTTTGGCAGGGATTGGCTAGCTTCACTTAGCATTATATTCTCCAACTCTATCCATTTACCTGCAAATGCCATGATTTTATTCTCTTTTAATGCTCAATAATATTCCATTATTTATATATATATCACATTTTCTTTATCCATTCATCTACTGAAGGGCATCTAGGTTGGTTCCACAGTTTAGCTACTGTGAATTATGCTGCTATAAACATTGATGTAGTTGTATTCCTGTAGTATGCTGTTTTTAGTCCTTTGGGTATACACCAAGGAATGGGATAGCTGGGTCAAATGGTGGTTCCATTCCCAGTTTTACAAGGATTCTCCATATTGCTTTCCATGTTGGCTGCACTAATTTGCAGTACCATCAGCAATGTATGAGTGTGCCTTTTTCCCCATATCCTCGCCAACACTATTGTTATTTGTGTTCTTAATAGCTGCCATTCTGATTGGAGTGAGATGAAATCTTAAGAGTTGTTTTGATTTGCATTTCTCTAATTGCTAGAGATGTTGAACATTTTTTCATATGTTTATTAATTGTATATCTTCTTCTGAGAAGTGTCTGTTCGGTTCCTTGGCACATTTATTGATTACATTAGTTGTTTATTTGGTGTTAAGATTTTTGAGTTCTTTATATATCCTAGAGATTAGTGCTCTATTTGACATGCCTGTGGTAAAAATTTGTTCCCAAATTGTAGGCTCTTTATTCTGACCTCACTGATTGTCTCTTTTGCTAAGAAGATTTTTAATTTGAATTCACCCCATTTATTGATTCTTTACACTATAGGAGTCTTATTAAGGAAGTTGGGGCCTAGTCTGATATGATGAAGATTTGGGGCTACTTCTTCTAATAGACACAGTATCTCTGGTTTAATTCCTATATTCTTGATATACTTCGAGTTTTGTGCATGGTGAGAGATAGGGGTTTAATTTCATTTTGTTGCATATGGATTTCCAGTTTTCCCAGTACCATTTGTTAAAGAGGCTATCTTTTCTCTAATGTAAGTTTATAGCGCCTTTGTCTAATATAACTGTAATTATGTGGGTTAGTCTGTGTGTCCTCTATTCTGTACCATTGGTCTCCCACTCTATTTTGGTGACAATACCATATTGTTTTTGTTATTATTGCTCTGTAGTATAGTTTAAGGTCTGTTATAGTGATGCCACCTGCCTCACTCTTATTGCTAAGGATTGCTTTAGCTATTCTGGGTCTCTTATTTTTCCAGATGAATTTCATAACCGCTTTTTTTTTATTTCTTTAAGTAATATCATTGGGATTTTGATCAGAATTGCATTAAATCTGTATAGTGCTTTTGGTAGTATGGTCATTTTGATAATATTAATTCTAACTATTCAAAAACAAGGTAGATCTTTCCATCTTCTAAGATCTTCTTTGATTTCTTTCTTTAAGGTTTTGTAGTTTTCACTGTATAGATCTTTCACCTCTTTTGTTGATTCCAAGTTTTTTTGGGGGGGGGCTATTGTAAATGGGGTAGTTTTCCTCGTTTCCCTTTCAGAGGATTTCTCATCGATATACAGAAATGCCTCTGATTTATGAATGTTGATTTTGTATCCTGTTACTTTGCTGAATTCATTTACTAGTTCTAGAAGTTTTCTGGTGGAGTTTTTTGGGTCTTCTAGGTATACAATCTTGTCATCAGTTTGAGTTCTTCTTTACCTATCTGTATCCCTTTAATTTCTTTCATTTGTCTAATTGTTCTGGCCAATGTTTAAAGAACTACGTTAAACAGTAGTGGTGAAAGAGGGCATTCCTGTCTTGTTCTGGTTTTTAGAGGGAATGCTTTCAATTTTTCTCCATTTAGAATGATGTTGGCCTGGGGCTTAGCATAGATAGCTTTTACGATGTTGAGATCTGCTCCTGTGATCCCTAGTTTTTCTAGTGTTTTGAACATGAAGGGGTGATGTATTTTATCAAATTTATTTTTTTGCATCTATTGAGATCATATGGTTCTTATCTTTAAGTCTATTGCTGTGATGAATTACATTTATTGATTTCCGTATGTTGAACCAAAATTGCATCCCTGGGATGAACCCCACTTGATCATGGTGTACTATCTTTTTGATATGTTTTTGTATTCGATTTGCCAGAATTTTATTGAGAATTTTTGCATCTATGTTCATTAGAGATATTGCTCTGAAGTTTTCTTTCTTTGATGTGTCTTTGCCTGGTTTTGGAATCGGGTGATATTTCTATTTCCTGAAATAAACTGAAGAGTATTGGTATTAGTTCTTCTCTAAAGGTCTTGTAGAACTCGGCTATGTACCCATCTGGTCCTGGGCTTTTCTTGGTTGGTAGGCTTCTGATGGTGTCTTCTATTTTATCACTTGAAATTGATCTGTTTAAATTGTGTATATCATCCTGATTCAATTTGGGCAAATCATATGACTCTAGAAATTTGTTGATACCTTTGATATTTTCTCTTTTATTGGAGTACAAGTTTTCAAAATAATTTCTAATTACCTTCTGTATTTTTGTAGTGTCTGTTGTGATATTACCTTTCTCATCACATATGTAATTTGAGATTTCACTCTCCTCTTCATTAGCATAACTAAGGGTCTGTCAATTTTATTTATTTTTTCAAAGAACTAACTTTTTGTTTTGTGAATTTTTTCAATTGTTTTTTTGTTTCAATTTCATTGATTTCAGCTGATTTTAATTATTTCCTATCTTCTACTGTTATTAGTGTTGATTTGTTCTTCGTTTTCTAGGACTTCGAAATGTAATGTTAAGTCATTTATTTTGTTGACTTTTTTCTTCTTTTAAGGAATGAACTCCATGCAATGAGGCTTCATAGTGTCCCAGAGATTTCAATATATTGAATCTGTGTTATCATTTCACCTCTAAGAATTTTTTTAATCTTCTTGGTATCTCTTGCAACCCATTGTTCATTCAGTAACATACTATTTAGTCTCCAGGTGTTGGAGTAGCTTCTATTTTTTATTTTATCATTGATTTCTAACTTCATTCCATTATGATCTGATAGAGTACAGGGTAGAATCTCTACGTTTTTGTATTTGCTAAGAGTTGCTTTGTGGCATAAAAATGGTCTATTTTAGAGAAGAATCCATGTACTGCTGAGAAGAAAGTGTACTCGCTTATTGAAGGATGAAATATTCTATATATGTCACATAAGTCTAAGTAGTTGATTGTATTATTGAGTTCTATAGTTTCTTTGTTCAGCTTTTGTTTGAAGATCTATCCAGTGGTGAAAGAGGTCTGTTAAAGTCACCAAAAATTATTGTGTTGTGGTCTATTTGACTCTTGAACTTGAGAAGAGTTTGATGAATGTAGACGCTCCATTGTTTGGGGCATATATATTTATTATGGTTATGTCTTGTTGATGAATGTCTTGAATTACATATAGGTCTCCCCCTATATGTAATCTGATTCCTCTCCCTTAAGCAGTATGAAATATCTTCTTCATCCCTTTTGATTAACTTTGGCTTGAAGTCTACTTTATTTGATATGAGGATGGAAACCCCTGTTTGCTTCCACAGTCCATGTGAGTGGTATAATTTTTCCCAACCTTTCATTTTCAGTCTGTGGATGTCTTTTCCTATGACATGAGTCTCTTTGAGGCAGCATATTCTTGGGTCTTTTTATTTCATTCAAATCTGCCAGTCTGTCTTTTAATTGGTGAGTTTAGGCCATTAACATTCAGGGTGATTATTGAGACATGATTTGTATTCCCAGATATTTTTGTTTATTTTTGGTATTTCACTTGACTTGATTTCCCCTTTGATTAGTTTTTCCTTTAGTGTAATACCTCCCTTTGCTGATTTTCATTGTTGTTTTTCAATTCCTCTTCATGGAATATTTTGCTGAGGATGTTCTGTAGTCAGGCTTTCTAGTTGTAAATTCTTTTAGCTTTTTTTTTTATCATGGAAGGTTTTTATTTCATTGTCAAATCTAAAGCTTAATTTTGTTGGATATAAGATTCTTGGTTGGCATCCATTTTCTTTCAGAGCTTGATATATGCAGTTCCAGGGTCTCCTGGCTTTGAGGGTCTGGGCTGAAAAATCTGCTGAGATACAAATCAATCTCCCCGCTATGTGTGATCTGATTCTTCTCTCTTGCAGTCTTAAGGAGTCTATCCTTATTCTGTATGCTAGGCATTTTCATTATAATGTGCCTTGGTATATAGATCTGTTGTAATTTTGTACATTTGGTATCCCGTAAGCCTCTTGTATTTGATTTTCCCATTCATTCTTTGGGAAATTTTCTGATATTATCTTATTGAAGAGATTGTGCATTCCTTTGGTTTGAAACTCTGTGCCTTCCTCTATCCCAATAAATCTTAGACTTGATCTTTTGATGCTATCCCATAATTCTTGGATGTTCTGCTCATGGTTCCTTACCATCTTCACTGTATGGTCAACTTTATTTTGCAGACTGTATACTTTGTCTTCATTATCTGACATTCTGTCTTCCAAGTGATCTAGTCGTATCCAAGTGATCCTGTTGGTGAGGCTTTCTATTGAGTTTTTTATTTGGTTTATTGTTTCCTTCATTTCAAGGATTTCTGATATTTTTTTTTTCAGAATCTCTCTTTCTTGAAATAATCTTTTGCTACCTGTATTTGTTCCCTTATTCTTTGTCAGTAAGATCAATGGATGCCTGTATTTGCTCCCTTATCTGTTTATTGGTGTCACCAATGGTTGCCTGTATTTGTGTTCTTATCTCTTCATTGGAGTGATCAATTTTGCCTGTATTTACTCATTTAGGTCATTCTTTAATTCACAGATCATTTCAATTATAAACATTATGAACCCCTTCTGTGACATTTTATCAACTGCACTGACCATGGTCCTGTTATTATAGTATCCTGGTTTGTTTGGGCACTTTCCTCCCTTGTTTTTTCATGTTGTCTATGTGATTTCCTTACTTGCAGTGTGGATCTGAGGTATTACAGTTTCTACCCTATAATCATGTAGTAACTGTGCAGATTATCTGTATCTCACCTTGGTATTGGGCTTCCAAACCCTGCTGGTGTCCCAGGGTGGATGCTACTACAACTATAAGTGGTGGTAGCAATAGCAGGAGGTAACTTGAGATAGCAGTGGAGGTGCCCCAAGACGGATGCAACGTCTTTCAGAGATGGGGCTGAGGCTGGGCACAGTGGCTCATGCCTGTAATCCCAGCTACTCGGGAGGCTGAGACAGGAGAATCTAGAGTTCAAAGCCAGCCTCAGCAATCATGAGGTGCTAAGCAACTCAGTGAAATCCTGTCTCTAAATAAAATACAAAATAGGGCTGGGGATGTGGCTCAGAGGTTGATTGCCCCTGAATTCAATCCCTGGTACAAAAAAAAAAAAAAAAAAATGAGGCTGAAAGGGTGGTCCTTACACTGGCTTTGGGATGCCTGCTCCAAGATGCAGCTGCTTCTAGGCCCTGTCTATTGTGCCAAGGTAGAGGCTACTGCATTGGGAAGGCCATGGGGATGGCTGCAGTGTCTCAAGATGGAAGTGGATTAGACCTAGGCTCTCAGGTGGGGAGTGCAGGGGGCGGACCCAAGCTTACCCTGGGCCCTTCTCCTGTGCAGATCAGAGAGGCGGATCTGGGCCGAGCCTGAGCTCTGGCAGGTATCTCTTGAATATCTTTTTACATCACATTTTGTCATTGCTATCAACTTATATTTTTAGTGACTGCTCTACAGTTTACAATATACAACTTCAACTTATCTCAATCTACTTTTAAATAACACTATATTATTTGATGAATACTGTAAGAACCTTACAATGATGCCCTTACATCCCCTACTCCCTGCTACCATGTACTATTTACGTCATATATGTGACATTTACGTATAATAAACCTCACAACACATTTTTGTTTTAATCAGTCAACTGCTTTTGTTAAACAACAGTACTGAGGTACAATTTATATGCCATAAATTTTGATCAATAGATATACAACTCAATGATTTCTTAAATTAACAACTGTTCAATCAACACCAAAATCCAGCTTAAGAATATTTTAATCATTCCACAAAAATCCTTATACTTCTTTGAAGTCAATCTCAATTCTTACCCCCACTAATCACTAATGTATCTATGTCTGTCTCTTTAAATTTGCCTTTTCTGGACATGTAGATAAGTAGAAGCAAACAATATATAATCTTCCCATATGCCTTCTTTCACTTTAATATAGCATTAGGGGTGGGGGTCGTGTTACCAGGGACTGAACTCAGAAGCACTTGAACACTGAGCCACATCTCCAGCCCTATTTTGTATTTTATTTAGAGACAGGGTCTCACTGAGTAGCTTAGTGCCTCACTTTTGCTGAGGCTGGCTTTGAACTCGTCATCCTCCTCCTCAGCCTCCCTAGCTGCTGGGATTACAGGCAAGCACCACTGCACCCAGCACTTCATCCTTTTTAACTGTGGAAACTATTCTATTATATGGCTGTGGCACATTTTTTGTACCCATTTACCAGTTGGTGGATACTGAATTGTTTCCACTTTGGGGCTACCAAGAATAATGCTTCCATCTGCAAGTTTCTCTGTGAGTATGTTTCCAATTCTCCCAGGATTAGAATTCTAGGTCAGATTATAATTCTATGTTTAATTTTTTTTTTAAGGAATTGCCAAAGTATCCTCCACAGCATTTGCATCATTTCACATTTCCACCAACAGTGCATGAGGGTTCCAATATCTCCATATCCTTGCCAACTTGTTATTGTCTTCTGTTTAAAAAAAATTATTAAAGCCATCCTAGTAGATCTGAAGTAGTATCTCATTGTGGTTTTGATTTGCATTTCCATAATGACTAATGATGGTGAGAACTTTTACACATGCTTGTTCATTGTGTATCTTCTGTGGAGACTGATACAGATTGGCAGATGAAAAATCTGCTCTCAAACTCACTGCTCCTCTGCGTTTGATGTCTTTTTTTCCTCTGGCCACTTTAAAATTTTTCTCTTATTATTCATTTTGATCAGATTATATAGCTTTCTATTTCTCTTGTGTTTGGGTTCACTGAATTGAAGTTTTTCACAAGTAGTTCTTCCAATTTTTTCTCTTTTCAGTGAGTCCAACTACAATGTATTAGGCTACTTTATGTTGTCTCATAGCTCACTAATACTTTTTAAAATATTTAACTCTCTGTATTTCATTTTGGATAATTTCTACTACTCTTATTTTTAAGTTCATGAATTTTTTATCCTGCAATGTCTAACCTGCCATTAATCCCTTTTAGTGCATTTTTTTTTTTTTTGGTCTTACACACTATAGTTTTCATTTCTAGAAGTCATATTAGCATCTTTTTAAAGACAGCCTAGGTCTCTAACATTTTGGACACATGGGACATAAAAACTTCCTAAAATTGTAAACCCATTCAAGAAGCTCAGCATATCCTTGACTGATAATTCTAATATCTATGTCAGGTCTGAGTTACTTTTGATTGATTTTTTGTCCTATTATAGATTGTATTTTTCTTCCTCTTTCCATACTTAGTAATCTCTAACTGAAGGACAGAAATTGTGAATTTACCTTATTGGATTGTGGAGATTTCTGTATTCTGTCAATAGTCTTGTGCTTTGTTCTGGGGATGGTTACGTTACTTGGAAACAGTTTGATCCTTTCTGATTTTGCTTTTAAGATTTGTTAGTGGAGGCCCATAGAGCATTTACTTTAGTCCTAATTCCCCACTACTGAGGTAAGATGCCTTTAGAGACTCTATCCAGTGCTCTGTGAATGATGAAGCTCCCCATTCTAACTCATGTTACAAGAACTACATTCGGTCCTGATTGAGCACTAGATACAGTTCCTTCAAAACATTTCCAGTGCTTTCCCCATCCTTGGGTATTATCTTCAAACGCATTTGCTGATCAGAAGTCTGCTAAATACTCAAGGGAAATTCTTTGATAGGATTCTCCTCTCTGGTATGCTACACTGCAAACTCAGTTCACCTTTATCTTCCCGCAGTTTCAGCTCTGTTTCCTCAACTCATGGAGTCCTCTAGGCTCCAGATGAGCTCCTCCTCCCTGAGACACAGCCCAGAGATATTCAGGTTTGGAAGCTAGGGCAATCACAGAGCTCACATCATTTGTTCTCTCTTTTGTCAGACATTGCCATGTCTTGAGAACTACAGTTTCTTTTTTTTCCCCACAGTTATTGTTATTATTATTATTACTTTTGATTATCTTAGAGAAGAGAGTAAATCCAATCCCCATTAGTCCATCTTGGCTAAAAGTTCAAGTTCAAAGTGTGAAAGAAAATACCTATTTTGGTTAGTAATTATTATTACCTTAGTGAATCCTATTGCACTATCATTTCTTATTCTGGATTTTCTTTGTTTTTAAATTGTAGGACTGGGGGCTGGAGTTGTGGCTCAGTGGTAGAGCGCTTGCCTAGCATGTGTGAGGCACTGGGTTCAATTCTCAGCATCACATATAAAAAAATAGATAAATAAAGGCCCATCAATAACAAATAAAAATATTTTTAAAAATTGTGGAACTGGAACACCCATATATATATATATATATATATATATATATATATATATATACACATACATATATATATGTGTGTGTGTGTGTGTGTATACATATATATACATACATAATATATACATGCATACATATATGTATATTGCTTTGAAGTTAAAAGAAATTTAAGCAATGCCTATATATCATGCTACAGATTTTCATTAAATATGATCGTCATTACTACTTCTTTCAAGAAATCACCCAGGAAAGTCTTACATCAGTCTATTTTTCTTATTTAAAGATTAATGGTAGGAAACATGAGATCATGATTCAAAGTGAGTTAACTATAAACTACTTATATAAACTGCTTAAGGCTGTAACTGTAGTTGCCTATAATAGAGTAAAATTAATACTAAGATCATAAATTTTGTGTTATTTTCCCCTCTTTAAGGTCCTATACTTCATCTACCACCTGCCCTAAAAGAATTTTCTTTCTCTGAAAGCCATCTGTGCTTTTCAATACCTACCACTACCATTTCTGGTCAAGTCTCGTAGGCCACTTGTCCCTTAAATGTACCAGGCTTATTGTTACCAAATTGAACTTCCTAAAATATTTTGATTTTATCAATTCAAATTAAGTCATGTACAAGGACAAATTCTCAATTTCACTCACTTTTCAGTATAAAAGTTAATAACTCTTTGGTATTAAGTTAAATTAATGACATATCTGAAGAAAAAATAACAGGTTTGGCTCACATCCTGATATCTACAAATACCTCCACACCCATTTATTTCCAGCTAGTGGCTTTCAAAGAAACACCTCAAGACAGGAAAATAGTCCCCATAACTTCCTATTTCTTTAACAAAACAACAAAACACCAAGTTTATCAAAGTAAGTAACACTAAAATAATGGATTACCCTTACCAAAGCCTGGCTGACATTTCCACCAGTGGCAAGTGACTTGAAATGGCTGCTGTTATATACCAATTGAACTTCTGAGATCTCCACTGTTTCCAGTTCTTCTTGTGTCTGCCGATCAATCACATGCAATTTCTCTACACTGTCTAAGAGCACAACTGTACGAGAGTTTATCCACTGCAATTTAAGCACACAACAAAATAAAAGTGAGGTCCAGCCCACATCATCATTCAGGAGAAGAAAGTCTGGCCATTCAGCTAAATTACATTGAGGACTTTATCTATTTAATAACTTAAAACATGGTAACACAATCATGGCAAGAACTATTCAGTAACAGTCCAGAGAAAAATAGTACTGAATTTTCACAGTGCTAAAATAACACTTTAATAGTGTAAGAGATGACTGACTAAAGGCTATAATAGATTACAGAATATATCGGATTTTATAAGTTTTGTTTAAAGTGGATTGGCACAAATGACTTCAGTGTAATGACAAACTTCACATTTCTGATTTTTATATTAATTAAACAAAAGAGAAAATTTAGCTTCATAAACCTACCTGGTCAGAGGATGATTGCTAGCACTGAAGCAATGCATATTTTAAAACAGAAGCTTTTGAAACATATGATTCCTTCTAAAACTCCCTAAAAATTAAGGGAGAGTTGTCTTTCTATTATTTTGTATCCTCTGAATTTTCTTTAATAAACACCATTGTAATTTAAATAATACTAAATTAATAATTTAAAAAATCTTATCTGGGCACAGTGATGCATGCCTATCCCAGCAGTTCAGGAGGCTGAGGCAGGATGATCACAAGTTCAAAGCCAATCTCAGCAAAAGCAAAGTGCTATGCATATCAGTGAGACTCTGTCTCTAAATAAAATACAAAATAGGGCTGGAGATGTGGCTCAGTGGTCAAGTGACCCTGAGTTCAATCCCTGGTACTAAAAAGAGAAAAAAAAAAAGAAATCTTAACAATACCATTTTGATAAATTTCTTGAGTTATGTGTAAAATAAGATTTCTTATTTTCAAAAAGAAAATTAGAAAGCACAATCCTTCTCCAAGAAATAAATGAAATCTTAAAATCTGCTCAATCAGAATTATCAAGTAGAACAAAGTGTTTACACTGATATATTTGTATAACCTATTCCATTTATTAGATTATTTGCATAATGCCATATCAAAGAAAACTAAATTGAAAATGGGTTTTCTTTTAGCATATGCTACAGTTATGGCCGATCACTGTAGAGTAGCCACTAAAAGGTCCCTCATCTCAATCTTTGTCAGACAAAGGAAATTTGATAAGCAAAATGTTTACAAAGAATTCTTAAAAGGTATTCTCTTGATTAATTTGAAAAACAAAGTATCTTCTAGGAAAGACACTCTACCCTTATACAACCCTAAATCGGTGCTAGATTTTAGGTACTTTAAAGGGTCACCTGGCTAAAAGAAAGAGAAAATCACAGAAAGAATTAAGTTTAGACATTATTCCTGCAATCAACCTCACAACTGCAAATATTGACAGTGTTGTAAACAGTCCTTTTAAAGGTCATTTATAAAATAATATAGTTAATGGTCACATCGTGGATCTGCCAAAGGACAAATGAAATCACCAACTGACCTACTATTGAAAGAATGGCTACTTGTGATTGTGAAAAAATTTACAGTTACATACTCATAGGAAGATGTTTAAAACACTGTATTTCAATCATCTTAAACAGAAGTGATGATCATGAATTCTACAAAATTGTGTTAGATGATTCAACAGGGTTTTGGGTGATAAGAAAGACAACGAAGTATTACAAAAATCTGAACAAAGTTACTTCACAAAACACGTGTGGAAAAAAATATTACAGGTTAAATATCCCTTATATGGAATATTTAGGGCAAGAAGTGTTTTGGATTCATTTGGGAATTTGAAATATTTACATATATAATGAGATATCTTGTAAAAGGGACCCAAATCTAAATATGAAATTCACTTATGTTTCATATACACATAGCCTGAAGGTAATTTTATACAATATTTTTGGCATACCTGCATTTTTAACTAAAACCTGTCACATGATGTCAAGTGTAGAATTTTCCACCTGTGCCATCAAATTGGCACTCAAAAAGTTTGGGGCTTTAGAACATTTCAGTTTGCAGATTTTCAGATTAAGGATGCTCGACCTTATTTCTAAATCAAAAGTTTATCAGTGAGTTCAAAATGTAAAGTGGGACAGGCCCAATGGTCCCTGTATGTAGTCCCAGAACTTAGGAAGCTGAGGCAAGAGGATCACTTCAACCAGGAGTTCAAGATCACTCTGAGGAACATAGTAAGACCTGTCTCAAAACGATAAAAGCAAGGCACAGAAGTATAAGCCTGTAGTCCCAGTTACTTGGGAGGCTGAGGAAGGATTGCTTAAGCCTACGAATTTGAGACGTGCTTAAGCAAGACTCTGTCTCTGGGGGTAAAAAATGCAATATGCAATTAAATTAATAAGTCATACATCATAAAAAACATATATATTTCATCTGTATCCTGAAAATTATACATTACAAAACTGGAGGGAAAAACAATTTTATTAGTCTTTTTATTGGAAAAATGAGGTTTTCCCTTATATTCAGGGCTGCCTATATTCATGCATGTACAGAATATTTCAATGGACATCAGATACTGATGTCCTAAAAACAAAAGTAATGAGAGAAATAAAAAATACTGTAATTCCACTATTCTCAAAATTAATACACTATTTACACTAAAAACTAATACACTTGAAAAATAAAAAAATAAATTTGATTAAAAAAAAGATAGCTTTTTAAAAAAAAAAAAAAACAACCAAGATGTCATTCAGAACTGAGATATAAGGTATAGAGAGAACTCAGTAGAGTTTTTAACCACAAGAATAGTAATTTAATCTCCTAAACTCATTAGGACAAGCTCAGAAATACAAAAGTATGTTCACAGAGAAAGTGGGGCAATAATCCTAAAGAAAGTCATCTAAATACTTCTGAACCCAGACTTCTCTTTGAATTAATCAAGACATCAAAGAAAAATTGCCTGGTCTTATGTGTTCAACAAAACATCAGGCCAAAAGGCAATAATTATGTGGCATCATTCAATATAAGCAGGATTTCACTTCTGCCTGTATGTATATGATCCTTCTGTTCAAGGCAGAACTCCTATTAGCTTTAATACACCATGTATTCAAAATAACTGCATGAAATCAATGGGGGCATTCAGTTTGAATGATACTCACAGTAAAGTTGATGAGGTCGTAGTATAGGTGAAGGTGCTTTTGTTTAGTCACATGTATGGCTCCAGATTCATCTCTCTTAACCTGATGATGAAATGAAAACAACCTAAACATCAGTTATTGTTTGAAGTATTTAATTATACACTACCTAGAGTATGATTCCCATTCAATAAAGACAAGCCCCAAATATTGATAATTAGAGAAACCAGTACATAAATTTAGAAAAATCATTTGCTCTGTGATCTGTTACCAAAACTCAAGGAATGTCTGGTTAGTGGTCTAGCTGTCAGTGTTGCCAAATGCTATAACATGATTTTTATTCTGTCATAACTCAAAATAACCTAAATCCACCACATCAATAATTGTATATAGCTAGAAAATAAGATGGGATTGGTGACATGTGTAAAGCCAAACAAAAGTTTATTAAAAAAGAAAAAGCAACAGAAGCTAAAAGTAACAAATACGTATTTTTCTAAACTATAATAATATTATAGTTCACACAACCCAAAATTTCCCAAAAGAACTCTAGTATCAATATTTTATTTCTATGTGTGTGTGTGTGTGTATATATATATATACACACACACACATACATACTCTGTAATCCTCAACCATCCTCATAATTTGCTTTCTCCACTTCTGCTCCAAGGTAACAGAATCGTGAAGAAGAAAAATAAAGCAAAAGATAACCTGGCCACCTGGAATTCACAACATTCAATTCAACCTGTTTTTCTTGAATGCTTCCACAGTAGTGTGCTAGATGTCTTTTAAGTCTCAATTGCTCTTTGCCTCCTAGTCCCACCACTTGCAGTGTTGGCTTCATTTATTACCTTAAAAAAAACTGAAATCACTTAATGTGGGCCCTTCATACAGTCATCTTTACTTCACTAAATTACCTGCCCCAGGTGAAACAACGTTCTGGTAAAATGATCATATGCTGCATATGATGAAAGTGCATAAGATAAACTAGAAACATCAACACCCACATTGCCTATTCCCCTAAGATTTTCCAAAGTCCTTGAAGATCACACTTTATCTGTAACACCTCTAACTCCTATCCCCTCGGTCACTGTTCAATGTTGCTCCTCCTTTGCTGGCACATTTAATCCTCCCCTTTTAAGGGCTCTTTTGCAGCTGGGGACATAGCTCAGTGGCAGATTGCTTGCCTAGCATGTGCAAAGCCCTGTTCAATCCCCAGCACCACACTCCCCCCAAAATATCTTAAGGGCCCTTTGCATTTGTTCTCAAATATGTTTCTGATTTCATCTTCAAATAAAAAATAAAACAATCCCCCCAAAACCCTGTCCTTGATTTATTCCTTACAGATAACTAACCAAACTCTTTCCTTTTACACTATGATTGTTTGAATTTGCTCTTCTAAAGACCCATTTCGTTAACAAGGCTCTACAATCTAGCTTCTATATCCATTCCACTTTTTCCAACTGAAAAAGTTCTTGATATGTCCAATGGTCTTCCCTTTGGTCTTCCTCTTCCTTTGCTTTACCACTTGCTCCCCAGCAGGATATAATGACTTACCACATGCCCAAAAGGCACAAAGCCCAACAACCATGGACTGAAACCTCTGAAAGTATGATGCAAAACCTATCCTCTTTTAGGTTCATTATCTCAGATATTTTCTTATAGTCACGGAAAGCTGCCTAATATACCATGTATGCTCTAGCTTTTAATGTTGAGGGCTTCCAATAACTCCTGTCTTAAAATTCTCATTTGTACTTCAGACCTGACATTTCCTCATAGAACACCCCCTGACATAACACTTGAGAGTCCCACTTTTCACTTTCAACTCAATATTGAAATCATTCCTAATCATTTGCTAACCAAGCAATCTCCCTCTGAATATTTCTTGGCTCTAAAATGTAGACATGTGATGTTTTAATTATGTTCTTCAGCCCTAGATCCCACAGGATAACAAGCCTTGTCTTTCAGGGAATCATCCCTTAACTCACTATATCCAACCGTCTCTGTTTAAGCACATTGTACCTGTTTTATTATGAGAGCAAATCCTTCATTTTCCCTACTGTCTTCTATGCTGTTTTTATTTTTTGAATCCAGGGGCACTCAACCCCTGAGTCATATCCCCAGCCCTTTTTAATTTTTATTTTGAGACAAGGTTGCACTAAGTTGCTTAGGGCCTTGCTAACTTGCTGAAGCTGGTTTTGAACAAATTCTGGCCTTGAAAAAATCCTGCAATCTTCCTGCCTCAGCTTCCTGAGCAACTGAGATTATAGGCATGCACCATGGCACCTGGCTTCTATACTCTTTTTGCTACTGGTCTTCCTTAAATACAACTTGCATCACATCTTCACCTATGATGGTTCCCCATTACCAGTCTAGGCTAATCATTTTATAATCAAAATCAGGGGTATTTTTTCTCTGAAGAGTTCCAGAGCAAATATTTTAGGCTATAGACTATGCAATCTTCTATCACATCTACTCAACTCTACCACTACAGTGAGAAAGCAATCAAAGATATTAAAAATGAAAGGGTATAGCAATGTTCCACTAAAAATTTGTTTATAAAAACAGATAACTATCCAGATTTGGCCTAGGGGGTCACAGTTTGCCAACCCTTAACCTAGATCTACCTATGCATTCAATTTTATTTTCTACCATAGGTTTCTCCCTATCATTAATTCCATGAACATTTCTTAAGCTAGGATAAGTGGAAGAGAAAACAGAGCTTTCCCTGCAGAAGTGACATCATATGTAAAGGCATTCCCACAGACTTGTTGGGAAGCTACTGTGGAGTCTAGGCCAGCAATCCATGTGGCTTAGACTGGGAGGCAGCAGTGGAGTAGACAAAAAAGGAGAAAATCAACATTTGGAGATAGAGTCAACAGTCTTGGTGATGGAGCATGTCTGAAGGGAGAAAGGAAATGAACTGTTACTCCTAGGTTTCTTGCTGAAGAAACTAGGTGGATAGTGGTGCACTTGCTTCACTGAGCTAGGAACCTAAGAAGAGGGTAAAGTCTCAGCTCAATAACTTCAATTTATCTCCTTTCCTCCAAATTCTATAAAGTCTCTCTAGAACATTCTAATCTCTTTGAACTAGAATTTATATCAACTTTTAATTCTCATCACATAGTTCAATGCATAAACTATTTTCTCTATTGGTAACAAAAATAATTGTTTTGTATTTCAGACAATACTATAAGCTATGTGAAAGAATAAAACACTACTTTAGTCTTTCCTTCTTTCTTTCTTTTTTTTTTTTTTTAATGCAGGAACTGCATTATACAACTTGTACTAGGTACCTGGAAGACTCAGATTCACAGAGACAGATGGTAGAGTAGTGAATACCTCCAGGAGCTGGAGGTAACAGCAAGTGGAGAGGTTTTTATTTATTGTTGTTTCTTTGTTGTTTTGTGGTACTGGGAGTTAACAGGGCCTCATGCACACTAAGCAGGAGCTCTACCACTTTACTCTGAAATACATAAAAAAACTAAAATAGTCTGATAGGTAGACAGATGAATAAATGTATAGCTATACAATAAAGGACAGTAAAATAAAAAATAAATAAAAATATCCCAATTTATCTTCATTTGCTTTTTGTTCATCAAAATGTTGAGAACACAGCCAATGCTCAATGATACTTGTTCTCTAATACACAGATATATAGGTAGATAGCATTAAAACAGACATGTTCACATTCATGTTTACATATATAAACCATTAATTATTTGTCAGCCAAAAGAGAGAGAATTGAGAAACAAACAATGAAGAGTTATAGATCAGTCTTTTTTATATTAAAGCTTTAAATAAAATTAAATAGGTCACTCTTTCTCCAAAAACTTATAAGATATATTTCTTTGACACAATTTAAATTACTGATGAATCATTAAAAAAAATTATGATACCAGACTTTATAAAAGACATACCATCATTATTAGGACTTACCAGTAGAAAATGAACAACATCTCCTCTGCAGAAAGCAAGCATGGGATTCACATAATTATGCACAGCCACAAAGTGCCAGGCAAGCAATGGAACACTAGAAGGATCCATCTAAGTAAGGAGAAGGAAGAGGGCGGTGGTGGAGATAATTCATCATAGTTAACAGAAGAATAACAAAGAAAAAACTCAGACTAGTGATCCTTGATAAAACCTTGCCCAACTTCTCATAAAAATTCCAACAAAGCAGGGACTAAATGGAAAATATCACAAGAGAACTTTCTGAGTTGATGGTATATTTTATATCTTGATAGAGGTTTTGGTTACAAAAATATATGAATTTGTCAAAGTTCAGCAAATGTACTCTAAAGATTTATATATTTGTTGTATATAAATTTTATACCAAAAAAAAAAAAAAACCTAAACAAATACTCTAGTTAATGCTATGCACACTGAATACTTAAGGAAAGAGAGTTTTGATTTCTACAATTTACTCTGAAATACATAAAAAAACTAAAATAATCTGATAGGTAGACAGATGAATAAATGTGTAGATATACAATACAGGACAGTAAAATGACAATGGCAGGTATACAAAGATTTAATAAAAAATTCTTTGAACTTCTTTATTTGTTTGAAAATATTCATAAAAAATGTTGGGAAAATACCAATACAACAAACAAAAAAGATGCAAATATATAATACTGTGATAAAAACTTCAATTTGCTAATGAAGCTAACCTAAGAAATGTTAAAAACAATCTAAGCCAGTTTTGCCATCTAAAAGGACAGACTCTGGTGCCCCGAGATATACAAGGTACCAACAAGAAAACAAGCTAAGCTCCCTCAGAATAGGGGATACTTTCTGAACTAGCAGAGACCTGTGCTCCATGCCATTCCATCAGTACCTTTCCTTATATGCACATTATAAGATCACACTCTCTGAAAAACCAAGCAGGAAAGGCTAACCTGAGGTATGAATAATACAGTTGTCCCTTGGTAGCTAGGGGGATTGGTTCCAGGATCCCTGCTCTGTCCATGGATCTATAATCCATAATGCTCAAGTCCCTTATATAAAATAGCATAGTATTTGCATATAACCTATGCATATCCTCCTACATATTTTACATCATGTCTACACTATTTATAATACCTAATACAATATAAATGTTATGCAAATACTTGTAATACTTTATTGGTTAGGAAATAATGACATATTCACTATAGATATATAATTTTTTTCTGAATATTTTTGATGTGTGGTTGATCAGATCCATGTGGATGCAAAACCCACAAATATATAGAGCCAACTGCACATTCTGGGAAGTATCATTTCCTAAAGTAACATTTCAGAGGCAGAAGTCAAGGAAAGCATATATAGTAGCAGTTTATGCTGGATAATACAGTGGAATATATTCTATCAGTAGTTCAGTGTCAAAGCATCAAACAGCACAATCCTGCCTTAGGACAGCTGTCACAAAAAAAACAAATGTCCTTCAAACACTGAAAATAAAGGCTGGGACTCAATATATCAACTTCTCCTCCAGCATTAAAACCAATAAGAGAATTTTACTGCCCTCAAAAGGGCAGTGAATGAAGCTATGAAAATCCATGCATGAAATTAGGTGATCACAAAACACCAGAACAGCAAGACTAACAAACTGAGGTTAAAAATAAGAGCCAGTTATATGTTGTTTATGAGAGAAAAACATAAACTGATAAAGACAAAAGTGTAAGATCCCATGGTTGCAAGGGCACTGTAATAGTCTCAAACTTGTCCTGCTTTGGTCAGCTTAAGGAAGTCCAGAAAACAGTCCTTAGAGTACTGACTTCCATACTGTCTAGATTTCTGATGATCTCATAGAACTGCCCCTCTTGAATCATCTCCCGCAACTTCCTGACACAGCCATTCCTTTTGCCAACAAGATGGAGAGGTATACTTACCCGTCCATAGGGAAATGTCATCCATACTTTCAAGGATGGTTTCAATCCAATGACCAGAATCTTTAAGGGGAAAAAAAAATTACTACTTCCAATATTTACTTTATAATTTTCAAATTATTGGTGTTCAAACATCTAAAAGTTATGAATTACATCTTCTATATACACCCACCTTTGTTAAGGATGCCATGGCCAGTAATGAAAACTGCGTGATGGGATGATCTTTCAATTCAGGCTTAGAATGCAGGGGCTCAATACAGCAAACTTCACCCTTGGAACCACTGAACAGACATCGAGATTCACAAGTTCTCACTCCCATTACTCTCCTAAAAGTGTAACCAAAACGTTCAGAATTTAGTAATGATCCAAGGCACCATCACCTCCAGCTTGGCCTGTCTCTACAGCTTCCCAGCTCCTACTCTTGCCCACAACAATGCAAACTCCACATGACAACAGCAGAATCTTCTTATTAAACATGTCAGATCTCTCTCTTCTGCTTAAAACACTCCACTGGATTGCCACTGTATCTAAAATGAAATACAAACTCTTTACCCACATCTTAGAATGGTCCTACCTTCACTCCTCTCTATTGTCATTCCTGACAAAGTCAAGCTCCAGCCACACCTGCCTTCTTTGCATTGCCCTAGCAGGCCTTGTGCCCACTGCAGAGCCTTTGTGTTCTAATGCTCCTTTGCCTGATGCTTCTCTTCCGGCATTTGTTGCATTTGTTGACCAATTCATCATTCACGTCTTTTTTCAAATGTCATCTAAAAGAGGCCTTTCTGAGTTATCCTTGAGTACATTCCAGTACACTGACCTGCCTTAGTTTCTTTATAGCAATCATATTTACCTGAAGTTATTTCATTTATGTGTTGGTTTATTATCTGTCTCCCTATCCTTACCCCAACTAAAATGTAAGTTCTATCAGAAGAGGAACCTCTCCTCATTTAAAGCCATAACTCTGGCATCCAGACAAATGCCTATACACACAAGATGCTTAATTAACATTAGCTGAATAAATAAATTGCATTTTTAAAATCTGAGCTCTTTCTTTTCAATCAGAAAATAAATCACAGATAATGGTTTGTCTAATGCTACATATCCCATTTACTTTAGATTTATGAAAAACAGGTCACGTGACCAATGTTTCAACAAATAATAGTTTTTCAGCAATACTATATGCTCAGTTTTTAGAGGCTATGAAAAATACAAGAAACAAAAATGTGTTAACCTTGAAGAAACTGTGGAAATGTAATAAATATTGAATATTATGTTCTATTTTTTTTAACTTCAGCTTCATAAATGTTCTCTCAGGTATTTAGATAGTTTTTGTTTTTATTTAAAGAGTAACCAGGACAGTTCTAAGGAATAAGATTTTTTATACTTGGTCATTATGGTTATAATCAGCTGGGCCTGGGGCCCAAACCAAAATTAGTGAGCTACTCCAAAACAGTTGTTCCCAAGCCAGACAGCACGATAAGAGTCACCTGGAATGTAGGAATCTAAAATCTTAACTCAGATCTACTGAGATAAAAATGGGTGACCAGGCCTGGAATGCCATGTGTTCTATAAGCCTCTCCAACTAATTGTAATACATAGCATAGCATAACCTATTTCCAATCACGTAGACTTTTCAGATCTCTTCATGTTCAATTTCAGATCACTAAACCATAGCTAGTCTTTTCATTGTCAATAATAGCCATTAGTCTCTTACTTAAACGTCAATTCAAAAACAGAGCCACCACTGTCGTTGCAAATGGCAAGAGTTGGATCATCTGTAAACTAAACAGAGAAGGAATTTATTTTCTTATAGATTTTTAAACAACCAGTCAAATGTTAAGAAGATAAAGGGGAAAAAAACTAAAAGTTTTTAAAAATCTACAATATAAACATTTAGCATTTGAAATAGCCTAACCTAGATTCACATTCTCACTTTAAACATACAAACTTACCATTATTTAGAATAAAAATGGTTCAGTATCTTTAAAAAAAACTATAGAGACCTTTCAAAAACAAAGCTACCTTTCATCAGAATAAAAGAAAGTTTCAAACTATAGTTGATATAAACCCTAAAATTCTCTAATTGGGCTCTTACATTAAGGTTTTCTAATGAATAGGATCATTTGGATACTTTGGCAGTTGCCTAGTATTCCAGAATAAAGACACAGTAAAAGATACTTGGTATCTTTGGAAAATAAACTTGTCTGAATAAAGAGTTAATCCTACTATATCTAAAACATCTTAACTTTTCATATAACTTTTCCCAAACTGTGCTATCTTCTTGATCTTATTCCAGAGTATACTTCAGTTATTATTACCTAAACTGGAAAACTCAGAATAATAATGTTCACAATATGCAGTTCTAAGGTCAGATGAAGAATGGTAAATGATATAGGACACAAAATGAAATAATGAAGCTTTTATCAGCTACAGTAACTAGCCCAAAGTTTGGGCTTCCACGTGAACCATCCTAGGATGGTTGAGATGCAGGAAGTCACTATAAAATTCTTCTTTTACAACCCCACACACAGGCATAGTACAGCGTCTTATTTATTTGCTCTCAAAGTCTAGATGAACAGTTGACAAAGTGAGAAGCATGTATCCTAGGGGTTTGCATAAGATAGTCCACTAGAGTGCAGGAAACATAAGAGTACTTGTATTTCAGTTTGATTTTCTGTGTATGTGCCCATAATATGGTTTAAAATGTACAGTAGAATATCTGTATACTTATACACACACACATACATAAAGAATGAAAATTCAAATTGTTATTGATGGGATGTATGGCTAAGTTTAGAGAACAAAGAGTTAGCAATACTGAAGTGCAAACAGCTACTGTCAATCCAAGACCGATCTCAGGAGTACTCAATTATACATATCTTTCTCTAATGTCAGTGTGTCTACATACACCTTCATCATCATTCCCCAACAACAGTGGCTCCTACTCTTATGCTTTTAATCTCAGCCACATCCTTCTCTTTTCTCTCTGCCTCTACTTCTTCTCTTTCTTATTGTTTCTCATAATAACTTCTTTTTTTTCCAAGAGGACTATCCATTTACAAACATCTACCCTCTAGTTATTCCTCCAATCAAACACTTATTGAGCAGTTAGTATGGGTATAACACAAAAATAACTGACAAACATATTCTGACTTCAAAGATATTCCCATATTAAGAAAGAGAAAACACATACACAAGCAACTATAACATATTAAAAGTTGGTAAATGCCATATGAAAAGAAGTCAAGATAAATTACTATCATGTACTGAAAGAGGAGAAATTCTCTCAACTTTTGCTTTTCTTGGTTGTTTTCATTGTTACTAAATGCTTCAATGCGGCTTTGTCACAAAAGACATTTTTGTAACTAACCTAGATGCAGACATATAAACTCCAGATGCTTGCAGACTTTAAAAAGCACATGTATGTATGAGAGCTCTGCACAGCTAAGCAACAAGATATGTACATGATTAAAATCTAGATCTGATTTTAGACTCCCCCAGCTATAGTCCTTTCCCCTTTATACTTCCGAACATGAGCTTCCAACCACACAAGAACCGAGGTTCACACGTATTTATACATGAAATCTGTTACCTAAGTCAGTTTATTTTTTTTCAGGCCTAGAAGGAGAAAACCAAGACTAGGATCTTAGTGGATTCCCTTTAGAGCCCTGAAAGAAAATAAACCAACGGATTCACTTCTAAACATAATCCAAACCCTAGTTCTTTCAGAACTGGTGCCCTGAGCCTCAGGCATCACCTAACAAACGGTAACAGAGCACAGCACCTCAGCAATAAAAACCTGGCAGATTACACAAAAGTAAAAAGACTTTTTAAGATTTCATATGAGTTTTCAGCAGGGTGCTGACTGTTTTTGTTGCAACTTATAGTCTAGGATCACATCAGTTTGCCCTTCTGCTTATATCTAATTAGGCTTCAATACAATCTGAAGCTGAATATTTCCATCTTAACCCATCTCTGGTTTTAACTTGGGGAAAATATCTTGTTGGGTCAAATAATGTTCAGCTTCATCTTTTGGGTTTCTGATTACCAACAGAGATGAATGTATTTTAAAGTGGATATAAAGGCATAATAATGAAGATTATTAGCAGAAAAAAACAAAGCTGTTACCTTGATATGCAGTATTGCTGTTCCTGGAGGATGAGCATCTGTTATTGATCTGAGAAGTTTTCCACTCGCCAAATCCCACATGGTGATCTATAAGACAACTAAGTGCTTTAAAAACAAATTTATTGCTCTTTTTTGGATTTAAGTATCCTGCCTTCTGGATGAAATAATCTACTTCTCATCTATAAACATTGCAGGCAAAGAACCATAAAGTTAAAACATACCTAAAAGTTGCAGATCCATTAAAGCATGGAGCCTTTTTCCATCTTCATCTACCTGTGCCCAACCCACTTATCCCTTTAGATTTTAAATGCTATTCTTATATTGAGAGGTAAAAGAGATTTCTCTAATAAGTCAATCTGTTTAGCACTGGTAAAAATTATAGGAAAGGCTCACTGCCAAACCAGCTAGTGATGCATAAATCAGAAGCTTAAGAAAAACCATAACCTATTCCAGTTTTAAAAGTATAAAGGAAAAAAAAATAGTTACCCAGGAACACAGAAAAATAATACAGAAAGCAGAAACACTCAAACTAAAAGTAGCCACAGTTGTGTATTACTACAAAAGGAGATGCATTTTATACAACACCTTGTTTGGTTTATAAAAGCTATTTGTTAAAAAAGACACATGACTTAGAATATAAAAATTACAGACTCTAGCTCAATCAGTAACAATTATTAAGAAATTTGTACAAGACAAAAGTCTGAGCAATCTCAGGTTAGCTCTATAGATATAATACTTCATAATACATTATTCTGATTTTCAAAATATTGATCTAAAGATATTGTTTTAAAAATTGATTTTAACATTATCTTATAAGTGAAAGAAGTTTTGCATATTACCTGTCCTTTAGCAAAGCCACAAAGAAGTCTTGAGCAGTCATTATTGATACTGAGGGCAGAGATGGCTCCATACTGACCTCCAACACTTGTGTTACCCAGGCAGAGTCGCAATGCTTGATTCTGATCTAAAGAAAGTGGTTTGTAGAGTCAAGTGAAAGAAATATGAGTGAATAAATAAATACAGTTTAGGCATGTTTTCAAAGACTTGGGAAGTGGCAAGAAGTATATGATAAGCATTCATTTTTTCACATTCACTTAAAAATATATTTATTGAGCCTCTGCCAGAAGCTGAGCATTAAGACATTAACAAAACAATAAGGGGGAAAAAAGCTATAGGGGAGTCTAATACAAAATTTGCTAATGATAAATCAAAAAGTCCATAAGAAGTCCTACCTTTTTGATCAAACTTTCAACTCCCTCATCCTAAAATTGTACTTCTTGGCCATTTTTAAGATGTAGTGTTAAAGGAATACCACCTTCTTTAAAAGTAGGTTTAAATTTCAAAAATCACAATGTATTAATTTAGATGTTGGCTAAAATTTACATTTATATTATCCATGAAGAGAAGTTTTTCTTAGAAAATTAATAGCACAAGTAAAATTATAGAGTGAACATTTAAACTACTTCAGAAAATTATTTCAAGCATAACATTTGATATGGTAAAAGCAAATAACTGAAACCTCTACTAGATTAAGTTATTGAAGACAAGGATTTCTGATTTTTCTAGGATGTACTCAAAATATTTATGAAATTTTATTATCCTAATACTTTTTTTAAATTGCTCTAGGGTTTATCCTAGACAATGCTTATTTTGTAAAGCGTTTATGATTATACCCATTTGAAAAAAATGAAATAAAAAATTCAAATGTAAGAAAGCATGCATACAAAATTTAACTGTTTAGAAAAACAAACAAAAAAAATACTTCCACAACCTGGCAATTTGGAGTTCTCTACCCCTGTAGCACTTGTATGGGCCTCTGTAACTATAGGGCATGATGTAACATGGGACATGTTGCATTAGAAAAGAGGAAACTTAACTTGCTGGCTGCTACCTGCTTCCCAGTCCTGGGGCCACATGTGGCTAAGAGAGCACCTAGTGATTAGCCAGAAGGCATTGCCGTGGGTTGTGATGAAGAATCGGACCACCTCTAGGATAGACTCAGAACCCTTCTGCCCTCGGACAGCTGGACAGCTCCTGTCTCCCATTACTGCCTGTAGGATGGGTATAGATGTAAATTCTCCCCACCCTGCTGACCTTTACCCTGATTGGTTCCTGAACATTATATTAGCTGTGTGTGTTTTCTCATTAAACAAGGATCTGATCATCCTCCTGCAAGGGAGGGCTGGGTGCGGGCGGCCAGTCCACCTTTACCTTTCTTGGTTCTTCCTGGTCAGAGCGTGCTCCCCCAATCTCTGCCGCAACTCAGGAGGGAACAGGGGGCTAAAAACTCCTGACATGTAACTATCTACATGCAAGTTTCATAGTATGGCTTACCTCCCTATTACACTGTGCTCAGTCTGAGAGCTAAGACCATGAGTGAATTAACACTCCCAGAATTCCTAACTTGGTGCCTTGCACTCAGGCATCTGACAAGCATCCTAATAGCTGTCACATCTGCAAATCTACCTCCTAAAAGAGTAAATCTAGTTACCAGAAAAAATCTAAAGATACTCATTCTCAGGTGTAAGAAATAATACTTGGTAAGTCACCCATCCAAAGTAAATGTCATAAGAGTGTTTTTCTGGGTTCATAAGCTGGCTCTAATAGTAATCCTCAACAGCAAGGAGTTCTGTAACAAAGAATGGCTATACCATATCCAGCACACAGAATATACTCAATATTTTTTTACATCATTTTAGATTTTAGCCTTTCAAGGTAAACATTCAAAAAGGAATCAATTCATAAGTAAAAAAGGCCTAATATATTTTTAAAAGTCATTATATTTATTTCATATTTAGAATTATACAATTATAGATTTTTCTCCATACCTCCAGAATGGTGTCCCTTAATATAATCCAAATTATTAAAATTTCACTTTATTTTATTAATTCCTTGACTATAAATATGACATCATTTTTTCTTTCACTCTACTGAAATTGCCTACCTACAGTAGTGTCTTCCATGTTTCTCACTGTGTCAGGACTACCTTATATAGTGAGTGGATTAGCCACAAATCATAATTTGCAAACAATATGATGGTTAGGCAATAGTATTCTTTATATACCACTACTTTTGGTCATGTATATAAGCAACAGGAAAATGAAAATAAGAGGACAAAGACAGAAGCTGGTGTCTGAGCTGCCTGCTTTCTAGCACAGGTTAGTACTCAAATCACAGTGCTGAGGTCCTTTGTAGTCCAGGCTTACTTTGAGGGAGAAAATTTCTAGTGTTCTAATTCACCAATATACTTGTTACTGCTTTCTGATTTAATAAAGTCATACTTAAATTAGGTAAATTTAAGTATTCTTATAAAGGGTGGAAAGCATAAGGAGAATTAAGATGTACAATCAAATAGAGAATAAGGAAAGAAAGAGGAAACAGAAGAGTGACAATGGAAGAAGGAGAGGAAGAAAAGGACATATCTAACTTTTAGATTAAAACCCTACACATCTCTGTGCTTTCCTGATTGTAGTTCCCATACTCCAATCTAACCAAGAGAGGAAACAAAATTACCAGCCTTGGTCACTCCTGAAAAATGTATTAAATTTACAGCTTACAGGTCTGTGTCAATGAAAGTGTTCTTACTTTTTTTTTTTTTTTTTTACTTTTACAATATGAATTGAGATACCTGGATTTTAACCCCACCCCTACTCCTAGATAGCTACAGGCATTTCAACTATGTCTGGGCAGTTTTAGGAATGTTACTTAATTTCACTTAATCTATTTTCATCTATATAATGTAGAAAAAATACCCTTACCTCATTGTGTTGCCAAGAGGAATAAATTAGTAAAGTTAAATAATGCACAAAGGGACCAATTTAATGTCCCTCAAATATTACTGGGGTTCTATTACAAACTAATTTATCAATAACATCTATATACTTTTCAAAAATAGCAAGTGATAGTAGGCAGGCAATAGACTGTACAAAATGTAATCTAACTCTACAAAAACATTTATCAATTCTTATTCTATCTTTATACATTCTATCTTTATGGTGCCATGTTAACCAACTTGCTATTATATAATTTAGGCTACATTCAGAAAAGGTAGAATGTCTATGGATAGAAGACAGCAGGTTCTCTTATAAGAGTAACTAAACTTTCTGTAGTCCAGGTAATTTAAGACAATTCTGGGGGAAAGTGTTTGGCTAAAATAAACATAAAACCTTTTAAAACACTTAAATTTTATAGTTACATAGAAAGAACAAAAAAGACCTGGACAGAAGCAAGAAAGGGAAAGTGAGAGCTCTGCCAGGTTGCTCTGATCTCATCAACTTAAAAGGAAAAGTTCTCTTCTCCCCACACTCTGGAGCCTCCTCTGTCTACTGTTGGGGAGTAGATATTAAATTAATAGTAGATCTAAATTCATTTACAAAAGTCATATAAAATTGTATCTGTCTAATGTTGTCAATTAGTATTTAAAAATTGGACAGGATCCTTATGAAGTAGGTGACCCCGGCAAGAAATATGAAATGACACTATCAATTTCTCCTCAAACTTCAGAGTTCAAATAGAGGTAAACACCAAAATCCTTTGAAAATTTTGAAAAGTATCAAACAGTACAAATATAAGGAATTATTAATGATGATAATATAGCTTATTAATTAATTATCAGAACTTGAAATCCAGATATCATAAAAAGCACATCTATTTGACACTGCAATGAATTATACCTATTTTTCTTGTAGTACAAGTTGGGCATACTTAATCTAAAAATCCAAAATCTAAAATGATCCAAAATCCAAAACTTTTTGAGCATTTATATTGACACTCAGAAAATCAGATTCTCAAGCATTTTGGATTTTGAATTAGGAAAGCTTAACCTGTAAAGTCTTTGTAAATATTTCAAAATTAAAAAAAACTCTAAAATTTGAAACACTTCTGATCCCAAGTATTTTGGATAAGGGATACTGTACCTATATACCGTTAAAAAGATAATTTTCTCAAATTAGATTTCAGCACATTCTGAGCTCAAGTGTAATGTGCTAAACAACAAAGAAAAGTCACAAAAAGTTTATAACAACCCTAAAAATCTAAATTTGAACATACTTCAAGAATTTATAACTCTTTTCATATACCAAAATTAACCCAACCCTCTATTTCTTCACTCGTTATTTGTTTTAATTAGTTCCAAAGACAAAAAAGGAAATTCCTACATCTTAGAAGGGAGCAAGTTTAATGTGTGTGTAGAACTCTAATTTGCCAGTGTTCATCATTCTTCAATACTACTTTTTTCTTATCCTTTATTCACATTAAATACTCATTATAGCCAAAGGAAAAGAAAAGAGATCTTATTGGAAACATTTTTCACTAATTGTCCTAAAATAATAGAAGCATTTTTACCTGACCTCAATCTGACCAACTCACAGAATTAAACTTCTCATAAAATTTACTGACTGAAGACCAGGGCACACTCACCGAATCTCCATGGCTAACCAGCTACCTTCCAGAATGCCAACACTTAGTAAAAGTTGGTTGTGTTCCTTCCCATACCTGCTCATGTCATTGTAACAATACATATTTTAAAACAAACAGAACATAAACTGATGGAATAGAGTGACAAATAAAGAATATTTTTTCCATGAACATTAAGTGAATGTTTCAGGAAAACTTGGTAAAGGTTAAGTTGCTTTACAAAACTTTTATGAAATAGGGTGTTGACAGGTAACAGTAAACGATGAAGAAAAGTTTTGTTATAATGTAGAATTTTGTACTCATGGATTGATTCACAGGAGCCTCAGCTTTACATGACCCATTATTGATGAAGTTTATGACAAAAAAGGTGCTGCAGACCTCCACTGGCAAATATAAACTCAAAGAAAATGCTTTGGACTATATCAAAAGATTAGAAAAAAATGGAAACATATTTTCAGTTAAAATAAATCACCGAAGGTACACATGCATTTATAGTTTTTCACAATTCCTGGCTCTAATCAATTTTTCAATTAGCTATTTATTTTTTATCCAGAAGAGGGCATCAACTCTAATTGATAGTATTCTCCTTCAGCATTGAAAGGTCAAAAGAACCACTCATGCAAACCAAATTTACTATACCTTTTCCTTTTGAATCCATGAAGAAAAGACCAAAAGAGAGAAAAAAAGAAATCAGTTCAAAAGGTCAGAGAAAATGCAGGTAAATTTTTAAGGTGTGACAACCTTTAGTTAATTGTGAGAATGATATTAAATGTGATTAAATGATGTCTCTATCATTTGATTATATTATGATTATATTCAGGTACTGGTTCTGGGAAAAGAGAAAATGCATAATATTCAAATTATAGCAGAGTAATAAGTAAATACTAAGTAAAGTAAGTAATAAGAAAGCCTATATTTTAGTTAGAAATGAAAACAATTTCAAAAAGATAATCTACTAAAGTACACTAACAATCAAAAGAATGGAAAAGAAAGGATGATAAGAAAACATCTTCATTAAATTAAGAACCAAGATACACAAAAAATGCTATATATCTATTATAATTCCATAAGAATACACACAACATATAAAGTTTAAGAAACTATAACAATTACTATTTTAATGAATCAGGCCTCTATTTCAAAGAAGCTCTAATGGTACTTGAACAAATATAGTTCTTCCTGCTCTACTTACTTCTATGATCAACAAAGATATTTTTAAAAGATCAGCTCTAACCCAGATCTCTTGTCTAGACACTTCATAGTGTCTGCTATTTGTTCCTCGGCTTTCAAGCATATTTTAATCCATTTGTTAAAAGCATAGTCCAAACATCTGCTTCCTACAAACAATAATAAGTAAAATTTATTAACTATACTATTAAAACCCAAAGCTCAAACCAGAATACTATACTATGACTCCTTCTCAAAATGTTCTCTTTGGCACACTTTCCTATGAGACTGTAATAAAACATTACTATTTCATCATATCTATAAGAAAGCTGCTGGGGATCTAAGAAAACCAAGAAGCAGGCCCAAGGAAATGAAGGAGACAGTATCAAAAGATAATGTATTCTTCTCCTCTGTTAGTTTTGAAAGTATTCATTTTAATTTGTTTGCAATAAGCTCCACATGGGTTTGATTATAAGCAGTCACATATCTGTACAAACTCGTGATAAAGAAGGGATGTTAAAAGCACACCGAGTTGAGGAAAAAAATGAGTATTGGTAAGTGGAAACAAAGAAATCAACATCCGTTCTGCTGATAGATAAATATATAAATTATATTCTATCCTTAAGCACCTTAGTTTTTTCTATTTTTCTCTTCATATCTTAGAATTTGCCTCCTCTTCCTCTCAAAACAAGATGACTGCTTGAAATAATGGGAAATGCACTGAGCTAGGATTTTGTGTTATCTGATTCTGAATTTGGCTCTGTGCTTCTCACTTAAACTCTCTGGTCCTCAATTACCTTACATGAAAAATAAGAAGACTGAACTACAAGACCCTGTGAGATTCTTTCCCAAAAGTATATTGATCTAATATCAACTATACCCCCACAGAAAAAAAACAAAAACTCTTATACCTGATACAAAACCACACTGGAAAACCTTTTCCAAAAGGCAGTTGGATAATACTTATCACAAGACACTAATGCTCATGTCCTGGCTCAAGCAATTCAACTATTAGGAATTTGACCTAAGGAAGTGATCATAGCACAAAAATGCAGAAATAAAGATGTTTGTCATAGCACTGTTTAGAAACAACCAAATGTCTTATGAAAGAAGAAGGCTAAGTAAGTACATTTTGATACACCCATTCAAAAAATACAATATACCCATTTAGAATCATGTTTTATATATATATATATATATATATATATATATATATATGTATATATATATACTTATGTATTTATATATGTATATATATACATATGTGTGTGTGTGTATATATATATACACATATATATATATACATAAACATACACACAACCATATATGAAATTAATATATAATTGCATGGAAAGATGTCCTCTATACCAAAAAGTAGATAATAACATGATTCCATTTGGGGATGTACACACACACACACACACACACACACGTATAAAGAAAAGACTAGAAGGTTATACAGAAATGTTAGGAACTATTTCTGAAGAATAGAAATAGTTGGTATTTTTGCTCATCTAAATTTTTGCTCATCTATATTTTCTAAATTTTCCCCTCTGCATATATATCAACTATGTAGTAAGAAAAAAAGTATTATTTAAAGAATTAACTCTCAAATCCTTTCAAGGAAATTACATTTTTGTTTCTATCCTTCTGATCCCCAAGCAATATAACTGTTATTTAAATCAATCATCATTAAAAAGAATCCCTAAAGGATTTTTAATATTTAAAAGTAAAAAAGTACTTACAAATACATATTAAATAAAGTTTTTGGCATAATAAGTAGAAAGTCGAATTGTTCAAAGACAACAGAAAATAACTAGTATCATTCATACAAAGATGCAAGGCTCCACTGAGATCAAATTACAGTTCTATAAATTAATCCTTATCAAATGTTCCTTACTAAATCCAGTATCATTGGGTTTTCCATTTAAGAGAAGCAAAAGAACTCTAGAATCTAGAAAAGATTAGTGAAAAAGGCCAGAAAAATATTATCTAATGGCTTTTAAATAGGAAAAAAAGAACTAATAAAACTGATTTAAGTCTCAAATAGAAAAAAATTTAAAATACAACTAACTTCTATAAAAATAAAACTACCCATATTCTCTTCTCAACCAACAATGTAATTATGGGCAAAAAAAAAAAATTCAGTTTAGAGGGATTTACAAAGGAAATAAAACCAAACTTATTGTCAGTGAGTAACAGAAAATGGGAAATCCTGGGGAATTCCTTTCCCTCAAAATCTTTTAAAACACCCATAACTGGAATATGATTTAGAATAAAAAAATCACCGTCACCACCATCAACTGGAGATAGACAAGATGGCGAGGCAAAGTTCCTTGCAACTTTATTCTTTTTTGTCTAAGTCTATAGGAAGTAAAAAAATAAAATAAAATAAAAAGATAGCTTATAAATTCATAAAGAAAAAACTTGCAATGGGTAGCAAAATGAAGCTGTGAATCAAGCAATTTTTAACTATAAATATATGTACGTATTTTTTGAGATGAAAGTCTTGCTGTGATGGCCAGGCTGGCCTTGAACCAGCTATCCTCCTGCCTCAGGCTCCTAAGTAGCAAGGATTACAGGCATGAACCACTACATTCAGCAATTTTTAACTATAAAAATATTGACTGCTAATTTTATGTTTTTCTGGTTTTGTTCATGAAAATGAAGTCCACTATGACTATGTGATTAAGGAACATAAAACCCTAAAGGATTCTTAATATTTAAAAGTAAAAAAGTACTTAGAAAGTTTACCAAATATTAAAGCCAATCCATGAGATGTACCCACGGCTATCAAACTGGACACTGCCTGAAAACAAAAAGGAAGATTACATTTTAAAAATATTACATCAAAGATCTTGAAATAATCAGAGTTGAATTTGTTGGCCTGCCTTCCTCTAGGCACCAGATGATATACCAACTATTATAAATAACAAGAATTTCATCTAGGAGGCAGAATGGGAAATGAATCTCAGGACATTTTATTTCTGAGAATACTTCTAAATTTACTCTAAGGGAAACACTATCAAAATTTCATTTGTTCAATATTATAGGCAACAACATGCCACTTATCTATCTTTAAAGCCACTTTTTAAAAAGAGTCAAAAAATATCAGGATCCAGACAAAGAAAGAAGCACTTATTCAACTCAAGCAAGAGCTTCTTATAAAGTGTAGGGAAGGGATGAGAGCACTTTTGTCTACTTTATCCACAGGAGCCAAAGGGCACCAGAAATGTTCAAATCTTAGCCCATTTCCTCACCAAGCAACCAACTAATGAGAAAGTCAGAGGAGGGCTGGGGATGTAGCTCAATGGTAGAGCACTTATTTAGCAAGCATGAAGTCCTGGGTTCAATCCCCAATAACTAACACACACACACACACACACACACACACACACACACTCAAACCAGCCAGCCACAGGACTAAGAAAAGGGCACATTAGTGTGCTTTTCAACATCCCCCATTCTCCACAATGACCCCCACAGATTTACTATTTGGCAGACTTGGCACTGGAGTCCAAAGCTGTTAAATGTACTATTTACCACAAAGTGAGTTCACTGAATGCTGTTTTCTAACAAATCACAACAGGCCAGATCACAGAAAAGTAGGGTGATACTACATACAAATAAACCTGGAAAAGGCTAATCATTGTTCAATTATCTGTTTCTCAAACAAACAGGGGTGCTCCATGGTAAAGCTCCCCGGGTTTCAATCCCTAGTACTGCAAAAAAATAAAATAAAATAACTTTTTGTTATTGTTTTTAAATAACAAAAAGTAACAATTAGAAAAAAATAAAACATTCAACATGGACAAATTTTAAACCTGATTACTGGGAGTAAATGACTTAGGAATTTATTATCATATCATAATATTTTATGTAAAAACTTTGAGCATTATAAATCAAGAAACCCCAATCTAATAAAAAGTTTACTTTAAAAGGTTTAAAGTATACTTACAATTGCTGTAGGCAAGCCAGCATCTACTTTGTCCTAAATAAAATTTAAAAAAAAAATAGTATTTGAAAAGATATTCTCTTCTTAATCTAGAAAAAAGTATAAGGCTCCCTCTTTACATATATTTTAATCCAAATTAATTCAGACAAAAGGTAGAATCTTTATTTTTACCCTTAGTTAAGAGAAATGACAAAAGCTGTATATTATCAACAAAATCGGAAGAGCACGAGAGTGGATTATCTTATTTTACTAACTGTAACAGATGCTTCAGGAAGGGTACTGATTATAAATGGAAACGAAAAAGACAGGAAAGAGGTTCTGTTTCTATAGTGTAAAAACTATAAGTACTAAGGAGCCAAAATGATAGGAGTCTATGAAGACTGAAGAAAAGGGAAGCCAGAGTTGGTGGCACACTTCTGTGATCACAGGAACTCAGAAGGATCTCAAGTTCAAGGTCAGTACTAGCAACTTAGCAAGACCCTATTTAGCAAGGGTGGGTGAAGGGCAGGGCTGGGGATATGGCTCCATGGTAAACCAACCCTGGGATCAATCCCTAGTACTGAAAAAAAAAAAAATTAAATAACAGCAGCAAAAAGAAAACGTGCTCAAGACATTCTACTTTGAAGTAGGGGTTTCCTACCCAGCAGATTACCTACTAACCCTTAAGTAAAACCCCAGCAGTGTACATTCAGTTCTTAAGCATAAAAAGGTAAAACACTTAAGGGCTAGTTCAGTTCCTTACCACTAATTCTGACTGTGGAAAAGTCCCCTAACTTTTCTGGGTTTTGTTGACTTCTCCTGTTCAAAGAAATACTAAATACTACCTTATTTATCTCAGTTAGTTGTCCTGAGAATTAATGTAAAGAATGATATAAATAAAAGAGTATTTATTTGATACTTAGTTTTGAATAGTAACAGCTTGCAATGATACAGCACTGTAGAAGCAAGTGGATTTCACAAACATTTACACTGTTTCTCAAATTTGGAGAGATAGAAGAGTCAGTATTATTCTGATTTTCTAAATTAAGAGAATAAGTTTCAAAGAGCTTAACTGTCTTGCCCAAGGCTCCTCAGTAAGTGTTAGAACTATGTCTCAAACTCAGCCTCCAGGGCAGGCTCTTTACATCATTTCAACAACTGTTTTGTCTGACCCTGTCAATATGGTCAATTAGTTACTATAATATCTCAGAAGGCAGAATCTATTACCTAATTTTGAAGAACTTCCCGGGAAATAACCTAAGAAACTTCAGTGCATGGAAACATGAGAAACAACAATCACCAATGTTGCTGGATTCAGTGTTCTAGAGAGAAGCATATACCAGGTAGGGGTATGATGGGTGTGTGGGTGTAAAGCATAATGACTTACAATTAAAAAATATGCAATAAAAATTTAATATATGATTGATTTGTGCCTGAGACAGAGAAAAAGAAGAGACAGCAGATGAAAAGCATAAGCTATTATTCAAAATGGAACCTGAATAATGAAATCAGAAGTCATCTGACTTCAAAAGCTAAAAAGCACAGATGTGGGAAGCATTTTAGAGATTACAGAATTTTAGTACTGGTGCTGCAACATCTTAGAGTAGTGGTTCTCAAAAGCCAGACCTGCAATACAATCACCTGGAATGCCTGTTAAAATGCAGAACCATATACTATGCTGCTAGATTACAATTCAGTAGATCTAAAGTGATACCCAGGAATCTTCATTTTAAAAAGCACCTCAGGAGATTCTTATGTACTGGACATATTTCTAAAAATACACTACACTAAGATATCTACAGTATCTTAAGATTAATCATCAAAATGATTCAAAAAAACCTTAAAAGGTTACTTTGAGGGGCTGGGGTTGTAGCTCAGTGATAGAGTGAAGACTTGGCGCTGTGTGGGTTAGATCCTCAGTACCACATATAAATAAGGAAAGGTATTGTGTCCATCTACAACTAAAAAAAAATATATTTTAAAAAAAGGTTACTCTGAATTAATTTTAAGTATAGACATGTCACATCACTTTGAGAAGGATCCCAAAATTAAAGAATGAGGTTCACAACTCCAAAAATTTCATCTCTCTTAAATGTTTTTCATGCTTAAACTCCAAAGCCATGACAGTCAAGACTCAAAGCAGCCTGATAATATCACTAACCATCATGCTGAAGGCACTACTGAACAACTCTTCAGGAAAAATACCCAAAAATATAACTAGCTTTACATGTTAATAAACCAACCATCACAGAAAAGCATGCAATTTAAATTGAGCTGGTAATCCAAAATTAGGAAGGCACCATATGATGACTGTCAAAGGAAAAGCAGTTTTCATTTTAACATACCAAAGGAGCTCAGCCATAGCAATGAAATAAGAACAGAATGCAAACACTCTGGGATTTATTAGAATTTCCCCCTCCTCTTTAAGAGGGAGGAGAAACCCTTTTAAATAACAGATTTATCTAATCATTGCTCAGTGTCTGAGTTTTAGTTCAGTCTCCATTATTCAAAATATTTTTAAAACTGCACAGGTGGGTCAAATGACTGTTCTGGTTCATCTTGATTTTGAAAGGAATGAATTTCATCACCTACATAAGGATTAAATTCAGAAAACGTCATGGAAATGTAATCCTCAACAGGTGGTTCCTATTCTGGCAAATATGAGTTACTCTCCACCTAAAAAAGGAGGACAATCCCCCAGCTTTCCTCCATTGCTTGACCATCTCTCTAAACTGACCTCATGATTTAGAAACTGGGTCAGGATACACCAGTTGCCCAGAGTGAACACCTTTCTTTTTTTTTTTTTTTTGGAGTCTGCACTAAGAACTTTCTCTGATAAACCTGAAAATTGTACAGAATTTTGGAGTCATAATGCCACTCTTGTAACAACCCCTTACCCTCTTGAAAGGTCAAAACCTGTATTTTTTTATTTATTTTATTTATTCTTTTCCAGTGCAGGGATAGAACCAGGAATTCATGCATGTTAGGCAAGTGCTCTACCACTGACCTTACAGCCAGCCCTCAAAACCTTTATTTCTCATTCAAACTGAATATGTAAAATAGCAATTAAACTCCATGAAAAGAACATAAAACCACATCAAAGTTCTTGGGTTATGAATCTGTCATTATGAGTATTACTGTTATATATACACTGAATTCAGAAAACTAGAATTGAAAGATTACTTAAAAGTATGAGCTTTGAGGTCAAAGGAAAGTTTTATCAATATCTACTGTCTTGATAGACTATTAAATATTTTTTACATTAACCTGGCACTCTCAAAAAAGGCCAGATAGGGACTGGAGATATAATTCAGTTGGTAGAGTGCTTGCCTTGCACGCACAAGGCCTTGGGTTCAATCCCCAGCACCACTAGAAAAGAAAAAGGCCAGATATTCTGTTCTAGTCATTATACAATGGCCACATTCACCAATGCAACTTCCTTTCCACAATAAGAGGCCCTAAACTTGGAGCCAGAAACATCAATTTTTGAGTAATCATTCTGCTACATCCTAATGGAATGATGTAAGACAAGTTAATATCACCTTTCTAAGCCTATCTTCTCATTTTTAAAATAGGACATAGGTTACCTGCTCTCCAAGTTGTAAGAATAAATGATATAAGTACATGAAAAGACTTGTGAATTCAAATAAAAAAATTTTGGTTGTAAAAGATTCTGATCAGGGCTGGGGCTGTAGCTCAGTGGCAGAGTGCCTGCTTTGCATATGTAAGGCACTGGGTTCAATCCTCAGCACCACATAAAAATAAATAAATAAATAAAGATATTCTATCCATCTACAACTAAAAAAATATTTTTTAAAAAAGATTCTGATCAATCACTTCTCCATATGAAAAGACTAAAAACTCTACTTCAACCAAACACACAAAATGGCAACTAACCAGAAAAGAATATAAAGAAAAGGCAGATAGTGTTTCTTTTAGGCTTGAGGCCATATTTCATTTGGGTATACCTACTACTCTGAGCAGACCTTTATTTTCATGGCTGTACTAATTTCTTTGTCAAAATGTGTACTCATATCTTAGGAGTCAAAAATAATCACACAAAAGCCATGAAAGCCAGATTCTATTTTTCTTAAGCCTCAAGCCAAGAGAAGAGCTGTGCTTTATTTTATGCTCATTCCTACTTCATTATGCCATTGCAGGTTATAAAGCTGGGGAAAAGAACAAAATACTTACAGCTGCAGACACTATCTGGGCAGAAATTCCCTTCAGAAGTGAATGTCGCATAACTGATCCATGGAGTGAAAAAGAATCAGGTAATTTCTTTTTCCTTAAAAAAAAAAAAAATGTTTAAGAAAGAACAGAAGAATGAGTTGAAAAGGCAAGGTCCCAATGCTTTGAAAGAAAAAAAAAAAACACATAAAAATAACAAAAGCAGAAAATAACACTATAATTTGTTAGATTCTTTTTACCTCTTTAAAACAGAGCTAACAGTCTCACATCACAATGGATACTAAACCCACCTTGAACCTCAGTAAAACACAAACAGGAAAATGAATAAAATCAACATTCCTTTTTCATTGACTGAAACCACTCCTTGCCCTCCATAACTACTATAGCAAATATGAGTCACCTACTGTTCTCTAGAGGGTTGCCTACAGATCACTCCTGTTCTGTATGTCATTATTACCTCCACGTGCCTTCCTACACCTTCTCTCCTTTATTGCTCTTCTGTCCATGATCACCATTCCCATTGTTCAACCAATCACCTTCTCAATTCCTCACTTATTACTACACACTGTTGCTCCTGCTAACGGCACCTTTCACTTACAGCCACTAATCATCATACAAAAAGTGATTTACCAGACATTATTGAGTATCTACTCTGTATGACTAAAAGTATGCTCTGGGAATACAAAAATAAGGAAGTCACAGTTCCTACCATCAAAGACCTCAGCCTAGCCAGAGGAACTGACAAGTAACTCTTACAGGATGAAATGGACAAGAAATATGAATACAGTAGTAGGAAATGCAAATGAAGAAGAGTTTAATCTGTTTATTTGGGGGATATGAGGGATAGCTGTAGAAAAGAGAAAACATCTCTTTTAGCCTTGTTGAATGACTGTGAGTCTGTTGGGCAAAAAAGCACAAGCAGAAATGTACAGATGTAAAGGTGTAAAGTATGCCTGGGAACACTAAGTACAAACAAGCATGGACCAGGTGGCTGAAGAGGGAGAGCTCAGAGATGAGCTCAGAATAGTAAGCAGAGTCCACAATGGTGTCACACAATAGCTTCTGAATTTATTGCACAGACAATAAAATGACATCATTTAAGCAGGTAATAAATCATCAAAAACACTTGTCTATTTATAGTACAGAGTGATGAACAGGTGAACATATCCAGCAATGGTCCCTACCCCATAAGAAACAACAACCTAAAGAAGATAGGACTGAGACAGGGCAAATTTAAGGAGAAGAAATACACAGCTAATTTTATCAACATTAAAGTTACACATGAATTCAATAAAGTATTTATATTATGCATTTCCACTTCTTTTTCCTTTTCATGTTTTCTCCAAGAATTTGCAAGGTGAAAAGCAGCCAAAAATGAAATTATTTAGAGTTAGAAATCTTTTCCCCAGATCTTTAATCATCTTTGTGATTCTTCTCTGAACCCACTCCAAGGGAATGAAGAATGCTAAAAGCTGCCCTTAGAGAATGAGGGCAGCAGTCGAGTGCAGGAATCAGAAGGGAGACAAGGTAGACCAAGTTCCATGTTTCCAATACAAATACTGTGCCATGTTTCATTTGTACTCCTTTCAAGAGCTCTACTTTTTGCTGGGAGTCTCTGGCTATTAACAAGGCTTTTTATTAAAGGTTCAAATAACATGTCATAGCACCCACTTTTTTGGATCTAATAAGCATATTATTCCCATACAGATGGACCTTCTACTTCCCATATAGGGCTTCAACAGACCATGCTAAACTATAAAAAGAAACTGACATTTTATTTTATTTTTTTTTAAAAAGAGAGAGAGAGAGAGAATTTTTTAATATTTATTTTTTAGTTTTTCGGAGGGCACAACATCTTTGTTTGTATGTGGTGCTGAGGATTGAACCCGGGCCCACGCATGCCAGGCGAGCGAGCTACCGCTTGAGCCACATCCCCAGCCCAGAAAGTGACATTTTAAATGACCAAATATTTCAACCATTCGTAAGTATGATTTTACATGAATATTTACCTTTTTAAGTTGGTCCTGTCACCACTATCTGAGCTTGCCACAGATGAAGTATCATAGGAATGAGAATCAATAGTATCAATGTTTAGCAATGTAGGATCCTCAAGAACAAAAGACTCATCTTCATCATCAGTCTAAATTGGAAGAAGAAAGAACAACACATTCAAAATTCAAAATATTCTATGAAACAAGTCAGATAGGCATTAATGGGTTTTTCCAAAGCATTCAAATACTTACTTATACTTTTCATCTCCATTCCACACATTCTTATTCACCAGAGAGGCACAGAACAGAACTACCTGAATTAAATTTCAACTCCACATAGATATCACTCTCTACAAAAAGTTAATACCAAAAACTTCTTTCTTATAGCAAGAAGAAGCAGGAACAGTAATGCAGGTTGATATTAACTGCAAAGTACTTCTTCAAATTCAAACCTGAACAAATGTTTTACTAATTAACCAACAGCCATTGGCTAATTAAAAGATAATAAATATCACCTGACTTTAGTCTACCATAAGAAATATGACAAACAGAAGAAAAGCATTCTGGATAGGAAAAAGCATATGCAGTCACAATGATTTCATACTATGAATTTTTGCCCATGGAAAAGGAAGTAGCCCAAAATGGCTGGAAAACAGTAGAACTTGGAGATGATCTTAGAAAGATAAGCTGAAACCCAAACTGTAAAATGCCTTATATTCCATTAAGCTAAGTGGCAGCAGGGCCCAAGTCTATCTTTTTTTTTTTTTTTTTTTTTTTTTTTTTTTTTTTTTAATATTTATTTTTTAGTATTTGGCGGACACAACATCTTTGTTTGTATGTGGTGCTGAGGATCGAACCCGGGCCGCACGCATGCCAGGCGAGCGCGCTACCACTTGAGCCACATCTCCAGCCCCCCAAGTCTATCTTGTTCACCACTGTACCCATAGTGCCTAGTACACAACACCCGACACATAATAATTACTCATTTAATGAATTAGTATGCTAAATACAGAGGGCAGTGGGAAGGCAACTAAGATTTTAAGAAGTGGAGAGACATGATGGAAACCATATTTTAGATACAAAAGGGGCAGTATGAAAAATGAATAAAGTAAGAGGGAGAGAATGAGACACAGGGATTACTAAGGACCAGTGAGAAGGCACTGCAATGTCAGGGAAGAAAGGAAATTCCAGCCTAGGAATGTGGCAGAGATCAGGAGAGGTAATGATGAAAGAGCCATCACTGAGATAAAATCAAAAGTCCTTGGTTACCATTTAATTGTGGGGAAAGGAAAGGCAAGTGGGAACACAAACAGGATTCCAAGGTTTCCAGCTTGAGCAACAGGCAAAAAGTGAGACCACAGACTGAGATAAGAAAACACACAAATAGCAGATAAAGCAGGATAAGGAGCTGGTTTTGTACAAGTTAATTCTGAGTGACAGATATTAAAGAAGAATGTTCTAATCCTATCTTCTTCTCTTTCAGCAGATCCACCTCTGCCTTACGTTTCCAATCAATGTGTTTGATAAAGCAATCTATATTGATCCCCATTTTCTTTTTTTTTTCTTTTTTAAAATTTTATTTGTTGTTTTTAGAGTTACATGATAGTGGAGTGTATTTTGACATATTATACATACATGAAGTACAACCCATTCCAATAGGATCTCAATCTGTGGTCATACATAATATGCAATTATACTGGTTGTGTATTCATATATGAGTAAAGTTATGTTTGATTCATTCTACTATCTTTCCTATTCCTACCCCCTCCCTTTCCTTTATCTGATCCCCATTTTCTCTATTCATTCCAAGCTATTGATTACTAACCTTGAGGAAGGTAATAGTCAATTCTACTTGCCTATTTTCAGTTAGCAGATTCTTGTCCTCCAGCACTATTTAACCTTGTTGACCATTCCCTACTTCTTAAAAATTTCTCTCCCCTTGATCTGGTTGATCTCGATCTCCCCTAGATCGATTCTTTCCTGGTTCTTCTCCAATTTATATGGACTCTTATCAATCATGTTGTCTAGCTTCTTCTCAGCCAAACTTTAAAAGCTGTTGTTCCCCCAAAACTACAGTCTTAGCTCTCTCCCCACTTCACACACTTTCTATTTGATTAACCTTGTCCATACCTATGGTTTTAAGTACCATATTATGCTAAAAATACTACAAAATCTGTTTTTAGTACCAATGTTTCTGTTCAGGTTTAGGTCTTTATTTACAACTTCTTTTCAGATATCTCTGCACATAAGTCTGCTAAGAAAAGGGTTAGCACTGGCAAGGACACATTATGTTACTTGAGAACTATAAAAGATTGAAACAATTGCTGTAGAAAAGAGAAAGGAAATAATTCAAAAATAAGAACTGCAACACCAAGGTCTTAAGCAAGAAAGTCAATTAAAACCTTATTTGATTTTCTAAAGCAGCCTGGGGACATAATTAAGGAAAATAGATTAGCTAAGTTAAGCCAGGCTTATAGGATAAGTAAAGAAAAAGTTAAGAAAATAAAAGAATTCAGGATGTCAAGACCGAATTTAAAGCTACTGCCACATAGTAACCAATTTTCTCCAAACTGATACGTAAAATCTACACACTCCTATCAAATTTCAGATAATTTGTGTGTATCTACGTGTATGTAAATCAATGAACTGATTCTAAAACTTGAGTGGAAATGCAAAAGACCAAGAATAAGCAAAGCAATCTCAAAGGAGAATAACAAAGCTGGAAAACAGATATCAAGACCTATTATAAAGGTTCAAGCATTAGAATGTAATATTGGGGGAAGCATAGACACACCAATGGAATCAGGTCCACATACACATAATCTCCTGACTTATAACATAGGTGACACCACAGATAATACTCCCCTCAGTAAATGGTGCTAGTGGACTCCGCACACTAACACACACACACTCAAAATTCTAGATGAATCACAGATCTAAATGTGAAAGGTGGAACAATAAAAATTTTAGGACAAAATAGGATAATATTATCATGACCTTTGGAATTAGCAAAATTTCCATAAACATGACACATAAAAACTAACCATAAAGGAAAACTTTAATAAGTTGAACTGTATTAAGAACTTCTGTTCATCAATACACATTAGTATAGTAAAAAAGTATCTTATAGAACCAATGAAGATTTTTGCAATAAATATATCTAATATATCTAGAAAAGGGCTTTTATTAGCATATATAATAAACCACTTTCTTTTTTTTCTTTCTTTCTTTCTTTTTTTTGGTGGTACTGGGGATTGAATCCAGGCCTTACGCACTCTACCAACTGGGCTATATCCCCAGCCCTAAACCACTTTCTTTTTTTTTTTTTTTTTATTTTTAATTTTTTATTGTGGGTTGTTCAAAACATTACAAATTTCTTGACATATCATATTCCACACTTTGATTCAAGTGGGTTATGAACTCCCACCTTCACCCCATACACAGATTGCAGAATCACATCAGTTACACATCCATTGATTTACATACTGCCATACTAGTGTCTGTTGTGCTCCGCTGCCTTTCCCATCCTCCACCCTCCCCCCTCCCCACCTCTCCCCTCCCCTCCCCTCCTCTCTCTCTACCCCCTCCACTGTATAACCCTGAGGCTCTCCTTCCATTACCATGCAATTTCCCTTCTCTCTCCCTTTCCCTCCCACCTCTCATCCCTGTTAAATGTTAATCTTCTTCTCCTGCTCTTCCTCCCTACTCTGATCTTAGTTACTCTCCTTATATCAAAGAAGACATTTGGCATTTGTTTTTTAGGGATTGGCTAGCTTCACTTAGCATAATCTGCTCTAATGCCATCCATTTCCCTGCAAATTCTATGATTTTGTCATTTTTTAATGCAGAGTAATACTCCATTGTGTATAAATGCCACATTTTTTTTATCCATTCATCTATTGAAGGGCATCTAGGTTGGTTCCACAGTCTTGCTATTGTGAACTGTGCTGCTATGAACATCGATGTAGCAGTGTCCCTGTAGCATGCTCTTTTTAGGTCTTTAGGGAATAGACCAAGAAGGGGAATAGCTGGGTCAAATGGTGGCTCCATTCCCAGCTTTCCAAGAAATCTCCATACTGCTTTCCAAATTGGCTGCACCAATTTGCAGTCCCACCAGCAATGAACAAGTGTACCTTTTTCCCCACATCCTCGCCAGCACTTGTTGCTGTTTGACTTCATAATGGCTGCCAATCTTACTGGAGTGAGATGGTATCTTAGGGTGGTTTTGATTTGCATTTCTCTGACAGCTAGAGATGGTGAGCATTTTTTCATGTACTTGTTGATTGACTGTATGTCCTCCTCTGAGAAGTGTCTGTTCAGGTCCTTGGCCCATTTGTTGATTGGGTTGTTTGTTCTCTTATTGTCTAATTTTTTGAGTTCTTTGTATACTCTGGATATTAGGGCTCTATCTGAAGTGTGAGGAGTAAAGATTTGTTCCCAGGGTGTAGGCTCCCTATTTACCTCTCTTATTGTTTCTTTTGCTGAGAAAAAACTTTTTAGTTTGAGTAAGTCCCATTTGTTGATTCTAGTTATTAACTTTTGTGCTATGGGTGTCCTATTGAGGAATTTGGAGCCCGACCCCACCGACTGTAGATCGTAGCCAACTTTTTCTTCTATCAGACGGCGTGTCTCTGATTTGATATCAAGCTCCTTGATCCATTTTGAATTCACTTTTGTGCATGGCGAGAGAAAGGGATTCAGTTTCATTTTGTTGCATATGGATTTCCAGTTTTCCCAGCACCATTTGTTGAAGATGCTATCCTTCCTCCATTGCATGCTTTTAGCCCCTTTATCAAATATAAGATAGTTGTAGTTTTGTGGATTGTAAACCACTTTCTTTAAAAAAAAAAAAAAACCTCAAGAGAATTAACTGGACTAAGGACAATCTGTAAAACAGATATCCAAAAGGCCAAAACATATGACAAAGTATCCATCTTCATTAGTTTTCAGGGAAATTCAAATTAAAAACATGATGTGATAATGCTATACACCTGTAAAAATGAAAGGCCAAAGCGAAAAAGAAAAATTCAAAAGCTGACAAGTATGTAAGCAGTAATCAGAACTCTTATATATTGCTCCCAGAGGTATATACTGATACAAATACTTTAAAAAATGGTGGAGCTGAATACAACTATACCTGATGACTTACCAATTATCCTAAGGATGTGCCTAAAAGTAATATGTAATGCATGTTTTTTTTTAATTTTTTTTTTTTGTGTGTGTATGCATGTGTGTATACACCAAAATCCATGAATAAGAATATTCTCTGCAGGGCATAGTAGTATACACCTGTAATCCCAAGAGGCTCAAGAGGCTGAGACAGGAGAAGCACAAGTTCAAAGCCAGCCTCAACAACTTAGGGAGGTTGGAAGCAATTTGCAAGACCCTGTCTCAAAATTAAATTTAAAAAACAGGCTGGGGATATAGCTCAGTGGTTAAGTACCCCTGGGTTCAATCCCTGGTACAAAAAAAAAAAGTAGAATGAATACATAATGTAATATACATAAAGAATTTTATACAGCAATGAGAATGAATAAACAATTACATACAAAAATATGAACTGGGCACGGTGGCACATGCCTGTAATTCTAGCAGCTCGGGAGGCTGAGGCAGGAGGATTGAGAGTTGAAAGCCACCCACAGCAAAAGCAAGGCTCTAAGCAACTTAGTGAGACCCTGTCTCTAAATAAAATACAAAACAGGGCTGGGGATGTGGCTCAGTGGTCAAGAACCCTTGGGTTCAATTCCTGGTAACCCCCTTAGCCCCCCCAAAAAAGAATGAACCTAAAAACATAAGTCAGACACACTAGAGTATATATTCCATGTATACACATGTATGTGTACAAAAGTACATTATCCCATGGATATGAAGTTCAAAGCAGGCAAACCAATCAATGGTAAAAGTTAGAACAGTAGTAGACAGAATATAAGAAGAGCCTGGGATGCTGGTAATGTTTCACTTCTTTATCTGAATTCTGGTTACAAAGGCTGTTTCATTAGTGAAAAATTTACCATGCTGTACACTTATGATTTGTGCACCTTTCTGTATGTGTGTTATACTTCAATAAAAAGCTCAAGAAGACATTTCTGCCTGTACAATCAGAAAGTAGGATCAAAGTAAACCCAGAACCACTCTGAGACTGGGAAGTTAGGAAGCATCAAGAGACTTGGTCTTGATGAAGTCAAAGAACAAGTTTAATGGAAGTAAGGAAATAGTAGGAGGAGGTTATGGGTAAAGAATAGAATTTCAAAATTAAAAACCTCAGACAACAGAGTTTCAAAGAATGACAGGCCTAGCAATATTATTTCATGATCTCAGTTCTTAGATCTAGGATGTCTTGGTAATCTCTAACTTTTCATTTTTAAAAATATCTTGGATGTCTTTTTCTTCCAGCCTCCCTTCAAATTAGTATTAATGAACATTATAGAACACAGGCATCTGCGTATCCTAGAGCAAAGACTTATTTACATTTCTGCTCCTTTCATTTTTTAAACTAATCTTTTTAATACTGTCCTCCCCTATAGTCTTATAATGGTCTACAATTGAAACTATCTTTTCTTTTACTTATCTACCTGCCCAGCTCCCTGGAGGTATAAAGGCTGGCCAATTTCCAATCCCATTTCTCTCTCAAGGACACAGTCATATAGCACTTAATAAGCCCAGCATCTAACACCATGCCCCAAACGCACCATGCACCAAATTACACTTTGATAACTGTATTATCTTCTCAGTAAACCACTAATGACAGTATTTATTGTTACTCAGAGATAAGAAGGTGTCCAAGGACAGTTTGTCTTCAGTATGAACTACAGTCTTATTCATATGAGCATTATTTTCTTTGCCAACATTATATAAAGATGTACAAATAGGGCATTATATACAGTCTTCCAAAATTATTTTCACTTCACACTTGGTAAGATAATTAAAATCAGAATGAGATTAAGACCATGTTAACAAAACTTACTAAATCTTCTCATCTCTAAATGAAAAGATTTCCCTATATTAGAAAGTAATAAATAAAGAACATTTCACTGTAACAGGATACTCTTTCAGGGTCCAATGCCACCTTTGTTAAAAATAAAACTGCTTAAGTCTCAATATAGATCATACAGAACATTTTGAAGTTAAAATAAATTCAAAGTAACAGCCACATCAATCTGATGTAGAAAATAGAAATGGAAGCCATAAAAGATACAATTCACAAAGAAAGTAGTTTACATTCTACGAAGTACTGTCTACAACCCTAAAAGTACAGGTAAAGAAGGGATACAGACAGCTCCAATCCATTCAGAGATACAGTTATCAGTGGGCATTTATGTTGGGGAACAGTTGCATCCTCATCTTTTGGAAAACAAAACTATAGATCTGAAATAGATTTATACATATAGTCTTTCCCAAATTATAAGCTGAAACCTCTAAGAAAAGTCTTAAGAAAGTTTTTTAAAAGGTCAAAAAGACTGAGCTGAAGAGTTGTTAATAGTACATAACAACAGACATATTGTCACTGACCATGTACTCTTATAAATCCCTTTGATCTGCCAATTCAGTAAAGAATAACACCATTTCAAAGCTAAAAAACTTCCTAATAAACACATTCTTCATAAAATAAATACTAGAACATTTGTGTCCTTCGTGTAGAAGAGTGATAAAGCACACTTTAAGATTGCAAAATGCTCTTTCGTGTTAGAGGATGAGCTATTTGATGATCACCAATAGAGATAACTAATCATTAAGAGTACATAAACAAATCTTAAAAGTAAAATAAATTTAATATTTCAATTCACTTAAGAAAAGAAAAATATGTATTTATATTCATTCATTACAAGCTAATCATGCCCTCTACCACATTGAGTTATAGCCCCAGTCCTAATAAGATATATTTTTTAACTCTGCCAAGTGTTGGACATTGTGCTGGGCACAGAAACTAAAGACAAACAAGATATGGTTTCTGCCCTTAAAAAATTCACAATCTAGATTAGTGCTGTCCAACAGAATTCTCTGCAATGATGGAAATATTCCATACCCATGCCATCTATTAGAGTACAACATGTGACTACTGAACACCTGAAATACGCTTTGTGCAGCTGAGAAATTGAATTTTTACTTAACTGTAAACAATTTAATTTTTAAATTGACACATTTGACTAGCAGCTACTATATTGGGTAGTGTAAATCTAGATACATCAAACTAACCCAAAAGTATTAAAATCAATACTACAAAATAACAGTGATCATTAGTATCTACTTACCTCATTCAGTATGCTTTCCAGTGTTGGAGGAGTATCAACTTGAGGAATATCAAATTCCTTGTCATCAATCTAAATAAAGAAAAAAAAAAAACAATGCTCACATAATGATGCCTTTCCCCTTATCATAGTAAGGGTGTTTTAATTTATTAGAACCATTGTCAATTAAAAAAACAAACTAAGTACCATGATCAGTCAACTCAGTAATCCATGACAAGAAGGGTAAAATCAAAATGTTTCAAAACTGTCAACTTTCCTATCTATACATTCAGTGACTATCAAGGACATGTATGCACAGACTGCACCATCATGACAGCCTGTTCCAGAAAGCTTTGCTATAGAACTTTTACACCTGCTTTGTGAAACATGATAAAACAACTAATTTCCTAAGTTTAGACATAAGTCATAAGCAACATGCAAAAATGTGACACCATGTTTCTTAGCTATTTCATAAATTATGTGAGAGACAATTAATTCAAGCAACTTGTCATTAAATACAGTGGTAGAGACTCGTTAATATAATATTCAACCAATGGGGGGAAAAAGTTGCTGTGTCAGACAAGAATTCTAAACCTACCACTAGCTCTACGACCTTAAAAAGTCATTTAATATAGCTGCAAATCGGAATCTTTACCTATAAAATGGGTTGTCATGTTGCTGTGAGAACTTTGAAGATCAAATGACGAGAATATCATTCTAACCACTGCAATGGACCACACAAAGAGTCACTGTATCTCATTAAACTATCCACAGACAGATTAAGAATATCTGGGTCATAAAATACTCTCTAACCAACACTTTGATTAAAATCATCACTTGACAAGAGTTAAAATTTTACCAGATCATTTTTGAATTCCAGTTCCTTGTCCAGATCTATGTAAGAGAATTTTGAAAGTGAAGCTTCTAGATTAAAAGACTTATTCAATTCTTCTTCAGTAGTCTTGGCACAAAGGTTCTGTTCCACATTCTCATGGTCTGGTTCATTTTCCATATTTACTTTTTATAAATGTATTCAACCAATCCAAGCAAGTATTCGTCTTCTTTTTGGCTTTAGAGTGCAATGATTTGAATCTCTTTTTTAAAACAAAAAGAAAAGTATCATTTAGATTTGTCAACTGGACATTCCAAAGACTTACTTGGTCAGACCTCACTCAGTCATCTGATTATAGGCAAAGAAAAACTGACACTGAAGTACAGGATAAAATATGGGGGGGAGGGGTTCCCACAAGAGCATAAAAAAGGAACAACTAACTCTGATTCAAGGAGCCTGGGAAGTGGTCCACCACCCAAAGTTATGAAACTGGTTACAGTGCCAGTCATGAATTAGTATGGCTGAGATTGATGTGTCTAATAGCATGAAGGTACAATTGTGCCAAGAGCTACAATTAATACCTTCCCCATGTTCCCAAATCTCAGGGTAATTCTTCATTCCCCTGGAGATAAGGATATAGACCAGCTTTGTGGTTGGCATCCACATGGGGCCACAGATGCCTCAGGGAACTTAGTACAGACACCAAGAACACAGACCTAGTTAGTTAATACAACACTAACATACCTAAGGGTTCGGACATATTGCAGGAGACCCCAGGATAAAATAACTACACATTCTACCAGAGGTTTCTATAAAGAAAGACAGTCATAGAGAAACATGGACTTTTTCAGGAAAAAATAAAATAGTAAAGAAAACTAGACATGCTTACCTTTTTTAAATATTTCACAGCTCTAAACAACAGAACCCTATGATCTAGCAAAAACACAGATAATTTGGTATACTTGCAAGATTATCATTTCTGAAAACTAAAAATGTATTTTAAAATCTGTATAAGTTTAATAATTTAATATTAAATATTCTTTTCAATGTTTTGAGGTAGTATTGCAATTAGGCTATGAGCCTTAATTTTTTTTAATCCACTTAGTTGTGCCAATTTAGAATTAAATAAAAATATGAAAACAGAAACAAGATTAGAGTAATAATGATAATAAAGGTTATTTTGTTTCTTAATCTAGGTGTTTTCTTTTTTTAGTATTTATTTTTTAGCTGTAGTTGGATACAATATATTTAATTAATTAATGTGTGTGTGTGTGTTTTTATTTTTTTTAATGTGGTGCTGAGGATTGAACCCAGGGCCTCATCCATGCTAGGGGAGCACTGTACCACTGAGCCACAACCCCAGCCCTTAATCTAGGTGTTTTCCACAGTACAGTATTCTCCCTTTATCCAGTTTTACAGTCTGTGGTTTTAGTTATTTATAGTCAACTTTGATCTGAAAACATTAGATGGAAATTTTTCAGAAATAAAGAATTCATGGCTGGGAGCGGTGGCGAATGCCTGTAATGCTAGTGGCTTGGGAAACTGAGGCAAGAGCATCACAAGTTCAAAGTTAGCCTTAGCAACACTGAGGTGCTAAGCAACTCAGTGAGACCCTGTCTCTAAATAAAATACAAAATAGGGCTGGGGATGTGGCTCAGTGGTTGAGTGCCCCTGAGTTCAATCCCCAGTTAAAAAAAAAAAAAAAATAGTAAGTTTTTAAATTGCTTGCTCTCTGGATAGTGCAATAAAAACCCCCGCACCATCTTGACCTATCCCACTGAGAATGTGACTCATTCCTTTGTTCAGTGTATCCACAGTACATACACTACTCACCTGTCAGTTACTTAGTACCTGTCTTGGTTATCAGATCAACTATCACAGAATTGCAATGCTTTATTAAAGGAACCATATTTTACTTAATAATGGCCCCAAAGAACAAGAGTGGTGATGCTGGCAACCTGAATATGCCAAAGAGAAGCCATTAGGTGTGTCCTTTAAGTGAAGATAAAAGTTATTGACATAATAAGGAACAACAACAACAAATATGCTAAGGTCACTAAGAACTACAGTAATAACTTATCTTCTATCTATGACATAGCAAAGAAGGAAAAAGAAATCTGTAGTAGTTTTGCTATTGCACCTTAAACAACAAAGCTTATCACCATAATGTGTGATAATTGCTTCATCATTCAACTCATGTCATCTCATCATACAGGCATTGTACCATATCATATCATCACGAGAAGGATGAGTAGAGTAAAATAAGATATTTTGAGAACAAGAGACTACATTCATATAACTTTATCACAGCATATTATTATAGTTGTTATCTTTTATTATTAGTTGTTATTAATCTTACTGTGCCTAGTTATAAATTAAACTTTATCATATGTTTGTATATACAATTGACTCTCCATATCTATAGGGTTTGCATCCATGGATTCAACCAACCACAGATCAAATATGTAAATTTAAAAAATCTGCTTCTGTCTTGTCATCATTCCTTTAACAATATAACAACTATTTACATAGAATTTACATTTTAATAAGCATTATAACTTACCTAGAGATGACTTAAGTATACAAGAGGATGTGTGTAGGTTATTTGCAAATACTGCATTATTTTATATAAGGGACCCCTGTGTCTACAGATTTTGGTATCAGTTAGCTGGGGGATCCTGGAATCAGTCCCCCATGAACACTGAGGGATCAGTGTACATAGTTCAATACTCTCCACAATTTCTGGCATCAAGTGGGGATCTTGGATGGTATCCCCCAAGGATGGGGGGGGGGGTACAACCAGCATATCTCAGTGCAAAACTTCTTCAAACTACACACTGCACTTGGGGGTATACTCACCATTACTACCACTAACCCTTAGCCCCACAGTGTACCCTTCATAGGGTTCCTTATTCCTTAAAGTTAAAAAAAAAAAAAAAAAGGACTGGCAACAACTCAGCGATTGAGATAACTTAATATTTTATAGTTAATGACGGGCTGGGAATGTAGCTCATCAGTGGCAGTGTACTCGCTTAGCATGTGCAAAGCCCTGATTCAATCCCTAGCACTGTGAAAAATATAAAATAAAAGGTAAATAAGATTAGTTGCTTTTAAGTAACGTGCCCCAAACTCACTAATAATTTTATCTAATGAGGTTCATTGTTTTAGCACCTATAACTTCCCTTTTTTAATGTTTCATTTTTATCATATTAAAAAAAATTAATAACTACCATGTAGAAATACGTAGATTCTTGAAAACTGATATTTCAAGAGCTGAAGCTAACTTTTCTAGTACCAAATGTATACTAATTTCTTTGACATGGTTCAGAAAATAAACTAATGCTCTGTCCTACAAAGCACATGCCATCAATACATTCCTAGAAGACGTAACTGAGGGTACTCTGTATCTGGCAACATTTAAAAGTTATCTTTTCAATATCAAGTACTAAATGTACTGTTCCTTAGCAAAGAACCAAGTGAGATAGCAGTATTAATGTGTATATGCCTTTCTTCAAAGAAGACTGAATTGGTTCATGACAAATTACTTTTTGATAGTCCCATTAAGCAAAACAGCTATAATTATTCAAGAACTATTCACAAACATATATAATTCACAGTCAGTGGCTCTCAAGGACAGTTACTAAAAGTTTTATTCTTCTACAGTTCTTTAAGGAAATGAGCATAAAGAAAAAAACTTTTATTTAAATAATTTAATAATTTAAAATGCTTAATGCTTCACATTTATCTTTCAAAGTAACTCAGAAATGAAAACAATATTTTTCTGGTTCTTCTCATTTCCTTTCTGAAGTTAAGACATTTTAAGACCAAATAACAATTCAGCATCTATGAACACTAAAATCCCTTGAAGTATCAAGAAATCAAGCATTCTCTGAAGAAAGAAAGAATATCATTCTGTCACAGGATGTCTACTCCATTCCCAACTTTACCTCACTGAGCTCCTTTTACTTATGTTACAACAAAGAGCAAAGAACACAATCCAAACAGTCCACTAAAACCAGGTTTGAATCTAGACTTTACCAGCTCCTATCAGTGATCTTGGTCAATTTGGCTACCCTTTCCGAATCCCTTTATTCCTACATCTGTGAAATGGAACAAGTGTGGAAATTGGTGTTGTCTGCTCAGAACAGCACCTCATCTCCTGGAAAAGGAGATGAGGTGCTGTTCTTAAACTATACACTTTATGTGTAGGCTCCAGTCAAAACTCCCCTAGTAAAAGGAAGAATGTGATACAGACAGAATCCTTCATCAGCATTCACTAAAATGGAACTGAAAAGGAAGAACAATTTCCATGGTTCTCTAAACTGAGCAGCCCCTAGTTGCCCACCCAACACTCTTGTGTTAAAAAAAGAAGTCACTAATCGAACACCTATCAACTACACACCTACAAAGCATCTATCACTGGAGGCCCACTTCTACTGACAGAATTTATATTCTAGGTACAGATTCCCTAGAATGAAATCAATATTTTGAAAGAGAAAAGGAGGAAAGAGAATCCTGACATTACTCAAGACCCAGATTCTAGTCTTCCAAGAAGTTAGCTCTACTCATAGGCTTCTGGCAATTTGGTTACATAAATCTACGTACTCTCCTCTACCACACTTTTTTTTTCTTTTTACTTTTGGTCACAACTCAAAGAGTCCTCACTCTGAGGAATACAGCTACCTATCTTGCAGTGCTACCATGACTGTAAAGCATTTAGAATAATACCTGGCCACACAATAATTTTCAAGAAACATTAGCTATTATCATTTACAATTTCCTCAAGATTTCCGAATTCTTCTAAAGTTAAAGACTCAAAACAAGATCAAGTATTTCTGTAAAGGTCTAACCAAAAGTGCTAAGTGTATCCTACAGATTCTTCTGTCACATCAGCAATTTCTTCATGAGCTGAATGATGGTTTGCCTAAGACTAGTGTAGTCCCCAGCAAAGTCATCAAAGACACTTAATAAAAACCTTTAATTGTGATATTGAGAAGTGTTTTATACTGCTAACTCATTCTAAATCCACATTTTGGTCTTTTTTCACATCAACACTGGTCTACACCTTATCACTGAAGTCAACCATATCGTCTTCCTTAGCTCTTCTTTAGTCACTTTTGAGCAGCTATATCTTTCTTCTTGTTAGCAAATTTTTCTAGCCCAAATAGACCTGAAGTTACCCTATTCAGATTTTTTTTTTTAAAGAACAGATCACTAGAGCAGCTTCTGTGAATTTTTCAGAAATTAACTGAGCTATGGCTGCACCTATGGTAGAAAGAATGACAGTGTCAAAAGATGCTAGTCCTAGTTCCTTGGACCTGTGAATATGTTACTTTACATGGCAAAAGGGATTTTGCAAGTGTGATTAAATTAGGACTTTGAGATGAAGAGATTATTGTGAAATATTCATGTGGGGGGCCGAACATAATCATATAGTACTTAAGAGTAGAAGACGGAGGCTGAAGAGTGTCACAGAGCCTGAGAAAGTAATGTATCAAGAGAAGCAAGGTCAGCTTCTGCTATATGGCAGGCTTTGAGGGTGCCAAGAACCAAAGAACATAGGCAACCTCTAGAAACTGCAAAAAAACAAAAAAACAACAAAAAAAAAGGAAATGAACTCTAGAGCCTCCCAAAGGACCAAGGCCCTGCTCCAACACCTTGACTTTTGTGAGACAGGTATCAGCCAGACATGAACTACAAAACCATAATATAATAAATCTGTGTTGTTTTAAGCCACTAAATTTGTGCAATTTGTTATGGCAACAATAGGAAATGAATATGCAAACTTCAATTAATTTGTTTTTGACCACATCTCCAACATTCTGAAATACTAACCCCTCCTTTGTCAGTTGGTGTTGCACTCATACGTATTGAGCAAGCTCTTCATTCCAACATACAGACCAATGATGAAATGCTTAATAAATGATGCTTAATATAACACATTTGATGCAGATGCTACTTCAGATATCACTTAAGAACTGTTTCAGTACAAAGGTTGACATTGAACTACTCATCTCTTCCTGTTGAGATGGAATTCTACAACGAGTTCTTCACCCAATCACCAGACGATCCAATGTTTTTAAAGTTAAGGGAATGCCATACTACACAAGACCTGCAGACAACACAATAGCTTACATAACTATTTTTTAGTCTCTCCTAGAATGAAAACAGATTAATCTAATAGGAAATGTATGCCATGGAATCATTATTACCAAGGATGCAGTTAAACTAATAATAGTCCAGACTTAAGATTATCTGACATCCTAATAATTCCCAAGGTTATTTCCTCTGAATTAATAGGGTAATTCCCAACTAATTAATAATAAAGGACCATTAAAAAGACATGTCCCATATAAACAGTAATGACCCCATTATAACACTAGCTGACTGAGTAAGAATTCTAGAATGTGACCTATAATGGACTAGGTCAATATGGAACTCTGGCCAGTTTTTTACACTGACAAACATTCCCAACTGTTCTCAAGTTCCAGGATCCTGTTTAACATTCTGACATTCTTTTCCTTCTAAACATGTCCTTATAAGATAATTTTCATATCACAGGGAAATCAGATTTTTAAAAATTTACTACATTGTGACAGAAAGATATCATGAAAATATAATATGGAAACAATGTAACTTGTTAGTTTCATTTTTTTTAAAGATCCCCGGTGCCTACAGGATAAAATTCCAAATTCTGAGATTATGATTCCAGACATCTGACCTCTCTACTTCCTCCTTCCTTCACAACTAGTTACATGCAGTCGGAATCCTTCATGAACTGCTCCCACTTTCCTTCCATGTCATCTTAAGCCGATTCACCTGCTCTTTCCTTTTCCTCTACATTTGTCTAAGTTCCTTCATTCCTTGTGGGCACTGTTCAGATGGGACTTGCCAATCACTTCTTCCTTCCCTGACCATAGCCCAATCCAGAAGGCATGTCTTTTTGTTGTTGTTGTTGTTTAGGGCTGTTGGTACTAGGGACTAAACCCAGGAATGCTTTATCCCTGAGATGAATCCCCAGCCTTTTTATTTTTATTTTGAGACAGGGTCTCACCAATTTGTGAGGCTAGCCTTGAAACTGTGATCCTCCTGCCTCAGTATTTCTAGTTGGGATTAATGGTGTGCACCACCACACCTGGCTAAGCATGTCTTCTTCAAAACTGGCTTGATGCTTTCTTCATGAAAACATGATATGGAAACAATGTAATATGCTAGCTTCCTTTCTGGCCTTCCTAATCCAAGTATTTCTCTTCTAATTCTTTGGTTTGCTTGTGGTTGGTTTGTGAAGAAAAGAATACAATACAGAGTTAACTTCTATTAGGTTTCTACTTTCTCAATTTGATTTATTAGTTGATTTACCATATGACTATCTTTTCTCCCCAACTATGCAATAAAAATGGGGATGTATTTCCACATCACTGAGTTCACTAACTTGTATTCTATGTAGAATTTTTAAAATTGCTTACTAACACAGAATTGGGAGACAGGAATAACACCTGTGTTACAAATTAAACATGAGTTTTATTACCTGTAATTGTTAAGCTTCAGAGGACATTATTTGACACATAGTATATAGGAATCTGTGTCATAATAAGCCAAATTACAACTGAGTTCTACTTTTCTGTAATCAAGCTTGTCAACCACTACAGGTCATATTTACCAGCTAAAAATCTATTTCCTTGGGGCTGGGGTTGTGGCTCTGCAGTACAGCACTCGCCTCCCATGTACGAGACTCTGAGTTCAATCCTCAGCACCAAGAAAAATAAATAAGTGAAATAAAGGTATTGTGTCCAACTACAACTAAAAGATAAAAAATATTAAAATAAAAATAAAATTCTATTTCTTAAATAAATAAATCTATGGTGTTGTTTGACCAGACTCCCTGTTAATATGTACTCAACACATTCTTCTCTTCTATCCTGGTTATCACATTACATAATTTCTTTATTGTCCGAACCACCACTACCACCACCACCACCCTACTAGCATATAGGAAGTGAAGACCAGATCTGCCATGTTCACTACCATATTCCCAGTGCCTAATTACATGGGAACTCATCAACTGATCTATTCATCCAACCTCCTCTCCCTATGAAAACAGCCCCGCAACACTGGCTTCCAGAGCCTCAAACAGAAGTTCTGATTATTTGGTATTTGTTATAAGATATATTAATCACTCTACTCCAACAAACCTCCACCTGCACAAGTTCCATTGTTTTGCATCTAGAAGAGCTTGTTTGTTTTTAGATCCCTAAGAATCATTTTGTGTGTGTGGAGGGGGATAATCAGGATTGAACCAAAGGGTACTTAAACACTGAACCATATCCTCATTCTGTTTTTGTTTGTTTGTTTGTTTTTAATTTTGAGAAAAAGTCTCATTAAGTTGCCGAGGTTGGCTTTGAACTTACACAATCCTCCTGCCTCATGCTCCCAAGCCACAGGGATTATAGGCATGTGCCACTACCCAGCTAAGAATAATTTTTTTTTTTAATGATCACTTAGCACATGTATAGTATGCCCCAAACTCAATAATCTTAAATATTTCATGTTCTTTCACATTAATTTAGCTCATACATGAAAGCAGTAGAAATGTATCACACATCTGTTCAATTTATGGGAATTCAACTATTATATTCAGTAAGGAGAGAGAGAAATAGAAAACAAGAAAAAAATGATTCACAGAGAGTCAGGTACTTCCACTTAGTAACTGTATGCTTCATAGTAAGTACAAAAAAGGAGGTGGACATCTGCAGTCCTTTTGGTCAGTCTGTTTCTGCATGCCTCATACACAAGCAATCTACTTTATCTGTTTTTAAAATAATAAAAGCAGGGGCTGGGGTTGTGGCTCAACGACAGAGCGCTGACCTAGCACATGCGAGGTGCTGGGTTCAATCCTCAGCACCACATAAAAATAAATAAATAAACTACAACTAAAAATATATAAAAAACATAATAAAAACAGCATGCTACTCCAATGTGGAGCAAACACTGGCTATGTCAGACTTCCTGAGAAGTCATATTTTAGTCTCTGATATGACTACTTTTCAGGGCACTTTGAGGGTACTGAATTTTCCAAGATATTTTTCAGGAGTACTTTGTGCATATCAATTTTCATCTTACCCAGGAACTTCAAAAACAGACTGTGTTAGATGCAATGGCACTATAGATTGGGATAAGTTGTTTCCTTGGTCCTAAAGTTTCTTCCCATTAGGTAACAATAGCCCAAAGTGCATACAGCTGTCACTAAGAAAAAGTCTATGAAAAACTGTTTCTTTTCCTCCTCTCTTGGAAAATTGTTTAAAAGAAAAGAGTGGGGGCTGGGGATACAGCTCAGTGGTAAAGTGCTTGCCTACGTGCCCAAGGCCCTGGGTTCAATCCCCAGCATCACCAAAAAAATAAAATTAAATTAAAATTTAAAAAAAAAAAGAAAGAAAAGAGTAGTCATTTAAAACTTAGAAAGTATATAAAGAATAATACATGTTAAAAAGAAAAGTGGAAGGAAGGAATGGTACCTGAGATCTTCTCATACACAGTGCTAAATTAAGCTAGTACTACCAAATGGCAGACATAAACAACCCACAGTAGCACCCATTCTAGGAAAAAAAAAGATCTGATTCCCTATCACAAGGTACAGAATAAAAAGACTATAAATATTTACATTAAGTCCAAGTACTAACATTATGTATCAATTTCATATCAACATGTGTATGAGGTGATGAGTGAAATTAATACAAGAGAAAAAATGACTTTTTTTCCAGCTTCTAATAAGTCCCTATTATAAGAATCTTCCTTCAAAGATCCATCCCAATCCCAAAGGTCTCCTCCTACAAATCATAAAAGGCTTGTGTAAGCTTACTTATATTCCCTTTTCTTCTACACAAAACTAGTGTTTGTGAATTATCTGTTAAATGTTCAAAAGACAGGATTCCATACAAGTTACAGGCTGAGTAGATTGGTGGCCTTCTTTATTAATCCTCAATTAGTTAAATTATCATCTCAATTTCTCTTGGGTAGATGTCAGGAAGAATGTAGTCACAAAATTTATTCTTCTTTTGTGGGCAGAGGGGAGGTAAAGGCAAGAAGAAACTTCTTGCTGAAATGCAGAGGGGAAAACAAAGGTTAAAATATCCTAGCACCTTTACCACCATTCCTTTGGGAAGGTGCTCCTGCTCTACTCCAACCATGTGATTTTGATGGTGCTGCCAATGAAATATCCTATCAGCGTTAGCCAGAAGAGCAGGCATATGATATTTTCAAGTCCACTCAGGCCAATCAGGGTCCTTCCTTGGAATCTGTAAACACTGAAGGCAGTTTTCTCTCTAGGGCACACAGCTTGGATGATGTGACACTGGAGGTGTCTGGAGTCCATCTTTCATGCGCTTACGTAATTGAATAGAATGAAACTTGCAATTAGAGAAGCAGAGATGGGGACTGAGGAGTTAGATATCCTCTTTTGGAGAGGAAGAGACACAGAAGAACATCATTTAGTGATTTAGTGAAATCCTAGCCCTACCCTGGTTTCTGAGCCAATAAATCTTTTTTGTTTAAGCTCCTTTGAATTGAGTTTTTGTCACTAGTAACAGGAAAAGCCTTAACTTGAAAAGTGTGATTGCTACCAGAGTAAAATCTAACAAATTCATAACAGTGAAAAATCCCAGGCAAATCTATAGTTTTTGACTAAAACACAGAATGCACTTTTATCATGTCTATATAGAGTGATGACAATTCAAACATTAATTCAGGTCTCAGTTCAGAATGGAGCAGTTTGATCTTAAAAATATGTACAGATAACACCTGAAACTGTGGATCAAAAAAAAAAAGATGCCATCTAAACTTATTGAAACCTAAAAATAGATCAAAAGTTTTATTAAGTTCAAAAGGCTTTACTTTCACACATAAAATTCACATTTGGTGTCATATGGTTGAAATGTCTATGGAACAGTGGGATACAGCTAAGAATCACAAGATACCCCAATATTCTGGAAGACAGAAAAAATTAATCTGCTGCTGATGGTCCAGATACAAAGAAAACAGAAACAAACGTCAACATACTATTGTTCAGTAGATCTGCAAAGAATTATCTCATATATAACTATGTATCTTTGGTCATATGAAACCCAATAGTGTAAATGAAAATTTTCCCATTTACCTTTACTGTACATTCTATGGGACAGGCCAGTTATTGCCAGAAGATTCAGTACCTACTCTGCTTAAATCTAACATAAGCAAACCCATGTCTTATAAGCACACATACACACACACACACACACACACACACATCCCTCAGATGTAGTTATCTCACAAACACAGACATCTAGAATACAGTAACACCACAGCTAACATCTATGCTTACTCTCCTTGTTGGTTTGGTTGGGGAGGGAGTATGGTAGAATGGGCAGTGTAGAAGACACAAGCTTTTCTGTGCATTCTAAAACTACTCTAGGGAGTGGAAGGGACCAAAGGGGCCTGCTAATTTAGAGAAGTCTTCCCATAATCCAAAGCCATGTATACCCCATCCCATCCTACCCTCCTCATTTGGTACACCCAAACATTTTGGGGTTTCCTTCTTGTAAGTTAAAAGTACCAGAGATAGAACTTCCTGGAGGACTAGAAAAGGCATAGCGGTGGCTTCTACTTTAGGGATCCACCTTTCAACCCGCTGTGCTCACTCTGTGGCACACCTTGCTGGTACAGAGAGAGTTGGAACCAGCCTCACAAGAGCGCACCGCAATCCTGTAAGGTAGGAACCTCCACTGCGGTAGGCGGGCTGCACATCGCCGGAGGAAGAGGGTGGAAGGGTCACCCACCACGTAAAGTCTCACAGTTGGGGGAGTGGTTGCGCCTGCCCCGTAGCCTCCATTCGTTTGGACCAACCAGTGGAAACTTGCCTGCCCGGGTTCCAGGCCAAACACAAGACACGCCCCTCCGACCCAGAGTCAACCTGCCTGGCCGGTGGCCCCAGTCCAGTTAGCCCATCAGGGGCTGCCCTGTCAACTCCTGAGGCCGCGCCACTGCCGCGAGGAGGGGAAGACCCGGGCTCAGCGACCTGGCACGCGCGCTGTCCTCCCACCCGCGATACAACCGGTCTCTGGGTCCCCTCCTGATGGCCGGCTCTCAAGAGATTAGTTACCTGAGCTTGAAGCCATTCCGGCCCAGGACTCCAGACTCACGTGACCCCGCCCCCTGCTCTAGCCTCAAGCATGCGCAGTACTCTACCACCGGTGGCCACGCTTCCGCTTACCTCCTCTCGGCGCGCTTTCTCCTGGGCGGTCCGAGAGCCTAAACCACGCCCCTATTTAAAGGGCTAGAGATACACTGTCTGGGGCTAAGGACTCAATGAATGATAACGTCAGAGGAGCGCAGATCATCGACCTTGAGACTAGCCCCTGCACCAGCAGAAATGACTCACTTGAAGGTACAATTATTAGCAGTTTTTAGCAATAAAATATTTTTTAATTGCGGCACGTACGTTGTTTTTTCAGATAATACTATTGCACACTTGCTAGACTCCAGAATAGTGTAGATTATATACGCCCTGGGAAACTAAGTACCACTCCTTGAGAAAGAAAATCTCTTCCAACCCTAGGTCAGTGTTTTAGTCAGCTTTTTCACCGATGTGACTAAAGGTCCCGAACAGAAAAACTGTAAAGGAGGCAAGGTTTATTTAGGGGATCATGGTTTTAGAGGTCTTAGGCCATAAAAGGCCGCCTCCATTCCTAGAGGTTCGAGGTGAGGCAGTAAATCATGGCGGGAGAGTGTGGTGGAGGAAAGCAGCTCACAAGATCATCAGGAAACAGAGAGGAATGTCTCCAGGTGCCAGATACAAATATATACCCCAAGGCCACGCCCAATTCCCCACCTCCTCCAGCCACACCCTCCCACTTCAGTTACCAGTTAATCCCTAAAAGGGGATTAATTCATTGACTGGGTTAAGATTCTCAAAACCCAATCATTTCTCCTCTGAACCTTGCATTGTTTCACACGTGAATTTTTGGAAGACACCTTTCATCTAAACCATGACAGTGAGTTCACTTGGTCTTCTGGAAGCGAACCTACCTTCAGCCAGCTCAGAAAGGATAGCTGATTCACTGACTTTGGGGTTTTGCAGCTAGTAAGGAAAAAAAAAATTATTTAATTTTTGAAGATGAACACTGAATTGCCAATTTTTTACTTTGCCACTAAAGATAGTAATTACGCATACTAAAGACTATTATTTTCTAATTTATCAACATTGCTCTGCAAAAAAATGCATCATAAAATCAAAAATATAGAAGGAACACACTCCCAAATAAAGGAGACATCTTTAAAATGTTTATTTATTTCTATTATTACTACAGAAGAAAGATGAAAGCTTTTAGGACAGACTGGTTTTTACAGTCATCACTGTAAATAACATTGACCCTGGGGTAAATAACATTGATCCTGCTGGGTTTATGGTCAAGAAATTAGAAGAAGAAAGCATGCTACTAGAAGGAGATACAGAAAGAAAATATTCAGTTTGGCAGAGATGTGTTGAGCAATGACCTGGCTACATTTCTGGGCCTTCGGAGGACCCAGAAATGGGAGAGACACAGCCCTGTCCTCCAGATGCTCTTGATCTAAGATCTCCATATACAGGCATCATGACAGCACCAACACAGGCTGATTATAGTGACATAAAGAGAGGTATGGGAGCATCATTTTAGGGTCAGAGATGAGGGGAAGTAGTCGACCACTTCAGGAAGAAGGTGGAATACATGTGGGCCTTGAAGGACTTCAGTAGGCAGAGAACAGGGAGAATGCCTAACTGAGGCAACAGTGGGGTCAATGGCAATCCAGAACGAGTTTGGGGACTAGTTACTGTCCCAATGTGACCATTGTATGTATGGTCAATAGTTTTCAAATTTCTTTAATCATCACCTCCAGTAAGAAATACATTTCAGTCATGACCACTTACGTGTATATATACACACAGTGTTTGTGTATGTATGTGTGATAGAAGGCTGTCTAGCATTTGGTAGACCAGAATCCCTGTTAACAGAGAACTGTTAAATTGGCAGAAATTAAGGAAACAGGGCTATAGGGGGAGAGATGAGAAATTTTCTAACTTCTCCTTTCCCCCAGTGCTGGGGATCAAACCCAGGGCCTCACACATACTAGGCAAGAACTCTACCACTATTCCACATCCTCAGCTCTAACTCATCTTTCTGAAATATCTCTATGGCAATCACAAAATGATAGTGGGTACTTCTAGAAAGCAAACCTAGGATTTATGGCTGATGTAGAGAAGAACATTTCAATTCACAATAAGAAAGGTTTTAGAAGAGTTTAAGCTGCCTCTGAGACCCCTCCAAAGCAACATCCCTTGTATGTACCCCTGTTTATGGAGGGAAGGTCAAATGCTATTCTTCCTAGGGCTGCTGAATTTGAAAAATAAAAATATTTAATGCTTATTATGGAAAACTTGGAAAATTTAGGAAACACTTTAAAATAAAGTATAAACTACTCACATTCCAGAAAACAGTACTTACTATTTTGGCCTATTTTTCTTGAATCTTTTTCTTTTTATATTTTCTTTTTTAATTTTTTTTCTTAGTTGTTGATAGATCTTTATTATTTATTTATTTATACCTGGTGCTGAGAATCAAACCCAGTGCCTCATATATGCCAGGCAAGTGTGCTACTGCTGAACCACAGTCCCAGCCCTATATTTTCATTTTTGACATACTAGAACCGCATAAAATATACAGTTAACTGTCTATATCCTACTTTTTCCCCAATGCTATATCTTATTATGACAGGTGTTATTATTATGACAGGTGTTAAAATTGCTCACAAATATTATTTGTAATAGTTACATAATTATTGATTATATATAGTACTGCTTATTAACAATGCACTTGGCTACCCAAGAGCTCTAATGAAGATATACAATGAGAGTAATTTTGTTTTCATGCCTGCTAACACACCATTCATTCTTCATTCATGGATCAAGGGATAATTTCAACCTTTAAGTCTTAATATTTAAGAAATACATCTTGTGGAGCTGGGGATGTAGCTCAGCAGCAGAGTATTTATCTAGCCTGCATGAAGTTTTGGGATTGATCCCCAGCACTGGAAAAAAATTCATAAAACTATAGCTACCATAGGAAGTGTTTCCTCTGATAGATTTCTGCAAAGTAGATTAGAAACCTCTGGAAAGGATGTGCCATACTAATGCTAATGAAACCATTCATGACCCATGGAAGAAAGTCAAAACACCAAAGTTGACAACACTAAGGTTGACTTTATGGAATTCAAGATTTCACTCTAGGAAGTAACTATAGATGCAGTTGAAACAGCAAGAGAACTAGATTTAGAAGTGAATCCTGAAGATGTGACTGAATTGCTGCAATCTCATGATAAAACTTAACTGGGTAAGGAGTTTCTTCTTATGGATGAGCAAAGAAAATTATTTTTTGAGATGGAATCTACCCCCTGGTGAAGATGCTATGAACATTCTTGAAATAACAAAGGATTTAGAATATTACATAAATTTAGTTGAAAAGCAGCAGCAGAGTTTGAGAAAATTGATTCCAATTTTGAAAGAAGTTCTACTGTGAGTAAAAAACTGTCAAACAGCATCACATGCTACAAAAAAAATCTTTTGTGAAAGTAATTGATGCAGCAAAGTTGCTTGTCTTATTTTAAGAAATTGCCATAGCCAGCCCAACCTTCAGCAGCCACTGCCCTGATTAGTCAGTACCATCAACACTGAGGCAAGACCCTCCACCAGCAAAACCTCACTAAAGGCTCAGATGATCAGTAGCAGTTTTGTGTTTGTTTTGTGGTACTGGATTTTGAACCCAGGGGTGCTCTACCACTGGGCTACATCCTCAGCCCTTTTTATTTTAGTTTGAAACAGGGGCTCACTAAGTTGCCCATGGTGGCTTCAAACTTACCATCCTCCTGCCTCAGCTTCTCAAGTTGCTGGGATTACAGGTGTATGCCACTGTGCACAGCTGATCACTAGCAGTTTTTAGCAATAAAGCATTTTTAATTAAGATAGGTACTTTGTTTTTTCAGATATAATGCTACTGTACACTTTTATTAAAAGACTAAAGAATAATGTAAACACAGCTTTTATATGCACTGAGAAACCAAAAAAAAAAAAAAAAAGTATGTGACTCACTCTATTGTGATATTTGCTTGATTGCCTGGTCTGGAATTGAACCCACAATATCTCTGAAGTGTGCCTGTACTTTAATTCATTTCATTATTCCACTATTTTTGGACATTTGCCTGGCAGGGGTGGGGGGGTCTTATTTCTCAGTGTTAACAGAACATTGGCATGAATTTTCTTATACAGAAATCTTGCCTACATTTTAAAATTATTTCCTTAGGATGGAAACCTGTGCAATTACTGATTCAAAAACCTTTGAAATCTCTTAAGTCTGCCAAATTGCTTTCCAGAAAGGTCAGGGCAGTTTTCATTCTCACAAGAAGTGCTCAAAGGTGCCCATCACACATATCCACCAGCATTTATTTTATCTTTTAGAAAAGCTTTGCCAATTTGGTAGATGAAATGGCCTCTTGTTTTAATTTGCATTGGATTACTAGTGGGGTGGAATATCTATAAATTTATCCATCCTTTATAGTTACTCTGAAAATGCAGTTTCACTACCTACATTTGGATTTGTGATTGGCAAATAGTCCTGAGTGAATTGTTGCAGTCTTAAGAGAAATAAAGCAGGGAAGGATGTTAAAAATAAATGATGTGTTTACACCAAGCTATAACCAAATTGTATTGTGGTGTATTAAACTAACAATAGTTAGTGGGAGAATTAAGCCATCACATAGTATGTGATTAAATATATCTAGGCTATTGCAATCAGGATAATATTCATTCTGTGAGGGGTGATTTGGTTTCATCAAAATATCATTCCTCATGTTAAACCAATATGGTAGGTTTAAATTTCATCAGTTAGTAGTTTTATTTGTATTACAAATACATACAAATTTGATTTTGTTTCCTAGATGCATAAAATCCATAATGATAAAGAGTCCTTTCTTTATATATGTGCAGGTATAAACATACACACACACACACACACACACACACACGTGATAATCAGTTTTCCATTACTGTGACAAAATACCTAAGAAAATCAACTTAAAGGATGAAAGACTTATTGTGGCTCACAGTGTCAGAGTTTCAGTCCATGGTCATTTGGCTCTGTTGTTTCTGGGCCTGTGGTGAGGCAGAACATGTCAGGGAGCATGTGTTGGAGCTATGCTGCTTTCCTCACCTCACGGCAGTCAGAAAGCAGAGAGTGAGAGGACACACTTCCCAGTGACCTACTTCCTTCAACTAGGCCCCACCTCCTAAAATTTCCACCACCTCCCAATATCCATCAAGCTTTGAATCCATCAAGGATAAATCCACTGATGAGATCACAGCCCTCATGATCTAGTCAATTCCCCAAAGGCCCACCTCTGGACATGACTGCATTAGGGATTGAGCTTTCAACATATAAACTTTGGGGGGACATTTGAAATTCAAACCATAATAAGATACATACGAATGTGTGCAACCTTACAAAAAATAATATAAGCCAACTCTAGCGATCTGTGAGAATCTTTTTGCCTTATAAGGAATTTGAACAATATTCAAGTTTAAGGAGCATTGTTATAGGAAACATCTTAAATTCTCATTTGTAATTTCTCCAAACAGGCATTAGAGATTGGGGTTTAAAAAAAAAAGGTAAAAATGATGTCAGTTCCTAGACTGGTGTTTTTCTATATAGAATATTGTTGTGATTTTCTTCCTTTGGAAAAAGTACCAAAAGCTGTACTGTTTAGGTCTCAGAGATTATGTTTTGGCTTAAAATGTAAGGTCAGAGAGTGTTTGGATTTATTGAATTTATCTCTTTAAGTAAAGCAAAGAAGTTAAGCAGATAGTGATTAAACAAGAGTGAAGTGGTGTTGGGAGAAGTGAAGCTGATGAGAAAAAAGCCCCATGTACCATGTGACCACCTGGGCACATGGGATTCAGTGAGGTCTGGCCTGCCCTGATGAACAGGAGAAGGGGAGCACCACTCTAGGGTGTCTGCAGCTGGATGATGTCCTGACTCCCAACCATACTCCTCCAGCTCTCCAAAGACAAAAAGAATGGAGACCACCCTTCAAACATTGTTACTAATTTAGTATCTAGAATCAGCAACATATCCTGAAGAAAAAAGTCTATGCCTGAGAAAAAGGGCCAGGTAATTGAAGATAGGTGGTTGTATTCTTTTTTCCTTTGCTCACAATCATAACATAAACTGACCTCTACTCCTTTTTTAAAAAGAAATCTGATTGAAACACAGATTTTTAGGGAAACTAAAAACTACTCGGTATGATACTATACTAGCAGATACATGTCACTTGTCAAAACCATAGAATGTACAACTCCAAGAGTGAACCAGGAACTTTGGATGATAATGCCATGTCAATGTAGGTTCACCAACTATCACAAATGTACCACTTTGGAGTGGGATGTTGATAATGGTTGAAATTGTATATGGGCGGGGGGAGCAGGAGATATATGGAAAATCACTACCTTCCTCTCAAATTTGCTCTCAATCTAAAATTGCTCTAAAGTCTTAAGTCTATGGGCTGGGGATGGGGATGTGGCTCAAGTGGTAGCATGCTCGCCTAGCATGTGCAGGGCGCTGGGTTCGATCCTCAACACAACATAAAAATAAAATAAAGATATTGTGTCCACGTAAAACTAAAAAATTAATATTAAAAATTTTTTAAAACTATAAAGTCTATTGAAATAAGCAAAACCAAAAACTTGGTGTACAGGATTCTTAATTGAATTGAACCTCCAAGTAAACAGAAGACAAGCAAAATTGATTATCCATAGGTTTCTCAAGCTACTCTAGATGTCATTCCCATGTTCTCTCTCCCTGGAATGTTCTTGCTCCAGAAAAACCACGTGGCTCACTCCCTTACGTTCTTTAGGAAATTGCTCAGATGTCCCTGCATTGGTCCAGGAAGTAAATACAAAGAAAATGGATAGGAGTGCTCTCCTCCATCCAGGTCTCATGGATCCAGGTTCTTCCCATCTGGTGACACTTTTATCTAAACACATGGCCTCCAAGTTCTCCAAGGCAGAAGGGAGGGATGGATAAAACTCGTTGGCTGTGAATTGCCTTGGCCTAAAATTGACATGTACCCCTTCTGCTCACAGTCCATTGGCCAGCACCAGCCACCTGGCCCTGATTTATTACAAGGGAGGCCAGGAAGTACAGAACAGCACACAAGAATATTCTAGGGATCATGAACTGCTTCTTCTTCAGGCATCTTAGTGAAGGGTGGCCCCTGATCACCCTTCCATCTCCCTGCACTCTCTTTCTACAGCTTATTTGTAGAATTTGCTGTCATCCCATATGCTATATCTTTAATTTATCTGTGATGTTTCAGTCTTTCCCATTAGCATATAAGCACCATGAGAGCAGAGATTTGCATCTGTTTTATTTATGGTTACTCCTCCAGTATCTAGGATGCTACTTGGCACATAGTAGGAGCTTCATAAATTTTTATTCAATTAATGAACAAATTCTACAACGGTAGTCTATATTTTTGTGTGGATGAGGTACTACATACACTGACCTGAGAATGTTTCCTAAAGCAGCATTCAAAGAATAAACCCTTCCTTGCAGCATACACAAGAATTTATCAAGTGCTTACTATGTACCAAGCACCAGGCACCATGCTTAGTGCCAGGAACATAGAAGTGAGCAAGAAATAGTCTCTGACCCCTAGACAGGAATACAACACTAAAAATGCAATATTTATGAAGATCCATAATAGAAATAAATTATGGGAGCTCAAAAGGCCAAATTCCTCTGACATTTTAGCAAGACTGCAATTTTATATCCAAACATTACTTAAATAGAAACAAAAGGGAATGAATAGGAGACTCAGAAATCATACATTGCTTCCCAAAGTTATAAATAAAATTAAGTCTATATCTATATTTTTGACCATTTTTTAGTCTAGAAAATAGGCTACCTTTGACTTTTCATTCTCCCATAGACTCTAGAACCTTTATCCCACTTCCCTTCAAACTTAGAGTGTGTAGGAGCTGGGGTTGTGGCTCAGTGGTAGAGTGCTCGCCTAGCACATGTGAGGCCCTGGATTCGATCCTAAGTACCACATAAATAAATAAAATAAAGGTATCGTGTCCAAGTACAACTAAAATAAATATTTTTTAAAATAACTTAAGAGTAAGTAGCAGCCCATGTGCACTATGGCTACTCAACTATTTAAAAGTATTTCTCCTTTTAATACTTTCTTAATTCCTGAAATGCTATCATTTGAAATCTGCTTAGAGAATTCTGTCTTCTAGTCCCACCTCTGCAAGCAAATAAGCATAGTGCTTTTGAAATCAGGACTAGCATCACGGGAGCTCCGGTGAACAACAGGGTGGGAAGGAAAGCTCAGGACTTGGATTAGAGTTATAAGAGAATCTAGGCAGGGACTGTAGAGGATAGGACATTAGACAAGAAAAAGCTCAAGAAAAGAGTAAGTAATATGGAAGCCAGGTGCTGTGGTGCATGCCTGTAATCCCAGCAGCTCGGGAGGCTGAGACAGAAGGATCACGAGTTCAAAGGCAGCCTCAGCAATGGCAAGGCACTAAGCACCTCAGTGAGACCCAGTCTCTAAAAAGAATACAAAATAGGACTGGGGATGTGGCTCAGTAGTCTAGTGCCCCTGAGTTTAATCCCAGTACCCTCCCCACAACAAAAACACAAAGGATATTAAAGGCAAATTTGGTCTATCTCACTATTTTGCCTGGAGATAGACTTGCTTACATACAAGGACACACATTACCTCTTTAACACAAAAAAGAAAGAATGAGAATCAGTTGAGAATGAGAGAAAATTCAAAATTGTGGTAGCATTCCCCTGTGTAAAGAACAAGACTTCTTTAATTTCATTGTTCCTCCATGTGGAGACTTAATTTCCAAATTTATCTTATGATCCAAGACATCTGTTAACTCTCACATCCATTTTCCAATTAACAAAGAAGAAAAAAGCACAAAAGCATATTGGTTACCAATTGCTGGGTAACTACTCAAGAAATTAGAGGCTGACAATACTTACTTGCATTATCTTACCATTTCTGTAGGTCAGGAATCCAGGCATGGCTTAACTGGGTCCTCTGGCTCAGAGTTCCTCACAACTCTTGCAACCAAGGTGTTGGCCCAGACTACAGACCTCTCAAGGCTCAAACTGGGAAGGATCTGCTTCCAAGACCATGTGCATTGTTTCTGGCAAGATTCTGTGTGCTGCAGGCTGTTGGACTGAGGACCTCAGCTCCTCACAGGTTGTTGGCCAGAAGCACTCTCAGTTCCTTGTCACATGGGCTTTTCCATAAGGCAGCTCAACGACATAGTAGTTTGCTTCATCCAAGCAAGCAAGAAGAGCCAGCAAGAATGTGAGCAAGACAGAGGTAGTCTTTTATATGCTGGTGTTGGAAGTGACTTCCCATTGTTTTATGTTACATTCTGTTCATTAGAAGCACTAGCTCCAGCTCACACTCAAGGGGTGGGGATTACACGTGGGTATGACTTCCAGGAAGGAGGATATCTGGGAACTGCTTTAGAAGCTACTAGTGAAGAAAGGTATGCCTGCTCCCTTCAAATATGCTTGCTTAAATTGCATATACCAGTCCAGCTTGCTTATCATTAGCCCACATCTAGCTGCAAGGGAGGCTGGAAAGATAGTCTGCATTTTGGGTAGCTATCAGCCCAGCTAAGATATAGACATTCAGTCCTAAAGGAAAACTATAGATCTATGGAGAACAGAAGGCATGGTTGTTCTATGTTTTTCAGGGCCAGTCCCAGACATTGAGGAGGAAAAGAAAAATGGCTGGGTAGAGTCACAGAATCTGAGTTCAAACTATTTCTGCCACATTCTACCCTGAGTAAATAATTTAACCTCACCAAGTCTCATCTGTATGTTCGAACTAAATGAAATTTCCTCTGTGAAGCATCTTGGTAGATTCTCAAGAACTGTCTACTAAGTCTATTTCAGAAGGAACTCAATATCCTGGGGACTTCTAAGTCTGGCTGTGATGGCCAATGAGCTTGCCCTGTGACTTCATGCCACTTACCTAACTTCTGAATCTACCTAGATTCTAGTCAGTAAAAGACAGTCCCAACACTTACCCTACATATTTCATCAGGTTGCTGAAAGAATGATGTGTGTAAACATTTTGATGATTATTTTCAAAATTTGAGATGGCAGACAAATTTGATGTGGCATTAGCGGCCACCAGGTGGCAGTGGGAAGCACTGGGCTTGGGTTATGGCCCATGGCCACCAGATGGTGCTGGCATTCAGCAGATGACACCTGGCTTTTCTGGGAGCCTTTACAAGGAGCCCCAGAAGGGTTCTTGGAGGTGGCTAGTGCTATTCACCATCCCACAGATCAAGGGAGTGAGGCCCTGGGTAGGTTGGAGCTCAGAGTCACCCAGTAGTGAGGGCCAGAACACAGGTCTCCACCTTCTGGTGTAGAGTAGCTTTACCCCTACACTGCAGGGATGCTCTCCTATTTTCTCCATACTTGCACTAGAGACCAAAGGAGTTCATTGTCTTCTTGTTCACAGATTTACCACATTTTAAAAGCCTGAAAAAGATCCACAAATATCACTCATCTCTTTGACTGTATAGCACCATAATTAAGAACATGGCTTTAAAGGGAGGAAAGACCTCATTTTGTGACTGTATTTTAGCCTCTTCTTCTGCAAAGTTAGAATAATAGTTTTTGCCTTGTATGTTTGATACAAAGGTTGAGTTAAATGAGATAAAGTATGTGCTCATGATAGATAACATCAATTAGCAATTATGAAGTATCTCAAACTCCTCTAAGCAGTTTACAGGTATTCAGTTCATTTAATTCTCATCATTATCTTATGTGGTATTCATTATTATTAAGTCCATTCTATAGAGGAAGAAACTGAAGCACAGAGAGGTGGTAACTTATCCACAATCACAGCTGGTAACTGGAGGAGCCAGAGCCCATACCTTTGTCCACACTTATTTCTAATTGCTCAACAGAGAGTAAATGCCCAATAAATGACAGATAGGGATCCATAGGCCAAGCTGAGGATTTTAGCTTTAGGAACTAGGGTTTGGAATGAGTAAGATAACCACATTGCCCCTATATTTTCAGAGTGGTGGTATTAACACTCAGGTGGAAGAGAAGTGTTAAGCACTCGAGAAAACAAAGATTAAAAATGAAATTTTTAAAAAATCAAAATAAAACTGAAAAAAACAACTGGGATTTTTAAAAAAAAAAAAAAAATACACAGACCTTAGAGATGGACTAGTATTCAAATTCTGATGCTACCCCTTGCTAGCTATGGGACCATGGGACAGGTTGTATCAGCTTCCTCACCTAAAAATTGAAGCCAATAATCTGCCCTGTAGATTTCCTATGAATTCTAGAGGTCAATGTAGTTAAAAGCCTCTATACAGCAAAGCAAACATCTAATTATTATAGTTTTAATTTTATATATATATATATATATATATACTCATGCATCATTTAACAATCGAGGTAGGTTCTGGGAAATGTGTTTTTGGGCAATTTTATCATTATGCAAACATCACAGAGTGTACTTATACAAACTAAGACAGCTACAATGTCACTAGGTGATAAAAGATTATGGGACCACTGTAGTATACTTGGCTCATCATGGAGTGAAATGTTTCATTATGCAGTGTGTGACCATATATTGGTCTGTTGGTTGAAAGGGATTCCAAGCTGTTAAGCATTCATTCCTTCTCTCAAGGAACTTGGATAGCAGAAGTGATGAATGCACACAGCATTTAATTTGTGCCTTAGGAAAGGTGAAAAGTGCAATGGATACTAGAAAGGGGGCAAAAAAATTTAGCAGTGGCAATTTTGGAGAAGGAGATGGGTACAGTCCTTAAGATCACCCTAGAAGGATAGCAAGAAAATGAGAGAATCATTCCAGAAACTGCATCAACAAAGGTAAGGAGACCAGAAAGAGTGGGTTTTGTTTGGAGTATAGTAAGCAGTCCATATTGGAAATGTGAGTCAGGCCATAAGAGTGTGACAGGAAGAACAGGAAGGGAACTTTTGGTTAGATTTGGCATATTAAACATATGTCCTTGACTATGGTCTTGAAATGATAGAAAAGTAACAAAATATAAACCTACAAGAACTATAAAAACAAGAAAAGGGACAATAGCTGATGGAAGATGTCAAACAATTTTGGAAAAAGGATTGTAATTGAATGAATATTAACTGATCTAGCAGAGGAAAGAGAGCTGCCTTCAGGGTTGGTGAGGGACAGAGAAGTTTTCAAAAAGGAGCCATTTTGATGTGAAGAACCAAACCAATAAAACAAACAAAAAAAAATGGAAAGTGCAGGTTCCAGCAACTCTGAAACCTATGGGATGGGGTTGGGCTAAAAACACAGAATAAGTTGAAAGGCCATATCCCACCCCCAACCCTGGTAGTGGGGTGGTTTTCTCCATCCCAGCCAGCAAAATACAGGAGTTTTGCTCTTTGGTGAGGCTGAAGGAGAGTCACTCTGGACTTGGGGAAGACACCAGGTATGCTGACACAAGAAGTAAGGCAGCATTCCCCAAACAGGAAAATTAAGTGAAGTCTTCTTTCTGGACGGTGCAATCACCCACCCCTTCCACAGCTGGGCTCTCAGAATGCAGGAAGACTGGAAGCTCTAGTAGAAGGAGATCTGGGAAATCCCTGCTGTGCATCTTCCCCCAAAGAAAGGCCTATTGATACCAGCATCAGTGGGAGAGTCCCCAGTAAAACACTAGCTTCCTCCCGGGCTACCCTAAACTGTGGCCCCCTGTTTAGTGCACACCCCCCACCCCCACACACACAACACAGCTTTCCATGGACTCTTCAAGGCTTCACTAAACATTATGTAAAATGGATAGTGAGGAAAGGAAGAGGGTCTATAATAAAGACCCAGGAGGAGAACGAGAGGAAGGCAGGCAGGAAGGGAGAAAAGGAGGGAAGGAAGAAAAGAAAGAAAGAGAAACTCAGGAAGCAGAGACAATTCAGAAAAAAAGAAAAAAATAATCAGCATAAATAATATCCTAGAAAGCTAAGGAACCATCTCACCCATGAAACAAGATCAGAGAGCTATAGAATAAAAGACTCTTCAGAGAATAAAATAGGTTCTTAGAAATAAAGATGGCTAAAATTATATAGATTTGGAAGGAAAAAATGAAGAAATATCCTAAAAGTAAAGCAATTAAAAACAAACTTATAAAGAACTAATAAGAACTAGGTACATGTATGACTGCGCGAATGGTGTGACTCTACATCGTGTGCAACCAGAGAAGTGAAAAATTGTGCCCCATTTGTGTACAATGAATCGAAGAGCATTCTGCTGTCGTGTATAACTGATTAGAACAAATAATTTAAAAAGAACTAATAAGAGAAAAAAAAGTTAAGAATAATTTAATATTATTCCAGAAAACTCAATATCATAATAGTGGGAATTCCAGAAGAATGAAATAGAAAAATTGGGGGAATAATTGTCAAAGAAATAATTTTAATCATTTCCAGGAAAGTAAGAGGAAAAAAATACATTAAGGCACATCATGGTAATATTTCAGACATCAGACAAAAAGAGCAGATTGTCAAACCTTTTAGAGAGAAAAACTGGGTCACCTGCAAAGGATGGGGGTCCAGAATACATTGGAAAAAAATGCTTAAAAGGGCACAAGGGATTTTGCTAGGGTGATGAGTGTTCTAAAAACTGATTTGTGGTGATGATTGTACAACTTGGTGAATTTAGTAGGAATTGTTACATTTTACTATTAAAATGAGTAAAATTTAAAATTGCTAAAATAGACCTCAATGACATTATAAAAACATAATTCATAAAATAAAAATCTGAGGCACATATATAAGCATTTCAAATACAAAAATATATAAACATAAAATAGTTGGTAAAGTAATACATGTATAAATAGTAAACATATCATTCAAGTAAATTACTATAAATGTAAAACAAAGATAAATAAAAGCAATGCTAAAAGCTAGAAGATAATTAAGCCATTTCTTCCAAATTCTCAAAGACAATTATTTTTTTATCTATAATTGCCTAGTCAAACTATCAATAAAATGTGAACAACATTGTTTTTAGACACGCCAAGTTTAAAAAGTATTGTCTCCAATGTACCCATCTCCTTAAAGCTATGGGGAAGTAAATCAAAAAAGAAGACATGGAACCTAAGAAAAAGATAAACTCCAATACAGGAGATAAGCAAAAGAACTTTCTAGAATGATAATGAAGTGAGCCTCTGGACAATAGCCATGTAGCAAACCAGGAGAGCAACCAGTCCAGGCTGGCACAGGAAAACCTCAGCTTTCAAAAGTTGTGTTTCCAAGGAAATAATGGGATACACAGATAATGTGATTTATTATATTGTAAGAGATCTACAAGAGTTTGGGAATGAGTTAATGATAAATAATACACAGAAAGCTAAGCAAAGGTGGAAAATAAAGCTATTATTAACTTTAAGGGGGAAAATACTTTTTGAAAAAAAAAATGTAGCTAGGTGTGGCTAATTTCAGCCGCTTGGGAGAAGCCAGGAGTAAGACTTAAGCTCAGAAATTTGAGACCAGCCTGGGCAATGTAAAAAGACCCTGTCTGAATAAGCACACACACACACACACACACACAAAGAAATGTAATCATAGTTTATTATGTTGCCCAGCTGTAAGCAATGTTTACATAGTCATAATACTGTCAATATACTGAATGTTGATTTAACCAAAACCATGGTATAATGATATTGAAAGAATGTGGAGGGGTGTTTGTGTGTGTGTGTGTGTGTGTGTGTGTGTGTGTTAGTATGTGTGTGTTTTCAGGAAAAGGGATTGTAAGAGAAGAAAAACCTCATCCTCCTAGCATTTGGATTTTCCCAAAAGCAGACCCTGAGATAAGGATTTGCTCAAGTAGTTTATCTAGGAAATGCAGGGGACACTCTTTTGGAATTAAAAAAGTGTTGTAGGCAAGGGAAGATGGGCGATAAAGAATGTATGATTAAGCCAGACACAGCTGTGGGCTATTGGAGTTTAATCTACTGGGAAAATTCTGGAAAATGGGGCAAAATACATGCATTAGAATTATTCCCCCTGATAGGGAGAGAGCTGAGGTATTTATACACCAACTCCTGAGATTCATTAGTTGAGGATTGCAGGGGGTTGGGGGAGATGGTTTATTAATTTCCAGGCACAGCTATCCTTTCACCTGTGAGAGAGGGCAGAGCTCAAAGATTTTCTGGCACAAAGATGTAGACTTTGGCAATTGGAAGTGAGGAAGAATGCTTCAAGAAATGGCTGGAAGGTACATGGAGAGCATCTTCAATAGAGGTCAAGGTAATGTCTAGAATGGAAACCACCTAAAATTACAGTAATGGAAGTAAATACCTGAAGGTACAGGGAAAAAATGTTTCAAGCAATTACTTCTAAGGAGCAGGCATCAGAGGTGAGAAGAAATGAAGCAGGGAGCAATTTGTTCTTCATTACATACATAGTAAGACTATTTGACTTTAAATAGTGCATATGTATTGTTTCAATAATAATTATATTTACAAAATCCTGAACAGGTCAGAGCAAAGAAAGATGGGGTCATGGGTTCAGGGTGGAACTGGAGCCTCAGATCCCAGCCTCAATCCTGACTTCAAAACTGATCTTCACTGGGGGGTTTCTGAGAGCATTGGTTGTAGCAGATGAATAGGACTCTCTGCTAGGCAGTAGGTAAGGGACTCTTAGCAAGGTCACAAGGCAGAGCTGGTTTGGGAGTAAAAGAGGGTGAGGTTGCTTTGGGACATGCCAAGGTTGGGGAGCTAACAGAACACTTGGAGAGACTTCCAAGAGACAGCTGGGAGATAGATTAAGGCTTCAGAGTGTCTGGAAATTATTCCACCTGCCCCCCCCCCCAGAGGTAATAGTAGATGGTATGGGAATACATGGAGATCATCAATGAGACACTCAAACAAGGGAGTTCAGGGGGCAGAATCTTGACACATTTGCAGGTGAGACAGAAGAGATAGTGAGTAGATAAGATGACTTGGTGACTGGAAGTGTGAAGAGAAGTGTGAGGTCAGGGATCAGATTTTCAAGAGCAGCCTTCATGGTGTCCAAGGAAGCTGTTCTGTCAAGAGGGATGAGCTGCAAACAGCCTTGCCCTTAGCCTGCTCTCTGAGGTGGTAGAAAAGCCTGCTGGAGGAGTCAGGGGATCTAACTTCCGGTCTTCTTTTCATCCCTCACCCTGGGCAAGTTATTATTTCTCTAGACCTTAGTTCCCACATCAGCACACTTAAACCAATAATCATTCCACTGTGAGCATTGGTACAGTTTTATCCTGCTTCAAAAACATGCTTCTGGACTGCTTGGTTAAAAAGTCACTTCCCAGAGTTCTTCAGATCTGCTCTTCCCTGCCCCTGCCCCTGCCCCACTGCCCCAGCCTTCCTGGGCCTTCCCTCAATAACCCCCTATCTGCATTAACAGAGGGAGGATGCCTCCAGGACCCTCTCTATGGCCTGCATCCATTCCAGTTGATTGAACCCACAGTATACAGGCTGTTAGACATTTTGACTATCACCCCTGCTAATAATACCTTCCCTACCCACCTGACAGCAACCTGGTGAGGATCAAATGAAATAACAGATGTAAAAGGCCTTTGCAAAGGCTCCAAATACTGCCATTTGTTGGGTAAAATATTGTTTTAACATCAAAATGCAAAAGTAGTGCTGCAGAGAGACGCGGTCACAGAGGGCATGGACACAGAGCTGTGATGGATTGCAGGCTGCAGACAGTGAGGGGGAGGGGAAAGAGGGAGCAGCAGGGCAGAGAAGGGAGGGAGGGAAGAGAGGAGAGGCTAAAACCAGGCTGATTGTGTAGCCTCCATCCCAGGTCACCATGATGCTGTGTGCAGGACAGAGAGGCTTTAGATCTCCTATGCTCTACCCCATATCCACTCCAGAAGTCAAACCAGCTCAAAGCACATGCTGGGCTAGTGCCCTTCCACCAGAATTTGTGTGTGTGTGTGTGTGTGTGCGTGTGTGTGTGTGTGTGTGTGTGTGTGTAAGTGGAGAGGGAAAGGCAGGGAATCTGAGTCCTTATGCATATGTTCTTGCTCAAGCAGCTTGATGTGGCTTGTGGCATTGGTAAAAATCCCAGGACAGGCGGAACCACAGCTATTTTGGAGTGTGTGCCACCTCTAGATGTCTGACGCTCTCAGAGCCAAGTCCCACATTTAGGGTTTTCCTACAGTATCAATTCCAATAATCCTCTACTTTCCCAGGGACCTTCACTGTCTAGTCATATTTAAACACCTTTCTTCATTCAACGCTCACAACCAAGTTAAGTTCTATGGTTTCTGGCTTATAATGAGGAAACTGAGGTTCAAAGAACCTAAGTTGACTTGCCAGAGATACACAAGTTGCAATTGGCAAAGCAGGAACTTGAAACCAAGTTTGGGTTTGTTTTCTTCTTCTTTACTAAACAAGCTGGAGAAACTTGCTGGAGAGGTGAGGGTAACAGTGTTTGAAAGAAGAATCTAGCCCAGGGTGGCAAACTGAAATACCCACAGGGGCCAGACTGGTTAAATAAATGGGTGATACAGGCAGGGGCTGAGGAGTGAGGGGCAGCAGGGAGCTGCAGCAAGCCAGCCAGCATGTGTCCACCTGAAGGAGGTAGTGGCTTCTAGACTCTTCTAGATGGCCATCTGGGAACACAGCCTAAGGTTATTTTGGGTTATCTTCTGGTTTTTCAAGACAAGCCAAAAATACAGAGTTTTGTTCATGAAATCAGGCAGTTTTTAAATGTTGGGGTAATTAAATAACTCGTGTGTGAAGGTTGAAATTGGAGGGCGGGCTGCCATTTTGTTTTCCCCATTGTGAGCACTCATTGTTCCCAATCCTGCCAAAATATAGTGTTCAGGTCTCAGCATCTTTGCCCAACTGTTGCCTCCACCTAGAATGCCATTTCCTCCTTTCCCTAATCTTGTCCCTTTGACAGAATCCCTACTTATCTTTCAAGACCCAAGTCAACTGTCCCCTTTTTTTCTGTGACTGTTCCTGACCCCTTCCCACTCCCACCAGAATTAACTGCTCACTCACCTGGTTCCCAAAGCACTTCATGCTGTTTAAACGCATCCTTACCTGGTGGGACCTTCACCAGCAGAGTGGTAGAGGGAGGTACCTATGCTGGTTACATGTTCTGACTTAGACAAGGTACCTGGTTCTAATGCTGGTTCCACCCCAAGTCAATTACATAACCTTTCAATGTCTTCATTTTCTCATTTGAAGATGGATCTAAAAATAATGCCTATAACACCAAATTTTAGTGAAGGCTAAATGTGTATGTAAAGGACCACCTATGGTGTTTGCTAATAGTACATGCTTGCTTGTGTTAGCCATTACAAAAACTCTGTAAACACATTCTAAGCCTCCTATTGAGTGACAAGTGGGTGGGGGGCAGAGAGCACCTTCATTTCTGTATTTTGTGATTCCATTTGAAAAGACCAAAGCTAGAGCAAACCTCCTAGCATTTCTCCTTACTCCTATCTATGGGAAGAGGGGTAATTTCTCTGATAGTGAAATTGAGAGAATTTGAGATCTGAAGTGTGAAAAGCTCAACTTCTTTCTCTCCCCTTCTCTCTTGGAACCAGTCTGTCTGCAGGATACCTGCATTCTGTTCATGTTTTTCAAACCAAATTCCATCACTAGGAAAACAGACCTCAATGAAGTGTGGCCTCCACTGCCGAGAGCTCATGGTTTCCTTCTGGTTCCTTAAGGAAGGAATCCTTAAGACAATGCAGTAAGGGGCAGAGAGCATGGGTATTGGAGTCAGACAGCATCATTTGAATCCTGATTCTGGCACTTGTCAGCTGGGCAAGATGTGAGCGAGTTGTTCTGTGTCTCCTTTCTGTCCTCTGACACTTGGAGTTGCTGCAAAGGCCAGAGCTTATTACAGGGGAGGGTTATTTTCCGCACACACAAATCAGTGCTCAAATTAAAGATCCTGTTTTCTCCCACAGCTTTCTGTTTCTCAGTAAATGGCAAGTCCATCCTTCCATGGTTCAGGTGAGAAATCTTGGAGTCATCTTGCTCTCCCCTCACACACCCAACCCATCAGCCACTTTGGTAGGTCTTACTGAATATATCCCTAATCTACCTGATTCTCACCTCCGTGGCTGCTTCCCCAGCCTGAGCTGCCATCACCTCTCACCTTGGTCATTGCCAAAACTCCCTTAATGTTTCTCTTCTTTCTCTCCTCTTTCCAAATTGTATTTTCAATCCAGCAACCAGAAGAAGCTCATGAAAGAGTAAGTCAAATCATGTCGCCCCCTTGCTCAAAATCCTTGAGTGAAAAGCCCAAGTCCTTAAAATGGTCCATGAGGCACTATCTGGTCCCCAGAAGCAATTCTAATCCAGTTCAGTCTCCCACCTTTTCCCCTTCCTCTCCCTGCTCCAGTCACTCTGGCCTCCTTGCTGGCCCTCAAATATGCTGGGCATGCTCCTGTCTCAAAGCCTTGGCACTGGCTGTCCACCCTGCCTGGGAATCTGTTCCCAGATTGCCATGTGGCTTGCTTACTCAGCCCTTCCAAATCTTTACTCAAATGTTTTCTTGCTGAGGATTTCCCTGACCACTCTCTTTTTTAATTTTAACACTCCTTCCCTCTACCAGCTTTCTCCCTTGTCTTGCTTTCTTTTTTCCCATTAGGCTATTGGTATTCTACCTAGGATGCTATGGGAAGCTGTGCATGGGATACCTGGCTGAGCAAGAGCAGAGCCAGGCTCTGCTGGCTAAGAGTGCGCCCTGCCCCATGGGAGTGGCCTTTTTCTGACTTGCACAAAGATGTTGCACAAAGAAGCTAGTACATACTCAAATACTAAGTATTTTATTTCTTTTCCCACTTATTTTCTGTTTCCCAGCTCTCCTTCACCAGGGAAGCAGGGATTTTTGTCTTGGTCACTGCTGTATCCTCAGCTCTTATAAAGGCACCAGGCACACCAGTGGGTGTTTGACAAATGTTGAATCAATAAATAAGGTGACTGTTCAACAAATTCTGTTGTGTTGAGTTAAAAGTTGGCACTAAAAATAAAAGATAGCTCTGGCTTTATTGAATTCGCCTCTCTTCAAATCGCTTAAGAATTCCCACTGTCTGGCGGAGCGAGTATCCCGAGCATCCATTTCCACCTTTATCCCATCCTCTGTGAACGCTTTCTGCCGAGACTTGCAGAGTCTGGGTTTGTTGCCATCCAATACTGACTTCATTTCTTCTGCATTAATCACACTCGACCTTGCCAACTCCAGATTCCATCACCTAATGTTTCCTGTCATTGTGCTCCCAATGAGGGACTGTCTGCAGAGGAGGGCAGAGAAGATGGAACTGTGGCCAACAGCCATCCAGATCCACTTACCCAATTGCCTGCTGCTCTCTAGGTACCTGAGAACCCCTGAGGCATTCTCCAGGCGGTATGTCCAAAAATGAACTTACTGGTCCCTCACCTTCACCCTCCAAAACACTGTTCTTTCTACACCGGCTGGTAACCATGCAGTTCCCAAACCAGAAATCTAGGACCCATCCTCAACACCACCCACCCCTTCACAGCCCCCTCCCCCTGCAATTAGCTGAACACCAAGGCCTGTTAATTCAATCTCCCAATGTTTAAAAAGATGTCTCCTTTCACTGCCTTAGTGCAATTTTTTATTCTCTCACTTGTTCACTATTACAATAGCCTCTTTTTTTTTTTTTTTGTAATTGCCTCATAACCATTTTTTTTTTCTTCACCCATCACCTCAAACTCCTCCTGCAGCCAGAGGGAGTCTTTCTGAAAAGTGAATCTGTGATTCTAAGACTCTTTAGTGATGCCCCATAACAAGAACATGAAGTCTAAGCTCTCAGACCCCACAGGGTCTGGCCCCTGCGTGCTTCTCCAACATCACCTCCCACACCTTCCTGTTCTCACACTTCCTGTTTCTGTTAAACTGAGCTCCCTGTCATTCCCAGGTGGTGCCACGGAAACTCATGCCTCCATGATTATGTGTACTCTTCCCTCTGCCAGCTGCACTTTCCTCTACCTCTTCTCCCAGCTGAACTCTTAAAATACCTTAGAAAAGCCATCCAATATAGTGGCCTCAAATCCTGCTTTCCCACTTATTAGCTATGTAAGTTAGGGTTGTGTGTCTAAGTGCTCTTGACCTCTGTTTACTCTTCTGTAAAATGGGAATAACCAATTTCATAGGGTTTTTCTGAAAGTTAGGAGAGTTACTGAAAGAAAGTTCTAGCACTACATCTGGAGCATGGTAAACACTTAATAGATGTATGCTAGTTGTCATGATATATCCCTTCAAGTCCACCTCAGACATCACCTCTTCCCTCTTCAGGGCCATTTCTGAATCTTGTGCAAATACCTATCACTGGACTTATCTCAATAAGAGATGACAAGTTGACTTGTCTGTCCTATAGATTGGACTCACTGGACTGTGAGCCCCCGGAGGGCCAGTCTTTAAATGGCAGTCAAGAAACACTGTTTCCATTTAACTGATCAAATGAAATAAAGACCAACCTTCAGAATGACATTCAGAGGGCTAAAGGGAATGCTGCAAACTTCTTTATTCTGGTCTGTGGCTATGCTGCACCATTTGTTTTCCAAGGTGGCCTGAGAGCCTCTCTGCTGCCTTTGCTGAGAATGTTGTTTCCGGTCTCCACACCACTGCAGGCTGTCCCCAGCACCATCTTGCCCAGAGTCTGGGCAGGGCCTCCCTTCCATGCTGATGGTGGGTAGGCAACATTCCAGGGCCTGGTGCTGACATACGGGCTCACATCTACTGCTGAGTAGGACTAATAGGGAGGTGCTGATGAAACTGCTCAGGAAGCCGGAAGTGGGACTGTGGTGGGTCCTAGTCTGGCAACACAGACAGCAAAACCCTTGGTGTCCTTTTAGCAACTTCAGTGTGGCCTGGAACTCAATGTTTCCTTAGCTTGGGGCCAGCCTCATGAAAGACATGCTGGATTTCTTTCTTGAGTCTTTCTCATTCCTTTGGTATACACCACTGTTACACAGCAGTGCCTCTTGCCTCAGTGATGAAAATCAGAGTGTTTGAAGCTTTTCCTAGCCATTGGGAAATGTAAGCTGCCCCCCCCACCCGATTTCTTATATAACATACTATATATGATTCACTGCCCCTTTTCCAAGAAAATCTGGAGTTTCTGAGGTCATTGCTGAATACCCACAAAAAAAAAACTTGCTTCTAAACATTTGCTGCCAGTTGTTCCCTTTGTAAGAAATGGTTCATCCACTATGTCCCAGCTGCCCCCGTCTCTGCCAGCCTCATCCCATAGAAACAACACCTGGCCAGGGCCACTGTCAGACCTCACTAGACATGCTAAATACACTGCCCAGGGGACGGAAGCCCCATTTTGAGACACAAAGAGCCCACCTCTTTGTTAGCGTTTTGCAGACCCTCTTAGTCCCTGTCTCTCTTGTGTTTATAATTAAACATCAAAAATGCCCTGCTGGACCTGGCTATTGAAGTGAAGGAGAGGGTACCCCTAGAACATCACTGGTGAGGAAGGAAAGAAGCAGTTTGAGTTTGCCAAGAACTTCACAGTGATGCAGTAAAGAAATTGTGTCGAGAGAGAGAGAGAGAGAGAGAGAGAGAGAAAGTGTGTGTTTTTCTGTGTGTATGTGTGTTTCTGGGTGTGTGTGGAAAGGGGTGTCCTGCTTTATACAGAAAGAAGCAGGTTCAGGATAAGAAGGGATGACAACTCAGTAATTGACCCCCAGCTCAGCTTAGTTCATCAGAATCTCTGGGGATGGAGACTCTGCCTCCCACCCTCTTCCTGGCTCTTTTTTTCTTTCTGAGAGCTGGAATTCTCTCTCAAAGCTTCATCCCCACCCCTGGCTATTTCCCTGCCACCCTCACCTCCCACTTCAGCTCTCCTTTCTCCAGGGCCATTCCCTCCCTTTGGCTGGATTCTTTTGTTGAAAGGCCTCCTGGCTAGTGATCCACCTCTTTTTTCTGTTCTTCTCCTTCCCCTCCCTCCCCTCACCTCTCAGTGCTGCCTTAGTTTATTTCTCCTCCACCTGGACTTTTTGAGCATTGGCCCCCTCTGACTTCAGTCCAGAGTCTGTAGTCCCATCTCAAGAATCTATCACAGAGGTTCATGCCCTTTGGGAGCACTGCCTCAGTAGGGGAGAGTAGAAATCCAGCCATTGTTCAGGGTAACTAGCTTCCATGGACTGGGGCCATTGAAAGGCTGCCCATGAGTGGGAGGCTCTTGGCTACAAAAGCCCCATTCATTGTAATCCATTTTACAGACACCCTGGAGGGTTGTGAGCACCTCTCACAGATACCCTGCTCCAGAGGAGAGAGAATCCTGGCCAGCTCAAAAGCACAGATCTAATTCCTTCTGATTAACACTAATTGGAAGTATCCCACATGCAAATGGGCTTTCGATAGCCTTTCTGCAGAGCAGACCTTCTTCTTCCCTGAAGACTGGAAGGGGTAACCTTAGGAAAGTGTGTTTCATTTTCCTGCTGTGCCTAATTCCCAAGCCCCTTTCTTTCCAATCATGTTTACTTGAATGTAAGAGTATGGTAAATGTCAGAATGTCATGAGATGAATGTATGGTCTAATTTATTTTTGCAGGGGAAAAAAAATGGGACCTGAAACGCCTTTTTAAGTCAGGTGTTCTGAAAATGATTAAATAAGAGGAATAAGAGGAAGACCTAAGTGTAAAACACAGCTCAAGAGGCCTGGTGCCATAGAGTCAACCTGCTTATTACACTGAACGATGTGAATAATTTATCACATTTTACCCTGCATTAAGTACTGTTGAGGATTAATCTTCAGTTTATTCGCAGACCATATTAACCCCTACCTGCCTCAATCTGCCTTTTCCTAGAGGAGATTGTGGGAAATCTCTTTGCTGCTCTTGTGCTAGACAGCAGGAAGTAGCCTAACTAGGCCTCTTCCAGGAATTGACCAGGAACGTAAAGGACCCACATTGTCTCTTGCTAAGGTATTTTTCCCCCTCATAATCTTCAAACCCTTTCAGTCCTGGACTGTCTCCCTCCAATTGCCAAGTACTTTCCATTTCATTTATGATTTATCTTTTTTTTATTTCTAAGTCATACACACTAATCAAAGCCATAGCCTTTCATGCTGGCCAACCTCCCTGGCCAGCACCCCCATCCTCCAGTGTATCCTGTATATGACCAGTATTCCCAAAGTTCAATGCTTACTCTAGCTTTCCTTGGTGTGGAAGCACACGGATGGGCTTCCTTGGTCTAGCACTCGAGGCCTCCTTTGATCGAGCACCACCATCTTCCCAATCTCACCTCCTTTCCAGATACCCTTCCTTTCCACAGGACCCCCTATATCCTCTGAACAGCTAGATTCTCGTGCGGCTATTTTTGTCTTCACCCTCCTTTCCAAAGAAGTGTGCCCTGCCTTCCCTGTATCCAGACCAGTTGCAATCCTACCTCTGCATGAACTCACAACCAGTCTGAGCTTTTCCTTCTCCAGCGGTCACCCACTCACTCAGGTGCATCCGTGCAAAGCCCCTGGAATGAGAACTCTAGGATGTCTGCCTGGGAAAGACTTGGAAACAGCAAACAAGTTGGAAGAGGTTGGGGATTTGTCTCAAAGCTGTGGTAGGAACTCAGCTGATTCTTTTACAGATCAATAAAAAGAGCAACTTTCCTAAAGAGACTTGTGCTTGTGTTTGCCATAAGATTAAGAAGATATGGAGTGCCCATGGTGAGAAAACATGATTTTTTACTCAGCAATTCTTGTGAGTGGAGGGTTATGAAAGTAAAAGGAACAAAATCTACCTCTCCAAGTCATTCTTTAGCACTGCTACTGCTTTCATAGAAAAGCCCAACCGAAATGAGTTGTTTATAAAAGCAAAGTGCAACTCCTGGAGTCAGAACTATTTGCAGAGTTATATGACCCAAGTTTTGAAACCATTTATGGGCCTCATATCCTGCCATCTTATTTGGTATTCCAGGTATGTTGGAATACTAAATGAGCCTGCTGTGTCCCTGCTGTGTCTAGCCTCCTGGGGCTAGAAGACGAGTTCATGAGGAATATATAGTCCCATCTGCTCCTGCCACTTGTCCAAATGCTTCTGTTAGGGTCCTTGAATGTGTCCACTCTGCATTCCCCGCCTCGCCTTGAGGGGTGGGTCTCCCAGCATTACAGGGCCACCCTCCTGTCACTTCCTTCACTCCCACTTGAGACCAGACTAGATCTTATCTTACATTTTAGGATCTCAGAAGCATTTTTTTTTTCTTGATCATTTTCCAGCCGTGTCTCTTGCCTTAAATCCCTTTTAGAATGAACTAGGAGGTGAACGTGCAAATGTATGGTGTCTCTCACCTTTCCTTGCCTGCTTAATGATATCAGTATTGTCCATGGAGTATAGCCTTTCCTGCACATTGTCCCACATCAGTCCTGAGGTCCAGAGGGATGCAATGGCCTGCCCCTGCTTAACCAAATATAACTGGATCATCCTTTCCCAGGGACTTAGGAGCACCCCAGTAAATGACCTTCACCAATACTGACCTACATACCTGCCTGAAGGACAGAATAGGTACAGGTTTGTGAACCCAAACAGGATGGGTGGCAGCTTTCGAGTGGTTCCTCTCCATGGTGAATAGCTCTGCCTTTACGTCAGGGATGCATCAGTGAGCTGTTTTCCACCCCTTCCCTTGTGTGGCCACCTCATCTATTTCCTAGTCACACAGGTTACTTCCCTTTGCTTCCTGCCAGACTCATTCCCAGCTGCAGTGTCAGCCTACGGACCCAGCAGGCACCTGGGAAACAGCTGCAGGTGACCCAGATGGTCTGTGGTCAGTGCCAGCCTGGTCTAGCCTGAGAGGGCCATCCCAGGGAAGCAAAGACAGACAGTCCCAGGAGCTCTGTCAGCTGGCTAGGGAGGCAGAGACAGGCGGCGGGCTGCCCTGGAGCTGTAGTCTTGTCTTAGAGAGAGCCAGCTGCAGGATTGCAGGGATCAGACAGATCCAGGAACACCCAGCTCCATAGCGGCCATTCAATCTGCACTGGGAGGGGACCTCCAGACCTCCCCCCTGCTCAGCAACACAGTCAGCATCTGAACATAGACGAAGAATTATTCAACATCAAGGAAGAAAATGTGAAGGAATCTAGCGATCTTAATGAATTTTCAGCACTGGAAGAAAGGATTAAAATCTAATCGAGGTAGAGGACTGAAAAGAGGAGAAAACCTCAAGTGTGACAAGAGAAACCATAATTAAAATAGCAAATTGCAATTCAGGAGGGGGGGCAGAAGGGGGATAGATGAGTGTAAAGACCAAGGGACAGCCAGTGAAGCATCTGACAGAAATGATTCCCAGGGATGTTCTGGGGAGAGAAATCCATCTGGAAACAGAGAAAAGGAAATGAAACAAGAATTTGCTGCATTATTTAAAGCTTTCGGGAGGAGGGGGGGACATTCGGGAGAGAGGAGGTTAAGAGAGAAGAGAATGGAATTGCTCTACCAAAGGGGATTAAAGAAATCATAAGGGCTTTTAAAGTGACTCAAGCAAAAAAAGGGATGCAAATAATTGTAAGCTGTGAAATTAATGGCGGCCAAGATTCTTGGTTCATTCTTTAAATCTGCTTAACAGGAAAAATGAAGGAGAGACATTTGTATGCTTGGGGAGTGATGGAGTCCTTGAAAATGCAGTTCCAGAGAGCACTGGCAAAACCAAATGCATGGAGAGAATGTGAGTCCTGGGATAGGGCATTGCTGGCAGGGAAATTAGACTCCATGGCAGGGGCAATCTGCTGACATAAAAATACCTGCACTCCCTCCTTTTGATGTTTGGCTTTCCAAATGTTTGACTCTTTCATAAAAGACTCCACATAATGTCCAGAAATCTGCAAAGTCAAAAGATGCTCTTGTAGCAAACCCTATTTGCATTACAAGGCCCCAGTTTGCAGGTGCTGTCACTTACTAGATTTGTGACCTTGGAACAGTTACTTCACCTCTCTGAGATTCATCTCTATATAGGCCTGTGGTGAAGGTTAAACGGGACTAAGTATGGGCAAGTGCTTATCACAGTGTTAGGCTCATTGTGGGTTATCAGGGAAGGTTCGTTGAATTTATTTTATTTTGTTAATGGAGATTGAGTCTAAGGATCTTTATCACTTAGTTATAGCCCCCAGTCCTTTTTATTTTTAACTTTGAGACAGAATCTTGCTAAATTGTTTAGGGCCTCACTAAATTGCTGAGGCTGGCCTTGAATTTGCGATCCTCTTGCCTTAGTCTCCTGAGTCACTGGGATTACAGGCATGGAATCTTTGCATGCAACTTTTGCCATGCCTGGCAAAAGTTCATTGAATTTATATCTTGCACTTAGTGTTAATATCTTTGGTCCAAATGGCTTTCTGCATTAAGTTCTGCCCTTGGACCAGTCCTCTTCCTGGATTCTCCATTTTGTAGGTTGCTAAAGAAGACACAGATCTAGAATCCTGGGGAGGAAAGTCTGAGTCTGGGCATTGTAGTAGTCTTTTGTGTACTTGGCCTCATGTCAGCACTCTGTCACCTAACATTCCCTCTCACCGAAATTTTGACATGCATCATAGTAGCCCACCTTGTCCATCCACCAAGGCACTGCACACAACCATTCACATTCAGGCCCATTTGGGCACTTGATCGCATCTGAGATTCTCTCCCCTCAGCTCTTTCCTCTCAGTCTTTCACTAGTCCTTCCCAGAGGCTGCCCCCCACCCCCCCGCATGCTGTGAGATGTCTGTACATCCTGGGACCCAGTCTCATTCCAAGGAAGCCCCACAGGGGCTAAGAGGCACTGGTTCTGGGTGGCTTGGACGCTGAAGATGCCCTGCCAGTGGAGGCTGTGGGGAGCAAACAGAAAGGGGAACAGTTTAGAAACAGCAGATTTCTAAGCAAAGAGCCATGGAACTTAGGTCCTGGGGAAGCAGCAGAATTGTTGAGACATTCTGAGGAAGGAATTTGCAGGATCTCATGATAAATTAGCTCCAGGGCACAAGGATGAGAAGGTATCTAAATGGACTCCTATCTCTCTTCAGCTAGGAACACAAGGTCTGTCTCTGCAGGGCTGACAGTGTTGGCTGATTTTCCAGAAAGCTGCCCGGGCTGTGCTCTACTGCTGTGGGTCATTCATGCCTGCCTGTTTTTAAATAGCTGCACCAGATTTTTTATCCTTCTTTAACAAGGTGTCCACAGGGACCTCCAGCTTGTGCTTGGCAGTGGAGCGGGTATAGAAGATGAGGCTCTTCCTAGGTTTATGTTACTCACTACTCTCCCCAAAGCTCACCTTGCTCTGGTGGTTGTGAAGAGGAAATTAAACAATCTCTGTCATGCCCATCCCTTCTGGGTTGGAATGGGACCAAGCACAGGACTCCCCAGTTGGCAATTGCTCTGTCAGGCTCACCGGGCATCACATTGAGACTTCAAGAGAAGAAAATTCTGCTCCCTGGAGGTTGGCAGAAGTCCGTGTCATTGTTCAGTTTACCAACTCTTTTGTGGCAGAGGTGGTCAACTCCCACATGCAACCCCTTGTTTGGTATACCAACCTCCCCATGAGTAGTCTAGTTTGCTTGCAAATAGTTTGGGAAATGTCATAATCAAATTAGAGCCAATTGTCAGTTTGTGACTTGATGCCTCAGTATACTCATTTATAACATGGGGACAATTATACATACTTCATGTGACCATGGGGAGAATAAGGAAATGGGAAGTACAATTTTTTTTGATAAACTGTTCATTATTGATTGCTTATGCAGAACCCAGGAAGTGTGCCAGTCATAGAATTCTTTTTCTTTTTCTTCTCTTTCTTTTTTTTTGATAGAGTCTCACTATGTTGTCCAGGCTGGTCTTGAATTGGTGAGTTCAAGTGATCCTCCCACCCTAGGCTCCAGAATAGCTGGGACTACAGGTATGCAACCTGGGGCGCTGCTCAAGGAATCATTTTTAGACTCTGTACCTAGAAGCTGGAATAACAGATCCTCCCTCCTCCTTCTTTCCTTCCTTTTTCTTCTTCTTATCCTTCTCCCTTTTTTTTCTCAAGCTTCCATTGTACCCTAAACTGACCTCTATAATAGCACCAATAGACCTGTTTTGTAAATTTTGCTCTTATATCAATCTCCCGCAGTCCTCTACTGACCTCTTCTTCGAGTCTGCTACTGATATCTCTTGGGGGCAGGGCATACTCATCCATTCAACAAGAGAGCATCCTTTCTTCCCTGGCCCGCAGCAGGGGGCTGAATACATATTTGATAAATGAACATATTGAGGTGCTGGGGAGCTGGGATGGAGATGTCAGATGGTGGCCACCAGGGGGCAATCAAGTCCTTCCTAAGCAGGTCAGCTTGAGTCATGAAGGAGGCCCTTCTCAGAGGAAGAGAGGCTCTAAAGCATTATTCTGGTGAGTGAAGGCCAGGCCCTAGATCCTCGGCCACATATTCTCTTTTTGTGTCTGACACTAGCTCTGTGCAAAAACAGGACCATCTACCATGGTATCCCAAGTCCCCAGGTCTGCTTGGAACTTAGTGCCCAAAATGACCCTGGTAGAGAGAACCAGGTTGTACCTAGGGAGAACTGGTGACCCCTACACCCTGCTGACAGGGTCTAAGGGCCACTGTACATGTAGTGTACATGTGACTCCGTGACTATGCACACCTTTTGGAGCTCTTGGACCCCTCCGTGGAGAGCTGGCCATTCACTGAACTCTGATAAGCAGCAAAGTGGAAACACTCAGATAACACAAGGTCTGCAGTGCAGAAATAGTCTACCCCCTGACCTGCTATGTGGCTCCGACAACTAGCTTCCCCTCATGGCCTCAGTTTCCTCATCTGTGAAATAGGGCATGGGATTCGATGGTTAAAGGCCTTTCTAGCTGCGACATTGATTCTTTGTATCTCTGGTCTGGGGGCTGATTTAAGCTCAAGGACTTTGGGTAATGTACATGATGCTCAGCCTGGACTGGAACCTGGTACCTCTTGCTTTTTACCTGGACAAAACCCAGGCTTGAGTTGACACCTGCCTAATGCTGCCCTGGGCTCAGAGAAGAAGGCTCTGGATGGCTGGGGTGATATGGTGAGTTGACTTTCTGTCTGTGGACATTTCCCACATGGGGTCACTTTAACACATCTCTCCTTGCCCTGTGCTTCCTCTCATTCTCAAACCACCAAGCGTCTTCTGGCCATCCATGTTGCCATCAGCTGGGAGGGAAAGAAGCTCTGACAGACACACTGGTCTGGGACACTGGCAGCAAGCAAAGCCTGGAGCCTCAGTTTCCTGGGGTCTTTGAGGATCCCACCGTAGCCCCTTTCTTTCACCTCCAGGAAGGACAGGCCAGACAGATGAAAATCTACCCAAGCACAAGCTGCCGTTGAAATAAGGGAAGAGATGTTTCTTTATAATTTTCCCCTTGAAATAAACCCAGACTTAAGAACAACAGAAACACGCAAAATGTGTTTTTAGTGGAACCCAGATGGAGGGCTGGAAGCCCAGCGGGCTGTCTCCATAGAGGGCTCTTGTCTCTGGAATTCTATCCTCTCCTCCCCACCCCCTCAGGCACATCCCCTCCCAACCTTTGGGCCTGGGCTCTCTGACGGGTGGTCTCCCTTAAGCCACCTCCTTGGCAGTGTTTCCAGGTGGGCAGCATGCCCCCACCCCCATCACCCTCTGGACCCAGCACTATCTGGCATCCAGTAGATCTGTGGTTTCAGAAATTTGGGGGGAGGGGAGCAGGGACCAGGACCAACTCAATCCAAGCACCTGGATCTGCCGAAATACAACAAAGAGAGAGTGAATTAAGACATCTGAAAAAAATACTCTAAGGAATTCCACTCACCCACGTGGCCCACTGCTTCTCATTAAATAGTTACAGTTCTCCATATTAACATATGCAAATCCAGCATTGTGCGTGAAGATTTAGGATACAAAGGCCCTGTTCCCCCCTCTCCCCACAATTTGGTCTAAGGAATTCCCTGTGGGGTGAAGAATCTCACTGGTTCCATTTTGAATCTACTAAAGCAACAAAGGGCTAGAAGGCTGCAGGCCTGGGGAAGCCCTTTCCCTTAAGGTAGACAGATGAGAGGAGTTTGGGAAAGACTAGGGAAACTGATTCTCTAGAAGCTGCTTCTTCTACTAAGTAGTACTGACCATTTTTCGACAGATATTCCTGAAAGTTCACCACATACCAGGAGGCTGACCTAGGCACAGGAGACACAGAAGAGAAGCCAAGAAATAGGGACTCACTTCAGATTGCTCCTGGGTAATGTAAATGATGCTCAGCCTGGACTGGAACCTGAATCCTTAGGAGGAGCCTCATGGTGTAGTGGGAAAAAGAGAAGTCAATCTGAGATTATATGTCAACAGCTTAGTTTGGTCATGGATGAGTTGCCTCTAGGATCTCCAATGGAGATTAATGGAAATGGAGGTCTGACACTCAAGAGTGAGGTCCAGGTAAGATGTGTAGATTTGGGAGTTACCCATGGCAGACAAGCTACCTGAGGAGAAGAGTGAAAGGCTGAAAGTCACATGGAGAAGGATTGTCCCCTTAAAGGAATGAAGGAAGAAAAAGAAAAGCCAAAGAGACACATGAGCCAAGTTCAGGAAACTGCAGGGAAAGAGAGGAGGATAGTTTCAGGGCAGGAGGGAGATGTTCGAACAGAGGAGGGTCCAATACCACAACAAGGCCTAGAGTGTGTTTCCTGGAAGCATCATCAGGAGACTACTGTGTGCCTTTTGACACAGCGGTTTCAGTGGCATGGTGGGGAAGGAAACTGGCTGAGGAGGCCAGGGGAGAGAATGGGAGGTGAGCAAGCAGAGCTGCCTTCTAGAAGCTGGGTAGAGGGCAGAACCAGGGGAGATGTTGGGGCCCTAGGGGAGATCTGCCAGTGAGCATGTGCCCCTCCCACCCCCGACGGGGGACATAGCAAGCCTTCAGCAGAGGGTAAGTTCTATTCTCCCTACCCCCCAGCCTGCCAGAAGAATCGCAGGCCATCTTGAGTGAGGAAGTGGTGAGATAATGTGTGCTTCCTTTGACATTCACTAAATATTTATCCAACACCTACTATGTCTTGGACTCAATTCCAGGTGCCAAGGACACAGTAGAGAGCTAGAGACATGGCCCTGCTTTGCTCTTTGGGAAGAACCTCCATTCCACCTTTCGGAATGGATGATAATGACCATTGGTTGCTTCTGGCATCCCCACTACTGGGCAGGGCCCAGGCAGGGGCTGGAGAGTATGTGGCCTCATCAGTGTCCTCTGGAGGCAAACTGGTCCAAAACTCTTGGCCTAATATCTCAGAAGGGCATTCCTACTAAGGACTCAGGAGATGTAACAAGCAGCAAGCCTTTGGTGTGTGTAAGGTGGGGGGGGGGGGCATGGGGGTTGGTTTTCAGAGACAACTATTAAAGAACAAAAAGCTTTCCTGTCAGAATGACTCTGGGATGATAGCAGAATGTCAAGCAGCTTAAGAGTGCTGAGGAGAATTTCTTTCTTTTTTTTTTTTTTTTCTTTTTTGAGTAGAAGGGCAGAAGTGTCATTTGGGTTCCCCAAGTCATCTAGAGCCTGTTTTCCAATTTCACTTCCTCTTACATTGAGGTCATCCCTGCCTGCAAGACTTCTTACTGGCTGCCCTCCTCTCTCTCATTTCCCCCCTCTTTTCCCTTTGCCCTATTTGATGTTTACCTGCTGTGGGGTGATCAGAGCTGAGTAGCAACAGGGAGAGGTGCCCTAAGGATAGGGCAGAGTCCGTCTGGTCCCTGGCTTCTGGATCCCTGCCTAGCATGTAGTGGGCCCTCATTATGGATTTGTTGCTGGAAGGAAGGAAGGAAGGAAGGAAGGAAGGAAGGAAGGAAGGAAGGAAGGAAGGAAGGAGACAGGCTAGAGTTTTTCCATTTTTTCCTCCACCTTCAAGATCTGGGCAGGGATGGCCTCACTGTTGCCATGAGTTGGAAGGGAGGCCCTGAGAGACCTGGTATCCAGGCCCAGTGGTGGGCAGAAAGGCAGCCGGCCCTGTCTGAGCCTCACCTCCCACTTTCAGCAGTGACACTTGGGCCGAGCGAAGCCATGTGCTCTCCTCTGGGACCCTCACACATGAGCCCTGTTCCATATGTATGGAGGAACAGGGCCAAGATTGGAAGGAAGTGCCCAGACAGAGGGACAGTATTAAAATTCCACCGGCAATCCACGGGAAGGGGTTTACGGTTCCTAACTGACCATAAACCCTTTCTCCTGACAGGTATTGGAATACATCACTCCAGCTTCTCCCGGAGCAGCTGACACATTGCAGTAATGCTTCCCCAACAGTCAGGGTCTGTTGATTCCAGTGGGGATGGGCAGGCTACCCTTGAGCCCCTGAAACGGCTCTGTCTCCTGTGACCCTGGGCCCAGCCCAAGGCAGGCCACAGCGTTGAACCAAGGCCCATCCAAAGGGTTGACAAGTGTAGTGCTGAGAGTCCCAGCCCCAGCCCAGGAAGGTGGCTTGTTAACTGTCTGCCTCTGGGTGGAATTCTATTAACCTAGAGGGGAAAACTCGTTTTCTCCCAGCTGAAAGCTCCCAACACTGAGTGGCATGTCGCATATGTCTTTTATTAATAAAAACGAGAAAATGGAGTCATTATTACTGCATAATTGTAGTTCATTTGTTAGGCCAACTCTCTCAGAGCCTGGGGTGCTGGGGGCGGGGCAGGGGGATGATAAAAAGGGACTTTGATATGAACCGCTCGGGAACCACCTGTGTAGGCGGCACCTCAGAACGACTCTCACGCAGCCCAGTGACTTAGAGAATCAGAGCTAGTGTGGGCAGCGGGCCTCTCTCAGAGCTACCACCAGACTGCACCACAGCCCTGGTGCCAGCTCCAGGAACCAGGTGACCTTAAAGCAAGGCCCTACCTCCTGGAGACTCTGTTTCTTTTTTCTTTTTTCAGGAAATCAGAGCTCATATTCCTGCCCTGCGTGGCTCATATTATTGTTCTGAGAATCAAATGACATCCACCATAGGTACTTTCCTTCATTCATTCATTCAACCATCACCTACCCAGGTATGTTATGTGCCAGAAAATGTGCTAGATGATGAGATACAAAGGGGAATAAAATTCAAACACTGCCTTCAAGGAGCCCATTGTCTAGATGAAAATAATAACATAATATGGAATGGGGACCCTAGATGCCCACCATCCTTCAGAAAACTACAGGAAGGCTTGTCCCCACCCTCCTGGTATAGGTGGTAGGAGAGGGTCTCTGGATGCTGATGCCTGAGCTGACTTATAAAAGGTGAGCAGAAAAGTTGGAGACATTCCACATAATTTTCCAAATGTGGACATGACATGGTATCTATGACCTTGATGGTGAATCTTGATGCTCCAGTCTGAATAAAATTATTGTCGTGTGCATTTTATGACCATGACTGCCCAGTAAGTCTATAAAAGGAGGGGACAGCAGTCAAGGAGACTTTGGCCAGGCTGCTTTGCCTCAAGTGGACAGCTACATCCCAACTGCCTCCTTAAGTCATTTATGCTCCCCTCTTCGATCCACTGTGGATAAAGGATGTTCCTCAGACCACAAGTTGGATGTGAACAGAGGGTCCCAGGTGGGCCATTAGAATATAACCATTTAGGCTTGTCGGAGAAGGGATCAGGAGGAGAGATTGACCAGTTTTAAGATGGCAGGAATTCAAGTGGTGGTTGCTATGGGGGTCTAATTATTTGCGAATTGTTTCAACCCTTTAAGGCAAGATGACATTTCCTATAGTTTTTTTTTCTTTTTGGACTCCCTTAATATTAGTTCAGTTTGTTATTATTATCATTATTATTATGGTACTGGGGATTGAACTTGGGGTGCTTTATCACTGAGTTACATCCCCAGCATTTTATTTTGAGATAGGGTCTTGCTAAGTTGTTGAGGTTGACCTTGAACTTGTGATCCTCCTACCTGAGCCTCCCAAATCACTGGGCTGACAGACGTGCAACACCATGCCTGACTTAGATGAGGTTCTTCTCAAAGATGTCTTAGCTCTAGAGAACTTGGATTAGAACTTTGAAGGATGAATCCCATGCTGTTGTGAGGTAGCATGGTGGTGACAAAAATTATAGAAGAAACCCCTCTCTATCCAGAGAAAAATACTGCTCAGGAGGCTCAAGGTCAGGTCACATTGTCAGCTACCCCACCCAGCCGGACTTTCCCCTTCTAGTATTCTTTTGGTTTAAAACTTTGGAACATTTCTGTTTCTGCCTGTTTCTTTTTCATGGAGAAGACATTTTGTTTATGATACCTGTAAGAAACTGGAACCAAGACGAAACAGTGAACTTGTCTCCTCTAACCTGAAGGAGAAGTGCCAGCAAGATGGGCTGGGGCTCACAGCTGGGACCTTCATAACTTGTTGTTCTATGGACACTGGGTCCTACTTATTGGTCTGGCTGCCAGCACAGCCAGGGGTACCTGAGCCAGCCAGAGACTCACACAAGATGGGGTCTGTTTCCTGGCGGAACTAGGGGAAAATGTTTATCCCTCACCTCCGGGCCTCTAATGAATTCTGATTCAAGCCACACAGGCCTAGGAATCGATAGTTTTAATCATTTCAAAAACTAGCCCCACTCTGGGTAAAATTACAATGCACAAGAAGCTCAATGGAGCTTAAAGGCCACAACCTCATTATCATTTCATTAGACTCACATTTCAGCAAGATGGAAAGAAACATTCTCACACACCCCCTCCTTCAGCCCCCTCCCCTCCCCAGCTCTGTGGAATAACTCTGGAGGACAGCGATGGTTTACAACAGCTGTCAGCCACCAGAGCCACTGGCCCACTCCCAGCATGCACTCTGCCCGAGGAGGAAGCTCATTGCAGTCGCTGGAGACCTCGGCGCAAATCAGCGCAAATGCCTCCCAAATCAAGTTTGCGATCCTGGGAAGTTTAGTAAAAACAACCCCGCTGTCAGTTTGGCTTCTCACAGCTGGAGGGGTCAAGTCATCAACACAATATAAACCCCGGCCAGCAGAACCTTGTCCTATCCAGGGCCCCAGACGCCCTCTGGGAAGCAAAGGGTTTGAAAATGTCTTAAACTTTTCCAGTTTGTTTATTTTCCAATGTTTAATGATATTGTCCATGCAAGGCGCAGAACCCCAGCTCCTGCTAACAATTAAAGAGGTTTTCTAATTTAGGAGAGAATGTGATTTAAAAAGAAGAGAAAGAACTTGCACAGGAAGCAAAGCAAATCATTCTCACTAGGTGCATACATGCAGGGAGCCATGAGTTGCGAGGACCTGATTGCACGGTCAACACACAGAGAAAAAACTATGTGGGGGCAAGGGGCAGGGCTGAGCCAACTAAGGGGCAATTTCGGAGAAGGTTGCCAAATGTCTGCTAGACCTTACCGCACTGCCAATACCACCACTTTCATAATTGTGGCTTGTATCTGTGACCCAGTGTCCCTAGACCTCACCATTCCATAAGTCCAGATGGGACCCCATCAATGAAACGACCAGATTTCACTGTGTTGGCTCCCATCTGCCTTAGGCTTTTCTTTGTGATTTAGGGGTCCCCTTGGGAGTGCCCCACATGTGCTCATGAACAGGACTGTCTGCGAGAATGGGTGTTGTGTCTTATCAAAATCCCTTCTCCCCACCCTGTTCTGCACTGTGATACCGTGTTGCGCACGATCACTCCAGAGCAAGCCTTGTTGCTGGCAGGCCTGTGACAGTGCTGCTGCCCGGGCCCATGGCAATGTCTCTTGGAGCTTCTCTAAATGACAGCACCTGAGGCTCTTGAACAGCACTACTGCCCTGGTGCCCCTGGTGTGCCAGAGCCTCAATGTGTCTTGATATGTTCTTCTACTCCTTGTCGCCTGGACACCCACAGGACTGGCTTCCCTGAGTTCACAGAGTGGTGGGGCAGGGGAATATGGGCAGGTTTTATTTCGCTCCACTTCCCTTTCCTTCCTCCATAGCTAATACATGCCAGTACCCCACACTTCTTCAAATCCAAAGCAGGCACATCTGACTCTCAGGGCTAAAGTTGGGATCCCACAACCATGTCCCCAGATCAGTGGTTTGCATAGTAGAATCACCTAGAGAGCTTTTGCAAATCCTATTGCCTAGACTACACCCCGAACCAAGAATCAGAATCTTTGGGCATCAGTAGTATTTAAATCTCCCTAGGCAATTCCCACGTGCAGACTAGGTTGAGCACTACCAACAGAGGAATGAAAGGAAGGGAGAAAGAAAGGAAAACAATAAGATAGGGATGGTGGGAGAAAGGACAAGGCCAAACTTGGGAGCCCTTTCCCGGGAGGGAATGGAACTGAAGCAAACCAGACTCGGTGCCACACCCTGGATCGCACACTGAGAAAACCCAGTGATCTTCTGCCAGACTTGCCAGTGACTCGCGTTGCTGTTGTCAGTATCTTTTAGCTGAGTCAACGTGTTGTGAGAGTCAAAGGAGACAAGTGCAGGAGGATTTGCTGCTGGTGACTTTCCAGTTTGGATCTGGTGGCATCAGAGAAGCCTGAAGGGAGGAAGCTTGTCAGTGGGGATGGTGGTGGAGACAGGCAGAATCCTGTCATCGTCAGGACTTCGGGAGAGTGTCTGATCTTAGCCCTGCGTAATTTTCCAAAGGACCCAGGACAGCAGGCCATCTGCTCCAAGAACAGGTGTGACCAGAAACTGGCCTGTGTTAACTAGGCACACAAAGCATTCATTCATTCCCTCCTTCACTCATTCTCCCTTCGCTCACTCACATATGAGCTTCATGTGAGGGACCTCATATATCATATGCAGCCCAGTGGTTCTCGAGCTTTGTTTTTAGCTCAGGAATGCTGGGTCTAAGTGAAACCTTATGGAGGCATAAACAAATACAAGCGGAGCTGCTCTTGCTAAAGTAGGGTAGGAGGCCCTGGGTCTGGCCCACTCACCTCCCTTCCCCTAAGGGGGCTTCACCAGATTCTCCTGTTTCAAGCAGAAACAGGGTTTGGAAACCTCTCATTTTATAAATGAGGACACTGAACCACAGAGCAGGGTGATTGTTCCCTGCCTAGGGTCACACAGATTTCATGCAACAAATTGGACTGGGAAAGCATGGGAGACTACAGAACTGATGGACAATGCTGGCCCTGCACCGGGGGGAAGCTTCCTGCATAGCCTCTGTCTCCATTTTGCATGCTGAATCAAACTGCCAGTTTAATGAGGAGGCCTGCCTCTCAAGAGAGGCTCTGTTTTCTAAAGAGAGCCCTTACCGGGATTCTCCCTCAGCATACGGCACTTAACAGGGAACTGCAGCTATGACACTGGGGTCTCCCCAGGTCTAGTGTCCAGTTGTGATGCCCTAGAGTGCCACACTGTCAGCACCCACTCTGGTGTCCTGGGTGTCTACCTGGTTGTTAAATAGTTGGAATGTTACACTCAGATCCCACCACCAAATTCCCAGCATATGACTAAGAACTAGAAAGTCACAAAATATCAGTAACTAGAGGATCTGTACCTATCTTCTCATTGCTATTATTCAACACTAGATCTATTTGATCAGAAAAAAAGGGGGAGACTATTCCTTTCATGGGATATTTCTGGGAGTGGTCATCCATTCATGTCTGACGATGCATGTTGGACACCCTTTCACTGGCCAGCCAGGTGTGTTTGTGAGGCAGGCATTTCTGAGGTCCACTGTATACCGGTGTGGATGCTAACCCTTCCTGGGAACTGCCCTTGGATGAAGGCAGCCATCTTGCCTAAGTTATGTCCCCTTCCCAGGGGGTACAAGGACTCAGCCCCCATTGCTTCCAGGAGGGAGTAACTTTGAAGGGCTCTCAAGCTTCCGTGTACACCATGAGAACAGTTGAGGCCTTGAGGGAGCCTCACTGTGGTTCATCATCTCGTGGATGATCCTGCTTCCATGATACCCTGGCACTCTGTGAGCACTGCCCAGTGTTCCTGCCCAGAGGTCTTCCTCTCAGAGACTGCCCCTGACTCTCAGCAGTTCTCATCCACAAAATGGGGGCAATGATTCCTCCCTTTCAGATCTGTTGTGAGCATTAAATGAACACATGGCTCATAGGAAATTTCCTCTCTCCCACAGCGCCTGGGATATAGTAAATGAGCAGAACACACTTGTTCACTTCCTCTCTATCTACTTTCTTCCTTTTAAGTGTGTTTATGGGTTTGATTGTGAGTGTCCTCTCTCCCCTGTGAGAGACATCTGGCTCTCTGTTCACTGGCAGAGCAGAAGTGATTGACATACTCCAAACCCAGGAAGTGATCAGTCCCTTCCTGATGTACAGGTGTTCCGCCCCTCACCCCAACACACACATACACAGAGGCACATGAGTGATGTTGCAGAATCCTGCAATCTTCATAGCTGTACAAACACCCGAAGCTCTACACCACTGCCCCGACGCACAGAGAATTGTTTGTATATAGAGATACCTGTATACCAGGTGCTATGAGACATCCAGGAGGGACAGATCATTTCCTGGTGGAATGGAGGGAGGGCTTCATGAAGGAGGTCACGTTTGTCATAGGCTTTGAAGGATGGATAGAAATCCAGCAGGCACAGAAGTTGGGAGTGGCTTTCCAGGCCAAGGGAATGCTTTGGCAGTGAACTATAGAGTTGGGAAAACACAGGTATGTCAAGGCCAGTTCTCCAATCTGGGAGAAGGCAGGGTTTTGTGCAGGAGAATGGGGACAAGGTATGAGGAGGTGGTTTGGGACCTGATTAGGTGGGGTCTTGAGTGCTAGGCTGAGGGCAGTGGAATTCCACTGACAACTTCTGAGAAGTAGAGGACATCTGTTGGCAGATCAGACATGGGGAGGATTGAATGGAAGGAGACGGAATCAGGAAACTGGTGAGGAGGCTGCTGTAAGAGATGGGCCTAGAGCGGACCCCATCCATGGCTAGGGGATTGGGGAACCAGGAGTGCAGAAATCCTGGGATAGGAACATTGATGTCTTTTTCAGATCACTATTACAAAACCTCCAGGGGCAACTGTACCAATACCTCAGTTCCTGAGCTGAGAAAGGGTGACAGGTGAGCTCACTCCCCAGCAATTGTTTGGGGAAGTGAAAGAGGAAACTGACCTCAAAATAAAGGTACCTGACTCACTGCCTTGAATGACCTTGTTCAGGAAAATTCCCTGAGACTCCTTTCAGTACCTCCTCTGTCCACGCCTCATCTCACAGGAATGTAGACACCAAGAGGGAGTCTCATGCATGAAACACCTGGAAACGTCAAGAAACAGGACAGACCCAGACCCAGACCTACCTCCCGACTCCCTCTGCTGTAGGGCCTAGGATATATCAATTATTTCTGGGCCTCAGTTTTCTCATCTATAAAATGGTAATCATAACCATTACTACCCATTTGTGGGATTTTTATGAGATCAAATAGCCTAATAAACTTGAACATGTTTAATGCTCTTTGGGAGCTGGTGCCACAGAAATGCAAGGTGTAATTGTTGACATTGTTGTGTAATTGGCCATTATGATTGACGCCGCCACTGTAGACTTGTGAATCTCTTTTCTCTGAAGGGATCAAATGGCTTTCATGGTGTTTCCTCTTTCATAAATCATTCCCAAACACTTCCTCTTGTTTAGATGCAGGCCCTATACCCGAAGATTCCACAGACACTGCCTACCTGAAACAGATCTTGCGTCAGATCCTACGAAAGTCACGAGGTCCTGCCTGAGAGCACCTTGGAGAGGGAGTAAGAGTGAGATGATTCAACACAGCTCAGCTGGGAAGGAGCTGGCGCATCTAGGGCAGGGAAAGGCACATGACTCAGGGTGGGACTTTCAGAGTGCAGAAGAACTGTGATCACTCATCCCCTCGATTCCTCCAAACCCTTGACTATATCAACCCAGATCCGGCCCCCTCCTCGTCCTTGGCTACCTCAGGCCCAACTGCCCAGAAATCTAATAGTGCAGCCCATGTGACTCACTCACCATGTGACTTACAAAAGTCACGAAGCTTCCTTCATCTGTAAAATGGGCCTAATAATATTTGAGGTATATGCATCCCAGGGCTGATAGGAGGCGCATCCTATGGGCTGAGGATGTGAGGATACTTGGGGGACTACAAGGTAAAGGGGTGTTTAAGGGAGTTTTTTTTTTTTAGCTGTAGATGATCACAATACCTTTATTTTATTTATTTATTTTCATGTGGTGCTGAGGATCGAACCCAGTGCTTTACACGGCAAGCACTCTACCACTGAGCTACAACCCCAGCCCTCAAGGGAGGGTTTTGAAAAAATGTCTAGCTTGGGGTGGTGGTAGTCGAGAGGCTATGAGAGAAAATGTAAGGGGATCCCAGGAAGCCAAATCCAAAGCTCCAACCTGCTGCAGGAAGTGTGTCTCCTGAACGTGGGTTTGAAGCACATTTTAGTGTTCTGTGATACAAAATTCCTACTCTACCCCAAAATACAAACCAGGAGACCAGGACAATGTCTGGGAGTCACCATCTTCCATCAGCCCACAGTTTGGCTGCTGTACTCATCTCAAGTGTCTCTGGACTTTCTGGACAGAGGAAGGAGACTGTGACAGTGACACTCACCCATCAAGACTAACAAAGGGGGAGGAGACAGTCCTCCTCTAATTAGGGCAAAGTTGGAGCTGAGCTACAAAGGGATTGCAAGTTCCTTTCCCCAGGGGACCTGCTTTCAAAGGAGAAACACAGGAGGCCACAGCAGGGGACCACCAGCAGGGACTGCCCAATCCCCTAGGGCAGCAGGCACTCAGCAGGAGCAAGTTCCAGGCCAGTGAGAGGTCCCTGCTTGCTGACTCCCCTGGATCCCCTGCTCACAGCTACGTGGGAGAGGAAATAGATTAGCACTGTCCAGGGGACATAGCCTTGGAACAACTACCTAGTCATGACGCTATAGGACTTCCCTCAGATGACCATACCACCCTCATGGGGGCTAGGACAGGGTTGATGGAGTGCTGAATTTCAAGGCCCTAGAAACAAAGACAAGTTCTCCATATGCAGAGATTTAGACCATCAGAGGCTGCTCACTTTAAGTGAGCCCTGTCCCTCACTTTAAGTGTACCCCAGCCCCAAGTGATTGCCCAGCTTATTAGTCTGGATGTTATGTCTTTCCTGTCACTTGAATTCCTCCTCTATCTCCAATCAGAACCTGATTGCACTCCCAAACTCCAGCCTTGGAGGCTGACTCATGTCGACCACTACCTGTTGGGGGCCCTCCATAGCCATCCTTGGTGTCATGGCCATGAACATGAACTCTGGAACTAGATTACCCTGGCTCACCATTAGCCAGCCACACTCTTGGGCAGGTAATTTAACGTTTCTGGGCTTCTGCTTCCCACCTATATTATTGGATAACAGTAGGACCATCTCATATCCTTAAGAATTAAATACATTAACAAAGTGCTCAGCACAGTGCTTGTGACCCAGAAAGCACTATATCTGTGCTGGCCCCTTTTGAAAATCCAATCCCCTGTCAAGCCTAGGCTGCTGATCTCTTTTTTGCAAGGCTGTCCCTGATTGTTTCTGCTCTCCTGCCTTCCTGCAGTGACCTTGGCAACTTCCCAGTGGTTTCCTGGTCACATAGAATCCTATGTAAGTTCATGGAAGCAGAGAACCAATACCCATCCATCTTGGGAGCCCTCTATCCTCTCCATCTGCCTGGGCTTTAGATCCTTCTCTACAAAGATGAGTCCCTCTTATCTTTCAAAGCTTCTCAAAATTCACATTCTTCACGGAACATGGCGTAGCGGGAAACCATAAGCTCTAGGATCAGAAAGTCCTGGGTTTGCAGGGTCCAGAAATTTTTCTGCATTAGCCCCTCTGCACCACTGTAGCTCAAATAAACCTGCTTCCTACAAAAAAAAAAAAAAAAGAAAAAGAAAAAGAAAGAAAGAGAGGGTGTTGCAGAGAGAGAGAGAGAGAGAGAGTGAGTCCTGGGTTTGAATCCAGCTTAATCTGGGTGACCTTGGACAAGTTACTTAACCTCTCTTAGCCTCCATATCCTTATATGGAAATGAGGTAAGTACCCCTCCCTCACAGGATAAAGATGAGGAGAAAGAAGAATAATGTACTGCAGATGCCTGGGGCAGTTCTGGCACATAGAAAGTGCTCAAGAACTCTTTCTCTTCCCTCCTGTCAATGTTGCTCTTTTCTTTGTACATGTTTTACAGCCACAATTAGCTTTCCCCAGGTGTGTTCTTGCATATTCATCACATGTTGGTTCTTCTTACTTTCAGTCAACATTTGTTGGATATTAGGCCCTGGGAATGATGAAGGCTGAATCCCTGCCCTGGGGAGCTCACAGAAAATTGAGAGAATCAGACCCATGCTCTCTTAGGTCCTGTGGTAAGTGTCACCACCATGGGGGCATGTACACAAGACACTTGAGATCCCAGCACACTGAGGGACTAATGATGCTTTGGGCAGTTGAGGGCCTTCAGTTCAACCCAGTGACATGGGCTGAGCCCAGACTGCACACCAGGCACCGCACTAGACCAGGCACTGGGGGTGCCTTCCTTCTCAGGGGATTTGGTCCCTGGTGGGTAAGACAGATGGGAAATGCAAGGATTACACCATGTGGACAGTAAGCCCTGCCTGGGTGCTGTCCTGAAAGAAGGGGACTGCAAAGTATGAGAGCTAAGGGAGACTTCCAGCAGGAGGTGGCATCTGAGACTTGAAGAACAAGTAGGAAGTGGCTAACCAAAGGAGGAGCCTGGGAGGAGGCAGGCCAGGGGCAGGGCTCAAGGAACTGCAAGCCGTTCTTGGTGGATGCAGAGGCAAGAAGCCCAGAGTCTCTCGAGAGCTCTTTTCTTCTTCTCTTTCTCTTTGCAGCACCCCTCAGCCCCATGTCCAAAGGCTTCCATTCCCAGAGGCTCCAGCCCCCTTGCCCCATGATAAAATCTAGTCTAGGACCACACAGCACAGGGAGCACAGGGGCAGGGAGGGGAAGGTCAGGGGCAGGACAGGGAAGCTGTGGAAGACAAAAGAGGAGAGGAGACCTGGGGGTGGGGCAGGTAGGCTGATCAGGGAAGAGGAAAAACCCCTCTACCCTGCTCCCCTTGCAAGGACACTGACTGATGTCCAGGGTTAGTCCTGGGTTGAGATTCCTTCATCCTAGTGGCAACAGCTGCTAGATATCAGGAAAGAACCTGCTAATTCTGCTAAACCTCCCCACCCTCCAGCTCCTCTGCTTACCTGCTCTGTGCCAAGTCCCCTCAGGGCCTTGCTCCTGCCAAATCAGTTCTTGCTAATTTGGCCAAGGTGAAGGTCCCCTCAATATCCTGGAGTTTTATTGTACAACCAGCAGGCCAGGACACTCCCAGCACACACCACATTTGCTGAGAGATACACGTATGCAGTTATCTCCCTCGTGTGCACACACATGCACACACACGTGCGCACACCCTCACTGGCTCATAGTACCCGCGCACACACGCTCACACCACTTGCCCACGCATCTGCTTGGAGGTACACATGTGCTTGCACTCCAGAAGGGCCCAGCTTGCCTCTGCTCCCTCATTTTCTTTTGGGGAGAAGCAACCCCTTGGAAGGTTCTGGGCCTGCAGCCCAGGGACACCAAGGTCTGTGCCAGAGAGCCTTGGTACAGCTCGCCGAGAAGGTACCAAAGGGTTAAGAGAGAACATTTCCAGGGAGTTTGCCTCTTAATCAACACAGTTAATTCTTTTCCTTTTACAAACATAAATTCTTGGCAGTCAGTAACCAAGAAAGAAAGGGGTAAGAAAAAACCTTAACCCAACATTAGTCAAATCTTTGCCTCTTCCTATTTTTTTTTTTCCCAAGTTAAGACCCAGGGGAATTCAAAGCAATGAGAGAAATCCCAGCCCAGATGGAATGTTTTTGCTAATATACGTCTGCAAGTTATTTAAATGTATGTTTAAGTGTGTGTGAGAGAGAGAGAGAGAGAGAAAAGAGAGAGAGGAGGGAGGGAGGGAGGAAGGGGAGAATATGAGAGCAAACATGGCTGAGAGCTGTGTGCGTGAGCACACGCAAGCACGTGTGTGACTAGAGTGCACACACAGCAGAGTCATCACCTTCCTCTCTGCCTGTGCCCCAGCTGTCTTCAGGCCCCCACTCTCCTGTCCAGACCTGAAGCAGGACAAGACTGTTTACCCTGGACTGCCCTTGTCCTTCAAACCAGGTCTCCTGGAATAATAGCCTCTGTCTCTGCCCCTCCGCCCCGGGACAGCCTCGGTGACAGTCTGTTCACCATACACTTTTTTCTCTATCTTCCCTGCTTAGCCAGAGGCTTGGGAACAGTTCCCAGGCCTGGTGGAGAGCACCAAGCCCTGTTCCACAAAATCAATCCTCACACCCACAGAACAGCTCTTCCTGGACTTGATCTGGGCTCAGACTCTACTCCTGGCCTCTTGCTATCTCCTCTTGGAGGTCTCTCTTCACCTTCAAGACCCTTGAAGTATTCCTTCTGGTCTCCACAGGATTCCTCCCAGATGACAGACTGAGCCCCTCCCCATGAACTTCACCTAGGCCAATCCCCCACCACTGCCCCAAGGCACCCCCACTGGGTCCAGAGTACAGAAGCCTTAAAGTCAACCCCATCAGCTCCCCACCTGCCCCAAGCTCCCTCTCATCTGCTCCTTCCCGGGCTGACTTTAATTCTTCTAATCTTTCCTCTGAAATCATTCCTCTGGCCCTGTAATCAGCTGTGTGGGTTCCAACTTCCTGATTTCCAGGGAGAGATTAAACAGCTTTCTCCATCCAAAGGCACTTGGTTGACTTGGGCCACCCCTAGGCTGGTTCAAACCCTCTCCAGGGAGGGGGCCGCCCTTACTCTTCTGAGGTCTGGCCCACCCGGAGTCCTCGGCCTTCCACATGGAACTTCCCATGCTCCATTCTGCCCTGGGCCCCCAGAGTCCAGCCATTCCATTGGCTTCCCCTTCACACAGAGGCCTCTCAGTGTCTCTAGCCAGGCGCAGAGTAGGGAGTCCACAACTTCCTCATGACCACTCTTGGGAAAGCAGGGGGTGGGGGTAGCTGGCATGCAGGGTCTGGGAGCTGCAGAGTCCTCAGTCCAGCTGCTCCCTGCCCCTGCCCGGCTTCTCTGGCCCCCTCCTTCCATCCACTCTCATCCTCAGAGCCCCTTTTGGTCATCCCTGCTCTCTCCTGGCTAATGAGAGGGATAGATTTACCATCTGTCAGCTCTTGGAAAGACTATCATCTCCTCTGCATGTCATCTGGTGCCACCTTGAGACCCAGTGCTCAACTGAGCCCTGGTTTGAGATGGCCCAAATGAGGTCATGTTCAGGGACTGAGGGAGGAAGGTATTAGAAAGGGGGACAGAGAGGGAGTCTCTAAGGTTAAAAAAAATGAAATGCATTTTGAACTGTATGTCAGTTGAACTTTCCCTGATATGTGGCTAGGGGATACTGGTAGCTTAGATCTGACTTCCAACCTAGAAGAAGTAGTAACTTAGAAATCTCTGAGACAGAAAAAGGGAGAGACATTCTGTGGGAAGTGTTCTAGAATGCCACCTTGTCAGGGCCACAGCTTCCCTCTGAAATGTGAGGTGCCCTGGGACCCGAAGATGCAGGGAGTACTCTTCTGTCTGTCTTAAACTGAGGGCTTCAACATTGTGTGCAAAATATTGTGGATATAGGTGTAAAATTACAAAAAGCCTCCACAGCCGTTATTCTCACAAGAGTCTCTCATCCCACAGGTTTAAAGCATACTGGAGAAGAAGGGTTGGGGATGTAGCTCAATGGTAGAATGTTTGCCTGGCATGCACAAGCCCCTGGGTTCCATCCCTGGCACCACATACACACAAATGCTCCACTAGAGGTTAACAAAAGAGTGACCCTTGTGACTGGCCAGAATGGAGCCAGATGGCCTTTGGATGAAATGAGAAGTCTGGGTCAGATTCAGCAGCAGCATGGCCAGGGCTGGCTTCACTGCTAGATGTGTATGGTGTGTGTGTGTGTGTGTGTGTGTGTGTGTGTGTGTGTGTATACATGAGGGATGTTCCTGAGGTCATCTGTATACCTGGAGACCACATCCTAACGTAGGTTCAATCCTGGTGTTCATGCGAGGCTCTTCCCTGAGCCCAAGCTTCTTGATGGCTTTGTCTCCTGGGCCACCATCAGTGCTCTGCAGGTAAGACGGCAAAAAGGATCCAAGCTGAGCCCTGGGGTCCCCTAGGGCATCAGTTCCTTCTCCCATGAAGTGATGAAGTTGGGCTAGCTAGAGAGTTTCTGAGGGGCCCTTCAGTGCTACCATCTTAGTATTTAAGAAATAACCCCTCCTGCCCCTCCCTGGAGCTCCTGTATGGGGGATGCAGTAATTATCCCAAAAGCTACAGGGAGCTTTCCCAGCCCTCTCCCCACTGCACTCCAAGACCACCCACCCCAGGGCCTAGACTGGGTTCCCTCCTCCAAGAAACTCCATTTCTCTCTAAAAGAACTGCATGACACAGAAGGGGTCCCCCTTTCTCTCTTGGCTTGTTGGTTCACTTGCAGATGCTCATGAGTGCATTGAGAGACTGGCTGGTCCTCTCTGTTCCTGAGGGGCAGATGGGGATGGGGAACCTGGCTCAGACAGGTGCAGAAGGAGCATCCTGGCTCCAAGGTGCAGGTGTGGCATTGGGGGTACTCCTTTGGGGCCTCAGACAGAGACCAGTCTGCTCTGGGACAGACATGCTGCAGAACTAGATAACCCCTGAGGCTGCTTTCTAGAGCCTGGTGGCTCTTGAATGTTTCTTTCTACCCAACATGTGCCTGTGTGGTCTATGCTTGTGTATGTGGACCGATGTGCACGTGTAAATACAAGTAGATGCACAAAATCAAGGGCTTATGAGGGGGAGAGCATTGCCATACCTTGCCAGTGCTCCCAAGAGGGCAGCTTGGGTGTCTCCCCGTCACTTCCGCCGTGACTCCTTCTTCCCAACTCCTGAGCATCAAGCTGTCATCATCGCCAACTCCTCCCCGCAGCCAGGCTGTTGCTATATCCTCACTCCTTCCTCCGCAGCAACTCTGAAATCTGTTCCTTTCTTGGTCTCCACCCCCCCCATCAGCATCCCCCTCATGTGTCCCCAACTCTCTCTCTTTCCGTGTCTCCTGGTCTCTTGATCTCTGCCTCCCTCCGCCTTTCACCCTCTCTGACTCTGAGCTTTGCCCACCTCCCTGTCCCGAGCATCTGCCTCCCGGCCCCTCGGAATTCCCATCTTCCTCTCCCTCACTTGCCTGTTCTGCTGTGTTTGTCTCTATTTCACTCTCGTCTCTGTGTCTCTCCACCGGCAACCCAGCCAGAACTCTGCTTGGAGAAGGAGTGTTGCTAGCCTCCTTCTTTTTTTGAACCCTGCTGTCAAGATTGGCCCGGCCTCTGAGCAGACAGGCAGGAATGGCCCCACAGGTCCACCTCACTGGCCTGGGCCTGAGAGAACCCGTAGGCCTTGGGAAGAACAGCTGGGCTGAGGAACCAGCCCTGCAGCCTTGCCTGTTACTAAAACAAGTGGCGGACCTGGCTCATTTGCATGTTGGGTCTCTTTTACATAAATCTGCATGTCAAGCTGGAGGCCCTGGAGCCAGGTAATGCAAAAATGATGCAAAATAAATTAATCAGTGTGCCCTATTGCAGGTGTCAGCCAGCCCTATCTTCCAACTGACAGAGCAAACCCAGATGAGCCAGCAGCCTTAGAGGGTGGGGGTGGGGCAGGGTGCTTGGCGAGGCAGGCTGCTGTTCTGCTTCAAGCTATGCAGAGCCCAGGGGCAGCCTGTTCTCCGTGTTCTCCAGTGCAGCTCCAGAGTGGCCCCAAGAGAATGGACGGACCTTGATGGCTGGACAGCGCTCTGCAGCTGCTAGCCAGGAAAGAGGGCAGTTGGGCTCACTTCAATCAGAGGAGAAGCTGAGGTGTGGGAATAGGAGGAGGAGCTTTTCAAGCCTACCCAGTTCTTTATGGTAGTGTCCAGTTCAGAAGCCTAGACTTTGACTCTCAGCAATGTAGCCTCCCTGGCTCCTTAACACTTGGCCAGAGTGAATGAATTTCACTGCTCCAATTGAGGGTCTCCAAAATTTAGGGGGATCAGGAATGAAAATATTTCCTCTTCCCCAACCCCAGCTTTCAGGCCGCACGGTTCTTCCTCTAACCACCTAGGTCCCCCCAGCTTTCCTCACCCAGACACCCCTTTAGGAAAGTCTGGGTATAAAGGAGACAATGGGTCTTCCCACTTCTGGAAAGTGTGGTTTTGGGTTTCCCCTTGGATTGAGAAATGGCTCTTGAAGCCCTAAGGATCATCTGAGAGGCCCCTCCACAGGAGAGGAGGGTGGGGGCAAGTCAAGTACCAAGTACATCACAGACCCAGCTCCATCTCATCTCAGTCAGGCAGAGGTGAACCAGCCCCTAAGAACCCAGACATTCCCAAAAGCCTCTCACCCTCCCCAGACACCTGCAGGTTGCTTAAAGGGGACCCAGCACATGACATGTAGGCCAACTACAGTTGTTCTCATTCTGCCCTGATGCAGGAAGCTGACCAACGGGGCTTCATTCCACATTGGAGAGCACAGACCGTGCAGGCAGGGATGGCCATCTCAGGGAGCAGGACAGCTTGTGGTTAAGTGCAGGAGCATTGGAATGAGCCACACCTCGGACTGGGTCCTGGTGCTACTCCTGGCCAGCTGCGTGACCTGCCTCTCTGAGCCTAGTTTTCTCATCTGTAAAACAGAACCCTACTTCATGGGGTTCTGATGGGGCTTCAATGAGATGAAGCGTGAATAGCATCCCACACTGCCCCTGGTACAAAGTAAACATCTATAAATGGTAGCTATTTTCATGGTTCTTGCAAATGTAGGGCTCATGACCAAACAAGGCTAGGTCAGGGGAAGGGAGCTGAAAACAGAAGTAAGTCTACTTGGACTCTCTCTCTCTCACACACCACCTTCTCTTCTCCGCTCCCCCACCCCCACCATTTTCCATACATGCTCTAGAGAGAACATTCTGAAGCACAAATATTGTCATGCCACACCCTCACTTGAACTCCTTTTTGGCTCCCTTTTGTGTTCAGGAGAAATCCTGAGCTCCTTGACGTGGCCTTATGAGGCTTTTTGGGATCTGGCTCCTGCTTATCTCTGGAGCCTCACCTCTTACCCTCTTGTACTCTCAGCTTTGGTCACAGTGACTTGCCCATAATTGCTTAGGCTCAGCATTTCCCCGTCACCTCCAGGCCCTGCACAGGATGCCTCCCCACCCCAGCTACTCACTGCCTCTCCTCAAGGCACAGAAGTGGCCTCCTCCAGGACCCTGGCTCCTCCTTGCTAAGAAATAAAAGAGAAGGGCTTAGGGCTCTGAGTTCCAGGAGACTTTGCCTAAAAGGTCAGAGCAGAAGGGACCTTGAGGAACATCTAGTGTGAGTTTTTCTACAGGGGAGAGGACCCAGGCCCCCTGAGGAGGGAGGGTAAGAGGAAAGCAATTGGCCCACCCATCCCTGGCACAAAGAGCATCTCACTCATGCCTGTGCATTTATTTGCCTTCCCAAGGAGAATCACTTGAGTACCCAAAGGAATGAATTCCAAGCATCAAGAAGAGACTCCAGGGATATAAGTATTTGGGCTCAAGGGCTATCTTATAGCTGCTCTCTGCCATCCCTGTGGGTCCACTATCTCTTTTTATCTCTCTATAAGGTATTGATCTGCCCTCATCTGCCAAGAGCAAGACTTGGCCTAGGGGATTGGGGAGCAAAGCTGGGGGACCTCTAGGGAGCTGTAGACTAAAAGGACAACCAAGTGAGATCCAGTAAAGGCCACCATTTTTCCACTGGCCTGTGGAAAGCACAGAGTTTCCTGAATCTGAAGCCTTGAGTTCAGGTACCACTTCCTAGCTGAGCAAATGGGCAAGTCACTTAACCTCTCTGAACTTCAGTCTCTTCAACTATAAAATAAGGCTAAAAATAGCTCTCTCCTCACAGGGCTATACCCAGGTCATGTGAGGTGATGGATGGGAAAATGCCTCCTTTAACAGTTCAACATGCACACATGTTCTTAATGAGACCAGAGAAGCCCAGGGAGCTTCTGAACCGGAACCAGGCTCCAATGCCCAAAGTCGATGGCTAATGCGGCCCTCTGCCCTTGCTCGCATTCTGTGCCTAATCTGCTATGGGCTGAAAGGTGTCCGGCTTATAAATATTTGTTCCTTATGGCCAGACTTTCATGGGTTTTATCAGCCTGGCTGATAAGATAATCTGTCCTGCTGCTGAGCTCTGGCACCTGGTGTTCTGCATAGCAGGTGACCTCTCAGAGCAAACTTTTTAATACCTGGCGAGTCAATACGTAGGCTCTCAGCTTTCAAGCAGGGTGGGGGCTTGGGGGGCTCTGCGAAATTAATTCTCTTTGTTTCTGAGTCTGATGTCTAGAGTTGACCAGAGATTGCGAGTTAACACCTTTTGTGCCAGCTGGTGATTAGCTCTTCTCTGGCTCCAGTGAGCACAGAACCAAAATGGTTTTGAAAAGACTTGAAGTGAGTGTCCTTCTCCTTTAATTAAGCACAAAATCTCCATATCTATTTCAGCCTTTGAAAAGAGAAACCCAGGAAGGCAGGTTCCCCAGGCTGAAGAGAGAGGTGTGTGGAATTAATATTCCATCTTGATTTTTCCTGTGTAACATAATAAGTTGACTAAGCGTATCAGGGGGACTCCGGCTGCATTGAGCTGCTGGGTCATCCAGGCGACGCACTTTTCCAATTGACAAAGATCACATTAGAGCGGTTGACCGGTCAGGCCGGCCACGAGGCAGGAGAGGTGAACCAGGGTCAAGGCGAAAAGCTGGGACCTGTCTCACCTTGTTCTGTCACACATCACCATTGGGCAATGTTTTCCTCCTCCCAGGAACATTCTAGTTAGACTCTCCCAGAGTCCTGGGTACAGTCTGCCCTCCTGGCTGAGTCTAGGGCCCCAGATAGGCCCAGCTGCCTTCCACCTTTCTTGACCTCAGCCTTTTTGCTATAATGATTCTGGGATTGGTCGACCCTGTACCTCCAAGAAGAAAGGCAAGTGCCTGGACTGAGTCCCTGTGGACCCCCAGTAGACTCTCCCCCTTTTCTGCCCTTCCTTTGCTGGCCAGGGGTCCATCTGAGAGCCACTTCTCTCAGGCTCTTAAAAATGAAATTCTCATTTCATCCCTGCAAAGGAGTCCTTCAGAGCCAGTGTGGGAACGCTACTCAAGGTGTTTGCCTCCTTCTCAACATCTGCAGGGCTTCCAGCGATCTCAAGAAGAAGCCCTCAGTAGGCAGAGGGTGGGACAGAACACGGCAGACTGTTCCCTTAATTGAAGAATTCTAGAGCTAGAGGGATTTCAGAGACCAACTAATCCAAGTTCCCCCTTTAAAATTTTTAAGAAATTTTAATGGGCATGTTCAAATACCTCTTTTTTTTAAATTCATGGATACATTGAGTTTCAAAGAGAAGTTATAATAAGTAAGACAAAGCTGGTGGGGTCTTAGCTCAGGATGTGAAAAATAAAAAAGCATAAAGAGAAGAATGCGGGGGGGGCGGTGGGGAGAGAGAGAGAGAGATGCAGAACAGAACCTCTCTACTATAGAACTTGGCCCATGGGCTTGAGTCACAGAGGAAGTGGGATGTCCTGATCCTCTCAAGGATTCCCTCTGTGGTCTTATTAGTGCTCATCCCTTTAAATACCCAAGCCAGCTCCTTCAGGGTGCTCCTGCTAGTGTATGCATAGACCCATAGGCAATATCATGTTATAGCGGCCCAGAGCAGGGGCTCTAGAATCAGACAGACCTGAGTTCAAATCTTGGCTCCACTACAGGCAGGGTAGGGGTTTGGGGGGGGCTCTGAGAAATTAATTCTCTTTGTTTCTGGGTCTAGAGCTGACCAGTCTATGAGACTTGACCAGATTATTAAACCTTCTTTGTATCTCAGTTTCACCATCTGTCCCGCAGAGGTAGCAGTAACTGTCTAACAATTTTAATAAAAGAGATGACATACATAACATGCCTGACCTACATTATACCAGAACATAAGCTCCATGAAGGCAGAGGCTTAGTTCCATTTCCTGCTGTATCCTGAGAGTCTAGAACATACCCTACCCAGAGTAGAAGTCAATCAACATACACAGCAAAGAGGAACTCAATGTATGGTTCTTGTGATATCCTTCATGGTAATTATTACTGCCTAGAATCATTCCTGGTTTTTCTTTGTCCACCTTTTCTTTTCTTATCCTGACACCTCTCTGACATAGCCAACTTTGCCCACAGTGCACACATGTGCAACCTGCAGAGACCAGGCAGCTCTGGGTCCACGTCTCACCTGCCGTGGGAGAGGGAGTACCACAGCCTGGCCTTCCTACCTACCCCCTGTCCCACTCAATATCTAAACTGCTGCTCCCTTTCAATGTTGCAATGTTGACTTATAAGACACCATGGGCTGTCTTATAAGTCAGGGGTGGTAAAAAAAAGAAAGAAAGAAAGAAAGAAAGAAAGAAAGAAAGAAGGAAGGAAGGAAGGAAGGAAGGAAGGAAGGAAGAAAGAAGGAAGGAAGGAAGGAAGGAAGGAAGGAAGGAAGGAAGGAAGGAAGGAAGAAAGAAAGAAAGAAAGAATCCAGCATTACTCGTTTCCTTCCCAAGGAAGGCTGTCCACTTATTTTTGTTTTGTCTGATTCAACACTGATGCAATTCCCTTCAGCTCTGACAAATGGGGACCCTCAGCAAAGAAGGAACCAGAGCCAAAGTGAAAAGGGAAGGGGTCAGAGGCTTCCTGGAGATTTATGAAGTTCCCATCCGAGCGCAGGCAGCTGGACGGATCTCTTGTATGTTCAGGCTTTGAGTTTCAGGAAAACATGAAGACACTGAGACGCCTTCATTTGAGTCATTTGGGTGGAGCCAATGTGTTTATCTGTCTGTCTCCCCATTTCCCACTCCTTCCCCAGCCAGCTGAGAGCAGTGACCAGACAGTGGAGTGGGGGACGCCATCTGCCTCCTACCTGGGGATCAGCTCACCAGGCAACAGAGAATCCTTCAGTGACTCAAATCCCCTTCTCATTTGGTTTTTCCCACCTTGGATTTAGGGTTTTCATCCACTTTGAATTAGTAGAAATCTGGAAGGAAAAATATGTAGGAAATTGAGGGACTAGATTATAATATAACGACAATAATTCAACTCTGCAAATTCACACGCACCTACAAGCCTAGGCCTGAGAGAATCAGACCCTGGGCAAAGAAGAATTGGCTTAATAATAGAAAACAGTAATTAAAAATAAGGCTTACGGGCTGGGGCTGTAGCTCAGTCGGTAGAGTGCTTGCCTCGCATGCACAAGGCCCTGGGTTCAATCCCTAGCACCACTAAATCAATCAATAAATAAGGCCTATGACCTTTAATTAATGCTTACCTGTGGTCTTCCAGAGACCAGATTGATGTGACTTAAAAATAAAATGTAAAGTGAAGGATTCAGTGGGGTGAATTTTAAGGGTCTATGAGATTCTTTAATGCATATGATGACGTCACCAGACAGGGTCTCAATTTACTAAATTAATGGAAGTGTTGGCTGTGTGCAGATAAGTGGTTTCCATCCTTCTGAGGTTGCCCTATTTCTGTTTGTCTGAGCTCAGATCTTCCTGGGCACAGTGCCAAATGCTCAGTGTGTCCAGCACCCCTTGCTGAGCAGGGAGCCCAGATGAGGAGGCCACCTAGTGGGGCACTATTGAGCTCTGGCAGGTGACAGGAATGTCACAGGACCTTTGAGTGGCCCTACTGAATGCAGACTGGGTCGTGTGCCTCAAGTTCAGCAGAGTGATGAAGCAGGTCCTGATGTGTCATGGGAGTAAGAAAGAAAAGAAGGTGGCCTCAAGACTCAAGTGTGGAGCCAGGGAGTCATAGAGCTGGGACCTTCTCCACAGGCTTGGCCCTTAGCCCCTGGAAGCCGGCCTCTGCTTGTGGCCCGAGGATCCACATACAAAGCCCTGCGTGCTCACAAGCTGGGCATCCACTGCTCTGTTCTGCCCCAGACACGGGTTCCCAGCTGTCTCCCAGTTCATCCTTCCTGGACTTGACAACTGGGCCCTCTTCTGCTTTACAACTGTCTTAGAAATTCCATAGTCTCGGCCTCCAAGAATTTTGGGGCCCTCCCCAAGCACCGAAATCTACCTCAGACTTTGGGGCTGCACCCAGCTCGGGTGCCTGGAACAATACCTCCCATGGCATTGAGAGGCCTGGCCTGGAGCCTGGGCACTGGGGGACGGCGAGGAGAACAACGGGGGACTGGAGAATAGAAAGAGGGGGTCAGAATGGACAAAGAGAACAACTTGGGTGCATATTAGAAAGATCAAAATATGCTGTGCTGGGAACAATGGGAGCAAGAGCAACCTTCAATTGATTTCCCAGACTTTTGGGATAAACCGAAACCCCTACTGTGAACTCCAGTGATGTGGCTTCAGCCTGATTCTTTGGGCTTTCAGATGTGACCTATAAGGAGCCACAGAAGGGAAGGAGGTTCAATCTGAGAAAACTATTCAAAAAAGTCAGCTCAAGTGCTGAAGGGCCACAGCCTTTTTCTGTTGGCTGAGTCTTTGCTCCAAGAGTGTCTTCATTTTTCACTTCTGGATGTCTCAATGCTCCCAGTGATCACCTGGATTGTTCTGATCCAGGAGTCCTGTTGATCTCCTTACAATGGGTCTTTGTCCTATTTTATGACCTCCTTCCTTTCACACCAGCAGTAAGTGTGGCAGAGGGTATATAGGAAACAATTGGCTCTGTGAACCCAGCCGCTATCAGTATTTGCCTTCCTGCCTCGTCATGGGCCACAGGCTGTGACGCACACGTGATGCTGTGCGAGTCTTTACCTGGTTACCCCAGCAAGCAACGGTACCTGATGCTCCCATCGATCCAAGCAGAAAGCTTCCTTTCCAAGTCACTCTAGCTTTGTCTCATCTTCCCCAACCTTGGAAAATTCCCTATTCAGCTTTAAAAACCATGAATGATAACTGGAATGGAAACCACGGATGGCATATTTATCCAAATTTCAGATGCTTTGAGGGGGGTGATTCAGTGGGAGAGCCCTTGCCTTGCATGTGTGAGGCCCTGGGTTGGATCCCTGGCGCTGCAATTGTAAATAACTAAATAAATAACATTTCAGATGATAGAAACACAAAATAGGGAAACACTAAATAGGGAAAAAGAATGGGGACACTAAACAGGGAAAAAGAATGACTCTAAGTCAACCTTGATAGGTCGGCACAAGGAACTGAATTTAATGAGATGAAATTTATTGGTGATAAATGTGAAGTCCTTTCATCTTGGGCTTAGAAACCCAAAATAGTACAGCTGCGAGAATTCAGGACTTGGAAGGTGAAGGGAAAGGGGCTATGACTAATGTCTCATCGTGAGTCCAGTGCACGATGCGACCCTCAGCATATATGGGGGTGTCTAGGCTGCATCATTGGAAGCATTGAGCACACAAGGAGGTGTCGCTCCAGTGTTGCGGACCCGCCCTGCTGTGCGTCTCCTTACACCACCCAGCAACTACCGTGTGTCAGAGGAGCTGGAAGCAGGAAGACCGAGTATCTGGAAATCATAACAAGTGCAGACACCCCCCCCCACCCCCCCCCCCCCACCCCCGGCACCAAAGAAAGAGACTTAAGGGGGATATGAAAGGTATTTTTAAGTCCTTGAAGGGCTTTCCTATACAAACGGGATAAAGACCCTGCCCAACTCTACAGGGCCAAGTAGGTCCCTGAGAATAAGTTACAGGGAGCAAAATTTCAGTCCAGTCTGAGAAAGACATTTTTTCTCTTCTTCCCCTTCCCCTGCTGCTGCTTCTTCTGAACTGAGGATTGAACCCAGGGTGCTCCATCACTAAGCTATGTCCCTAGCCCCTTTATTATTTTATTTTGAGACAGGATCTCCCTAAGTTGCCCAGGCTGGCCTTGAACTTGTGATCCTCTTGCCTCAGCCTCCCAAGTGGCTTTATCACGGCATGGGCCAACTGGGCCCTCTTCTGCTTTTTGCTCGGCACAGATTATCTTTGCTAACAGTGAGAACATACCAAAGCTGGGATGATCTGTTGTATTGGAGTTCCCTGTCACTGGAGATATTCAGGCAAAAACTGGAGGACCACACATCAGGGATGCTATAGAGGGGATTTTTTCATTTATTAGAGGCTTTGGTCAGAGGACTTTTAGGGACCCTTGCGACTTGGAGATCCTCTGATTCTGGGGCCCTCTATTATAATAGATTATCTCTCCCCCACAGGAGAATGGCCAATTCTCTTTGGTAAAACAATAAAACTGCTGAATTTTGGCAATGTTTCCTAGTTCTTTTCAGACTTGGCTTTAAAATTTCAGATAAAGAGCAGCCCCTAGAGACAACTACTGAGTCCAAACCTGGCTCTGTTACTTATTAGCTGTGTAGCCTCGGGCAAGTCACTTAACCTCTCCGGTCTTCATTTTCCTCATCTATACAATAAGGACAATTATATTGTCTACCTCATAGAGATGCTATGAGGATTTTAAAAAATAATAAAGTATTTGAGAAGCTCTGGGAACACTGGTGGCTCATGATAAGTGTTACATAGAACAGCCATGAAAATGGCTGAAAACAAAGCACAGAAACAGGCTCAAGTGGCTTAACAAATGTTTCAAGGAGTTCTTCCTTCTTTATCAACTCATCCCTACTAGCTCTGGCTGTAAAATAGCCACGAGCCCAGGGACAGCAAGAAATGAAGAGAGAAAATGCAAAAATCACACAGGCTCCCCAAGCTCTCAGGGGGAATGAAAACCTTCCCGCTGCGGCTGTAGGGTAACCTCTAAAAGCCTGTGTGTTTAATGACACCAGATTATCCCCACCTCCCGGCCTTCTTCTCTCTCTTCCTGGAGTTGCTAGGAGGCCGGGGGACTCGCTGCATTGGAATATGGGGGGAGGTGGGGGCCAGGGCATGTTGGGTATGTGGGGCTTGTCCCAGGGAGATTAATCTCCTTTTACCGGAATAACTATTGTCCCAGCCTCTCGACAAATACCAACCATCATTAATAAAAGGACTAATAAAAGCATTTATTGCACTCAGGCAATGGTTCTGCTTTCTCTAGCTCCAGGGCCTTGGTGGGGCCGAGGATGAGGGCTGGAAGAGTTGACAGTCTCACTGTGCCCGAGCCCACCGGGCCCCAGTGGCCTCCTTCCTTCCCAAGGGCCACAGTCAGCAAGGCTTCTTGTGAAAGAGGCCCGGCAGCCAGAAGCCGGGGGAGCGGGGAGATGGTGTGTCATTTGGGCTTCGGGCCCCAGGGCATTGTCCATAGAGAATGTAGGCCTGTGATGCTCAGAAGGAAATCTCGCCTTGTTCCTTCCGAGAAGCTTAGAGTACATCATCTTGCAGGATCTTTATCTCCATTCTGCAGAGGGGAAAATGAAGGCACAGGGGACTTAGGAGCTCATTCAGGCTTATAATGTATGACACCCTTGTCAGAACTGAATAGAATCCGGTCTTCCTCACTCCCCGATCTGACAAGGTTTTGATAGAAGAAGAAAGGGTGAGACTATCTATGTCCGTCCAGCCCCTGATGGGGGATCCGAGAACACTGTGATTCCCGTCACTGCCTCTCTAAATTATTATTGTTGTTATTATAATAACTAGTGGGTAGAGTTGAGTGGGTGGTGGATGCCAGATAATTACCAAGACCCCAAAATTAAAGTGTCGAGTCTACTTTTCCACGGCTGCCAAAAGATGAAAATGAAAGCTGGCCTCAGGGAACCCTGGGAAGAGAGCCCTAATCTTGAGATAGTGAGCCAGGAGGGGAAGGCAGTGGAGAAAGGCCAGGCTCAAAGGCCCAGGGAGCCATAGGGAGACCCTGGGATCCTGGCTTTGCAGATGGTCTAGCTGCAGGGGAGGTGAAGTGGGTGTCATCCAATCATCCCGGGTTCTAATCCTGCCTCGGCCACTCCTTTACTGTGTGACCTTGGGAAAGTTACCTAAGTTCTCTGAAATTCAGATTCTTCATCCATAAAGTGGGGATGATAATCATATCTATCCCATAGAACCACTGGAAGTAAAAGTTAGAGGCTGTGAGAAGTCAAGAAATTTGTGTTCTTTCCCACTCTTGGGCCTACAACTGTGGCACAGTGAGGAGGACCACTAATTGGGGGTCTTGGGACTCCCCACATTGGGGTAACATTAGGAGGGAAAGTCTTTTTCTCAGGACTGCCTGCATTCAGTGGAAACTAACTTTGGCCTCAACCCCCCACCCCGCCCCCCATTTAAGACGAGGCAACAAAATCTCTACCCTTGGCCCCTCCCTAGCCCTGAGGGCTGTCAGAGAGATGAAGGAGATACAGTCCTGGGAGGCAAAAGGTGGGAGTTAATAACAGCACCAGGGATCTCTGTTATTATTGTCATTATTTGCTCTGTCCAGTAGGCAGCGGGGACCCAGGTGATTCACTGTCTGCACGCCGCGGCCCCTGGTCGGCCTGCTGGGACTTGCCCGCTTGCTAGGATTCCTCCACCTAGGAGACTCCGCCTTTCTCAGCTCCTGATGGACGCGCAGGGTCCCCACTGCAGGGTGGGAAGAGTGTATCAGGAGGACTTTGGGGACCCGAGTGCCCAGCTCTGAGACAGGGGCTGAGATTCCGATGATTGTGAGGTTCGCTCCTGGACCAATTCCTCTGAGTAGCCTAGGAGGCCAGGAGGGGGTGGGGGGCAGGAGCGAGAGAGAGGTCGGCCTGGGTCTGTCCCTGTGGTGACCCTCCTGGGCGGAGAGTGGTGGGCTGGGGCAGAGAGATGGGCTGAGGGACAGGCTCTGATCGCAGTGGTTTGGCCTAAGGGGGACCCTGGAGTCTGGGTGGCCTTAGGGGTGTTCTTAAACTCCTTCTCCAAATACCTGGGTCCTGAAGTCTCACCCACTGCTGGGGGTGGGGGTGCTTCTGACAGCCACCAACCCCTGCCCTGCCCCCCGCCACGCAGCACTCTGTGTGATTTGAACAACTGTGACTCACCCGCACACGCCCCTGCAGTTTCGTGGTGAGGACACAGCTCATCATAGCCAGGTTTGGGGAGGAAGAGGGATTTTGCCACAAGCTCCATGACAGATCGTGGCCCGTGTTCCTGGGGATGGCAAAGCGGGTGTGACTGGCCAAGAGTTTAGCAAGGAGTTTCTGCCTCCTGGAGGATGGGCCCTGCCTGGGAAAGAGCACACCCCCAGGAGGGCCGGTCCGGTCAGCGTTGGTCCCTGGTTTCTGATCAGAGGTCACACAGGGAAGGCATGACCTGGGGTCTTTGAGGAGGGTCAGTGAGGAGGCTGACCAACGGCAGGGACCGATGACAGGACATCCAGCTGCATCTCAGACTCTACAGTCGAGGCAACGAAGGCTTGAGAGACTGAAAGGACTTGTCCAAAGTCACAGAGGTGGAGCCACAGCTCTGACAGTGGCGTCAGTGTTCTTTCTGGGTGTCCATCTATGTCCATTTTTATTCCCTGGGAAATGGCAGCAATAAAACCTGCTACCAGCCGTTGACTGCTTACTATGTGCTAGTTACTAAACTAGGTGGTTTCTATACGTTTCCTCAGACTGCAAGTACAAACGAGGGGCTCAAACATCAGAGAACCGAGTCACTTAGATCAACTCTTTATTTTCTTCCTGGTCTGAGGTATGGTTCTTTTTTTTTTTTTTTTTTTTAATAGGTTCTCAAATTCATGACTACTCAGGCTGCATGGGCTTTCACAATTGATCTGGTACTTTCTACATGCTGGGAGCTCCATTAGGCCCTGAGAATTCAGAGATAAATTAGCACAGGACCCTTAACAATACATGAGGATCAATCATTTACTGGAGTTATAGACAAAGGGTAAGGAGTATAGAAGTAAATGCCCTGAGGAGGTGGAGAAGGCTTCTAGATACAGTGATATGTAAGTAGGGTTTTGAGGGGTGAATAGGAGTTTGCTGGATGGTGTTAAAGAGAGAGGAAGTAAATGCAGAGAAAATATCAAAGGAAGAGCTGGTAGAATGAAAGCGCTTTGTGTAGTGTGGAGGCCTGAAGGGGGCGTTGGGGTTTGGGATTTGGAGGGTTGGGGGTGGGGGATGGGGTGGGGGATGGGAGACAGTGCAACAGAGGTAAGTTGAGCCTACCCTGAGGCAGGCCTGAATGACGGGCCAAGAGAGGGCAGCACTCCAAGCTTTGAAGTAGATGTCTGCTTTGGAAGGAGCCTGAGATTCTCATTCCTCCCTTACCTAGTTCCACTTCTGATCAGGCCTGTCTCTCTCCCTGCTCCTCATGGGTCCAGGCAGCTGTGACTGTGATTGTCCAACTGGAATGCTAATCAACCCCACCCCACCCGGTGAGGCTGACACTGCAAGCTGTGGCCACCAACTGCCAGCTCTGCCTCTGCAGGGAGCCTTCTCCATGCTCCTCAGGTGTTCCTGACTGGGCATTATGGAGCCTTTACGCCAGGGCGGCTGCTGGGTCAGGTTCTGGCCCCTGGCCCACTTGGGGAAACCACAGCAAACCCGTCCCTAGCCCTCTTCTGGCCCCTGCTCCTGGCTCTCCTGAACCAATCTCTGTTGCTATCAGAACAGTGCTGGCCTCCCCTGCACTCCACACCAGGGCCTGTTCTGGCTTCCTTTCAGAACAGCATGGCTTTCCCTGGCTGGCTTCTCAGTGTCCCCTGCTCTGGGGACCTGAAATACCGGTGGCATTTTTAATTTTTACAAAGTTGGAAAAAGGGAGACCTTCCTTCCCTGTACATTCTCATCTTTAATCTTAGCTAATCATCTGAAAGAGGCTCCTGACAGAGAGAACAGAAGGTGCATTTTGGAGCCTGGCTGGACGTTTGTTGGGTGGCCTTTGGCCAACTGTTTTACCTCTCAGAGCTCCAGTTTCCTCATCTGTAAAATGGGGACATCAGCCCTCACCCCGCAGGGATTAAAGGAGATAAAGTGCAGGATGCCAATCAAGGAAGGGCTGAGTTCTGCTGAGAGACCCAAAGCAGGAAGGGACACATTCCTGTGTTTCCTCTTAGAACCAGGACCTTAGCTTCCAGCTAGAAAAACAACCAAAACAAAGCAGAGCACTCCACCACCCAGGGCTCAGGACTTGGTAGCACAGTGGGAAGGAGCCCACCCTCCCCAAGGCTCCTCCAACCTCTGCCCAGGGGAGGGAGCCATGTTCTTCCTGCTCCGGAGGGAGAGGAAAGGCTCAAGTGCAAGCTCTCCTCCTAAGCCTGGCAGACAGGTGGCTCCAAGCTGACCTTGGCCAGGCCAGTAAGCCCTGCAGTTTCATTGTTCCACCCGGCTGCGGAGCTGGTTGGTGGAGTTGGCTTAGGGAAGGATATTTTGTATCTGGCTTCTGGAATGACTAATAAATGAGCTGTCTCCACTGCAGGAGAATTATGCCACTTAAGCAAAACCCAGCCGGGCTGGTCGGCTCAGAGATAGCTAATAGGAAATGCCTGTCAGAGCACTGACGCTTCAAAGCCAAATATATTCTCCTTGTGTTCTCTGTTTGCTAAGTTTACTTTATGCAAAATATAACTCAGCTGAATACGTAGATGGCAGAGAGCTCACTCCTTCCCTCAGAAGAAGTGGGGAAGACAGGGAGGAGGGCTGTTCTCGGTTAACCCCACTGGGCCTACCCGGCCCAGGAGCAGCCAGGCTTTTTTCTTGGCTAAAGAGCACCGAGCTGAGCTCTTTGCAGTAGAGAGTCGGGCCACTGTGGGAGGAGCACTGGCTGTGGAGTCAGCAGAGCCGGGCTTTGAGGGCTGCTGCTGCCCCTTCTCCCTGTGTGGCCGTGTGGGAAAGGCCTTCTGACTTTGTCTTCACCATCAAGTAACAGAGAGCAATTGCCAGGTGGTCCCTAGTCACATTTATCTTCCATTCCACGTCACACATGATGGAATGGAGGCAACAGGGTCTGTTGTGAGGCAACCTCTTTTCAATTCCCTGACCCTGTCTCTCACAAGGATTGCCACGAGGGGTCACAAGAGCTGGGTATAAAGGTAGGGTCATCTTAGCAGAGATACAGGAGATTTCTCAATCCATGGAGTGGGAAAGATACCCTGAGACCATGGCTGGGACCTGAGTGTGGGCAGGATCCTGGCTGAGGAGCAGAAAGAGAGGGACTCCTGGGCCTTTGACTTGAAACCACTTGCCCCTCAAGGCCGCAGTCACTAAGCAGTTGGGTGGCAGCTCATTTCCTCTTTCTAAACACCCTCCTGACTTAAAGGGTCTGGCCTTCTAGGAAGAAGTATTGGGTTTACTGGTTGGAGTAGGAGGTGAGGCTAGGATTTCCCAGAGAACTCAGAGAACGGGAGACCCCAGCACACCTAAGTGAGCCAGACAGAATGGGGAGAAGACAGGAAGCAGGCCTGGCTCTGCTCTCTGAGAGCCTCTGCGCTGTTGTGAGATGGGTACGTGGAGGGGAAATGATGTGGCACCGACTCTGCTTTCTAAGCACATTAAAAGTTCCAAGAGAATGAAGTCTTGGACGTGCTGCTGACTGCCTCTGAGCCTTGGTTCTCATCTGTAAAATGGGGCTATTGATGACCTGCCTTAGAAGACCAGAGAAAACGTAAGTAGAGTGCCCAACACCACCCGGCCCAACTGACTCATTCAATAAAAGGAAGCTATTGCCATTTTTATTGCCAGGGCTTACAGAACAGGTCTCAACATAATGGGCTCCAAGTGAGCAGAGAACTGGTCCATTCCTTCAGCCCTGGAGCCCTTCCCTGGTCCCTCTCAGGCTGCCAGCAGTGCACCCCTCACTGGCCTCCGTGTGTCCCACAAACAGTATGCTTTCTTTTGTGTGCAAAGAACATAAGGAAGCAGAGCGCAGTGGCACCTGCCTATCATCCCAGCCACTAGGAGGCTGAGGAAGTATGATCTCAAATTGGAGGCCAGCCTCAGCAGTTTTGTGAGACCCTGTCTCAAAATAAAAAAGAAAAAGGGCCAGGGATGTAGCTCAGTGGTAAAGCACCCCTGTGTTCAATCCCCAGCAGCCCACTCAAAAGAGAACAGAGGGAAGCCCTGATTTAGAATCCTCTGAGTAGGCTTCAAAGTGTATGAGGCCTTTGGTGAAGGAAGGAGTGGGATGTGGGGTCTGCTGCCATAGAAGAAATCCAGGAAACAGCAGAAATGGCAAAGAAGGAGAGAGATGTTCAGGCTGGGGAGCAGAGGGCAGCAGGAGCTGTCAGCACCCTACACAAGGTCTTATATAGGACTCCTAGCACATACCTGGTTGATTGATTCTGCTCTGGGTGGAGCAAAGTCCCATTTGAGAGATGTTGAGGGAATTGGCAGGATAATGTCCCTTCAAAGTTGGGGGAGATTGGGCAAAGGTCTTGAGGCAGGACATGTGGCTTAAGAGGATACGCTGAGGCTTAGAAGCAGGTGCTGCTCAGGGGTCAGAGAAGACGAGGGGCAGGAGTGAATGCAGACATCAAATGGCAGAATGGGGCAGACTGCAGGCACCTGCAAGTCAGCAAAGAGCTGGGGGCCAGCAAGAGGTACAAGTCCCAACGCCAAGTAGGCAGTCAGCAAGGCTTGGCCAGGAAACAGGGACTGGACTCAGAAGGAGGGTCCCAGGGCGTGGGAAGAGGCTGCCACTGGCAGATAGAAGTGGGGGAGCTCTGTGAAGCCCAGGAAGCCAGGCAGAGGAGTGGAAACCACCTGAGGCTGTGGGCCTCAGAGCAGGACTCGCAGCCCATCCAGCTTGAGAGTGGTGGTAGGAACTACCTGAGGGCCTCCGTGGACACTCAAGGGCAGGGTTGATGGGGGGAGGAAACTAACTTGGGTGCCAGGGTGGCCAGCACTATCAAGCCCAGCAACAGAGGGGCAGATGGACCCGCTCAGTTCAGGTGGAGCTGGCAGGTTGGTCCCCTGGGTAGGTGCCGTACAGCAGTAAGAGTCCAGTAGCAAGAAGGCAGTAGCAACCTTGTTGTGAGGCTGGACCTCACACAGAAGTAGGGTGCAGGGAGGCCTGCAGAGGCCTACCAGAGTCCAGTCCCTGTCAGCTGGCCTTGGCAGGAGTGGGCTTTGAACCCAGGCAAGCCTTCTTTGAATCCTAGCTCATCACCTTGTAGCTGTGTGACATTGGAGTTGACACTTAAGGTCTTAATTTTCTTATCTGTAAAGTGGGGATAACGATAGCACCTGCTTTACAGGGATGAAGCAAAATAAGGTCATTTATGAAGTGTCCCCCAAATATATGCTCACACAATTGTTCCTACCCTAACCACGATGATTTGCCCCTGAGATTGTCAGATCCCTAGGAAAAAAAAAAAAAGAGGGCTTTAGAGGCATGATAGACAGAATGCGGCAGAAGCCTCACCTGTGCGAACACAGGAAAATCACTAAGGCTGTGACAATGGAGAAAATCTGTTCCAATCTCCTCCTCCACTGCCCATCTTTGAATCCTTTTGCAAGTGGCTGTCTCTTCCAGCCTCCGTTTCCTTATCTGTAAAGTGGAAATGCCAACATCTGCTTTTTGGAGTTGTTACGATGATTAAATGAGATGATGCTTGTGAAGCGTCCAGTCCAGGAAGTGCTAGTAAATTACTACTCTATGGACCAGGGGGTTAACAGTGGCCCAGACACACCGCCTGCAGGGCAGATTTTAGATCTATGGCAGAAGAAACATTTTTTCCTACAGGGTGCTACAGGGAGACACCCTCATATGAATACATATATGAGCTGATGGGATCCCACCTGCCTGCCTGGATTGATTCAGGTGGGCCAGGTGGTGGTGGAAAGCAGCAGGGGCTCTTGCTGGCAGGGAACTGAGGAGTAAATGAGGGATGGAAGAAAAAGGAAAGGGGCTGGTGGAGGAAAGAGAACTTTTTTAAACTCAGTAAATAAATAAGTAATCACACAGTGATCACATTTCTATAGGCTAACTCCTGTAGACACTGTGGTGAACAAGATAGCTATGGTCCCAGCACCCCCAAAATGGAGCCTGGTGGGGGAGCAATTAAGGGGGGTGCTCTGGGAGGATCATTCAGTGGCCTTGTGCTGGCTGGAATGGAACAGAGAGGAAGTGAATTGGAGGTCTATGTGTGAAGAGTCTGCATGATCTGGCAAGAGGGGATGAAATCAGGCTGGTGGCCACCAAAGATGCTGGGCTGCATCCTGTCAGGAAGAGCCCTGTGAGTGCACCAGACAGATCCAGCTCCATCCTGTTCTACTTCTTACCAACTATTTGGCTATGGACGAGTTAGCTTTTGGGGTCTTCAGTTCCTTGCTCTGTACAATGAAACTAATGGTGCCTGCCTCCCGGGGTCATCGGTGAGTTTTAAATTAGGTGATACATAGAAATCTGGCCTCTCAATAAATGTTCTAGACATGGAGCTATTGTCAATATGAACATTAAGCAAAAGGTGAATCTAGGAGACAGTTGGAAGGAATAAATGTCAGAAATTGGGAAATACTCGAGTTGACACCTAAGTAACATTAATGTGTTTGAGCATCTTCTGTGGGTGTGAAAAAGGAGATTTAGATTGGGGTTGAGTGGGATTACCAAGTTATTTCAAGCAAGGCCATGCAGTTCTGTTAAGGAAAAAAAAAAAAAAGCACTTGAGATCAGTGTCTGGGTTAAAAGTTTCCACCTTTATTTTCTCCAGGATTCTCCCAGACAGCAGTTGGGCAGACTCCCAAAAGCCCAGAGTTAGACCAGGCATGGTCTTGCCCCACCTTCTGGTCAGGTCAAACTCTAGGAGAAAGATCCTGGATCAAAAATGGGATGTGGAGTGAAATGGCTGCTCAGTGACCATCTTTCCTTCTGTAAACAGAATAAAACCTCAATGAACACCTTACCTTGTTTTTCTTTTTAAGTGGCAGACTCGTTGTAAACATGGGGCCTACAGGATAAGACCCCAGGTAGGAACAAAGGAAATTACCTCACCAACTCTCTTGCCAGCAAAGAGCTGAAATTCTTGGAGAAGTCTTTGAGCCAAAACTCTCAGGGAGAATTCCCAGGAGACTTGCCCATCAGGCAGGAAAACGCAGGCAATATGGAATATGCAAAATGATGATAGAAAATCATCCAGCAAGCCTGCACCCAGCTATGTCTTAATGAGGCAAACTCCAAAGAAGCTTTCCCTTTAATCTGGCATTTGAAATGAAATGCTGCTAAGAAGCCCCCACCTCACCCGCCCCACCCTATGTGTTGCCATGACTACTCAAGTTCTTAGAACATGAAAGAACAACCTCAGCATTTCCCTCTAAAACAAAAGAAAATTATTCCAGGTTTCTGGGCAGAGAACATCAAGGAATGGGACCTGTTACCAGAGCAGGTTCTTCACAGTTGCTAGTGATGAAATCTGAGCCAGCCAGGACGGGCCTTCAGCAAAGCCCAGGAAGGAAACTGGGGATGACAGGACCCCAGCTCTTGTGCAGTTGCAGTCCGCAGAGCCCGCACTCTGCCGTCATTGCTGGTGCCCTCCCCTCAGCTGGACCTCATTTGCCCCTGCAATGAAACTTGTTAAAAGAAAACACATCCCCTGTCCATATGGGAAAGGGCAGGAGCTCCCAGGGGAGCAGGTCTGGGCTCAGTAGACCCCAGGTAGGAAGCAAAAGATGGTGGTTTCTCCTACTCTCTAGTTGGACTCACTCTTGGATAGTCAAAAATGAGGCTGACCTGTAGCACGAACAGGAAGTCCCTTCAAGCCCCCTGAAGCCTAGGGTCCTGCTAATGAGGGCTGATCCAAGAAAGCAAGGCCAAGGAGGCCACAGCTGGCCGCTTCCTCAGCACCCCTCAGCACTACTTCCCCTGCCCAAGCTTAAAGTCAAAACTCAAGAGTGTTGCCCTTGACCCTGAGCTGTCTTTCATTCTCCACACCCAAACCTTCATCATGTTTTGAGACTACTTCTAAAAATTCCTCAAATCCAGCCACTTCTTTCTCTCTCTCTCTCTCTCTCTCTCTCTCTCTCTCTCTCTCTCTCTTATCATGGTCTTGGTTAGGTCTCACTAGCTCTTGTTTGAAATGTTGCCCCCAGAAACATCTCCAAACTGGAGCTAGTGGTTCATTCTAAAACGCAATTCTGGTCCTGTCAATTGCTGCCTAAATATCCCTCAGTGGCTCCCATTTGCTCTGGGATGAATTTTCAAATTCCTTAGAAAGACATGTCCATGTCCATAAGGAACATCTCTCACCTCTGCTCCAGCCAGAAAGAGCACTTTCCCAGCATATACACTCTCCCATGCCTCCTGGACTTCCCAGCTTTTTAGAACATCTTCCCTAATCCGGCATGCTGGTATATTCTGTGTGCTCCTCCAGATCCATTTCCCCGCCTTCTTTGCCACAGAGGCTGCCCTATATAGATCTCATGAACAAGCTCCAGTGTTCTCTGGCTCCTGGTGGGTTTGACCAATGGGGACCATGATGATCAAGAGATTGGTAGATGGAAGAAAATGAGATCAGGGTATTTATTCCCTCCCTGTAAGTTTCCATCAGCCTGGATGATCCTTAGAGGAAAGATCATTCCTTCTATCAAGGTGACCTGCGCTACATGGCCCTTTCTCTTTCCAATAGCCCTCTCCCCGCCCACACCATTTCTTCTACACTACATGTGGTAATGGTTCTGCTGCTGTTAGCCATGGGCGTCTACCTTATCTTGTGATGTTCCCCTAGACCCTTTCCAAACACTTGCAAATTACCTCTTTGTACATAAAACCTCTTCAAATCATCCTAATATAAGTGCTCCTTGTTGGGACCCTGACAGATGTGCTCATCCTTTATCTTTTGCCAAATCATAGCCATTCTCTGGATCTAAACTTGCTTCCTCCAGGACATCTTCACTATTCTCCCAAATCTGGCTTAGCTGCCCCTCTCCTTGGGGATCCCAGAGCCTCTGTATATTCTTCTGTCACAGTTGCAAAAGTCAGTCACATGCCCTGAATCTGAGTCCCTGCATGGTGGGACCATGGGTTGTTACTCATCCTTACACCCTAGTATCTAGCACAAAGCAAGCCCTCAAAAAACATTTGCTAAGTGAAGAGACTAGAGCTCAGGGTGAGACCCTGCCACACAGCAGCAATTCCCAGTGGTTGTCTGTCACAGGAGGTGGCATCCCCGGACCAGGGTACAGGGAATAAGATAGAGCAAAGGGCCAAAGAGAGGCTATTGTTTAAATACCTCCACCTCCAGCGCTCGAGGGGGGGGGGGTGCTGCCTCCTGCTTCAACACCTTACTTCCTGGGAAAAAGGAAGGGACACCCTTTCTTAGCCAGGGGAGAGACAATGGAAATGTGCCCCCCTTTCCTTAAGCTGAGAGCCCTGTGAACCTGTCAACCCTGGGAAACTCACGTTGCTTTGCTGAAATAAATTACTACAAGTCTGAGGATTGTTCCAAAGGACCCAGTAGTACTTTTCTCTCTACAGTTCCAGATTATTCATTCACCAAGTTTTATGGAGGTCTGAAATTCTATCCAAAAGGGAAAAATCACTTTTTCCCCCTTCTAATCTGAGTTCCCAGTGGGCCCTGTAAGAAGGCTGGCAGAGCCAGATTGAGGACTTCCAGGCAGAAAGACCCTTAGGCTCCTGAACAAATCAGGGGAGATGGACATACACAGTGGGTGGAAGGCAGAATAGTGAACTGGTGAAGCAAGGGGGTCTAAAGTTCTGGCTCCTCCCTCATCTAGATATGTGACCTTGGGCAACTTACTGCCCATCTCTGAAACTCAGTTTCCTTCTGTGCAAGATGGTAGTCATAATAAGACCTCACTCATGGAACTGTCATGAACATCGTCTTTTGCCAAATCATAGCCATTCTCTGGATCTAAGCTTGCTTCATCCAGGAAATCTTCCCTATTCTCCCAAATCTGGCTTAGCTGCCCCTAAGAGGTGAAACGAAACACCCCTCAGGAAGCCAAGAGCAGTAGCCCCAGCCTGTCAGATGCTCCCTTTCACCTCACATCTCTTGTGATCACCTCTACTTTTCTGAAATGAAATGTATAAATAATAAAACTCACACATTCTTTTTTTATATACTTTATTTATTTATTTTTGTGTGGTGCTGAGGATTGAACCCAGGGCCTTGCACGTGCTAGGCAAGCGCTCTACCGCTGAGCCACAAACCCAGCCACAAAACTCACACATTCTTTTAAAAAATCTATATACTGGTTGGGCACAGTGGCACAAACCCGTAATATCCCAGACACTTAGAAATCTAAGGGAGTAGGATCGCAAGTTCAACGTCAAGCTGGGCAACTTGGAGAGATACTGCCTCAAAACAAAAAGGACTGGAGATGGCGCTCGGTGGTAGAGTGTCCTTGGGTTAAACCCCTAGTATTGGGGGTGGAAGGATCAATATACTATTCTGACTAAAGGATAAAGAACTAAAAAGAAAATAAAATAATATACATTTTCAATCCCAGCACTGCAAAAAATTCATAATATGCATTATAATCTATAAATGCTTGAACATAACTATACTAGAGGAGATAATGAAGTAGTTGGATGATTACACCTACTTATAATGAATACATTTGAATTTAAAGAAGTAAAGCAATATTTATTGGAACATTATAGGTACTTCTTTATATTTAATGTTTCTGAAACAAGACTAAATAAGTACTATATATTCATACAGATAGGTAGAATCACTATTCATCTTTGAAGGCAGAGGAATAAAGATGTGTTGTTTCAGCAACTCAAATACCATGAACATTTTGCTGTTGGTATTGTGGCTTTCTTAAATGGTGAACAACTCTGTTGTAGACAAAATGTAGTATTCTATTTATATGATGGTTGCATTCATGAAAAATTCAGTGCATATCAAAATTGTGCAAAAAGTATTTTGTGCAAAATGGAATTAGGTTCTAGGTTTGGACCAATATAAAGAGGTTTCTACCTACATGAACATCTGGGGGGCATACAAACACATATGGAATGCAGAACAAATCTTCATTGTATAAGACTGTCCCACCTGTAGTAGGAAGTCTGTCTCCCCTCTGCCTCCACCCAAGTAGTGCCCCCAACCATATAACAAACATGAATACATTTTCAGAATGCCTAGATGGTGCAGCACTGTCTCCACTGCTGGTCAGAAGTCCAGGAATCCTGGGGTTATCCGACAGGTAAGTATAAGGAACATAGGATGATGGCCATCCAACCTCCAGGAATGCAGACAGTCAGCATTAGGGAACTCTTCCAGCACATCTCACTCAGACCCCACGGTTCTGTAGTACTCTGCTACATTTTGTTTGGTTGCAATCAACAGGCAAAGGCCATTCTGATGGATTGCAGTGAGGTCTCTCTTGAAGAGGATAAAGAAGAAATCAGCACCAAAATACAGTTATGTTACATAGACTTCTGAGTGAAGAAAAAGTCTCAACAAACTAATAGACCCTTGAATTTTACTTCCCCTGGACAGTAATGGGGACCTCTTTGAAAAGAGTACTACCAGTACCTTTTGCAAATAACCCTTGGTTTGCCACCTATGGGTGTTTTGTAAATCAAAATCACAGAGTATTTCATAATGTTGAAATATTTGGCTTCTGAATTGAATGTATCTGAAGAAAAACCTTTTTTTTTTTTGGGGGGGGGGTGTATGTGTGGAGATAAACCATACTTCTGGCAAGAACAGTTAAGGCATCGAGCTGAGACATTCAACTCATGTGCACCTTCCTGTATGCAGTCAGCACAGCCATCTGACCAGCTAAACCTTATTTGAATCTGAAGTCTTATTTTACATAAAAAGGAGCAATTATTTCTAACATCCCATGAAAGGGCACATCTTCAGACAAGATACAAATTCAGATGGTGGCACAAGACAGGAGAGACTCTAGCCTCGTCAACTTCTTTATTTTTTTAAAAAAGTGGGTCCATCTGAGCTTTCAAGGAGGCAGTTGTCTCAGTTTCTTCTTGGAGGCTAGGCTGCCGGGATGGCACTGACCACCGCATACTGGACAGAGCTGAGCCCTCATGAGCAAGTCATATCTTGTAAGTGAGAATTTATAGGGTCCTGTTATTCTTTGTATCTTTCTTTTTTTCTCCCAATCTGTGATAAAGGCTGGTCTGAAGAATCCAGCCTGGTCTCAGCTTCCCTGTGTGTATGATGAAGGGTAGGGATGATGAGAAATCCAGAGGGAGAATTCTCAATCACCCCTCTCCACAAAGAGATTTTCCCTTCAGTGCTAAGTGTGGAGGAGTTGGCTTCAACTCTTTTGAAAAAGTAATAACTTTGCCTCACAGGATCTGGTGGAACCAGGGAGGCCATGGTCTTTGATGATCTAGGCAAGATACCTGGAAGGGGATCTCATGCCCATGGACTAAATTCACAGCCAGGTCATCAAAACTTGAGAATAAGTTCCTGTGGTTGTGGCTCAGTGGTAGAGTGCTTACCTAGTACATGTGAGGCATCAGGTTCAATCCTCAGCACTGCATAAAAATAAATATATAAAATAAAGGTATTCTGTTCATGTAAAAAAATTTTTTTTTGAACTTGAGAATAAGATAAAACTTATCCTGCAGCAGGGAGACCTGATGTGCATACTTACCCTGTATGGACTTCATGACTGTTTTGCCAGGAGACAAAGTGGTCCACCAGTAGTTGGTTCAAGTTAGCCTGCCTTTGGGATAGAGTGGCTCCATCTGTATACAAAGTGGATCCAGTGAAGCTGGGCACTAAGAAGGCTCGAAATCCATGCGTTTTGAGGGGACGAGACCAAGAGAAAAATAGACCAAATACACAATCAAATAAAATGCAAATAAAAAAAACAAAGCTATTTTTTCAAGGTTTGTTTCTCATAATGTCCTACTCTCCCTAGGAGTCAAAGTCATCCTGGTCCCAGAGAGCCCCTGGAGGTAGGAGGAACTACATCAGTGAGGGGACAGGGATGGCTCTATTTTTCCTTCCTTCCTTCCTTCCTTCCTTCCTTCCTTCCTTCCTTCCTTCCTTCCTTCCTTCCTTCCTTTTCAAAAAAGAGCAATTGAAATCATTTGCAAATACCAGAGGAATGCCCTCTTTTAGAGACATTAGTTAGAGCTGTTTGCTTTGTTTTCTTTCTTTTTCTTGGTGCTGGAGATTGAATCACTGAGCTACATCCCTCCTTTTTGTTTTTTTGCAACAAGGTCCTACTAAATTACCCAGGCTGGCCCAGATCTTGGGATCTTCCTGCCTCAGCCTCCCAAATCCCTGGGATTAAAGGTGCCCAGCTAGAGCTGCTTTCTTTATGAAGCACAACAGCAGCTTCAGCACCCCTGAACCTCCCCACCATCTGGTCTCCTTGGGGCAACCTCCTAGATTTGGGACACATTCTGGGAGAGAACCAGACTTCTCTTCAGTGAATCCAGATCTGTCAAAGCCGAGTGCACTCAACCACTGCTGAGAAGCAGTGCACATGAGAATCACACGTGGAGTTTTTAAACACATCCATGCCTGGGCCCCACTGCCAGAGAATCTGATGTAATTGGCCTGGGGTGGGACCTAGGCATGGATGTGCTTTAAAGGCTCTCCAGGTGATTCTAATGTGCAGCCACAGTTGAGAACTACTACGTTATACAACAGGAGAGGCCCTAGGGCTCTCACTCAGATCACAGTTACTCTTAATTTATATATACTTCTAACAATCCATTTGTCTGGTTTTCTAGCTGGTGTAAGATTAAATGCAGCATATTTAAGGGAGAAAAAGGCTGCTAATGAAAAGACACTAAAAGCAGCAAGACATAACACATGAGAGTCTGATCACAGGGGTAAAGATAGAAAACCTATAAAAAGCAAACACAGCATACAACCTCTCTCCCCACTCCAGCATATCCTCTTTACAGTAAGGCCTAAGGGGATCACTCCATGGAAAGGAAGGAGCCAGAAGGTGTGAAGGACAAGTGATATGTATTTACTGTCCCCGATGTGTAAGGCCTATGTTGACAGTTGCTAGAAACATTGCCTCAATGAATTCTCATCATAGCCCTATAAGTATTACTAACCCATTTTGCAGGTGAAGAAATGTAGACTCAGGGAGGATCACTGGCTTGCTCAAAGTTGCACCAACAGCGAGCTGCAAAGCTGCGATCTGAATGTCAAATGTAGGTCTATTTGACTTGAAAGACAATTTGATTCAAAAGTTCGTAGATGCCGGGCTCTGTGGAGCACTGTAATGCCTATAATCCTAGCAGCTTGGAAAGCTGAGGCAGAAGGATTGTGAGTTCAAAGCCAGCCTCGGCAAAAGTGAGGCACTTAGCAACTCAGGGAGACCCTGTCTCTAAATAAAATACAAAAAAAGGTTGGGGATATGGCTCAGTGGTCGAGTGCTCCTGAGATCAATTCTCAGTACCTCCGACTCCCAAAAATGTTCACGTGTTCAAAAGTGCCATATCTTGGGGCTGGGGATGTGGCTCAAGCGGTGGTAGCGTGCTCCCCTGGCATGCGTGTGGCCCGGGTTCGATCCTCAGCACCACATACAAACAAAGATGTTGTGTCTGCCGATAACTAAAAAAATAAATATTAAAAAAAAATTCTCTCTCTTAAAAAAAAAGTGCCATATCTGCCGATCTAGCATAATAATTGATTTCTTTTTTTGTACTGGGGATTGAACCCAGGAGTGTTCTACCATTGAGGTACATCCCCAGCCTTTTGTATATTTTGAGACATCGTACCATGAAATCACTGAGGCTGGACTTGAACCTGGTTATCTGCCTTCGTCAGCCTCCTGACTCACTGGAATTACTAGCATGCACCACCGTGTTTGGCTAATAACTGATATTTCTAATGATGGACCGATGTCTAGAGTTGGATTATCTTCAGTAGCCAGGTGTTCAAGATGTTCACTTTAGGAATAGTTACATAACATGTGTAAGTGTGCGCATGCATACGCATGCTTTTTACCAGAGATGAAAGAACTGGGTATCCATTTGAGAAGTAAATAAATAAATAAATAATACAAGTTATGTCCCAGCTTACACCATTCATCAAAATGAATACCAGATGGCTAAAGATGGAAATGAAACCATAAAGGTACTAGAAGAAAATAGAAGTGAATATTTTATAATCTTAGGATGGGGAAGGACTTTCTAAACATGTCAACAAAAGCAAAAACCATAGAAGAAAAGATTGATAGATTTGACTACATAAAAAATTAAAAACTTCTGTACATCAAAACCAGAATAAATTGAAAAAATATTCAACCTCACTAGCATTCAAAGAAAAGCAAATTAGAACAGCAATGAGAGACCTTCTTTTTTTTCTGATCAGATTGGCAATGATTAAAAAGAATGATAATACTGAGAGTTGGCATGGGTGAGGGGAAATCAGCACTCGCACATTGGTGGAGGGAGTGTAAATTGGTACAATCTTTCTGGAAGGCATTTTGGCATTATGTATAAAAAAAGCCTGTGAAAGCCCACACCTTTGACCTAGTAACTCCAGGTATAAAAGCACATCCAGAGGACAGAATTGACCCATCATAAACAGCATGTTTAAAATATATGCAAAGATTTCATTCACTGAGACCCTCTTTGGAATATTGAAGAATTAGAAGCAACTTAAATGTTTAACAAAAATTAGTCAAATAAATTACATGGTCCACATAAAAAATAATGTTATAAAAAACATGTTACCAAAAATAATGCTAAAAGACAAACCAATGGAATAGAACAGAAAGCCCAGAAACATTCCTAAATATATATATGAAAGCTGATCTGTGACAAATATCAAATCAGAGAGGCAAAGGCATATTTTTAAATAAAAGGTGTTTTGCTAACTGGAAAAAGAGACACTTTTTTCACACAATATTTCACACAGAACACCAGGAAAAACTTCAACTGGATTAAAGATACAAAACCATAAAATTACCAGAAGACTAATAGAACTCCTTTGTCTTATAGTAGTGAAGACCTTTCCAGTCATGAAATAAAAGACTGGCAAATATAGCTGCAAAAAACCTTCAAACCCCTGTAAGGCAAAAACACCATAAGCAAAGAGAAAAATACAAATGACTAACTGGAAAAAAAAATGCAACTCCTTTTCACAAAGGGCTAATCACCCCAATACATTATTTGTTCCTATAAACCAAGGAGACTAATAACCCAATAGAAAAAGTACCCATTAAAAAAATATATATATATAATTTTTTTCTCTTTTGCAGTACTGAGGATTGAACCTAGGACTGCTCTATCACTGAGCTCCATCGCAAGTCCTTTTATTTTTGTCTTTTATTTTGAGGCAGGGTTTTGCTAGGTTGCCAAAGCTGGCCTCAACTTGTGGTCCTCCTGCCTCAGCCTCCCAAGTAGCTGGAATTATAGGTGTGCCCCACCACAACCAGAATAAATAAATATTGCATATTTTTAAAGTAAAATTAATTTAATACATAATGATGCAGATTCATTTGTGTTGACACAAAGATGTATTTAGTAGGGCTTGGAGCTCAGTGGCAGAGGAATTATTCAGCACATGTGAAATTTGGGGTTTGATCCCCAACACCAGAGAGGAAAATGCACTTAGTGCCTAAAGTAAGTCACAGAATATATATGGAATAATTCCAAGTTTTTTTTTTTTTTTTTAATATTTATATGGTCCTACTCATTTGTATTGAAAAAAAAGGAAACTTTAGAAAAATACTCTATAAAATATTAATAGTGCTTATCTCTAGTTGGTAGAAGTGGGGTTAATTCATTTGAAATTTATTTTCTATGTTTTATAAGATGCTATTGTTAATTTCTATAATTACAAAACAAAAAGAAGAAAGTTACATTAGAAAAGCTTCAAGGAGGGGCTGGGGTTGTTGCTCAGTGGTAGATCGCTTGCATCACACATGTGAGGCACTGGGTTTGATCCCCAGCATCACATAAAAATAAATAAAGTAAATATATTTTTTAAAATTTTTAAATAAGAAAAGCTTCAAGGAATAATAACAACCCAGGAAAGATATTTGGCACATAACAAAGAATTTAGTAATCTTAATATTAAAGAGCTCTTACAAAAAAAAAAAAAGAAAGAAAGAAAAAGAAACATGCTGCAGAACCCAAATAGATAACAGAATAAATAAACGTTTATAATATATCACTAGAAGGCTATAAAAGGATAATATAAAGCTGTTTAAGGACAAGGATGGTAATTATATATTAAGGAAAATTATGTTAGCAAATAATGCTGTTATAACAAAAATATACCTATACCAGGACTGGGAATGTAGCTCATAGGTAGGGTACTTGCTTAGCATGTGTGAGATGCAGAGTTCAATACCTGGTACTGAAAAAAAAAGTAGATATATATATGTGTGTGTGTGTGTGTGTGTGTATACCTATACCAGATTTGTTGACTTTATGTACATATTTATGTACATAAATATATGCACAGAATAATATCTGTGAGGGTAGGTGCTAAAAGTCATACATATATGATTTGGTGATGGAACAATTACAAGCATTTAATTTTTTTCTTGTCTTAACATATTTTTCTGCAATAAATGTCTAACTATATAAAATTTTAAAAAATTGTTTATAATACTTCTTTGTGAAAAATTTAGTTACAAGTTCATCACATTGTATTAAATGATGGAAAACTAAAAACAAATTACATGTATAATAATAGGTATTAAAGATGACATAGGGATGTGGATAATTTCAATCACAATTACCTTGTAGAACAATATTTATTAGTGTGGCATATATATATATATATATATATATATATAAAACAGTGTATACAAAATGACTCCATTTAAAAAAACTAAAATGTATATGCTTAGAAAAATTTTGGGAGGAGACCACCAAAATATATGTTCACTGTGACTACCCCTGGGGTGGTGGAATTATAGATAAGCTTTTATGCATAATGTTTTTATTAGTGCATTATAGTTGTACATAATAGTGGGATTTATTTTGACATATTCATTAATGCATATAGCGTGGTTTGCTCCATTTCGATCCTATTTTTCTTTTTTCTTTTTGACAGAATTTTCTCAATTCTTGGGGCTGGGATTGTGGCTCAGCGGTAGAGCACTCGCCTAGCACGAGCAGGATCTGGGTTCAATACTCAGCATCACCTAAAAATAAAGGCATTGTGTTGTGTCCATCTACACCTAAAAAAAATAAATATTTTTTTAAAAAAGAATTTTCTCAATTCTCAACAATAAATAACCTCTTCTAAAATAAGAAAAAAATGAAGCACTATAGTTTTTGTTTGTTTGGTACCAGGAAGCGAATCCAGGGGAGCTTAATCACTGAGCCACATCCCCAGCCCTTTTTTATTTTTTATTTTGAGACAGGTTCTTGCTAAGTTGCTTAGGGCCTTGCCAAATTGCTGAGGCTGGCTTTGAACTTGCAATCCTCCTGCCTCAGCCTCCCAAACCACTGGGATTATAGGCATGCACCACCACATCCAGCTACTGTAGTATTTTTTAAGTGCTGTTTTAAAAAGATGCTTCAAGAAACATTGTAAACTATCTAAACATTTACTCATTCCAAAAGAGCTGAAAGAGTAAAGGATTCTGGCTGAGACGGGCTACTGTATCCTCAACTTAGATGCTCAGCCTCACTTTCATTCCCTTGAGTCTTTATGGACTACAGGGTGTCAGCCACCATGCTGGGTAGAATAAATATATTTATTTATGTTCCAGTATATGAAGGCCAGATGCTATAGAAGTATGGCTCCCCTTGTATCTTCAGTCCAGCCACTTGCCCTGTGGCAAGTAGGTTAACAGGCCTGGGTTGGAAGGTGAATGGTGAATGGCTAAGGCATAAACATTCTGTTAGGAACCATTTCTGGACTGGGGCCTCCCTCAGCTGCTTCTGCTACAGCCTGCTCAGCCATCCTTGTCTTACTGCTGAGGCTGTATAAAGGAAGGAGCAGTTGTAAAGGTGGGGGGTCTCTCAGATGGCCCCCTCAAAAGGGCAGGGCAGAGGTGGGCCCTGATGCCCAAGAAAGCCCTCAGATTTTTTACATCTTTTGAATTTACTGCAACAGCTTCCAGTCTGGCCTTCTGCCCTCAGACCCTGCCCTGTACAAACCATCTTCCAAGCCACTGCCATTCTTCTTGAAATACAGCTAATTAGTTCATTCCTAGGATCAAAACATGACATCAAAATCTTTTCAAAACTTCTCAAAGTTTACCACTGAAGTACATCAACAACTGACAAAAGAAATGCCTTAAATCAGGTGAGGTGGCTGTCTGTCTCAAAATAAAAAGTAAAAAGGGCTGGGGATGTAGCTCAGTGGTAGAGCACCCCTGGGTTCAACCCCCAGTACCAAAGAGGGAGGGAGGCAGGAATATCTTAAGTTCCCCAGAGGACCATGTAGTATTGTGTAGCCTAAAGCCACCACCAGCACACCTAAATTTTCTTAGAAGTCTCCCATGTTCTCTTAAAAATGTATGAGATTTTTTCATTCTTCTCCATGCTATCTCTGAATTTCTTTTAATATGAAGATGTTTAAAATTATTCACCTCAAGGAAAAATGATGCTCCTGAAAGAAGTATTGTGTTTATCTAGAGACTTCAAGTATCATGCCTGGAGAAGTACCTACAGGACAAAATCCAAACTGCTGACAAACAGGGCTCTTTATAGTTTGCCCCTCACAAATCTTTTTGCTTTTTTTCTGTGACTCCTCTACACACACTTCAGACTCTGGGTCACCTGGACTCCTGTCTGCTAACTTCCTCCTAGGCCCTGGGAGACCACACTGTCTATCTGTTGACAATCCACGATCTCCAAAGGTCTGGGGGTGGGGGGAGACCAAGCATCACCATCCACATTAAACCACCTCTGATGGCCCCTGACAGATACGATGTGAGAGGTAGCAAGGTACCATAAAAACACCAGTGCTTTGGAACCTGAAGGTTGGTGTTCAAATCCTGTCTCCAACTCTTGACAGTTCTAACTTCTTCTTGGTCTAACTTCTTCTGACAAGTTCTAACTTCTTCTTGGTCTCACTTATAAAATGGGGAATAATTATGCTTACCCCAAAGGACTGTTAAAGAAATTATAAAAGATTCAAACAATTGTATAATGTCTAGTACATACACCCTTGCACTCCTCCAAACTCCTATAGCACTTTATTCACACCATTCATGTAAAGAGCCCAGGTTTAGTGGTGTAGCCTGGTACAGTGGAACACACCTGTAAGCTCAGCAGCATGGGAGGCTGAGGCAGAAGGATCGCAAGTTCAAAGCCAGCTTCAGCAACTTAGTGAGGCACATAAGCAACTCAGTGAGACCCTGTCTCTAAATAAAATATAAAAAAGAGGTTGGGGACGTAACTCAGTGATACTGGGTTCAATCTCCAGTGTCAACAACAACAACCAAAAAGCAGAGGTTTATGTAGTTGCTCTTTCTATAATGGCTTATTTTCCCCAAAATATCTATTGGGGAAAATTGGTTCCCAATGCCCCCGAAAACTTCTTGTAGTACTCCCATGATCCCATGGTTTGAAAGATTTGGGTTAGGACTGGGGATGTGGCTCAAGCGGTAGCGCACTCGCCTGGCATGCATGCGGCCCAGGTTCGGTCCTCAGCACCACATACAAACAAAGATGTTGTGTCCGCCGAAAACTAAAAAATAAATATTAAAAAAAAAAAAAAAGATTTTGGTTATTAAGTCAAAACACATTTATGAAATAGTAGTCCTCTTTTCTAAACTCTCAATCCTATTAAGGTTTTGAGAGCATTCTCAGCCTCTCCCATCATACCTAACTCTAGGGACTGGAGCTGGGAACCACCCACCAAGACCATAAACACCTTGAGACTACAGCCCCGTCTGCACTCTTCCACAGCACCTCACTCAGTGTCCTGAGCTTAGAACAACCTAGTAACTGCTTGTGGCATAAACAGAAAGTTTCACACACATGACGGGGGGAGGCCCTCTCCAAATGAGCTGGTGTGCAGAAAGGGGTCATTGTTACGGGAGGCAGAGCTGGAGGCCAGCCCTTCTTCTTCCATCCACCCGGAGCAGCGCCCCCAATTACACCAGCTGGCCTTCAACTTCTGTGTGTGAGCCGATTAAAAAGCACCCTCTCTCCAGTGTCTGGAAACTCCTGCAAGGAAAGTTTGCTGCCCAAAGTTGGCTTTTGACTAGAGTCTTAATAAGAGGCCTCAGCAGGCTGTGGTGAGAGAGACAATGTCACTTAGAGGAGCAGCTTGAAGCGGCAGTTAGGAGAAGAATTATTTTAATGAATACATTTCCTTTCAATTGTATGGGAATATCAAGATCCCATTAGAATGGGGAAGCAATTAGAACTAATAAAGATGAATGCACAGTGCTCCGTGCGTGCAGAATAACAAGCAGCCAACAAAGGGCCTCAGGAGCGCCTGCTCTAATCCAAGTGAACCAGCGGCCAGCACAGGAAGGCTCTGCTCGGCCGCTCAAAGCTCCTGTGTCCGGCACATTCTGATCACACCCAGCAAATGGTGTGAGTTGGGCCTCAGAGGAGGGGGCTGCCCCCCACCACTGCCTGGCCTCGTGGGGATTGAGATGGGCTGTTGGCAGCCCCTTGGCAACAGCCATTCAGACCAGGGCCCTGGCTCCTGGCCAGCCTCTCGATTGCCCCTTGCATTGGGCCTCATTGTGTCCAGGTGGCAAATGCCTTCTCACCAACTCTCCTTGGAAGTTTAGAGAGGGGGCGGGACAGTGGAGGAGGGAGAGTGGGTGAATGAGAAGGGGGCCCTCTGCCCCAAGCATTGCTCCTTTCCCCTCCCCCGCTGGCCAGGGTCTGCTCCTCCTCTGAGTTTGGTGTTATGTTACAGACACTGGTGAGTCACAGGCAGCCAAACACAGAAGTACTGTTGCTTACACAATTGCTCTTCAAACAGTAACAAACAATTTTCATTATCCAAGTCAGATCGAATCATCCGCCTGGCCATCCTGCCTCAATCCCAGCCATACAAACAGAAAGAACCCAGAGCCTTGCTCTGCCCATTCTGCTCTGACAACAGTGGGCTTCATTTTGCTTCAGCCTCGACATACAAGACAAAGCTCTTCCTCTTATCCTTTCTTGGAATTGGATCGGCTGTCAAGATGGTCAGGAGAAATAGGGAAAACGCAAGTACCTACACAGTTTGGGGGGCCTGCTCAGATGTGGGGTGACAGGTTACTCAGCACCTGTGTGAAGAAAGCATTCAAGAGTTTGGAGGACTCTATTGCCAAGTTTAGAAGGAATCCAACAAGATAACACTGGCTCCCCACCAAAGTATTCACTGGCCTTGCTGGAGTGTCAGTACTTGACATTTCTTTATTTAATCTTTTTTGGCCAGACAGTTTTTTTCAAAGAGGAATGTGTAAGCTCATTCCGAAATGTCTGCATCAGAGGCCGGTCGCACTCATATACTCATTGCTGGGATTTTTCTACCACTTCTCTTAAATAAAAAGACATTTTTGCAACATTTCATACTGGTTTCTTAATGGGAGAGTACTTTAAAAGCACATTTACATTTATAATCTTACTTGAATCTCAAAATAACCCCATGGGATATGGAAAGCAAGAGTTAACAGGTTTAAAGTTGAAGAAATAGCAGCCCAGAGAGGTTCAATGTCCTGTGAAAGGTCACAGGGTGGGTAAGGACTTGGCTCAGTACGTTCACACCTTTTCCACACCTTCAGAGTGCTAGACATTTCAGGGTACTTCATCCTGCAATTCCACTTTTCCAGGTAAATTCCCTACCCCTTCCACATACTAACCCCACTAAAGCTGGTGCACTTTCAAGACTAGTCCAGGCTACAAAGAATCCTCCCTCAAGAAGATTCTAATCTACCAGGCATCAGAGTGTTTTGCCATCCCTCCAACCAAAGAGATGTATCCTTTTTGTTTTGTTTTGTTTTGTTTTTGTACAGAGTATTGAAGCCAGGGGTGCTTGACCACTGCGCTACATCCCCAGTCTTATTTATTTATTTAGACAGGGTCTCGCAAGTTGCCCAGGCTGTCTTCAAACTTGGGATCCTCCTGTGTCAGCCTTCCGAATCACTGGGATTAAAGGTGTGGGTGTGCACCACCATGCCTAGCTGCCTTTCCTCCCTTTTGATAACTTAGGTGAAAATCAGCCTGTCCCACTGGGCTTCCAGCTGCTCAGGAGGTGGAGGCAGGAGAATCGAGAGTTTAAAGCCAGCCTCAGAAAAAAGCAAGGCCCTCAACAACTCAGTGAGACCCTGTGTCTAAATAAAATATAAAAGACGACTGTGGCTCAGTGGTCGAGTGCCCTTGAGTTCAATCCCTGGCAGCAAAAAAAGTCAGCCTGCCCAGTACATGGTGGGCACAAAACTGGAAAAAAACTATTGTTCTCATTCCTTCAGTACGACATTGTAGTATCTAGTAACTGGCAGGTGTAGAGCAAATCTACTCACCTTTCATACTCTTTACTAACTTCCACACCTGAAGGTCTGTTCATTTAATTTTTAAAAGTTTTTTATTTCTAGGGCTGGGATTGTGGCTCAGCAGTACAGCGCTCGCCTAGTACAGCGCTCGCCTAGCACAGGCGGGACCCAGGTTCGATACTCAGCACCACATAAAAATAAAGACATTGTGTTGTGTCCATCTATACCTAAAAAATAAATATTAAAAAAAGGTTTTTTAAATTTCTATAATTAAAAAAATCTTTTTTTGTAGTTGTAGATGAACAAAATGTCTTTTATTTTATTTTTATGTGGTGCTGAGGATCGAACAGTGCCTCACATGTGCTAAGTGAGTGCCTTGCCACTGAGCTACAATCCCAGCCCATCATTTCTATAATTTTTGAGGTATAATTTATATTCTGTGAAATACATAAGTATTCAGGATACAGTTTGGTAAGTTTTCAGATATGTACTCCTACACTAAATTCAAGATGCAGAACGTTCCCATCACTACAGAAAGTTCCTAGATACCTCTTTCCAGTCAAGCCCACCCTAAGAGCCCACCATCCTAATTTCTACCATTGAGCTACATTCCCAGATCTACCATCCTGATTTCTATCATTATACATTAGTTTAACCTGCTCTGAACATCAGATAAGTGGAATCATATTGGATTTATAATCTTTTGAATCTTTCTTCTTTTATTGAACATAATGTCTGCCAGACTCATCCAAATTGTATCAGTTTGTTCCCTTTCTAAATGAGTATTATGTTATTCATTCCATTTTTTAAATCCAGCTATATTATTACTAATTCAAAATTCCTTCAACATTTCTCTTACATGCTACTTTCCATGCATATTTCTCTTGGCCATGCTTGAGTGACAAAAACATGAAAGTAGATTATTTTGTATCACTGTCCTTTTAGGTAGGGGTGTCTAACCAGGCAGTCCAACATGGTGGTCATGAGCACAGGCTTCTGATTAGGCAAATCTGGATTTGCATTTCCTGTTTAACATGTAACAGATGGGTGATTTGAGGTAAGCAATTTAACCTCTCGGTGACTGTTTTCCCACTTGCAAAATGAGGATAATAATACCTTCCTAATAGGGATTTGTGAGGCCTACATTATATTGTACATAAATGTTTGGCACATGCAAACTAATAATAGCCTCAAGCTAGACTATAATAAACATTGTTTCATTCATATTTTAAGTTTTTGTAAGTCATATAAAATTAATGGGTATATATTTTTAAAATTTTTTTAAAGTAATGTGGCTTCTTTCTTAAAAAATTCTATTTATTTATATGTGGTGCTGAGAATCAAACCCAGTGCTTCACACATACTAGACAAATGCTCTACCACTGAGCCACAACCCCAGCCCTCAAAGGTTTTTAAAAGAAAGATTTCATATTTAGATCTAGAAAAGTCTGTCTGATATTTTTTAAGAATGAATGTTATTTTCTAAGGAAAAAAGTAAAGCCTTCCATCATTTATTCACTGATAATTACATATGGAGTGCGAACTATGAAAAGCTCTTCAAAAGAGTTAAAGACATAGTTCTAGCTTTTAGGATGTTTGGTTTGGGGAGGGTAAAAAGATAAAAACAAAAATAATTATAAAGCCAAGTGTGATAAATAACAACAATAATAATCATCATCTATTAATGTAATAGTTAAAGAGTCTGGTCTCTGGGTCACACTGTAAGGATTCAAATACCAGCTGTGTGATGTTGGGCAAGTTACTTCTTTGTGTGTTACCTTGGCTGTAAAATGTAGGTATTCACTATTTATCTAGCAGGATTACTAGCAGCATATACTCAATAACTAATCTCTCACATTTATTAGACATTCAGTATGTGCCATACACTGCATTTAATTCTTATGTCTATTACTTTACATAATCTCTACAAAACTGTCACTACTCCTGAAGTGGCACCCCCTTTCTCCACAGAAAAGCCCTCTTCACCATGGCTGATTTTAGGACTGTCAGCAAAAGAGTCCACTGTAGATAAACTTCCTATTTTCGTGTCACCCTGTTTACTTGGCCACTGGCTGAGAAGATACCAGCACTCCAGGTGCTGGACACCCCCTTACTAGTTTTTCACAAATGTATCCAGTATAGTACTTTGAAGAAATGTGCAAACAAGGCCTCTGGCCTTGAGCTGGGCTTCACAGAGATGTCTACATTTTTAAGATAAGTTACAAATGGGCTCCATGGTAACAGTTGGCAGGGGGAGGATAGAAAGAAGCTCCCCCCTTCTCAGGTGTTGTCCTTGAAGAGTTAATGTGCCCAGAACAGTGAAAGAAAAAGCTGCTTTTATGTGAACTTCTGCAGACTGTAAACTTCTGAGCCCCTCCCCTTACATGCTGGGTATAAAACTCTGAAACTCCCTGAACTCAGGGTTCAGGGGATTGATTGATTACAGCAAAGGCTGTGCCCTCTGAACCTGTCTGCAGTCAAATAAAACTGTTTCCTGCTATCTTCGATGCCTTGCCTGGTTTGTCCCTACAACACTCCTACACCCATTGTACTGATGAGGCAACTGAAAGGCAGGGTGTTCAGGTAACTGATCTAAGATTATATAGCTAGTAAACAACAAATACCGCAGGAAAGACACAGACATCTGTAAGTACTTACCTTAATGAGAATCAAATCATTAGTATTTGCAAAGTGCTTAAAAGAGCTAGCACATAATAAGGCCTATATATATGGATGTTAAATAAATATAAATTGCTGTGGTGATTCAGAGATGACAGTAAATAAATTACATGCATGGTGACTACAGTGTTGAGGAAGACTTTGGAAAGGTGATGTTTATGCTGGGCTCTGAATAGTGGACAGGATCTAGCAAAATGGAGATGTTGGAGAGTGCATTTGAGAGAGAGAGAATAAGGAAGAGACAAGAAGTGAGAGAAAACTTCCTTTTTGTCTAACCAGTCACTATTCCTATCAGTACTTCTTCAGTGAATCTCTTCTCATTTGCCTCTTATCCCTGTAGAATCTGCTGTTCCTACCCCTTCATCTTAATTATCTATTGCACAATATTCCTAAGTGTCCATGTGCCAGGATAGGTCTCAGCTCCCATTCTGCACTATATTCTTCTAAACTGAATTCCCAGTTTTTGGCTGGTCTCACTTCAATCCATCCATCACACTGTTACCAGAAAGAGTATAAAGCCACCAACCTGGCTCAGACATCCCCCTGTGGTCTTTCCCCATCGTGTCCAAAATAAATCTCAATTTCCCCAACATCCTATTTGAAGCCCTTCACTAACTGAACTATGCAGGCTTATCTCCCATCCTTCACCTTCCCACTCTGCACCTGAGCTTCAGTAAAGTACCTGAAATCTGGACAACACACACTTATACATAAGTACTTGCTGAAAGAATGTGGTTAGAACTCCATCCTAATTCCATCCCTTGTCTACTGAAACATTCCCCACCTTGCCTGCCCTGGTTGGAAAAGCCCTAGTTACATCCCTCATTCCACCCATCCCAGCTTCCAGAGCATAGCAGTGGGTGCACGTTCCCCTAAAGCCCTCTACAAACACAGAAGCCCACAGGAGGCCGGAAGAGGAACTGCTTTGCGCCGTGCGGAGGCCGCCATCTTGGCTGAGGTGGCCGGAAGTGGCTGGCGCGCGGGCGCGGACTGAGGCTGCGCGGCTGCCCCGCCGCAGGTCCTGGGCGCCCGGGGCGTTGCAGCGTTGGCTCGCAACCCTGTGCGGTGCCGTCCGGCAGCCACAAACCTTCTCCGCGGGGTTGCGCCTGTGCTTCCTCCCACCGCCACAGCCGCTGTCCTACTCCTCCGCCAGGGTTCGTGCAGCGACTCGCACCCCTCGGCTGGGGTGCGCGCTGTGCACCTGCCTGCCCGAAAACATGTTGCGGGAGCCCGAGAGCCGGGGTCTCCCGAGCCCTCAGGCCGCGGGGGAGCAGCACGGCGGCCAAGACGGTGAGACCGTGGCCTTGACCGTCTCTCAGGAGTTGGCCCTGAGCCCCCTCCTGCAGGAGAGCACCAAGGAGGGCCTCGGCGCCGTGAGGGAGGGGGCTGCGGAGCCCGCCCCCACCGGCCAAGGCGCGAGGACCTTGGCAACCAAAGCCCTGAGGCGGCGCAGGGCCTACCGCCGTCTGAATCGGACGGTGGCTGAGGTGGTGTAGTTTCTGCTGGTGAAGGACGAGAAGAAGAGTCCCGTCACACGCTTTGAGATGGTGAAGTATGTTGTCGGAGATTTGAAGGATCTGTTCCCGGAGATCATCGCAAGGGCCGCAGAGCATCTGCGGTATGTCTTTGGTTTCGAGCTGAAACAGCTTGACCGCAAGCACCACACTTACATCCTCATCCACAAACTAAAACCTCTTGAGGAGGAGGAGGATCTGGGAGGAGATGGCCCCAGATTGGGTCTCTTAATGATGATCTTGGGGCTTATCTACATGAAAGGTAATAGCGTCAGGGAGGCCCAGGTCTGGGACATGCTGCGTCGGTTGGGAGTGCTGCCTTCAAAGTATCACTTCCTCTTTGGGTACCCGAAAAGGCTTATTATGGAAGAATTTGTGCAGCAGCGATACCTCAATTACAGGCGGGTGCCTCACACGAATCCACTGGAATATGAATTCTCTTGGGTCCCTGAAGCAGCCTGGAAATCAGCAAGATGAAAGTCCTGGGGTTCGTGGCCAGGCTCCATAAGAAAGAACCCCCCAGCACTGGGCAGTGCAGTACCGTGAAGCCCTGGCAGATGAGGCCGATAGGGCCAGAGCTGAGGCCAGTATGAGGGCTAGAGTCAGAGCCAGAACCAGTGCAAGGGCCGGTCTCCACCACTAGTGAGGACTAGAGGAAAGCTGGCCAACAAGAGCCCTCTGGGTATGGAAGCTACTGTCTTCTACTGTCTTGAGTCACAAGTAGTATAGGTGGGGGAGAGTAGTTAGTTTCTGAAAAAATTGTGTAACTTTAGTATTTTTGTTAAATCATTTATAAACGAGATGGGTCTTTTTTTCTATAGGATTTTGATGTAGAATTTTACTGTCTTTGTAAAATGGATTGAAAAACTTTGCATTTTATTCTGTGTTCTTAAAACAGGTTATGCAGCATTGTAATGCTGCAATTTAATTGTTTAAAGGACCCTCAGCAGTGTGATCTGGTACCAAGGGAAAAAATAGCTGATTTGTGTCTAGCTTCCAATACTTTTTGTCTGTTGTATTAAAAAAAAAAAAAAAAAACTGATAACCTACCTCTATTTTCTTGTTCTTTTGGTATCTGGAAGAAAAGTTAAATCCAGTAAATAGTAGTATACCTTGGTACACTTAATAAATTAAACATGTAAAGCATCTTTTTTTGTGATGCACTGTTTTGGGCATTTGGGGATAGAATGTGTCCCTTTTTTTAAGAGTTGGAGAAGTTACAGTGTGGTGAGTTGAAAGCTACACATGTACACCTAACCCAAGCTGGGGGTGATTGGATGAGGTCTGCTTGAGGTTAGCTAGTAAGACCCCTTGGGGGGCTGGGGATGTGGCTCAAGCGGTGGTAGCGCGCTCTCCTGGCATGCGTGCACGGGTTCTATCCTCAGCACCACATACAAACAAAGATATTTTGTCTGCCGATAACTAAATAATAAATATTAAAATTCTCTCTCTCTCTCTCTCTTTTTTTTTTTTTTAAAAAAAAAAGACCCCTTGGGTTCTAGGGGAGGAGAAAAGGAAAGAACAGAGAAAGAAGATGCTATTAGGGGAGGGTTGAAGACGGTATTAAAAATTATTTAAGCTGAGCTCAGTGGTGCACGCCTGTAATTCCATCAGCTTGGGAGGCTGAGGCAGGAGGATCTTGGGTTCAAAGCCAGCCTCAGTAAAAGTGAGGCACTAAACAACTCAGTGACACCCTGTCTCTAAACAAAATACAAAATAGGGCTGGGGATGTGGCTCAGTGGTCAAGTGCCCCTGAATTCATTCCTTGGTACAAAAAAAAAAAAAAAGATTTTAAGATTGCAGATGCTCATCAATAGAGTGGGAAACAGACCTGAAACATGGCAGATTTGGAAAATACCCTACATTTGCAAGTGCTCTTGCTCTAGGGCAGTTACAATGTACATTGATGATCACCATAAGCATTTTGGCCTGCTCCATCTTCCTTCTCAACCTCTACAAGTTTCCCTCTTCTACCAAAGCCCTCAGAGGCCAAATAGTGTAACAATTCTGAAATCTATAGTGTGGATGGAGAGTACATAGAAAGTCTCCTACTACTGAAAACTTCTACTTCAAGATCTCCCCTGATGCTTGTAAGCCCAGTGCTCTCTTCCATGTTTCTACCTGCTGGTTTCTACTCACCTCCTTCTATTTGGTGAAGACCTGTGAGGCATCCCTCACATTCCTTGAAGCATCTTAGATATACCATGCCTACCACCTTCACTTTGGGAATAATCCTGGAGAAAGGGCACATACAATAATAGGGGACTTAGTAGGTTCACACCAGAGATGGGCGTGGGGGGATTGTGAAATCATACAGCTGTCATAATTGAAAAGCTGTTTTCATTTGCTGTGATTTTTCTGCTTCCATTTGTGTCCAAATAGCATTTTTTAGTATGTTAAGGTGGGCATACAAATTACTTTGGGGCACAGTTCTGGGGATCCAACAAATCAGACCAAAAGCTATTAAGATAAAAAAGTTTACTAATGATTAAAATATGACCTTTTTTGTTGTTATTTAGTATATTTTTAATTTTCTAATATTTTTATTTGTAAAATGTGACTTCTGAGTAGTTTGTAATTCATTAAACAAAATATTGAGTGCCCATTGTGTGCTGGTGTCTTTGATGAATACTGATGTTATTGGGAAGCTGGCTTTGCTCTCAAGGAGCAATAATGGTGATCGTTTCTCACATTTGTTTTTTCTCACAGTGGCTGAGAGGTCAGCAGTGTGTGTACCTAAAGGTTAGATTACTTGATGATTAGCCTAAGGTCACTTGATTAGTAAAAAATAGACTAGAACCAAAGTCTTTGCCTGCTAATGCAGTGTGTTTCATTCTAGCACATTGTTCCTCATTTCTGGCCTTTGATTTATTGTGTGTGGTTTTAGTTATCACAACTCCAAGAAACAAGTTAGGCAAGTATAATTATCTCTTTAAGGGAATGAGGTGTAGAATAGAAATACTCTTTTATCAGTGACAGAGATGGCTTTGCTCAAGGCAAACATAGCACAGGTCAACAGTACCATTTATCAAACATCTACTATAGGCCAAAGCATTTCTCCCCTACTTTTAAAGTCACATTACAAAGCAGACGTTACTAACCACCTCCATTTTACAAATACTAATGGTACTTGTCATTCATTCAACTCCTAAGATGAGTCAGCTTTTTTATGCTTATACATTTTGGGGGAGGCAGGGCAAGGTTACCCGGGATTGAACTCAGGGGCATTCAACCACTGAGCCACATCCCCAGCCCTATTTTGTATTTTATTTAGAGACAAGGTCTCACTGAGTTGCTTAGCACCTCACCATTGCTGAGGCTGGCTTTGAACTCAAGATCCTCCTGCGTCAGCCTCCCAAGCTGCTGGGATTACAGGTGGAAGCCACCACGCCTGGTACTTTATACATGTTTTAATGATTTTTAAATAATATCTGTTTCATTTTGTACTATTCAAATGGAACTCAGAAGCTGTAAAAATCTCACAGAGAGTCTGAGAGATCAAGGTTTGGAGCTGGAGTCTGACCGAGTCACAAGCCTGCACTTTTTGCTATTTTACATTTCCTTCTTGGAACTTCTTCCAGACTTGGGTCATCTGTCACCTGACTCATCTTTCTTTAGACTCCACTGTCTGTCTGGAGATATAAGAGCTGTGTAGCCAAGGTGATTATGGCAAGATGCTGGCCTGCAGAAAAGTAAAAAGAAGGCTAAAATATAAAGTTGGGGATTATCTGTGAGCATGGATTTCAGCTCTGCCTGCTCTCTCCTCAGTGTTCTCAAAATGCTGACTACATGTCGAGTGTCTTTTTCCTCAAACTTCCTATATTTTGCCCTTGTTGGCGGTGTTTCTTCAGTGTTTCATTTCCTCTCTCTAGTAAGCCTCAAATTAGTCGTTAATTCCATGGGACAATCAAATAACATTGTGGACCTACACAAATGTGATTCCCAGTGTTGTTTCCAGATTGTACAGATGGCAGAACTTGTACCCCTGCTTCAGGATGAAAGACCTCCCATTGTAACAAATGGCATCATCCTTCTCAGAAATGCTGAGAGTATGGCCACTGGGCCCATGTGGCCATGGTCAGGGCAAAATATGAATTCCCTTATTGCTTATGGTCATTCACATGAGGGAGAAGGAAGGCCTAGATCCCCCATCTGGCTCCCCTTTAGACAGTAGATAGAACTAGATCTTCCTGGGCAAAACAATGTGTATGTTTGGGGTAGGAAGGATTTGCTTGAGAGAGTAGTGGCAGATGGGTCCAAATCATATTTAGTGCAACTAGGCAGCAAAGCAATGAAGGAAATTCCCTTGAAAACTACAAATCACGTCTTGAACAATGGGAAGGTCAATGTTTTATTTAGAGACAGGGTCTCACTGGGTTACTTAGGGCCTTGCTAAATTGTTGAGGCTGGCTTTGAATTCTTGATCCTCCTTCCTCAGCCTCCTGAGCCGCTGGAATTACAGGCATGCACCACTATCCCTGGCTGGAGTTGGGAATTTTGACTCATTGAAACTAGGAAAAGGAGTGCTCGGAAACAGGCGCAGGTTACAGTTCCAGCCACCAGCAGTTACACAGGGCTCCAGAGGTGGCAGCTCATTTGTAGTCCCAATCACAGTTTCAGGCCCAATCACAGTTTCCACTTGAGGTAATTATGTTTCGTGCCTTGGTCATGATGGCAGCTGATACTTGTGCAAATTATTCCTCAAATCTTGCAGTCCAGCAGAGATGGCAACAATTAACCTCCCAGCAGAAAATGTATTGACTAAGGAAGTAAGGTATTCTGAAAAGTGTCCTAATCAAGGTCTTTTAAAAGTGATGACTGTGTGACCTTGAACAAGGAATATCAGTTTGAAAAATGAAGATTTAGGGAAGAGTTTAGTGGATGATTGGAGAAAGGATGAGCCACAGTCCATACCCCTCACCTCAGCCTAGGAGTTAATGTCAGACTTTGCCTAATTCCCCAGCCAAGTGTGACCTAAGTGTGATCCAAACAGTGGCAGCTAGCGTTAATTAAAGTTTTGTGCCAGTTGTGGTGCTATGTGTGATTCCACATGGTCTCCTGCATCGGCAGAACAGCCCTATGACACAAGTTCCACATTGCTAATGTTAGAATACTATAAGGAAACCACGGGGAAGAAAAATTCCTCCCATTCTGTCAATGCACAAGTTGGCCAAGTTCATGACATTACTAGTGGAGAGCAGATTGAGAACTTGAACCCAAATATTTCAGGTGGTGCTGGTTTTCCACTCTACTGGTCCTCAGAGGATCCTTAGGGAGCAGCCAACCTCCTGTAGGAAAAATGGGTTGAGAAGGAAGGAAAGAAAAGCATGGACACTTCTCATTTCCATCATACCCCAGAGCATCCAGGATTGGAAGTTGGAGGAGGCGATGAGAGATAGGGGCAAATCAGCTTCTCTAGTTGTAGAACTCTAATGGGGAGGGGAGTCCATTTTTTGAGGGATTATGCCCCTCAGATGTCTCCCAGACTCGCCACAGTGGCCCAGTGTTCATGTGGTGTGGCAGGAGCATCCATGGCCTAAGAAAGATTCCAGAGGTCACATCCCCAAACCATAATGATAAAGGAGGCCTCTTGAAATGCAAGGCTCCTGGTCCCTGCAGCTGACAGGTCTGCATTCCAATCCCACTCTGCCCGTGATAGCAAGGTGGCTTCAGCTGGGTTACCTAACCTCTTCATATAGAGATAATCCCACCTACTTCAAAACACTGTGAAGGCTGCATAAGGGAATTACCAGTACACTATCTTGTACTTGCTAACTATGGTTATTATAACGTGTATTCACTCATTTAGCAAGTATTTATTGAGCATCTTCTAGATGCCAGGCATACACATAGGTGGGAGATTATAGCAGATAACAAACTAGACAAACATCTTTGCCCTCAGAGCTTACAGGCTAGGGTGAGGAGACATAATAAACAAAGTATGATACACCACCTATCAGATAATGTGTCTGTCCAAGAGGAAATGAAGTAGGAAATGGGGAGAGAGTGCTAGGAGGGTGTTCAGTCTTAAAGAACTTGAGAAATGACAATCAAGTCACAATTGGAGGCTATAAGAGGGGAGAGGTGGAGAAGCTGTCTGGAGGGACTGGAGAAGGGGACCCAGCAAAGGAAACTGAAAGTATGCAGGCCTAGGGTGGGAGCAGGCCAGGTGCTCTTGAGAAATATCTCCATCCAGCAAGAGGGATGAGTGGAGGGAGTGCATTGGTGGCAGGAGAGCCATTCCTTATGGTGAAGAAGCTGGCAGAGCTGCAGGTGTACCTGCGACATGCAGTAAACATACTAAGCACACAGGCCACACGCAGGTCTAGTGCTGCCCCTGAGTTACTAGAGGCACAGCTTTAGGCACACCAGAGACTTCCACTGAGCCTTAAAATGGAAAGAAGATAAAAATATTCTTTATTCACAGCTTTCTTTTTTTGGTACTGGGTATTGAACCCAGGGGCGCATGACCTCTGAGTCATATCCCTAATTCCTAGCCCTTGAGAAAGGGTCTTGATAAATTGCTTAAGGCCTTGCTAAATTGCCAACATTGCCTGGAATTGGAGATCCTCCTGCCTCAGCCTCCTGAGTTGCTGGGATTACAGGCATGTGCACCATGCCCGGCCTAACTTTGTTTTTTTCTAATTACAAATGCTTATAGTAGAAAAATTGGAAGACCTTGTAAAAATACAAAGAAGAAAATAAACTTCTCTACAATGCTGGCACCCGGAGGTAACCATGGTTAACAGTGCAGGCTATTTTTCTGTCTCTCATATTTTGTTTTCACTTGCCTAGGGTATAAATTATTTGTTGCTACCTTAACTGTGAGTTGCAGTGACCCTGAACACCACCCCACGCACTTCACTTCTGGGCACTCCTGATGGGGCATGTCACATGATGTCACTGCAGTTGTGAGCAGGGTTCGTGGAGTCCACGGAAGGATATGGGGATGCTCCTTGTAGTGTCCTCAGAGTCCATGCATGACTGCAGCCTCCTCTGGTGCCTCTGGTTTGGAGCAGATGTGGAGTTTTGTGTGGAGATGGACACAATGTCTTCTCCCCCAGCTCTATGCCTAAACATGTCACCTGGGTCCCAAAGTGACAGTGCTAGGGCCCCTTCAATCTCTTCAGGAAGACAGCTTGTCTCTATTGTGCTCTCCCAACTTTAGCTAAAACAGCCACATCAGTGGGGTCGGGTTCAGATTTCCTCCCTCCCCAGGTCCTCCTCAAACGTCCAGGAGGAAAATAAAAAGAAGGTAGTCCCCTGTCCCAATGCTAGCTACCTACCTTGCCGGGGCAGAACAGTTAACAGCTGTATTCAGGCTGACCCAGTGACTACACAGGGTCAGGTTCATGTTGATTTCCCCCAAACAAAGAAAAATCTGCCCCAGGGGTGAACTCAATTTTCTACTTCTAGCAAACTGCTACTAATTTTTCCCAGCTTCTCTTCACCATTTTCTAAAACCGTAGGGTGCAAGTCAGAGCCAGAGATTTAGCATTAAAGATGGCATTACACGGTGCCCAGCTGCAATTTCAGCTACTCTGAAGGCCGTAGCAGGAAGATTACAAGTTGGAGGCCAACCTCAGCAACTTAGCAAGACCCTGTCTGAAAATAAAAAGGGCTGAGGATGCAGCTTGGTGTAGAGCATTCCTGGACCCAATCTCTAGTACCTTGGGAAGTTGAGGGGAGGCCAGGTCAGAATTTAGATAAGGGATTCCAGGCAGGGGAAACAACTTCATCTAGCAAAGGTAGAATGGCAGGCATGTGCACTGTGTCCCCTTTCAGCTTAGCCTAGAGGGTGCTTTGGATGGAGAGAGTGGGGGGTGGGCAGCGGCGGGGTGCAGAGGGGAGCAGTGAGCACAGGCGGTGCTTTGGGAAAGCCGGCTGCTGGTTGTGAAGCAGGCAGACTAGGGAGGCTAGGGGCAAGGAGGCCGAGTGGGAGACCCTGGCAATAGCCCAGATGAGAGTTGATGACAATGGTAGCAACAGGAATCAGGGGAGGGAAGGACTGGTTGGGGGAATAACTTGAAATGATTACTGATTGATTGACTATGGGAAATGAAACAGAGGGAGATGTGAGATGTGACTCAGCAGTTTCCAGCTGATGGGACCAGAAGGATGCTGTGTGGCAGTCATTAATCAGCATAACTGATGCTCAGAGGGATCTGGTTTGGGGGCAGGAAGGTAGATATGATTTCAGGCACATCGAGTCTCAGTTGTTCAGTTGGACATCTAATAGACACCTAGAAATGAGGCAGAGGAGGGACACTGAAGCTGGGGGCAGAGGCTTTGAGACATCTTCTCAAGAGGACACAGCCAAAATTATGGGCCTTCTCCTCAGAAAAGAGTAGAGGCAAGAGAGCAGGAACCAGCCCTTATTGCTCCCTTATTGCTCTTGGAGAAAACACGAATCTTGGGGGTCCCAGGCAGATCACCTAGCAGTGCTTCCTCGGTTGCCTGTTGTGGGGACCTTCTAGGTTCACTTCTACAAATAATCAGGAGTGTAAGGAGAAGGAAGCAGCGTGGCCAGGGCATTGTAGATCTGGGCAAAGAAATGCTCAAGTTGTCATAGGTGGGTGTCAGCAAGCGGGTGGCCGAGTATTCTTCACATGTACCGAAAAAAGAACTGCTAGCATCAGAGTCACACTGCAGCTGGAAGGACCCACAACAGACCTAAGCCACGGCTGAAATTGGCCAACTCAGGATGTCAGACTTAGCAGGCTTTCTCTCCCATCTTTATTAGTGAACCTCCTTGCTTAGAATGGAACTTTCCAGGCAACTCCAGCACCTTTAATCATACCTGAGATATCTCTACAGCATGAGATATGTCCTGAGGGAAGGAGGTTCTCACTTGGGGAGAACCCATACTTTTGGACCTTTCAAACACATCAGGCACTTAGCTCAGTCAAAATACACAGTGTGTATGTGTGTGTGTGTGGGGGGGGGGGTGAGTATACATATATATGTGGTATATATATATATATATACAGGGTCAGGAGAAGAGTGCATGCTCAGTAAGTATCTTGCTATTATTGTTCAGTGAACAACTGCACACATGTGACACTCACCCATGCACATGTAGGTATATGTGTGTGTATACATATATGTATATATATATGTATATACATATATTTACATACATATATATATGTATACATACACACATATACCTACACAGAAATATCTCTTCCAACTTCATAGGAAGCATGAATAAAATGGTCATTTGGCAACTTACTACCATATACCAGGTACTTTGCCTGAAATCTTCCAACTGTTTTCACATGTAGTCTCACAACAGTTGTGAAAGAGATTATTTTCCCATTTTATAGAAAACTGAGACAGTATTTTGCCTAAGATCACAAGCTTAGAAGATAACATATGATCCCTAACCTGGGTCAGTCTATGCATATTGAAGCTATTCTTTATTGTTCATGAGCTCATACAGACAAATACATAGCCATCCCTGCCAGATAAAAAATCCCCATAAAATATGAACTCCTCCAGAGCAAAGATCTTTGCAGATGTGTCTCAAGTCCCTAAAACAGGATCAGGAGAAGAGTGCATGCTCAGTAAGTATCTTGCTATTACTATTCAGTGAACGACTGCACACATGTGACACCCATTCACATGCACATTTTCACAGCCACTCCCACCTTCACACACACTTAGATACAGAACAAAGCCACAGCCCAAGCCAGGTGGTGATACACGCCTATGATCCCAGCTACTCAGAAGGCTGAGGCAGGAGGATCTCCAATTCCAGGCAACCTTGGCAATGTAGCAAGACCCTGCCTCAAATAATAATAATAATAATAATGATGATGAAAATAATAAAGTTGAGGATGTAGCTCAATAGTAAAGCATCCCTGGGTTCAACCCCCAGTACCAGAATGGGGAGTAGAGGGTACCACTTCCTGAAAGGTAGGTGGACCCAGGTCTCAGAGCCCCAACTGGCCTGTTCCTAGAGGGGTGACTTGGGCACCAGAAGCTGTGGTGGTCTCTCCAGCCTCCTTCCTGAGTAGGCGACCAGACCTCTCTCCAGCCTTAGCACAGCCCACCTCCTTTTCTTAGCTCTATCAAAACAAAGAAATTTTTCTAAAAGATCTTTATTCAGAGAAAAGAGAGAGAAAAACAAATCCAGAGACTCCAAGCCCTTGCATGGCTAAGTTTACAGAACCAATTCTTCTCCTAAGCTATCCCCTCAAATCTGGCCACAGCCTGGCTTTGCTGGTGGGGTGATCGGCACCCAATGCCCAGGCCCTGGCTTGGGTGCCCTACATGTGGCTCAGATGCCCAGCTGGAGGCAGCGCAGGTTGGCATATCTGCTCAATCTGGGGGTTCTCACTTCCTCCAGATCCTGCTTCTGCTGCTGCTCTCAGGACACAGACCCTCCTGCCTTTCTGGCCTGAAACTAACTATAATGTAGATCCTTCTTGCCATCTGCTGTGCCCTAGGCTTATAAACCAGGCTGGTCCAACCCAGACCATCCAGTTAGACTGTGCCAATCCTCAGCTTAAAACTCAAACAAATCTTTGTTCTTTCCTAGAGCCCCAAGGCAGGAGCCCCTCCACCTCTCGGTCTCATTCCACTCCACCCCATCGGCAGGTCTCCAGCTCTATTTGCAAAGCAGTTCTGAAGGATATACCAGAGCCCAGGAAATAGTCCAGCCCTTCCCAACCCTGGTGATTTATACCCCTCACCTCCCTCTCAGTCACGAACACACACACACACACACACACACACACACACACACACATGCCAGCCAATCCCGAGGCTCTATCCATCCAGACACCTCAGATGACTCCAGATCAGACTCTGGACCAGTGTGTCAACATCACCAGGACCTTTGGATCGAACTGTAAATTCCTGAGCCCACCCAAGACATGCTGAATCAGAATCTCTGTGGGTAAGGCCCAGAAGCCAGCACTTTTAACAAGCTGGGGAGCAGCTTTTCTACTCCAAATCCAAAAAGCACCACCCCAGATCTAAATTCCACACACTCTGATGCACATACAATAACAATAGCTAAAACATTTATTAAGCACTTACTTTGTGCCCAGGAAGTATTTTCGCATATTAACTAACTTAACTCTTGCAAGGACCCCATGAGGGAGGCACGTGAATATCCCCACTTCACAGTAACTTTTCCCAAGTTCACAGCCAGTTGGTGGGAAAATCAGGAATGGAAACCAGGCCTGTGACTTTTGAGCCTACCCACGACTGCCACACTTTCTCTAGTACACATGAGTACACAACCACCCAGATTCTAACACCTACCACACACAACACCCCCATCTCTCAGAGCTCACCAAAGAAGAAACTGAAGGCCAGAGTGTTTGGAAAGGCTCTTGGCTCCTCTCTCACCCCAAATCTGGCCTACACGTATCTGAGCCGAGAGCCAGCAGCCACAGGAGCCAGACCAGGGATTTTGAGCTGTAGCTGCAGAACTTTGGCAGCACCCTCGGGCCCCTGAGGCCCAACCTTGCCTGCTACAGTGAGCTTGTCTACTACAGGCCAGGGGCCTGGACCCTCCCCACGGTTGCCTCTGCCCTTCGTGTCTAGGCTCCCTGAGACCTGAGCCCCCTGACAGGGCCCTTCTGGAATGCTACAGCCAGGGAGCAGATGTGCTTGCAGCTCGCTCCAAAAACTAGTCTTCTTAGGAATCCTGCCACGGAGGAAGGCAGGGTTTGGGGGAAGGGTGGAAAAACAACTCAAATACCATAACACGGAAAAGTGATCCAAATAAAAAGCAGCAACTGTGTATCTGGAAGGAATAAACTGAGGAGGATAGGCGCGGAGTTGTGCAGCGTGGCCCTGACGCTGCCAGCCTTGGCAACCCCAGGCTGGGGTGGGTGGCCGCCAACCGGCCACAGGGCTGCTCCAGCCGGGACTGGGCTGTGGGAAGCGCAGCGCCTGGGCCCACTGGCAGGGGGCGTGCCCCTCAGCCCCGGGGCTCAGGCACTGTATTCTGAAGCCCTCAGAAGGCCACAGAGTTGGAATGGGGTCTCAAAGGTTGGCATTGGAGCCCCAACCACCCCCACTGTCTGGAGGGTTCTTACCATTCTCCACTTAAGGGTCTGCCGGGGACTATGGAATGAGCCAGAATGATGCCCATACTCAATGGTGTTCTGAGCATGGGGAGAGGGGCGCTTTCTTAGAATGGGGTTGAGAAGCTGGGACAGTGGAGGGAAAGAGATGGGAAAGATCCAAGCAGAATCATTCATTCTCACGGAGCCCAAATCTCCTCTCTGTAAAACAGGTACAGTTCAGCTTTATCTGTGCACTTCAGGGTCAAACAGGAATGGAAGTGACTTTGAAAAGCTTTGGTAAATAATCTCTGCTCAGCTCCCACCTCCCTTATGACCCGTGTCCCATGCAGAACTGAGCATTTCCACATATTGGTGTATATTTTCCTGTGAGGCAGGTATTATTAACCCATTTCACAGACGAGGACAGTAAGACTCAGAGGAATTAAGAAACCCTGAGGACGGGTCCATGCAGGAGTTGAGCCAGGTGTCTCTCGACATGAGGCCCGGGCCTCTCTCTGCTGCCATGTAGCTACAGGGCAAGGTAAGCTGGGCAGGGATGGGCAGAGTCACTGTGGGTGAGCCCAGGCAAGAGGTGACAGCAGAAGTCGTAGCAGAGAAGACTGGCTGAGGAAGCTGGCAGAATGTGACAGGAACTCTGCTTGTGCCCAGGCCAGAGCAAGAGGCTTGGTGGGACGAGGTGTGCCCAGATCTGCAGCAACTGAAGAACCCCAGTACCCCTTGACATGGCGGGGGCCAGCATGCCAGCCAGGGCGGCCAGTCAGATGGCAGCATCCGGGTGCCTAAGGGCATAAAGCGCTGTAATCCAGCATGGTGGAGATGGCCAGGAATGGCCAGGCGGAGCCTGGGGAACAGAGCAGGGGGAAAGGAGGAGAGGAGGGACCAGCAGGACATCCAGCTGTTGAGACAGGTGAGGAGCTGGGTTGTTAATGCGGTAGCCCAAGATAGGTCCTGGCAGGTCACCAGGCTGGCATAGGAAGGAAATCTGTAGCCACTGCTGAGGCCCCTTGCTTCACCCAGCTGTTCCCTGAGGCTGAAGAGGCTTTTCAAGGCTCAAGCACGGGAGTTGTAATGTCACTAGCTATGTGACCTCAGGGTACACAAGCTCTTGGAGCTCAAGAGAGCCAAACCTAGACGGGAGCAGAGCAAAAGGTGTCTGTCACCTCTGCAAAGTCACCAAGTCACCGCCTCCTGCTCTCTGACAGTCAGTGAAGTGACTCCCTCCCCAGGGCTCCAGCCCCCACTGTGCCTCCCCACGCCTTTCTGACACTTCCTTCTAAAACGCCCAGCAGGACTGTCTGTCACGCATCAGGACTGTGGGCTTCTCAGAGTCTCCCTGTCATGGTGCTGGTGAGAAAAGAAGGAGGGATTAAACAAATAAAAGCCCATCCAGGGGTCCTCCTACAGAAATGGTGGTTGATCTTGATCTTAAAGGAATGATGCATTTAGATTGTACTTTTTCATCAAAAAAAAAAAAAAAATCAAAGCTCTTCCTGGTTCCTAATGCTCATCCTTATCCATTGTCTCCAATGTTAGACCAACTCTCTCCACAACTTTTATTCATCCATTCATTCCACAAACATTTGTCGAGCACATACAATGTGCCAGGTTGGAAAGCAAAAGCTAAAAATACATGGCCTCTGTCCTCAAAGATGTAACTGTGAAGTGTCCAGGGACAGGGAATAATAAGCACATTGGTAAGTATAACCTGACTATCTATCTGGAGGATTTCACAAAAGAGACACCAAAGTTATTTATCAAAGAAGTAATAAGGAGACACAGGGTTGCTCTGTGTGGTTGTCCAGTTTGGACACTGCACAAACAGAGTGCCTATGGAGTTGGCCAATGCAGGAGCCCAGTCCTTCAAGGCTAGCAGCAGCTGAAGCCCTGTTGCTGCCTTCCTTCAACCCCCAACTCTGATCCATCTAACTGGTCCCAGAGGGTCTTTCTCCTCTAGCTCTTCTCTGAGAATTCCTTTGTCCAGCCTTCCTGAGGTTTCTTGAGGAAAATACCCCAGGAGTTCTTGTTGTCCCCATTCTGCTGCCAACTCTATAAAGCAAGCCCACTCCTCTCAGATATTTACATTTTGGGGGAAGTGTGATTCATGGGGAAAGAACTCTTTCCACAGCTCTCTAACCTTTGATGTGACCCCCCAAAACCTGTGGCTAATACAGAGTGATCTGAATCTCACAAAGCTCATAAACACAAGAGCTGCCCTGCATTGGGCCGTGAAAAAGGCCCCTGGGCCAGCCGGCTCCTGCCACCAGCTGGAGGAACATTCTCTTTGCCACCCTACACCAACAGCCCTCCCCCAACCCTGCGCTCTCCTGGCAGCTCTTGTGGGGCCAGTGGCCTGGGGCCCCAGCGGCTGGCAGGGGAGGCTTGCCAAGGCCTCCCCTGGCCTGCCAGTCCATGGCTGGTCCCAGAATCTCTGCCCCTCCAATCCTGGCAAGAAAGCTCTGTTGAGCAAGAGGGAGACAAGCCAGGGAAAGAGGTTTAAAAGACAGCCTCCTTGATGGGAAAAACAGCTGGGACCAGAAAGATGCTTAGGAATTATAGGTGCCCCATCTGAAAAGGTCATGCCTATTGTGCACAAGGGCAGCCACAGCCCCCGGCTCAGACGCAGGCTTCTGGAAATTTCCTTGCAAAACAGTATAATAAACTCTCTCTCTTTTTTTTTCTTTCCATGAAAATGGTTTACCAGTAGCAAATTTAATGAAATAGTATTCCTGTTCTCTAGATAGTAGGTTTTTTGTTTTGTTTTGTTTTTGCTTTTGTGTTTTGGTATCAGGGATTGAAGCCAGGAGCACTTTACCACTGAGCTGCATCCAAGTCCTTTTTATTTTTATTTTTTATGTGGAAATGGGGTTTCACTAAGTTACCCAGGCTGGCCTTGAACTTGCGGTCTTCCTGGCTCAGCCGTTGCTGGGATTACAGGCGTACGCCACTGTGCCCAGTGGTGTAGGTCTTTCCAAAGAAGGGTATGCAACAAGCTGGGCAAGGTGGGAGCTAGCGAGATAACGAGATGCCCACACAGTGCCAGGCTTCTAGTGGGCGACGCATAAACGCTCACTGTTAGGATAGTGTTTTGTTTTATTACTTGAGCAATCCTGGAGAGAGGGGCTGAGCAGGCTGGGAAACTATACAGTTTCCAGAAACTGGTCTGAGGGTCTGCCTGCCCACGCTCAGGGGGGCCCAGGGAGACCTCGGGCTAGGATTTCACGTCAGGAAGTCGGCTGGCTGCGCCAAAGGACTTTTGTGCTCCTGCTGAAAATAGCACCACTCACGACTGGCCTCGAAGGCAGAGGGACAGAGCGGCAGAACTGAACTGAGGGTGGCTCAGGACACCCAGTCTAGGACCACCTTTCCTTCCTCCCGCCCTCCTCCTCACTCCCCACACCAATTTGAAAGTCAAAAAGCTCTTGAAACCTGTTTTTGTCACTGGGTTTGGACACCCGCCCCCTCCACCCAGTGGGGTCCTGGGCCACTACACTCTCCAAGGCAGGCAAATGGAGACTGGGCTGGCTGCCAGCGACACTCTCCTGATCTTAGCAAACCTGCCCCCATCACTTCTCTTCTAACAGGTAGGTGACACGGACACTTGACCCAGACTCGAGATAAGAGGGGCTGGGCGCGGTGGTGGTGGCACACGTCTGTAATCCTAGCTAACTCAGGAGGCAGAGGTAGGAGGATCACAAGTTCAAGTCCTCCCTGTCAGCAGGACCCTGTCTCAAAAATTAAACAATAAAATAAAATAAAAGGCTGGGGGGTAGCTCAGTAGTAAAGCATTGTCTAGCATGTGTGAGGCCTCCCTATACATCCCCCCCCCAAAAAAAAAGATAAGATAGGAAAGTGAGTTCACTTCATGCCCCCTCTGAGTACTGGAAGGGGTGTGGGGGCAGGGGAGGCTTGTTGCCTGGAAAGCCTTTCTAGAGATTTCTCTTCCCCCAATGGCCCAGGCTTCACCAGGTTTCTTCCCCAGGGGCCGTGGCTTGATTATGGGAAGAACTAGGTCATGTCCTGCTGGGGGCCACTAATGGGCTCCAGGTGCAGAGCCTACAAACCTCCATATTCTTGCAACACCACCCTGGCCCTGAGGCCTCTACCTCTCAGCTTGGTGACCTCACTCCCAACGCCTGGTGAATGTTACCTACTTCCCATTGCCCCACCTCCATTTCCATCAAATGCTTCACTTTCTCCACTGAAAAGAGAACTGAAAGGACCTCCTTTTGGTGTGAGCAAGGTATCACACAAAGGGAGAGGCCCTATGCAGCTCAAGTTTACTATATTTTCTTATGATTTTTTTTGGGGGGGGGGAGTGGGGTGGTGGACAGTGTTGTAGATGCAACCCTGGTCTCACCCCTGCCTGGCAAGGGCTCTACCAGTGAGCTACATCCTCAACCCTCTCATGTTTGATCTCAGAATTTGTAGTCAGGAAACAGTATTTACTCTTTGAAGCCTCCGTGGCTTCCTTAGTGAAGTAGAGATGATAACAATAACACCCACAAGGTCATTGTTGAGCCCAGGAAGTAAGATAAGGTGTGAGAAAGTGCTTTCCAAACTGGGGAGGGCCACACCGTCACCATCATTGCTGTACTGTCCTAAAAGCAGCCACTGTCCCAGGAAGTAGCCCTCCAGCATGTGTGTTTTTCAAGGAAACATCACCAAGCCTTCTAACCTGGAGTCCTCCTCCCGGCTCTGCGATCCTGCATGGAAGCTTGGCCAGGGGAGGTGGGCCAAAGGGAGGCCAGCCCCTCACCAGCCTCCAGCAAGGACAGTGATTATAACCCCCACCTCAAAAAAGAGAGTTTCTCAGGGCTGGGGTTGTGGCTCAACGGTACAGCGCCCACCTAGCATGTGCAAGGTCCTGGGTCAATCCTCAGCACCACATAAAAATAAATAAACAAAATAAAAGTATTGTGTACAAATAATATATATATATATATATATATATATATTTTTTTTTTTTTTAAAGGAGGAGGACGCTTTGGAGAGACTGCTGCACTCCTCCAGAACCTAACTGAGAAGTTAGGAATCGGTGAGGAGCCAGCCCAAAGTCCCATGGCTTTCCCAAAGCAGCCCCACAAGCACAGCCATAAGAAGGCTGCACTAAGAGGCGAACCCTGAAAGTCAAGTCCAGGGTCCTCTCCCAGTCCCAGAGCCTGACTCAGGAGGGGCAGCAGCTTTCTGTTGAGCCTGTGCAAGGTATAGATTTGACACTCATCTCAGTCTTCTGTCAGGGGTTCTTAAGCCATTTTTCAGATGAGACTCTGATTGTGTGCAATTTTCCTGAGGTTACAACTTAGTAAATGGCAAGGAGCAAAACTAGACCAGATTTGAGCCAGAGTCTGATTGGCTGTGAGCTTGTAACTACCCACTGCCTACTTTATTTGCAGATTGGCCCAAAATGCCTGAGTGGGATGGGGTAGCTTCTAGGTGGGGTCTCTAACCACCCTGTGAAAGAAGAGAGTGCCACAGAGGAAAAAGGAAGTTGTTCACTCTCAGCAACTGCAGTTCTGGACTCCTGCCAGCCTGCAAACCTCAGAGAAGACCACAGGGCTGTCCTGCCCCTGGGCCCAGCCAGGAGAAATGTCAGAGTCAGCTTGCTCCAGAATTTTGCTCCAAACCCAAGGGAGCACCCGGGAACCCTGAAGGGGTTGTTGGCGGCTGCTGCGGTGGGTCTCCCTCTTCCCTTCCTGCTACAGGCAGAGGACAACAGGGGTCTAATTATGGAGCCCACAGGATCTCATCCTGGAGAGGGCTTTGGGATGAGGAGGACACAGCTCCTCAGTCTTCCAATGCTGGATTGGCTGTGGAAAAAAATGCTTCAGTCATCACCCTGGGCAAGGCCTGGCAGGCTCCCCAGGGTGACCTGCTGGGCCTGCCATCTCTGTTCTTGTCACCTCCTAGGAAGGGACAGAGGTTGAGGGGGCCTGGACCGAGACAAAGATGAAAGAGTACACATCAAATGCTGTGGTTTTGTTAGGATGGATCACCCCAAAGGTATTTTTCTTTTCATTTATTGCAAAAGTCACATAGACACATGACAGAAAATTTGACAAAAAAAGAAATCTCTGTAGTTTCATAACACAGCCACTGGTAACGTTAAATGTATTTCCTCTCCTGGTCTCCCACCTCTTTTAATTTTTATTATTATTTTATAATTTAATAATTGTCATGATGCTGCTTCTAGAATGTCAGACTCCCACCACTTGTCTTGACTTGGTCATTGTCCTCCCAGGCCACTGTGCAGCTTGCCTGTGCTCCTGAATCCTGCAGGTGAGTCCATCCTGAGGGAGCAGGCAAAGACCTTCATCACCAATTTAAGAACGTTTGTATTCAAGTCTTACAAATGTAGAACACTGGATCACATTTGGTAAAGACTTTAATAAACCGCCTATTTTGAGAGGACTAAAATTATATGGACTCAGGCCTGGTCCAGGAAATCCAGCAGCCCTTGGCTTTGGCAGACTGGAGAAGGGGCTTGTGGGTAGGGGAGCACAGCTAAGGTGGAATCTGGCCCCCCTGTGTACCCTGCAGGGCCTGGGTTCTCAACAGAGCTCCTGGACCAGTCATTTGCCAGGATAGATAGATTGTGGGAGAATGTTGAGTTAGAAACAAAGGAGCCTCTGTCACTTGACTGCTATCCTTTCCAGAACCTTTCTACACTTGCTGAAGGCCTGCTGGGGGAGGCACCCTGAAACTGTCCTGGCTCAGTGCTTGGAGCTCAGCATGGAGCCCCATCCTTCCCATTCCCATGGCTCTCCTGCCTGTCAGCCTGCTCAGGGATCCTGTCCCCCAGATAACTTTATTTTATTTGTTTACTTTTATGTGGTGCTGAAGATTGAACCCAGGGCCTCACACATGCTAGGCAAGCACTCTACCACTGAGCCACACCCCGGCCTAATACTCTGAGGTTTGTTCTGCATTTACCAAAGGGCTACTGAATGCATTGTTTGAGATCTGGGCAAACAAGAAGAAACTGTCGCTGTCCTGGAGGTTTATATTCTACTTAATACAGGATTTAAAGCAAGAGCCATCTAGTTCGGTGATAAATGACTCTCTGTCTGGATTCAGACTTACCTGGGGTTGAGTACTTCCCTTGGCTCCCCTCCACTTATTTACCAAGTAAATGTCTTTCACCTTTCTAACCTCAGCTTCTTCATCTGTAGAATGGGGTTAATCTAATTTACCTTGCAGAGTTGTGGTAAGGATTAGAGATAATATATGTAAAGTGCCAGACATTTGGAAGGCATTCAGAAAAGCTGGCTGTCATTAAAGCATCACAAAGCACATGTAAAATGCTAAAGGGACACCACATGAAGCATGGTCAGAGCACTGAAGGGGGCGGGGCAAACTGTTCTAGGGCAGGGATTCTCATCCCTGGCTATGCTTTAGAATCACCTGGAGAGCGTCCAATTATTCTGATGCGCAGGCCTCACCCCCACCACTTACAGCAGATCAAGGCCCAGACATGGGCATGATTCTTAGAAACTGCCCAGGAGAGTCTGGGTGCACTCAGGTTTGAGAGCCACTAATGTAGGAGATGTTTTAATTTTTAATTTGGAAAGAAAAGGGAAGGAAACCAAATGACATTAAGTTAACTAGTTTAGGGGCTGGGATTGTGGCTCAGTGGTACAGCGCTTGCCTGGCATGTGTGAGGCACTAGGTTCAATCCTCAGCACCACATAAAAATCAATAAATAAAGGTATTGTGTCCAACCTCAACTAAAATACACATATATGTATATGTTACCTAGTTTATTCTAGCTGCTTTTGTAGTTATGAGCTCATCTGGTTCTCCCAACAATCACTTGAAATAGATACTTTTAGTTCTACTTGAAACAACAACAATAACAAAATCCTGAGGTTTAGATAAGTCATGCACAAAATAGTGTTGAAAGAGAGATCTGCCCACCACCCTGCCCAGACACTTTTTACTATATCATGCTCCAGAGCAGATCACCCAATAGAAATATATAAAAGCCATGTGTGTAATCTCACATTTTATAGTAGCCACACTAAAAAATTAAAAAGATATCTGGGCATGGTGGCACACACCTGTAATCCCAGCAACACAAGAGGCTGAGGCAGGAGGATCTCAAGTTCAAAGCTAGCCTCAGCAACTTAACAAGGCCCTAAACAACTTAGTGAGATCCTGTCTCAATAAAAAATAAGAATGGCTAGGGCTGTAGTTCAGTGATTAAGTGCCCCTTTGTTCAAATCCCAGTACCAAAAAAAAAAAAAATTAAAAAGAGAGCTGGGGGTGTAGTTCAGTGGAAAAGCACTTGCCAAGCATGTCTAAGGCCCTGGTTTGGATCCCCAGCACTGTATTTAAAAAAAAGAAAGAAAGAATGAAAAGAAAAGTGAAATTGATATTAATATTATATTTTATGTAACCCAATATCCAGAATATTATCATTTCCACATGTAATCAATATAAAAAATTATTAACAAGGTATTTTACATTGATTTTTTTTTCATACTGATCCTTCAAAATCTTATTTGGAACTGACCACAGGTGTTCAATAGCCACAGGTGGCTGGTGGCTACTATATTAGTCAGTCTAAAGGGACAGTTGACCAGGAATATGGCTGGGCAGATAATGAGGGTTAGGTGGGAAAGATCCATGGGTGGGAACAGATGGTGAAGGCTGAGGAGTTTCAGGTTAGCCAAGAAGCAGTAGGGAGTGACCACAGGTTCTTCAGAAAGAGAGTGTCCTGTGACCTGACATCTGAGAGGGTCATTCATGGATGAGGAGTTTGGAGGCTGCCACAGGCAAAACCAATAAGTTCAAGAACAATGAGAGGTCAAGAAAGGAAGTCCCAGCTCAGTGGGACTGGGAGCCTTGGTTCACCAGAGACTGGAAAAGTCTGCAAATGCAAGTGTGAATTTACCTCTTTTGGGAGGTGGGCAGGTCATCCCAGCCGGGCCTGGCTAGAGAAGGCCTTCGGAGACCCAGGGGCAATTTCACGGGTCCTCTTGCTCTTTACTCACTGCAGACTCACACCAGATCCCTCCCTCCGGCTCCCACCACTCCTGCAGCCCATAAAGGGTAATGAAGCCGAAGTTAAAATAGTCACATGAAACCCACTCATTTGCAAGGGCACCTGCTTTAAAGGCCAAATTTCCTGAGCCCAGGTTTATACATTAAGCTACAGAAAGACCTAATTAATTCAGACCCCACTCACTCTGAATTTGGAAGAAATTCTGCCTCGGGCTGGTCTGAAGCCTTTCCTTTTGCACTATCTATGAAGAAACAGTTTGCTAAGCAAATAAATAGTGCAGGCCAGATTACAGAGACAGGTCTGGCTTGCTTAACTGTTTTTAAGAACTTTAAAAATCACTTTAGCAGCCCCATTCCCAGAAAAGTTAATGAGATCATTACAGCTGGTCCTTATCTATTTATGTCAACATTTCGGTTTTCCAAGTGCCTTCATACCCATGAGTTGGTGGGACCCTTGAGTGAGAATCCTGTTCTTTTTTTTTTTTTTTTTTGGTCTCTAGCAAGTGACTTCAGTGCCTGTCACATAGTAGGTACTTAATATTTGCTGAATGAATGAAGGTGAGTGTGGCAAATATTAGTCCCATACTACAGATGACAAAAAGGAAGCTTAGGGGGCTGGAGTGGTGGCTCAGTGGTAGAGCACTTGCTTAGCATGTGTGAGGCCCTGGGTTCGATTCTCAGCACCACATATAAATAAATGAATAAAATAAAGGTTCATCAACATCTTTAAAAAAAAAAAAAAAAAGGAGGTTTAGAAGTGCTGCTTATAACACATCAGGTCAGGGACAAAAGGACTTTGGGGTGTCCCTAAGCCAGTTCATGGTGAGATCAGGATTTGAAAGAGCGGTGGCTTACAGGATCTCTCCACACCATGATACTGTTACTGGGCGATAGTGAATCAGTGTTGGAGGAACAGTTTGTCCTTAGGAGCAGCAACAAGAGAAGCCCAATCTCTCCTTTGTAAATTGCCTTTTCCCAGGTAAGGGAAGCAGCGAATTCTGGAGCTTGTATCTCCCCACTGCCTGGCTACAGTGTCCTCTGCAGCATTTGACTCTGACCCTGGCCTCTCACCACACATGGCCCTTGGGTTGTCAGGGCCAGGGTAGGTTAGTTTTCTCTGGGCCAGTGGCGAAGGGAAGAGCTGGAAGAGATGGGGACAGCTCCACACTGATCTGGGCTTGGTTCCTCCAGGGAGTGCTTTTCAGGAAAGCTGGTCTTTGTTCTCTGGGTCTCCTCTGTCCCCAGATCAGGGGAGCAGCCTCTGTTCACTGGGTCTCCCTTACCTCGATGGGGATGGGGTACAATGAGAAGAGGGAAGATTGTCGCTGTCTCCCCCTGCCCTTTGTTCTGGAGGCTCTGCTGGCTTGGAACACTGCGCAGGGAAAATTCCCTGACCGTGAGATCTGCAGGCTGCAGGGTCCCCGGGGAGGGCCAGGCCCGGGGCTCTTTCGAGCTGCAGCTGGAAAGAGGGGTTGGGTTTCACCAGGCCGGACTAGGGGGAGGCAGCCTGCCTTCCCGGTGGTGAGGGAGCTGGCCCTGTGAGCCAGTGGTGCCGACAGCTTCCTGTCGAGAGCTGGGGGCCCACGTGACCGCTCCCCATTTGGTGGATTAGGGGGTGAAAGGCCCAAGAAGGAGGGAGAGCAGGAGGGGTGCTCAGGCGCTATCTGGCCCTGCTGGGGGACTGTGAGCCAGAGTACCAAATCAGTTTTTCGCTAAATGAATTCTGCTGGCTCCTTGTCACACGGTCCAGCGAGCTGCCTCTGTGTGGGGGTGGGCGGCAGGCGGTGAGTGGGGGAACCTTGGCACTGACTGGGGCCATGGCTGTTTGTTTAAAGTCCCCTCCCCCCAACCTGGCCACACACATCCCCGCAGTGCCTGACAGGGAGGGAGTGCAGTAGCCATAGACCTGCTTGGTGCAAAGGAGATGGGATCCGGCTGTGACACAGAAAAAACATGTGGCTGGGTTGAAGGGCTTTGTAGGTGGCTCTGACCTCCCTGGTCCTTTCCCTACAATTCCCTCTAGGCCAAGTCTAGCCAGGGCCAAAGAACTGGGCCTGTCACCAAAGCTGTCCTGACAGGGACATCAGGCCTGCTGTAGAGATGCTTGTTTTGTTCAACAAGCATTCAGAGAGCACCTGCTCTGTGTGGAGGTGGGTGAGAATGAGTATGGAAACAGAATGCCCTTAAGGAGAGACAAGATTTGAGTGCAACAGGGTGCAGCAGGGTACTGAGGGGCTGGGCCCCCAGGGTGCAGCCTCAGGATTTAGAGAGAGCTTCCTGGAGTAGATGGCACCTTAGAGGAGAGGCCAAGAGGGAGGTGAGGTTCTTCAGGACCCAGTCTAGCAGTGGTTTGGGGGACAGTTGCCATCTGGTAGGCAGAGCACCTCTCCCTCTGCATGCCTACCCTGCTCCCACCAGCTAAGAGATGGCCTAGACCCTCATAGGTCTGGTGGAGGGTAGTGCCTGGAGGCACCTGCTGGTGAGGCCCCTGATGGTCTCCTTGGGGGTTTCCAGGGAGCTGAGCTCACTGCCTCCTCCCTGGTCCACATTCCTTATGAAGGGATGCTATGGAGAGAAGGAGGGCAGCTCCCCAGGGGCTGGCCTTCCCTTTCTCCATCCTCCAAAGGAAGACTCACAGCCCGGGGCAAATGCCCCCCCCCCAACATCTTACCAGCATCTGAGTGTGTGCAGTTTGTTCCTTAAAAGCTACCCTGGCCCTTGGAGCCTTGGCCTCCTCCCCCTTAGGGATTTCTGGTCCAGCTCTGTCTGCCCTGTAGGTGAATTTTGTTCCAAGCTCCCTCTCTATTGTTTACATAGCTCGGAGTGGTATAGAGTTAGAAAAACATGCTTTCATTTCCACTAAAGGTGCTATGAAAAACAGGCAGCCTGAGGAGGGGCTGGGGAAGGCCATATGTGCAGTCAGCAACCTCACTGCAAGGGGCTCATCCGCTCTCGAGAGGCCTCTCGGTTCTGGATATCTGCCCCTGCCCCTCCCCAGAGCTGGAATTTTTACTGGCAAATATGTCCCTAAGAGGGATCGGCCCTAAATGGAGTCCTACAGGTGCAGGATGTCACCTCTCTGCAATCCAACAGCTGCCACTTTATCTGAGGCCCTTGAGAGGATGAGGACAGCAGATATGTGGTGACTAGCAGTCCCAAGCAGGGGAGGACATGGATGGCAGAGGTGGCTGAAGGCATAGTCCCACTCACCTGGAGGAAGGACTGAAAGTTCTTGCTTTTGATCAGCATCTTCTGCCTCTTCATTCTGTCTCCAGAACCTTTTATTTATTTATTTTTCTCCTCTCCTCCCCAGCAAAGATCTCACTTCTTCTTCAGTTTCAGAACTGTCCAGATGCAGTGGCAGAGTCTTGGTAGAGACCTTGGTGATTAGGTTTCAGGGTCTCCTCCTAAGAACTTGATTCAGTTTCCTTTCCTCCGACAAAGTGGTTTCTCTGCTTCTTATCATTTTCTCTTTCCTTCTCCCCTTCCCACAACTTTTCCTTTCTCTGAGCTGCAGCCCCTATCTCTCTGGCATGGGCTTCCTTTGGGTCTCTAGGTCCTCCCTATCTGTTGGCCAACAAGAAATAGGTCAAGTCCCTTCCCTTCCCTGGGCCTCAGTTTTCTTGTCTAAAAAAACAGTGGAGGCAGCAGGTGTCCTGACGGTCTTGAGAAGCCCTGCAAGCCCTTCCATCCTAAGACTACTCCAGGACATCCTGATGCTGAGTAGGCATGATGAGAAAAGACCACCCAGAATGTGCACCAGGACCTCCACCACTTCTCACCCCAGGTCATCCCAGGGCTGAAGAGCAATCCCCTTCACCGGTTTTTACTGTAGCAGGACAAAAGGTGGGATGGGGTGCAGCAGAATGGGGGAACCCCAGCAGGAAACGGGGGACGGCAGGATGGAGTGGAATGAGGCTTCTGCCATACCTCGCTTCCTCTACTAGTTCAAATATTCTTGAATTCTGAAAAATTCCCAAATGTTTCTGAGCCAAGAATCCCCCAAAGGAATGGCTCAGTGTCTGGGGTTACAGAGACTTTGTTACTCAGCAAAGCACACTACAAGCCATTTACTGGTTTAATTTAATTATTTATGATAACACTTCAGAGTAAAAACTACACTTGTCAAAATAAAGGGGACTTTGTGCTGCAACGACCCAGATTTTATTGTTGCATTACCTAATGCACCGAAACCTGGTAATCGGCACCAGATCTCTCTGCGACTTGGGCAGATCAGCACCGAATGAGGAAGACTGAAATGGATTACTGCTTCCTGGGGGAATTATTGTAAAGGATTCTAACAAAAAGCCATTTTGATTCCATCCTCCAACTTTAGCTGCATCTCCTTCCCCGCAAATAAGCTGGTTTCTACACACATGGGACTGTGTGCCCTTGGATCACCCCCCCTTCCTTTGCACTGTAGCCCCCTGTGCTACAGCTTTCCTTCACCACCAGTCGCTACACAAAGGACTCTGAAGCCTCTCTGCATAACAGAATCCCCCACCTCCATGCATCTGAGAAGATATCTAAGACCTGTTTGAAGAACTCCCGCTGAGCTTAAACATCAGCCCCTTTCAGGAGCCACCCCTGAGGTCCCTACCATGTTAGGCACACACTTGCACCACTTCCTCCTTTGTCCCTACCCCTGTTAGACATGTCCTCCTCTGCAGTTCATCAGCCCTTGGGTCTTTCTCCTGGACTGAGAGTTCCTGAAGAGCAAAGTCTTTATCTTTTCCCTCTGTACCCTCAGTCATGCAGAGAGTCTGCCCACGTGGAAGCCAGGCAAGATTTTGAGGAACAAAGAATTTGTTTGAGTTGCAGAGACCCAGTCTGGGGCACCGACTCCCATTCTTACCCTACACTGAGCTGTAGGACCACATTCTTTCTTGGACAGAAATAGCCTTTTAGGCCAAAAGACCTTTGAGGATGACATTCTCAGCTACCCTGTGTGCTAGGGCTTAGGGAACTGTGAATTCTCAGCACAGGACAATAGGCATGGAATCTGGCCTCACCATTCACAGCAAGTCTGTCAGGAGCAGCTTGGGACGCTTACTCATTAATGACCCTCCCCTGAGTTCCAAGGTTAACAGGTTCTCTCAATACCCAGCTGCCTCCCTCAGCCCCTGCCCCTCCATTATTCACCATAGTGACAGAGGTGATGACAGCCTAGGTGACCCACAGCCAAATCTAGTGATGAGTACCCAAAATAAAGAAGGAAAACTTACCTGGTAGGAGACCCCATCCATCCATCTATCCACACGGTCATTTATTTAAGTCAGGCAGATTCCAGAGAGAGAGAGAGAGAGAGAGAGAGAGAGAGAGAGAGAGAGAGAGAGAGATCTGGTCCTTGCCCATAAGAGGCTTACAATCTAATCGTGGACACAAAGAGTAGTAATAATTCTGCCCCCAAACTTGTTCCTCATCCTCAACTATCCCACCTATAATAAGAATCATTTCCACATTGCCAGTGCTTTATATTACAAAGTATTTCCAGCATGAGCTGGATTTCCTCCAAAAACAAGTACACCCCAGTTTGTCATCTCTAACACCGAGTTGGACCTCAGAAAAGGAGATGCAGCTAAAGTTGGAGGATGGAAACAAAATGGCTTTTTGTTAGAATACTTTACAAAAATTCCCCCAGGAAGCAGTCATTAGTCTGCAAAGTCCTTCTGCTTAGGAGGAATTCCTAGTATAGGAACTTCTGGGGCCTACAAATTGATGGCTTCTTGGAGGTGTTTGCTAAGGAACCAGAAATGTTCAAGGAGAATTCAATGAGCCATAGATTGAGAGTGGCCTTGGGAACCACCCAAACCAATGGCACCCAGTCCTGGCTGCACACTACAATTACTTGAGGGCTTTGGGGGATGGGGGTTGGCAGAGTCTGGAGCCCAGTTGAATCAGTGTGTCTTTTTTTTGAGGGGGGGAGGGCGGCAATAGGGATACCAGGGATTGAGCCCAGGGCACTTACCCACTGAGCTATATCCCCAGCCCTTTTTACTTTTTATTTTGAGACAGGGTCTCACTGAGTTGCTTAGGGCTTCACTAAGTTGCTGAGGCTGACTTTGAACTTGCAATCCTCCTGCCTCAGCCTCCCAAACCACTGCTGGGATTTCAGAAGTGTGCCACGACACCTGGATAATGTGTCTTCAAAGGTCCTATTTATGCAGTCAGGTTGAGAGTCATTGGTCTAACAAATCAGCCTATTCTGTGTTTGAGGGATCTGAGGCCAGGAGAGGCTGGACTTAACAGAGACCCACACAGAAGTGGCAGAGAACAGATACCCAGTAGCCAGAACCCTTGCTTTCCCACGATGCCTGCTGCTTCTCCATGTGTTCATAGAGGGCGAGTTCAACTCATTTCCAAAAACATTTAGGGCCTGCTCTCCCTGGAGGTCCAGCTCTGTCCCCATTCTGAGAACAATGCCTGCAGCTACCAGGCCCCTTGAAGTGTCCTTTCCTGGTGTCCAGAGGCAGAGAGTCAGGAGGATGGCAGGTGAGGCCAGGGCCTTCCTTCAACTAGGGACTTCCGTCAGAGTGGACTGTGATTGTTTGTCTTAAACAAACAGGGCTTGTTCCAGGAAGACGTTTGTCTGCATGGGGCAGCAGCACCATTCATCATGGTGGCTTCAGGGCTGGGGGCAAGAAGTCAGCCTTTCAGGGCCCTGGCCCATGGGGAGGGGCTTGGGGGCTGCTCCCCCAGGACCAGCCCAGAGAAGATGTCAGGAAAGCTAATGAGCGACCAGACAGCTGCAGCTTGTTAAAGAGAGCCCCGGGCCCATTGTAACTGAGACCTTTAAATATACATCGTAGTCAAATAAACAGCATCCTCCCGCCCAACCGGTCCCTCCAGGGCCTGGCCCGTCCAGCCCAGCCCAGCCCAGCCCACCCAGCTCCCCCCGCCAGCACCATTACTGCACCAGAGAGGGGAAAGCCCCTTCCTTAGTACCTCCTTCCCACCTTAGCTGGAAATGATAGGTTATGACTGGGAGAGATGGGTACAGCCATGTTCTCTCTCCTGCTGCCTCTAAATAGAAACAGCTGTAGCTCATTCACAGGCTCTGTTACCCTGCACAGGTCCCCTGGGTATCAGAAGATCAAGATGGCACTGTAGGTACCTGGAGAATCTTTACAAGTACATCCCTGCTGGGTCAGAACCTCCTGGAGCCGCTGAATACCAGCCTGAAATGTCCTGTTCATGTCTCCACACTCCTACTCCATCTTCAAAACCCTCCTCCAAAGTTACCCACTCTGAGAAGCCTTACCAGACTAGCCTAGATAGAGCAAGTAGCCTGCTTTCTCCTCTGAACCAGTATGTGGTCCATGCCTCTGGGAGTGCTCTTAGTCCAGGGGAGACTACAGGTCTCCGTCCCCTGCCACACCAAGCTCTTTGAGAGCAGGGACCAGATTCTGTTCCCATCCCTAGAGGCTAACGCAGTGTATAGCATCTGGGAGGCCTCAGGAAATGGGTGCAGATTTGATGCCTGTGTTCCACTCACCCCGTCATTATAGGATCCCCCATGAGGGGCTCGTGGGCGGCCCAGTGTAGCACATGGTCAGTGGCTCTGCACAAAGGGAACTGTTGACCAGCAGTGAGCAGTGCTGGGAGTGAGGAGCCCAGGGAGGACGTCACTGGCCCTGCTCAGGGCAGCATCTGACACAGGGGGTATTTTACATCCATTTTAATGGACAAGAACCTGACTAGTGAAGTCTGATTTGAAAGTAGAGCAGCAGATTGGGGATGGCAAGACAAGACTATGAACTAGAGGGCAGCACTGTCCCTCACCAGAGTGTTTCTCCTCACCACAAGGAGCCCCACTTTGCCACCACATGCCACCTCATCACTGGCACCCCAACTCCCACGGGGTGCCCCATATGATCACAGGGTGCCACACATGGAACTTGACTAAATCACGGTTACCTCACCTCCCCACAGAATGTCACATCATGCTTCATCATAAGTCTCATAGAAATGCAGTGTCTGATGTTTGGAAGCCCTGTGAGGCCCTGCCGCTGCCAGCAGAGGTGACCTGCCTTCCAGATCAGTGGGTGTGTGAGAGGATCGGGAGGGACCTGGCACCAAGCAGAAGAACAGGTCTCTGTGAGCCTGCAGGTAGGAGCCGGAACAAGCCCTACCACCTTGTAGCAGCCCCACGTCATGGGCCAGAGGTCATACCTTACTGACATCATGATTCCAAACAGTGTGGTTTTTGTGTGAAGTGACAACTACTAAGCAGTCATTAGTCTGCAAAGCCATCATCATCCTGTGCTTTGAATATATTGACACATTCACTCTTCATCAACTCCAAGGGCAATGGTGTAATTGAACTCATTTTACTGATAAGGACACTAAAGACTTATTTGAGTCGTGTATCTTATAAACCGTAGAACTTGAATTTTTTTACTTGTTTATTTTTATGCAGTGCCTCGAGCAAGCTAGGCAAGCTCTTTACCATTAAGCCACAACCCCAGCCCTAGAACTTGAATTTGAACCCTTGTCTCCTCAACCTCCTAATACATTATTAGCACAAAGATCATTATCTTTTGCTGATAGTGGGGAAAGTAGCATGTAACAGATGCACTGGGCAGCTCAGATGGCCTCTGATTAATATTGGGTACAGCCTCTGGTGGACAACAATTAATTGTATATTTACAAGGAGTTGGTAGAGAGGATTTTGAATGCTAAATGTGTGAGGGGATGGATATGCTGGTTACCCTGATCTGATCATTACAAATTGTATGCAAGTATTGAAATGTCACACTGCATCCCATAAATATGTAGCTGTTGGGTGTCGATTAAAAATTTATAGAAATAATTTTTAAAACTTGGTTATAGACATAGGGATAATGCAAAGATAGTCAAAGTGACCATATTTATGTATGTATCAGGCTTAGTACATGTCTTCACCTGCCTTGGGGTATCAGCCAGGTACTCTAGGTAAGCAGACTTTCTAAGCAGCTCATACAGGATGCTGTCCTCAGTTCCTTCCTCCCCAGCTGAACCAGTCTTCCTCCCAAGTCTAGAACCTGGGTTAGCTGTTTCACAGCCACATGCCTCGTGACCCTGTCTCCTTGACCTGGGTTCTGCAATGCCAACTCCCAGTACCGACCAATCCTGACATCTTCTTTCATCCCTTCTTCATGGCCTCAAAGCCCTACAGAAGCAAAATGCATGGGATCAGGGTCACACTGTCCAATGGCTTACTTCTCATCTCTTCCCTCTGTTCCCTCAAGCCCTGGAAACATTGGATCATTTCAGGGAAGAGGCTGGATCTCCTACAGTTTAGAAAACTACAGTGCCTGGCATGCAGGGCACCTGGGTACATTTGTGTAAATTCCTTACAATATAGAGGCACTTGCTGAGTGGCTGGGTATGGGTCAAAATCCCCACTCCCATCTTGTCCATGGACTAAGCCCTGCACCCCTGAGGCTGTATCTGCCCTTGGAAGGGGATGGGTGAGCTTGTTCCCTAATTAACACAAAGAGGCTGTGTGTGTGCTGATGGTCCTACCAGGGCTGAAACACCACACCTCATTGAACAAAGCAATGAGTGGATAATTCCAACCTGTTCTCTGGTCTTACCATAGCAGGTAGGGCAGACTCTCCTCCTGCGTGCTTGACCTGACTCCCACCACCTTCTCCCTCCCACTTCTGTTTCTGTCCACCCTTTCTACTTTCACCTACTCCCAACAGAAAGTGTTCTTTCCATTTTCCAAAGCCACCCCCATGGGACCCTCCAAAGTGTTCTGCCCCCCAGGAGTCCTTGAGTCCTTGTTCTCTCCTGTCCCCTCTTTTTCCTTATTTTTTATTGAGATAATTCTATTTATGAATGTATATATATATAGATAGATAGATAGATAGATAGATGGATGTATTATGTGTGTATGTTTGTATGTATGTATGTGGTACTGAGGAATTGAACCTAGGGGTCTCTACTACTGAACCACATTTCTAGCCCTTTTTAGTTTTTCTTTAGAGACAGGGTCTCGCTAAGTTGCTGAGGCTGACCTCAAATTTGAGATCCTCCTGCCTCAGTCTCCGAAGTTGCTGGAATTATAGGTGTGCACCGCTGTGACCAGCAACTTATTTTTAATTTATTTAAATTAAAATAAAATACATATAATGTAACAGTGATTGGTATTAACCATTTTAAAGTGCATGGTTTAGTGGCAAAAGGTACATTTAAATTGTCTTGCAATCATCACCACAATCCAGCTCCAGAACTTTGCTTGTTTTCCAAAACTGAAACTGTACCCATTAAACTCTTAATTCAAATTCTCCCTCCCCCATCCCTCAAAACCACCGTTCTACTCTCTGTCTCCCTGGATTTGATAACTCAGTTGCCTCAACTAAGTGGAATCATGCAATATTTGTCCTTTTGTGACTGGCTTATTTCACTTAGCATAACATGCTCAAGGTTCTTCCATGTCTCGTATGTCAAAATTTCATCTCTTTCATGGGTGAATAATATTTCATGGTATTAAACTATGTGCTGTTTATCCATTCATCCTCTGATGGACGCTGGTCACTTCCACCCTTTGTCTTTTGTCTGTTATGAATGATACTGCTATGAACAAGGATGTCTCCTGCTTCTTTTTTGCTGTTGGTTGGTTGGTTGGGGATTTTTGCTTTTTTAGACAAGGTCTCACTCTGTTGCCTAAGCTGAACCCAAACTCCTGGGCTAAGCCTGTGTTTAAGCCCTGCCTCAAATATAACTCCAGATGGCTCCTCCAGACGTTTGAGCCAGATAAATAGTGGAGTCTCAGGGTCTACCTGTGACCTGTGACCTTCCTGTCTCAGCCTCCTGAATAGCTGGGACTATGGGGCCACCCCACGTGGCTCCTACTTATTAGCATTACTTGCTTCTTCCCCTCTGATTAGGAGCCCAAACAATATCCGACATCCAAAAGGCCCGAATTTTCTCAAACAATCCCAGTTTCATAATTTTTTCCCTCTGTGGGCCCCACAAGCCATAGAAAAGTCCCAGAAATGCCAATAAAATTTCTCCTGCTGTTTTCTTACATTCAAAAACGACACAAAAATACTTTATAAGAGCCTGGTTTTTAATTCAGAAACTATCATTCCTTTTCAAAGCCCCTCCCACCTTCAATCAAGAGCAAACATCTTTGCAAGGCCCTGCGGCCTCCAGGTGCTGTCTCTGCCCTTCTATTTCCTGCCAGCCTCTCTGAGAGCCGCACACTCTCCGGCTTCCTCACCCCCTGCCACTTTCTTAATGCCCTGCAATCTGGCTTGTCGGAACAACTCGGCTGCATCTGCTCTTGCCAAGGTCACCAGTGACTTCTTTTTTAAACAAGTTTCAATTGCTGTTTCTTGATTATCGAAATAGATGCTCATTGTTAAGTGGGCAAGTACAGAGCGGTATAGGAGCAGAAAATGGGCCATGCGTTTATAACCACACCACCCAGAGTCAACCACCATTAGCATTTCTATATATTTCCTTCCAGTCTTTTTTCTTTATTCCAAACTTGTCTCATTTTTTACCCTCCTCATCTTTCCTGATCTCCGCAGCACCTCATAGCTATGGAATATTTGCTTCTATTTGAAACCCTTTCCTCTGGAGCTTCTCCTTCTTTGGTTTCTGCTCCCATCCCACTGCCCATTTCCTTTGCAAGTTGCTCTCTGAGTCTCAGCAGGATTTGGATGGGGCTTGAGTTGGGTTTCCATGGGAGTGCCAGGACCCTCCCTGAGAGCCAAGTAGTAACCATTATTAGAAGTCAGGACTGGAGCTCAGATAAACAACTTAAATAGCAAAACTCAAAATAAGCAGAAGTGGTCTACCCCAAACTCCCTCCATCTTCCATCCTCATTCAGAAGGCACCTCTCCCACGGGTCTTCTCTGACCCCTTGGCAGGGCTAGTCACTGAGTTCTTTGTTTCTCCCCATTTCCTTCCAATGTGCTCTTCATTTTTTTAAATATATTTTTTTCAGTTGTAGGTGGACACAATACCTTTATTCCATTCATTTATTTTTATGTAGTGCTGAGGATCGAACCCAGGGCCCCGCACATGCTAGGCGAGATTTCTACCCGAGCCACAATCCCAGCCCCACTCTTCATTTTTTGAGTGTACACGTCGCTACCTGGACTCACAAAAAAATGACCCATCTGCTTGTCCCCCTCTTCAATGTCAGCGACTTAAGGGCAGGGACCTTCTATTCTTGATCCTTTCCTTCCTGGTCTCATTAGAAAACCCAATGGCCATCTCTGAGGCCCAGAGAGAAGAGCTGACCTGTCAAGGTCACCCACTCCCACACAGACTGAAAAGCCACCAAACCCCCATCGTGAAAGACTTCAGTCCTTCAGGTCCTGAAGGACTTGTTCTATGTTCTTTCCAGACCACCACAGCAGGACCACAATCATGCAGCATTAAGAGGTAGGGTTGTGGTCCACCAGGAACCTCCAGACCCCCAAACACAAAGGAGCAACGAAGGACTGGAAAGGAAGGCAAGGAAAAGCAGTGGTGTGGCTCAGCTGCATCTGAGCCTGGTGCTGTGAGCAGACAGGCCTTGCTGCGCTGTCACTCAATTCATCAAGGGAAATAGCTCCCTGAGACTCACTCTGGCTTCCCAGATTGGGAGAGTTCCTGCTCTGAAATTTCATCCAGGCAGCCCCTCTTTTTTGGAGGGAGAGGGTACTGGGGATTGAACCCAGAGGTGCTTAACCACTGAGCCACATCTCTATCCCTTTCTGTTTTTTATTTTGAGACAAGGTCTCACTAAGTTGCTTAGTGCCTCACTAAGTTGCTGAGGCTGGCCTTGAACTTGCACTCCTCCTGCCTCATGCTCCTGAGCCGCTGGGATTACAGGCACAAACCACCACGCCTGGCCATAGGAAGCCCTTCTTAAACACAACTCAAGCTCTCTCTTTCAGACACTTGAGCCTGATAAATAGAAGAGTTGCAGAGTCCTACCTGCTACACAAAGACCATCGGAGAGCTCAGAGAGAGCGGATGTGACTATGAAAAGGAGATAAGGGAGACTAATGGAAGAAAAGATGAGTGGAAATTCACATGGGGAAAAAATGCAAGAAGGAAACAGCAGGAGACAAAGCTTGGATATGAGTCCACAGCTCTGGAAAACAGCTAATCCATCCACAGCCTTCTGGAGTAAGGCCGCTCTGTTTTAAGAACACTCTCAGAATGACTCCAGAGAACCCACACTTCCCTCCCATAAACAAACAACTCCAGCCACCATATGTGGATGCTGCAATAGGGCAGGGGTGATACAAGCACGGTGGGCTTTGAAGACAGAACAAAGATGTAAATCCTGGTTCTGTGCCTTATTTGTTCTGTGACTGTGGGCAAGTAAGGTACTGTCTCTGAGTCTCAATGTCCTCATCCATGAAATGGGAATCATAATCCCTACCTTGGGAAATCATTGTCAGGATTAGAATACCATGCATGCAGTAGCTGCTCCATAAATGCTCAATAAATAGCACTAGCCTCATTATTAGTACTGTTTTGGAATTACCTTTTCACACATAAATAGCCCTGGGGAAATAGACCAGTCATTGGAGATCAGTGAGATTTCTCTACCCTCAGCTTCTGACCCCTGGTCTCCACTATCACTGCTGTTTGGGCGGTGATGGAGTAGAATCAGAAGACCTGCATCCTTATTCTTCTTGGCCATGTGACTTAGAGCAAAGAATTTCAACTCAGTGTCTCCTATAAAATGGGGCTAGCAACTCTTACCCTGTAGCATTGTTGGGAGGACTCAGGATGCACCTGTGTTAAGGCCCCTGCTGACACACCCCAGGTGCTCCATCAATGCATTCCACAAAATCCCAGCCTTCTCTCTCACCCGCCTGAGACCAATGTGGGGTCCAGGGCTGGGCTATGGATGTGAGTTGCTGGGTGGTGGGGTGGGGTGGGGTGGAGGCACGACCCAGAGATGAATGCATAAATGAACTAGCCTGGCTTCAGAAGTCCTGGTCTCCAACCCTTTAATCATGGAACTGCTCTTCCCTGGCCACCTTCCAGGGCCCCGCCTGCCCACTTCCCACGCAGAGCAGCACCCGTGGAGGGCCCTGAATCTTTGCGGCCCGCCTGTTTTGCATGGCACGCTTCTAATGGATCCCAGGAACCCAGGGGCCTGTGTTTCTGGGTTAACTCACTCCTCGCCCAACACTTCCTGGCCCACATGGCTCTACCACCTCACAGACTTCGCTCCCCAATGTCACCTTAATCTCTGACCAGGCCTGCCCTTTGGCTCTGCCAGGCTAGAAAATGGATTTGACAGGACAGTGTCCTCCTCTCCCTGGTGACCATATCATAGGAACCAAAGCATCAGTCCCCACGGCCTAATAGTTCCAAGCATTCTCATGGGACAATGGAAACCTAATATTAGAAAGTGATCCGGTCTTAGAAAATCCAGGACATGTGTTAGCCATGTTGATTACCAGCCCCCGCTCACTGCAGGCGAACCAACCTCTCTTTATGCAAGGCGGAGTATTCCTTTGGGATCAGGAGTGAGAAGTATGTTGGGGGTGGGGAGAGGGATTGCATATGAAATCACATTTGGCAACTCCAGTCGTATTTTTAATGCACTAATGGAGTTGGCTTCTTGAAGAAAAGAACCAGTGATTCTTTTTCATATGGGAATGAATTCATATGGGAAAGAGTTCCAATAGAAGGAGCTATTTTTAGATTTGGGTATACTGGATTTGTTTTAACTGAGGCACACCAGTATTCAGTTTGCAACCCTTTCATTTGAGGTTTCCTTCTCAGAATTTCCTTGGTATTGGAATTCATGGGCACTCCTCCTGATGGAGGTGAGGTGTGGGGTAGTATGGTGAGTGAACAGCACCTGGGCAGGATCTCTGCATTTCTCCTTCCATCCGGTGACCTTACTTACTACCTATGGACTGCTGAGTCAGAGGGAGGGTAGGGGAGATATGGTGTGGGGTGAGGACAGAACTATTCTTCCCCAATAAATCAGGTGGGAGCATTAAATCAGGTCACAGGGGAGATAGTCTAAGGGATTCCCTCTCCCTAGAACTGTGCCTTCAGGAGTTCTTAAAAATTAACATCTGCTAGCTTAGGGAGCACATCTGCCCATTCCCAGCACATCATTAGGCCCCACAAACCTGTGCACATCCTGCTTTGGTAAATCATCTTCAACCAGGGTTCCCCTTATCCTAGATGAGCTCCCCCTCCCATGTTCTGAGCTCTAGCAGACAATGAGCTGAAAGATTAGAGGCGACCAAGGCACCTTTGCAAGGATCCCCAGGGATTATACCTCCCTGCACCCAGGCACAGCTGGCCCACGGCACTCTCAGAAGTCACAGATCCTAGAATCCTAGGTCTGGGAGGGTTCTTAGAGAGCCCTGTGCCTCCAACTCCCTGTGCTGCAATGGGGGAAACTGAGGCTGGGAGAGGCATCACTTACTCACGGTCACCAGGCCAGTTAGCAGCAGAGCCAGCACAATGAGTGAGGCTCCGGTAAGATGTGGATCGTCCTCCCTCCCATTCCCTGTCCCCCCCCCCCCCAGGACTGGAGGGCTGGCGGCCCTGAAAGCCTGCATTCCGCCCAGGCAAGGACTGTGTCCCTCATTAGTCCACGCCCAGAGCTCTGAGTAAGTGGTGTTGGCTGATGGCTGACAGCATTCTTCACAGAGGAGATTCAAAAGGAGCTCTGGAAGCTCCTGGCTTTCCTTGTCTTGGGGAGGCAGTGTGGTGCCGGGAAAGAATGCTGACCTGGGGCCAATCGGCTTGGGTTCTGGTGGGATGCAAGGAGCTCACATCTACAAAGTACCCGGGTCAGTGCCTAGCATATGGCAGGTGCTAGAAAGTAAAGCCCATTATCTAGTTCTGATTCTGCTGCTGTGTGACCTTGAGCAAGTCAATCAATGTCTCACAGACTCAGTTATCTGGAAAACAGGAAGAACAACATATCCCCGTCTCCCTCCAGGGGAGTCAGTTCTTGCAGGAACTTCACTGGGCTTCCGAGACACTTGAGAGATGAAATGAGCTTTCTTCAAGTTCAAGGGCAAGGTGGAAATTCAAGGTTAAGGGAACCACAAGACAATGGTAATTCTGGAAGCTATGGGTTGGATAAAGGAGATCCCTTGCAGGGGGCCACTAAAAACAAAGCCCTGAAACTCCTATGTGCATAGTGCCAACCCTTGCTTCCCCAATTATCACCTAATGATGGGGTCCCCTCAGGAAACAACATTTATCCAGCCCCTATTGCTTGCCTGAGTGCAGTGTACTTGTTTAACCCTCCCCACAGTCCTGGCAGGGTTTCTATTATTCCTATGGTAGAAGGTTCTTGGACAAGGAGTGGAGGGGCTGAGGTTAAACCCCTCAAAATGTGGGTCCCTAGTCTGCTGCCATCTCCCTGTCACAGGTCTCAACTTTAGTGGTTCAGATTCTCCCAGCTCCCAAAAGTTATCCTCACACCATCTTGTACCCAGCCCACAATCTCACTCTCCTGGAAGGACTTCCAACAAGTTAGAGCCCCAGCCAGGACTCAGGAGCAAAGCCTAACCTGGCTCCTGGACACAGACGACAGATATTTGGGAAATATCTGAAATCAGTTGCAAGCCATGTGTGTGTGGAGGGGGGTGGGGTGCACATGAACTTTGCTGAGGAGTGGCTTCCAGCTGTCATCCGGTTTTCCAGGAGGGTTGAGCCCTAAAAGGTTAGATGCCACCAGCCCTACAACCCTCTTCAGGGCCTGGTTCTTGTCCCTTGACCCTGACACTGTGGACAGGGCCCTGTACCCCTTGAACTCCAGGTAAGAAATGGGGTGTGGGTACCCACTGGCTCCAGGCCCTGCAGCAGGGGCTCAGGGAAGGACGACTACAACTGGTCAGGCTCCTGGGTGCTCCCGACCCACCTTGGTAGACTCCAGCCCTTGTGTGGTTGTTTCTGTCTCCTGTGCCCCTTGTGGAGATATAACTCTGGGCCGGAAGAGGTTGGGGTGTGCTAGCTGTTCCAGCATGGTGCAATGACGGCGAAGGGACAGTCTGGGGTCTGGGCTTCTGGAGGCATCCAGGGTGGGGCGTGTCTCTAGATGAGCAGCTGGCCCTGGGCTGTGGGTGCTGACAGAGTAGAGAGGCGCTACCCTTCCCCCTCAGGTTTGGGCAGATGAGGAGTGAGTGACAGCAGCAGGTCCAAGCCAAGTGGCCTGATGGGGCTCTCAGGCCTCTTCAGCCACCATGGAGGCCCCGGAAATACCAGGACTGGGAGGGGCCATGTAGAGACAAAGGCCTAACCTCCTATCACTTGGTGGCTCTGCCAGTCCATCCTTCAAGTCCCGGCCATGCTGGTGCCTCGCCCGGGTATCCTTCACTGCCACCAGACCCAGGCAGGCCCTGAGCTTCCTCTCCTATCAGGCTCTAACACCATATTCAGAAAAACCTTGTATGTTTTTCAAATTAATGCAATTAAGAGCATTAAAGTTTGCAAACGATAGAGTTTTTCATTTTCCTTTTATTTGATTAGAGAAATTCCCACCGCACAGTTCCTCCAAATGAAACCCAGACCTGAGGCCCATTGTTCCGAGGACTTCCATGAGAATGTGTTACCTTTCAATCTCACACACTAATGTGTTTAGCGTTACAGTCCCCCCCGGGCGGCTGCAGGAAGGATCTGGAGCCTTGATTAAAGCGGCCTTTGCCGGGCAGGAATGCGGGCTCCTCCGCCCGGGAGTCACAGAGGGGCTGGGTGTTTGCTCGGCAGAGCCTCTGCTCAGATGGCCGGCTGGGGATTGGGCTCCGTGGCAGTTGTGCCTGGGTGTAATTAGGCATTTTCCCTTCTCTGTGGCCTTTCCTGTGGACCTCCTGCCCCAAAACATTCATGTGCATGCAACACAACACACACACACACACACACACCCCTCCGCCTTCTTTCCTCTCTTCTTTATTGTCCTCCTCCCTGTTCTTTTTCTCTTCTCTCTTCCCACCTCCGGTCCCCAGTTGCTGCTTGGGCTTTGCAGCAGCCTCCCTAAGGTCAATGCGTTCCAAGGCAGCATCTAAGAAATCATGGTGCTCCTCCCTCAGCTGGGTCAGACCCAGAGCTCCAAGGTGAAGAGCAGAATGAGAGCCAAAGTTAAAAATTGATTAGAGGAATATGTAAGGAAGGCCTGGGAGAGGGAGGAGAGAGGGTCGTAACCCCTGTTAAAAAATTCAACTAGTGCCAAATTTAAACAGGATGTTAAATCTACACCCCTCCCGCCCCAAATCACCAAAGGCTCAGCACTGGGAGGCCCGGGTTCCTTCCTCTTCCAATTGGGGCGGCTGGTCCAGGCCCCAGGGCAGCTCATGCCCTGGGACAGGAAGCTGGTGGGACTTCCCTATCCCAATGGCTCGTGTCCTAAAGACCTTTAACATCCCAAACAGGGTCCTAGGAGACACCTCCAGAACCTGGCCCAAATTAGGCAAAACTGAAAAAACAATCGGACTTGTGAGCTAGAATCTAAACTAAAAATAAATCTGTCAACTCTGAGGCAGCTTGGACTACTCCTGTATCCCATGGAGTCAGGGAGAGTTTGGGAGAGATGTGATACATTCTTATCCCCACTACCAAGCTGCCTCAACCCTGTACGTTCCCAGATGCCTCAGAGTCATTCCACAAGCATCCAGGGAAGCCCATACCTTGCTGAGCTGAGTGGGCACTTTAAGGGGTTCAGAGAGGAATGATTAAAGGTTGGCCTGGCCCCTTTGGGCTTAGGAAGAGGCCTAACCCAGACACAGCCTTCACTGGCAATCTCCCTTCCAGGCCTCTGCAGAGCCCCACATCTGGTTGTTGTGTGTGTAAATCCTAAGCAAGCCACATGCTCGTGTTTGCTTTTTAAAAAGGCTGCCCTGTGGAGAATCTTGGAGGCACAAAAGCAGAGGCAGGGAGGTCAATGTCTACTCCGATCAAGGAAAATGGAGGCTAAATGAAAGCTATGGTGGAGGTGTGGACAGAAGTAGGAGGGCCGGAGGATGACTCAGCTGGGCCCTGAACCAGTTTCCTTCAGCTACCTGGGGCTGATGCCTCCTTTATTTTCCTCAGTCTCAAGGGAGCAAAAGAGCCCTGTCACATGGAACTAGGAAGATTGGGGGACTGAATTGCAAGGCTATGTGAGGGGAGTTCACTGTCCTTTTGTTGGTGTAGACACTCACTCAGGCGATACTTGGCTGATGAGATAAATCCACCTACACCTTTAAGCTGCGCCTCCCCACGCAGAACCCACAAGGTCTAACCCTTGGATAAGTCCCAGGGTTCTGCCGCAAACATCTGCCAGGGCCAACAGCCCCCGGGGAGCAGATACATAATGTGAACTGCATTTGGATAAAGAAGGAGTTGGAGAAGGCAGCGTGAGGGAATCTGGACGGCAGTGGAAATTGCTCAGGAATTTGGCTTCCTGTCTCTGTGGATGCTACCTAGACAATCACCTTGACATGGGTATCTCTTGGTTACCCATTCTTTGGGGAAGATCGAGGAGGGGGTGGATGATACCAAAGGTGAATAATCCAGAGACTATGTCTGATTATTCCTGTTGGACTTTGCCAATTGGCTCCCCCCGCCCCCCTCTGCTGGGAAACTTGCTTCCCTAAGCAGGATTTTCTTTGACTATTTTTCAAAATTTACTCATGATTTCCAACCACGAGCAATGCTTCTCCAAGATGACCAGGCTTGGCTTTATACTGAGCGCCGTTCAAACCACACAGACAGAAAGCAGGGCGTGGTGGCAGGGGGGTGACTGAGACAGGATTGGGGCAAGACACTTTGACTAGGGGTCAGATTAGCTCCAGGGTGAACATGCTCCAGGGTAAAGAAACTACCAAGCAAGGTTCCTCCCCCAGCCCTGACAGGGTCTGTTCCAGTTTACTTTGCAGACATGGCCCCAAGTCATGCTAAGGCTTTGATAGGAAGAAGGGGAGTAAGCCTAACTTATATGGGATGGTCCAGGTGAAAGGCTGGCTCCCCCAAAAAAGGTGGGACATTGCAGTCTGATTTTCATTTCTAAGAGGTTATGGAAATCTCCGTCTCATGGAAGCCAGCACCCATTGCTCTGTCGAGCCCACCAGCACAGAGACTCTAAACCACACAGGGCCACCGGAGCCAGTGCCCTTTCCTGGGGTCCAGCAACAGTGACGGAAAGTCACTGTTCCCAAGTCTGCGCACATCGCTCTGCCCCCATCTAGCTCCCAGTCCAAAAGGCACTGCAGCAAGAATTCATCTCTGAGTTTCAATTTTCATGGAAATTAACCATTTTATCTCAGAACACAGGGGGAAAAAATGAATTCCCTTTCCTTAATGCAGATGGACTAAATCCCCTTTTGCTTTCTTGCTATAGAAAAAGAAATCCAAAAGCTGCTGCCATTTGCTCTGTTGGATGCCGGCTGATAACTCTGAAAGCCAGGCGAATAAATCCAGAGCCAGGTTCCTCGCAGCAACTCTGCCTTGTGCCAGTGGAACTGCCATAGCCACCCTTCGAGTTTGCCAGGGGGCTCAGGATGGACCAGTGCCTTAGAGGAAAGCAAAGGCTTGAAAGGAGGCCTGGAATTCTGAGTCAAAAGCTCAGGTGTCCTCAGGCAGTTTCAGAAGCCCAGGCCTCATGTGCTTTATCCGCCCACAGAACACCACTGGAGCTGTGGGCCACGCTCACTCTGCCTGGTGCTCAATGACAACCTCAAGTCGGCTGACTGAACTGGAACCATGACAAGTGCTTGCCTGATTTCCCTCTCTAAAGGCCCTTGGAGTGGATCCTAACTTTAGCCCCATTCCACAGATTGGGAAACCAAGGCCCTGAGAGTTTAGGAAATCTCTTTTTAGGTCACACAGCTAAAAGTGGCAATAAGAATTTGAACCCATGTCTCTTATTTCTGAGCCTGTGCTCTTCATTTCTAAACTAGACCATGCCCACCTTACCTGTCTTCACTGCTCTCCTTATTATATGGACATTATAGTTCAGCTCTGCTCTCCAGTGTTCTGGACTGTCCCCTCAGCCTCGCCTCCAATTTTGACAATCTACCCTGATTCTTCTGGGCCCGTGGCATTTTATTTGTATTAGTTCTTCCTAAAACGTGTCCCCAGTTCAACAGCACTAGCATTAGATCCCACCTCAGACCTGCTACATCAGAATCTCTGGGCACAGGGCCCAACAATCTGTTTTAACAAGCCAGGAGATTGCAGGAGATTCTGATGCATGACAAGTTTGAGAATCACTGGGCTACCTCTGACTTCTCCAGATCCTCAAAAATTTGGGTGACAATTAAGGGTAAGTTCAGCTCCTGCTGTGGGCTTTGACACTTGGGTCCCCCTCAACGGGTATCTTATAGAGGAATCCTGAGTGGCTAATACTGAAGTGGGGGAAGCTGTTTCTAGTCTCTGCTGCTGCTTTCCATTCAGCATCCTGTCTAGGAACAGCAAACAAAATTGTGACCATTGCCACATGGCCATCAACACTGCTCCATTTGGACCAGCCTAAATGCCCTCAGTCACCGTCTCCCCACCTAAGATGGGGCCTAAGCTGTAGTTCTCTATAAAAATCACGAGAGCTTTTCTCTAGGGTTTGTCACTAAATTGTCCACTTGGCTCTCTCCCAGCCTCCTTCCTGAGGTGTCTTAGCAGCTCACAGCCCATAGCCCAACCTAGGCCCAGAAAGCCCCTTCACTCTGAAGGTGAAGTCAGACAACTCCACCCTTACTGATGAGATCTCCAAATATGATTATGGTATTGTCTATTTCTTCCTTTAAGTCTATACATTTCTGTTTCATGTATTCGAAGCACTATTACTAGTTGCATACATGATTATGACTATTTTCTATTGCTAATGAATTCAGACTTCTGGCATTATAAAATATCTGTTTCTCTAGTAATACCTTTTATCTTAACATCGAGTTTTTCTGATATTATTATAGCCTCTCCAGCTTTTGAATATGTATCATTTTTCTTTCTTTTTTTTTTTTAAATATTTATTTATTTATTTTAGTTTTCGGGGGACACAACATCTTTGTTTTTTTTTTGTATGTGGTGTTGAGGATCGAACCCGGGCCGCACGCATGCCAGGCAAGCGCGCTACCACTTGAGCCACATCCCCAGCCCATGTATCATTTTTCATCCATTTATTTTCAACTTATTCACATCTTTACAATTAAAGTACATCTCTTGTAGACTGCAAATAATTAGGTCTTCTTTTTAAAAATCTAGTCTGACAATCTCTGCCTTTTAATTGGAATGTTTGGGCCATTAACATTTAATGTAATTATTGATCTGGTTGAATTTAGTTTTATTTACCCCCTCTGTTTTTTATTTCTCTGTTTCTCCTTCCCTGCCTTCTGTTGGAAATTTAGAATCCCATTGAAATTTATCTATTGGATTTGTAGCTATACTTCTTTGCATTAATTCTTTAATGATTGCCCCGGGGATTACAATCCATCCTTAACTTTTCACAGTCCACTTAAAGTTACTATTTCTGTAAAATGTAAAAATTTTGCAACCACAGAGGTCCATTACCCCACCCCCATCCTTTATGCTATTGTTATCATATGTATTACATCTACATACATTATAAAACCCACAAGACAATGTTATAATTTTTGCTTTAAACAGCCATGAGAATTTCAGAGCAATTAAGAGGGCTTATTGCCAAAGGGAACCTCAAAATTAGGGAGGCCTTTCTCAGGAATCTGATTCAGCTGGTGGTTAGAAAAGGGAACCTGGATCTGTCAATCTGTTTACTCCCTTCCAGGTAAAGGTGAGTTCTGGGGCCACTGGACAGACCACAGCTGATTCATCCTAACTCCTCTAATCCTGCCTTTGTTTCTGAGTCGTCATCAAGTCTACTGGGACCTGATCATCAGACGTAAAGTCCTTTCCACTCTTTCCCATAGTCCTTGGCATTCAGACCTGAGGATCCATGATGAATATGCAAATTAAGCCTCACCTGTGTCCTGTCTTCCTCTGCCTCTCTCAGAAAAGGTGCTTTCTCTTATGTTTTTACTAGTTGTGTTTTTCTTCACCTCTCCTACTAGGTTCTAAATCCTAGAAGTCAGGAACTATTCCTGGGCATAATAGGTACTGTGCTCAGACATCTTTGCTGAATGAGCACATGAACCCCAGATGCATTTCCTGGCCCCTGGGAGGGCAGTGGGGCACAGAAAGGAAAGTTCTGGGAAGAGGAGGTGCACGTGTATCTGCCTCTGGAGTGGCGGGAAATGGTTTCCAGGGGCAGGAGGTATAGCCAAAAACATCACTGCGGATTGATGGGGGGATCGCCGAGAGCCTGGGTTTGACTCTGATGAAATGTAAACGTGGGAGTTGAGACTGGGAAGGCTGCAGAGTGGAATAGGGGAGGCTACCAAGCCAGGATGTGTGGGTGGAACCAGGATTTTTAGCATGCTCACGTGTACCTGGAGGAAGTGTGTGCCCGGCCACCCAGAGCTGCTGACACTGCAGCCTAGAGGGCTGAAGCTTTTTAGAGAAACCATTAGGCTAGTGACAGGGAAAGGAATGAAAAAGCCGTCAGGGCCAGGGTAAGCGCTGGGCTGCAGGCCTCCCCCTAAGGGAGGTGAAGGGAGGTAGTTCATCTGGGTACTTCTAGGAGACCCCTAGGAGCCAGGGTTCAAGGGTGTGGAACTGAGGCTGATCAGAAAAGGCCCTTTGCCCTGGAATGAAAGGGCCTGCGAGTGTAGTTTAAGCCTCATGAGGAAGGTGTCCTAGCAAGACAGGGTCTCCCAGGGGTCAGGACGAAGGAGGAGGCCACTCGTGGAAGGAGGTGAAACTGGGTGTGTCTCTGAGTCACGCCCTCAGCCTGTGCCAAGCTAATTGAATATCATGAGACCTGCAATACCTAACTTCATATGAAATGTGATAATCAAGTAATGGGGCAGATTTTTGCATATGGCTTGTAGAAAAGCTGAGAAGGAGGAGAGACGGAGAAGGAACAAGCCACAGCAAGTTTCAGCCCATAAGAGCTAGTTAGCTGGTCTGCCAGGCTCTACCAGCTGGTGCAAAGGAAGCTCCTGTTTCAAAGCAAGGGAAACATGAGTGACCGTTATTTAGAATGAGGAATTTATACCCAACATGGTGGGAGGTGAATAAATCTGCAAGTGAGGAGACCTGTGAAAATAGCCGTAAGTATTTGGAGCCTGCACCAGGGGAAGACACAGCGGTTTATGAGACTTACTGTGTGCATATCTCTATGGCAAGCTGACCACTAGTGGAGGCTTTGTGGGCACCAAAACTCAGGGCGTTTGGGAGTTTTTTTAGGTTGCTGAACTTTTCCTATTTTACTACACAGAATAGCAGACTTCTTCGTGTTTTGAACTTTTTTCAAACACTATGTGGTCAGCAATGATTGCAAAAAGAGTGCTAGGTCTTCCACTTGGTTTCTGGGGATTTGAGCCAAGAAGAGTGTGAATCCCTTCCCAGAAAGAAATGCCACAGTACTGGAGAATGCACTTCTACTTCCCATTCAATTGACTGCAGCTTCCCTTACCTACATCCAAGGTGACTGTCATTTCTAGTTGATGAAGGGCCTAGACAAACTTGAACTTTGCAAAATTCAAAGAAGATTTAAGAATTCTTGAAGGCTAGCCTCCTTCAGAAAGGCTTCTCCAAGGGGTAAGTATAGAGGCCACAGCCCCAGACCTTCCTCTTCTATGATGGGGTCTCAGCTCCTTGAAAAACGTCTGAGCTCTTTGTTGGCTGAAGCCACTGATCCAATTCTGTAAGGTGGCCTCGCATCTCTGCTACATGCAGAACACAGCAGGGCTTATCACAGGTCTTTTTTTTTAAGTGTGTTGCTCACCCCTGTGGGCTATTCTAGATGCAGCAAGGGCCCTATCAAGATCAGTTGAGTAGGATGTCCCTTTCTGGACTCTGCAACATGAATCTTTCTACTTGGAAGTATAGGCAGGTCCATTCTGCTGGAAGTCCTTAAGTGGGGACTTTAAAACAAAGGAATTACTGAACTCTTCTCGGTGAAGAGCTAAAGCACAGGAAAAGTCAGCTACAACTTTATCAAACAACTAAAGTAAGCATTCTGCCTAATTACAGGGATGTGCCACGGTTGTCTTTCTGGTTCAAGTGGCCCATCCCTGCTCCTCCAGGCAGGGGCTGGTGAGCCTGCAGGCTGCCCCTGGCCCTCTGCGGTCTCTCCATGTTGTCAGTTTCTGTTTCCTTCATCTGTCCAAGTTGCCAGGGACCTGGAGACCCTGTTTCTATTTTCTCACTACCTGGTGGTTGTATTGTAATGCTTGGCTGCATGATTGGCACACGGCTCGTGAGAGCTTTTCTGCTGCCAATTTCCAGCATGCTTCTTGCCCCCATCTCTCATCACATCACCCTCTGTGGGCTTGTGTTCTGCTGGTCTCACTCCCCTGAGCTCCTGCCCCCAGCCTCTCTGTGGCCACCCTCGGGGGGTATAAGGAGCCCTGCATCCCGCACAGATATACTTAGCTTATTGGTCAAGTGGAAAATTAGTATGTGTGGGATGAACCCCATTTGGGTTTTCTAAAAAATCTGTATCTTACCAAGCGCAGTGGTGCATGCCTGTAATCCCAGCAGCTCAGAAGCCGAGGCAGTAGGACCACGAGTTCAAAGCCAGCCTCAGCAAAAGTGAGGTGCTAAGCAACTCAGTGAGACCCTGCCCCTAAATAAAATACAAAATAGGGCTGGGGATATGGCTCAGTGGTTGAGTGTCCCTGAGTTCAACCCCCAGTACCCGCCCCCTCAAAAAAGACTGTCCTGAGCCTTTAGTTTTGAGTGTCACCATTAGTAGTTTAACAGTTAACCAAATATTAACATATTTTGCTTAATAATCTCAATGATTAATAATGATTCATTATGAACTTGACATCAGTGTGTGCCTCCACTGGACTCCCTGAGGGCTTTGCATGGACTTTGTAAATGGCACCTGTGACAAATAGCCACACAGTGGAACTCTGGCCCCTGGGTGGCCAGGAGCCCTTTGTTTCTTGTTTGGCACTGAATGTTCATATTATGTCCTAGCCCCCTCCATTTCCTGTGCCTCCTCTTCATGTCCATGACCACGGCAGGCTCCCACACATGCACGTCACACAGGTGTAGGTCAATGGGCGATGCCTAAAGAACAAAGGAGAAAAAGGGCTCAATGTTTCAGACACTGGTCTTAGCTGGGACAGCTCTGTTTGCAGAGTGTGTGGGGAGCGGGCGCCCAGGTGTACCCCCATGAGTTATTCCCTAAGGTTTCTCTGTGCAGGACAGTGAGGCAGGAGGACGGCCCAGGCCTCCAGAGATTACAAAGCACTTGGCTTTGATCATCACACCCTCTCTGTGAGGAACTAGGCCTACAGGGGTGACCTTCCTTCCTCTGGTCACACAGCTGAGGGAACCAGGGAGAATCTAGGTCTTCTGTCCCCCTCGTCAGAGGTCTTCTATATTTTGTTTTCTGAAAAGAAGAGGTAAAGCTAACTTTCTTCCAACTGCCTTTTTTCTTTGTCTCGGGGGTGATGTGTGACTGACCTTGTCCTAAGGAGTGGGCGAGGCAAAAGTCACACCAGCCAAGTGGGTTTGGGGCATTGACAAAAGGACTCCCTTAGCCTTCCAGAGGCTGCTAGTGGGGGCAGGGCAGGACTGAGCTGGGACAATGAAGAGCCGGATGGAATCACTTGCAAAACCCTAATAAATCTGCAGGCCCAGCTGTTCCTCATCCGATGATCCTGAAGGGAAAGTGTGAAATAGTAGAGATGCTGATGGGCCTGGGTGGGGGGCGGCCTTCAAAGGCAACCGGTTTTCCCAAGGACCCTGGCGCTAGGTGGGAAGTGTCCGGAAATGTCTAAAGGGCATTCACTGGAGTCCGGAGGCCTGGGTTCCCAGAGGCCACATGGACACTTGGAGTGTGCTTAGGAATACCCAGGCTTGGAAGTGCTGGGAGGGAGTGGGTAAACCCAATCTCCCAGAGCACAAGCACAGGCCTGGGAGATTGGCAGGGCTGAGTTTGAATCCCAGAGTCACTGTCTACCGGCTGTTTGGCTCTGGGTGAGATAGTTAACCTCTCTGAACTCCATCTCTGTCCCTTAGAAAGTGAAGATAATCTCCTTCCGAGGATTAAATACGCTTACATATGTCAAGCTCTTGGCTCATGATAGGTGCTAGATGTTCTTTCTCTGTCCTTCTCTTTTCCCTTCCCCTCCCAAGAACCAAGAAGGGGATGGACCATGCTCACCCCAGAGGCCTAGCCAGAGAGGACAGCACCCCCCAGAACATAAGGTGGGTGTGGATGGGGTTCCACTTTGTAGCTGGCAGTCCTGCTGGGTGCAGGCCACAGGGGGAGATGTGGACTGCAAAGCAGTGAATCCTCCTGTGACCTTGACTGTGCTCCATGGCAGAAGCTATGAATCCTGCTTGAACTAAAGGCTGTAAGGTGAAGGGCACCCTCTCTGCAAGTGAGGTATGGAAAAGCCTTTCACTGGGTTCTGCTTTCTTGTTTCCTGAGAGCATAGTTGAGAATCCTCCCGCAGGCAAGCCAGCCACCAGCCCAGCCTTGGAGAGCAGGTACTGGTGACCAGTAGGATCCTGGGCTTGGAGCATCCTGGGCTAGTAGGGCTCACAGGGGATGGGACTCAGCCAGGCTCTGTGTCTGAGAGCTATTTCTCCAGGGCCTAGAACTTCCCTGGCCTTGAATCAGATGGTCCAGACCCCACTGGGGAGCACAAAGAAAGCCAGGCAGCCCCTCCAGCCAGGGAGGACCCAGGATGGCTGAGCCACTCCTTCCAAGCCCAGGACTGGGCTCCGCCATGCTTGCTTCTCTCTCTACTTTTCCTCTATTGGATGTTTTTCTTTCTTTGTCTCTCTCTCTCTCTCTTTTTTTTTCCTTCCCAGCTATATCTTTTCTCAGCACTTTCTTAGTTCCTTCTATCACACACAGCAGAAGTGAGAGGCTGGAGAAAAATGTCCACATCTCAAACCAGGCAGATTGTACTCAGGCCTTGCTTAGACTTGGGCTTCTTGCTCCTGGGCAGATTTTGGTACTGACTTTCAATCATCCTCTACTTCTTTTTCCTCCTCCTGGAGCTTCTCTCTGGCCCAGAGTGGGGAAAAGTGAAGCTGAACTGGTGAGCAGAGGGGGTATGTATCCCTGAAACAATGACCCATGGAGACCTCAGGAAGAAAACACAACCCCTTAGATGGCCGAGCGATAGGAGAGCAAGTCAGTCCATCCTCTTCCCTCCCCGCATTACCCACTCTTATGCCTCAGCCCAGAAGGAAGTCCTTCCTCATATCTGACTTATACCCCTCTTGCTGTGTGATTGCGGCCTATTTCTGTTGGGTGCATGCGAGATGGTGCCATCCTAATCATCCCTCCACTGGCGCCTCCACAGACCTTCTCCTCAATTCTGTTCAGCTAGAAGCCCCATGGGAGTGAAAGTGAACTTTAAGAGGATGTTTAAAGTTTGGCTTCTCATCACCACATCTCAGCTGAGTCCATAAAACCGCCTTATAAAGCCCACTGGCCAGCCAGCTGCCCTCAGCCTCAGGGGCCTCCTGGTTTTATGATCAGCCCCAATTCAGACACCAGCTGGATGTAGGAACTCGCAGGCTTTTATGAAGAGATGTTAACGAGAAGCATCTCTTCCCCTCTGTCTTCTTCCAGTCTCCCCTCCCTGCGCCTCCTGCCAGGAAGCCTTGGCCAGGTCAGGGGTAGGTGAGAGCTGGGGGCGGGGCTGGATTCCTGGGAAGGGCGGCCCTGCCTGGCGGGGACCGCCCCAGGCAGGCGACTGAAAGAGGAGCTGCAAGCCACCTCGCTGCCAGTGTTTGTAAACTGTTGGGTAATTGTGAAACAGTGTTGAGAAAACAAACAATTACCAGGCAGCTGATAAGAGCTACTTCGAGGTGCATTCAGGAAGCCTGCCGACCCAAGGAGCAGGCTCCATCACCGCTGGGGTCAGGGGTGCCTTCCCCGCCGAGGTCCCCCCAGGAGGATGCTTAAGAGTTTTAAAGAAGACTAGGTGGGGCGGGTGGAGGGCCTCCCTCTCCTTTACTAAGGGTTGGAACCAGAAGCCCCAGGAGCAACACAAGATCGAATGTCTCCAGGACTCAGTCTTGCCGGCAGTAAAATGGAGATAGTGTTGATTAGTTAGAAGGAAAACCAGAAGGCACAGGGATATAGTTTTTTCACACTTTTTAGCTTTGCTCAAGTGCATTCTCTCCCTCCATCCTTATGCTAATCCTGGAAGGTAGGCAAGAGGGCTTAATTCCCATTGGACAGTTGAAGAAACTGAGTCTCAGAGAAAAGCACGTGAGTTATGGCTGAAGACACAGCCAGTAGCAAATATTCTTTCTGCTGCCACGTGCCCCAGCTTGGAATCCCTGGGGAATTGGTGAGGGTGAAGGAGAGAAGCAATAGAGAGGAGCAAGGGAAATAAAAGGGATGTCTTTCAGCAGCATCTGTGGTGGGCGCACCCCACTTTCCTCAGCATGCCACCCAGTACTGGGGAAGGTGAAGGGACATGGACAGGGAAGGAGAGGAACCACTGAAGGTAGACTCACCTGGTGAAGAGTGTTCTAGGTAGAATCTCACTGACAGGGGCCTCTTAGCAAATGAGAGGGACTGCAGAATTGGAAGGAGAAGAGATTGGGGAGGAAAGAGACTGAGGTCAGCCCTGAGCCCAGAGGGCAGCCACTGACCGGAGGGGGAGACGGGGCACTGGGGGACTGAACACCTCCATGCCACCGGAGGGGAGGAACCCTTGCCCTTCCCACTTTTCCATCCTTCATTTTAAGCCAAGCTGCAGAGACCAGGGAGAAAATCTGCACCCCAGGTACTCCTCTATAATCAGATGCTCAGAATGGAGGAGCAGAGGGGACAGGGACCACACATGCAACTATACTCAGTCATGCAGCTTCACACTGTCCCCAACGTGTGTGTGCAGACCTCAGCAAGAGCAATCGAGTCTTACCCCTGTTCCCCCAGGTTCTAAAATACACACACACACAGTGTGATAGCTCCGCTCTCCCACCCTGGGCAGACACAGCCCCCCAGAGACCTCCTATACACACCCAAACCCACACAATCAAATCCCTTGGCTCACTCCTCCCAAGCCCATTCATACTTGCACAGAAGTGTGAACAGTGTGAGGTGATTTACAAGCACACTGTCAGCAGACCACAGCCAAATCCAAACTGCTGTGCACACCTGGACATGTGAACATGCACAGAACAGTGTTCACACCCTCAGCCCAGGGGCCAAACTAAGGGAGCACCAGAGAGCTCAGAAGCTGGGCGCCCAGGTAATTGCTCAGCATGGGTCCCCAGCCTGCTTCTCCCAAGCTTGTCTTTCTCCTCACTGTCCCACCATGGCCTCTCAACTCCAGCAGGTTCCCAACCTATCTCCAAATCCCCATGCCCCTGACATTCCCTCAAGAACCCATCAGAGCCCTGGCGCTCACCAAAGCGCCAGGTGATATTTACCCCATGCTGCCCCACTGTGCAGCCAGCCAAGGGCCAGAAAGGGTGGGGCTGAGAAGGGCGGCCTAGTCCCAGGGCCCCTTGACAGGGCTGAGGGTACCAGATGAAGCCAGAAACGCCTTGGCCAGGGCCTCCCTCCTCAGGCCTAGGACTCAGTCTTCTCTCTGTAAGGCAGGGCAGGCTCAGAGGTCTGGGGAGGAGAAGGTGGTTTCCCTGATGGAGAAGAGGTGGCTGCTCCTGGCTAGTAGGCCTTCGCCATGTCTCCCCACAAGCAGGCTGCCTCTATGTGTGCACGTGTGTGTGTGCGAGCACACACACACACACACGTGCACACACATTTCCCCTACTGTAATTAGAATGGTTGCTCCAGCACCCGGGAATGGGCTGTGATTTATGAATGGGAGTTGGTGCAGAGAGATTCCAGCACCATCTGCTTGGGAGCAAACAGGAAGCGCTTCAACATGCTGCAGACCTGGGGGAGGGAGCCCATTGGTGTAACAGGCTCATAAAAGTCTTCCTAATGGCCACAGGTGCTCCCCCACTCCCTATGCCCCAGGGGACAGCTACCTTCCTGGGCATAGTCACAGCCTCTGCCAGGGCCCCATGGCACACACTTCCTGGCCAATGCCAGGCTGCCCAGAGGTAGAGTGGTGGAAGAAAGTGATGGACCCTGCAAATAACTACAGCTGTTTACAACCAGGCTTCAGTTTATTCATCTATGAAATGGACACAAAGAGCTACAATACGTTTACCTGCCCAGACCAGGTGAATTGCCTTAGCTCCATTTTACAGACATGACTCTGAGGTTAGACTGCCCCACAGCATTTCCCTTAGTGCAGATTAAATTGCAGCAATAAACTGGGGGCTGGGACTTGGACCTGGGTCCCAGAGGCCCATCATACTCCCCACCAGAGAATAACTATAGAAAATAAGTGAAATAAATACTGCAAGCTCTTGGCACATAATACGTGCTCAATATGCATTAGTTTTCTTCTTTCTAGCTCTGGAATTCAGAAGATTCAAAGACAGAGGGATGGACAGAGACCCAGAGCACATCAAGTTTCCCATGATCAGTACTCAGTGCCTTGAACAGGGGCCAAGACAGTCCTGAGAAGTTTAGGGGAATAATTCAGTGTTGCCTACAAAAAAAAAAAAGATGATCTGACACCTTTTAATGGCATGCCCAATTGTTACTGTGCCTCCCAGTGATTCGTTTGGGGTCATTTATGTGACCATCATTTGGCAGGCTTTTCTCTTATTGCTTTGTTAAGCTCACAATGCACTCCATTATGTGTCCCCAAAGCCTGGTTCTCAGTCAGAAGTAAGATTCAGAACCACCTGAGGTTTCTAAAAATTCAGAGGTCCTGACCCTCCTGCCACCCACAACCTATTATATCAGAATCCCTGGGTGTGGCCTCTGGAATCTTTGAAAGTTTCCCAGAGGGCTTCAGGGCATTCTCACTCCCACAGCCCGCCCCCACCTGGGATCACTGGTCTTCAGTTTGCAAGTCCTAGCCCTGGAAATCCAGAAATCCATCAGGAGTCATTGACCCTGCGACCAGCATATGAGCTCCTCCTCCCTAGGATCTTCTCTTTTTGTCTTCAGGGTCCCTTCCAAGGCCCTGTCTCCAAGAATGAAGTCTTACAGAAAATAGGCTCTTAGCAATCACCTCTAAGACTGGGGGAAATGAATGCCAAATGGAAGGACCAAGAATCTTGCCAGCAAAGGAATTGGTATGGAAAAGGGGAGAACGGGAAGGAGGTGCTGTCCCTTGGTTGGGCCTCGAAGTTCAAGCAGAAGTTTGACAGCAGTAAAGGAAACCAGGCATCTGAGACAGACGAGCTGCCCTGGTATCTGATACCATGACCCTTAGCTCCTGTCTTAGCATTCAACTCCTCTTTGTATTGGCTTAATTCTCCATATGCAAGTTGGAGGGTAGAAGAGCTCTGTGTGTTCCAGGGAGAAGGGGAAAGGGCAGAGGAGGCCCAGATGGTCCCACATTTTCACCAACCCAAGCTGAAGTCAAGGCCTCTTGGTCCTGTGTCCATGGCCCATTTCTCAGCATCACGATCCAACCATGAGGTCAAATCTGCCTGTGATCTGGAGGAGAAAGAAGTAAATGTCAGGGCTGTGTACACTCCAGGGCTAAGGGGTGTCTTTCAGGCATAAGGAACAATGAAAGTCAAGAAAAGAGTGACCAGAGCCTGCAGGAGGTGGCACCTGGCTGGGCTGGAGTGTCCACATTCTTGGCCTCCCTCAGCCACCTCAGTCCATTATACTTCCTCTCCCACTCAATCAGACCTCCAGGTTCTCACCATCCAGCTATAATGCCCCTCACCCAAGCTGGCCGACATCACCTCTCCACCCAGAGGCCGCCCAATCACTTTTGAGGACTAGAACAGGAGTGCTGGCTTTGGATGGGGCGTTGTGCCAAACTGTCAGCTCCTTCCTGCTTCTTCCTCCTCTATGGACCTGCCCCTGATGGGCTACATCATTCATTCTCCCTGCCACCCTCGATTCCCACACCCCCTTGGCCTGCCTTTCCTAGCCCTGGAGGATTCCCGGTCATCTGCTTTCCCCATCAGGCTTCCCAGGCTACTGGAAGGCATAGGGAAATCGCCCAACCGTGCAAATCGGTGCCACTCCAGATTTATGGTCCCTGAATTCAGCCCAGCCTCCAAGCCGCTGAGCCCCTGGTGGTCAGCTCCTGTTCTAAACCTTTACCACCCTTTCAGGCTTCTGGCCTGCCCCTTCCTCCCCTATAATTAGCAGAGAAAATAGAGATCTCATGCCAGGGCTCCCTCCACTCCCTCCTCTTCTCCTCCGTGCTCAGCACAAGCCCAACCCTACCTATTTTTATTTGCAGACCACCCAGCTCTGGTGGGCCTTGCTCTTCCCCTAACTACTGCGACACCTGCTCTTGCAGGTCTTTTTACTCTCTGATCATCCCTGCTCTTCTTCCTCTGCCCACTGCCTCTACATTGGGGTTCTATCTATGACTTCTGGTCTTGCCCAGCATCTGTACCTTGAATCTATACCTATAGCTTCTCACTCTGGTAGCCGACATCTGTGGCTCCATGTCTAAAGTGCTATGTCCTGATGTCTTGGATATTTATCTGTCTGTCCTGTAGGCACCATCAAATAGCAGGTCCCCAAGTAGGCCTCTTAGCACCTTCCTCCAAACTCTTCCTCCCACCTTCTGCCATCTGCATGGTCCTTGCAGTGTTGAATCTACCCAGCTCCCCAAGCGGAGACCCTGGAGTAGCCTCAGCTCCTTCCGGCCCTCTTCACTTCCCCCAAACACAGCATCCTCTCAACTCTCTCAGAAATGGTTCCCAAGCCACTTATCCCTCTCAACACATTGTACTCTTTTTCCAGTCCTTGTCACTTTTTGCAATAGTACATACAAGCATCTCTTTGGAATTTTAATTGGCATTTCTTGTTCCTATAAGGTCACACATCTTTCTCTATATTCTTTGTTTTGGTCCAGTTTTTCCAATGAATTGTCCATTTTCCTCCTTCTCATTTGGAGTTTTGTTGTTGTTGCTTGTTATTTATTTTTGTGGCACTGGAGATGGAACCCAGGTTGCCCCAACACCGTACTATATCCCCCAGTCCTTTTTATGTTTTGTTTAGAGACAGGATCTCACTGAGTTGCCCAGGCTGGCCTGGAACTTGCAATCCTTCTGCCTCTACCTCCCAAGTTGCTGGGATTCCTGGCATGTGCCAGTGTGCCCTGCTATAAAACGTCTTGACACATTCCAAAGATGAACCCTTTGTTGGTTGGACATATCACAGGATCCCTCTCACCTTGTGACTTCCCTTTTTTTTTTTTTTTTTTTTTTTTTGGTACTAGAGATTGAGCCCTGGGGTGCTTAACCATGAGCCACATCCCAGTCCTTTTTATATTTTGAGACAGGGTCTCTCTAAGTTGCTTAGGGCCTCACTAAGTTGCTGAGGTTGGCTTTGAACTCTTGATCCTCCTGCTTCAGCTTCCCCAGCCGCAGGGATTACAGGAGTGCACCACCAAGCCTGCCTCCTTTTACTTTCTTAATGTCTTTTAAAGAACACAACTTTTTGATTTTAATGTACTCAAATCTATCAATCTTTTCCTTTATGGTTAATGTTCTTATGGTTTAAGAAATCTTTCCCTACCCTGAGGTCATGGAGATATTTTTCTACATTGTCTTATAATAGCTTTACTGTTTTGCTTCTCACATGTAAGTCCATGGCCCACCTGGAACTCTGCAGCACTTGGTACCACTTCTAGGGCCACCAACCCCACCCATCTCTTTACATGGCCTGCCTCCTTGACTAAACAAAGACCTCCTTCAGGGCAAAGCCCAAGTGCGTATTTTAAATCTTTGCATTCAGAGGTCTTCAAAAAGTGCCTGGCACACAGTAGGCATTCAATTAATGCCCTTGAGTGCCTGAATTGCAGAATCTTGGTACAGACAGAGAGGTCCTGTCTTCTCAAGACTCCCCTCCTTGCTGACTCACTCCAGCCCTCCCTTCTAATGTTCAAGGCATCAAAGTATATAAGCTCCTACTGTGTGCAGGCCCTGGGCACAATTCTAGCCATGTAGAGCCTGAGACAGTGGACTCTGCCTTTAGGTACTCAGCACCAGGCCCCTGGTTTCCTAACACCAGCCAGAGATGCACTCACTGATTTGAAAAGACAGTTGGACCTGGGTGCAAACCCCAGCTCTGTGTGACTTTGGGAAAGTCACACAGGCTCTGGCCTCCTGCCACCCGCCCCAGTTGACTTGGTTTCAGTTGGCTACTTTGTTAAGAGGGAAAATAAAAGATAACATATCTGGTTGTTGTGAGAACTGAATGAAAGAGTAAATAGAAAAATGCCAGGTAGGTGCTGGACACTTAGTGGGTATCCAGAGGTTGAGTCAATGATGGAATGGATGAATGAGGGAGTGAGAGAACGGGTGGGAGGGTGGGTCCCGGAGAGTTAGATTGGGAGGGGGCGGGGGCAGGAGGCAGGGGCTGCTTGTGGGTCTGTTGTAGGCCTTGTCATAGTAACTGCTGTCAGCAAATGTTTCCCAGACAGGAATCCCCTTCAGGGCTCCCTTCCCCAACCTACTGCATTTGTTGACTCAAAACCTCGCCACTGCCAATTTAGCCTGCAGTAAGGAAGGGGGGTGGGGAGGAGAAAAAGAGGTGTAGGAGGGGGTGGAACTCTATAGAAAGGGGTCTTTGTCTGAGCACTGTGTGGCATTTCAGATTCAGCTGCGTTGGGTGTATGTGTATGTGCGCACGCGCATGTGTGTTCTAAACCTCCTGAAGTGTTCAGTGGGCTGCACTTACAAATGGGAGGTATTTAAACTAGACAGCAGGAAGGACTTCCAGTGGGCTCTCTACATTGGGTGGCAGCACAATGGAATGTGTTGGCAAGGCCCTGGGGAGTCTGCCTGAGGCTCAGATGCAGGGTGGCTGTCTCTGTGGGGGGACTTACAACGCCCAGCTCTGTGGTTCCCCAGCAGCTCCCCTCCCTGCTGGAGTGAGGGGCTCCATGGTCAGGCCCCTTTTCTGAAGCCAGTAGCTGCTGGCTTCAAGACTTGGCCTGGGCTTCTTGCTGTGTGCCATTCTCTGGTTCAAGCTTCCTCTCCTGGGGCTCCTGTTGGGGCATCCTGGGAGCCTGGAGGGGGTCAAGTCTGGACCCAGCCCCTCACTGAGCCCCCCAGAGCCCTCCCTCCAGCCCCACTTTCAAGCCTGCCCCTAGCTCCGGGCCAAGAAGAGGATCCTCGCTGGCAGGCTCTGGCCTCCTGCCACCCGCCCCAGCACCAGGCTGCAGCTCCTGCTCCCCTTGACGCCCCCACCCATCTCGCTGGGCGGTTGCCTGCGTTCCTCCATGCGTGTGCGCGCATGTGCCTCTCGACCGGCTCTCAGGTCCGGCCCACACGTCTGTCTGTGCCTCGCTCCCTCTGTCTCTCTCCTGACATCTGCCTCGCTCTTCACTCTGCCTCTTTCTGTCCTCTCTCCCGCCTTCTTCTTGCCTCCTTCTCCACGTGTCTCTGACTTTCTGTTCCTGTGACCCTGTTTCTATCTTTGTCTGTGTGTAGCTCAGTGTCTCTGTCTCAGCCTGTCTCTGAGCCTGCCAGTCTCTCTCTTGGTGATGTAGGGAGGGAAGTCATTGAGTCTACCCTCAGAGCGTTCAAACGTTGCCTCTATGGAATAAAGGGACATTGGACAGATTAGAAGGAGACAAGGTAACCTCCTTTCTTCATGCCCAGGGCACTTCCTGGAAGAACAGAGTGCCTGGGTGGAGGCCTGGGCCCTCCTCATGGGGACGGGGAGGGGAGCAGGCAACTTGTGGGACAGTAAATGATTCCTGGGAAAAAGCAACAGGCCCTCTGAGGACTAGAGGACAGCCTGTGACCGTCTTTCTGGGCATGGCATCGACCTGGGCTCTTCTCCTGTGATGTGAATTTAATCTTTTCCGGTTGAGGAGATCCTGAGAGGGATTCATGGCTGGGAGTTCCTTTGGGAAGATGGGCCATGAGACCACGAAGAGAGCTCAGAGACAGCCCCCCTGAATCTGCTGTTCCCCTAGGGCCCTCAGTTTGCAACCATCAGCATACCAATGTGGCACATTTGGGGATGGAATTTCCTGATCTCTCTGTCTGTGTCACTGGGGCACTGTGTCTCTGCTTTGTCCTGTCTTGCTTCTCAGCCTCTGTCCCTGGTTCTCTCTGAGTCTCTCTCATTCCTCCAGATACTCAACAGACCAATGACAGTCAGAGTCTGCCCAGACACCAGGCCATGTCCCCAGTGGCCCCCACCTCTGGCATCACTGTGGGGACTGGCCTTCCAAACAGCTGCCAGGTGAGGGCAGGCCCTGTGTCCTCTAGCCCTCCTGCTCCAGAGCCACAGACCTAGAGGGATACAGGCAGGCATCACTCAGCACCTGCTGGGGCTCTTTTCTTCCCTCCCATCCTCTTCTCAGACTTAAACTCAGGGCTCCACCTCACCCCACCAAGTCCTGAGCCCTGGCTGTGAGCTCAGAGCTCCAAGGAACACTGCAGCAGGAAGTCCACCTCCAACATTCTTGGGAGCTCACCCTTCCTTAGAACATGGTGTGGGTGGCACAGGGCAAAAGAATCTGGGGCCCAGAGTGGCCTAGACTGAGAATCCCAAAGGAAGGGCACCAGAGTGCATGGCAGAGAGGTTCAGCTCAAGCCAGACTGGACGATATCAAGTGGCGAAGACAAGAGCAGGCATTCAGATGGGAGGGACTGAGCTGGCCAAAGCATGGCTGGGAGAATCATGAGGGACCCCTGTGGGGCAGCAGTCTGAGGGCAGGAATAGAGTTTGTGCAAGCACTTGAGTGCACCAAGATTAAAAGAGATCCACAGGGTGGTAGGTGGGGGAAGGTGGAAGTTTTCGCAAGTGAGGATGACATCTGAGTTGAACCTGAACTCACACAAGGTAAAGGAGAGGGAGGAGACATTTCAGGCTGTGGAAGCAGCATGAGCCACTGCAGAGAGGCACAGAGGTGCTCGGGAAGGGAGGGAGAGGTGGAGACAGCAATGGTGGGCCACCGCTATAGGGTCTGGACACACTGCCAGCTGTTTGGAGGAGGGACTGGAAGGAAGGAAAACAGAGGGTGAGGAGACCAGCCAACAGCTACCACACTGCTCCTGATGAGAACCCAACAGGAGCAGGCCAGGGCAGTGCTTGTGGGATTGGGGACTAGAGGACATTTGGAGGACATCTTCTGAGAAAGAAGAGTTAACACTCAACCAGAAATCTGGGGCAAGGAAGAAGTTGGGGGTGTCTGAAGCTTCTAGCCCAATCACATTGGGATTGGGGCATCTGTCGGGCTTGCTGGGGCAGAGCTCCCTCCCTTCCCCTGGAAGGAGGTCTTAGGAAAGCCCAAGGGGACAGAGAGGTCTGGGAGCTGGCATTTCCTGAGACAGGCAGAAACTGAGCTTGAGTGTCATCTATTTACGGTTGGTTCCAGCTTCCAAGCAAGAAGAGGGTAAGAAATGGTTTAGGAAAGACACTGCCTGGTGCCCCGAGTGTTTCCTTGGTGTGGTGTCTTCTTATCACACCCTGACATGCTCCACATCCTACACACACACACACACACACACACACACACACACACACCACGCAATGGTATCAAATGCCTCAGACCAACCAACAAGTATTTTCAAATGCTAATTCTTTCCCTTCCACCCTAACCCAGTCCCCACACAACTGCTTTCTGAGCAGCTGGAGGCAGAGTGGGGTAGGGGGGGCGGCGGGGGTGGAGAAAAAATAAATCCCATTTTCTGCTCCTTTTCAGTGCTGGGCTGCAAACTCCCACTGCCTCCCCCCCACCCCCACCCCACAGATGGGGGATTAGACTGGCCTCAGGTTCGCTGTGTCTCGAAGGGAGGGTGATGGGCAGGGCAGGGACTGAGCTGGGGGGCGGGGGAAGTGCTCAGTGACAGGGCTAAGAATAACAGTTTCCATCAGGCCTCACACCCTCTTCCACTTGCCATGGCTCAAGTTGTTCTGTGTGTGCAGGAGACAGACAGACAGATACAAGGTGTCTGTGTGGGACCGCGTGTCTCTGCATGAGATGAAGACCCAAGCTGGGGGTGGGTTCAAGGTGACAGGCCAGTGATGTGGTTGCAACTGGGAGAGGCTGGAGATGGAGCAGCCCCTGTGTGACATTGAGCTGGTGAGGGAGAGAGGGCAGGCCACATGCTTGAGTGTGTGTGAGCTGGGTGGGGTATCAGTGGCTTGGCGGGGATGCAGGGCCATGCCACTGGGAGAGATGCCCCCATAGGTCAGACAAGCACAGGTGGGCACCACTGGGGTCAAATGTGTGGTCATCAGGGCCACATTTGTGAGTGACAGAGGTACGCCTGACTCTGGTGGGGGTCTATGAGGCCTCCCTCTGTGCATGGCAGTGCAGGGAGAGGCAGAGAGCACTCAAGTGCTGCCTTCTCTTGAGTGCTGAGGGAGGAAGGATGTGCATATGGGTGTACCTAAGGATGTGGAGTCTGAGAACAAGTGTGTGTGTGTGTGTGTGTGTGTTTGAGTGTGTTACATATCTGGGCATGTTTTATATGAGTGTGTGTCTCTGTAACTGTGTGTTACAAGTATGTTAGGCCCTGTGTCTCTTGGTTCACATGTCTGTTTCTGAGTGTGTATATCTGAGTGTGTATATCTCTGCTGCTGAGAACCTGTTTGTGTATATACTACTGTGTAATCCACATATATGTGAGATTATGTATGTGATTATGAATGTATATCTATATGAAGGTGTGTATGCATATGTGCATCTGTTTATGTGTATGTGTAGGATATCACTATGTGCAAATGACTATGTGTGTAGGAGTGTGACACGTGTGGGGACCCTCAGGGCCCTCAGCCTGCCCACTGCCTCACTGGCCCCTGGCTCCAGCAGATGGGGAGAGGATTGCAGGTTGGTCTTTTTTTTTTTTTAATATGTTATTTTTAGTTTTCGGCAGACACAACATCTTTGTATGTGGTGCTGAGGATCGAACCCAGGCCGCACACATGCCAGGCGAGCGCTCCCCAGCCCCCTGCAGGTTGGTCTTTAAACCTGACTCTAAGTTTCCAGTGTAGAGTAAGCTAAAGTTTGGGGCAGAGAGCAAGAGGCTGCAGCATTATTGCCCCTTCTTGTATGGCTCAGGAAGAGCAAGTCACAATGAACCCACCCTGGCTCCAGTCATTGGCTGGAGGTGCAGTGAACCTCAGTGTGCTAAAAGTGTATTTGGGGAGGAGCAGACGACTTGGGTTTCTGTATGCGGTTCCAAACGACAAGAGGGGTCCTTATAAGATACCTGCAAGGATTCTTTGTCTAGCCAGTGGTCCATGGGGGTGTGCAGCACCCTTGTCTTGTCAGAGCAGCTGTCTGGAAGGATGGCTTGTTCCCTGGGCCATGGCCTTGACTTCAACAGCCAGTGAGGCCCCAGCCCAGGTACCCATCCATCTCTAGCATCACCTATAGGGCTTCTTTAATTCAGGACTTTATGAAGCCAACTAAATGGTTCATTGAGAATGACTAAACTCAACCTTGGAAAGAAAATCATAAACATTTTACTACCTAGCTAAGCCAAGCATGATTACATATGGAAACTATGGACGCTACTCAGTGGGATTTTGATATTAATTTCCAATTTCCTCTTCGCTGAGGAACTGATGAAAACCCAGTCTCTTGGTGCTGTCCGGGCTAGAATCAACATCTTACATTGCCTGTCCAAACTGCTGCCTCTCCCTCCCGCACCCCACCCCCTCCACGCTGGCTGCTCCAGAGTTTTCCCTTGACCCTTGGCCGCCAAGTGTGCACTGGCTCAGGGTTCATTTAAGAACAACCTCTGCTGCTTATATGAAGGAGGGTTGCTTCAGCCAGTTGTTCTCTCTTCAAATGCCAGCCAGCCGCCTGCTGTCACCAAGGAGTGCCTCCCTCCCTGGGTCCCATGCTGAGCCTCTGCTCTCAGTCCTAGGGCCTAGGGCATGATTTGCCCATTTCTAGCCTGTTCTTCCTGTTCCATGTAGGGTGCCGCGTTCTGCTCAGTGGAATAAAGGGAGCAGTGTATGATTCCGTGTTTTCAGCAGGAAGCTGAGAACAGCTTGAGCAGGAAGAAGACACCCCTCCTGCTCCCTTGTGACAGAGAGAACTGCCACTCCGTGTTCAATGTCAGAGAGACTCCACTTAACATTGCATGGGACAAATGGCTTCAAGTGGGACATAACTGGAGAAGGGTCCAGTACAGGATTTGGAGATGGTTTGACTCATGTGACTTTGGCCAAGGTGTTTACTGTCTTTGAGTCTGAGTCTCCTCACCCATCAAAGGGTCTATAGTCAACACCTTTCTCAAAGACACATGGTGAACATTAAATAGAATAACATTAGTAGATGCAGGACCTAATAGGCAACCAGTCCAAGGCCCTTACCAACATTACCCCTCTTAGGGATGATCCTAGAGTGTCAGGGTTTTCCAAACTCTGGATGTGCATGGGTCACTTAAAATGCTTCCTAAAATGCAGACCCTGGGGCCCACCTCAGGCCCTCCATCTATCCCAGATTTGGACAGCCAGGGCAGTTTGTAGAAAAGACTGGGCTACCCCTCCTCCCATCCTCTTCCTCTGGCTACGAAGCCGCCTCCGTGTGCGCAGAGCTCCCAGGGAAGCCTTCCCAGGTGAGGCCCCAATTGAGTTTGACATCGTCCTCACCAGAGAGCACCCTGGCCGCCGCTTTGGTTTTGATTACAGCCGGCCTGGCACTGTGCAGCCATGGCCTGTTCACCTGAACTGCCGGCACGAGGCACAGATGCTAATTACACGGGTAAGTACTTGCAGATTTCCCAGGAACAACAAAGATAATTTGTTTGCTCCATGGCTTGTTAGAAGGGAAGCCAGGCTCTGGTGACTGGGTGGCTTGTAGATTAGGCCCGTGGCCTTTCACCTCTTCCTGCCCTTGCCTGCTGGTTCTCCCAGCTGTGCTGATTAGAAGCTGGAGAAATTAAGGTCCCCTGTGGTCCCCCATGCCCAACAGTCTGGAGGAGGTGGGGGAGGAAAAGGAGATCCAGCTGAGAGGCTAAGCCTGCCCAGCCTGGGGCCCATGGAGACAGGGCAGACACTGAGCAGAAAGAAAAGGGGCTTTCTGTACGCGTGCATGGTGTGGCCATGGTTGCTGAGGTGCAGTGCCTACAGGCACCATCCCTGGAGCCACAGAAGCTCAGTTCTCCTTTAGCCAAGCAGAGCAGAGGAGGGGTCACTCATGGGGCTTCTAGGGTTGAGGTGTCTGGGAGTAGCTCCTGTGGCAGCCCCAAGAAGTGGTCTTATAGCCCTGATTATTATGGGGTAAGCAAGAGTAGCTCCCTATCTGAAAACAGGGCTGAGCCATCTCCAGGGGTTTGAATCGCCTTGTGGAAATGAGCCAGAGACCATCTGCCAGAGAGCAACAGGAAAGGCTCTACCAGAAGTCAGGTCCTGGGGCTGGAGGGATCTCATGGTCCTCATTCCCTGGCTTCCTTCTGCCTGGCGGAAGGAGGAGGGGGGTAATTACTCCAATCATTGTTAATGTTGTTGTCCCTTATGCTTTTATGTGTCTTAATGGTTTTTATATGCTAATAGACACTATTTATCAATGGCCTACTGTGTGCCAGACAAGGAAATAGGTGTTCTGCATCTCTGATTAGGCCTAAGAGGTAGAGAGCACTAGACTCATATTATAGGTGAGGAAATACGTGCTCAGGGGGATTAAATACCTTGACTGAGCTCACAGAGTAAGATGGGCAGAACAAGGGTTTGAACTAACCCCCTTGTCTTCTGCCGGCCTCAAGTGACAAAGTGGCCCCTGATGGGGCCCTCCTTGATAGGGACACAGGAGCAAAGTGAGCACTAGCATGCAAAGAAGCACAGGGCTCTCTCAGAGGGTGTCGAATGGGGAAGGTTGGGGGGAGTGAGTTGTGGCCCCCCATACTCCCGTAAGCCACAGGCGACTATTAAAGGGAGTTCTGCAAGGGGTGGGTGATGACATGAGGAAATCTGGGGAAATGGTGTGTGTGGGGGGGGGGGGAGAAGGGCCTGTGCTGCTGGTGGACTGTGGGCAGGGGATGGTGAGTGACATAGCAAGCTGCCCTCTGATCACTGTTCTCAGAGGTCCCGGATTTATTTTCACCCTGCATCTGTTTCCATCTTTTCTTTCTGGTTTCACTAATTGGCGTGCAGCTATACTCAAATTTAAAAATGGTTGAAGGGTTGCTGGCTTGGGAGAATTTGTTCAAGGCAGGTAACTTCGCCCGTGGCCACTCCTTTCCCCTCTCCATTTCTGCCCTAGGGCCCAAGACAGTGGCCACCTCTCAGCTGCTGGGAAAGCTCTCTTGGCTCTGTTCCGTGTGTCCAGGGTGGCCCTGTTGCTCACGTTTGTGTTCCTTCCAAGTAAGATGATTCATTAAGCCTCTGGTGGATTTCATCTTTATTCCTTGATAAGGGCTTTCAAAGAAGCGTGGCCAGCCAAAGAAAAACTCCTCTGACTGAGCCACACTCTCATTTTGGCCTTACGAATTTGGTCCTCAAATTCTCAGCAGGGAATGTGCAGGAGAGACCTGGGGCCTGCTCCCTTCCTGAACTGTACACTGCGTGGGAGGAAAGTGAGCAGGCTGACCTTGACTCTGGTCCGTCAAAGGGGTAGCAAGGGAGCTCCATTTCTACCCTGGGAGCATGGGGACAGCACTGCCAGCTCCAGAGGTCTCAGCAGGCCCTGCAGGCCCCATGGCCAAGAAACAGAGGTTCCTTCTTTCCACTGGGACCTATAGAGCAGACTGTGGTAAACAGACCAATCCCAGACCCAGAGAGTCACCTGCCCCAGGACAATCCTTGGCTGTCATTTCTATTCCAAGTGACTGGAGAAGAACCTTGTCACTCCTGGCTTCAGGTCTCCACAGAGGCCATGTGGCTGCTGGAATGCACCTTGAAGGAGACTCAACATACTACAGCGCCCCCCAGATCGGCTTCATGATGCCCCTCTCTGAGTCTTCAGATGGAAGACATTTGTGGGACACTGTTTCAGTCAGCTTTTCGCTGCTGCGACTGAAGGACCCGACCAAAACAACTGTAGAAGAGGAAAGTTTATTGAAGGGCTCACAGTTTCAGGGATCTTAGTCTATAGAAGGCTGGCTCCATTCCTCGGGTCTCAAGGTGAGGCTGAACAGCATGGTAGGAGAGTGTGGTGGAGGGAAGCAGCTCACATAGTGATCAGGAAGCAGAGAGTCTCCACCCCTAAGGTACAGAATATATACCCCAAAGCCACACCCCCAGTGAGTCACTTCCTCCAGCCACACCTCACCTGCCTCCAGTTACCACTCAGTTAATCCCACCAGGGATTAATTTGCTGATTAGGTTAAGGCTATAGCCCATCTTTTCTCCTCTGAACCTTCTTGCATTGTCTCACACGTGAGCTTTTGGGGGACTCCTCACATCCAAACCATAACAGACACTTACCATGTTACCAGAGTTGCAAACAACCCCAATTGTCCCTATTTTACAAATGAGGCAACTGTTGCTCAGAGAGGTGACATGATTTGACCACGGTTAATAACTGGTAAAGGAACGAGCCAGAAATGAATCTGGAACTTTTGGCTCAAGATTCTCTTACGCGCAAAGACAGCCAGTGACCTGCGTATCCTGACCACAAGGTCATGGCCTGGTGGCTGCTCTTGAGAAAACAGATGGGGCTCAGGGACTACAGGAGCAAATCTCAGACTTTGAGATCTGTTGGGAGCATGCAGAGCCAGGAAGAGGATTCTACCCAGAGGGTAAGTGAGCCAGTGACTGAAAGCCCCTGCTGCAGAGGTCCATGTCTCCAGGCCCAAGAGACAGGATTAAACTCATGTTTAACAGAACAGGATTCTGAATACCGGGTGCTACGTGAGAGAGACCAGGTATGGTGGTGAGTCCTGTATCTGTTAGGACACTTTTGACAGGAAATAATAGAAAAATATAACAATGGTTTAATCAAATAAGGGTTTATTTTTCCCATATAAGAAGATAGAGGTATGTGGTTAGTGGTGTTGATTCAGCTACTCCAGGGATGCCATCAAGGACTCAGTTTCCTTCTGTCTTTTCTTCCTGTCCTCCTTATGTGTGTGTTGGCTTTTTATCCTTCTATTCATCCAACTTTATAGACTTAATGTGGCTGCTGCAGCTCCAGGCATTATATCTATATTCAGGGCAGGAAGGAGAGAAGACATTTTCCCCTTTAATCAAGAAACCAAAAACCTTCAACTTCCCAGGTGAAAAATTTAATAAATTTGTTAAAAAGGAAGGAAGGAAGGAAGAATGGATGGAAGGACGGGAATTCCTTCTAGATCCCAGAATGGAATCACATTGATTCTTTTAGATGCAAAAGAAGCTGAGAAAGAGATTATCTGTCTTTTACCTTCTGCAGTGGGAGAATAACAACGAAGGAAATTGAGATTCTTAGTTTGTCAACCAATAGAAACTGCCATACAATTCTACATCCTGGTCACATCACGGCATTGATGGGATAAACTGCAGAAATCTGTCCTGGTCAATGCACCTTTATGCACGCTTTTTCCTGGACTTGGGACCCCCCATCCAATTCCTAGCCTCTCATATTTGCCTAACAAAGCCCTCAGTGTATTCTAGAACTACACTTTAAGAAGCAATTTGGCAACATGATTCAAGGGCCATAAAAGTGTAAATAAATTTTAACCCAGTATTTCCACTTCTGAGAATTTATTTGTTCCAAGGAAATAACCCAAAAGGAGGATGAAAAAATAAATTAATTAAAAAAACCCCTACAGGCTCAAAGATGTTCGCTGCAGCATTAGTAATAAGAAACAACCCAAACAACAAACAACAGGGAAATGGTTGCTTATGTCATAGGTCATATAGTCTTCCATTCACTGGATGACATAATGCACAACCATTAAAAGTTGACTATCATTATTATTAGTAGTATTTTTCAGTACCAGAGATTGAGCCCAGGGACTCTACCAGTGAGCTACATCCCCAGCCCTTTTTAGTATTTATTTTGAAACCAAGTCATACTAAGTCACCCAGGCTGGCCTCAAACTCAAGATCCTCCTGCCTCAGCTTCCCGAGAAGCTATGATTACAGGCATGCACCACTGCGTTCAACATGAAAATCGGCCATTATGACACTTAATAATATCAAAAAGGATCATGATATAACATTATATTTTTTTAAATGTTCAAACGCATTATTTGCATTACATACTTAAATGACATGGGCATTGTAGACAAAGAATTGAAGGAAATTCACAGAAATTGTTGGGTTAGGCTAATGGAATTATGGGTGATGTTATTTTCTTTGTTATTCAAAAATGGTGGTTTTTAACATAAACAGGAAGATGAGTTAGAATAATAATGATCCATCTTTCAACTCCAGATTAAATGCCACCACCTCTAGGAAGACCTCCTTGCTTTTTCCAACCAAATCTTTTGTGAGGCTTGTATTTTACTGAATCATGTTTTTTCCTGGGTCTATGACCATGCTTGGTTCCCATTTTTTCCTGACCCATGATAAGCACCAGAATTCAAGATGATAAATGGCACAGGTCAAGAACTCAGACTAAGAGCTTAATATAGTGGAGATGGCCGGGGGTCAGGGACATGTGCCGTCAGGAAACAGGCATGGAATCTAAACAACTGGCCCAGGGCAGTGGCAATGAGCAGGGCTTGGAAACTAGGGCCATAAGTCTCTAGACAATGAGTCACAGTTGGTTTTTCTAGAAATTTTAATTGTATTCTCACCTAAGTAATGCATGTATACATTCTCATGCAAAAAAATTAAATAATTCAGATAAAGACCCCCCAGCTCCCACACGATTCCCCTCCCCTCCCTTGGGATTGTCAGTTTAGTATATACACTTCCAGAATATTTTTGAAGTGTGCATCTATGTTTATGTAAACACAGTTCTGAAGCGTGCATTCATGTTTATATACACAGAGCCATATTGTTTTAGGACTTGCTTTTGTCTTGTAAAGAGACCTTTTCATTTCAGGATGTAGAGGGCTGCCTCATTTGTTTAGATCCCAGAAAACCATTACCAGGATACACACTCAAAGATGTTTTAGCCCTTTCTCTACCAATGAGCATTTTCACTGTTTCTAATTGTTCCCATTTCCACCACCAGCATGCCCCCCTGCCCCCACCCCCATACATTTGGAGCATTTCTCCAGGCAGGGACTTGGAATTGCTCCCGTGAAGGGTTTGGGCATTCTATATTTTAATAAGCATTGCCAGATTGTGCTCTACAAATACCGCAAGGATTTCCAGTCTTACCACCAGCAATGAAGGTGTTCATTATCCTTAGATTCTTCCCAACACTGGCTATAATAAATCTTTTTTTTAAATTTTGCACATCTGATAGGTATAAAATGTTAACTCAGTGTTGTTTGAATTTACTTTTTATTTTGGGGGGATCTGGGGATTGAACCCAGGGGTGCTTAACCACTGAGCAACATTCCCAGCCCTTTTTTTGTTTTATTTAGAGCAGGATCTCAATGAGTTGCTCAGGGCCTCCTTAAGTTGCTGAGGCTGACTTTCAACTCAGGATCCTCCTGCCTCAGCCTCTTGAGCTTTTGGGATTAGAGGTGTGCACCACCATGCCTGGCTTCATTTCTTTGATTACTAGTGAGGCTGGGCATGTTTTCATGTGCTTATTGGTTATTTGCTATTCCTCCTAGGTGAACCATCAGTTCCTATCCCTCATTTTTTTCTTTTAGATTTTTTATATCTTACTTGTAATTTGTAGGAATTCATTATAGATCCTGAACATTAATCCTTTTCTGTTGCCTACGTTGTAGAGACCTTATTTCAGTCTGTCACTCGTCTTTTAATAGTATTTATGGTGTCTTTTGTCATATAGCAGTATTAAATTTAGACATAATCAAATCTTTTCCTGTATGGTTTCTGTGTTTTACGTCTTGCTAAAGAAAGTCTTTCCTACCCCAAGGTTACAAACAAATTCTCCTATATTTTCTTTTAATAGTTTTATAGCTTTGTTTTTTACATTTTGCTCTCTAATCCATCTGGAATTTATTTTAGTGAATGGTGTGAAGCAGGAATCTAACTTTATGTCTTTTTCCACAAAGATAGCCAATTGTGGCTACAGTATTTATTGAAAGGTCATCTTTCCCTACTGCTTTCCCCCCAGCTTTATTGAGGTATAATTGACAAGTTAAAATTCTATATATTTAAGGTACACAATGTGATGATTTGATATACATTACATTGTAAAATGATTACTACAATCAAGTTAATTAGTACATTCATCATCTCACATAGTTACCTCTGTGTGTGTGTGTGTGTGTGTGTTGAGAACACCTAAAATCCACTCTCTCACTGGGTGCAGAGGCACACACTTGTAATCCCAGTGACTGGGGAGGCTGAGGCATGAGGATCGCAAATTAAAGACCAGCCTCAGCTACTTAGTGAGGCCCTAATCAACTTAGTAAGATCCTATCTCATAATAAAAAAAAAAGATAAAGAACTGTGGGATGTAGCTCAGTTGTAAAGCACCCGTGCATTCAATCCCCAGTACCAGAAAAAAAATTCTACTCTGTTAGCAAATGGCAAGTATATATCCAGTATTGTTAATTATAGCCACCACGCTGTAAATCTCCAGAATCTATTCATCTTATAATTGAAATTTTGTCCTATTACCTTTAGATGCTAGTTTATCATATACTGAATTCCTTTATATACAAGAAAACTTCTTGTTCCCCAGTACTGGGGATTGGACCCAGAAACTCTAGCACTGAGCCGCTGAGTTACATCCCAGCCCTTTTTATCTCTTATTTTGAGTCAGCATCTCACTTTGTTTCCCCGGTTAGTCTCAAACTTGCCATCCTCCTGTCTTGGGTGTTCCCTCCCCAATAGCTGGGATTGCAGGTGTGCTCTGTGGTGCCCAGGAGAGAGCCCTTTTTATAACATTCAAGTCTGTGCCATTCATTCTCCAGCACTAATTTTCATTAGTACTAATTTCTATTAATACTGCCTGGTACTGTTTTGATGTCTGATAGGGCACATCTGTCCTGATTGTACTTTTTAAATATTTCTTGGCTATTCTGACAGTTGTTTTTCCTTTTTTATTTTATTTTTTTTTTGGGGGGGGAGGGCAGTACCAAGGATTGAACCCAGGAGCACTCAGCCACTGAGCCACATCCCCAGCCCTATTTTGTATTTTATTTAAAGACAGGGTCTCACTGAGCTGCTTAGCACCTTGTCATTGCCGAGGCTGGCTTTGAACTTGCCATCCTCCTGTCTCAACCTCCTGCGCCTCTGGGATTACAGGCGTGCACCACTGCGCCCAGCTGACAGTTTATTTTTCCTGATTAGTTTTAGAAGTGGCTTATTAAATTTCACCCCAAAACAAGCCCATGTTGTGACTGGGTTGGCGTTACACTGTTTGTAGGATTCGTTGGACAAAACTGACTCTTCACAGTCTCAGGGGCTCTCACTCAAGAGCTCCCTGAACACTCGGGTCTGACTTACATCTCAGCTTAAAGCTGAGCCAGCTCCAGTACTCACTAGCTCTGGGACCTGGGTGGGCCTCGACTTCTCCGAACCTTGGCACCACCATCTCTGATATCAGATGAAATGGAACAAGTGCAGAAAGCACCGGAGAGTGAGCTTCCAGAAGACCTCCTTTAACTGTAGATTCAAGACAGTGAGTGCTTTGAGCAGTGTGGGAACATAGTGCTTTTATAGAGAGACTCAAGGGTAGGTGCGGGGAGAAAGGTCAGGAACTACCCCACCAGTCACTGTGTTAGTTACCTCACATGCATTACCTTACATGTGCTTGTCCTCAGAACAAGCCTGTGAGGTAGACACTATCATCTTCATTTTATAGCTGAGAAAAATGAGACCCAGTGACCTGCCTGGACTCCGTCCAAGTCTCCCAGAAGCTGCCACTCACAACCTCCATCCTGCCTAGCGTGGAAGTGGATGAGAATCTCTCCCGATGAAGAAGCCCCAGCTGCTGAACCATCCACTGCTCCCCTGAGTCTACGGAGCCTCAGCCCAAGTACCTGGATAAGCATGTGACTCTGAGCACAGTGTCTAACACGTATTAGAAGCTTGTTGCACTGAGTGGGGCCTAAGTCCAAATGCTCCAGACAATGCAGTGATTGCTAGACGAGTCCAAAGGAAGAAAGGGCCTCTGTGGACTGGAGAGATCAGGGAAGACTTCCATGAGTAGGTGAGACTGGAATTTGGCCTGAGAGTTGGAGAGAATTGAGACAAATAGAAGCAGAGAAGAGAGCATTCCAGAATCAGCGCTAATATGGGCAAGGGTGAGCCCAATGGGCTTCACAGACGGTGAGATGGAGCCAAGAAAGGCATTTCCCAATGGCTGAGGGCTTGGCTGGACTGACTGCTGTCTTGCAGGCTGGAGTGAGGCTAGGAGGCTGAGAGGTCATGAACCTGGGATTGTCTAGGCCTGTCTAGCTGCCCACAGTATCCTAAGGTTTAGCTTCACTTTCCAGCCCTTGCAGCCGGTTGCCAAGACACCAAAACACACAGACCAACTGTGGGAAGTCAACAGGAAGGGGCAGGAAGGGGCTGCTTTCCTATGCCCTTTGCCTGCCCCATACCGCATCCTGACCCTGAGTCTCTCCACCCTGCCTCTGTCTCCCCATTCGGTGCATCCATGTTTGTGGGCACTTGGGCCTGAGCGCTGTGCCCACAGGTATGTTCCTCAGCCTCTCTGAACCTCAGGATATATAGGTTTCCAGGTGTGCACGTATTCCCCCAGTCACAGGGTGGTCTGTCTGGCTCCCACTGGTGATACGAACAGTCTCAAAGCATGGACATTGTTACTCCCACACCAGAGGTAGAGGAGAAACCACCCAGTCCATGCCAGGTGCTTTATATACAGGTTACCAGGTTGACTTGGGGATTTAAAAAACCAAAGCACATTAGTTCAGGTCCTCTAAGAAGCCAGCCCTCAAGACAGGATTAGATTTGCAAGAGATTTATTGGGGAAAACATCTGTGAAGGGAAAAGGGAAGGGAGCCAGAGGAGGAGGGAACTGTTGGACCTCAGTGTGAGTCTGACCGCTGGGAGGAAGAGGGAAGGAAGAAGTGTTGGGTGGTCAGAGCCTCAGACTCAGCCAATAGGGAGTCCTGCAGCTACAGTTGTAGGAGGAGGAGACTGATCTCACCAGCAGGGTCCTGCCTCAGTGTCCCTGCTGTGCTCAATGCGTGGTGAGATGCAGCCGTAGGAAGCGAGGCCACAGCAGCTGGACCTCGTTGGTTACTCCCCGCAGGAGGAGACCCAAGAGTGCATGTTCACAGCTGCCACCCAAAGCAATAGGGCACTGCCACCTGCTTCAAATGGCATTATTAAAGCCCCAGGGAGGCCAGGTGTTGAAGTGTAAAGATGGTGAGTTTGGGAAGACCTGGCTAAGGGCTCTTCTGTTATTAACTGTGTGGTCTTGACCAGGGTTGTTACTACACCGACTTTCAATTTTTCTACAAAATTTTTCTACAATACCTTTTCTGTGGGTTGCTAAGAAGATAGTCTAGGATCTGAATCTTCCTCTCCCTAGCTCCAATGAGTGAGACAGCAGATGGACCTGAGGACCAAGAGCCTGAAGCAGAAGCACGGAGGAGGAAGACCTTCCCTCTTTGATAAGAGAAGGTCAAGAGGTCAGAGGACTGAGGGGTAAGGATGGAAGGGGAAGCTCCCTGAGGCCCACTGGAGATGGGCATGGTAAGGTCTCTAGAAGGAAAACTGCAGATTCCTCTGCGCACCATCGTCTGGATATTCTGTGACTTGCAATCTCATAAAAATGCACAGATTACATAATTACCTCAAAATAAAAAGCTTACTCACAAAATTTATCAGTTAAGAATGCCTTAGGGCTAGGCACGGCAATTACAGGTGCACACCTGTAATCCCAGCAGCTCTGGAGGCTGATGCAGGAGGATTGCAAGTTCAAAGCCAGCCTCAGCAACTTAGGGAGGCCCCTAAGCAACTCAGCAAGACCCTAACTCTAAAAAAATAAAAGGGGGGCTGGGGATGTGGCTCAATGGTTACGCCCCTCTGGGTTCAATCCCCAGTTCCAAAAAAAAACTTCAGCAGCCAATGTCAGAAAATCCAACCAATTGTTCCTTAAGCAAAGTCATTTAATTGCCTCGTATAAGAGGAAGTTGGAAGGTGGTATTCTCACTAGTATCAGCACACTGGATCGCAATCTCTGTACTTTTCTTTGCCTTTGTCTCACAGTTACTAGTGGCTGCTACAACTTCAAACATTACATCCTCACACAACAGTGTCCCAAACAAGAGGAAAGGGGAAGACATGAGAGGAAGCACTTGCCATTCATTTCTTCTTTTCAGGGATAAAAGAAGCTCCTTTCAAATGCTCTCCTTCTGTCTTCTTAGCCAGTACTAGACCACTCCTCAACCAATCACTAGCAAAGATATCTCCAAGCACATGGCTGCTTGAACAAAGAAGATGACAAGGAATGGCTTCCCCAGGAAGAATTTCTGGAAACAGAACAAATGTTTGGCTCCCTCTGAGCATAGCTAAGGGGTTACAGCAGTACGTAGCATATAGGCTGCAATGATAACTAACGTGCAAGATGTGGGAGGCATCCTGAGAAAGGAACCCATGCCATCGATAAAGGGCAGGATTCAGGGGTGACTAGAATTGTGGATACAGTCTTTTATAGTAAAGCTGATAGACTCTTTGTCCTGGGGGTGGGAAGAGGTCAGAGGCAGACTCACAGAATCTGTGTCTGAGTAGAGTACTGCCAGATGAGTAGGAGTTCACCAGGCAAACCCGCCTGGAGAGAAGAGGGTACAGCCACAGGACTCAACCTATGAGAGGCTCTGTTTGCACAGGTGAACAAACGCTTCAGTATTCCTAAAGGTTAAAGCTGACATGTGGGCGGTGTTATGGTTTGGATCTGGAATGTCCCCCAAAGGCTCATGAGTAGAAAGTGTGGTCGCTCATGGTTGGGTCAAGAGGACTCTGACCTCATCAATGGATTCATCCATTGATAAGTTCATAATTTGAATGGACTATTGGGAGGAAGTAGAAAATGCAGGAGGTGGGACCTAGTTGAAGAGAATAAGTCCTTGGGGACATGTCCTTGGGGACTATATCTTGTCCCTGGCCCTTTCACCTGCCCCCACCCCCACCTCTGCTTCCTCGATGCCATGAGATAAGCAGCTTCCCCCTGCCATACCTTTCCTCCTTGGGCCCAAAGCATGGGAGCCAGCTGACCATGGTCTGAAACCTCTGAAACGATGAGCCAAAATAAACCTTTTCTCCCTTAAGTTGAAATTTTCTCAGGTATTTTGTCACAGGGACAGAAAACTAACTAACACAGACAGTATTTGAAATGAGGCCAAATCACTCAGAGGCCTGGAATTTCGATGATTGGGTGGGCGGAGGGGGTGCAATGAAAAGTTTTCGCAGGAGACTGGCTTAAATACATACTCACTTTTAAATAATTCTGCTGACAACATCGAGGAATCTCAAGAACATTTTGCCAAGCAAAAGAATGCAAACTGTACGATTTTGTTTATGAAAAGTTCTATAGAAAAGGCAAAAACTAACGTATGGAAAAAACTGGAGGAAAGATTGCCCATGGGAAAGGGGTCTGATCGAAAAGGGTCATGGAGAATGCTAAGCATGATGGAAATTTTCTGTATCTTCTCGGGAGTGGTGGTCATGTAGATATAGTGTATTTATTAAAATTCATCAAATTGTACATTTAAAATATGTGCATTTTATTGTATGCAAATTATACCTAAATTTTTACGGAAGTATTGTGGTGGGCAGATTGTGTGAGAAAAAGGTAGAAACATTGCAAAGGCGAAAGGCAGGATCTAGGAAGAAGAGCCCAAGGTTGAAGGGAGGCTGTGGTGGGCATGGAGGGAGATGGGGCTGGAGGAAAGCGCTGGGATAATCCAGAAAGAAGCTCTTTCAGGGATTGGATTTGGGGCGGGGGAGGGAAAGCAGACTCCATATGACTTCCAGTTGCTGGTTGAATGATTGGTACCAGCCACAGAGACAGCGACCCCAGGAGGAATTGTGGATACAGTCAGGGGAAGGGAAAATGAGCTCAGATGTGGAAATACTGAGTTTCTGATGCAGATGCTTTTTGGGCTATTGAACATGTGGCTCTAGATTTCAGGAAAGAAAGGTGGGCCAGAGAGAGTTTGGCCATCAGATGTATGGAGCTAGAGGGGTCATCCAAAGGGAACAAACGGAGCGTGAAGAGGTGGAAAGACAGGAAAGGAGGCGCCAAGGAGAGAGCCCTGGGGAATGAATACCAACATCCAAGTGCTGCAAGAAAAGGTTCCAGTCCTGGAAACTAAAAAGAAAAGGTGAAATATAGGAGGAGTGCTAATCTAGAGGGTGTGATCACAGAGACTGGAGGAAGGAGCGAGGTCAGGAAGGGGGGCCATCTAATTGTTAAATGCTTCAAAAATGTCAAATAAGAGGAGGCCCGGGAGGCATGTGGATAGATCCTACACCCACACATGTGAGTGGAAGAGACTGCATTCAAACTCCTGTCCCCTGACCCTAGGACCAGTGCACTTGCTACAGTCCTTGAGACACTGAGCTACAAAGGAACAAGGAAGAAGCAAAAGAGGAATCTACTGTGGACCTTCCTCATTTTTGTTCATTCAGTTCCTTCTCAAGCTTCCAGGTTTGAGTGTTAATTACGCAGTGGAATATTACATAGTTATTTAAAATTATGGGGTAGACCTGTAGGTGCTTCTGAAAGATACCCATATGTTATCAACTACCTATTTGGTTAAAAGAAATTTTATACATCTGGGAAGAGATATATGAAAATGTCAACAAGATTAACTGAATGATGGGATTACGCATGGTTTTTTAAGACTGTTTTTTAACATTTTTGCTAATCTGTATTGTCTAGCTTTTCTAGACAAAAATCTAATCTACAATATAGAAGATATTTAGCTGGATCCTGCAGTAGAAGAGATCAGCCCTGCATCAGGGGAGCCTGGAAAGGATTTGTGGAGTGTTCCTACTGTCCTAGCCATTAGGAAAGAAAAGGGAAGGGATGAGCTTCCAGATCCTGGGCATCCTCTCAGGGTTGACCAGGTCAATGGAGAAAGCCTTCCCATAAGAGGCAATTTTGGAGATGAGAGCAGATAACCCTGGGAGCATAGAGACCTTGACAGGGCCATCTTGACATGATCTGTGCAGACCAATGGAGGGTTGGGAAGACCGTGAGCTTTCACAGCCTACAGAGGCTCTGTTTGCCCCATGTGGCCAGTCCCAGATGGCCCTCTCTGCCATGGCACATCCTGTCTGTCTGGAATGACCTTTTACCTCCCCCTTCTTACAAACACATTCCTAACTTAAAAAGACCGCTTGAATTTGGCTTCATGGAGCAGCCTCTTCCAGCACAAAGGTGGAGTGCTTCACCAACATGCCTGTCTTCATGCCTTGCACTCACCACCTTCTAAGGAATTAACCTGACATCAGGTCTGTATAACTTGCTAGTTGGAGCAGTCCTCCAGGCCATTAACAATCTGACTTTCTGGAAAGCTCAACCACCCTATGAGCCCAGAGCTGGCAGGGCCCCAGGCAAAAACAGGAGTTCTGGAGGGAATAGGGAATTCTGAGAATGAGCAATGGGACCATGAATGGAGATATGCCCTCAGCCTAACATTCCCCATAATTATTCCCCCCACATTCTGGGCACCAGGCACCAAATGCAGAGGCTGGTCTCCTCCCCAGTGGTTACTGAGCCTGAGTCCTGGGGAGTGCTGACTAGGTGTGATACACACAGGAAAGGCACTGGAGAATGCAAGGGGGCATGGAGAAAAGCCACCACCACCTACAAGAAGGAAAGAAAAGCAGGGATTTGAATGAGATTCAAATATGGTGCTTGATGAATGTCTTGCACACCAGGCTCTGGGAACCAAGATGAAAAGCACAAACACTGAGTTGGAGAAGTACAGGCACTCTCCAAGGAGAACTGGGCATTTCCACATCAGGCAACCAAACTCGGAAAGAATGAAACTCTCTTGATGAATAAAGCAGCTAAAAGGAACCTGGAGATTCCTTGTTAGTTATGCAGAGAGCTTCCCAGAGAACTCAAATGATAATGGGCATGCCAGAGAGAGTGGAAATAGGCCAGGTTACGAAGGAGGGGTACATACAAAGAAATAACAAAAGGCTGTGGAGATAAAATCAGGAGTCATTCAGAAAAAGAAATGAGATATAACTTGCACAGGCAGCAAAAGAATGAGAAAAACATTTTCTGACTCTAACAGGCCCAAGAAAGGGGTTAAGGAGATTGTTGGCTGGTTTCTAGCTGGGGAGAAGGTCTATAAAGCAATGACACTAAAAAGCAGAGGCTTTTAATTTTTTCTTAGCCTAAAAAGGTCAGCTGTGATCTGAAAACTGAAAGAGGCACCGTGTGGAATCATGAGAGGGCAGCAAGCCAAGAGGATAAGGAAAGAACTGCGTGTGCGCATCCACAGGCCCTGACGACTTACATGCTGAGGTACTTAAGGAATTGGCCCAAGCTGGAGTCAAATCACTAGCTCTCACTCTGAGGGGATTTATGGACAACTGGTGAGGGACCTAGAGACAAGAGAAAGACCCAGGCAGCCTGTCCCTGCCTCTCTTTAAACCCAGGAGAAAGCAGATGCCTCTGGAAGTGCTGGGCCTATCAACTGAGCTGCTATAATAGAAAACTACTGGGACACGTCGTCAAAAAATCAATCTGCAAACACTAGGTCATAAGGAATTAGGTAATAACCAGCACTGCCTTCCAAAGAACACATTCTGTCAGGGTAATCCAATTTCCTTCTAGGACAGAATGATGGGCCTGGTAAATCAGGAACGGCAAGAGACATATAATCTTCCTTAACTTAAAGAGCAAGGCATTTAATTTCATCTTCCTTGAGAAGTCCCAAAGGAAAAAACTAGGGAAATGGGGTCCACACTTAGCCTTTCTGGGGTTGGGCAAATGAAAAGAGGTTAAAGGGTTGACCCAAATAGCAGTCTTTAGAGAAGGCTGCAAAGTGGAAAAGAGTGAATTTTACACCTGAAGAAACCTAGACCTCCTGTGGTCAAGTGGCCAAAACTAGAACCCAGATCTCTGAGACCTCAGCACATCGGCCCTCATGGTGCCAGGGCTAGAAAGGCCCATTATGACAGAGGTCACTCTGTTTAGTATCTCCCAAACTTGTGTAGTAAAAGACCTTTTAGAAGAGAAGCAATTCTCACAGGTCCCATCTGTGAACTTCCAGAAGTTCAGAGACCTGTAGCTGAGCGGTGCTAACTTAAGGATCTAAAGTTCTAGTCTATGAAACTGTTTAACTTCAAAGAGTTTTGTCTTTATAACTGCTCAAATATTTTGATATTATTGAAATTTCAATCCAAATTTAAAACATATTCCAAGAACTTAGGAACTCTGAAAGGCGATGGCCTCACAGGAGAAAAACTGTCCCAGATGACAAATCAACTCACAGCCTGGTACGAATGACTCTGATGTACCTTTGCCAAAGTGTTGCCAGGTTCAAGGACAATTTGTGCTTTTACACTTACTCTTGGAAAGGGCAGTGCTTAAGCTAATGGATAGCCCCATAATGGGAAATGACAGTCCTCCTTGGGTCAACCAGGATGCTGACCAGAGCCCTTCAAAAGAAGCTCTGTCCAGGATATCTGTCCACGTTTTACTTAAGCCAGACGTGCATATATAGGCAGTAAGGTGGGTGGGGGAGCAGAGAAGGGTGTGGGATGTGGAGAAGGGTTCTTGTTCTAGTTATAGGTAAGGGAGCCACCTCTCAAACTGCTTCCCAATTGGCCGAGTTACCATTCTGTGGCATGTGACTGCTCCTCTCCTTCTGTTGGGGAAGACCCTGTGGTGACGTGGCAGGGCCTTTGGTTCAAATGGATATGAGTGCAAAGTCTAGCTCAACATCTTTCTGTCTGGGTGGCCGTAGGGCTCAAATTAGGATCCCAGCCTGGCCACTTCCTAGCTATGTAACCTTGGGTGAGCCACATAAGCCCATGCCTTCATGCCCTTGTCTATAAAACAGGGATCATCATTGCACTCAGCTTATAGAATTGTTGTGAGGATAAGATTACTCAATAAATTAAAACAGAAGTGCCTTATACAGAAAGCTCTCAAAACTATCAGCTATGCCATTATTACTGATGGCTGGAACGGAGGAGTATATGGGATGAGGTGTACGGCCACTGCCTTCTGTCCACACCCAATCCCACCACCTTTGCCAAGCTCTGTGTAGAGATCTATTCTCTTCCCTTCATTCCTCTCCTCACACTGTGGACCTCCCAGTTTTCATTTAGCACCCAGAGCCAGACTCTCAACTTCCCTGGTTCCTTTAAGGAAGCTGAACTCCTTCCTGTGCCCCAAAACCTCCTATCTTCTGTTCTGTGCAGCTTGTTGTCTGTGGGGAGCCAGGCTTCACCCAACAAGTAGCTGACTGCCAGCTGTGAGACCATAGTTAGCCAGACATTGTCTAGAGCATAAGATCCGCCCTAGAGCATAAGCGGAAAGTTCTTCCTCAGAGCTGCCCTAAATCCCTGCCAGTCACTGTTATGCTCTTCTTCAATTCTTCACAAACAATGCTTTTTTTTTTTTTAGCTTGATGGGTCTTTGGCTGAGCTGCAGGGACTCAAGAAAATATAAATAAAACCAAAGTGAAAAGCTCACTTGATTGGCAACACACACAAACATATATATTACATATAAATATGTTTATATGTAATATATACACATATATGTATTTTTTTCAGTGGCAAGAAATGGGCATTTATAGTTTGGTAGAGAGAATGTAAATTGATATAGCTCTTTGGAGAGAAATCTAGATCTACAAGAATTTAAAACAAGCATATCCTTGATTCTGACGCCATTTGTAGGGATCTATCTTCTAGAAATACTTCCTGTCTGTATAAGGATATTCTTGGAAGGATATTCACTAAGCAGTGTTTGTGTCCAGTAATAAGGATTAAGATAAATAATGATAATAATAAGGAATAGATAAATAATAAATAAATAATAGATAAATCCAGATAAAAATAGATTAAATAATAGATAAATAATAAATGGATATCTAAGCAAAGCAGCACCACACAACTTTGCACAAGAGACCTGCATATATAGTCATGGAAATATTAAGAGAGAAACAGCATGTTGCAGCACAAAATATTCGTTTTGATATCTCAGGTGGGTGGAGGCTTCTGGTCAAATTCAGGCTGCCTAAGGGCAGGCTGAGCTGAGTTAAAAACCCAGTCCCATCCTTCCATCTAGATAGGTCATTGCTCCAGAATGGACACACCTGAGGGAGCAAGGAAAGTGGAGTTCCCAGGATCAGGACCCTTGCCCAGTGAAGCTCCACAGAAGCAGCCTTACTATGTACACAGACCAGGTTCACACCACACCCTCAACTCTTCATCACCAGCTGAGTGACCACAAGGTTCTTCACCACTTGGAGATTCAGTTTCTCCATCCATAAAATGGGATTAGTAATACTTACCACACTGCAATGGTAGAAATTCAATGAGTCAATGTACAGAAAGGCATAAGTAGCAAACGCCAACCCTTTGCCATCCCTTCAAAAGGTTCTTAAAGATTGCTTTCAAATTCCTGTAATCCAACCTCAGCTGCAACAACGCTCAGCAGAGCTTCCCTCCTCCATACCCTACTCCTCCTGATTCTCCATGGAGGATTCTTCCAGCTTCACTTATTCCCCACTCCATGAACAACGCTGAGGCCTCCTCCAACACTGACTTAAGGCCAATCAAGAGTGTCCCTTCTAGGTCACAGTGTCCCAGTTTCCCCCTCTTTTCCTCCTTCTCCTACCCACTATCCAACCTGCGTCCTCCTATTCCTTCCCACTTGTGTGCTGGCTCCCAGCCCCTCAGACTTCTTCCTGTAGTGACCCCATCACTCATCTCTCCTTTCTTTCCTTGGCATCTTCAACCAATCCCTCCCCCTCCCCAAACCTCTGACTAAGCTAGGTGGGTCCCATCATAAAATGCGCACTGCTCTACTTCGCCCCCATACCATCTCCCAACTGCTTCGACGGCCAATCACCCCTCCTGAACCTCAATCTGACCACAAGCCCTTGGGACCGGTGCTCCTGACTCAGACACTGCGTCCTGTCCCGCGGGACTCTGCCCTGTGACACACCTCCCGCAGTCTCAAACCTTATCTATCCTCCAGAGCAACCTGAGGGCTGGGACTGCCATCTTTTGCTGACAGTGCCTGGGCGTGGAAAGAAACTTAACCCGTGTTCTCTCTTTCAGAGGAGGAAACTAAAGCTCCAAACGTCCACATGTAACTTCCCCATGGCCACACTGCAGGCGAGTAGTAGAACGCGGGTTGTCATTTTTTTTTTTTTAAAATCAGTGATTCAAGTGCTTCGGGAAGTTTCCGGCTTTCCGGGACACCCTTTCTCAGTCTTGGTGCGTATTAGCACCCAGCCAGGTGCATATTAGCAAAATACATCCCTGATTAGTATCCATTAGTATCCGCCTGGGTGGGTCACACATACCCAGCCGCCTGGGTCCCAGCTTTTAGTCCTAGTCTCTCCGGGCCCAGGAACCTTTAGTACCTGCAGGGAGAGGGCGGGAAGGTTCACCCAGGCCAGGCCCAGCCCGGGTCGCCCACGTCTCCCCTGGGCCCAGCTGCCTGCGCTCGCGGCGCGCGCCGCCGAATCGTGAGACGGTTTGATTGACCTTGGCAAGAGGCAGCAAAGCTCTCCGAGGCCGAGGCCCCTCGCGGCCGCCCCGGCGCCGGGGCTCCAGTTTCTGCTGCCACCTTCTCGGTTTCTCGCCCAGCCAAGGGCCCGGGGGAGGGGTGCTGGGACGAGCGCAGTACGACCCCTGCAGCCGCGCTGGGCTGCCGGCGACGAGATCTGCTGAGGCTGTCTTCCTGCAAATTAAGCCTCCTCGGGCCTCTCCATCCGTTGCCGGCAGCAAGCCCGGATCGCGGGGAGTGGGTCCTGGGGGCGCCAGAAAGTGCCGGCGCCGCAGTGGTGAGGCCCACCTCTGCTCCCCTGGCCCCTCCGGCCCGCACGGACTAGCAGCAGGGCTCGGGGGTCGGAGGGTGGCGGCGGCTGTGCCCTCGGCTGCCCAGGGCCAGCTACCAAAGGTTTCCAATCGCTCTCTTCCATCCCTTACCGAGGGCAGAAACTCCCCGTGTTCTGGAGGCGAGACCCTGGGTTCTAGCTGTGTTTCTGTCTCGTGATTGCGTGGTCCTGGGACAGCTCGATTCTCCCGAGTGTACAATAGGGCAATAGCACCCTTTTCATTTAGCTCTCCTGAGGATCCAACAAGCATCCGCTAGAGTCTAAGAGGGTCTTTCCTAGCAGCATTAACTAAGGGCTTCAGGAATTCTGGGACACTTCTTATAAACATTGCCGATGTCTGTGTTTTTCTGTAAAAGGGGTCTGAAATCTTCATCCTTCGTTAGAGCCTATGACAACTTCAGTATATTTGGAAGAGCCAGAGGTAGAATTTTGGAAAAATCATAAACTCCAAGATTTTTCTCTAGGAAACAAAAAGCAAATACCTTAATAAAAGAACATTTTCCACTGCCTACCATTTTTACCAATAATATGTTTTGTAATCGTTTAATAACAATTATTATACCCATTTTGTACATGAGGGAAATGAGGTCCAAGTTAAGTGACTCCCTCAAGATTACAGACTTATCTAAAGAATGGAGTTAGTAGCTGAACCCTTCTCCTTTCATTCCAAGTCCTGTGCTCTTCTTTGCAACCCTGCACTGCCTTTGGACATGACTGTTTTGTGCTATTAATAGCTTCTGCACTTATCACTTTTTTTCCTTAGTATTGGTGATTTTTTTTTTTTTTGGTCTCCAGCCTGTTTTAACTGTTCTGAGAAAGACAAAAATGGGGAAAAAAAGTGTATCAGCCTCTATGTATGTATACTGTGTCAGAATACACTCTACTGTCATGTATATCTAAAATGAACCCATTTTTAAAATTGGGGGGGAAGTATATCTGCCCTTGTGCCTGGGTTCAAAACAGGCAGGTGTAGGGGGAGTGGGAAGGGGATGTGGCAGGGAAAGAACCTCCCGGAAAGATGCCAGAAGCTGGTGTGGCAGGGTATCCTAGGGAAGCCCTGGGACCCCTTCTGCCTCTAACCATGGGCAGCCTTAACTCAGCTCCCCAAAGCATCCCACACTTGTGACCCCCAAGTGTCTAAGTCACTGTCCTACCTAGCTCAGGGGTGGGCAGGATGCCTGGCCCACAGATGGCTCAGCATTAGGCCTGCTCCCCTGGAGGTATCTGCCTGGAAGCCAGGACAGAACACACCTCTGCGGGGACAGACAGAGAGGCATTCAGAGGACAGGCAGGGAGAGACAAAGGTGGAGAGGAAGTACTAGAATGAGAGGGAGAGACAGGAACCCAGAGGGGGGAACAAGAGGGCTATTCAGAGAGCCAGAAATTGAGGGGAGGCCGCTGGGGAAGAGAGAAAAGAGACAGGCAGGCTGGGCAAGGGGTAAGAAAGGGAGGAGGTAGAGCTGATGGGGACAGAGTGGAAGCCCAGGAGGATGATCAGAACTGGCAGACGCGAGAGAATGGAGGGAAGCAGAAGAAAGGGAGAGGGGAGGCCACAGTTGGAGGGGAAGGAGAGAAGATAGGGGAGGAAGGGGAAGGAGGAGAGCTGGAAGAGAGTGAGCAGAGACCAGGAGGGTGAGAAGCTGAAGGGTGGGACCCTGTACTAAGCCTTTTCTTTCTCTTTTTTGGGGGGGTGGGCGGCGGATCTCCGCCGAGATAACCCAGCCAAGCCCCTGCCCCCTGCCCCAGCGAGGGGCCGCAGCTGTATAAATACCGGGCGTGGGGGAGCCGGGCTGCTGCCCAGGGGTCAGCGACACCGGAGAAGGCTTTGCTGTCATTAGCTAATTGAGCCCCAGATGTTAAGAAAAGGTTACGTCCTCCTCCGGAGAGTTTTTCTTTTAAAACACTTTACACAGATTCCTCGGCCAAAATGTCCAGGAGGCGCCCGCCCCCATCCCTCGCCTCCCACCCCCAGCCCCCCGAGTTCCCCGAAGCGGCCAGCCGCGTCGGCTGCCCCCGTAATCCAAGTGGCCTGCCCGGAGGCGCGTCGGCCCGAGCGGCGGAGACCACCGGCGGCGGAGCCAGCCCCCCAGCCCGGGCCGCCGACTGGGAGGTCAGCCCGGAGGGAGGGAGGCAGGGAGCGGGGGACCCCGGGGAGCAGGGCTCTCAGGCTCTTAATCCCCCTGAAGGTTGCAGATCAAAGGCGCTTGTACGAGGCAAAGGCGGTGCAGATGGGGGCGGGGGCCGGCTGGGCCGCAGCCTTCCCAGCTCCGTGCGCTGGGGCTCCCCTGGCCAAGGACCCCAGACTGCCAATCCCAGGGGAGCTGGCTCTGGCTGCGCCGCGGGTCTCTCTCGCCCCGCCCGGGAAAAGTCGCCGAAGCGCCCCCACAGGACCTTGGTGGAACTTCTCCCTCCCCGGGGCTGGGGTAGAGTGTGCGTTCCTACCTCCCCAGAGAACAAAACTCTGCACGCCACGCACTTGTCATGTATTCTTTTTTTAAATCCCCATAGCAATCCAACGGGTTTTTAAAAAATCGCTATTATTATTAGTTCATAAATAGCTATTAAGAGGCTAGCCCAGGGACACATCCCTAGGAAGGGGCAGAGCTGGAGTTCCTCTGGGTTCAAGGGCCCCGCCCTTTCCACCGCCTATTCCTCCCACACCTCTTACCCTTCTGTCTTCTCGCGCATCCTCTTCTTCTGTCCACCCATCCTCCCTCAGTGCCACAATAATGGAGCCACCCACCTGTGGCCCTGGCAAGTGGGGTGGGGTGGGGGAATAGCCTGGTGCCAAGGGTGTGGCTAATGTGGCAACAGCTACAGGCTAAATGTGAGGGATGGGGCTGGGCAAGCATGTGCCTGGGTTGAATCTGAGCTGAAAGAATGTTCACGTCCCCCCTCCTCAGAGGTGGGGCTGCCTGCCCAGAATAGAACCAAGCAAGTCGGAGCTGGAAGGGGCCTTCAAGATTATGGGAGCCAGCCCTGTTCTGTGACAGATGTGGAAGCTGAGACCCAGAGAGGGAGTACTGGCCCAAATCACACAGCTAGTGGGTGAGAGAAGTGAGAGCAGGAATGAGAGCCCAGGCAGTCACCGCACACCTGATAGTGTTTAACTCTTCAGCAAGGTGGGGATTATCGCTCCTTTGTAGAGATAAGAAATGGGGGCTTGGAAAAACTAAGTGGGCCCCAGGTTCCTGTGCTGAAAAGTGGTAGGGCCGGTTTTGAACTCAGATCTTTTTTAACGCCAAGAAACTTCCCTTCTACAGTTCCATAATATATGGCTAAGGAGTGGAGATTGAGGTGTAGGTAGTGCCATGTACTCAGTAGCACTAGAGACAGGGGAGGAGATGCCAGCTGAGAAATATCCCATCTTGAAGCTTCAGGAATCAGATCCTCCCTTCACAACCTCCCTGAAATGGCCCAACTACTGAACTCCTTCCAGAATTCCCTTTTGAGCAGAGCACGTTGGCATATACCTATAATCCTAGTGACTCAGGAGGATCGCAATTTGAGGCAAACCTCAGCAATTTAGCAAGACCCTGTCTCAAAAAATACGACTACTCCCAGTGGCTTGGGAGACTGAGACAGGGAGATCGCGAGTTCAAAGCCAACCTCAGCAAAAGTGAGGTGCCAAGAAACTCAGTGAGACCCTGTCTCTAAATAAAATACAAAATAGGGCTGGGGATGTGGCTCAGTGTTAAGTGCCCCTGAGTTCAATCCCTGGTACCCCCCCATACTACTACTACTAATAACAATAATAATGTAGGGCTGGGGATGTAGCTCAGTGGCAAATCATCCCTGGGTTCAATCCTTTGTATTGCACTAAACAGATTCCCTTTTGAGAGTCTGGGTTGTGGAAGTTGGCTGGTAGCCCTTCCAGGATGTGAGGGTCTGGAGAGGTGAGAGAGACCTGAATCAGCAGGCTCCCTCAGATTTCCTACCTGCAAGAGACAGCAGCTCAGCTCCCAGCAGGGGAAGGGGTCCTAATGCTTGACTGCTGCATCCCAAAATCACACCTGGCTTCTCTGGAGACTCAGAAGGCGCATTCTCTCTGCCCTATTGAATGCGCCCTTTCAGCCCAGCTCCATACAGACTCTAGACCTTCATCCTGAAGCTCCTCTTTCCCAGCCTCCTTCCTTAGTCCAGCCTCACCTCTTCTTAACTTCCTACTAACTCCATTTCACTCATTCATTAATAAATACATTCACCAAAATGTATCAGGTACCTGTTACTATGTGTCAGTGCTCTGGGACCACTGGGACCACTGGGACCCAGCAGAAAGCAGACTGCCCAAGCCAGGCATGGCGGTACATCCCTGTAATCCCAGTGACTTGGGAGGCTGAGACAGGAGAATAGCGAGTCCAAGGGCAGCCTCGGTGACTTCGTGAGAACCTCAGCAACTTAGTGAGACCCTGTCTCAAAATAAAAAACAATAAAAAAGGGCTGGGGACATGACTCAGTGGGTAAGTGGTGGTTAAGTGCCCCTGAATTCAATCCCTGGTACCAAAAAACAAAAAAAGCAAGCAAGCAGATTGCCCTTTTGGAGCTTGTCTGGGGAAATGGAGAATTAACCAACAAGATATGTAAATAAACTTATAATTACACACTGGTAGTGTTATAAAGGATTTCCAGTGCTCTGTCAAGCTATGATAGTAAAATGCTGTATGTATGGGATGATTATTGAGACTTCAGAAGACAAAACTTATTAATACTAATAATTTCCCCAACAGTAGGGCTTGATGGTCCCCTCCGTTGTCGTCATGCCCACACGCTGCCTGCAATGTGGGTTCCCAAACCTTCCCTTAAAGGGGAACCACCCAGTCTGTCTTGAATAGTCCAGCTCATCTTGGTGAAATAGGGGGGATCAGATGGTGGCTCCATAACAACAGTCCCCTCCACCACTCAGCATGGAGTGGGGACTGGCCTGGTCCAGAGCGGATGAGGAGGCTGGGGAAGAGGGCGTTCGCCCAGGTAGCAGGCGGGGCTGAGGCTTGAGACTGGAAACACTTGGGAGCCAGGGCCAGGGGAGTCGCAGTGTGCCCAGGTAATGGATGTTTGAGCCTCTGGCGTTGTCACTCCAGGGAGAAATCATGCCGTCTCCTGCCTTCACAGGTCCTCCCATACTCAATCACACGGACACACATGCTGTCCCTCACCCTTTAGGGAAGGGCTGGACCAACCCCTGAACACAGTAAGAGCCCGCCAGTCTGGCCCTGCTGCTGGCAACTTCCAGTATGGGGCGCAGACCTTGAGGTCAGAGAGCCTGAAGTTGGAGTCCGACTTCAGCCCCACCTCAGGCAAGGATCTCGGTATCCCTGAGCCTCCCTGTCCCTCTCTGCTCTTTGAGATCATATTAGCCAGCCATTGCCATGCATGGCAGTGAGGACCTGATGAACTCACAGAGGGAAAGCACTGGATACAGTACCTGGCCCATGGCTTGCCATTAATAAGCCACGGCTGTCACTCTGATTGTATAACACGATAATTAATATATAAAGGTAATAAAAGAAACCTCACTCGTGCCCTCTGGGCTCCCACCTGGTTCCTGGAGCCTCTCTGGGAGGTCACTGCCACAGTCGATCTCCCCTGAGAGGGAGTTTCACAGGTCTGTGAAAATTGTCTGGGTTGCCCTCAAACCTCTTGAGGTCAAGACAGGAGTCTGGGAGACCCCCCATGTGCTCTGCTGGGGAGAGGGACAATGTCTCCTGGCTTTGAACCCTAGGCCATCTGAGCATATGGCTAATGTCTGTCCCATCATATTGGACAGGGCCTGATCCAACTCTATAGTTTGCACAGGCTGGAGGTCTGGCTAAAGAGGTCTTGCCTTGCTGAGCCTTCCCAGCCAGAGTGGCAAAGTCACAGCCACCGCCATGGCGGCAAGCTCAGCTGCTGCAGGGCACAGAGCACACCTGGAACCCATTAGGCCGGGCCAGGAGCTTGTTCCCTCTTGGCATAAATAGAGCGAATGGAGGGTTTGTTTTGACTACTTTAGATTGTGTAGATTTTAGGGCCTGAGAATTGGAAGCCCCCAATGTGCTGATGGACTAACAGACCAAGAGACAGAGGGCTGAGGCAGCAGGAAGAGCTGTCTTATTTCTAGTTCCTTGGCACCTTCTCTGCCTAGCTGGGCCTCTGATAATGATCATCACAGCCATTCGTCATGGAGTGCAACAGACATGATGCTTATACATGCCCTATCTTCTCCTCAAACCCGCAGGACAGAGTCACTGACTTCCAGATGAGGAGGGGCAGTGACTTGCCCAAGGTCATTTGGTTTGTAAGCGGCAGGTCTGGATTTCATATCAGGCCTGTCTGACGCCAAGGCCAGTCGGGATGTTTCCAGGGACCACCAAAGCTGCAGGAGGAGTGGGGAGGGGAGGGAGCTCTAGGTGACTTTCAGGAACACAGGGCACACAGAGCTGCAGTTGCTCAGACCCTAACCCTGGCCCAGAGGAAGGGAGTCAGAACGTCTGCACTGGGCGCCTCTTAAGCCACCAGCTCCTGACCTCAACTGCCCCAGGCAGTTGTGGCCCCCAGGTCAGGGTCAGGTTGACCTTGTGGGGAGGGAGAGCTTGTGGGCCTGGGGCTGCTGCCAAGGCCTCATGAAATGAAAGGGAACCTTGTCCCATCCCACACAGGGCTCATTCTCTGAGCACTCTCAAGCCAGCCCAGCCCCAGTAGACCAAGGCCTGATCCCTCTGTGCCAGCTATTCATAGACCCAAGGAAGAGCATCTGCCACCAGGGGCAGGGCTTTTAGAAGTCCCCAAGCCCAGCCCCTAAAGTTCACAGTTGTAGAAACTGAGGACCAAGGAGGAGAGGAACTCTTAAGGCCACACAGTGAGTTAATGTCAGAGAAGAGACTCAAACCCTGTCCTTTGCTTGCCGGGCCTAAGCCTTTTTACCCAGGCTCCTGAGCCTCCCCTGAAACAGTCAGCCCTGCCCACCTCCCTCCCTCGTAGAGACATCCACAGCTGTGCTCCCTGACCCCCTCTACTCCCCCAGCAGACCCAGTAATAAATGCTTGTTGGATATTGTCTACTTTGAACTTTTCAATCATCTCAGCTGTCCAACCCAGAGAGGACTGCTTTAGCAGGTAGTGAGCACCCGCCATCCCCAAGAGAGGTCAAGCAGAGTCTAGATGCCTGCCTGTCACAGAGATTGCAGAGGGGCTTTCGCCTGTGGGTGAGAAGTGGGCACCCTGCTGTCTGAGACATTCCCAGCTGACAAGGCTATTTGTCCCCTGGCACTGGGCAACCTAAGTCAAGGTAGCAAGCAGAAGGCCCAGAGGGCAAAGTGCCATCACAGCATGCCTGTACTGACCCTCTCCCTGAGGGGCTGCCATCTGTGGACAAGACAAATATAGAAAGTTACTGTTTGGAAAACCATCCACCATCCTCTCTCCTCTCACATGCCCTTCACCACCAAAAAACTATACCTTCAAACCCCAGCAGTTCTGTCCTGCACAAGGGCCACCCAGCAAGGTCCAGGTTCATAGTCCTCTGATTCAGTTGTCACCTACATTCTGGGGCACAGACCCTTGTGATTGCATTTGGACAGGAAATCCTTGAGGTAGGCAAGGCTTCCTAGGAAAGAGCCTATTTGAGGTTTCAAAGAAAATCAGACCAGCCCCCTCCAGATTCTCCTGGGCTGATCCTAGACATGGTCCAGCTCAGGCAATTTCTTCAGACTCAAAGACTAGGGATCTGGATTGGCTTGGGCCAATGCCCCCTCACCCCAAATCACTCACACATAAACCCTAGGGATTTCCCACCAAGAAAGAATCCTGAGATCTGGAGAAGATGAATCTATTGTGAGGAGGGAAGCTTAGGGCAGGAGATGGGCTGGACAAAGCCATTTTCCTAGAAACTACGAATATAATGAAGTTGCAAAAAACATTATTATCCAGGAAATAAACATGCTGCTGCTCTTCAGCATCCTCTCAGGAAAACAACATATATCTCAAAAGTGGGCCCTTTTTTGCCAGGCGAGGTGTCTCACGCCTGTAATCCCAACGGCTTGGGAGGCTGAGGCAATGGCAAGGTGCTAAGCAACTCAATGAGATCATGTAAATAAAATATAAAATAGGGCTGGGGATGTGGTTCAGTGGCCAGATGTCCTTGAATTCAATCCCCAGTATCCTTCCCCCAAAAGCAGGCCCTTCTTCCTGATGGAATAGCTCAGTGTGCCCTAGAGGGTGTCTATCTGGTGGGAAGTAGGTGAGGCATGGGCTTCATCAGGAGGACACAGGAGAGCAGTGCAAGGTGGTGCAGGGTCAACAGCTACAAGAATTTTTATGGGATGGAGTGAGGGACAGGAGTGGGAACTAGAGAGAAGGATCTACGGTAGAAGCACCAAAAAAATGACCAAGCTGGACCCTTGCAGGAACAAGGCCCCTGGCTGGCAAGACTCATGCTAGGACAACAGCCGCCGCTAGTGTTCAAGTGCATATCATTGGCCTGTCTGCGCCAGCTGCATCTACCTCCACAGTCCAGACCTTGGTAGTGGTCAGCAAAGCTCCAACCAAAGTTCATGTGTCCGAGTGGGACAGTGGCCAAGTGGGTCAACAGTGCAGAGAGACATGAGCTATGGCAGGAGGGACGTGCAGGAGGAGGAGAAGCACAGCCTTCTCCAGAGTCGTGGAAACACTGAGGGAGTAGGCTGTGAGGGTGTACCATGTCACTGACTTGGGAGCAGAAGTCACTCCATTTGTATTAATACTTGAGTGTTAAAGGAAAGAGGTGACCCTTGGGAGACTGAGAACACCCCAGAAGTGGACACAGCAAAAACCACAGTCTTCTACTAAGAATGAGTGGCCCTGGGCACTTTGCATATAATATACACTGGCATGATAGCCCTAGCAGGGAGGCAGTAAACACCCATTGTACAGATACAAACTCAGGATCTGAGAGGGTATGTGACCCATCCAAAGCCATAGTTATTAAATGGGGGAGCCTTGACTCTTAACTGCTATCCCATCAGCTCCGGAGCAATGTTTCCTTGGCCAGGCGCTGAGAAGGGTCTCAGTTAGTGTCAGAGGACGGGAGCATGAGATCAGGCCTCTGTAAGCATTCTCCAGCTTGGTCACCTCCATGGCACACTCTCTCACTTCTGAGGAGACTGAGGCCTGAAGAGGTGAAATAACTACTCTGAAGTCACACAGTTCCTTGGCAGTTGAGCCAGGCCAGAATTCAGGGCAATAAAACTGTTCTGAATTGCAGAGTGGTGGGGCCCCTCCCCATCAATCTGTCACAGTCACCCCAGTTCCTCTGGTAGTTGTGAAGTTGTTTTCTCAGACCCTCCCCCACCCCACACACCTGTTGTTTTGGGGGGCTGGAGGCAGAGTCCTCTGAGCAGGATGCTGGCCCTTGGTCCTCCCCCGCAGCCCATGATGGTCGGTTCCCCCTCCCCTGCTCTGGCCCCCAAGGGACCCCCGGTCTCTGGTTTTCGTCAGGCCTGAGACGCTGGTGGGATTGATTTATGAGAGTAGCCCTCCCCACAGCTTGCCCTGAGCCCTGGGTCCTCCTCCCCCTTTCCTCCTCTTCCTCCCCAACTCCTCCCCTGCCTGACTGCCTGCTCAGTTTTCCACAGAGTCAGGATTTCCCTGGGGCTGGGGGGCTCCAAGCCAAGAACAACACAGGACCGGTTCCCCTGCCTCTCCTGCCCCTCCTGTCCCTCTCCAGCTCACTCACCCGCCCCAACAGCCCCCCCTCAGTTAAGAGGAGGGGTTGAGAGGAGATGTCCAGCCCGATCCCCCCAAAAGTCCAGAAGCAAGGTTCCTCCCACCAGGAGCCCAGCCGACCACCCCTCATTCCCTGAGCTGGGCCTTCATCCAGGGCTCTGCTGGGAGGTATGCAGAGGACTTGGGAAGTCCACTCTGGGGTCAGGGGAGGACAGAGAATCCTGAGAGCTCACTGATGTGGGTGGGGGACACTGAGAGTAGTGACCAAGAGTGAGATCCACGTTCTGAGGGGGTGGGTCAGAGAAGCCCCTGGAGATCCATAGGGAAGGGAAAGAAGAGAGGATTCCAGAAGCCTATACTAGGGTGGGAACTATAGAGACCCTCATACTGGAGGTAGTGGGGAGAAGTTCTCCTCGGGATGGTTAATGGGCTCAGGGAAGAGTGAGGAAGAGGTCCCATTCCATCTCTGTCCCCTCTCCTTGGCAGGGACAGGAAGTAGGAATGCTCGCGTAGAACAAAGGCAGATCCCTACTCGATGGAGGAGTATTTGAGGAGCAGTTGCCAGATAGACCCTTGGGCTGGGATCAGAGGAGGGGGTGGTTCAGGCTGGACAAGGTCCATCAGGGCTTCAGTCTGAGTTTTACTTTGACCCAGCTGTGAGACTTAGTTTTGGCCTTTGAGTCTAGAAGAGAAGGAATGGGGCTGGGGTGGCCCAGGAACACCACTTCCTTCCTGAGAAGAGGCCCAAACATCCAGACCACTATGGGCAAACGGACCGCACTTCTCCCTAAAGGACAGCACTTCTCCCTAGAAAGAGCTCCCTGAGGCTCCCGGGCAGCCAGCTCCACAGGAAGCTCACACCAAAGGAATAGCCTTCTGTCCTGTGCCTCCCCGCCTCTGGGTCTGCCCCCCAGCTGCCTCCCCACCCCTCATCACACAGGCCTTCATCCCTCTCAGGCATGAACCCGAGCGACCCCTCCAAGGTTGCCTCTCACACAGCAGCTCCTTTGATGGGATCTAAAGGCCTGGGTTTTCCTCCATGTTGCTCCTGCCTGGGCCCTGCAGTGAACCCCCCATGGCTTACCCCTCCCCCATTTCTGATCTATGTCTGTCCCCAGTTCTGACTGGAGAGGAGAGACATTCTCTAGATGGTCCTGGGCAGCTTTGCCCTGTTGGAGGCCCGCAGACACCTTCCCAGTTAGGTCAAGAGATGAGAAGCCATTATTTAAGGCATATCCAGAAACCTCAGAGAGTGACTCCTCCCCTTCTACCTCTCCAGCCAAGTTCATCCTTGGACCCTTGGCTTAGCCCAGAGCCTGAGACTTAAAAGGGAAATTTGAATGAATTCTTGGTAAGATGGAGATCTTTCAGGGACAGACATAGAGCAAGAATAGGACAAGGACAAAGATGTGACAGGGTCACAGCCCTAGAAGGTGTCGGTGTTAAACTAGGTCCCTTCCCCCCAGGACAGGCCAGATGGGTGGCTCTGGCACCTGGCATCTCCCTCCTCATTTATGGCAAGCAGCCTACAGGATGGCTAGAAAGGGGAACAGGGATGGCTGTCCCTTTTACCCATCAACAGCCCAAGCCTGGGCTCCTTCGGGGGGGCCCCACATTGGAGTCCTGTCAACCCCTCCCCCGCTCAGCCAGGGCTCAACCTCCTCCACTCCCCTGTACACCAGCCCCAGGCCAAATCTGGCCAATTTGTTCTGAGACAGGGTTCTGGTTTCATAGCCTCATTTGAATGATTTCCAACCAGAATTCCTGCCTCCTCCTCTGTGCAGCTCTGCCCTCCCCTCCCCCCAGCCTCCCTCCTGTCTTGGCCAAAGCTGGTGTGGAAGGAAAAGGAGTAACCCCCACACACAACTGAAATGACACGGCTGCCCCCTTCTTCCCCTGGGCACTTCAGGCCTCCACACTGCTCTCCTCAGGCAGCCCCCAAAGAGGTCCCTTGAGTTGGCCTCTGAGCTCTGTCTGAGAATGTGGAAGTTTGGGCTCTGCTAGCTGTCCCCTCTTTTTGCCTCAGTCACACTACCTGTGCCAGCAGCAGATGATGTTCTAGAGCTGAGCCCAGCACAGAGCTGTGTCCACAGTACAGCTTAGCTGACAAAACAGAGCTGATCTTACTGGTAGTCATTCTGTTAACACATTCTCTATCCCCCAGGAACCAAAAAAAAAAAAAAAAAAAGCTCTTTCAGATACCTTAGGAAGGGGATCAAGAGGAAGCTGCCCTTAGGCACAGCCAGACTTGTGAAAAAAAATTACAGGCAGCCCCCAGGGCACAGTTTCATGCTTCCTAACACTTCTTAGGACAGACAGACCTAGCAGAATTCCCCATTCCCCCACCTCTTTCCGGATACCACATCTTGACCCAGAGTCAGACCCCCACAGGGTAGGAGGTGTCTCCTCTCCAGGCCCTTTGCCCAAAAGGCAAAAAAAAAAAAAAAAAAAAAAATGTCTCCCTTTGTTTACAAAAGAAGAGCAGGAAGCCTAGAGATATTTAGCAAATTGTCTAAGATCACACAGCCTGATAAAAGCAGGGACCACGAACCTGTGTGCCCACAGCAGGACTGGGTTAGTGAGGAGGGCACTCCTCAGCCCAGGAGGCCTGGCCCTCCTCCCTCCTAGGGGCTGCTGAGCAACCATCTGGGAAAACCTCCCCTGGGAGGTGATCCCAGAGACGGGCCAACAATCTGTTCTACTGTTCAGGTGTGTCATTTCCTGAGCCCTCAGGTGGGGGCTGGGTGGGTATGGCCCTGTTGGCCTGTTTCAGCATCTTCCTTTCGCACATGCAGAGCTGCGGCTGCTGGCCCAGAGCTACACGTGGGGCAGGAGCCCTGGCGCTGAATCAAGCCCAACAGTACCCCAGTCCTCCCCAGGTGGTGTGGACTTCTTTCCTCCTCTTGCAGGCCCTTGTGGGGTCCCTGTCTTTAAGACACCCTCCCTAAGTGACTACTCTAGTTAGGATCAGACACCCTAGGTTCAAATCCATTTCTATTCTTATCAGAAATGTGATCTTGGGTAAGTTACTTCTCTGAACTTCATTTTCCTTATCCGTAAAATGGGATAATAAAGCCTTCCTTGCAGGGTTGCTAGGGGGACGACCCTATCTAAGAAGTCCAGTGTAAGAGGCGGTCATTCACTTCATCTAGTTCAAGGCCAGTACAAGCCCAGTTGAAGAGAAGAAAGTGCCCCCAGCTGAATCAAAAGTCCAGCTATTCAATACTGCAGATATCTGAGACTCAAGGCAAGCTTCCCCACCTCTGTTCCTGTAACTGAAAACATGTCAACATGGTGGAGATAAAATTGGACAAGAGAGGTGAAAGCAAACATCAGGGGAGAAAAAAGGTACAAATCCCAGCTTCTAGTTTCCTTTAGTCCGAGTGGGTCTAGCTGTGGGGGAAGCCAGTTCCTGAGAGGAGGAGGAGCCCTCTCCTTTCGTCTTCTTTCCTCTTAGGGCCATTCTGGGGTCTTCATGACTCATTCCCCACAACAAGCAGCTCCTTTTTGTTTAGCACAGAGCTGGGTGCCCTGCCTACTGGCGCCTGGCCCAGAGAGGGAGGGTCAGTTGGCTAGAGGGAGGGCTCCAAAGCTAGCTCCCACCCCATCTGCACCCTGATGCTACTTCCTCCTGCTCAGGTCTTGGGAAATCTCCAAGGACCTGAACCTGTGGGGACAGGAAGCAGGAGGGAGCTTCTCAAGAAGGGTCCCACAAGGCTGTGTTGGTGCCCAGAGGCTGTAGAGGCTCTACACCCATGATGTCATCAGCCACCCCACCAAACCCACACTTCTTTCTACACAGACACAGAGCAGAGTTTCCTTACTTTATTCTCCCCCAATGAAATCTACATATTTTATTATTTCTAGAAAGCATTTATGTTTTCTTTGCATCTTCTTGTTTCATTCTGTCAGTGACCATGAAGGTAGTTATTATTAGTTCATTTTACAGGTGAGGAAAGTCAGAAAGGCTGAGTGAATTGCCAAGGTCACATAGCCCCTGCGTAGCAGCTGAACTAAGGACCTGCAATGGGATTGATCAGACTCAGGGCTGGGGGTTGTCACTACCTCTATTCCAGGTTTCTAACTCAGCAAGGCCTCATTTCTATCAGCCTGTCTGAATGCTACTTCCTGAAACCCCCATCTGTATGGGAATAGATACAGCTTTCCTGCCAGCCCAACAAAATACCCTTCCTTGACTTACCACTGTGCTCCTACCTCTTTCTGGGGTGCCTATTAGTTTTCCACTCCAATTCTGGCATCTGCTTAGGTCCTGAGGGTCCAGGATTAGGACTATCAAAGGGACTACAACAAGAGACAGGGGCAGGAGCCCCCAAAATCACCGCTTGCTTTTTTTCTAGACTGGTTGTTTGAAAGTGTTTTTCTTGTACATCAAGGCAGAAGAGCAAGAAAGGAATCAGAATGGCCAGAAACCATCCTAGGATATCTCTGTACAGGAGGAATAAGGACAAAGCTTTGGTGCCTGGCTATGGGAGGGGCTAGGAGAGGGCAGGGCAGTCTATGGAACAATGTGGAAGAAATGTCTAAGAAAATGCATAGAAATACCTAGGGAAAGGGCAGGGACTCTAATTTGTGACTTTTCTTATTTTTTTATGGATCTAAATATAGAAATCCATTCCTTAATTCATCCAAGGACCTAAATATCCATTCATCCATTCATCCACATATCCACTCATCCATCCACTTACTTATCCATTCATCCATCTAATCATTCATTCATCTAGTCATCCTGCCATCTAATCACCCAATTATCTATCCATTCATTCATCCTTTTATTCATATACCCATTGTCTATCCATCCACCATCCTACCATTCAGTCATCTTTCCATCCATTCATCTATCCAGGTACCCACTCATTCATTCATTTGTCCACTTGTTCATTTATCTATCTTCTCATTTATGCTCGTATAGTCATTCGTCTTTCCATTCCTTCATCCATCCTTCTATTCTCCATCCATTCATCTATTCTTCTATTTATTCGTGTATCCCTCCCTCCTTCCCTTCATTCATCCATCCCATGGAATCCACCCATGAAATACCTCATCCCTACACCTGCTTGCTTATATTTTCATTCATCCTACCACTCATCCATCCACCCATTCATTTACTTATCTCTTTTCTATTCATTCACCTACATGTCATCCATTCATCCCACCATTCATATACTATCTCCTCACATCCATCAACTTATTCATCTATTAGCTCATTTATATTAAGTGAAATCCTGAAGTTCTTAGCACAGTGTCTGGCACTTTAAGTATTCAATGATGATAATTGTAGTTCTTATGGCAAGATTTCATGTGAGAAGGAGAATCATGTGGGAGTACAAAGCATCAGCTCTGGAGCTAGACTACCTGGATTCAGATATTGGCTCTGCCATTTGCTAGTTCTGTGACTTGAACAAATTACTTAACTTCTCTTAGCTGAACTTTCCTATCTGTAAAATGGAAGTAGTAAGACTACCGACCTCACAAGTTGTTCTGAAGGGTAGATGAACCACTACATGCAAACATTTAGAATGATGCCTGGCACCTAGTAAGCACCCAACACCTTATTATTATCATCCATCCCTCCATCCGACAGCCCTTTCTAAGCTCCTATCTTCAGATCCTAGCACATTTTCCTGGGGAAGAGGGCTTATAAAGACATGGGACCTCCTTCAAGAAGTGTCCATCAAGACAGAGGAGACATACAGGAACATTTACCATAGAGAGGTGTAAATAATGCCTGTAGGGATGATCAGGAGGCATTAGGCCCACCTCAGCCTCTAGCTACTCTTCTCTCTGCAACTCTCCTGAGCAATCCTGCCCACTGTTTGAATTTCTTCCCTGGCCCCCATACTATGCCTGCTGTCCCCAACTTGGACACCATGCCTGAGCTCCAGATCCACATATGCTTCTTGGGCATCTCTCCTTGGCAGCTTCAGACTGGACTCATTGTTCCTCTTCACACATACTCTTCCTTCTAGACTTTCTGTGTCCACAAATGGTGTCAAAGTACACCCAAGTGCCATTCCCCAGGCTTAGACATCTATCATCTCTCTCCTCCTACACTTCTGTCACTCAGCAGGAGTTGCTCCTTACCTTTGCAAGTGTCACACATGTCACCTCTGAAGCACCTCCTCCTCACCCCACCTTATTACCCTTTACCAAGGCTGTGGCATCTCCCTCTGCCTTCCTGCCACCATCTCTACATCTGCTGTCGCATCACACTCCGCTTCCCAAAACACTGTTCTTAGGATGCCACTCTCCTCAAAATCCATCAGTAACACCTGGAATATTCCTACACCACCCTGTTGCTTGTCCTTTTCCTCCACTGGCTGGGTGAGGTAGTGCATGCCTATAATCCCAGTGGCAGGAAGATTGTGAGTTCAAAGCCAGCCTTAGCAACTTAGCGAGTCCCCCAAGCAACTCAGGGAGATCTTGTCTCTAAATAAAATATTAAAAGGGCCTGGGGATGTGGCTCAGTGATAAAGCACCCCTGGGTTCAATCCCCATTCCAAAAAAAGAAAAAAAAGTAAGTAGAGGGGGCCCATCAGGGTTGCGGGGTTGTATACACCTGTGATCCAAGCAACTCAGAAAGCTGAGGCAGGAGATCACAAGTTCAAGGCCAGACTCAGTAATTTAGTGAGACCCTCAGCAACTGAGCAAGACCCTGCCTCAAAATTTTAAAAAATAAACTGAAAAGGGCTGGGGATGTAGCTCAGTAGTAAAGCACCACTGGGTTCAACTCTCAGTAGCTGCCACCCCATCCCCAGCCCTGCCAAAAAATAAAAATAAAAATGGTAAATGAAGAGGATGTTTGGAGAGCAGTGGCTGGGGGTGGTGCTGGGGTGGCTGTCAGGGAAGGAGTGGTAAGGTGTGTGGGAGGTGGTGATTTGGGGAAAGCCAGCTCCAGTACCCCCCACATTCCCACTGACATGCCCTTTCTTGGTCCCCTTGGTCAAGGACCACCTCTCTTATCTGCCCCAAATTCATCCCCCACCCCCAAGGGAGAAGGGTTCAGGAAGAGCTGTATCCTGCCTCTCTCTTTATTTGTCAGGCCAGGGCAAAGTAGAAAAGGGGGTCTTCCTCAGCCCCCAGCAGTCAGGGGTAGGGCAGCCACCTCCGAACTGATGTCACAGCATGCTTCCAAACAGATCCTGAGTCTGTTTTCATTCCTGCTTCATGAGATGGGAATAATTAATGAGAAACAGAGAAAGGCAGGGAAGGGAAGTGGAGGGTGAGAGCCTGTCTGCCCTGGGCACCCATTCCCAAGTCAGAATCTTGTGCAGTTCCTGAGCTACACTCCTGACAAGTGCCTTTAGCACCTGCCTTCCCAGCTCCTCTCCCCTCTCTCGCCTCCCCTCTTCTTCTCTTCTCTTCTTTTTCCTCTCTCTCTCTCTCTCTCTCCTTTTTGAAAGAGGAAAGCTGAGGCAGCCCTTGAACATGTGTGCAGAGCCCACTCCTGCAGGTGGGCATCATTCTGAAGTGGCCTAGGAAGGAAGAGCCTGGGTGTGCCATTCTGATGTAGCACTTCTGGGTTCCCCTGAAACCCATTCCAGGTTATCTTGATATAGTGGGAAGGACACAGAGCTGTGGCTAGGTAAGGCTGAATTTGAATTTGAGTTTTGCCAGAAGCTGCTTCTTTAACCTTAGCAAGGCATTTATCCTCTGAGTGCTTCTACAGGAAGGGGAATTCAAAGCATCATGTACTCAGAAACCCTATGGACAAACGTGCCATGAAGCAGGGACGAAGAAGACAGGGTGCTATCAAAGCAGTAACATAGAGATTGCCCAAAGAACTCTCTGGAATTGAAGAACTGCTAGAACTAGATGACCAAGACTGGTGCTCAGGGATATAAGACATGCTGGGGATGAATTACAGGGAAGGGCCATGTTCCTTCCTTATCCTTATGGTATGTGGACACCTTGCCTGCCCTGCTCTCCTGTTCCCTGGGCCTTATGCATATTACTCTTGCTCCTCTTTTGCTAACTCTAACATAAACTCCAAGGCTTAATCCAAGAGCCACCTTCTCAGGCAGCTTTAATTGACAGTATTCCCAACCTAAGTTCTTACCTTATAGCACCTGTATTAGTTTTTATAATCCATGTCCCATCTGAGCTGTGCACCTCATACACCTCCAGGTGTGTGGTGTAGCCGGCTCATCCCCTTGTCCTCAGCTCCTTACACTGGAGCTGGTTTTCAGAAGGGCCCAATGAAGATGTGTTGAATAAATGAATGAGTGAGGGAGTGAAGGAAGCTATGTGCAGGGTCCGACACCAAAAGGGGTCTTGATGGTAATGGGGGCCTCAGCTCCCTCTGCTGGGCATCAGATAACTGGTTACAGAGCCCCCATCCCTATTCAAGACTAGTTCATGTCCCACAGGACTCAACTTTTTAGCTGTAGCATTTACTTTGACTTGTAATTATATTTAAGTCATTGTATAATGATTTGAATCACATCCCTGTCCCCTGTTAGACTTTAAGCTCTTGTAAGCATCAGCTCATCTTGCTCATCACAGTATTCCTAGTGCCCAGGACAGTGTCTAGCACATAGTAGAAGTCTGGTAAATATCTCTTCAGAGATGAGTGAATATTCCTTCAGCAACTTGCCCTTAATGAGCTTGAGAATTCTCATTGCCTTCAAACCACCCAGATCCCAGCAGCCCTATCCTAGGAATTGGGCTAAGCCGGCATCAAAATGTCCAGCATCCCCATGGGGGGGACATATTTCTTTGCTCTTTTTGTTTCCTCCCCCTCTTCCCTTTCAGAGGGAGCCCCTGACCTCTCCCTTTCAGAGGCCTGAATGGGGTTGGTAGATTCCTCTGAGTGCCTTGGTTTATTTGGTTCCTAATACATGCCAAGCTCTTCAGCATTTTCCTATCTGTTTCTATATTTTGTTTAAAGTTCATGCTAATAAAAAAATAGCTGACATTTTTAAGCACTGACTACCATCTGGGCATATGCTTTACATGTATTAACTGATTTAACACTGGTAACAGTGTCATGAGATAGAAATGATTACTATACCTTTTTATAGATGAAGGCATTGAGACAGAGGGGTCAACCTTCAAGGTCATAAATTAGAAAGAATAGAGCTGGGCTTTGAACCCAGGTCTGTCTGTGCTCTAAATCTGCAAACCTTCCTACAGCATTACCCCAGCTGCCCCAGATCTCCCTGGTTCTAATCCAGGGTCTGGCTACCCAGGTTTAGATCTCAGGTGGAGTGAGGGAAAGGCGGCAGAGGAGCAGCTCCCCCTTAACACCCTCCTCTCACCCACTGGCTTCCCTTTTTAAGCATTAACTTAGGAGATTTAATTTTCTGCCCCCAGAGCATGTAATTAACCAAGACTAGACAGACAAAAAACCTCATTCCCTTTCAACCTTATCTGCTGTCAGGAAAGCCAGACCTTTCTGGGGTGCTCTGCTCTCTTTCTTCCTCCTGGGTTATAGAGTTAGGAGATGGCTTTTCTCCTTCCTTCTTTGCATCCTTTCTCCCATCTTTTCTCTGTCACAGGAAATTCTCAGGATACATGGATTGGGAGGTGGGACGGAGGGGGTGATGGAGTGATTGAGGAGAGTGAGCCTGAGTAAGAGAGGTGGTCCTGGGCTCGTTGATTAAGTGTATGTGCCCCTGGCTGCTGATTCCGGGTAAGTGGCAGGAGAGGGGTGCGCATGAAAGGGCAGACGACTGCACACACGAAGGAGATACATGGCGTGCCTACAGGACACAAATCCACAGAGCACCTATACACCCTGAGGTCTGGGCTCAAGATGTCCCTCGAGATCTTCAGCCTGGGGAGCACGAACCAGACTTCTCCCTCCTGGGCGCCCTCCTCAGATGACGCTCAACGACCACGATCGCGCCCTCCCTGCGGACCCAGTAGGGGGCGATGTCACACCTCTGCCCGTAGAGACCCTCACCCCAGCATCTCCGCGCTTGGCACCCAGATTCTCGCTATATGGTCCGAGTAATGAGATAGGACGGTGATGGAGTCACTCTAGGAGAATGGGCCACGGATCCTTCACCTAGCCCTGAGTCTCAGGAGTGGGATTGGATAGGAGCAGGAGCTGGGCGCACCCTCTCCCCTTTATCTGAGTCCTTAGCTGGAAATGCACAGCGGGGTGTGCCGGACGCCATTCAGCTCCTTGTCCCCTCCCCAGGCAGCCGCAAACACCTCGAGCTGTTGACAGCTCCGGCGCCTGGGCCCAAGGGCGACCTCCGGCCCTGCATGTCCCCTACTGGGAGAAGGAGGAGGCCTCCGCGGAAGGGTTCCTGCCCATCCCCCCTCCCGGAGCCTGGGGGATGCCGAGCCACTGGGCTCCTCCCCCGGGCCGGCCACTGCCTCGCAGCGCTGGGCTCCGTGGGGGGAATGCTAAGGAGGCGGCGGCGAGAGCGCGCGGCAGGGTTGCCTAGGGGCGGGGGCGGCCGGGCAAGCCCTCGCCACCAGTCACCCGGCTGACGCGTCTCCCGTGGCAGGACAGAACCCGCAACGTCGCGACGCCGCGAGGCCTCATTGGCTTGGTCTCTTGCACCCGAAAGAGCGATCGTGTGTTTTGAGGTTTAGGGCTCCGCCACCCTAATTAGAATCTCCCCAGGAAGCTCTGTCTGGAAGCGACCGGGGAGATGGGCGGGGCCGCCACAGTGAACCTCCCGCCCAAGTGGCACAGCGTGTGTCTATGCCTCTAAGACTACCACGTCCCGCCCAGCGACACTCCAATTTAGGATATGCAGGTATCTCGGAAACCTTTCCACGCCCACCAAGACATACAGTCCAAGGGCTCCTCCAGACACCGAGATGACTGCAGCTGCCTCCCCTTCTTTTGTTAGTTGGTCCAAGGGGCCGGTGGCCGCCCCCACGCTTTCTCCTTTTGGCTTCCAGAGACTGTTTTCCTAACCCTCTTCCTGGCTTCTGTTATTTATCCCTGAACCTTTCAAGTGAGCAGGCAGCCTCGGTGGGAATCCCAGCCTCCGCCTCACTTACTGGCTCAGGACTTCTGACAAGTTACTTAACCTCTCCCTTTCCTCTTCTGTAAAAAGGAGACAAAAATACTTCCTTCCCAGGCTGGATCGTTGTGAGATTAAACAAGATCCGGGTATAATTGGGGCATTTAGCCCTGTGCCTGGGCATAGTCAGTGCTCCATGAAGAATAGCCAGGTTTCTTGTTTTCCACCTGTGAATGTCAGTGGCTCACTCCCCTTTGTTCTTGGCCAGTGACCCTGGGAATTGATCAACACACCCCCCTTCTGGCCACTCCTTCAGCCACAATGGGTGTGAGAGGAATCTGTAAAACACCATCTAGACTTAGGTGTCTGCCCCACCCAAGGAAGGCCGGGGCCTTAGAAGGTGCAGCTCTGGAGGAGTTTGCCCTCCAGGCCTCTGCACCACTTCTGAGAAGTCAGCTAGATGATCAAAACAATGAGGCAAAAGAAACTGGGCTTGGAAAGGCCTGGATCTGGTCTCCCCAAGACTGGGGGAATGGTGAAGGGATTAGAAGCCAGGGATTTGGAACTGGAGGGAATTAAGGAATCTTGCTTTGGGAGAAGGAATGAAAAGGGGCAAGAGAATCATCTTATTGCCTTTATTCCGCTGTTGGCCCAGTTGGCCCCCCTGCGGGGCACACGGCCAAGCTTTGCACACTCATCCATATTCTCTGTGCAGGCCAGTGCGTGCACACACACACACACACACACACACATCCCATCTCTGGCTCTGAGAGTCAGTCTCTGGGGGGCAAGGGGCTGATCCTCTGCCTGCCCCTGCCTGCCCTTTTATGACAGCACCAAGGGCGGGGGTGGGGGCAGGGCCCTCAGCCCCCAGAACAAGTCCCTGTGCAAACTGGAGGTGCCAGCTGGCTTTAGGATGGGTGTCACATTTCCCCATTCCTGGAGTCCCTTCCTCCAGTTCCTGAGGGAGGGACTATTCTCTGCCTACCTGGGGGGCCAGACCCTGCCAGGGCTGGGCCCTGTGGAACCCAGTCTTACCCCCCCACCTGACCCTGCCAGGACCTCCAGCCTGAAGAATAGCCAAGTCTGAGGTTGTGGGGATCCCCCACTGGAGAGCAGGAAGGCCTGGGCCCAGAGGCATCTGGGGAGGGGTCATCACCCCCTCTCCTAATCCATCTTCAATATGAAGAGGTTTGGGGCACACTTCCTGGGGAGGGAGCACAGGCCTGGAGAAGTCCTAGCATGGGCCTTCCCCAAACTTCCATCTTCTGGGCCACAGCCTAAGGCCAGGCATCCAAAAGTCCAAAAGTCCAGCTGACCAGTTGGAGTCCCTGCGCAGTCCTGGGGGGGGGCACCCCCAGTAGGAGCTGGGTGTCAGACCTGCACAGGCAGTGTCTGGTTCATCTGCAGCCGCATGTCCTGAATACTGCTGAGAATCTTCTTCTGGTGGCCAGCCAGGGTGACCCCAATCCGGAGCAGATCTCTGCAGATGGAGTATGGGCAAGGTCAGTCCCTTCCCTCTTGCCTGCCACCCTGGGCCCAACCCAGAGCCCTCTGCCTTGCCCCTCCAAATCAGAGGTGCACTTACTCTGCAGTCATCTGGGCCACCAGGTCAAAGGATGCAAACCCCGCACTGACGAAGCTCTCCTTGTAGCGCCCCATCTTGATGGCATCCAACCAGTCACCGACTGTTGTGAAGGTTGTGTAATCTGGGACTGTGCGGTCCAGGAGGGGTTGTGACATGCTGTGGGAGAAGAGAGTGACCTGGTGAGTCCTGAGAGCAAGAGATGCAAGGATAGGACACCTGGCTTGAGGAGAGTGGAGGTACTGACCCAGACTGGGCACTGGCGATGACCTTGAGGCTGGCAGCATTGCGAATGAGTTTGTCCAGGGTGTTGACGATCTGGGAGAATTTGGGCCTGAGGTTCCGGTCCCGCACCCAGCAGTCCAGCATAAGCTGGTGCAGTGCTGTGGGGCAGTCCATGGGTGGTGGCAGCCGATAATCCTGCTCCACAGCATTGATGACCTGGGCCAAGGGCAGGGAAACCCAGAGTAAGCCACCACTCCACTCCCCAGTCAGCTCCCACCCACCTGACCACTCTGGCTTGTCCCCCACTCACATCTTGGTTGCTCATGTCCCAGTAGGGTCGTTCTCCATAGCTCATGACCTCCCACATGACAATTCCGTAGCTCCAGACATCACTAGCAGAAGTGAACTTCCGATAGGCTATTGCCTCTGGGGCAGTCCAGCGGATGGGGATCTTCCCGCCCTGGTGAGGGGGGCACACGCCCTTCACCCTGTGACTCGAGGCTGCCCCCCAGCCTTGAGCCCTTGCCTGGTTGACCCCACCCCCAGATTCCCTCCCAGCTGCTTCCTGTACCAGGGAGCTGGTGTAGGTGGGATCGGAAGGGTCATCCTCCAGGAAGCGAGAGAGGCCAAAGTCTGAGACTTTGCAGACCAGGTTGCTGTTGACAAGGATGTTGCGGGCAGCCAGGTCTCGGTGCACGTAGTTCATCTCAGACAGATACTTCATGCCAGCAGCAATGCCCCGCAACATGCCTACCAGCTGGATGACTGTGAACTGTCCATCGTTGAGCTGGGGACAACAAGCAGGCTCAGTGGGCCTGTGGTTCTCTCCTGGCCCATGGCCTGCCTGCCTGGTCACCTGCCCTCTCTAAGTCCTCAGAGATCATACTTCATCTAACCTGCACACATGTCCAGAATGTACTGACTGTACATAGTACTGAGCAGCTTGATACAAGATGTATCAAGCATCTTGTACACAATAACTCATTTAATCCTCATGAGGACCCAGAAGCTTTTACCCTTCCCATTTTATAACCAAGGCAACTGAGAGGCAGAAAGATCGAGTAACTTGTCTCAGGTCACACAAGCAGTCAAGGGCAGAGTCAGGATATGACCTCCAATTGTTCTGGCTTGGAAGGCCTGGCTATTTCCCTACACCATGCCACCTCAATAAATTTTTGTAGACTTTGAATAGGGTCTCTCTGACTTGTGGGAGGTGGCAGTTGGCCTGATCTAGTTCTCTGGAGGGGTAAAGGAGAGGGGCTGGGGTTGGCTCTTACCCGGAGGAAGGAGTCCAGTGCACAGTTCTCCATGAACTCAGTGAGGATCATGACAGGCCGACTTTTGGTGACTACACCCTCCAGCCGGATTATGTTGGGATGGTCGAACTGGCCCATGATAGAGGCCTCACTTAGGAAGTCCCGCCGCTGCCTCTCAGTGTAGCCCACCTTCAGTGTCTTGATGGCCACAAACACCTCCCGGCGGCCAGGCTGTTTCAGCCGACCCCGGCACACTTCCCCAAACTCCCCTGCAAGACACAGGGTGCAGGCCATAAGCTACTTCTGGAATCATCCCAGGAATGACCCAGCCTCTTCAGTCTCTCATCTACACTCCGCCTCAGAGAACTCACCAGCTCCAATCACCTCTTCGATTTTGACGCAGGACACATCAATCTCTTTGGCAAACTCCCGCACAGCCTCATTGGGGTCTTCGTAGGTAAAAGGGTCAATATAAACCTTCATTCCAGGAGCAACTGGAGGGGGAAGAGGAGGGTGTGAGAGAGTGGCAGAGCTTCAGGCCAAGTATGGGGAGGGAACTGCTCAATCCTCAACCTCAGGTCCAGAGACCCTGCCCAGACTATGAGCCTCAAGGGAGCATGTGCCACAACCTCCCTACTGAGCTCCCTCCCCATTCCCAGCTGATGCCCTGACCCCCCCTCCCTACCCCAGACAAGAGAACACTTAGGGACCACAAGAGCCGTACACCCAGGATTCTTCTCCTAGTCGCCTCCTCCCTCATCTCTCATCATGTCCAAACCTCTCTCAGATTCAGCCCTCCCCAGGTTCCCACTGCCCTGACCTTGTCCAGCCTTCAACACTCAGACTATTGCAATAGCCTCCCAGCCGGGCTCTCTGCCTCTGGACTTTTCCCACCAAGCTACCTGGCATCTTCCTGAAACAATACCTCCATTGTCTTCCTCCACAGCTTAAGAGCCTTCCCAATTACCTGTGGTGGAGTCAAGCCCAAACTCTGCCTGCCTTTCACGACCCTCCAAGGGCTGGCCTCACTCTCCAGCCTGGCTTCCAGCAGCTGTCAAGCAGCCTTCTCACTGCTCCCAGGCAGCCTCCCCACACCCTCCCACTTCCTTCCAGAGGCTCCTCCAGCTAGGAATGTTCTCCCCACCTCTCCAATGCTTTTCACTCCACCACCTCCTCCAGGAAGCCTTCCTCCTCTCTGAACTCTTACTGCCCTTGACCACAGGAACAACCAACTTAACACTTAATTGTTCTCTAATTGTTTCCTCTGCACACACACAGCACCTCCTTTTCCCCATAGAATGAACTAACTGCCTTTGGTGTAGGGGTTAGATCTCTCTCAACCTTGGGACTAGCAAGTGTGAGAGAGGGATGCTCGGGGTACCTGGAAATGAGGTAGGGGTCAGGAAATGGCACCCAATTATAAGCAATGAAGTCACAAGCAGGGAAGAGCAAGCCCTGTGGGGGCTGAGAGAGCTCAAGGAGGTAGGGATGCGGCACTCACTGTATTGCTGCAGCTTCTCCGTGTATTCCGCATCAGAGCTGTGCCGCTGCTTCCTGGAGGGACAGGGTAGAGGCAGGCCTGAGACAAGTCCCATAGCTCCCTTTGTTCAGGGGACTCTCTAACAGGGAAGAGTGCACCAGAGAGGACCCTGTGCCTGGTCCCATGGTTGGTAGTAACAGCCACCTCTGGGTCTCTGGACAGGGACTCAGAGCTCAATCCCTGGGGGCGGGGGAATAGGACAGGAGAATGGCATGGGATGGACTGGGGCAGGTCTTTCTGGGAGAGAACCTGAGCCCAGGAAGGCTGTGGCTCTGGTCTGAAGGGAGGTGGTGGTCATTCTATGTGGCAGGAGGGCTCTAAAGTGCTCACGGGAAGCTCTAGTCAACCTGTGGGAACAAACACGGGTCTGGGAGTACCTGAGGCAAACAATAGCGATGACCACAACGGCCACCACGAAGACAAGCCCGGCAGTAGCGGAGCCCACAATGAGGGGAATCTGCTCCTGGAGATGCTGGGCACCAGAGCCTGGAGACCAAGGAGGGGCAAATGAGTGGAGGGCAGGAAAGGACAGGCCAAAGCAGGGACAGGCACAGGGGGCAAGGTACCTCTTTCACTCGTGGTCTCAAACTCAGCCGGGCGGCTGTACTGCCCATAGCCAGCTACAGTACGGGCACGGACCTGGACCACGTAGCGCGCGTCAGGCCGCAGTCCATCCAGCTGCACCGAGTTTTTCTGGCTGGTCACTGTGGAGGCGATGCCTTCACTCTGCAATGCAGAAGGAAGAAGGCAATCTCAGGTGGGTCCTGAGGCCAATTGGTCTGTCCTCACCCAGGTCACCATGTGATTCCCTCAGTACTTGAGGTTTTGCTCCCAAGGGCCCCTGCACTATCTGGGGGGTACACTTCTTGGCTCAGTTAAGCCCAAGGCCACCTCCTGCCCATGGAGGCCCTGACCTACAAAATACTTCATTTCCTGCCCATGGAGGCCCTGACCTTCTCGAAGTACTTCATCTCATAGTCCAGGATGACTCCATTGGGCCGCTCCGGAGGGGCCCAGGACAGGGTCAGGCTGCTCCCTGAGCTGCTGTGCAGGCGTAGCGTAGGCACCTCCGATGGAGCTAGGGAATAGCAGGCGCTCACCCTGGGTTCCTTGGGTCCTGACATCCCTCAGGATGCAGTTCCCGTGGAACCCCTAGAGGCCCCTTGGCAGATCCTGGGCAACCACAGTTCTATCTAATGGAAGTTGACCCAGGCCACCCTCCTGTGTTCCCTCCTCACCAGCTTGGTTGGTGGTGATATTCACAGCTGCGAATCGGGGTGGCAGAGGGCTCTTGCCGGAGACACCGTTGACCGCCTGCACCTCAAAGGTGTAGCGTGTGTGGGCCAGCAGATGGCTGATGTGGACCCGGCGCTCTGTCAGGCCCAGCTGCCGAGGCACAAACTCCACGTTGTCATCACAGCGTGAGCAGGTTGAGGGTCCCCCGACCCCGGGACCCCCACGGCACTTTTTGCAGATGACATTATACAAGAGGTCATCCCGGCCACCAAGGTCCCGGGGCTCACTCCACTCAAGGATCAGTGAGGTCTCGTTCACATTGGAGATCACACCCCTGGGTGGAGATGGCACCGCTAGAAGGACAAGTAGAGAAAGCACTAAGCAGGGGACCCTAGGTGTATCCTTCAGCCCAATGTCCCTAGACATTTGTCCTGCCTCTGCTTTATAATCAAAATATTCTTCCTACAATTCTTCCCTGGGCAGACTCCTGTTCATCCTTCAAGACTCCACACGCAATGTCACCTCCTCGTGGAAGCCTTCCTTGATTCATCTACTCCCCATCCGTGTACTCCCATAACACAATTGCCGGGCCACTTTCTGGCCCAGCTCTTATACATATGGTCATTACCTATTTTTACATCTGTTTCTCTCACCCAGTTCTGAGTTCCTCTATGAGTTCATTTACTCTCCCACGTCCCCCATACCCAGCACAATGCTCAGCACCCCCAAAGCCAGAGCAAGGATAAAGCTGGATACCAGCCTACACTAGGGTATGAGGTTAGAATTGGGCTGAGAGAGAAGCAGTCCTACAACAGGAAGGGTCAAGGGACTAGTGCACTCCCGCCTGGCTAAGAGCTAGAGGGTGCTTGTGAAATGGTGGTGACAGGGATGAGCCAGCAGATTTCCTAGCTTTGCCATCTTGCATCATCTAGCCTCTGAGCCTTGGTTTTCCCATCTGGAAGATGGGGCTATTGGCAGTGACCGTTCAGGCCCTCCTAGGCAGGACCCTGGATGGAAGGCCTACAGAGGGAGAGCCAGGACCTGCGTCAACTCACTGGTACAGGCGCTGTCTGCGGAGTCCGAGTCAGCACGGTAGAAGTTATTGTGGCAGGTGCAGATGCTGGCGGCTGAGGAGGTGGTGCGGCTGTTGGCGGGGCAGGGGAGGCAGGGCCCCTCTCCTTGCTTTGCCTTGTAACTCCCAGAGGGACAGGCTGTGGGTGAAAGGATGGTCACCTCCCTTGCTTGAAGACACCAAGCCTCCCCACATGCGTGAGAACCTGGCCCTTGCCCAGCCCAGGTATTGGCCCCTCCACCTCCTAGACTGTGGGGGCGATGCTGGGATTGCCTGGCTCCTGCTCAGCTACAAAAGGCCCTTTGGACCATGGAAACCCCATGTCAGCGGATTCCTCCCCGCCCCTGGCCCCCTCACCCCCACCTCAGGGCCTCATGAAGACGTCAGCCCCATCACCTGGACAGCCTGGGCTTGTCGAGGCAAGGCAGAGAGAGCGGAGGAAGAGGAGGTGGATGGGAAGAGACCACCAGCGGACTCTGTCACCCTGTACTCTGCTGAGATGCCCCCCCAAGCTCTGGAAAATTCACTCCTGAGGACCCTCAAGGCCACCCTTCCCACTGTCAGGAAGTAGGTAGGGCCTCTTCTGTAGAGGCTGCCCAGTCTGACCTCTGCCCCACCCTCCAGAGGCAGGGGATCAACTCCTTTCTGCCCCTGACAGGGATGGGGGCTGAGGAGGGGTGAGGAAAGGAGGGGGGAAAAAAGCAGGCAGGAAGGCTGGGGTCACCTGGAGTTCAGAGGCCTCCACAAGGGGACTAATCCCAAAGTGAACCCACAGCCTGAACATCCCTTCCCCCTGTCTCTTCTTCTGCCATCTATACTTGGTCCCCTGGACATGAGTGCTGTAGAGTTCTGATATCTGGGATTACTATATGAGTTATTATTCAGATTGGAATATTTTCAGTGAAAGGGGGCACTAGGAATAATTATGTTAGTGTGATGGACATGATCCAAGCTAAATGGACACACTAAGGTGCACCATCAGCCTATCTACATGATGACCTCTGGCAGGGGGTCTGCTACATAATGCTAGGGGCTGTGCCCTCCTCTGGGGCTTAATCTCCCCTCACGAAGGTGATATTCCATCCCAGCTCTTTGAGCCAGTGGGGGAGGGGGCAGAGGCCAGGCTAGCCTGGTTGCTATGGGAACCAGCGTGCATTTCCTGCCAGGGACCTGCAGAGTGTTAGCCCCTCTTCAGGCTGTCAGGCTCATCACCCCCACCCCCTTTTTCCACTTTGGAAGAGGAAGTCTCGGGCAGGTTCCCATAGTCGTGGAGAGGGGCCCAGAGGACAACCCCAACCAGGGCCTCACAACCAGGTCCACACACCCAGCCCTGTCACACCAAGGGCGATGGCAAGAGCCATCTCCCACACCTCCAAGCAATGACTGCAAGCCCCAGGGAAGAGGGTTGGGCAGAGGGAATGGAGGACAAGGCCTTTGGGCACCTTGTCCTGCATGCAACAGTCCTGGAAGGGTCGTCAGGGCCAGCACCCATATTCCTGAGCTGTGAGGCCTACAGTACAGACTGCTCTGAGACTTGACTTCCTCATTGGTGAAGGAGGAGATAATGGGAATCCACCTTATGAGGTTGTGGTGAGGGTCAATGAGGGCTCTGCGTGAACAAGTTTTATAACTGGGAAGCCTAGTACGTTGTAAGGTCTGTGAGGCTTGGCTAGCCTCCTAACCTCCTTGTGCATAAAATAAGGAGTGAACAATCCCTGTCTTCCAAGCATCCCTGTGCTCCTGAGGCCAGTGAAATGGTGTCTGTGCTTATCACTCATTCACCCCTCACCACAACCCTAGGAATCCTCAGGGCCAAGGAGTCCTCATGCCCCTGTTTTGCACAAGGAAACCAAAGTTCAAAGAGTTAAATACCTTGCCCAAGGTCACATAGGTGGAAAATGACAGAGTCAGGACTCAGGGCTTGAGGGGCTGAGCTCCTGGATATTGTGCCATATACACCACCTCTTAAGGAGATGAGCCATAAGAAAAGACGGTCAAGCACAAGGTGCCCACAGCCCTTCTCCTCTCAGCTCTGAAGCCCATCTAGAATTTCCAGGGTGAATCTACATTGAGGTTAGGACAAAGCAGGCACCTCTGCCAGTCTCCCAAGTCTCTGCCCAGGTTCTGCAAATGCCTGCTTGTCAAGGATCCATGTCTCTCTCTTCCTCTAATTTCATTCTCTCTCTTTTTTCCCCCACAGTGCTGGGTATCAAACCCAGGGCCTCATGCATGCTAGGTAAGTGCTCTGCCACTGAGCTACATCCCCAGTCCTCCTTTTTTCTCTTCTTGTTCTCCTCTCTCCTTGCACCACATTCTCTACATCTGATACCCACTCTTTCCTTTCCTCTCTCCACCTCACACAAGAGGCCAGGCCTTCTAGTCAGATAGGAAGACTGGCTAGGAAGTATGGCTGTGGCCAAGCCCTCCCTGCCCCTCCTCCCCCGGGCCAGCCCCCACTCACGGCGGCACTGGGACTCCTTGGCAGCTGGCTCATGGCCAGTGGCACAGGTGCAGGCGCCCACAGGCACCATCCACTCCCCATCGCCATTGCAGTAGAGCTTGAGGGGCACCGACACCTCCACAGCATTAGGGATGCAGGTGCCAGGAGCAATGACCAGCGAGGTGGGCTCGGCCCCAGTGAGGGTCTCAGGGAAGAGTGCGAAGCCTGCAGTGGTGGATGCACACTTCTTGTAGAAGGCGCGCACGGAGATGAGCGACATGCAGGCACCCTGGTCCTGGAAGGCCAAGTAGAAGCCGGCCTTGGAAAGCGGCCCAAAGCTGCGCACCTTGGTGTTGACCCGACCCGCATCGAGCCGTGAGAAACTCTCATCCGGTGCAATGGTGTCCACTTTCACATAAGGGTTCTCCATCCAGAACGGGGAGGAGGCTGAAGCCACATCACTGTCAGCCTCATAATAGAAGAGGTTGAAGGTCTCCTTGCAGGAGCCAGGGATGTTAGGGATGCTGTTGCAGTCACGCACAGTGAACTTGAGCTCCACGTAGACCCGCTGCACGTCCCGCCTCCAGATGAATCCCGTGCGAAGCCAATTGTTCTGGCTCGACTCACGCACGTTGCACACCTGATAGGTGCGGATGGGGTTCATGGCCTCGTCATAGCCACTCACCTCCTCCCACTGGGCACAGACCAAATGAAAAAGACAGAGTGAGCACCAACATTTTCCAAATGCTTACCACATACCCAAATCTGCTACCTTGACTTCACAAAGATGCTTCCATGTGAGTGGCTGAGCACAAACTATGAGTTCAAATCCATCTTTTTGCTCGCTATATGACTAAGTCACTTCATCTCCCTGTTCCTCGTTTTCTCCATTTGCAACATGGGAACAACTAAAATGTGTATGGAATAAATGTTTTTAACTGAATCAAGTATCTAGTAGAAGGCTGAGAACTGGTAAGTACCACATGAATATTAGCTATAATATTTATTATCTTTAGGCCTCAGTTTCATCACCTATAAAATGGGGTTGATTGGAATTAAATGAGGCTATGAGGAATTAAACCACCTAAGACATGAAACGGGCTTGTTAACAGTGCCTGACAGAGGAAGCATTCAATGGATCCTGGCTGTGGCTACTACCAACACATTTAATCTTCACAAGAACTCCATGAGGAGGAACATCTGTTGTCCTCACTATAGAGACAAGGAAGTCAAGGCTCATGGGACAGAGAGATTTGCTCAAGCCACAGTTGGGCTGGTGACTCCTGGGCCTACAGTGCCATCGTACCCCAGGGGTCCAGGGCTTAGCCCAGCCATGAAGGCCTCCAGGAAGTTAATTAGGATATTGTAGACCTACTTAACAGGGAAGAAATTTAACAGTGAAGAAATGGAGGCCCAGAAAAGTCAACTGCCTTGCTCACGAGTCACGCAGCAAGTTGGAGATCTGAAATCAAAGTCTCCTGATCCCTAAGCCATCCATCAGTCTTTCCAGGGACCCAGGAAGGAGGGAAACGATCAGGAAAGGCTGCCAGGTGGGGGAGGGGAAGGCATAAGGAACAGGTTGAAGACTGGCTGAGGGGCAATGGGACAAAGACAGTGCATGGGGGAGGGCACAGGCAGGCAAAAGAGGAGAGATGCAACCACAGAGAAGGCCCAGAAGGTGACAAATGAGGAGGATGGGGATGCCACAGAAGGTGATGGTGACAGATGAGGGCAGAGGCAGCCCCTCTCCAGATCCTGGAAGGGGACATGGATGCTGGGTGGGGGAGGGCAGTGGCCTCATTAGGCAACAAACACTAAAGGGAGATGGGGAAGTCCTACCCCACTTTCTGGATGAGATGTCCATGCCAACTCAGACGTCACCCATTTTGTGTCCATGAGGGTCTCTGGGAAAACAATAGAAGAAAAAGGTCAGGGGCTGATCTCAGGATGGGGAAGAAGATAAAATCACCCAGAAACAGACCAATTCCCATCAGGTACCACTCTCCAAATCCCCCGAGTCTCCAGCTCCCTGACTCTAGAGGAGACCCTGCCATGAAATGTCACAGCCCCAAAGATGTCAGGTCCAGCAGGCTGGGGGTGGCTGTCTGCAGCTGACCCCAGGCCTGGGTTAATGAGGCAGGAGCAGAGGCCGTTCACACACCTACGGGCTCCGCTAATCTCCACACAAAGGGGCCGACAGGGCCTTTATCCTGGAACAAAAGGCTGTGTGCTTCAGACTCTGGGCCCAGGCCTCCCCTGACTCCATTCCCAATACAAAGGCTCAGCCCCACACACTGCCTGGGGAAGAGGAGGGCAGGGACAGGCCAGAGCCAGCACCCACCCAGCCACCTACTGGAATGGGGCAAGAATGCTCTTCCAGGGTGGGTGGGGACTACCAAGGCCCAGAACCAGCTCCTAGTAAATGCTGCTTGCAGTCCTTGGCAGAAAGCACTGCCACTCTGTCTCTTCTGTAGAAAACTGATGCCTAGATAAAATACATGTATCGCTTATGGTAAAACTGCTAGGGCTTGGCGCAAGGGGTTGGAGGGTAGCTCAAATTCAGATCTAGCTGACTCTATAACTAATCCCTTGTACTCAGACTGCAGTATGCCTCTCTGTAAAGGAGGGACAAGAGAAGTCAACTCAGGAGTTACCTCCTCCAGGAAGCCCTCCTTGACCTCTGCATCAGTGTCAGACACCCTCCTCTGTACAGGGGCCAAGGGCTTGGCTGCATTGCCTATCCTGTATTCTGAGCTGTGGATTTTAGTCTGTTTCCCCTTGCTCAGTCACAGAGGAGCCTATTAATGTCTCTGACATAAACTTGCTCCCCTAGGAAGCTGGCTCTGGGCTCTTGGCTGGAAAAACTCTATTCAAGTTGTTTAGAGCCTTGCTAAGTAGCTGAGGCTGTTCTTGAACTTGTGAAGTAGCTCAACGGTAAAGCCTCCTGGGGTTCAATCCCCAGCACCAAAACAATAAAAAGAAAGAATGAATGAATGAAAAGAAAAAAAATGTTGAGTCTCTGAAAGACAATGGGATCCCAAGATCAGACCTAGAGGATAGACAGGGAGGGAAGAGGTGTCAACTCCTTTCCTAGAGCCTAGGAGACAGGGCAGCTGATAGTTCTCCCCTCAACCCTGGGCTGGAATGGGGCAGGGCCACCCTAGAACTTCTCGAGGCTGCTACACTAACTGTAAGGTGCTTGAGGATCCCTGCAAGGAGAGACTCAAACCTCGCAGGGTCTCGCTGAGGATGGTGGACAGGGCATCCGTGGCCCTAACCCCCTGTGGGAGGCATAGGGGCAGTGGGCAGCAGTCACTCACTGCAGTTAGTGAGGTTCCCTGGAGGTCTGGGCTGCAGGATGAGCTATCCCAGCCTCCTTGACGGTGGCCTGACAGGCCCCTCTGGCAGACAGACACAGACATTCAGCAGGGGAGTCCTCTAAAGAAGCAGAGATGGGCAGAAGTAGGGGCTCGGAGACAGGCAGGCTGAGCAGGGGCCCAGCTGGGACGCAGGGTGGGCAGCCCGAGCTGGAGGGATGTGCAGAGCCGGCTGTCTGCCGGGATGGCCGGCGGCGGACTACAAAAGACAGTGAGATGGAGAGACAAGGAGGCCCAAGGAGACAGAGACAGAGAGGGAGGTTGCCAAGTGGCCTCTTCCCCAGCCGGCAGCCGGGAGTATTCCTGTCCCTGGGAGCAGCCGAGCCAAGCGCACCCCCTCCCCCAAGTCAGCAAGCCAGCCAGTCCGCCTGCTTGTCTGCCCGCTGCTGCTGCCCGCCCGCCCGCCGGAGCAGGCAAGGGCTCCCACCGCTCCCGCGAGCTGCCTCCCTCCTCCCTCTCCCTCACTTCCTTCTGCTCAGCCTGTGCCAAACCCATCTGGAACTGTTTAAACCCAAATATTCAGCCCCCTCCCCCCTCCAGCCAGATTCCTCCACAGTTTAAAACAAGCCCTGCGCTGGCTCTGGGAGGAGGGAGGGGAGGGAGGGGAGGGAGGGACGTGGGGAGGTGGCGCGGGAGGGAGGGGGCGAGGAGGCTCTTCATTTCTGTTTAATTTCTGGGGAGCGAGGGAGGGAGGGAGGGGATCGGCCCTTGGCCATCGCGCAGCCTTGGCCATCGCTCAATCTCGGCACATTTTTCCCATTAATGAGGAGAGGACTTGGATTTCGAGTCCTGTGTGCCTGAGGAAGGGCTCCGGTCACCCTGGTGGGGAGAGGGTGGGCTGCTCTCTGTTTCCCCACTTCTGGGGGGGGAGGTGAGGGCTTGATCTCTCCAGCCTGACCAAGATCAGGAGGGAAGGCAAGGACCTCACAGACCCTGCCTGTGTCACAGCCTCCAAAGGGCTTGAGGGGAAGGTATGGGGGTGTCACAGAACCCATCTGACTGTGGCACAGGGAGGGAGAGACCTCTTCTCTGCTGCATGTGTGATGTATGCATGTGTAGTGTATGCATGTGTATATGAGCGCATATGTGCACATGCTGGGACAGGGGCTGAGGCCCAGGGGCAGAGGCCCAGGGGCAGCTACCTGCTGCACCCCACCAGGTGGCTGCAAAGGGAGATGAGAGAGGAGGGCCACCCCAGACACAAGGCTCACACTAACCCCAAAAAGTCACCAGGGATGTGGACACCAGGACAAGGGTCTTTCTGGAACTGGGGCTTTGATGCTCAGGAGCAAACCACAGGCGTGAAGAGCAGCTACGTGGCAGCAGCTGTGTGGCTCTCACCTGTGCACACAGTTGCACACACAGCACACAGTTTGCAGTGGCTGGGCTTGTTCTTCACCACTGGGGCTAAAGAGTGACAAGTCAACACATATGGTGGACAAAAACACACAAAGCCACAGCCACCCGCAAACACACACACAGCTCCACAGTCTGTCTTTTTCAGACACACAGATGCATATGGTACAAACAGATTAGTCTTCCTTAGACAGTCATCTACAGAGAAGCTTTCTCACACAGAGATCTGGCTTGCCTCAGGCAGACCTGTTCTCACAGCCTTCCTAGGGAAATGCACACCCAACCCAACAGTGCCTCTTCCTTACACACCCAATTGCACACTATCACCAGCCACGAGGCAGAGAGTCCTGAGTGTAAAGTGCAAACACAAAGGCCAGTTTCCCCATACAGACTTGGTGACATGCTCTTACACAGTTACTTGAAAACTACAATTAGATGCCAGGAGCACTGGAACATGCCACAACTCCCCAAAGGAGTATGGAGACACGGGTTTAAGTATCAAAAGTTTGAGTTGGTGTAAAGCCTGAGATGAATCTCCATGCACAAACCACACACACACACACACACACACACACACACACACACCAAGCATGTTCTTTATCTGGAATGTCTGCAGTGGGGTGGAGGAAGAGTTGAGAGAGGGCAGTGCCCCTCATCCAGGTCCCAACTCTGTGACATCTCTTGGTCAGGCAGGCCACTCTTGTAGTGCAGAGGTACTGGGGCAGCCTTGGCCACTGGCACTGGGAAGGAGCAAGCCCCAGCCCTGCTTCCTGTTGTCCTGGCTCAGTCAGGAGCTGCCAGTCAGGTCATGGGGCTGGGGGTGGGGCAGGGGCATGAAGATGATTTTGGGTGTGACTGGGTGCGGCCTCCCCAGTATAGCCTCTGCCCAAGCAGCAGGCCACTTCCCTGCCAGCACAATGGTACTGTCTTGAGGACTCCGGAGACCTCGGAGAGGGGGTAGCACCATGAAGAGATTTTGCCTCAGGAGCTCTTGCACATACAAGTCAAGGACCTGGTATAAGGAGGGCATTTTAGGTACATAGGCCTGCCTCTGAAGACCTTGTTGGGCCACCTTGGTGCAAGGGCACCAGCTGTGATCCTGCCACATGCCTTGGTGAAGGGCCAGGGCCAAATAACCTTATGGAGCTGCCAGACCCCACTGCACCTCCAGGCCCCAAGTCACTCAGAGTACCTCACCCTGGAACAGGAGTGCCACTGAGACCCAGGGAACAAAGAAAAGAAAAAAAAAAAAAAATGGAGACAGAGGCAAGAAGCCTCCAGCCTAACCTCCAGACTAGGGACTCTGAGGTAGCAGAAAAGGTCATGTTCCAGGGCTGGGCTAGCAGAGTGTGCAGGGACAGGACAGAGGGGCAGGGTCTGAACAAGAAGGAGCAACCAGGAGCACCACCAATGAAGAGAAGGAAAAAACCTCAAGCCACCCCTGAGGGTCCCCTCTTCCCACACCACCACGTGGAGTCCCTACTTCAGCCACCAAGCAGAAGGCTCTGGTTCCCAGTTTTCTATCATGCCCCCCACCCCTCTTGTGTCACTATGTGTATGTGCTTATAGTTGTAGGAGCCTGAACACTCAGGGTGGACAGCCTGAGAGGAAAAGGGTCTTGGGAGGACCCGGCTATAGGACCTGGAGCACATGTATGTTGTGAAGGAGCCTAATTCACCCAGGGCCACCTTTACTTCCTCTGCCACAGTCCCTTGGCCCCCATGTCTGGGACAGCGGGGAAGGGAGCATCACAGAACAGAGAACACACTTTGTCTTTCATTCTTCCTCTCAGATTATGGGGATTTATAATTAAATAAGCCTGAGAGGGAGGAGAAGGGAGAAGCAGCCCAGGAAAGCCCAAATGCCTCAGTGCTCATCCAGGCACGGACCCCATTGCTGGCCCTGCCAGTCAAAATGGATGGACAGCTAGTCCTCCCATGAGCTCTCTCAGCCCTCACTGCAATGCTGGTCACAGTGGGCCTGCTCAGGGGCAGGGGGTTGAAGGCCATGGGAAAGCTGGCCCCAGGGTAGCCCTTGGGCCAGGGGCCTCTCCCGCCCCATCAGGTGCCCAGCTGTACCTGCCCGCCCCCCACTGCCCAATCCCGACAAACCAGTTTGACTCAGCACGACAGGCAGGGCTACAATTTTCAAACTATGCAGGCCTGGTGATTCAGCCTCTTCGTGCTGTTTAATTAGTGGAAGGCCAGTGGCGGAGGCCTTGCCCACAGCAGCCTCGGCTTCAGCTCACAGCCACTGAGGCCGGAGAGGCGACAGGAGCAGCAGCCCTGGCTAAAGGGAGGGCAGCAACAAGCAAACTGGTTCCCCCAAATACCTGCTGCTGGCCCTCCACACAGCTCTGAGGCTCCAGTTCCTGACAAATAGTAATAGGGTGGTGTGGGGGGAACAACGAAATGTGACTCAAAAAAGCGACCAAATCACAAAAATGCTGGGCTGTTGTCCCTTCTCAGTTTCTTGTTCTCAGTGGTCACTCCAGCAAGAATGAAAGAGGTAGAAAAGCACAGTGCCTTTTCCCCTTGGGGACAGGTTCCACTGCAGTGACTACTCTGCTAGCTGGGCTTGGCTGGAGAGGAAGGTGCTGGCCCCACCTCTTACAATCTGGTAACTGTTTCTCTTTTCACAAAAGGGTATGTTCCCAGCTGGGACCTAACCATCCCTTCTCAGGTGTAAGGGCCCTGTGGCTCAGACACCATTCCCCAGGCCCCATTCATGGTCCCAGAGGGGAGAATGATATTGGCTTCAGAACTGGGGATCATTACTTAAAAGGAGACCAAGCGACAAGGTGGCTTTGTGTCCCTGTGTCTGTGGGTAAACCCCAGGGCAATTTGTGTGTGTGGGGGGAGGGGTAATCAGAGGGCAAGGGGAGCTGTGATTCTTCAACTAGGGAGAACAAGGAAAAAACTCAGCCCCATCTGCATGGAAAACTGAGATCCTTGGATGTAGAGTCTTGGTGAACCCCAAGTGTGTAGGGGAGAAAGAGGAATCAGGTGTCAGACAACTTTGACTAGTGGGTACATGAGGGGCAGCACCTGTAGCTCAGGGACCCCAGGCCTAAATATAAGACCCAAGTCACAGAGAAACGAAAGGCCAAGGGCAAACCAAATCCTGACAAAGCCAAATGGAACACTGGATGGAGGGAGCTGGATCCCTCTCCTGTAAAGTTTGGGGGTGAGGCGCTTAAGAGATCTTTAGTGCTAAGGGACCTACATACCTTCAGAGCTCTGCCCACTGGACACAGCCCAGGAGCTGGAAGTCTACCCATTCCACACTCCATGACCCAGAAGAAGGGCGGGGTACAGACAAGAGACCACCAAACCATCTCTCTTCCCATCCCTTCCCTTCTTGGAGCTTCAGGAAAATAAGCTCACCCCATCCTTCCAGACCAGCCTTCCCTTAGTCATTTCTTCCTCCAATCCCTTCCCAACCTCCCTAGGGTAATAATAGCAACAATAATAATAACAACAGCTAATCCTTGAATAACAATGAGGATGTGCTAAATGCTTTACACATAGAAACCATTCAATCCTCACAACAACTCTGTGAGGTTGGTACCATTATCATCTCATAGTGAGGGAGGACCTAAGGCTCCGTAGGTCCAAGGTCTGGTCCTGGCTGTAGGGGTCAGCACACTGAACCTCTTTTTCTCCCATACACAAATTAAAGACTACAGGGTCTGAGGTGTTCAAAAGTGAGGGCCATGGTGGAAGCCACACTGTAGGCACTGCTACTTTCTAGGGGCACCCTACGGGAATCTGGTCTCAGCCTGGGGCTAGCCCTGACTCCCACTTTACTGTTTCAGCAAGCAAATGATCCTACTGCCCTCTCCTCCTGGGCTGTTACAGCTGATATCTCTAGTTTAGTCCACCAGCTCCATGGCCTAGGAGGCTTGGACACCAGCTTCTGGCTAGGGCCTGCCTGTGGGGACGGATCTAGGAGATTATGAGGAATGGAAAGGAGGAAGAAAGGGATAGGAAGAGGGATGCAGTGAGGGAGGAAGGGGTGAGCCCTCCCAGGTAGCCCTTGCTCACGAGACCCAAACCACACCCCCACTCCAAGCTAGCACCCACCACACCCCACAAGGGTCATGGACCTGACACACACAGCTCCATAAGTGCATGTCTGAGTGTGTCAATGTCACCTCTTCTGGACTAAGACAGACAAAAACCTGGGAACTCAAGCAGGCTCCCTGGCTCACACCCTTAAGGCAATCAACAACAAAGCCCCACACTGGTTTCTCACGCCTGCGATCCTATCACACACATGTGGGTGAGTGTGCGCCAGTGTGGGCGAGACCTCAGTGTGCCTGTCTGAATTTGCATGTGTCCACCCGTGTGAATCTATCTGTCAGCACAGTGGGCTCAGAGATAAAAGGGGGTGGGAGATTATAGGAACATTTTTCCCCTGGAGAAATTCGAAAGCATCAGAAGCAGATGCCTTCTCTCAAACTGTGTTAAAGATTTTTCCTTCCAACCTTTGAGTTTACCTATTGTGAACACAGAAAGAACCAAGTTACACAAAATTCATGGTTTTTGTTCCTAAACTAAGAAAGTGACTAGATACAAATGCCAAACACTACTGTCTATATTCCAATTTCTTCCAAATTTCTGGGGGTGTCTCTCTATATATATATTAAGGAAGGCTCCACCCTTCATTTTATAACTACACATTATTTTGGAAAAGGGGGTATTATATGTGTGCATCTCTATTGTCTGTGATCTGCATTGGTGCCTCTGGCCCTGGGAGGCTGGTGTCAAGTGGCATGCGTGTGAGCTCGCCCTGCCAAGGCCAACTACACTCGGGCTGTTCATCCAAGTACAATTATTTGGAAGTTGGAGCTACCCCATCAGCGGCAGTCTTGGCAGATTTCACAGAACCCACGGAGAAGCCCGGCCTTTTCCCATCGGCTAATGAGTAGCGCACCCAGCCTCGGTGCTACAGGGGCAGAGCCCCGCTGCTTCAGGGGTTCAATGAAATCCAAGCAAGCTCTCAAAGGGTCCTGCCAGAAGGTAGAGGGATAGCCTTAGAGAAGGATGCAACGCCCGTGCACACAGCACCTCATATGTAGTTGGAGCTCGGTAAACCATAAACAATAACAGGCCCCCGCCTCTCCACCCCCGCAGCCATCCCCTGACAAAGCGGGGTGCACACGCACTCACACTCTCACAGTTAACTCCAGCGGGTTCCTAACCGGTGCCACCTCCCCCCAACCTGGGGAGTCCCGCTTCGCCCCCACCCTCCACAGATCCGCAGCCCCCGCCTCGTCTGATGGGTCGCCCACTCTTCCTCGCCGCTGGGAGGTGCTTGGGCCCTGTTTCCCTGTGGTGAGTGAGGGGTACTCCCACAAAAGCTCACGGCGAGACCATCACTTTCGGGGACGCTCATCCCGAGTTCCGCTGCTCGCAATCCCCCAACCCGCAGACGGTCGGCAGCGGAGTCAGCTCCAACCTCCGAGGCGGCTCTGGGGGCGTCCTCCCCACCCAGCCTTCAGCCCCGGGGCTGGCGCAGGCGGCAAAGCCTCCTCCGACGTGCGCTCAGCGCTTATGGACCCACACCGCGCGACCTACCGGGCCAGAGCTCTGGCGACCCCCGGCACCTTATCCCGGGCGCGCCCCCCGACGCCGCTCACCTTCCAGAGCGCGGCAGCCGGCGGGGAGTAGCAGCAGCGGCAGCAGTAGCAGCTGAGGGAGCAGCAGCAGGAGCCCCGGCGGCGACGGCTGCGGCGGCGGGCGGGCTCGGGCCATGGCCGGGGCGACTCCGGGAGCCGAGCCGGGCCGCGCCGGGCCGGGCCGTGCCGGCGGGGCTGCGTGCACCCGAGAGAGGGTCCGCTTGGCAGGCTCCTGGGTAGGCTGGCTTACGGTCCCAGGAGACCCGGGTAAGAAGGGGTGCAATCCAGGCGGGCGGCTCTGGGACGGAGGCGGCGCCCCGAGCCCGGCGATCTTGAGGGATGCGGGCAGGTTGGTCCCGCGGGAATCCGGACCGACCGGTCCAGGAGGATCCGGGGCGCAGGGTGGCTGGATGCCGAGGACTCCGGGAGGCAGGAGGGAGCAGGTGGTCGTGGCTCGAGGTGCACAATAATCCGGCAGTCCGCCGGGGGCCCGACTCAGATCCGGGTCTCCGGGTGCGCTCTCCGTCCGGGGTCCGAGCTGGGTTCTTGCTGCGCCGCTCACGTACTCACTTCTGCTGTCCCCAGCTCTGGCGCGGCCGCTCTGGGAGAGAGGGGCGGGACCGCCCGCCTGCCCGTCAACGCCGCAGCCCCTCCCCCAGAGACCTGCCGCCCACTCACAGACCGCCCGGCCCGCTGGTTCGGCCTTGGAGCGCTCAGCTGGAGTTCAGTTGGCGGCAACTCCATCAGGCCCACCCTCGGGGGTCTTGGAGGCCTGGCGTAGGCGGAGCCAAGGAAAAGATGAATTAGATGGGGCGGAGCGATGTTGTCCATCAGAGGAAGAACCCTGCCCCCTGTCTCCCATTGGCGATTAGTAACCAACTTGAGTCCGAGGAGGCGCGGAGCAGATAGAATGAGCTGGGGGCGCCCCCCTGTGGCCTGCTGTGCCGTCTTTCTCCAGGCACGTTTAAACCCCAGACTCGGCCACCAGCGGGGGGTCGTTCTCAGCAGCACATCCGTGACCAGGGTCTTCTAGATGGTTTATTCATTCATTCGGCTGTGCATTTAATCGTTCATTCAAAAATACTTTTAAGCATTCACAATGTGTTAAAGACCGGTCACTGACGGTGCTACCGCAATGGGTAAGACAGGTTTGTGTTATACTAGAGCCAGCTGAATGGTGGAGGCAGATACCAAGTCATCACAGTAGAGCTTAAGGAGCATTACTGTAAAGGAAGAAGTTTCCCGGAGCACAAGTAAGGGGCAAGACTAATGTCTGGTCCTGAGGAAATGACATTTAAGTGGAAATATGGAAGATGAGTAGTAAATGAAGGATGTGTGTTGGGGGTAGGGATGCTGTCTCAGGCAGAGAAAATGCACTTTGTGTGATGACTTGGAGGCAAGAAATACCGGAGGAATCAGAAAGAAATTTAGGTAGCTTGGGTATACAGCCAAGATGGAAATGAGGCTGGGAACCAGCTGTGGGGTGGGGGGTGCCTGGGAATCTGTTTTTTTTGGACTCATAAGACCTTCCTGAGAGCTAGGATTTGAAGCAGGGGCATTACCTTACCAGATGAAATGACTGCTTTGGGGAGTTTGGGCAGAGGGAAAGGTGGAATCTCAGAGGACAGTGAGGAGGCTCTACAGAGATAAGGGGAGGAAGATGGTGGCTTGGACTAGGGTAGTGGCTGTGAGGAAGAACAAAAGAGCAGATTTAACATGTATTTAGGAATTACACTTTAATCCCAGATATTCAGGGAGGCTGAGGCAGGAGAATCACTATCACTATCACAAGTCTCAGCAACTTATCAAGACCCTGTTGCAAAAAATATAAAATAAAAAGGGCTGGGGATATAGCTCAATGATAGAGCACTGCTGGATTCAGTCCACAGCACCCTCCTCCAATAAAAAGGTATCAAGGATGTAGAGTTTGCAGTAATTTGTGATTCAGTGGCAGAGAGTGATGAGGTAGATGAATAGATGGAAACATCAAAGAGAATGCACAGGTTTCTGGTTTGCACAAATGGACTTCTGCCCAGTTCATTCCACAAACATTTACAAAGTGTAATAAACACTCTGAAACAATAGCTCACACTTTTTCAGAGGTACGTGTTATCATAGCCTTATTTTACAGAAAAACTGACATCTAGAAAGGCTTAGTGGCTTCCCCAACTCACACAGGTAAAAAGAGGTAGAGGTAGGATTTCAACCCAGGTTGTAGCTTTTATTTTATTTTTTTGGTACCAGGAATTGAACCCAGGAGTACTTAATCATTGAGCCACATCTCCAGCCCTTTTTTTATTTAGAGACAGAGTGTCATTGAGTTGCTTAGGGCCTCACTAAGTTGCTGAGACTGGCTTTGAACTTGTGATCCTCCTGTCTCAGCCTCCAGAGCCACTGGTATTACAGGCATGTGCCACCACGTTGGGCATTAGTACTGTATAGCTTTTAGACATATACCTTCTACTTTATGGGAGACCTTAAGGAGCACCCAGGTGCTTGTTAAAAACTCAGAATCCTGAGCTATCCTACCCCACCTTGCATGATGGAACTCAGAACTCTGGGGTGGGATCCATAGTTCTGCAATTTAATAAGCAGTCGATTCTGAGGCACACTAAGTTCTAGAGTCACTATCACCATACAGCCTTTCAGAGTCCTAACTGGAAAAACTTCTCCACCATCCCTCAGAATTCCTGGGCTCAGACAGATTCTAGATGGCCTCTGAAGCCAGATGGACACACTTAGTCCTCTGACCATGAAGTACCTTGGGACTCCAGTCCTGAAAAACTCTAGTAGGAGTGGATGAGTAGGTGGATGAAGTCATGAATCCAGTGCTTAAGGGCATTGCTCTGAGAGAGGTCAGTTCTCTTGGCCAGAAACAGAGGCATGTGTAGGTGCATGGGACTGGGGTGGAGGAGTGCCATAATACAGAGGCCCTGATTCCACCTCCACAGCTCAGGCATTTCTACTTCACAGACCTGTTCTTAAGCCCTAGAGGCTTCCAGAAACATCACTCAAGGCTCTAGACCACAGAAAGGATCTTGGAGGTCATCTTATTCAACTCTCATTTATAAAGCTGTTAATCCTGAGGCCCCTTGCCCTATCATCCTCTCTGCCCTGGAGTGCTGGTTGGGGTTGAGCAGGGTGATATTTCAGCAGGTGGCCTGGCAGCAACACCTCTCAGCTCAAGCCCTACTGGTTGCAAGGCGGATCCATCAGGCCGACACTCCTGTTTGCTCAGCATCTGTGCCAGGCTAAGCCTCACCCTGGACAAATACAGCCAGCCAGGCGGCAGGCACCAAGCTCCTTTGTTCTTGGGCCTGATAGCAGAGGCAGTAGGGCCTGCAGGTAACGGAGGGCCTGTCCCCACCGGATGTTGGCACCATGGTTCCCACGGGAATGCTTCCTGATCAAGAGGCCGACAGAGGGGAGAGCACTTGGATGCTGGCTACAACAGCCCCATATAAAAAGGTGACCACCTGGAACAAGTGGGGATGGGAGGGGAGCAGATAGAAGGACAGGGCTCTGTTTCTCTGGGGCTAGGTGGGCAAAGGTCTTAATCCTCTTACCTTGAGAAGTTTCCAAGGAACCAGACGACAGGCTCTGACCTTGGAATTTGGAATGAAGGAGAAACATCCAGGCTGAGGTCAAGGTGACTTTCTCTCTCTAAACCTCTGAGTTTCATCTTTTGCCCATTTGCGTGGAGGAGGACTCTTGATGCAGAAGCAAGAGGTTAGGCTTTGGCATCAAAGGGACCTGAGTCCAAACTGGGCCCAGCCATTCAAGAGCTGTGGGAATCTATAATAAGAGGCTGAACTTTCTGAGACCAAGTATCTCCATGAATGAAAGTGGGATGATAAACACACCTCCCTGGCAGGGCTGTTGTAATGCTCTGGCCCTGGAGCCAGGAGCACTGCAGGGGTCTAATAAATGATCCCTATGATAATTAATACCCAGTCCCCAGATCTACTCTGCCAGCACTGTCAGTTTGGGGACAACTAGAGGAATGTGTATGAATTGAATTAGAGCTTGATGGTCCTGTGGCTGTGACCAACTCCAGACTCTTTTAAAAACAGAAGTATCTGCCCTAGTTCAAGGGTTGGGATGGTTGCAAAAAGGACAAAAGTGGAGGAAGAGAGTTTGGCGGGTCTGGGGATATAGCTCAGTTGGCAGAGTGCTTGCCTCACATGCATAAGGCCCTGGGTCCAATTCCCAGCGCCGAGAGAGAGAGAGAGAGAGAGAGAGAGAGAGAGAGAGAGAATGTGTGTGTGTGTGTGTGGGATCAGAAAGAGATAGTGGGATTGGTTTGATGAGTGCTTTGGGGGCTTCTGTCGAGGACCAGGGTGGAGGCAAAGAGATGAGAGAAGAAGTCCAGGTAAGAGGTGATGTTGACATGGCTGGGGTTGTAACAATGGTCTGAGCAATAGGGTGGGTGTAGCCTCATGTATGGAGAAGGGAAGGGAAAAATTTAGTTAGGGGCAGAGGAATGGGGGTGACAAGGTGAAGCAGATGGAGATGGAGGGTTTTGTTCTGGACTAGCTAAATTTGGGAAGTCTATCAAACACTTACATAGGCATACTCCCACTTCCTCCACTGACCCCCCTCCCCAGCTCTCCTAATCTGCCTCAGCTCTGCTCTGTCTGACCCTTTATGGTCCCACCTCAGAGTTCTGCACTGCCAATTTCCTCTCCCAGCCCTTCCTAAGGATGCTTCCTTCTTGGTACTTAGGTATCAGCTTAAATGTCATCTCCCTGACCACCTTGATCATCTCCCTCTTCCCCACACCAACACTGTCTCTCCTATTGTACTAGAAGTACTATCCTTATACTACTTAGCACTAGCTGAGATTATGTTGTTTAGCTATTTGTTTACATGTATATTATTTATCTCGCCTTCTAGAATGCAAGCTTTCTGAGGGTAGGGGCTTTTCTTATTTACCATTGAACCCCCAACATAAGGACCAGTGCCTTGCATGAAGTAAGATCTCAATAAAGACTTACTAAATGAATCAATAGCTGGCAAATATATGGTATGTGCAGCTACTTCGTATTCCCAAACCTGTGACAGACATTGCTAATCAATCATGGACTCTTTCCTCTAAGTGACACTCCACAAAGCCCTTGTCAATCTTAATATTAGAGTTGGCACATGAAGGTAAATTCTCTCATCATCTTCATAGTGGAGTGAATAATGCTCTCCTACTTGTTACTTGTGTGGCCTTATGTGAGTTTTTTTTAAAGCTCTTTGGACCTCAGATTACTCATCTGATGTCTCACACAAGATGTAGAAGTGATGTTTTCACCCCTCTATTATGTCTGGGTCCCCAGTCTAGGACCCTGATGCCACTGTGCAGATGTGAACAATCTCCCATTCAGGAGGCTCAGCTCCCATCTTTCTTTTGAGTCACAACCACTCCCAAACTGTTCCTTCCTTTTTTTCCTGTTTTATTCCCAGTCCCAGAAGGAAAGGCTAGAACTGACACTTGATATCTGGTACAAAATATCTCCTCATTTTGAGATGAAGAAACTGACCTCAAAGAAAGAAAGTCAATGAAGCCAGAAACCCAATATAGACCCATTGTCCACACCCAATGCTAACTCAGCGGCAGCCATCCCTCTCCCCAGCACTGTAGGGCACGATTATGGGGAGACCGGCTGCAGCTTCCCTATACCTAGGCATATTCCCAAACCCCAGGAGGCAAGCAGCTTGGCTTCTGTTCAGGCCCTGGTCATTTGATGGGAGAAGGATGCTGTGGATTCCTGCCTCTTTCTCCCACTTCAAGCCATCCATGCAAAGGAGGTGAGAAAGGTATGGGCCTCTTCCTCCACAGTTGCTTTCAGAAATTGTCCTGGGTCATTTAGGCCAGAGTGAGACTCTTAGCTGTTCCAAAGCCAATTAATGCTCTGTTGGCAGCTTCTTGCCTTTTTTTTCCTTTCGATTAAACGTGGATCATCCCCTCCACCCTCTTGAAGCTATTCTGCAGCTGGCACCCTCTCTGACAAGAGCTCAGTTTGGGCTTCCCTTGAGGAAGGGTAGGGGAGGAAATGGATGGGTATTGACTAAACCCCTCTGTGATCTTAGATGGAGGTGCTTTAAACAGATCCCAGAGAGGAAAACGCTTCAGTTGCCTTTGAGCCTGCCTGGGCAGCGCTCTTGTTTGCAGACTGTCTCTTCTTGTAGAGGAGCCCAACGCCTTTTTCTAGTAGCTATTTGAGGAAACACTAATGTTTGCAGGAACAGAGAGCCAGGGCCCTGCTCAGGAGGACAGGGAAGACCCGGAGGGATCCAAAAGTGCTAATTAAGGACCAATACCCATAGCCATTTGGGGAAAGTTAAGAAACAGAAAAGAATTGAGCTTTCATGTTTAATTAGGAAGGAGGGAATAAAAGGGACCAGGGGAAATTTTTAGAAGGACAGATTTAACTTGACATTTAACATTTCAACCCATTTATTGAACAGTTATCATATGTCGGGTATAACTAAGCAGAAGTATACCTGTGAGCCAGTAGACAAGGCCTTTATCCTCAGGGAGATCACAGTCACAGGAGAGTATTAAACATTACAGGACAAGCACAGGGTGCCACAGGAGCACAGGCACAGACAGGGCACCCTACCCAACTGTCAAAGACAGCCCCAGGAGAAGGACCATGGGAAGCTTCCCCGGGACGTTGGCACTATAGTGAGACCAGGCTGAGGCCTGGAGAATCAGAGGAGTTGGCCAGGAAAGAATAACAGAGAGGAGAGGAGAGAAGCAGGGGTCTCTCTCCTAGAAACACTGGAATCACCTAGGGAGGTTTTAAAAGGAAGGATATCACCTCCAGAGATTCTGGCCGGGGGCAGGGGCTGGCACACTGGTACATTTTGAAAGTTTCCAAGTGGTTCTGGTGTGGAGGGAAGGGAATGGAAGAAAGGAAAACTACTAGATTATAAAATATGTATTAGGGGTAGCGGGGGTAGGGGGTGGGAGGCAGTTCAGGAGGAGCTGGTGGAGTCAGCAGTAGAAGGCTGATGGTGGTCATCTTGTGGAGGGCTTTATCTTGTGTGGTAAGGAGACCTAGAGTTCAGCCTGAGGGACACTAGAAGTCCCTGATGAGTTGTCACTCAGTCTCATGGACTTACAAAACAATGCCTTGTAGGAAAATCTTAGTCAATACTTCCTCTCCCTCTCTGCCCTCGCTACTGCTGTAGAAGGAGTCCTAGAGAGGTTCATTTGGGACCACCAAGGTCAATGCGACCTTCAAGGGCTCCTGGCCCAGTTTCTCACTTTTCCCTGCAGAGTTCCAGGCCTTTGCCAGGCTCCACCCCATGCCTCTGGGTAGTACAGACCCTGTGGACCTACCTCAGGCAGGGAGCCGTCATCCATAGTGACAGACCCTGGTCCCCTTTTCCCCTTTTGTCCCCAGTTGCCAACACCTACCCAGATTCTTATCTGGTTACTTTCATCCTGGGCTTCTTTTCCAGCACAGCCAGAAATGGCATGGGATCTGCCCCACCTGCCAGCGTGCTCAGTACACATGAAGCCATTTCTTCTCCCTGTTTTCTGAAACTACCACTCTGGGGCCAGACCAAACAGCTTTTTCCTTCTCAGCATGCATCTTGCTGGGGCTGTCTGGTTCCTGTGGCTCCTCACTGAATGATTCCCACATTTTAGCCACTAGGAGGAAGGAGAATGGTGGTATGGGAGAGGAGAGAAGCTTCAGAGATGGATGGGTGGGAAACCTAAGAGAGTGCCTAGCACATTGTAGGTCTTCAGTTGGTAGCAACATTTACTATTATTGATTAATATTGATTCTTATTACTTGTGCCAAGCACCAAATTACAGTATTTCTTTGGGCTTTAGTGTTCCCTTTTGTAAAATCTGGAGACGATGTGCCATGTAGCTTATAGGGGCACCATGAAGACCAGCATGCAGGCATTTGGAGAGATGTTTTATTGGATCTAGAAACTACTAATGGCTCAAGACAATGCTGAATACCTAACAGACCATCAGACCTTCTGACTTCTGCCTGTGCAGGTGACAAAGGCCAACACCACTGTTTGGCTTGCAGATTGTCAGAACAGTCTTTCAGAATGCGTCAGGATAAAGTCTAGGAGCTGTTGAGAGGCAGCCCATCCTCTGCATGCAGCATGGGAACTATATACACAGGAGCAAAGCCCTGGATTTGCACCGAATTTGAACTAAGAAAAGATCCTTCCAGGGACAAATCCTCCTTGATGGGCATGGCTGTAGGGTAGAAGCCAGCTCTGGTTTGTGCCTTTTCCCCTCCTTGTTTCCTTAATTTTCTGAGCAGGAGTTATATGGGGTGAAGGGCCTATTAGATGGGATTTGAGCAGAAGGTCCAGGAATGACCAAATCTTGGTTTCTAGTCATCCTTTTTTCCCATAAAGTTCCCAAAGCTATGAAGGTAAAAATAAGCAAGAAACAAAAGTGCCAGTTATTATGTGCTTGGGTGAATCAGGGATCCCCAGGGCAGGATGCTGCTGGAGCTGAGTGGGCACCTACTTCAGCCTCCCAGACCCAGGCCTCACCAGGGCTGTGGGCTCAAGTTAGGACCCCTGCCAAGTACCCTGGAACTCTGACAAGGCAGGAGAGAGAAGATGCCAGTCAGTAAGAAAGCCCAGGTTGTCTTCTAACTTGGTGGCACTGATGAAGGAAGCAAAAGAAGAGCTCTAGTGATGTGGGTGAGTTTTAATACACTGTGCCTCTGTCCCTGTGTGTGTCTTGGAAATTGACCAAGTAAATTGGCATCCCTAGAAAAGGTGGGGCAAAGGCAGGGGCTGGGATGGGGAGGTTCTCTACCTCCTACAGGGACACAATAAGCAAGGTAGGCATGGTTTCCACCTTCCTGGAGCTTCCGATCTAGCAGGAAAAATCATTACTGGCAGGATCAAGATATTAGAATGTAATAAGTGCTGTGCAGAAAAACCATGGGATGTTACCAAGGTGCCCGTGGGGGGCTATGCTGAGGAAGTGTTCTGGACACTGAAATAACAGGAAAGACTTCTACAGGCAAGGCGAGATGGGGAGAATGGACCAGGCAGGAAGAAAAGACAGAGTCACACTGATGCACAGTTTTGATGCATGATCCCTAATGTCTTCTCAAAAAAATTGCTAAGGCCAGAAAGTGTTCTGATCTCACCTGTCCCTAAATGCTGGGATCCCCAGGTTTGGTCCACAGGCCCACTTTGCAAGTCTTACACTACATAGTGCCCGGGGAGGATACCAGCAGCACCCAGGGCTTCTTCCTGTGCTCCAGATGTTGTATATACACAGATTCCTGGGCCTCTCCACCTGGATATCCTTCAGGCACCTCTTTGTCCAAATTACACACATCTACACCCCACCCGAATGCCACTCCCTCCTCCTGAATTCTACATCGCAGCAAACAACACTTCCAGCCACCAGTGCCCCAAACAGATGCATATGGAGACTCACTTCTTCCTTCATGCGTCCTATTAGCCCTCAACCGTGGTAGAGTTTCAGCTCCATAACATTTCTTTTCCTGCTCCCTTGACATCTAGTCATCCATATCCTTGTAAGAGATTAGCCACTGCCTTGGTACAGGTCAGTCCTTCCTCTCTTTCTTTTTAGACTGTAGTTCTCTTCTAACTGCTCCTCAAACTCTTAGCCACTGTGTTATTCTGTTAAGTGACTATTTGTAATCCAGTGAGGTGTCCCTATCAGCCAGCTACCCCAGGTTAGGTAGGCGGCAAATATGGTGATTAAGAATGTGGTCTCTACAATCACACAGGTCAGGCCTACATTCTGTCACTATCAGTATGACCTTGAGCAAGTCATGCAACCTTTCTAAGCCTGGGTTTCCTTGCCTAGAAAATGGAGATAATAAGAGCTCCAAGTGCTATTAGCTAATAGGTAGCATGGGCTGCTATTGTTTTCTGCCCCCAATAGACTTCCCTCCTCTCACCCTTTCTCTGGGTGACCTGCCCCTCCTCAACTCCACAAGGTGGGGTTGCCAGTCATAATCTGACCCCCAATCCCCGGGCTGCGGGGAAGGCTGATGGGCGCAGGTCCCGAGCTAGGCCGGTCAGAACCTTTTGTTTCATTTGAATATGGGAACAACCAGTCATTGTACCTCACCCCACAGCTACAGGGGCCATCAAGGGTCCATGTTGCTGTCTTCATTTCCAGAGTTGAACTGCTGTCAGCTGGGGGTTGGTCAGCTTTCCCAAACATGAAGGAAGTCCATCTACAGTAACAGAAAATGAAACAGAGAAGTAATGCCAAAGGCAAAAGCACTGATGGTGCCCCTGGACTTCCTCTACCCAGTCGGCTTCTGGGACTGATCCCCTCTAGCAGAAGGGTTGATTCATTTCTTCATTTAACAAACTTTTTTTTTTCTTTTTTTAGTTGTAGTTGGACACAATGCCTTTATTTTACTCATTTTATTTTTATATGGTGCTGAGGATCAAACCCAGGGCCTTGCATGTGCTAAGCAAGTGCTCTACCGCTAAGCCACAACCCCAGCCCCCTTTACAAACTTTTATTGAGCTCCTAGAATGTAAAGAAGGAATATGGAAAATAGTAAGGTTGCTGTCCCTGAGAGAATAATTGTGCTCTGACATGTGTGTGTATGTGTGTGTGTGTTTCTCTTTCTCTTTCTCTCTCTCTAAGTGGATAATGCAGGAGACACAAAAGGAAGAGGTACCACAATCATCCCAGACAACATCAGGAAGAGGGCAGCTCACCAAAGACTTCCTGGAGGTGGTAACTCCCAGAGGAGTCTTGAAACTCCCCTGTCAGGAGTAATCCTCAATGGATCTGCCCTTCAAAGTAAAAGCCTCAGTTTCCAAGTTTGCTTAGCTGGAAATATTTTGCGGATTTATTCCTAAAGGATAAGCCTTTGTCACATAATAAGCCTGAAGGCCTTCTACCACTGAATGCCTTCACTCAGGGATGGCACCATACTGGAAGGGAACCTCTAAATGCGGATGCCTGAGTCGTCTCCCTCACAGGTCTCCCGTTGTGTCCTGTCATTTCCTCCGGAAGTTTTGATGTTGGAAGGTTGCCCTGACCTACCTCTTCAGGTTGATCAAATGGTCCAATTGTCTACGAAGAAGCCCAGACTGCCCCGAAGGAATGGATGGGAAAGGGGGGACTGTCTAGAAAGGAACGTGCCAGAGGGAGTCCAGCCACCACACCAGGTTGGCTGGAGCCAGTATCCCACAAAGGATCCCTTTGTTGTTGGAGGAGGTGTCACAAGAGGTTGGCCACAACTCATGAAGCGCATCCAGGAACAGTTCTCCTGAAAGCACTGGCAGGGAGCTCTGTCTGGTGGCCTGGAACGGATTCTGAGCTAGAGGAGGTTGGGAGGGGGGAGCACACCCTCTCCCTGCTGTCTGGCACCACCTGTTCTTGAAGCTGGCTGTCCCAGGTGTAGTGACCAAGAAGCATGGCAGGGACTCCACAGTGACGGAGCCAGCTGCTCTCAGGGAAAGGGCTTCTGGGCTGTGGTCCACTCTTTCCCTGAAAGGTCCTGAGAGCTGCCACTTCCATCTTGAACCCTACCCCTCTTCTCCTGGATGGTCATATATATAACCTTTCAAACCTGTGTTGCTTCAAAGAGTTGAAGGAGGTGATAACACACTGGGTCAACTGGCACCAACTGTGACCACCCCAAGCAGACCTAGGAGTTTGGGCTCCCTACTTATTTCCTCAAAAGGTCAAGACAACAGGATGATGCCTTGAAGCAGATTGGTGGTGGGGATGGCCAACAAGCCTTTCCAAATTCCTCTCGTGCTTCCTGTCTTCCATTCCCTGTTTCATAGCAAGATGCTCTGAATTAATAATGGCACAGCTTGCCTTCGCGACCCCCATCCAGACTTTGCTGAGGACTTAATTGCCCAGAACACAGTCTAAATATGGCGCCCTGTGCAACTATTCTTCCCTTTGTTGTTGTTATTGTTGGTAGTCTTCCATTTTTTTCTTTTGTTTTATCACAAATGGCTGTGATGCACTGCATAAAGAACATGGGCTTGTCCAAGGTATTAAAAATAATAATTTCCATTTAAAAATGAAAAAGGGGGGCTGGGGTTGTGGCTCAGCAGTGCAGCGTGCACCTTCCATGTGTGAGGCACTGGGTTCGATCCTCAGCACCATTTACAAATAAATAAAGGTATTGTGTCTATCTACAACTAAAAATATTTTTAAAAATAAAATAAAAATAAAAAAGGGGGGCTGGGGTTGTGGCTCAGCGGTAGAGTGCTTGCCTAATGCATGTGAGGCCCTGGGTTCGATCCTCAGCACCATATAAAAATAAATAAATAAAACAAAGGTATAAAGAAATAATAATTTCCATTAAAAAAAAGACTATGGGCTTGTACACATCAAATCCGGCTGTAACAAGTGTGGGTGAAGGCACAGAGCAGCAGAAACTCTGGCATGCTGCCAACATAGGGAAAACTGCACAACAGATCTGAACAGCATAAGGCCTATAGTCCAGTAATGTCACTCCTGGAAGTACACCCTCATGAAACTCACACAGGTATAGAAGGGACACAGGAACAAAACTGTAGCCATATTATTTGTCAGAGCAAAAAAATTGGGAGAAGCCAGGCGTGGTGGTGCACGCCTGTAATCCCAGCAATTTGGGAGGCTGAGGCAGGAGGATTGGAAGTTGGAGGCCAGTCTCAGCAACTCAGTGAGGCCCTGTCTCAAAATAAAAATTAGGAAGAGCTGGGAATGGAGCTCACTGGTAAAACTGAACTCCAGGGTTCAATCCCCAATACCAAACAACAAATAAAACAAAACAACATAACAAGCAAGAAACTGAGAGCAATTTGAAGGTCCATCTCGATAATTGTGGCTTTTAAAAATTGGTGACAATACATAAATCAGAGATATATGGATCAACTTAGATACTGTCAAAAACGATTTTAAGAGAGAAGAGTAAGTTGCAGGAGGAAGATTCCTTTGCTATGATGCTGTCAATAAAAGTTCAAAATATATAATAGGATATGACAGAGACATATAAGCATGCATGAAATGACAAGCACCAAATTCAGGGCAGTGATTGAACAGAAGAGAGGTGAATTAGGAAGATCAACAAGAGGAATACAGAGATTTCAACTGCTGGTAATATTTTATTTCTTAAGTTGAGGAGTGGGAACACCAAACTCATCCCAGGCTTTTTCATGAGATAGGTTTTGCCTTCTAACACCAGTCTAGTACTTAGCCTCAGATAGCCCTAAACATGTTATTTGACCATTTTCTTCTCCATCAAGTGTGTTCTCATAATGCCCACCTCCTAGAGTGGCTGTGAAACTTTAGAATCTTTGGTAAGAGTTTATTTCATCCCCACATAGTGTGATCTTGGATCCTTCTGCAACAGACTCTGGTAGCAGGTGCTCCAGAAATGAAAACAGAATGGGGGCGGGGGTGCCGGGAAGGTGGCCATGACTGCCCTAGAGGCCCAGGCTGGACTGGTGGGATGTAGTAAAGACAGCACCCCATACCACCACTCTAGTGTTCTCTGACCAGGTACACTGCTCAAGATTTATCTCCTTCTCTCCCTACCTCTCCTTTTTCTTCTCTTGTTTCTGCTGTTCTCTCATAGGACAAGACAGATAGATACCATGGTCACACAGCTATCAAGTAGCAAAATTGGGATTCTAATACAGGGATCTCAGCACTGACACACTTCCCAGCTGGGTGAGATGGCAGCCTGTAATCCTGGCTTGAAGAGGCTGAGACAGGAGGATCCTAAATTCCAGGCCTATCTTGGCAACTTAGTAACACTCTGTCCAAATAACAAATGAAAGGGTTGGGGAGAGAGCTCAGTGGTGGAGCACTTGCCTAGTATGTGCAAGGTCCTGGGTTCCATCCTCAGTATCACACACACACATACAAAAAAAAAAAAAATGATGACATACTTTTTAACTAGACCAGGGGTCCACAACCTTAGTCACCTTAAAACCACCACCTGAGCATCTTTAAAGATACCAAAGCCTGGACTTCACCCTGGAATTTCTGGATACAATGCCACAGGGGTGGAGTAGTTGTCAAAGCTTCCCGTGCTGTGGGGATGCCCAGCCAGGGATGAGCAGGGGTGAGGTCTCCTTCACTCTTGTCCCTGTTGTTTTTCAGGTTATTACCCTTTTATCTCATTCCTGATTTGTTGGATTAATCAGGTTTTGTTTCTTTTCTCCTGTTATTTCCCTTTCTCTTTCCCAAGAAAACACAGAAGTATTTGACATACAAACATTCATTTCTTCTTTCCTTTTCTACATGGAGAATGAGGATATCTATTGAAGCATTTCTGCCTGAGGAGAAGAGAAAAAGAAGGATGATAAAACCCAGAAGTCTCTGTTCTCCCAACATCAACACCCCTCAGACTGACCCCTTCTGCCTAACACAGTCTCAGAAACTACTGAGTCTCTCTCTCTGCAAGGCAGAGGGGTGACCAAAAGTTAAGGAAGACCAAACCTGGCTGGATTCCCAGGGCCCATTTCTGTCTGACCCTTAACTAAGGGCCCCCAATAACAGAAAACCTTGAGAAGTTCAAAATAAATCCACTAGAGGGCACTGCAGCACTGCCCTGAAAAGACCATATCTTGACGGCTTTTTTCCCCCCATTCAATTAGCAAAAGTATTACCGTGCTAAGCACCGTTTAGACCAAAGCTCTGGGCAAGATGCTGAAGTACAAAGATCAGGGCACAGATGCTACCCACTGTAGAGTAGGAGGAGGACTCAGAACCCACACAGGTCGGTAAGGTGATGCCTAGGTAGGGTTAGTGTGTGACTTTTTCCTGCTTCAGGGGACATATGTATAGGTCACACACACACACACACACATATACACATATGTATGTATTATATACATATACACTACATAAATAACACACATACATGCACACATCATAGGAATAACATGCACAAGCCACACAAACCACATGCACACACTCTGCAGTCTGGGACTTCCAGCACCTGGGAGGAGCCGGCCATGGGCCATACCAGCAGTTGCAAGGGAGGTAGGTTAGAGAGGAGGTAGGCAGAGGAGAATGTGGGGCTAAGCAGCGGTGAGTTTACAACTTGAGAGAACAACCCTCACGGCCCCCAGACAATCCACACATCATTAGAGTCACTGTAAAAGAACCCCGTTAAAAACGCACACATGTTAACCACATGCCGCTCAAGGACTGCACGCACTCATAGATTCCTACTAACATATAGCCCAGATTTACTGAGTGCTGAGGTTGGGATGGGGGATCGTCTGTCAGAAGGTCACAGGGAGAAGAATGATAGCACCATTTAAGCAGTACTGATCATGTGCTGATACTGCACTGGGGCCTTCAAGGGCTTTTTCTCTTAATACTTGCAGCGCCACTGTGCTGTGAGCTAAGACACTGTCTCCCTTTCAGAGGAGGACATGTAGACTCAGAGAAGGGAAGTGGTTTGGCCAGGATCACATAGCTATTAGGAAGAGGGGTTGGAATTCTGAACCTGTCCTGAGTGAACTCACTGTTAGTTAGGGAGATGTATAAATAAAAGATCCAAAATGACACATGGGATCCAGCAAATATCAATTTCATTTTCTTTCTTCTGTTCTTTCTTTTTTCCTTCCTTCCTTCCTGCATTCCTTCCTTCCATTCTTTCTTTGTTTTTCTTTCTAGAATTTAATATGTTTAATTTGCATTCAAAAGAGCTTTTTCTGAGAAGGAAGGGGAAGCCCTGTTCATGTTGCCCTCCCTTCATGTCTCCAAGTAACCCTGTATCATCAGAGATGCAAGCATCCCTGTCACCTGAGCCATGTGACCCAGCAGACATTAGGGTGTGAAGGTATCAATGGTTGGAAAAAATGTCTGTGGAGTTTGTGGAAGACGTCTGTGGAAATTTACAAACTTGCATGGAGGCACCAATTAACTATGCAGCCAGAATTTCACACTGGGAGCTGGTCCTTGTGGGACCCACCAGGCTGTAAGATCAAGCCAGCTTGGCAGCTCAGTGTAGGGTGGGAATGGCACAGTCAGAGTTGAACATGAGTGGATCAGAAGGCAAGCAGCATGGCCCCCAGATCAGGCTTTCCTGTGCCCCTCGTTCAGTTTATGCCATGGCTGCTTGGGTTTCTGTCCAGCCAGCTGGAGGAGGAAAAAACAACCTGAGCAGGGCTTGCAGATGCTTCACTTCATATCTACCTGTGAACTGAAAATGAGGGCACCTGTGCTATGGCCTTGCTTGGAGTGGCCTTGAAAACCCAAGGAGAAAATTCTTCAATAAATAGAGTTTCAGAAGAACTAATCATCCCCTTCATGTGGAAGGAGAAGTGGTCCTGAAGTTAAAGTATATGCCAACTCAAGGGAAGTACCTGGGGAAGAGGATGTGGATAGATACTTGAGAGTTGGTCAAAGTGTGAAGACCTTCCTATCACATGTTAACACCCACCAGGAGCATCCAGTATAGAAGAGGTGCTGAATGACCCATGGCCAATGGCCTGGTCAACTGACATCAGCCAGCCTTTGTTATCGGACATCACAGTGCGGGCATGATTGCTTTATGGCTGCAGTGCACAACACAGGCTCCACACAGACCCACCACCAAGTCCCATTTAGGTCTATCCCCGAATCGCCTGCCAGCCAAGGATGCAAAGGAAATTAGGGAGCCTGGAAGAGTGGCCACCAGGAGGCGCAGGCTGAACAGGTGCACCCGGCAGTGGTGGCAAGGTCCTACCTATGGAGACACTGCAGAATGGGGAGTTTCTTCTCTTCTCCTAGTTACAGGGGGAATAACTAGGAAACTCCAGAAATGGCAGAGGTGGGTGGAATGGAGCAAGTTGACTTCCACCCAGGACAGCTGAGTGAGGAAGGCCCTTTGTATATCCAAGAGTGGGCCAAGGACTTTGGCTATTGCTGAATTGAGGAGGTAAAGGGTTATTTTCCTCTGTTTAAGAATACTTTATATTGTAGGAGGGAGTGAAGGTTTTTAAAGCACCCTCAGGCAGACTGTTTTGTAGTCAAGCCCCAAAACAATCTTGAGAAGTGGTCATTACTACCTTTGTCTCATGGAGAGCTGGGCTGAGACTTCAGATCATTTGTCTCAGGTCACACAGCCAGCCGGAGGGGCTGGACCTGAACTCAGGACCCTCCAAGTTGAAAGACTTGGGTTCAGACTCAATCTCCACACAGTTGGGTTTGTGGTCCTGAGAAAGAGCCTTGGGCTTTCTCTGTGATTCAGTTTCCATCAAAGTGGGGGACAATGAGGTTAGCTTAGTCATCTCTTTTGAAGCTTTGATAAAACACCTACACCTGCATAGCTGGTGGCACCCTAGAACTGCACACACCAGGCCCGCCCCCACCAGAACCCCTTGTTAAACATTCATAGCACACCACTGCACACAGGCAGAGATGGCAATTTCGGCCCTTGCCTCCAGTGCCTCTGAAATGTTTTACTTATTTTTTGAAACAAGAAAAAGTTATATAGTATACAAAAATATTTTTTTTTAAATGTCCCTCCCTCCCTTGTCCTTTTTAGCCATTATCTCTCCTGCATGGCCACGGCTATTACCAGTTCCCCATGGTGGTAACACATTTCTAACAGAGGTGCTCTCCTGGGCCAGGTGGGTCCCCTATGCAGACCATAAGTCTTCCCAGAATGTTCCACATTCAGACCCACCTAATGTTATAGACTTGCTACTGCCAGACTCACACAACTGGCTCTTTTTATTCTAAAAATTTTAAAAACAAAATAATTTAAAAAAAAAAACCCTGTTAAGTAACATCAAGACACTGATAGGCTAAGGTCACCTAACAAAACAGTGACACCCCCTAGGTGTGACTCCAGGTCTTGTAACTCCTTCACCTGAGACTTTGCCCTTGTAATCCCAGCATACCCTCCCCCCCCCCTGCCCCAAGCAGCCCTGGTGTGGTCCAGAGTCACTGAAGCACCTGGTTCACCATCATCACGTTCAGGTTGCCTGTAATCAATGTCTACTTTGTATGTCTTTCTTTATGAGGAAACTCATACGCAAAGAGGGCAGCCTATGTGATGTCTTCTACTGGCCAACCAGCGTTCCAGCCAGGGCTGGCCCCAGGAGCTAATGTCCCAGTGGGCCTGACTGGGCCACATCGACTTTGTTTCACGATATCTTCTTCAGAGATGGGTAGACAGGGCTCCAGTGGCTGGAACCAAGTCACCCTTCTATAGTATCCCACTGCACAGTCCCTTCAACCCTGTTTTTCCTGGAATCTCCTCCTCCACCCTGGGTGGGCTCCACTCATTATCCAGGTGGGGATACCAGAGACCACAGGGCCCCAAATGTAGGACATTACCCTGAAAGCAAGGTCTCATGGAGTGTCTGTCTGTCCTCAGCTCCATGACTTGCTCATAGGAGCACCAGAAAGATGACAGCTCCTTAATCCTGGAACCTGCCTTCCCCTCGCCCCCTGCAAGTGGGAGCTCAGCCTCAGCCTCACCCAAGACTGAAAGATTGTCACCACATGAACAAAGAGCCTAGTAACATGCCTATGCTCCCACGAGGAACCGGTCCTGTGCTCCTCAGGACAGGATTGTGCTCTGGGGAGGAAGTGGGCATTTGAACAGGTGGAACCTGTTGGAAGTCAGCTTGTCCTTTCTGAGAGGTTCAAGAAGGTTCCGTGGGTTGTGACTTGAATGACAGCTACAGAATGAGGCGGGCAGGGAAGGCCAGCCTGGGAAGAGGCCCAAGGGAGGAGGGAAAGAAAGAAGAAAAAGAAGGAGGGAGGGATGCCTGGACACCTGGTGGGAGGACTTTTAAATAGGCAAGGACCAAGTGACAGAGCATGGAAACTGGACAATAGACTTCCGGGGGCCTCCCCTTTTCAAAAGGTCATCAATCAATCCACCAATCAATCAAACATCCCTCCCAGGGATGCTTTCTTTTTAAGAAAAGCTAAATTCTCACCACACCAGTTAACTCTCTAAGCTATTCTTTTATTTTAACCTAAGAAACAAAGAGAATTTCAGGACTGTGGAATCAACTACCTGAGTGAATGAATCGCAGCACTGTCAAAGCATCCAGAAGATATAAATGGCATTGTGGGAGCTGGTTTGTTGGGTGTGGTTTTCTGCTGTTAGAAGAAATGCATCCTTGTTTAACTTCCCCAAGCTTGTTTCCTCAATTATACAACAGGGACCTGAACGCTCTCTACCCTGGTGGTTTGCTGCAAGGATTCACAGGAAGTCTGTAAAGTGCTGATCATAGTGCCTGATGTGCAGTAAGCACTCGATAAATGTGAGCTGTGATTTTGTAACAGCCAAATCACTTCAAAAGCTGAGGCCCAATTAGTCAGCTTGCAGTTTGGTCCCTTCCTGCATCTTGGCTTTAATGGCCGCTAATTGCTCAGAAGCTAAATTTTCACTTACTGAAACATTTATCATATGCTCTCTTTGACAGCAAGCTTGCTTCCTAAGGAAAAAAAAAAGTGATTCAGTTTATAAAATTTCTATTTTTGTCCAACTGTTTTTAGAACTATCTTTCTCCATCAGCTAAGGAATTGGACCAGATAAGCTGTGAGATCCTTTTCTGATAAAAGAAATTCTGTTTCTCTGTTACATAAGATGAGGAACTCATGTTGACTACTCAAGGATCTTCAGGGCTCAGACATCAACAAAAGCAGATTAATATTTTATACAGAATAATTTGCAAACTGGGAGAGCTGAACCAAAACATTTAACATCCAGTGATGAATTTCTTGTCAATAATGAGGTCATTTGTATGCAATACATAATTCAGAGAGGAAACAAATTCTTTTCAGCATCATTTAGCTGAATTAATCTTAAAGAACCAATCCATAATACTGAAGGGAGGAATTTAAGATGTTCAGGAATGCATATTTGCAATCGATATATAATTCAATATGAAATTGACTAAATATGACAATATGAAAATAACTACATAAAACTTGGTTTATTCAAACATTCAGAATATCATTCAAACATTACATGGTTGCAATAGGATAGTTGTTACAACCACCTGCTCTGGAATTAGGTTGCCTGGGTACAAGTTCAGCCTCCACCTCTTAACAACAGTATGCCTTGAACAATTTATTTCTCTATGCCCAAGTTTCCCCACTTGAAAAATGGGGATTAAACTTAGCCACCTTAGCCACCTCTAAGAATTTTTGAAGATTAAATTTAAAGTTGCAGATGAAAATACATGATAGTTTATATGATTGCAATAATTTACAGTTGGCCCTTCTTATTAGTGGGTTCCAGCATTTGTGGATTCAACCAACTTCAGGTAAAAAAATATTTGGGCAGCCCAGGAGGCTATATATGCTTATAATCCCAGCTTCTTGGGAGGCTGAGGCAGAAGGATTCCAACTGCAATCCCAGCTCCTTGGGAGGCTGAGGCAGGAGGATTCCAACTGCACAACAACTGAACGAGAACCTGTCTCAAATAAGATCAGTCCAAATATGACTGCAACACTCTCTTATCCACCAGCTCTTCTGCAATGTGATTTTTTTTTTTTTTTTGCTACTCTGTTCATTTTCCTAATGTTTGATGGAATTCAATGATGAGACTATCAGGGGATGGCCTGTTCTTTGTGAGGAGTTTTTAAAAATATTACAAATTAAATTTATTTAATGGGTATAGGATGTTCAAATTTTCTATTTCTTCTTGAATCAGGTTTGATAAGTTGTCTTCCTGGAATTTGTTCTTTCATCTAAATTGTTGATTTATCAGCATGAAATTGTTCATAATTGTTCTTTTTCATTCCTTCCAGGTCCAAGGGTCCATATTGGCTTCCTTATTTTGTTCCTGATGTTAGCAACTTGTGTGTTCTCTCTCTCCCTTCCTCCCTCCCTCCCTCTCTCTGTGTCTCGTTTCAGTTGATCAGTCATTTCTTTTAATCTTTTCAATTTTTCTTATTACTTGACTTTTATCCATTTTATCTATCTTAACCTTTATCTTTATTCTCTCTGGACTCTTAATGTGAAAATTTAGATCATGGATTTTAAACACATCTTTTCTGATATAAACATCTAAACCTATAAACCTATAAACTTTCCTCTAAGTCCTGCCCAAATACATCTCACAAATTTGGCTGTTTTCCATTATTCAGCTTATTTTTTATTTCCTCTTGTGATTTTTTTATTTGATTCATTATTTATTTAGAAATCACTTGCGTATTTTCAAATATTTGGAAATTTTCTAACTATCTTATATAATTAATTTCTAATTTAATTTTCTTGTACTCAGAGAACATTCTCTATACAACTGCAGTCTTCTAAGATGTTGAGATGGATATTCCAGAGAGTGGTCTAATCCTTGGACAAGCCATGTGCAGTTGTTGGGTATCAAGTTCTAGAAATGCCAATTAGGTCATGTAAGTTGGTAATGTTGTTCAAATCTATAATGGTTCTGATTTTTTTTTTGGTCTAGTTAGTCTATCAATTACCAAGAGAACAATATTAAAATCTCCAACTAAAATTATGGATTTGCCAATTTCTCCCTTCAGTTCTGTCAATTTTTGCTTCATGTATTTTAGAGTTCTGTTATTTGGTGCATACATATTTGTTATGTCTTTGTCTTCCTGATGGATTGACCTTAATGCTACAATTATAATAAATGCTACTTTGATATTATTGTAGGCAAGTTAGTTTTTTAAAATGATTTTTATGTTTAAGGTGTATGTGATACATCTTTTCCTTCCTTTTAAATTCAACCTGTGTCTAGTTCCTTAAAGTTCATCCTTAGTGTGCTGTAGCTAGCACACAGCTGACTCCTGATTTTTTAATATTAAGACTAATAATCTCTGCCTTTTAATTGAAAAATGTAGTTGTATGCATTTTTAATATTTTGTATGGTATGGTAAAGTTTAAATTTACCCTCTTGTTATGTGTTTTCTGGGTTTTGTTGCTTTATTCCTTTTCTTACTGCCTTTTTAAAATTAATTAGATATTTTTTAATTTTTCCTTTTTTTCTATTCTTAGTATAATTATTGGGGATTACAATATGTATCCATAAATGATCAGTCTACTATAAAGTAGGAAATATAGGAAACTTACAATAGTATAATTCAATTTATCTCCATATCCTTGCTATCTTGTCATAGATTTTACTTTTACATATTTTATAATCCCCACAGTTCAGTGTTATACTTTTCCTTTAAACAGTCTGATACTGCTTTAAAAATTAGTATAAGAAAGCCGGGTACTGGGCATATACCTATAGTCAGGGACTCAGGAGGCTGAGGCAAGAGGATCACAAGTTCAAAGCCAGACTCAGCAACTTGGTGAGGCCCTAAGCAACTCAAAGAGACCCAATCTCTAAATAGAAAATAAAAAGGGGTGGAGATGTGACTCAGTGGTAAAGCATCCCTGGGTTCAATCCCTGGTATGTATAAATAAATAAATATTAGTATTTAAAAAAAAGGTAGCCTTTTCTATTTATCCACATTTCACTTAACTATATCCTCCAAGCTCATCCATGTTTCCATAGCTTACAGAATTTCATGTTTCATTTTGTTTTGTTTTTATGATTGGATAATAGTCCAGTTTGTGCATGCACCATATTTTGGTTATGGTTCATCTCTTGATTGACACTTTGTTTCATTCCATATCTTGGCTATTATAATTAGTGCTGTACTGCAGTTTTGTTTGCAATGAATTCTCTCAGTTGTCATTTTTTAAAAAAATGTCTTTATTTTATCCTCATCTTTGAGGAATATTGTCAAAGAATATAAAGTTATGAGTTGTTGATTTTTTCTTCCAGCAACTTAAGGATGTTATTCCAGGACTGGGGTGTAGCTCAGAGGTAAAGCTCTTGCTCAGCATGCATGAGACCTAGATTTGATCCCCAGCACTACCAAAAAAGAAAAAATATCATGTCATTCTATGTCTCTGGCCTCCTTTGTTTTTCATGAGAAGTCAGCCATCATTCATATCTTTGTTCATACATGATATATCTTTTATATGGCTACCTAAAGATTTTTATATTTGTTCCTTTGACAATAACAAAGTTAGATATGGCTTTCTTTTTATTCACCTTGCTTGGGTTTACTGAACGCCATGGATTTGTAGGTTGATGTTGTCACTAAATTTTGGAAAAATTTGATCATTATTTCTCAATATACTTTTTTCCTGCACCATTTTATCTTCTCTTTTCTTTTTGAGATCTCTGCTTTAAATATATTAATCATGGAGAATAGATTTTTTGTGGACAGCTAGCAATTGCAGCCATGACATTCTAACCAGGAGGAAAGAAAACAAAGAGAAAGAGAGGCACACTGCTTTGCTTTTGCTCTTATTCTTTTGGCCAGTACCCTGGACAGCTGTGTTTCCAAATAAAATTCTCTCACTAGAAAAAGAAGGGGGAAGAGACTTCTGATTACAGTTCTTATGGAGTAACTGATACCAGATTCCTTCCACCATCACCATAAACAACTATAAAACCAGACAAAATATATGAGGTAACTGTTCTCAGGCGTTGAACAACAGGCAGTACTGGACTGTGACCCTTGAGAGAGAGAGAGAGAGAGAGAGAGAGAGAGGAAACATGAGTTGAGTTCCACATAGGGCCTGGCGGTCTTCCTAGGAGCTGGAGCACACACACAGCATAGCATTCTTGCAAAGTGGAAGAGGCAGGAATTAGAGTCAGGAGACACAGCTGGCTGGAATTTTCAGGGCAATGTAACAGAAGAAGCTGAATGAACACAAGGGACTGAAGTGTGCATTGGGATTCTCTAGCAGCCCTTGCCTGGGAGCTTGGCTGGGCTCGGGCGCGGAGGGGGGAGGGCGTGGGGGTGTGCACCATGGGGCCAAGGCCAAGGGGAAGTCTGCTGTGGGGCTGAGCCCTGAAGGGGAAAACCCAAGGTTGCCCAGCATTGGAAGAAGTAGGAGTTCCTGCCAATCCAGAGTTAGGAGCAAGGACCTACGACTAAGGTTAAAACCAAAGCAGACCAAGCCTGAGGACTAATAAGACCCACAGGTAATCTACTTGCTTGCCTTGCCACGACTAAAGGCGCAGAGTCAAAGCCAATAAATTAAAAAACAGAATTTTCCAGAGTGAAAGCTATCACTAGAGAAGAGCTGTGATTATGGCTGCTTGCGCACAGTACTGACAGGAAACAAATGGAGTAGAAGCCAAAGGACTCTTGGGGGAATTTTCATTATCAAAGACACCACAAATGTGGCCTGCAGACACTAGGAAGTATTTTGACACCTAAAGTAACACCTAGATTCCCAAAATGCAGCAGAGGAAATAGGTTGTGAAATCTGCACACCTACTCCCCCACCTCATCCCTCCAGATCCCCAGAAGAACATACCAGATACAGGGCAGGTACCTGGTGAGGCTTTTCTTTCCAGAATCCCAGACAGAATGAGGTTAGAAGCCTTGCTTCTGCTTCTGTGATTTCCTCCAGTCTACCTGTCTAGAACTTTAGGGCTGTCTGGACTCACCTCTCACCACAGCTTCTCCTTCCTCCATCTCCCTCCTCCTCCCTCAAACCTCCCTTCATCCTGATAATACATTTCCATGTGTATTTTTCTGATCAAGTTCACCACGGTCAAGGTTTGATTTATTAGAGGAAGAGCTTCAAGATGAAATTATTTCTTTTCTTTTCTCCACAACAACTGGCTTTTGAAACTCTCATCTTGCTGAAGGGGTTAAGGAAGTCAGGGTTCAAACAGTCTCTCCAGGGCCTCTGTGTCCCAGGCAGTACCTGCAGGTCTTTCCCTGAGCAACTAGAGAAGTGAAAAGAGTGATTTACATGGGGAATAAAAATATATCGGTTTAATATTGTTCCTCTTGCATATTTTATCTCAGTTTTTCACTTGAATTTTTACTTTGTTTATGGTTTCTTTCAAGGACAAGGATTTAAAAAATATTTATGATGTTGAATCTGTCATCTTCTCCTTAATGGCTTCTGGGTTTGGTGCCCCATATAGGAAATCTTTCTGTACCCTAAGACTGAACATAACTTTTAATGGCTGCAAAATAAGACATTGTGCAAAAATGCAAATGTGTCCTAATTTATTTACAGACGACTATTTAGGGTGTTTCTGTCATTTAAGTCATCATAAATAATGCAGTAAACATTGTTGTAAACACATTTTTTTCTTCTGCAATTTAATCTATTTCTTTAGAATAGATTCTTAGGAGGTCCATAGGCTGTTTTCACTGTTCCAAAAGCCTCAAGAATGATTAAATATTTACCTCTTATAAAGAGGTAATCTACACTAAAAGGTCAAGTTTCTTTTCTTCTGCGCAGAATTACAGCTGCTCAGCGTGGTTTTATTTATATTTCAGGTTGATTAGGAGCTCTGATAGTTACAAATGACTTTGATTAATTAAAAGCCAGAAAACCAATTACTAGTTAATGAATGAAATTTATTTGATATACTGTCTTTTGAAAGACAAAGGAAAGGTTAATAAAGTGTGCCTCATTTTATAGAGGATAAGGCGGGAGTTGGGGGAAAATCACCTCAAGGACACCCAGGTAATTTCCAGCAATCAGGTTCTAGATTTTTTTCTTTTTCTTTTGTACTGGGGGTTGAAACCAGGGATGCTGAGCTCTATCCCCAGGCCTTTCTGGTTTTGTTGTTGTTGTTGTTTTGGTTTGTTTTTTTGAGACAGGATCTCACCAATTGTCCAGGATAACCTCAAACTTGTGATCCTCCTACCTCAGCCTCCAGAGTTGCTGGGAGGTATTCACCACTGCGCCCAGTTTGATTTTGTATTCACATTATCAGCCCTTCTTTTAGATGATAAAGACAGCATCACCACCATCACCCTCATCATTACCACCGACCTCTTCTATGTACCTATCTCTGTGCTGAGTAAACCCGCATCCCTCTCCTTCCTGAAGTCTAAATTGAACTGTGGATTTTCAACACTGAAGTTCACACACAAGGGCCATTGTTCCACTCAAACTGGAAGGTGGACTGCTCAATCTGATTCTAGCATCCTTGTGAGATGCAGTACCACAGTGGTTAAGAAATTAGGTTCTAAACTTGAAATTGAATCCCTATTTGACCCAGTTATCCCATGCCTCAGCATATACCCAAAGGACTTAAAATCAGCATACTATGATGACGCAGCCACATCAATGTTTATAGCAGCTCAATTCACAATAGCAAAGTTATGGAATCAACAGATGAATGGATAAAAAAAGTGTGAGATACACACACACACACACACAATGGAATATTACTCAGCCATAAAGAAAAATAAAATTATGGCATTTGCTGGTAAATGGATGGAACTGGAGACTATCATGCTAAGTGAAATAAGCCAGTTTCCAAAAACCAAAGGCCAAATGTTCTCTCTGGTATATGGATGCTGACTCACAATAAGGGAAGAATGGAAGTACTTTGGATTAGACAAAGGTGAATTAAGGAAAGTGGGGATGGAAATAAGAAAGACAGTGGAATGAATTGGACATAACTTTCCTATGTTCATATATGAATACACTACCAGTGAAACTCCACATCATGTTCAACCACAAGAAGGGGATCCTAATTAGAAAAAGTCATACTCCATGTATGTGTAATATATCAAAATACACTCTACTGTCATGTATATCTAAAAAGAACTAACAAAATTTTTTTAAAAAAGAAATTAGATTTATGAGCACACATAAAGCCCTGGGTTCAATCCCCACCACCTCAAAAAGTAAAAATCGTATCAAATTAAGTCAAAATTTTTTTAAAAAGAAAAGAAACGAAACTAGGCTCTTGAGTCAAGTATTGTGGGTTAAAAAAAATCCAATGATCTGTCTCTTAGTAGTTGTTGGTCTTAGTCAAATTTATTTGACTTTCTGAGATTTAGCTTCTTCTGGAGATAATGAGAGTACTTGCCTCAGAGTATCAGATGAGGCAGTTAATAAGAAAGCATGAACTACAGCACAAGAAATCGTCTGTTCTGTGTAACACTAAGGTCTCTAGGCTCCAGATGCCCACATAATACAAAGAGTAGACATAATAACCACAGAGAAAATTTTGCCTCACACTTTAATTTAAACACACTCCTAGAGTTTGCCTTAACCAAATGTACCTGGATCGCACTTTGTCCTGCATGTACAAGTTCACTCAGTTGATTCCACATTTACTGAAGGTCATTGCTAAGCTCCAGCAGGGACAAAGGTGAGTCCCCAAACCAGCCCCATTCTGCTCCCCAGGCACTCTGTAAGCAGATGGTCTGGGAGCACAGAGTGGGGATGTAGGGGTGGGTTTCAGGGAAATCTGGAAATTTCTACTGATTTCCCTGACTACAACAAATACTATCTATGGTTTCAAGAGAATCTTTTTTCTTATGATAGGAATATATAGCCTCTCTGGTAACTAAAAAGGAAGAAAAAAAGGAATTTAGAGATCCTCAGCGACTTAGTGAGATCCTGTCTCAGTAAAAAATTTAAAAGGGCTGGGGATGTAGTTCAGTGGTAAAGTATCCCTGGGTTCAATCCCCAATACTATATATATATATATATATATATATATATATATATATATATATATATATATTCAGAAAATAGAGATTAAAAACTAGAGAATTTTAAAGCTCACTTTCAATCCTAGAGAGAAATGCAACTGGTGTGGTTTTTCATTCCTTTTCTTGTGTATGTGTATGTCTGTGCAAGATACAAATGTTTTAGAAAAGCCAAATGGGGTTCATCCCACACATTCTAATTTTCCACTTGACCAATAAGCTAAGTATATCTATGCAGGATGCAGGGCTCCTTACACTCCTGCTCTTCCAAGTGTCGTCCTAAGCCCAAGCCCAGGTTTGTGAGCTTGATTCTTAGAAGGGAAGGTAGGGAAATGGGGGGAGGGGGGCGGAAATAAGCCTGCTTTTCAGGCTGGAATTCAAACCTACATTTTCATAAGCTCCCCGGAGAATTTATATGCCCCATACAGTTTGGGGAACATTGCTTTGACGACCAGATAGTGTCCCATAACATGGTCAGACCCTCATTTATCTATTTCATTTCTCACTAGTGGGATCCCTCCTGTCGCCAGAAGTCGGTCACTCTAGGATTTGGTGGTTCTGCAGACCCTCCTTCCAGCAGGGTGCTCTTCCCTCTCCCTTTCCCATTTCCCAGATGACCTCTTGGCCCCATCAGGGCCTACTCCTAAGAGACCGAGGACTTCTGGGCAAGCGCAGTCCTCACCTTTCCCCACCCAGACCCAGGCCTGGGGTTGCACACTTCCCAGCTCCGGTGCCTCGCCATTCAGAGGTCTCAGGCAAACGTCTGCTCCCCCAGACGGCAATGCAAAGGTCCGTGACCCTGCCCGCGCCCCGGGGCTCCTCTCAACCTCGAGGCAACCCCTGAAATTCCTTCCACCCCACTATCCTTCTCTGGGATTCCCTCCGATTCCTGCAACCCCCGGCCCCACCCAACGTCCCGCTGATGGCTCTCCTGGTCTTCCCCAGCCTGTCCCCTGGAGCCCTCCCAGACTCCGGTGGAGAGACCTCCTTTCAGCCCCTACCCCTCTTCCCCTCTCATTCCCCCATCCTTCTTCCAGAAACAGCCTCCCACTTCTCACCCACCCATTTACTCCTCCCTTTTCAACTTCCTCAATTCCCACCTCCCCCCCAAATTCCAGTCCTTTCCGTGGGAAAGTCAAAGCGGCTCTGGTCCCGTCCCGGCTGTGTGTGGCCCGAGGAGGGGTGGGCGCACTCCCCAGCCTGGAGCGGGTGAATGGGTCCTGTGTGCCCGCTCTGTGGGCGGGACGTCGATGGCCAGTGTGTCACTGGGTGAAAAGGCACCTAAGGACGCCTGTGAGGCTGCCCTGACGTGCAAAGTCTGACCCCGCGACCTCGTCGTGCTTCTGTCGCGGCTGGGGCTCCAGATCTGAGCGCGTGGGAGGAGCAGGGTGGGCGATCGGCCCCAGAGAATCAAAGGCCAGACCTGAGGGACACCTGCCCGAGCTGCCAGCTCAGTGTCACGCAGCTACCATAGGACAGTGGGTCCCTCCTCCCCCTCAGCAGTAAAGCAGTTCTTCCTTTAAAGATTTTGATATGCATTTGTGGGAAATCTTCCTTTAAACGCCACAATAAACTCCCATCTTTGGGAGGGTGAAAATAGTTAAGGTTTTTTTTTTTTTTTTTTTTTAATAGTGTTGATAAAGCTGCTGTGGAAATGGAGTCACCCGTGCCTATGGAGGACCTGTAGGAATGGATCCGACTCGAGGCAAAGTGTAATAATGTATTAATAAAAGTCTTTGAATGCCTATACCATTTGATACTGAAATTCTCTTTGTAGAAATGTAGCAAGAAGAATAATCCTAAATATTCCCCAAAGCTTTTTGTATAAAGATATTTTTTGTGCCGAAAAATAAGGAACGGTTTATTTAAAATTGGGATCGACTTGGGCAGGGATATGTGTATCACTGTTCGTACACAAGTTGGGATATGATTCTGCCATTAAGAACATCTGATAATATGTGGAAACATTTTTATGAAGTGAAAGAAATAGAATATAAGTTTGTACAAATGGGATATTCACAGGTATATAAGATAAGCATAAAACACAGAATGGAAGAAAATAAACCAAATATCAGTGGGTGATTTTCCTCTGTGTGTGTGTGTGTGTGTGTGCACAGGCGCTAGGGATTGACCCTAGTTCCTCTCAAATGCTAGGCAACTAACTCTACCACTGAGTATAGTATCCCCAGCTTTCCCCTTTAAAAAATTTTATGAACTATTTTAATATACACCAATTTATAAAGAAATTTACCCATCAATAAGCACTAGAGTGCAGAGGCATTATTCCTGTTTACACTTTTCCATTCTGAATTCTATTTTTTAAAAAATCTTCTCAAAAGTGAAAGATATGATGTATAATTTCAACCTGCATTTCATGAATTAAGAGCCTGATTACTTTCTTTTTTTATTTTGACCAGTTATTATAGTTTTTTTTTTCCCTGAAATATCTGCTATGGCCTTTGTTCAATATTACTGGAGGCATATGTACTCATGCTGATGTATATTACATATTTGTAAGTTTTTTATTATGTTAAATAAGTATACTTTTACACATTTGTAAGTTTCTATTATGTTAAATAAATATACTTTTCTGTGTGTTAGGCAGAAAAAAATAAGCACTAAAAATGCAACCCCCTCCCTGCTGTAACTCCTGGGGGACCCTCCTTACTTGCTACCCTTACTTTCTGAGGTAGCCTGTTTTGATTATATATATATATATCTCCCTAACCCTAATATAGTAGTATTTTAAATAGTTCAAATTTCACATACATGGAGAAGTTATATGCATACTCCCGTGATTTGCTTATCTTGATCAATGTGATGCTTTGGGGATTTATCCATGTTGCTAAATCCAGCTCTGGTTCATTCAGTAAATGAGTCAATATAAAGAACTTAGTATCTGTCACCTAGCGCTACATGTTTGCTTATTTTTTTTAATAAATAAAAATTCATTTTCACTGCAGAGTAGTAGAATGTTGTGGTAATATTATACTAAATGTATTTATCCTGGGCTGTGGTTGTGGCTCAGTGGTAGAGCACTCGCCTAGCATGCGTGAGGCGCCGGGTTCGATCCTCAGGACCACATAAAAATAAATAAATAAGTAAAGGTATTGTGTCCAACTACAATTAAAAAAATTTTAAAAACAAATGTGTTTATCCTTTCTCCTGCTGATGAAAATTTGTGATGTTTCCATTTTGTGCTTATTATAAATACCACCAAGAACACTTTAGTTCGTATCTCCCTATGCATGTGAGTTTCTCTACAGTAGACAGCAAAGGCCTGCCTTGCTTCAATGCTACAAGTTACTTCCCTGTTGTTTTCCAAAATGATCATACCTAGCAGATAAGTTATCCTGCTCCCAACATCCAACTGAGTACCTGTGCTTCTCAGATTTGTTACTTATTTTCCAGTTTAATGAGTGTGTAGTGTTATTTCTTTATGGTTTCAATTTGCATTTTCCTGATTGCTAAAGGGTTAAAGATTGGGCATCTGTTCATATATTTATTGGTCATTTGTATTTTTCATTCTGCAAACTTCTGTCCAAAACCCTTTCATAGTTTTCTATTGTTTATTGTCATTTTCTTGTTGATTTTCAAAAAATCTTTACATATTTTGGATGCTGATCCTTTGTCATATGGATGTGTTGCAAACAGTGTCTTTTGGTGGAGGGAGGGTACCAAGGATTGAACTCAGGGGCACCCAACCACTGAGCCACATCTCCAGCCTTATTTTGTATTTTATTTGGAGACAGAGTCTTACTGATTTGCCTAGCACCTCACCATTTGTTGCTGAAACTTGCGTTGAACTTGCAATCCTCCTGCCTCAACCTCCAGAGCAGCTGGGATTACAGATGTGTGCCACTGTGCCCAACTTGAATTTCATTCTTTGTGGAGTGTGATAGAAAGATTATCTTTTCCACATGGACAATTGCTGAGCCCCTTATGGCTTAGCCCATCCTTTCCCAGTCATCTGCGATGCTGGTTTTGGCATAAGTTTCTTAACATGTGTTGGTCTGTTTCCGTGTCCTCTATTTTGTTCCATTTTTCTGTCTTGAGCAATCCTGTACTCTCTTAATTCTGCAATTTGATATCAGTCTGATGAGCATATACTCCCACATTTTTCATCATCTTGACTATTTGGGGCCCTTTCTTTTTCTTTTTTTCCATATTGGGGATGGAACCCAGGGCTGCACGTGTACTAGGCCAGTGCTTTACCACTGAGCTACACCCCCAGCCCCACTTTTTGTACCCATTTTAGAAGTAGCTTGTCAGGTCTACAAAAATCTTTGCTAGGATTTCAACAATCACTTCATAGATTAATTTTGGAAAGTGGACATCCTTATGATATTGAACCTTTCTATGGAGACATAATCTCCATTTATTTAGGTCTTTTCAAAATTCTTCTATGAATCTTTACATGTTTTCCATATAGATCTAACACCTTTTGTTAGATTTGCTCCTGGATACTTTATTTCCACAGCTCTACAAAACCTCAGCAGTCTCTAGGATTCATAATTTTTTAAAAGCCTTCATATATTGTGGATTGTTTTTAACATTTGAGAATTTAAATCATCATCCAGACTGGGGTCTGGGGAGATGGTCTACTCTATAGCCAGTTTTCTCTGGCTTGATAAAACTGCTAAAGTCTTTAGAGAAAGAATGGAGGCAGGAGAATTTTTAAAAATACGCTTAAAGCTTTAAAGAAAAAGCGTGGGGGTGGTTATTAAAAATCAAAAAGTATAAAGGCTAAATAAGGCAGTGAAACTCAGCAGCCCACCTGCCCACATCAGGTTCTCAGCACCTCCTGCCACTCCTGGTAGGTTTCTCCCCAAACATCTGCAGCTCACAGGTTCTTGTGAGCCTTCTAGAATTACTGTAGTCTCTCACAATTAAGTATATGATTAGACTTTCTCCAAATCTATCATATTTAAGTAAACTTAAATATGATAATGTTCCTCAAAAGTCAATAACTACAACTATGATCCCTCAAACTATTTCTATAACAAATAAACATCAGGAAGGGACACTCACTTTAATTGTTATTATTCCACATTATTTTAAATGTTCAGTTACTTTAACAACAGAAAAAAAACTCTATTTGCAGATGATATAAATGTAAACCGAGAAGAACCCCCCAAAAAGCATTCTACTGGAAAAGAAATTAAAAACCAAACAGATACACAAGATATTTACAGACTGTAGTAAGTACTCTGCTGGAAATAAAGTAGTGATAAAGGGTATGAAAGGCTGGGCATGGTGGTGTACTCTAATACCAGCGGCTCAGGAGGCTGAGGCAGGAGGATCACGAGTTCAAAGCCAGCCTCAACAACTTAGACCTTGTCACTAAATAAAAAATGAAAAGGGCTTGGGATGTCGCTCAATGGCTGATCACCCTTGGGTTCAAATTCTGGATACCAAAATAAATAAATAAATAAATAAATAAATAAATAAAGGAGTGTTGAGGCAAAGGGCCTGACTCTAGCCAGGGTCTGGAAATAAGACCCTGACAATGAGAAAGAAGAGCCACATTGGGAATGGCATTCCAGCCACAGGGAACAGCATGTGCATGTGTGGGTTTGAGACAGTCTTCTGACTGTCTTGGCAGTGGGTAGGAGGGAGGCAGGAGGTAAGGTGGGAGTGGGAGCTGTGGGCCAGAGTAAGAAGGCAGTATTTTATTCTGTGTGCCAGAGGAAGCAACTGAAGGACATAAGGCAGATTTATGTTTTAAAAATATGATTTATGTTTTGTTTTCTCAGTACTGAGGATTGAATTTAGGGTAGGCACATGCTACGCACATGCTTTACCAGGAGCTACACCCAGTCTTGATGTATGTTTTTTTTTGTTGTTGTTGTTGTTTTTAAATATTTATTTTTTAGTGGTAGACACAATACCTTTATTTGTTTGTATGTGGTACTGAGGATCGAACCCAGGGCTTCGTGCTTGCTAGATGAGCACGCTACCGCCGAGCCACAACGCCAGCCCCTTGATGTATGTTTTTAAAAAAGCATTTTGCCTGTTTTGTAGAGAAGGCAAGGAAGGGACATCACCTATAATCCCAGCGACTCAGGAGGCTGAGTCAGAAGGATTGAAAATTCAAGGCCAGCCTCAACAATTTAGCAAGACCCTGTGTCAAAACTAAAAGTAGAAAGGGCTGGAGATGGAGCTCAGTGGTAGAGTGCCCCTGGATTCAATTCCCAAACAACAAACAATAACAGGAGTTTCGCCAACAAGAAGATGAGGGATGGGAAAGAGATGCCTTTTGGAGTTGGAACCCAAGTGGATGGATATGGGGATGTTACCTCTTCTTGGTCTTTCTTTACTTACCTCTTTATTTTCAAACTTTAAATGTCATTTTGTTTTAGTTATGTGTCTTACAAACAGAAAATAAGTAAGTTGTTATAGGGTTTATTTTTCACTATCATTTTTTTAAGTGGAAATATTTAATCCATCCACACTAATTTCTCTCTCTCTCTCTCTCTCTCTCTCTCTCTCTCTCTCAAGAGCCTTGTGCATGCTAGGCAGGCGCTCTACCACTGAGTTACACCCCCAGCCTACGTACGATATGTGTTTTCTTATCATATATATATAATGTATATATATAATGATCATATATATATGTAGATATATACATCTCTATATATAGATATATAGATATAGATATATAGATAGATTTTCCTTGCCTTTTTCTTTTGCTCCATCTTTCTCCTTGTCTTTTATTCTTCATTTTTGAAGGACTGGGCTGAGTTTTCCTCTTTTTAAAGTTCTAACAATTTTGCAGTTTCTAACATTGTACGACAGTCTTGTAACTGTCCAGGATCTTAAGACTTATTTTAAGTATTAACCCTCTGTTCCTCTCCCCCACCATGCTCACCCCCACCCCCACCATCTTTCCTTAGTTTTCTTCTGAATCTTTGCGGTGGTCCCAATCAATTTTAGAAGTACAAGTTTCCGGATGAACGAACGAAGTCGCCTGGTTCATTTGTGCTCTCTTCTCCATTCTTTTCCCTTAAGGAGAAGTGGTGTCATTTCTAACCTGAAAGGAATGGAGGACGGAGGGAAGGATGGGGCAGGAGAGACTTTCGCGCCCCCGCAGGCTGAGGACTGACTCAGACCTGGCTCCTCCGGGCTGCACCAGCTTCACGGTCCCCACACTCTCAGGGCTCCAGTAAGCGGGTGCTTCCTGCACCGAAGAGGTGAGCAAAACACTGTTCAGGCTCCAGGGATTTAATCCCTCCTCCCAAATCCAAGCAACGGGACCTCGTGGTACTTCAAACCTCTCCCGCTAGAGGGCACTGGTGCGCTTCCCAGAAGAGCCTCTCCCGGGTGGGTTCGGGCTCTCAGCCTACTGGATTCCACCTTCGCGTAGACAGGTTCTGCGCAACGGGGCTGCAAGCGAAGGAGGCCTGGGACTGCCCTTCAGGAGCTCGCAGACCCTGTAGCCCAGCCAGGGTGGAAGAGACAGAGGATTCTATTCACTGCTTGACTCTTCCCCAACATGCAATCCACACATCACCAGAGCGTCTGGAGGAGGCCAGAGCTGCAGGATCCCTGAGGGATCCAGCACAGAGTGCCCAGGAGTGTATAAATTGAGACCCCAAAAGCCCTACACCGCGGCCCCAAAGCCGTTTTCCCAGCGCTGTTACGATGCTGACCACCCACCCCAAATAACTCCATTATTTAGAGAACCTTTGTCAAATGCACATGTGTTAACCACATGTTACCAAGGACATCTCAGTAACCCTCTGAGAACTGCAGTCAGGTGGCATTGGGATAGAGAGCACTTTGGGCTGTAGGTCATTGGGGATATATAGTTTGTCATTACCTCAAAAACTACAATAATTGTCCTTGTTCTTCACTTATTCCCTGCCAGGCACTGTGCCAGGAGATTTGTCTGATTATCTCTTTTATATAAAACAGCGTCCTGAGATCATTTGGATAAGTGATGTCTGCTGGGTGTCATCCATGCTGTAAAATTACCACTTTTCCCGTAGTAAAATTAATAAATATTTGGGGGAGAGAATCTTTGAGGCTGTGAAATAATCTATTTATCCTCAAACTTCTCCCCATTTCTCAGTGTCCTTGGTATGTCCCTGGGGCACATCTTCCTCTTCTAATTGATAATTTGAGTGCTTGGTTCACTGTCCTCCTGTCACCCCAGTCTGTCATCTGCCTGCAGCCCTGTATTAACACTCCTCACCCCACTGTCTGTTCAAGGCCTTTCACTCCGCACATGTCCTTGTGCGTGCATGATTTCCAATTTGCTGAACTCTTCCTCTTTCTCTTTCTCGTGGTAGGTTCTTTGGTAGCTACTTCTCTGATGAATTCCTATGTCCATCAAACCCCGCAAATAGCATCTCTTATGATTTTCCTGGGAATTACCTAGCCTCAGTTCTGAATTACTTTAACTTCCAAATCCTTGCTTTATAGCCTCCAAATAACTCTACCTTCACAGTCATCCTCTCCCCCTTCCCTCCAATCTCAGACAAAGAAGAAGGTCCCTTTGCCAGGCCAACTTGAGCTGTGGAAGCCTGGTAGAATAGGAAGAGCCCAGGAAGGCTCTGGAGCAAGGCAGACCTGGTTTGGATCCAAGTACCACTACTTACTAGTTACAGTCTCCATTGTTTGTTTTTTTGTTTGTTTTTTCCTTTAACTTTTCTGAGCACTAATTAACATGTTAGAGATATTTAAATATAAATATTCATTGTTAAGGATTTTAAGAATTAGTAGATGGGTGGTGAATTTCTGAAACGACTCTGACATGTAATGCTCAGTAAATGATAGTTTAATTATTCATGGCATTGATCCCTGTGCCCTGTAAAAACTGCTCTATACATGATTCCTCTTCTCTCCTGTTTTGAACCTCTCCCCTCTGAACTGGTTTTCTTCTTTCAGCTTTTCAACAGGGTCACATCCTTCCTGTCTTCAAAAACAAGCAAAACCCTAAACCCAAAACTCCTGTGTGAAGAAACCCACCAGCTCCCACAAGCACATTCAGACCTTATCATGAGAAGAAAGTGCTTCAGGAAGGGAGCCTGGCTTACCCCAGGCCTGGCTCCTGGAGAGTCCTATTTCTGGCAGGAATCTTTGCTTTGCTTTCTTAAATCAATAGATTGGCTTATTTCATCAACTCTGGAAAATTATCATCCATTATCTCTTCAAATATTGCCTCTACTCCGTTCTGTCTCCTTTTTTTCTGGAAACCTAATTAAATACACTTTGGATTTTCTCCCTGTATCTCCTATCTCATTTATCTTCTCATCTGTGTTTTCCATTTTTATGCCTCTCTGGGCTCCATTCTGTATGTGTTTTTCTGATTTATCTTCCTTTCCACTGATTATTTATTATTAACTCTTCTGATGAGCTCTTAATTTGGTTATTGTATTTTTCTCAATACTATGATATCTGTTTTTTTATTTTTATTTTTTTCATACTAGAGATTGGACCCAGGGGTGCTTAACCATTGGGTCCCCAGCCCTTTATAATATTTTATCTAGAGACAGGGTCTTGCTGAGTTGCTTAGGGCCTTGCTAAGTTCTGAGGCTGGCTTTGAACTTGTGATTCTCCTGCCTCAGTCTCCTGAGCCACTGGGTTTACAGGTGTGTGCCACCACACCTGGATAACTGGTTCTTTTTTAAATTGCTAATGTTGGGTTGGGGTTGTGGCTCAGAGGTAAAGCACTTGCCTCACACATGTAAGACACTGAGTTCAATCCTCAGCACCACATAAAAATCTTCAAGTAAAATAAAGGTATTGTGTCCATCTACAACTAAAAAATATTTTAATAAATAAATAAATTGCCAATGTTGTTTTCAAAATTTCTGTGTCCTTACTTAGAACTTTAAATTTGCCTTTTTTCTCCATGGGCATGGTAAGCATTGTTTCATTACAGATTGTATCTAGTAATTCCAATATCTGTAACCCCAGTGGTTATATTTCTGTGGTACGTTTCTGTTGATTCTGCCTCAGGGTGTTTTGTCTCATGGGCCTTGCATGCCTGGGAGCTTTCCAGGCATTCTATTTGAAAGAATTATCTTTAAAACTAATTTGAGAGCTAGAATTTCTTCTTGAGAGGATCTTCCCTTTCCCAAACCCAAGGGCACTAGCAGGCCAGGAACAGGCTTGAGAATATTCTATATATAACTTCCAAGTCAGTGCCCACCCTTGTTTCCAGATGCCTCCCTTTGGGGTCCCTGTCCAAAGCAGAGGGTAGGCTTGGGCTTATACTAAGTTTCCACTTTTGTGGACGTGAATGCTCCGTCCCTCCTGCTCTAGGGGTCTCCCAAAGCACTGCTCACCTCACATGGTTCTGGGGGTGGGCAGACAGTCCTCAGGACCATGGGTAAAAGTGTCAGTGGGTGGGGCAGCTGTGATTCTTGTGTATCTCCAGGACACTATGGAACACACCTAAGGAACTTGGCCTACTAGCTGCCTTCTCCCAGTGGATGGACCGGTAGGGAGCAGAGAATCATCAGTCTGGGTTCTCACCCTCTCTATTAGTTCTTCTTTTTCTCACCCCCCTCCTTTTCTTCTGATTAGGCTTTCAACATTATTAAGAAGAAGGTTGGCAAAGCCGAATGTTTTCTCTGCTATGTGGATGTTAATTCACAATAAAGGCGTGGGGAGAATAGAGGTACTTAGGAAGAGGGGAATGAAGGTGGGGAGAGGGTGTAGGGGTAGTAATGATAGTAGACTGAATCAGATATTCTCACACTATGTGCATATATGATTACACAACCGGTGTAACTCTACATCATGTACAACCAGAAGAATGAGAAGTTATACTCCATTTATGTAGGATGTGTCAAATGCATTCTACTGTCATGTATAACTAATTAGAACAAATTAAAAAAATTTAAAAATGAATAAGCTAAAAAAATGTAAAAGAAGATGGTTTGATGTCTCTTCTAACATTTGTAGTCGTCTTTAGAAGGACAGTGATTTATCCCAGAGTTTTCCATTTCTGAAAGCAAGTAACAGCAACTGGTGCCTTTTATTATTTCTTTCCTGAAAGAACATCAATCCTTCCTTTTACTCACAGTGAGCTTCACAGGGGTCTACCGAGGACATTACAATGCAGAGAGTGATTTAGAACCAGCCACCAGATATGGCCTGGCCTCTACCTGGGCCCAGGTTGGAGGCCATCTTCCTGTGTACCTGATTGTCTGCCCACATAAGAGGCATCTCTAATATGAGTGCTGGACTTCCCGTGTGGTGCCCCTGATACAGATTTGATCCCAAGGTCTTTATAGGAGGGTTCTTCTATGAGTGGATCTTTCCAGACAAGCCACCTGGGAGAGGGCCCATTTTCTCTGATTCTCCTAACTGTGCAGGGTCTTCTCTGCCTTTTCTCAGTGGAGCCCACACCACACTCCACCTGATATAGTTGAGGTTTTACACGCATGTCGTATCTTCCCTTTTATTGTTGTGGTAGTTTTTGCTTCATTCATTTTGTTTGCCTAGGTTAAAGATGTTCAGATTATTCTTGGTTCTCTGTCCCTGACAGATTTCATCCTTGGCCTATACAAAGCCGTTTCCTTATTTTGTTGATTTGATTATTCTCCTTGATCCCCCGTCCCTCCTCACACAAGTAACTATTTTGTTATGTTTATGGGCATCTTGATTTGCCGATGTTTAAAGTGTGCATTGTGGATTTATGTGCATTTATTTAAAATGTTATGTGAAAGGCACTGTGTAATACACCTTGTTCTGTTTCTTCTTCTCTCTGGTTTTAACATCCAACCACATGGCTGTGTGACACCTGATTCAAAATGCCTATGACCGCACAACACCCTGTCAAGTGTCCCTGATACATTTTACCAATCTACTCTCCCGGCATTGGACACTCTATGCTCCTACAGAATTGTGCTGTGATGAACATCTTTGTATTCATTTCCTTATGGATCTGTGTGGAATTTTCCTAGGAAACATATCCAGGAGCAGGATTGCTAGGTGAGAAAGTACACACATATAGGACTCAGTTCAACCAAGTAAAATCAGGCTCCATCCAAAATGGCCATGGCTATGCACACTCCCCTCAGGAATGCATGATTGAAGTCCGTCTTATCAAATCCTTTCAACTTAGCGTTATCTGGCTTTCTAGTGGTTGTTTAATGAGTTCAAAATTATATTTCATGGAGGGGTTAATTTGCATTCTCAGATTATCAGTGATTTTGATCATCCTATCACATGCTTATTAGCTTCTTGGGCTTCTCGGCTAGTGTCTCCCTATTCAAATCCTTTGCCCATTTTTCTATGCAGGTTGCTGGGATTTTTTTCTTGAGCTGTAGGAATTGTTTGTATAGTCTAGAATTTTTAAAAAAATATCTTGCCAGGTTTAGATATTGCAATATCCTCTTTTATGGGGGTGGGGGCACCAGGAATTGAACTCAGGGGCACTTGACCACTGAGCCATATCCACAGCCCTATTTTGTATCTTATTTAGAGTCAGAGTTTCACTGAGTTGCTTAATGCCTTGCTTTTGCTGAGTCTGGCTTTGAACTTGTGATCCTCCTGCCTCAGCCTCCTGAGGGGCTGGGATGACAGGTGTATGCCACCACATCTGGCCAATCTCACTGTTGCCAATCAGCTTTTCCATAATGTCCTTTATAGAACAAAAATTCTTCATTTTATGTAATCAAATTCATTAAATTATTTTCCCATATGATTTGAACTTTTGAAACTTGAAAGAAGTTCATTCATATCCCTGGGATATAATATGTTTTCCTTCTCTGTCTTCTGCTAACTGTATGGTTTGTGTCTTTCATGTGTAGCTTTTAACTTCATCTAGAGTCCACTGATATAAGTAGTGTTGGGCACAGATCCAGTTTAATGTTCCTACTGAGCATCTACTGAGCAATCCATCCTCTCCCTCAGATCTGGGAGTGTCATTTCTGTCCTATTTAGTCCCCATAGCTAGGCAGGCAGGGTGGGAGGAAAAAAAACAACTACAGCTTTAAGAGGCGAGAGCACCTTCAGCTCTGTGTCCCACACAGCACCCGCCCCACCCCACATGCCTTTCTCACTTACAGGGTCAGGCTGGGCCAAAGCCATTCCCCAAAGAAAAACCTGGTGGTGATGCAAGGCTCCTGTGCCAGTGAGAAACTGATGTGACTCCATTTTTTGAAAAATAAATAAATAAACAAAGATGTTGTGTCCGCCGAGAACTGAAAAATAAATATATATATAAAAAAAAACTCTCTCTCTCTCTCTTTAAAAAAAAATAAATAAATAACAGCAGCTTCTACCTCAAGGCCTGTCCTAAAGAAGGGGGCATGACCCTTGTCCTTGGAAAAACCCACAGAGCACTCCTAAGCACGTACATACCCACCCTGCTGAGTTGTTTGTCTGTAAATAACAGGAGAGATCTGTGGCTCCAGGTGTCCCTGACTCAGTTAGGCTAGGTGACCACCCATAGCAACCCCCTAGAAACCTCCAATCAGCATGAGACAGGGAAAATACCTGGGATGCCAGATGACCCCCAGTAGTTTATGGTGCTTGATAACATGTTGGGAAATCATGTAGTTTAGCATGTACACCCCTCGTGGCTTAAACCAATCAGTTCAAAGGAATCCCACTTTTGTACTAACCAATCACCCCTACCCAACTTGTTCCTGCCAGTGAATGTGCTAATCAATGTTAAGAGTTGTTGTTTGATTTTCCCACGGTATGGAATGATTTGCTGTGTGATGTTGTGACGCATAGAGTATCCCCCCAAAACCTATAAAATCTCATTGAACAAAGGACTGGGACTCACTCCCTGGGACAGCTGCATCGGTGAGTCCAGGCTCGAGCTTGCAATAAAGACTCTTGTGTGATTGCATCGATTCGGCTCCTGGAGGTCTATTGGGGTCCCACGAATCTGGCATTACACCAGACCCCATGGGCTGTATGGCCAGAGCTCAGGAGAACCTGGTCCTAGCTTTAAGGAGATTCAGAAAAACCTCTGAGCTAAAGGACTCCAGAGAGGCCACAGAGGGCTAAGGCAGCCATATTGGATCAATTCCAAGTTCAGGAGCAAAAGAATAGAAGAAAAAAGTTTGTTCACTAGAAACTACCAAGAATACAAACAATAAATGCTGGTGAGGATGGGGAGAAAAAGGAACACTTTTACACTGTTGATGGGATTACAAATTAGAACAACCACTCTGGAAATCAACATGGAGCTTTCTCAAAAGGCATGGAACCACATATGCCCCAGCTATTTATCCTAAAGAATTAGTCATCATACCATACTGATACATGCACACCCATGTTGACAGCAACACAATTCACAATAGCCAAACCGTGGAACCAATGTAGGTATCCATCAACAGATGAATGGATAAAGAAAATGTGGTATGTGTACACAATGGAGTTTTATTCAGCCATAAAGGAAAACAAAATTATGGCATTTGCAGGAAAATGGATAGAACTAGAGAAAATTATGTTAAGCAATATAAGCCAAACTCAAAGGTCAAGGGTCATATGTTTTCTCTCATATGTGGAAGCTAGAGGGGAAAAAGGAAAAGAAAGGTGTGTGAGGGGAAAATCTCATGAACATCAAAAGGAGATGAGTAGAGGAAAAGGACCAGGTGGTGGGAAAAGAAGAGGGAGGGGGGAAGTGTTGAGAAGTGATATTGGCCAAATTCTATTGTTCTATTGTGTGCATGTACAAATATGTAACAACAAATTCATCATTATGTACAACTATAGTGCATAAATAAAAAATATGGAAAGAAAAGGTTTGCAGGAACTAAAAAATAAGAAGATTCCTTATCATGCTGACCACTAACCTAACTTCTAACACCTTTAGAATATTAGATTAATTTTTGCCAATTTGCGACCTTAATAAAAATAGATTCATATAATATTACTGAAGGACTATTTTTTCACTTAAAACAATTTTAATTGGCACATAATAATTATATATTTATAGGATACAATGTGATATTTCAATACATACATACAATATGTAATGATCATGTGTGAGTGTTAGAGTCTGTAAACAAGTCTGGATGGTGCCTGGCAAAATGCCAGAGGGAGTGGTTTGTGAAGTAACGCCAGTGAGCCATTAAGTGTGGAGATTCCTTATTGGTTGACTGATGTATCTAGTTTATGCTAATTAAGATAAGCTGTGTGGAATGTATAAATACCTCTGTTGTCCTACAATAAATGGCTCCTACTCCTGCTGCATCAACGTACACAAGTTGCTGGTCACCCCCCACCCCCCCACCCCCGCCCCTCATTTCGACATGTGAGGTTTTTGTTACTCTGTGACAAAACACCTGAGTTAAATGTTGTAAAGAGGAAAGATTGATTTTGGCTCATGGTTATAAAAGATTCAGTCCATGGTCAGTTGGCTTCCTTGTTTTGGGGCCTGCAGCAAAGCAGAGCATTATGGCAGAGACAATGTAGTGGAGCAAATGCTCACTCCGGATGGCTGGGAAGGAGAAAGAGAAGAGAGGAGAGGAGAGGGGAGGGGAGGGGACGGGAGGGGAGGGGAGGGGAGGGGAGGAGGAGGAGATAGTTCCAATGTTCCCTTCAAGGTTATGCTCCCAACTGTGGAACTTTCTTCCACTAGTTCCCACCTCTAAAAAATTCCACCACCTCCCAGTAGTGCCATTATCTGAGGACAAAGCCTTCAACACATGAGCCTCTGGGGGACATTTAAGATCCAAACAGATAAGATGAGGACAATTAACATATCTGTCACCTCAAACATTTATCACTTCTTTTGTGTTTGAAACATTCAAAATCCTCTCTATTAGCTACTTGGAAATATACAATCAATTATTTTTTTATCAGTTACCCTACCGTGATATAGAACATAAGAAGTCATCCTTCCTATCCAAATGCACTCCTGTCCCAATTAACCTTTCTCTTTTCCATCCCTTCTCCCCCAAACTCTTCCCAGGCTCTGGTTACCACTATTCTACTCTCTACCTCTATAAGAAAATTTCGTGGATTCCACATGCAATACTTGTCTTTCTGTGCCTGGCTTATTTCACTAGTGAAATGTCCTCCAGTTTCATTTATGTTACTATAAATAACAGGATTCATTTTTTCCTAGACTGAATAATATTTTATTGTGTGTATATTCCATATTTTCTTTATCCATTCATTGATGGACATCTTCTAGGTTGCTTCAATTTGGCTATTAAGAATAGTACTCTCTGGGGCTGGGGATGTGGCTCAAGCGGTAGCGCGCTCGCCTGGCATGCGTGCGGCCCGGGTTCGATCCTCAGCACCACATACAAAGATGTTGTGTCCACCGATAACTAAAAAATAAGTATTAAAATTCTCTCTATATATAGAAAAAAAAAAAAAAGAATAGTACTCTAATAAACATACGTGTGCAGATATTGTTTCAAAACACAGATTGTATTTCCTTTGGATACATACCCAGTAGTAGAATTGCTGAATCCTATGATAATTCTATTTTTAGTCCTTTGAGGATTCTTTCTAATGTACATCTGCACCAATAGTGAATGGGAGTTCCCCTTTTGTCATGGTCCTCATGACTAAAACACTCAGGGTCACTCCAGGTGAGCTGGGCTGCACGAAATAATCACACAAGAGACAAAGATACCTTTTTCTTTGGGTCCTGTGCCAGATCCTCTGACCTTAGAGATCCATGGAAAGAGAAAAAGAGCATTGTATATTTATATATGTAAATATATATATATATAAATCTCTGTTCAGATCATTTGCCCATTTTTAAATTGGATTATTAGGCCTTTTGCTGTTGAGTTGCTTGAGTTCCTTATCTACAAATATCTTGTAAATATTTCTTCCCATTCTGTAGGCTGTCTCTTAACTCTGTTGATTGTTTCCTTTGCTGTGCAGAAGATTTTCAGTTTGATATAATCCCATTTGTCAATTTTTACTTTTGTTGTCTATGCTTTTGAGGTCACATAATTTTTTTTTTTTTACCTAAACCAGTGCCTTTTTCTTATAGTAATTTCTTAGTTTTGGGTTTTACATTTAAGTCTTCCATTCATTTGGGGTTGATTTTTGTACATGTTGAGTGATAGGGGTCTAGTTCCTTTCTTCTGCATAAGGCTATTCAGTTTCCACCACACGATTTAATAAAGAGAATGGTCTTTCTCCAGTGTACATTCCTGGTGCCTTTGTAAAACAATCAGTCGGCTGTAATACATGAATTTATTTCTGGGTTCTCTATTCTGTTCTAATAGTCTATGTGTCTGTTTTTTATATTGGCATCATGCTGTTTTATTCACTATAGATTTGTAATATGTTTTGAAGTCAGATAGTGTGATGCCTCCAGCTCTGCTCTTTTTGTTCAAGATAGCTTTGGCTTTTAGGAGTCTTTTGTGTTTCCATATGAATTTCACAAATGTTTCTCCATGAAAAATGCTACTAATATTTTGATGGGGATTGCACTGAATCTTTAGATCACTTTGGGTAATATAGATATTTTAACAAATTAATTTTCTAATCCATGAACATGGATTGCCCTTCAATTTGTGTGTGTGAGAGTGTCCTCTTCAATTTCTTCTTATCATTGTTTTACAGTTTTTATTATAGAGATCTTTCAACTCCTTGGTTAAATTTATTCCTAGGTTTTTATTTTTGTTTTTGTTTTTAGTTCTTATAAATGGATTGCTTTCTTGATTTTTTTTAGCTAATTCATCATTGGTGTATAGAATATTTACTAATTTTTTATGTTGAGCTTATATCCTGTGACTTTAATGAATCAATCTATTATTAAACTTTTTTTTTTTTTTTGCTGAAGTATTTTTTTAGTACCTGGGATGCTTAACCACTGAGCCACATCCCCACTCTTTCTATCTTTTATTGTGAGACAGGATCTCACTAAGTTTCCTATGGCCTCGTTAAGTTACTGAAGCTGGCCTCAAACTTTCAATCCTCCTTCCCCAGCCTCTTGAGTGACTGGGATTGCAGGTGTGCACCACTGCACTTGGCTAGGCTTTTCTATACCTAAGATTATGTCATTTGCAAACAAGAATAGTTTAACTACCTTTAACTATCTTCTTTACTGTTTAGATGCTTTTTTTTTTTTGGTACCAGGGATTGAACTCAGGGGCACTCGACCACTGATACACGCTCTCAGCCTCATTTTGTATTTTATTTAGAGACAGGGTCTCACTTATTTGCTTAGTGTTTCGCTTTTGCTTAGGCCGGCTCTGAATTCACGATCCTTCTGCCTCAGCCTCCCAAGCTGCTGGGATTACAGGTATGCGCCACTGTGTCCGATCTTTTTTTTTTTTTTTCCCCTCTTTCTCTTGCCTAATTCTCTGGCTAACACTTCCTGAAGGTTTTTAAAACAGAAATATCTAATACTCAATCTAATAATCAATTGAGAGTTCTGTTTCTGAATGATGTAAGACCCAATCAACATCCTCACTCATGCAATAAGCCTGCCGTGTGAACAACTGCCTTTTGTAAGTGATGTGGTTTTGTTTTCTGGATGGTAGAGTCCCAATCAGAGGAAAGAGGCTGAGTCACCTCTCTGTTCAGTGCTAAAGTGGGTTACAAGGCAGCTGCTGCGAGGTTTGTTTGCCAGGGAGGCGCTGCCGGAGCAGACTCAGACTGGGCCAGGTGGAGGGGACGCCCAGGCTGTGGAATGTTCAGAAACCCTGGACAGAGCACTGGACTTCCTCTAGAGTGAGGGACCAGCGCTGAGTGAGTCAACAATATATACTTTCAAAAATATAGAATGACCTCCACTAACATCTGGATTACAAACTAGATAAGCATGTCATTTTATTAAGAAGATGAAAGAACTAGTCATCCCTGTGGACATGTGGTCATCCCTATTTGACATTAACTGCCTGGTTATTATTCCTGTGTGATTTATACCTGCATGAGTCAGATTAGGGAGTGAATCAAACAAAGCCTGCCCACGTCTGGAAAACAAGAAAGGAGGAAAGAGGTTTTAGCCACAGATATCAGCAGGGAACAAAAAATAAAACCCTTTCTGATAGATTGCCATTCAGCCACCTATTCCAAAATGTTGTTACTAGATGCAGAAGCGATACAAGAGGACAGGGAGGTTTTTGGGACCAGTCAAGGGCAGGAGTCAGACCACACGTTAAAGAAAAAGTGGATTTCTTTAATCCCCAGTAGCAGGAAAAGTTGAAACCAGTACATCACCCAGCTGGGCCTCCCAGGAGAGTAGGGAGTCAACTCCAGAAAGAGGGCAGGACCCACCCTTCCAAGTGACCTCAGATAGTATAAAGTGGTTTTCAGAGATTCTATTTTTCACTTTTACTTTGTGGTAAAATATATATACATAACACAAAATGTATCGATTTATCCATTTTTAGGTACATAGTTTAGTGGCATTCAGGACATTCACCTCCATCCCTGTCCAGGACTCTTTACCTTCCTGAACTGAAACTCTCTACCCATTAAGCAATAATTCCCCACCCTCCTCTCAAGCCCCTAGAAACCGTCCTTCTATTTTCTACCTCTGAATTAGACTGGTCGAAGTAACTCATACCAATGGAATCTTTCAGTATTTGTCCTTTTCTGTGTTCCTAGGGAGTTTTAAGAATAGGCATAACCCAAGTCCAAGCATAGGGCAATTAAACTCAGACATTGGAGTGGGGGAGGCGAGAAGCCCAAGCAGAGGTGCTATTTTTAAAACTCCCCATGATTCCTGTGGGCAGCCTTGAGGATAACTGGCTCAGAAGGTCTGAATCCGGTTTATTTTCAGGAATCCCTGCCCCAGAACCAATACACCTCAGCACCTGCTGGCTGAGGCCCGGGATTCCTTTATCTGTGAGAAAAATTCAGGATTTTCCTTCTTCAACTGGAATTGAGAGACTTAAAATGACAGAGTGAGATATCACTGAAACTCATCTGCTAGAGATTTATCTATCAGTCAACAAGTATAAGTGATTATTATCCAACACCAGCTCCTTTGGAAAGCCAGAGGATTCAGGGTAGCGGATGATGAGCCAATGGCGATTGCTGGCAGCTGGAAGTTGATCTGTGAGCTGGGGAGAGACAGACATGCTAGACACCCAGAGCTACGTTTTGGAGTGGTTGATAAAGGTGAGTCCTGCTTACCTTTAATTATTGTGTGGACAAAATAGGAATCCGGAGGAATTTAATACCAGCACATCTGTGCGCTCGCCTCATCTGGAACATGGCCACTTGGACATATGGTTCCCATCAACTATATTTTTGCATGATTCTTGAATCCCCTCCCCCCCCCTTTTTATTTAACTGCACTGACTTCATTACAAAGGAACTCCACTTACATGGGTTCTAATTGAGGCATGACCAGTGCCTTGCTGGAGGAAGAGTTCCTTCTGTTCCTTGTCGCTGCAGAACTAGCAATACATAGAAATGATTAGACAGACAGAAAGAAAGAGAAAAACGGAATGACAGGAAGCCTCCCCACCAAATCATGATATTCCTTTACCATGTGGAAGAAGGGAGGTGTGGGAGGAGGACTAGAAAGATTTGAAGGTTTAATTTATCTATTTTTTTTAAACCCTGGAAGCCAGCAGGACAAATGATAATACTTGTTCATTCTGGGTTGGCATTTTCTTATGTCATAGGACTTGTCTTGTGTTTTTGGGTGCCTTTCAAAGTTGTCAATATTACACATATATGTCCATAAATAATTACACAAGTATACATGTATAAACTTTGGTGCTGAAAAGAGCTCTTATGAAGTGTTTCGTGTTAATAAGTTTATCTAAAATAAAATAAAATCAGAGTAGAATATTTGAAAAACAAAAATAGAGACACAAATTAATAAAACTACCATCTAAAAATTGCCACATCTTGATGCCTGCACATCAGAGGCTTTCCCCAGGCATCAAATAATTGCATAATTGATTTCAAGTTTTCAGATAGATTCTGATTGCAAAGATAATACTGTTCATTGTAACATGCGAAAAAGATCAGGATGTCCTCACATGGGGAAGTGAGCTTGGTGTCTCATCTTCTAATCCCATCATGGGACCATACTCTTGTGACCTTACCTAAATCTAATTACCTCCTGAAGTCCTCACTTTCCAAATGCTAATGGGAGATAGAACTCTGGCATAAGAATCGAGGGGAGAGGGAACAAACATTCAGTTCATAATACTCTACCTTTTACCCCTCACAGTTCCAAATTTTAGACATTTGCAGCAGCATCTCATTTCATAGTACCAAAATGCTCTTAGTCATCTTGGGCTGCTATAAAAAAATAATGTAGACATAGACTGGGTGTTAATTTCCCATAGTTCTAAACGCCACAAGTCCAAGATCAGGTTGCCAACATGTCAGGTTCTGGTGAGGTGCCTCTTCCAAGTTATAGATGGCCACCTTCTTTCCATGTGCTTACAGGGCCTTTCTCAGTGCATGCTCACAGACAGTCTCTCACTTCCTCCTCCTATAAGAACACTAACTGCATCCTGAGAGTCCCCTTTTCATAATCTCATCTAAGCCTTTTGCTTCCCAGAGGACCCTACCTCTAAATACCATCACATTTGGGATTAGACTGTCAACACAGGAATTTTGGGGTGTCGTGAACATTTAGTCCATAACAGGTATCATGCTGATTTTATTTATTACCTTACCCGTCAGATTTAATCTCAAATTTCATCTTTTTTGACATTTATTGTTTTTTCTTGGTATAACTAGGTATTTTACATCCTTTGCTGTTTTTTAACTGAGGTGTTTATTTTTAACTTTTTTACTTCTAAGAGCTCTCTATTTTGTAAGGAAATGAATAGTTTGCTACATATGGGATAAAATTTGACAGTTTGCTTTTCTTTTAAAATCTATTTTTTAACTAATTTTAATAAATAAATGTAATTTTTAATTTTCATTAATAAAAAAATAAACATTTTAAAGATGTAATTAATTATTTTACTTCTTTATGTTTCTTGCTTTGGTATCATTCACAGAAATGCTTCTTTGGGTTCATAGGAATTTAGCAAGGAATGCCACTAATAACAAAAGTGAAATCATTAATCATCACCACCATTTATTGAGTATTTACTATGATTCAGACATTTCACATATATTATCCTATTTAATCTTCACAGCAAACCTGTGAAGTAATTATAATTTCCACTCTGGAAAATTCCACGGAAACCAAGGCTCAAGAAGACAAAGTAACTTGCCCATAGTCACGTAACCTGCAGGTGTTGGAGCTGGATTTCAGAAACTCTGCTATGAACAAACTACTTCATAAGGCAGTGGACCTGGATCAACACCCCAATTCCACCATGCCAGCTGCTAGATGAACCACCCTGTGCATGTCCTGTCACCTCTCTTCATTTCACCCATAAAGTCTGTTGAACAATACCTCCCTCACAGAGTTGTTGAGGAATTTAAATGAAATAAAATTATGTAATATGCCTGAGACCAAAAGACAGTCCACCTGAGAGAGTCAGCCTACCAGGCCTCTTTGCCAGAGCCCCTTGCTTCTCGCTCTCTCCTCCCTGGGGGGCTCAAGCACCAGAGCACTGGGACCAGCAAGGGAAGGGGCAAAGTGGCATGGGGAAGCAGATGGCCTCAGGGAGGTGCAGAGGTTGAAACCCTAGACCCAGCAGATCTCAGTAAGGAGCACAGTGCGATGGCTGAAGTGTCACAGCCCACAAAGGCCACACCCTGGGAGTGGTGTAGGTGACACAGTGAGAATATTCCTTCTGTGTGTGGGAGGCAGAGCAGGGCTCCTGGGGTGCTGTCTCTTTCTCTGTGTGGCTCAGAGGCTTGTGAGAACAGCTGGTGACAGTGCAGCTCATGTGCAGCTGCTGTCCTGTCAGTCTGCCTCTACATACTCACTGACGCCATGGGAACCATTGAGGGGCACCTGCTGGCTGCAGCATTCTTCCTCTTCTACGCACTCTACTATTCAGTGCTAGTGTCCCTGGCTCTGCTACGGGGACAGAGGGTCCTCAAGCCACCTCTTCCCCCAAGGGAAAAACAAGGACACAGGCTGTGGCAGCGGGTACCACTGGAAGGAATGGTGAAGGTGGTGATTACTCTCACTGGCATCTTAACTGAGTTCTTCTACCCACCAGGGATAAACCGGATGAAGATGGTGGACTGGGAGGACCCCCAGCGGCCATTCATGTTCACGGATGCCTGGCACCACATTACCATGTACTTGTTCTTCATGCTCAGTGGCGTGGTGGACATTGTCAGCCAGCTGTGTCTGGCTCAGCAGAGCAGGAAGCTGGAGCGAGCCGCTGAGGCCATGGCCTTCTATGTGCTGGTGCTGCTGATGATAGCCCACCTTGAGAATAAGAGCACCCTGGAGATCCGGGTGCACGTTCTGTTCCTGGTGCCCACCTTCCTGGTAGCCCTGGTGCTCAACATCGAGGTCTGGGTCCCTGACCAGCCTCCGCTCTGGGTGCTCAAGACCTGGATGGGAATGGTGCTCAGCACTTGGATGCTGCAGTTATCTGTGGTGATGTACAGTCCTCCTTCTGGACAACCCTGGAAGGCAGACAACCCCAAGGATATGACTTTCCTTTCCATCTTCTTCTGCTGGCACCTGGGCTTAGGGGCTGCTCTGCTGGCTGCCATCTATGGCCTCTGCAGCCTCTGGCATCACCACTGCTCCTCCCGGACAGCGACCCTGGATCCCAGTTACCAGCCGTGCCCCACAGAATCCAATGGTGGAGAGCTAGACAAGCTCAGAGCAGAGGCCATGCTGTAGGATGCAGGTATCTAGGTACTGAAACTGTCTTTCTCCCATGCATATTGTAATGAGAACTTCAAGGGAGGCCACTGCATGGATAGCACAGAAATGTCCTGGAATCTAAAGTATGGCTTTCCATCCCAGGGGCCATCTTCCTTGTTCTGAAATAAACCTTTCAGCCCCAAGAATAGCTTCTTACCTATCATTCTGTTCTCCCCAGGTGAGTCCCTTGGCTGTTCCATTATTCATATGGTTCCTGGCCATGCACACCTATGAAGTGTGAACGAGCAGTAGTGCTTCTCTCTAATAGCTTTTGGGATTCAAGGGGAGGATGTGAAGTGAGGAAATAGGAAACAGGTGAAGGAGGGTGAGTGGGGGTCTGGGGAGGATTCAGGCGTGTGCCTATTGCAGAAGTGTTTCAGTGGATGAAAGACAGAGGGGTCTGTTTCTGCACAATGGTGAGATGTTTTCTTCCTTTCTCTCTCTATTTTTTTTTAATTCACATTAAATGTAGCAGGATAAATAATTTGTATGTCTTTTTTTTTTTTTAACTTGAACTAAATGAGGCTACTTCTGTCTCCTGAGAGAGTAAGGGATGAGAGTTCAGTGGCAAGGAGGAAGCGGAGATGATCAAATTAGCACAGTCTCAAGTGGTGAGGGGAAAAAAAAGGTCAAGGAGGAATTCCCAAAGGTGGTTATTAAAAATTAGGATGATTTAAATGTAATTTTTTTTAAGTTTTTTTTTTCTTTTTGCTATGATGTAAAACAACTTTATTATTCCAACTCCTTCAGTAAAGTCTCTTACACATATTATGCCTTGTGTGAATGATTCTGGGGAGAAACCAGAGAAAAGGCCCAGATCTGAACTGGGGGGAACAGAGGGGGAAGGACTGCCGTGAAACAGTGTCACCGATCTCCTTGTTCTGAAGATGCAAGAACTCAGAGCTCAGAGAGAACCTGCAGATGTCTGCACCCTGGGATTTCTAGAAAATTTTAGCCCGTCGTTGGAACTCTCCTGGAATGAGACACAAGTAAATCCACATATTTGGTGAAATATCTGAAAGAAAACAATCTGCTTCTAATAATATGAGTCAGCTTAGGTGAGACAGAGACACAGTGTGTCGCATCCCTCGTGACTAAAGCACTCAGGGTCACTCCAGGTGAACCGGGCTGCACAAAATAATCACGCAAGAGTCAGAGATACCTTTTTCTCTGGGTCCTGTGATGGCTCCTCTGACCTTAAGGGTCCATGGAAAGAGAGAGAGAGCGAGCACGTGCTGAACCCTTTTATTGGGGAGAAGCCATTCAAATAAGGCAAGGGGTCAGGTCTCAGGGGATTGAGTCTAGCTTCGTGATGTCTGCTGTCAGCAGGTTGACTGACATCTAGGAAGGCCACATCCAAGGGCAGAGTAAGAGAAGGGGACATACAAAGGGAGTTTCTATGGAACATTCTATCCCAAACAGGGCAAAGGGGTAGGATTACAAAGGAAAAGGTACGTGTAGCTTCTGAAGACACGCCCTCAACTTCCTGGGCTGAGACAACACTCAGGTGACCACGAAATGTAGTGATGGGTCAGAACCTAATGCTTCAAGAGGGAAGGCATGGGTCTTCAGAGTGGCTCCCCACAACACAGTATTTGGAAGTCTGAATAAAGGGATGGGAAGAAGGGAGGAGATGCTGGCCAGAGATGTGAAGAAAGAGTCATAGAGAAAATGCCCACCATGAAGCTGCTGCAGTCACACCTCTCCCCATGCAGCCAGAAGTGGTGCCCTTGAAGAATGGAGAGCTTCAAGAAGCAGAAGAAGAGGCAGGCTGCACACTGTCCTTGGAAAATACCACTGGACACCCTCTAAAGAAACAGCACCCTGGGCTGGGGTTGTGGCTCAGCGGTAGAGCACTTGCCTAGCATGTGCAAGGCTCCGGGCTTGATCCTCAGCCCCCTACATAAAAATAAAGATGCTGTGTCCAACTACAACTAAAAAATAAATATTAAAAAAAAGAAAAGAAAAGAAACAGCGTTCAAGGGCATAGACCACAGTCCCTGGAGACTTGGTCAAGGGTTAATTTTGGAGAAGGGAAGCAAGGGACAGGAAAGAGGAAGGCCAAGTTTCAACAGCCCACACTGGCAAGGCTTGGGCAGGGAGACTGGATTTTATTTTATTTATTTTTTTTAGGGTGCATGAATCACTTTTATTTATATATATTTACAATGCAGATTGAGATTAAAACCAAAAAATACCACTTAAACTGGCACAATGATTAAAATAGGGATAAATTTGATAAAATAAGGGAGTTACTCAAGCACCAAAAACTGCAAAATGTTGTTAAAAAAAATCTTTAAAAATGAAATAAGTGGAGGTACATTCTTTGTTCATTGGTCAGAAGGCCCAGCATTGTTAAGATGCCAGTTCTCCATAAACTGAACAATATATTCAAAGCAATCCTTACATAAAAATTATTTCATAAAATTTGACACACTGATTCTAAATTCATATGGAAATGAAAAGTATCTGAATAACAACAACAGCAAAAAGCCTTTGAAAAAGAAGTAGAAAAGTTTACAAATCTACAGTGTATTATTCTGTTATCACACTGCATCATAGACCGAGCAACTTAAAAACAACAGAAATTTACTTCTCAACGTTAATGGAGGCTGGAAGTCGGAGATGGGGTGTGATCTTGGTCAGTTCTATTTATGGCCCTCTTCCATGTTATAGATTGTTGATGTTCTGTTATAGCCTTAGAGATCACAAAGAGTGCAAGGTAGCTGTTCGGCCTCTTCTTATGAGAGGACTGATCCATTTGTGAAGGCTCCATCTTCGGGTCTGTATCATTTTCCAAGGGCCCATCTTGTTACTATAACATTGGAGATTAGATTTCAATATATGAATTTCTGGGGGGAGACACAATCTATAGCATATAGTAATCATAACAACATGTTATTGATGTAAATATAGAAAAATAAATCAATGGAACATGAAGAAGTCCAGAAGTAGATCTCCACTGTATATGAACAATTGATTTTTGGTAAAAATATGATCAAGTGTAGCTGAGGGGCAGTGCTTGCACGTCAGGGCATACCTTCATCATGCAGCCTGGGATTTGTCAAGTCTGCCTTTGCCTTCACTTTCTAGTACTGCAGAGCCACGAGGGCCTCCAGAGATGAGAGCCTGGGCCTCCTTGAGACTGCATTTTAGAGAAAGGAAAATGTGTCTTCCTGAAGCAGGAACCAAGCCAGCCCCAACCTCCCTTCTCAGGGAGTCAGGCACCAACTCAGGGAGAGGCCAGCACCCTTCTTTCTGACTCACCCCAAAAAGCCCAGAAGCAGAACCAGATTAACTTGAGACTTAGGAAACTTAAGCTTCAAGTCCTCTCAGTTTACACATCCTGTTAAAAGCCCTGGGAAGGTCTTCACATGATCACACATCACTGAAGATTTGCAAAAGTGAGACTGTTTGGTATTCTTTTTCCTAAAGATAGTTCTCCAAACTTGTATTAGCTTTAGGCTCCACTAAACCTGGCTCTGTCACTTCTAGAGACTTGATGCAGATTTACTTTCAAGGTGCCTCACCTGCCAGTAGAACATTCTTGAGTTGGTTGGTTGTTTGGTTTGTTAAGGTTCTTCGTTCTTCAACTTGGGAAGAAGAAGCTTAAAATGTTAATGACATCACACACTGGCTGAAAATCACCTTCAGTCAAGAAATGTCAATGGAGGAGGGCTGAGGATGTAACTCAGAAGTAGAGCACTTGGCTAGCACACACAGAGGCCCTGGGATCCATCACAAAACAAAAAATTGTTAAGTGAGTGTTACTAGATCCTAGGAATTAGAGGCTCAAAAGACCCGTGGTTAGGGGAGGAGGTGGGAATGAGTTACACTGGCTGGTCCTAGTCACTTTCTTTGTCCTGGGCACAGGGGTTGTTGTCTGCACATCTGGTCCTTGCTTAGTTTATTAATCAGTGTTCCCCAAAGAAAATAGGATGGATAGATACAGACCTACAGACAGATGACAGACATACAGATGATAGATAGACACTTTAAAGAATTGGCTCATGACATTGCAAGGTACCAGCAAGACCAAAATCTGCAGGGAAGACCTGTTGGCCAAGACCCAGGGAAAAGTTAATGTTGCAGTCTTGAGTCTGAAGGCAGCCCGGAAACAGAACTTTTTTGTCAGGGAACATCAGTCAAGATCTTCAGTTGGATTAGGGGGGAGATGTGGGGTCGGGAAGAATGGAAGTACTTTGGATTAGACAAAGAGGAATGAAGGGAAGGAAGTGCAGAATGGGACATCACTTTCATATGTTCATGTATGATTACATGACCAGTGTAACTCCACATCATGTATAACCACAAGAATGGGATCCTAACTAGAATAAGTTATACTCCAAGTATGTAAAATACATTCTATTGTCATGTATATTTAAAAGAATTTTTAATTAAAAAATTTTTAAAAAGATCTTCAATTGGTTGCAGGAGGCTTATGAATATTATAGAGGGTGATCTTCTTACTCAAAGTCCACTAATTTAAATGTTAATCACATATTTAAAAAATACCTTCACAGCAACATCTAAACTGATGTGTGACCAAAGAACTGGGAAGCACAGCCCTAGCAGAGTTGACAAAAAATTAACCACCATACCCTGCATATCAGCACATGGCCACTTAGATGTGATTTATATCAACTGTGTTTATTATAATTTTTGGAGACTTTCCAAAACAATAAACTCCAACTACATATTCCTAGCTGGTCATCTCCCTTTCCACCACATTCTCTCTAGTGGGAGAGAGGTATGGGTGTGCAGATAAGTGGCAATTATTTTTAAAGATTAAGAAATCAATGTTTAGAGGGTTTTAAAAGGTTTTATTAATGTTTTACATTTTACACATCTTAGAAAATATTGAAAAGTATTTTGAAATCTACCTTGTGCTCCCATCCCCAACCCTTACTATCTGGCAGAGCCAAAAGGGTGGGAAGTTATTTCAGTCTCAGGGTGGATGTTAGGATTTACAACAAAGGTGAGGCCTTTCCTAATGGTGAGGAGCGCAGGATATGCTTGGTGACTAAACAGTGAACAGTCAAGAGGTTTAGAGGTGAAGATCCTAAAGATGAAGAAATCAAGAACTGGGAGACTAGTGTGTGGGAAGGAGTTGTAAAGGGACAATGACATGCCAGGAAGATGGCAACCTTAGACCAAAGGAGAATCCCTGTTTTTAGGGGAGATCATAATGCATCAAGGACTTTCAGAAGAAAGGAATCATGGATAGCATGACTTTCCAAAGAGGAATTGATCAGGGTTAAGCAGAGATGGTAACATTATTCAAAGAAAAAAACGGAGACCAGTTAATTAGCAAAATTTACTCAAGCAAGAAAAAAGAGTTCTAGAACCAGGAAGCATTCCAGACCAAAGATGATTCACAATGCAACCTGGAACCATATACAGGTTATATTTATAGCTAGAGAAAAAGAGTTGACATACCCAAACAACCTAATTGGTTGCAGTTGGCAATTACCTTCTATGGTCATGTTTTGGCAGTATTCAACCTCTGATTGGCTGTTAAATTTAAGTACTATGATTGGTTAAGACTCAGTTACTTGGTTACAAGGGTATATGCTTAGGTTAAGTTACAATTTTTTAACATCAAGTAAGTCGCAGATCATTACAAAGGGAAGCCACTGTTAAGCCAAACTTACTTGTTCAAGTGCAAATTTGTTTTAGTTAATTAATATTCATCTCTCAGAGGTATCAAGAGAAATAAATGAAGCACTGTGTATACAACACTTGATAGAGAGCATGATGTATAGTAGATGCTCCATAAGTATTAGTTCAGAGACTGAATACACAGACAAATAATGACCAAACCCTAACATAAAAATAGAATTCTTACCCATAATCTGCAACAACCAGCCCAGAAAACCAACTCCTTATCAATCATAGCCAGCCCAGAAGCAAGCCTGCCACTTAAAACTTATACAAGTCATAGACTTATAGAAAGTCACCTAGCCATCTCTAGTAACAAGTTTAGGAAACCAAACAATAACCCCCACAATTGGTTCCAAACAGTGAGGACTTAATTAATAATAACTAACAGTTTTCTTAATCTTTGCACCATTTCCAACTTAGGGCCAACCAAAGGAAGTCAAATAGGCACCCTAACCAACCCTATAGGAGGCTCTTTTCTAGTTAACCTGCCTATAGCTTCCTCATGCCAATGGGTTGCAATCAGGGTGCCTGAAGCCTTCCCTTTTTCCTACTCCTCTGCCCACCTTCTAGTCTGCCAAAATGCATGCTTTTTTGATGGTGGCTGACTCCCTTGTTGCAGCAAACTTCACATAAATAACTTTTGCTTATTCTCATTTGGCTGGTCTTTTTTCTAATTTAATGAATTCTTACATTAATTCACCCAAGGAGTTACTCAATATTTATTATCTATTACATGTCAGACCGCACAGAGTATTGCCCTAAGAATAATGAATTTGAGACAGAGCAGGGAGGGCCCTGATTTCCCCCACCAAGGTTTCCTCCTTGACACAAGATGACTTCAAAAAATTTTTTCCACCAATGACCAGGTTTAGGAGCTGCTGATGCCTCACCAAATATTTCCCACAACCCTGAACACACAATATTTGACTGAAATATTACCTTCCTAGGGCAGTGGTAGTAAGAACTTTTTACCAGCTGAATGCAGACTGACCCAATGCATGTAATCATGTTGCTGTATCAGGTGCAGATCCCAAAGCTGAGGACAAAAAAACTTGACAAAACATCTGCAGAAATCCTGGGATCATGTACCACATCTGACTGTGCACCTGGGCAAGCCTACTTTTTGTCTATATAAACTTGACTCCTTGCATTCTTAGGGAAGCCAGCCTGGGAACCCAATCCCATGTGCTATCTCCCTGCTGCTCAAACATAAGTCTCAATAAAGCCTCATTCAGTTGGTATTGCCTCATTGCGATCTCTGTCTTAAATTGAGCAAAAGAACCCAAGACTGAGCTGGTAATACTGAGAGCTGGTAATACTGAGCTGTTAATGAAGTGACCCAGATACCAGCATCCCTGCCTTCAACTCATTACAATTCAGAGGTAGGAGAAAGACCATTCCTCATTACAGTCTTCCAAGGGCTGTAATGAGGGGCATCAAAGCCAGACAAGGGAATCAGGAAAAGCTCCCTTAAAAAGGGATATCTCCACAGGGACCATAAGAATGAACATGGAGCAGGCACAGTGGCACATACCTGTAATCCCAGCAGCTCTGGAGGCTCAGGCAGGAGGATCATGAGTTCAAAGCCAGCCTCAGCAAAAGCAAGGTGCTAAGCAAACTCAGTGAGACCCTGTCTCTAAATAAAATACAAAATAGGGCTGGAGATGTGGCTCAGTGGTCAAATGCCCTCGAGTTCAGTCTCTGATACCAAAAAAAAAGAAAGAAAGAAAGAAAGAAAAATGAGCATGGCCAGAGGAAGAGGAATGGAAAAATATTTGGGCAACAGGAAAGGACCATGGGGAAACCCCCAGGCCAGAGAGAACATACAGTTTCAAAGAAGCAAAACAAAGTCAAATGATCAGACCTTGGTGTTTGATAGTAACCATGAAGATAGGCAGGCAGACCAGGGTTAGTGTCCTTCTAGGCAATTTAAGGAATTTGGCATTTGTCCTGAAGCACTGATCACATATCCATTTTAGAATATAGCTCCATGTGGAGTGAGGCCTGGGGGAGCACAAACCTGGAAGCAGGAGCTTATAGGTGATGGTGGCAAGATAAGAGGAAACAAGAAAAGTATGGGGATTAGAGAGCTGATTTCAATGGGTCCTGATGAGACCCTTCGCTGAAGGTCTATAGAGGAAGCAGCCAAAGCTTCGGCAACTGAGAGGAAAGGAGATCATGAAAACCAGATAGGAAGATAAAGGAGAAGAGATGAATTCTGGGTGGAGATAACAATATTTGAGGTGTCCCCAAAACAACTAGTTGCACAAGTCTGGAATTCAAGAGAAGGGCATGGGTAGAGAGGGAGGTCCAGGGGTCACAAGCAAGTGCACAGCCATTAAAACCATGAAGGTGGGTGAAGTCCTGCAGGAGAGGGTGCAAACTTGGCCCAGAACAAAATTCTGGGAGGCACCACGTCTGAGTGGGAGAAGGAAGAGCAGGACTTAGAAGGCAGACCAAGAAACAGCAGACAGGGAAGAGGAAGGAAAGTCAGGGGCATGCTCTAACACGGAAACCAAATACTGGATTGCTCTCAAAAAAAAAGAGTAGCCAACAAAGCCTCCTTTCTTATTCTCCAGTATTCTTTTCTCCTTTCTTACTCTCCATTTCCCCCCTTCACTTCCCTGAGAAAGATATCCCTGGGACTTTGGGAAGGAAAGGCTCTCAAGACCAAGTGGAACTGGTCTGGCATTGCCCCATAGTGTTGCCCAAGCTGCTTCCTGGGCCCCTGCATTCCTGAAGTCTTAGAATAGACTGGAGGATGGAAAACAAAAATGAAAAGTGGAAGTACTTCCCCCTAAGACATACCCAGCTAAGGATTTTACCAGTATCTTGATAAGGTGGGATTAGACATTAATTCCTGGACCACATCAACCATTATTTTTTATTTGATGACTGCACATTATATTGTTAGCAATTTAGTCCATCAGCCCTGGCAACTGAGTGCCTTATCATATACCAGATGGAAAATGGAAATCAAACCTCCTCTCTCCTCCTGAGCTGTTAAAGAATACAAAAGGAACCACAGGAAGAATAACGATCCATATTTAATGGTCCCCCACCCCTCAGAGCCTCACCCTGGCATCTGTCCGAATTCCCACAGGTGTCTCTCGCCCAGCCCTTCTCTTCTCTACCCTTCCCCTGCTACCTAATGTTGTGGGCAGCCTTCAGGCTTCCACAGGAGTTCAGAGATGGCTCCTCCCGTTGCTTGTGGCTGAAGGTGTTTTTGGTAAGCCGCGTTTTTTTCCCTCCTCTTGCAATTCTTTCATAACACCTAACGCCCTTGCTGCACAGGGCACCCAACCCCGCCTTCCTGGAAACAGTCCCTTAACTTCACTCTTGAAACTTCTCCAAGGACGCAGAACCCAAGAACATCTCTGAGATGCAATGCGCTGTGTTACAAAAACCTCACAGTCTTGCAAATCAACCTGTCCTTAATTAATGTCCTGGGACAGGCTCTGGAGGTGTGGGGAGTGGGCGGGACACTTGATTTTTCATTTCACCCCCTACTCCTGATTGTTCTATCATCTAAAAAGAAAGGATACCGGTAATGCGCTTGTTTTTGTTTTTTCAAATTTGTAATCAAAGCATGAAGTTGGAAAGAACTCAGTTCTGCCAGACTGACCTATGTCCTTACACTCCTCTGCCATCTTTCTGTTAAAAAGGGGCTTCTAGGGCTGGGGTTGTGGCTCAGTGGTAGAGCGCTTGCTTCACGCGTATGAGGCACTGGGTTCAATCCTCAGAACCACATAAAAAGAAATAAATAAAATAAAGTTGTTGTGTCCATCTACAACTAAAAATATAAAAGGGGGTGGCTTCTGGCGCCCCCTCCCGCGAGGCGGTGAGCTCCTACGCAAGCCCAGGAGGGGGTTTCAGGGATGCGGTGGCGCAGAGCCCTTGAAGAGGGAGCTCAAGTTGGTTGGAGCTGGGGGCCAAGGAAGGAGCATTTACCACTTTTGCAGTTCTGAACGCGCTAGGGCGCAAGGAGTACTCGCCTGTTCTGCTGCCCCGGCTGTCCTCAGCACATGGCCACCGCGGTGCTGAGTCCGAGAGCACGGAAGTCTGCCTTCTGCGTTCTGTGTTCTGTGTTCTGCGGTGGGGCCCCAGCAGGTAATTCCTTCTTCCACAGTGGCCTGGTCATTTGGGCTCGGAGGATCCCATGTCCCATGTGGAGGAAGGAGGATAGATGAAGGAATGTCAATCGATAGATTTTTTTTTTTTTTTTAAGTCTATAATGCTGCAACAAATTTATTTTCTTCTGAGGTCTTGGGAGGCATCAGAGAACAATAAAAAGTTCCCAGCCTGCCAGAACCTGAGGCAGGGAAATAGTTGGATAGAAAATAAACAGCGAACTTATTAAATCATATACTGATTTTTAGCTCTAGTGATCAAAACGATCTCCTCCCACACACTATTAAAAGCAAAAGTTCTTCTACAAACTGCCCTCCCACATGCCCCACTGGAAGGTACGCAGGAGTGGCAAACAATGCCTACACAAGCCGCTGAACTTTTTTTCATTCATAAAACATCATTTATCTTAATCATTGGGGCTCCTGAGAATTCCCTAAATACCCTTTCCCTCTTCTGCTGCTAAGTTTTGAAGAGTAAGAAAGGGTGGCAATTTCATTCCACATAAAAACACTTTTGTCTACTTATTTAATTTAACAGTCAGTTCTGGCAGGATGGTTGAGAGACCAGATGTGCTGACAGAAAGAAAGCACACATCTGAAAAGCAAATGATGGGGATACATGAGTGTCCTAAATGGAAATAACAAAACTTAATGTCCAAATAACAGTGCCCAATATGACAAAAGGGATCAAGGCCAGAGGACAAGATCAATTTGCAGGAGGCCCTTGCCAGTCATTTTTCTTAAGCTGTAAAGTAGAATAGTTCGCTATGTATTTAGTTTGGAGCAGTTTTGTGAGTGGGAATGGCACTAACTAATCATTTAGGTGATATCTCCATGCACAGCCTACATTTGCCTGTGAACTTCACATGTGAACACAGCAACACACCACAATGTACTCATAGGTGAAGTTATTATCAGAAAGTTTTTATCAATGATCCTACTAAACTCAATACTCCCTTTTTTATAAGAAAGGCTCTGTGAGGCCCATTTATTATCTTGAAATGAAATTCATAGATAATATAATCTACCTACATACATAAATGAAAAAAACATCACTCTTCTCTGACTCATAGCCAAAGACCCTCAGGAACACACGCGTAACTGCACAAGTTCACTATACATTGCAAGGAAAGAGAATGCACACCGTGGGGGAAATGCAGAGCATCTCTGTAGAGGGTCTAATCACAGGACTTAGGTTTTTTTATTAAGGAACTCTGAAAAGGTTCATGGAAGCAGTGCTTCATGGATTGGACTGTGGGAGTAGTTCTATGCTTGGGTATTGGGATGCATTTTATCTAGAAGAATGGAAGTTTAGAGAGAGGCTGAAGTGACAATTGTAAAAAAGTAGCAGTTATTCCTATGAGCCAGAACAGGAGAACATGGCCATCTCTGTGGTATGGAGAATGCACGTTTTGTCTATGTTCAGACATCCTTGGAGAGTGTTCTTGTGCTTCCCTAGAGCCACCCTAGCACAGAGTAGCCTTATCTGATATTGGCGTTTTATGAACTGGTTTACCTGCAACAGGAGAACATCACAGCCTTGCTATCAGGCCAGCTCCCAGGTCAGAGACTGTTGCCTTTCATATCCTAATTGTAATAAAAAAAGAAATAAAATGAATGATAATAAAATAATATGTATTTCTTCTTATAAATCACCTCACACAACTTTACTAGAATAGTTAAATGGTTATATGAATCAGTTTGGATTTGTGTGTGTGTGTCTGGTGCTGGGATTGAACCCATGGATGCTTTACCACTGAACCATGTCCCCAGCCTGTTTAATTTTTAAATTTCAAGTCAGGGTCTTTTGCCAAGTTGCTGAGGCTGCCCTCAGACTTGTAATCCTCCCGCCTCAGTCTTCCAAGTAGATGAGATCCAGTTTGGATTTGAAAGTGATAATATTGGAAGTGTCTTCTTAGAAAAATACAGAAGAATGAAAGATAGCACCTATGGATAAGATCGAAATTAAAAGTAGTGTTATGATACATAATAACCTACTGGGCTCACTATTATATGATAAGAAGAAATAGAAACAGGAATAACATGCTAAGCAAATTACAGACTATCAAAGAGGAAAATTAAGAGAATAATATTCTCAGAATAGCGTTGATAAGACTAGTGTCCAAAAAAATTCCCTCTGTGTGACACAGAACAAAGTGATGATGAAATACCCCAGAAATCATATTTCCTGTCTCAAAATATTAATGTTCATTCAAGGTATGCATTCTGGTTCTTAGGCCTTGAAGATCATATTCAGTAAACCTCCAAGATAACATATTCTAATACAATAAGATTCACTTTGGTCCCTTGACCCACATTAGTTCTCAAATCTGAACCTCAAAGTGAGGTGTGATAATATTTATCCTACAGGAAAGTGTTCAGATTACAGATAATGCTTGGAACATGTCTGGCTTATGGTGCTTTAAAGACTGGACATTGCTGGGCATGATGGTGCATGCCTATAATCCTAGCAGCTTGGGAGGCTGAAGCAGGAAGAAGGAGAGTTCAAAGCCAGCCTCAGCAAAAGCAAGGTGCTAAGCAACTCAGTGAGACCTGTTTCTAAAAGAAATACAAAATAGGACTGAGAATATGGCTCAGTGGTTGAGTGTCCCTGAATTCAATCCCCAGTACCCAAACAAACAAACAAAACAAAACGGCTGACCAATGTCTGGTGTTTTTCTTTGTGTGTGTGTGTGTGTGTGTGTGTGTGTGTGTGTGTGTTGTGCATGGATGGAGAGAGAGGGTGGGTGCCTATGTGGGTCTCCCAGTTTGCTAGGAAGGTGCTTGATTAAATACACAGTGTATTTGCAGGAAAATCCCAGGCAGTGCTATTGTAGGTATCAGTCAGTGCAGGACAGGTACTGAGAGCAAAATGGGGGACAAAGAGAACAGGCTTGACAGTAACTCAACTGGGACTGGCTCATTTGGATATATCAATAGTTATGTACAATATATTTCAACATTTTTACCTTTGTGCCTTTTAATTTTAATAGGACAGACTTCCTAGAAAAGTTTTTTTTTAAATTAATAACACAAAAATGCAACTGAACAGTTGACATGCTTGCCTTTTAAAAAAAATTGTTTATTTTAACTAGGTATATATGACAGCAGAATGCATTTTGATTCATTGTACACAATTGCAGCACAACTTTTCCTTTCTCCGATTGTATACAATGTAGCGTCACACCATAGGTGCAGTCATACCTGTACCTAGGGTAATAATGGTCATCACATTCTACTATCTTTCCTTCCCCCGTTCCCTCTCCTTCCCTCCCATCCCTTTGCCCAATCAATGTTCCTCAATTTTTCCCATGCCCTCCCCCATTATGGATCAGCATCCACTTATCAGAGAGAATAATCGGATTTTGGATTTTGAGGATTGGCTTACTTTGCTTAGAATGATATTCTCCAACTCCATCCATTTACCTGCAAATGCCATAATTTTACTCTCTTTTAATGCTGAGTAATATTCTATTGTGTGTGTGTGTGTGAGTGTGTGTGTGTGTGTGTGTATCATAGTTTATTTTCCCATTCATCAATTGAAGGGCATCTAGGTTGCTTCCACAGTTTAGGTATTGTGAATTGAGCTGTTATAAACATTGATGTAGCTGCATTACTATAGTATGCTGATATTTTTATAACTTTTTTTAATTTATTTTTATGTGGTGCTGAGGATCGAACCCAGGGCCTTGCACATGTGAGGTGAGCGCTCTACCGCTGAGCCATAACCCCAGCCCCTAGTATGCTAATTTTAAGTCTTTTGGATATAGACTGAGGAGTGAGATAACTGGGTCAAATGGTGGTTCCATTCCAAGTTTTCTAAGGAATCTCCATACTGCTTTCCATATTGGTTGCACCAATTTGCAGTCCCTCCAGCAATGTATGAGTGTACCTTTTCCCCCACATCCTCACCAACACTTATTGTTGTTTGAATCCACCCCATTTGTCAATTCTTGGTTTTATTTCTTGCACTTGGTTTTATGCTTGCCTTTTGAACGCTATTTATTTCACGGTTAATAATGATAAACAAACTTTATCATTTGTTTCATCAGGTGGGGGGAGACTAGAGGCTAGCTTGGAAGAAGAAACTGTAAAATAGGAGAATGAAAGAGGGCTTTGAGGAGTTAGGCCCTTAAAGGTGAATCACCTGGGACTATACCAGAGATAACAGTGAAAATGCTAAATCATAGCAAAGTATCCAAAATAAATAAAATAATGCACAATTTCCACAAAATGCTTTTCTTTGCATTGTGCTAAACATCTGGTGCTAATTTTTTAATGTCTACAAACTCATGTTGCCAACAAATATTAGTTGAGACTCAATCTGTGACACAGACAACATAATAACATTAGAAAATGGAATTATTGTTTCTATGAAATAAGTTTCTAAGGTTTTGAAGTCTGTCAACGCCTTTGTGTACATTGTCAGTAATTTTGAAAATAAATTTCCACTGTGGCTTTTTTCATTTCTTAACCTTATCCATAAAGGCAGGAAAGCTTCCTTCTCCCACCAGGGGCTCTCATCCATTAGTAATGAAGAGTCGTTCCACGGATCTTATTACACAGCTAACATTCAACAGCTTTCACCATCTCATCAATTTTTCCCAGAACAGTACCATCAGAATTCAATGGAAGAAAAAATGTTTCTGATCATCCTAATAGACATTTTTTAAAATCCTAAGATTTTTTTTCCTGATCATCCTAATAACCTATCATTCCCTGCAAATTGAGGCGTTTTTTTTTTTTCTACAGTATTAGGCTGCTTAAGATAGTCTGCAATCATTTATATCATTCTGAAAGAAATTAACAACTATACCTTCTACTCAGAATAGTTTTTGGTTTTGTTTTTAACAATCACTCACAATTCTAGTTTCCAAACTTCTCTTTAAATCTCAGAAGTCTATGGTATGCTGTCAACTTTACAAACACATTTCTTTGTAAAACTTTCCCTTCATCTTGATGGGGTCACTGTTTATTAAATAAGTCCACAGTGGACATATGGACAGTTGGTTTTTTTGTTGATTTTTAAAAAATGACAGCATAATGCATTACAATTCTTATTACACATATATACCACAATTTTTCATATCTCTGTTTGTATATAAAGTATGTCAACACCCAATTCGTGTCTTCATACATGTGCTTTGGATAATGATGTCTATCACATTCCACCATCTTTACTAATCCCCTGCTCCCTCCCTTTCCCTCCCTCCCCTCTTACCTAACTATAATTCATCTATTCCTCCCATGCTCCCCCTCCCTATCCCAATATGAGTCAGCCTCCTTGTATCGGAGAAAACATTCAGCATTTGTTTTTTTGAGATTGGCTAACTTCACTTAGCATTATCTTCTCCAACACCATCCATTTACCTGCAAATTCCATGATTTTATTCTCTTATTGCTGAGTAAAATTCCATTGTGTATATATGCCACATTTTTTTTATCCATTCATCCACTGAAGGGCATTTATGTTGGCTCCCCAGTTTAGATATTGTGAATTGTGCTGCTATAAACATTGATGTGGCTGTGTCCCTGTAATATGCTGTTTTTAAGTCCTTTGGGTCTAGACTGAGGAGAGGGATAGCTGGGTCAAATGATGGTTCCATTCCCAGATTTCCAAGGAATCTCCATACTGCTTTCCATATTGGCTGCACCAATTTGCAGTCCTACCAGCAATGTATGAGTGTGCCTTTTCCCCCACATCCTCGCCAACACTTATTGTTGTTTGTCTTCATAATAGCTGCCATTCTGACTGGAGTGAAATGATATCTTAGAGTGGTTTTGATTTGCATTTCTCTAACTGCTAGAGATGATGAACATTTTTTCATATATTTGTTGATTGATTGTATATCCTCTTCTGAGAAGTGTCTGTTCGGGTTCTTGGCCCATTTATTGATTGGGTTATTTGGTTTTTTTTGTTGTTGTTGTTGTTGTTGTTTTTGGTGCTTAGCTTTTTGAGTTCTTTATATACCCTAGAGATTAGTGCTCTATCTGATGTGTGAGGGGTAAAAATTTGTTCCCAGGATGTAGGCTCTCTGTTCACCTCACAGATTGTTTCTTTTGCTGAGAAGAAATTTTTAGTTTGATCCCATCCCATTTATTGATTCTTGGTTTTAATTCTTGCTCTACAGGAGTCTATTAAAGAAGTTGGGGCCTAATCCCACATGATGAAGATTAGGGCCAACTTTTTCTTCTATTAGAGGCAGAGTCTCTTGTTTAATTCCTAGGTCCTTGATCCATTTTGAGTTAAGTTTTGTGCATGGTGAGAGATAAGGGTTTAATTTCATTTTGTTGCATATGGATTTCCAGTTTTCCCAGCACCATTTGTTGAAGATGCTATCTTTTCTCCAGTGCATGTTTTTAGCACCTTTGTCTAATATAAGATAATTGTAATTTTGTGGGTTAGTCTCTATGTCCTTTATTCTGTACCATTGGTCTATCAGTCCTTTTTTTGGTGCCAATACCATGCTATTTTTGTTACTATTGCTCTTTAGTGTAGTTTAAGGTCTGGTACAGCAATGCCACCTGCTCTTCTCTTCCTGCTAAGGATTGCTTTAGCTTTTCTTATTTTTCCCAGATGAATTTCATGATTTCTTTTTCTGTTTCTATGAGGAATGCCATTGGGATTTTGATTGGAATTGCATTAAATCTTGGACAGTTGTTTTTATGTGAGCAGATATAAAACCAGTTTTTTTTTTAATGTTTTCAGTTTATTTATTTGTTTATTCATTTTGGTACCAGGAATTGAACTCAGGGGTACTCAACCACTGAGTCACATCCCCAACCCTTTCTGTATTTCATTTTGAGACAGGGTCTCACACTGAGTTGCTAAGGCTGGCTTTGAACTGGCAATCCTCCTGCCTCAGCCTCCAGAGCCATTGGGATTACAGGTAAAACCAAGTTTTTAACAGTCAACTGAATGTTGTTCACCTTTCTCCTCTATATTTGACATTTTGTCATAGAGTTATCCTAAAGGAGACAGTTTCAATCCACACAGATTGAACCAACAGGAATGTCATCGGTGGTTTTTCAAAATGGTGATCTCTCAGTCAAGTTCCAACTAAAACAACACGATCTTTCCTTTATATAGGTAGTTGTTTCTTCCTAAGAAATTTGGTACATACCAAACCTTGCAAATAAAACTAGTAAGAAAACAAACAAAAACCTTTGTATATTTTTGTACAGTGGAATTAGTCCGAGGCTCAAATAATTATAAGTGGATTTTTCACCTACTAAATACTGGATTCGTTTAGATTTTAAAATCTGATTATCATAAATAGGCTTGTCACTATATTTACAAGTCCTGAAGGACACAGGAGGAATCTCTGTTATGCCAGTCTGGCCCTACTAAATGCCAGCAGTAGCCCATATTCATTATGACCAAACTGAAAGAGGCATACAAATTTCCAAAATATCCCTGGAAACATTGTCACCCTGTAGAGAACCATTAATTTTTATGAGGATGCAGTCACACATCTGTGGTTTACAATATGAGCTATATCTTATTTACATAAAAATATAAAGTAATGCAAACATGAGCAGAGCTGTTTTAAGACCTTTATGAGACTTGGGTTTGTTCCTTTCCTCCTCCTCCCTCCTCTGCTCCTTCTCCTCTTCCTCCTCTTTTTCCTCCTCCTCCTTCTTTTCTCTTTTTCCCCTTCTCCTTCTTCTTCTTTCTTTTTTTTTTTTTGCTTTATTAAGGATTGGATAACCCAAGGGGGCACTCTGCCACTGAGCTTGCCCCCATTCCTTTTTATTTTTTTATTTTGAAACAGGGTCTCACTAAGTTTCCAAGGCTAGCCTCAAACTTGTGATCCTCTTTCCTCAGCCTTCTGATTTGCTGAGATTACAGGCATGTGCCAACACATCCAACTTCCAGAGGCCCTACTATAGTTAATATCAAGCATATTAGAATGCACCCCCATCGTATAGTAAATATAATAATAACCAGACTTGTTATGTGCCAGATAGTAAGTTTTTTACAATAACCCTTTGAAATAGGCACTATTACTATTCCCATTTTACAGATGAGGAAGCAGGAATGGAAAGATTTAATGAGTTGCACAAAACCACTCAACTAGTAAGTGGCAGAGACCAAATACAAAGCTTAGGTACTCTGATGCTAACATGCTATGACCTATATAATTCTTATAGAGTTTCAATTTGAAAATAATTAAGATACTATCTATGAGTTAGTTGAATTGCAGATGACTTAACCTTTACAAATCTCAGTTGTAGAGTTTTCATTTTGTTTTTTTGAGCCAATCATCTAATTCAAAGTCTCAAACATTATCAGAAGGCCCTTGGAAGGCACTCAAGCCCCGTACCAGGCCTGCACTATTACCTAGGAGGATGTTGCCTGGGATTCTCCCCATCATGATCATATGCTTTCAATCCAGCACCTTCATGCAACCCAGCAGACCCAGACAGACACTCACCCTACCTCTCCAGCTGTTTGTGCAGATCGAACTAAAAAGAATATCCAGCTTGTAAAGTAACACAATCCGTGCAACATCATCTATAATTTTAACACCTACCTTATTATCTCAATTTAAAGGAGGAAACTGATGTCTGGTGATGAAATGATTGCCCAGTGTTTCATGCCTACGAAATGACAGAGTTGAAAATTGAATCCTGGTCTCTATGGCTCCAAAGTCTCTGTCCCCTCGTAGGCTCAGGTCTGCCTTCTTGGGTCTTCCCTTTTGCCCAACACTCCCTTCCCAGCAATGGAACCTCAGCAGATTTCCACTTGTCTTGTCAACCAGTTCCCATCCAGATACTGGTCCTTCCCCTACAACCTCCACCATCCCGTTCCAGGTCCAGAGAAAGCCCTCAGGCTCTTGCTGGAGCATAGTCAACTTCAGGGAGTGGGGGACTCCTGAGGAAGCAGGAAAATTTTCTCAGTGCCAGGCCCTTATCAGCTCTTCTTTGCCTAGGCACCAAAATCACCATCATTTCTCCTAACCATGCCTTCTTCTAAGAGATGCTTTCTCCCATAATCCTGGGACCATGACTAGATGAAGCTGCTTCTCATCCTCATTGCCTACACCCCAATGGATCCAAGGCATGGGGATGGATGTTACCATTGGTTCCCTCTCTTGAGACTAAGAGAGACTCAGTGAAGCCTGTCACCTAGGCATCTCAGAGAATGGGGTTGAAACAGCCACATTTTGTTGGGTGTGTGGTAAAGTAGAAAACACTAAGAAAAGGAAGGGAGTGGAGATCTGGGCAGGAGGAGGAGGAGCGGAAGGGGAAGGAGAGGGGAAAGAGAGAAGGAGGAAGAGGAGAGAGAGGGAGAGAGGGAGAGAGAGAGAGAGAGAGAGAGAGAGAGAATATTGTACAGTAAACAAGAGAAAGAAACTTGGTGCCTGCCTTTCCAGTCCCCAAATGCTTCCTAACCTTAGGTTCCATGCAGTCTGCCAACAGTCCTTCAGTAATTCATGGCAAACTTCCCTGCATCACCTGCGGAGCCCACTGCAGCTGTAGGTGCTGAGGCCCTGGGCAGGGGCCAAAGGACCAGCTCATTAGTCCCAGCTGTCCCCCTCTCCATTCCACCCACCTGGTGGGTCTTGACACTAAAGTAAGCTCACTCTGCCAATTCCAAACTCATCAGTGGCACAGAATGTCTCAAGGCCTGCCCAGCCCCACCTACCCCATGGTTCAGAGATGTCACTATTCACCTGAGGTTCCTGGGCCCATACGAGGAAGTATCACACAGCCAGGAAAGTGATGGTACCTAATGGCCTGGAAATAAATTTACAAATCTACATGGCGGACAGTAGCTATGTAGACGTGCTTATAACCAGGCACATGTTCACTGGACACAGTCTAGGAAGCATCATTGGGGATTTTTGTTTGGCTTCGGTTTTTGTTTTTGTTTAAACACTGTTACAATCTAACACACCCTATAATGTGGGTGGCTCTCACAAACACCATGATGAACAAAAGCAATCAGACACCAAAGAGTTAATATATCAGAACTACCTACATGTGGAAATAAAAAAATGAGTAAAATAATCTATGATGCTGGGAGTCAGAATAGCAGGAACCCCTGGGCTGATGGGGAGGGGAGGGGACAGGGCTTCGGGGGTGCTAGAAATGTGCTCTTGGTCTGGGGGTTGATCACATGGGTTGCTTCACATGCAAAAAGTTGTCAGGCTGTACCCTTTATATCAGTGGAACTTATTGCATGTTACATTAGACCTCCATTTTAAAAAAAAATGCTGGGGTTCTTCCCTTCCCCAAGAATATTCCCTGGATGAGAATACTTTTCAACTTGCTGACCTCCAGTCTTTCTGAATCCCTGGATACCTTTGCTTCCTTCCTGGGCCTGGAGATTTTCCCTTCTGGAAGCTTGGTTTGGAGCTGAGAGGTACTGTTATAGTCTAGATCTGGGGTGTCCCCTAAAGTCTCTTGTGTTCAAGGCTTAGTTGCCAGCCCGTGGCTTTATTGGGAGGTGGTAGAAACATCAGGAAGTGGGGTGTAGTGGAAGGAAGTTACATAATTGGGAGCATGCCCTTAAAGGGAACATGGGGACCCTGGCCCCTCCCTCTCTCTCTTTGCTTCCTGGCACCATGTACTCTGCCACATGCTCCCCACAGTGAAATATTGCCTCAACACCAGCCCAGAGGCAATAGGGACAAGTGACCATGGACTGAAACCTCTGAAACCATGATTCAAAATAAAACTTTCCTCCTTTTAAGTTATTTTTCTCTGGTATTTTGTTATAGCAGTAGAAAGCTAACAAACACAGCTTCCAAATAGGATTAAAGTACTCTTAATTAAGAGACTCCAAGTACTGTGTTCAATATGCTAGAGACCATATTGCCTCTCGGTTCTGTGGTAATGAAGCTGGACCCGAAAACATCCCTTCCTCTACCAGCTGGTCCAGTGCTGTTTTCTCAGCAGAGGACTACAGGATTTACTGATCTTATCTACAAGATTTATTGATCTTTTCACATTTTTTCACACCTCAAAACAAACTGCCTAAGAAAACGTTGGCAAGGCTATTAAAGTTTCATTAATACACCAACTTAGGGACCACACCCTGTGGAACTGGGGCACATCCTCCAACGGGGACAAATGCACTAGCCAAGGGATGATTTCCTCAGTATTTGGACCACCTGGGAAGCAAGAGCTATCATGCCCGATGACTCACACTTTGAATTTTCTGAACCTGCAACCTTTTTCTCTCTTCTATTAGAAAACATGGCACCTGCAGGTGGGAGGAAGAGAATACTTCTACCAGATAACACTACTAGACTTGAAGCTACAGCTCCTATCTGAACCCTTGGGAATCCTGCACCACTGGACCAATCAGCAAAGATTTCTGGCAGAGGATGGTATTTCACTCTGATTGACATAAAGAGATTAGATTAGTTACTTCTGTGTCATGGGATTGGAAAGATTATGACTGAAACTCAAAGCTTCCATGCCTTATAATAACAGTGAACAGGCAATTAGAGCAACCACTGCCCAAGAAGGGCAGCTAAACCTCTGAGTCTGAGGGAAAAAAAGGACTACATCTCTCCACCAAGCAACAAACCCAAAGCAACCAAAGTGCTGGCTGATAGAAAGAGGGAAATCTATAATGGTGTTAAGAGATGATAAATACTGCTTTCAGCTTTGGGGCAAATTGCACTGGTAGGGATCATAGATTATTATATTAATAGTCTTGTACTAAGTTCTTGCAGAGATTATAGCTCCTCACCATTTGGCTGGGAACTCTGTGGTGGGTTGGACTTGACAGAGGGAAAGAATAACTCTGAATCATACAAGAAGTAGGCTGTTTTGGACTCCTCTCATGACCACTTCTCTTGGCCACACTTCTTTTTCCCAAGTCATTGCTTTGACAACCATTTTTGCACAGATATCAACCAATTGTTGCCTGTACAATCTAATCGTGCTTTGCCTTGGGCCCAGTAACACATACTTCTAGTTCTATCCCTGATACTCTTTTGCATTTATATATGTGCATGCCAAAATATAGGAAGGTTACAAAATTATTGATTATAGTGATACATGCATACTCACGTTTATCAGAGCACAATTCACAATATCTAAGTTATGGAATCAGCCTAGGTGTCTGTCAACAGATGAATGGACAGAGAAAATATGGTGTATATATACATATAAAATCTAGTTTTATTCAACCTTAAAAAATGAAATTTTATGTCATTTGCATGAAAATGGATGAAACTGGAAAGTATCATAATTGGAAATAAGCCAGATTCAGAAAGATAAGCTTCACAAGTTTCTCTCATATGTAGGAGCTAGAAGAAGGAGAAAATGGGAGGATGTCATGAATGTAAAAGGGAGACTCTTAAAGTAGAGGAAAGGGATCAGAGGATGGATGGTAGGAGGAGAGATATTGGGAGATTAATTTGATCAAGCTATGCTATAAGCATGTATTATTATACCACAATAAAGCCCATCACTCTGTATAATTGGTGTTCACCAATAAAATTACAGGGAGGTTTAAAGCTCATGGAGCTATTCTTCAAGTCTAAGGCTTAGACCAATGGAGTTAGAAGCCAATGTATAGCCTTCCTTTTTCATTCCCCAAGCAGACATCTTTAAGATACATTTGATGAGGTTTATTGCAAAGTCCTCTAGTCTGAACACCAGTCACTCATAGCAACAGCCAACTCACTTTTCTTCCTGCTTTGCTCTATTTTTCTTTACTTTTGATCCCAAGGATAATATTCTTAAGTAAACTGCCCACAGAAAGCTTTTATTTCAGATTTTGCTTTTGGAGAAATTCAGGCTAATATGCACGGCCAGATGATGCCTAGAATATCAAAGATAGCCATCCACTCTTCTTTTGGAGTTTCAGAGCAATTCACTGGCATTTGTATTTTGGAGTATTAGCCCGTAAATCCAACAATTGCTCTGGTTTCTTTCTAGAGCATGGATCTTTGCTAAAGCCATACACAGATTTTCCTGCAAGGAAAGGGAAGGTATTAGGACAGCAGGAAATAGGGGAGAAATCGGGGGGGGGGGGATAAGACTTTCAGGATGATAGAGATTTTGATCCACAAACTTAGAAAAAGATTCTGGTTCTAGGATGTTATCTGCTTCTGGGGAAAAACTTCCTGGTCAGTTTTACTTTAAGATTTCCAACAGGTATATAGTTTCAGGAGCTTGGAAGAACCCTTCTGAGTTGGGATGTATATCAAAGAGTCAAAATCCTGAAATTTTGCTACAAAGAAAAACTTGGTATTCTCCCTTCCAATGGAGTTCAAAGGTAGACTTTCTCTGGCATTGTTTTTTAAAAAATCACCAAAATCCCAATATCTGGGTTCTTGATCATGACAGGTCATCAATTGGTGGGTCACAAACGGCTTTCATAACCTAGTGAAAACCCACTTTGGCATAATTCATTAAAGCCTTACACTCTTGAGTCATTCAAGAGTTTGTAAGAATTGGAAGACACATACAGTTTCTATTATTAAGTGATAAACTTTCCAATAACCATTTTATAAGGGGTTAATCTATGTTTTGCAGTGAGAGTAGATCTGATTGTCATCAACTGGTGATACCTTGACCAAGAGGATCCAATCTATTTGATTAGCTTTGCTTCATACCATTGTGTTTGTAATACTTAACTCTTTTATGATGTGGCCAATGAAATGAATACCTCTATCACTGGAGATTTTCCAGAAATACACCATAAGGAAAACATTTTCTAACAATCTTTCAGCTACTGTTATAGCATCAGCATTCCTGCATGGGAAAGTTTCTGAATAACCAGAAAATATGCATTAAAGGTGGTAATTGAGGCTGGGTCTGCTGCGTGGAGGGGCTGAGTACCGGACCTGGGAGAGATCTCATGTGAACCTGGACTTAATTCTGAACTGGATCCCAGGCTTGTTGCAGAGTGGTCAGCATGCTACACTTCCTGGTACCCCAGCTGCTTTGCCTCCAGGGCAGAATTGCCTCGTACTCCTTAGCAGCAGCCCTCTCAAGCCCAATCTTGAGCCCAGACATCCGCTGCAGCCACAACAAGTGGCAAGACGCAGTCAGCAAGAAGACCTTCCACGGTCAACCCCACCACAGATGAGGTCATTGCGCATGTGGCTGCTGTGGACAGGGCAGTGAAAGCAGCCCATGAGGCTTTTCGTCTGGGATCCCTGGGGTGCCGAATGGATGCCTGTGAGCCAGGCTGGCTGTTGAACCACTGGCTGACCTAGTGGAGAGGGATTGTGTCCACTTGGCCTGACTGGAGACCTTGGACAATGGGAAACATTTCCAAGAGTCTTATGCCTTGGACCCGAATGAGGTCATCAAGGTGCACTGCTGCTTTGCTGGCTGGGCTGACAAGTGGCATGGCAAGATCATCCCCATGGATGGTGAGCATCTCTGCTTCTTGCAGCATAAGCCTGTGGGTGTCTGTGGCCAGATTGTACCATGGAACTTTGCCTTGGTCGTGCAGGGCTGGAAGCTCACCTTGGCACTTGCCACAGGCAACAATGTGGTTATGAAGGTTGCAGAGCAGAACCCCCTTTCTGCCTTGTACTTGGCCTCCCCCATGAAGGAGGTGGGCTATGACCCAACAGCAGGAGCGGCCATTGCCCAGCATATGGATATTGACAAAGACACCTTCACTGGCTCCATGAAGGTGGGTCACCTGATCCAGAAGGCTGCTGGCAATTCCAACCTCAAGAGAGTCATCCTAGAGCTGGGTGGGAAAAGCCCCAGCATTTGTTGGCTGATGCTGCCATGGCTCATGCTGTGGACCAATGCCACGAAGCCCTCTTCTTCAACACAGGCCAGTGCTGCTGCGCTGGTTCCTGGGCCTTTGTCAAAGAATCCATATATGATGAGTTTCTCGAGAAAGGAAAGTTGGGAACCCCTTTGAGCTGGACACTCTGTAGGGGCCCCCGGTGGACAAGGAACAGTTTGAACAAATCCTGGGCTACAACCTGCTTGGCCATAAGAAGAGGGAAAAACTTCTTTGCAGCAGGGAGACTTTTGGGGAGCGTGGTTTCTTCATCAAGCCCACTGTCTTTGGTGGCATGCAGGATGTCATGAGGATTGCAAAGGAGGAGATCTTCAGGTGCATGCAGCCCCTGTTCAAGTTCAAGAAGATCAAAGACGTGACCGAGAGGGCCAATACCACTAGGTACAGCCTGGCTGCTGCCATGTTCACCAGAGGCCTGGACAAGGCCATGCATTTTACCCAGGCACTCCAGGCCAGGACAGTGTGGGAGAACACCTACAACATCATCACTCACCTACTGTCAGGAGCCATCTGTGAAATGTGCATGGACCAGATCTGTATAGAAGCCATTGAGTGGGGAAGTCTGGTATCTAGGAACTCACAGCAGCATTCCTGTTTGTGAGAAGACCCAAATACATGTGAACTCCCATCCAGCTCTGCCAAAGGTCCCCGCACAATGCCAGAGATAGGGTAACCTGCTGCAGCCACATAGACACACAGCTTCTCACAGATATCAATCAACCTGTTGACTGCAAGATATCAGGAAGCAAGACTCCACCCACTGAAACCTTATCCTGCCTTTGATGTACTACCTTAAATAAAAAACCAGAGCCATTTTTTAGCTGTTCTGTTCAAGCTCCTATGTGGACTGGAAGAAGCCGTTTGGAGGCTTTGAAGAATCTAGCAACAGGAAGAAGCTGGGGGAGGATGGGCTTAAAGCCTACAAGGAGGTGAAGACTATCACCATCAAGGTTCCTCAGAAAAACTCATGAAAATGGCCACCATGCAGACCCAGCCCAGCAATTCCACAGAGGACTAGACCAAGTGCATGCCAATTCTGGGGAGGGGCGGGGCATGGATTCTATTTGTTTGTTCCAACAAATAAAACAACTAAATCAGAGCTGTACATTTAAAACTGGGAAGGGGCTGGGTCTACAGTCCTTTCCTGTGCTCCTCAGCCCCTGTGTGCTCTTGATGGCTCAGTTACTTCCATGAAAACTTAGTCTCTGGAAGGCTATTGAAACTACTCATTGGGCAGACAGTCACTTTTGGTCCTTTCTGCTGATCTAGGGACTTTCCAGTAGAAAAATCAGTGGTTTTGAGAATGGTCTCATCTCAGAGTGTTAGAAGACATTAGAAGTTTTGAACTAGGAGAACACAAAATCTTGGCCCTGTTTTTCACTGACAACTTAAAAATCAGGGCTTTTTCTTTTCTAAGTTCCAGCTGTTGGCTGGTTTGCTTACCCTTCATTTTACTACTGATTTTCCTTCATTTTAGGAAAAAGGTAGGTGAGGAATGCATTTATAGAAGTACATGTGATTATATAATTACATCTTTAAACTAAACTTGAACACCCCCAATGCACATTATCCACTGATGAGTGGATAAACAAAAGGTTTCCATGAACTATTCCTTTCATTATTCTCCAAACAAAGGAATGAGTTCCAGGTACAGTGACACACTCCGGTAATCCCAGCTACTCTGGAGACTGAGGCAGAAGGATTGAAAGTTCAAGGCCAGCCTGGGCAACTCAGTGAGACCTTGCTTCAAAATAAAACATTAAAAAGTCTGGGGATATAGCTCAGTAGTAGAACACTTGCCTATCATATGCAAGGCCCTGGATTCAATCCCTGATATCACACACACACACACACACACACACACACACACAAAAGAATGAATTTCTGACACATGCTATAATATAAGTGAACCTTGAAGGCATCATGCTAAGTAAAGCCAGACATGTTGTATGATTCCATTTATATAAAATGTCCAGACTAGGCAAATCTATAGAGATAGAAAGTAGATTAGTGATTGGCAAGGGTTGGGGGAGGAGGGTTGGGGACTAACTGCTTGTGGATATGGGATCTCTTTCTGGGAGGTGTTGAAAATGTTCTGGAATTAGGAAGTGGTAATAATTGCAGAACTTTGAACATGTACTGAAAACAACTTAATTGTACACTTTAATTATGGTAGTATTAATTCCATTTCAAAATTAAAATAAACCCATACATTCTATTTGGGGGAAAAATGGTGATAATTGAATGAATCCATCTGTAAATGTTAAAGTGATCCAGCAGGTCCCAGAAATGTCTGGCCTGAGTTTTTATTGTCTTACTAGAATTATGGATTCAATGAACCAAACATTGGTTATGAACAATTTTTTAAAACAGTCAGCTCATCGATTTTTTTTCACATTTTGGATCATTTTATCTCTTCAATGACTTATTATAGAAAATAAGACTTTTAATATGGGAGTTTTAAGGGCTCAGGAAGGATCAGGTGGCCATCCCAGTGATCCATGAGTACATGATTGATACTGGATTTACATCATCTTAACTACCAATTTTGTTTAACAACTCAGGTCTGTAGCATTGTTTATTCAATAGGTTATCATAGGTAATTTGATCAATCTTAATAGAATTCATTCAAATTGCATACCTTAATTTCAGTACTGGCTCATTTAGCATGAAAACCCATCAAGTCATTTCCTTGATATTTAATTGATTCTTGTTCTACTTAATGTTGGGTTGGCAGTTTCATGACCCCATTAGTTTCTTTGTTAAGAGTTCTGGGAATTCTGACCCAGTCTGATGATATGAGCTTAAAGTTCAGAAACCTGAATTTGTCAGTCTTTGTCATGAATCATCTCAGAGACAAAACATTTTAGGTTTAGAGATGATCAGGAAAGTACCAGAATACACAATTAACTGTCCATGATGACAAGTCTTAAACTGGCTATCTTTAAAGATCTGATGAGAGTTCATTACAATAATGGTGCAATTGACCAGGGAATTCTATTGTTTCTGGATCATACAACAGTTTGTTAACTAGGATTATGACTATTACATTATACCAGGAATAATACATTTCTATGGCATCAGAAGCAGCAGATCAAGTTTTTAATCCCAGTGGCTCAGGAGACTGAAGCAGGAAGCTCACTAGTTCAAAGTCAGCCTCAGCAACTATGAATTTCATACAATTTCTAAAACACATATTTAACAACACAACCATACAAATATAACTCAAAGAAGGTTTAGCATAGCTTATTATTTGACAATATTTCCATTTCCTATATCATTTCCATAAATAATATATCAAATAAGTCCAATTTATTTAATATATCTCTTTTTTTTATATCTCTTTTTATACATTTTTTTTTCTTTTGACAAAACACAATTTTTATAGGAGAGGTATCCTTTTGAGAAATCTAAAATTTCATCAGGAAAATTCAAAAGTTAATTGGAGATCATGAAAAGGATTTGATTTAAACTTTGATATGGGGAAGTTCATAAAAAAAGTCACAGATTTAAAACATTTCATCAAAAAAGGAAGAAAGAACACTGTATATAATAGTCATTCATTTGACCAAAGTGAAAATTTAAAAACTTCAAAGGTAAATACAAAAAGTTTCATAGATTTAGAAAAACCTTACCTTTTTTAATAGAGAGGACTTAGTTTTCTTAAGTGATGAAAAACCTAATTTAAAAAAACTACATGAAGCACAGGAAATTATCTTGGTAAAACACAGAATCTTTGTTTCCTAGGCAAATTACATAAAAGGTAAAGAAAAAGCTTTCACAATTCCCTCTTAAGACATTTTAAGAAAATCCTTAAAAGAGAAGACCAAACTCTAATTTCACATTATATTTTTGATATTAAGGCTCATTTATTAGGAAAACTTATAATTTCCTTCTAATCTTAGCCAGCCTGATCATACATAAACTTCCTTTCACAAGATTCATCTTCCATGAATCTTCTCTATTTTATTATTAACTTGGTTTTTGTCCTACATTTGTCCTCTCCTCATTTTGGAAAAACCATCCATTATATTTCAGGGCAAATATACTTTTTTTTTTCTTTTGACAAAACACAGGCTCCTAATTCCTTATAGCTTTTGCTTACTGGAAGCACATCTTACCTTCCTTATTTTTGCACATAGAATTGTTTCCCTTATAATTTCTAGTAATCTTAGTTACATATGCTAATTAGAATTCTAAACCCTTGGTGACCTTAATTTCCAATGAACAATAGGAAGCAAGCAACTCTAAACAGTCACACCAGCAATCTATAAACTGCAAATCTGACAAATTGTACTACAGGGACACAGCCACATCAATGTTTATAGCAGCACAATTCACAATAGCTAAACAGTGGAGCCAACCTAGATGCCCTTCAGTAGATGAATGGATAAAGAAAATGTGGCACATATACACAATGGAATATTCTTCAGCATTAAAAGAGAATAAAATCATGGTATTTGCAGATAAACTGATGGAGTTGGAGAATTTAATTCTAGGTGAAGTTAGCCAATCTCAAAAAACCAAATGCCGAATGTTTTCTCTGATTTAAGGATGCTGATTCATAATGTGGTGGTGGGAGGGGCATGGGAGAATTAGATGAACTATAGATAGGGCAAAGGGGAGGGAGGCTTCTAGAAATTATGATTCATAGTGTGGCCCAGAACATATTAACTAAAAGGTCCAAATAGCTTTAGTATCTTGGTAATAAGAAATTATAAAGGACACAAAATTACTCTACCTTCTCATGGGTTTGTTTGTTCTATTTGGTTGGTTGGTTTGTTGTTTTGGCTAAGACTGAGAGCTCTGGCTTAACTTGGCATTCTCTTTCTTTCTTTTATTTTTAGTTGTAGATTAACATAATATCTTTATTTTACTTATTTATTTTTAATGTGGCACTGAGGATTGAACTCAGTGCCTCATATATACTACCACTGAGCTACAACCCCAGCCCCTGTGACTTGGCATTCTTTTTTTTTTTTTTTAATTTGTTATATATGACAGCAGAATGCATCACAATTCATATTACACATAATTTTTCATATCTCTGGTTGTACACAAAGTAGAGTCACACCACTTGTGTTTACATACATGTACTTAGGGTAATGATGTCCACCATCTTTCCTACCCCATGCCCCCCCTTCACCTCCCTCCCCTTTGCTCTATCTAGAGTTCATCTAATTTTCCCATGCCCCCCCCCACCACCACATTATGAATTAGCATCCTTAAATCAGAGAAAACATTCGGCATTTGTTTTTTTGAGATTGGCTAATTTCACCTAGCATTAAATTCTACTCTTTTAATGTTGAAGAATATTCCATTGTGTATACATACCACATTTTCTTTATCCATTCGTCTACTGACAGACATCTAGGTTGGCTCCAAATTTGAGCTATTGTGAATTATGCTGCTATAAACATTGATGTGGCGGTGTCCCTGGAGTATGCTGTTTTTAAGTCCTTTGGATATAGACCAAGGAGTGGGATAGCTGGTTATGGTAGTTCCCAATTTTCCAAGGATTCTCCATACTGTTTTCCATATTGGCTGCACCAATTTGCAATCCCACCAGGGATGTATGAGTGTGCCTTTTTCCTCACATCCTCTTATTGTTGTTTGTATTCTTATTAGCTGCCATTCTGACTGGAGTGAGATGAAATCTTAGAGTAGTTTTGATTTGCATTTCTCTAATCCCTACAGAGGTTGAACGCTTTTTCATATATTTGTTGATTTGATTGTATATCTTCTTCTGAGAAGTGTCTGTTCAGTTCCTTGGCCCATGTATTGATAGGATTATTTGGCGTTTGTGTGTGTGTGTGTGTGTGTGTGTGTGTGTGTTAGGATTTTTGAGTTCTTTATAAATCCTAGAGATTAATGCTATATCTGATGTGCGTGTGGTAAAAATGTGTTCCCAAATTGTAGGCTCTCTATTCACCTCACAGATTGTTTATTTTGTTGAGAAGAAGGTTTTTAGTTTGAATCCATCCCATTTATTAATTCTGGGTTTAATTCTTATACTATAGGAGTCTTATTAAGGAAGTTAGAGCCTAATCCAACATGATGGAGATTTGGGCCTACTTTTTCTTCTAATAGACGCAGTGTCTCAGGTTTAATTCCTAGGTCCTTGATCCACTTTGAATTGAGTTTTGTGCATGGTAAAGATAGGGGTTTAATCTCATTTTGTTGCATATGGATTTCCAGTTTTCCCAGCACCATTTGTTGAAGAAGCTATCTTTTCTCTAATGTATGTTTTTGACGCCTTTGTCTAATATAAGATAACTGTAATTATGTGGGTTAGTCTGTGTTGTAATTTAGCATTCTTCATGATAAGAATGTCAAAACTTTTTGGTATGGAAGTTCATCTTTTATGGGAGAATTTTGTTGTACATCTATTTAACTCATTTATTTTTAAAAATATGCTTGGATTGCTTATAAGATGTAACATTAAATAGTTTGCTATTATCTTGTTATTTTTCTTGCTGACACATTTTGTAAGACAGAGATAACATGAGCTTATTTTACCAGTAAACACAGGTAAGAAAAGTCATGCATCTATATTTTAATTTCATGTTGAAAACTCTGAGGACATTATTGTTTTAATAAAGTAAAGAGTATTCTTAAGTGTTAGTCAGCGTTTCATTACTGTGACCAAAATACCTGACAAGAACAACTTGGAGGAGGAGATTTTATTTTGGCTCATGGTTTCAGAAGTTTTGGTCTATGGCCAGCTCCATTGCTCTGGGCTTCAGGTGAGGCAGAACATCATAGTAGAAAGGTATGATGGAAGAAAGCTGCTCACCTCATGAGAGCCAGGAAACAGAGTGAGTGAGGCACAGGGACAAAATATAAACCCCAAAGACATGCCCCCAGTGACCCATGTCCTCCAGCCATGCCCCATCTGCCTTTGATTATCGCTCAGTACACTAGTCCTTCCAAATTATTATTCCATCAAATGGATTAATTCACTGATTAGGTAACAGCTCTCATAATCTAAAAACTTCACTTCCTTCATTAACACAGGAGTTTTGGGGGGAATGCCTCTTATCCAAACCATAACATTCCATACTGGCCCTCAAAAGTTCTTGCCTGTCTCACGATGCAAAGTGTCTTTAGTCCATCTCCAAGAGTCCCCATAATCTTAACAGTTCCAGCACTATCCTAAAACCCAAATTGAAGTCTTCTCTGAGACTCAAAGCCAAACTCTTGACTGTGATCCCCTGTAAAGAACAGAAACAAGTTATATATATCCAATATATCAAAGCACAGAATACATATTTCCATTCCAAAAGGGAGAGATAGGGGCATAGAGAGAAGAGATGGGCTGGGCACAGTGGCACACGCCTATAATCCCAGTGGGCTTGGGTGGCTGAGGCAGGAAGCTGGAGAGTTTGAAGCCAGCTACAGCCACTTAGTGAGATCCTGTCTCAAAATTAAAATTATTTTTAAAAGCTGGGGATGTGGCTCAGTGGCTAAATGCCCCTGGGTTCAATCCCTGGTACTCCCACACACACACACACACACACACACACAAAGGAAAGAAAGAAGGAAGGAAGAAAGGAAGGGGGAGGGGGTACCAAAGCAAGACCAAACTCCAGGTGGGTAAACAAGTCCCATAACTTCATGTCTGGAATCTGAGGCTTGTGGCAGTGAGATGTGAATTCCAAAGGGCTTGGGCATCCCTGCACCTATGGCCTTACTAGTTGCAGCCCGTGGCCTCTCTCTTAGGCTGGCTCTGTCCACTCCTCATCACTGGCATCTCTTAATCCCAGATCTGCACTGTGGCTTTAGTTTCCTTCTCACAATTTCATTCATCACCCACTCAGGGGCTGCCCACAGGGATTACAACCTCGCTACACTCTGCTACACAATGCCAAGGTCTGCTGCCAGCTCAAGCAATAGCTGAGCCCTGTAGGACCTTGGCTACAGTGGCTTCTGAGTGCCTGGATGAAACAAATCCTAGGGAAACAGCTTTCTAGGCATCCCTGTGCAAGCAGGGAGACCCAAGGTCTACTAAATGAGTTTTCACTTCTACTTCCACTCCACTTTCTATAGATCCAAATCATAATGTCTTATTTACCAAAGTTTACCCAAGTCATATGAACTTGAAAAGCATTTGGGTTAGTTCTCATTTTCCTGAAAGAATACTTCATTTATATAATTACTTCTTAAAGACAATTAATTAAATAAAGCTCTTTCACAATTTAATTTGATGATATTATAAGAAGATGGAAAAATACCACATACACCATGTGCAAAGACATACATAAACATATAGACAGAAACAGACCTTGTAGCTTTCATTCTAAAATTTTAGCTATATTCTGGGTATAATAATACAACTTCACTAATTTATTAAAGAAATCAAAATTGCTTTTCCATCCAATGGAACAATATTTCCTGTTCAGATGGCTAATGTTTTTTTACTAATATTTATGAAGAAGACTTTTAAGATTTTTTCACTTGTCTTCTATAAGAAACCCCTTTAAGAGACGATCTTTGGCCCATTTAATCTTTTGATGCCTCTACATACCAATTAAAGAATCTATTCCATTGCTTTTGAAGTATTTTGGATCCTTTCTTTTCTAATGTATTTCACAAGTGAACAATTTTATCTAGGTTAAAAAATTCCCACAGCAACCACTATAATTCTGAATAATCCTTAGTAAGGTTAACCCATTTTTTCAAAAATACATGGATTCTGGGTTCATAATTTTTGTTCATAAAGTTTCTTGGTATCTTACAAAGTGAAATTCCAGACTCCTTAGATTTGGAGGAACTCTTTTTGTTTGTTTGTTTGTTTGTTTTGTTTTGGTACCAGGGATTAAACCCAGAGGTGCTTAACCACTGAGCCACATCCCTAGTCCTTTTTGTTTTTTATTTTGAGAGAAGTTCTCACTAAGTCACTTAGAGCCTTGCTGGCTCACAATCCTCTGCCTCAGCCTCCTGAGCCATTTGGATAACAGGTGTGCACTCCATGCCCAGCTTGGAAGAGCTGATTTTTGAAGGTCCATACCTGAGGCTTATAAATGGATCCAATCCAGTTAATTATCAGATTCAACAAAAATTACTTAAAAAAAAAAGTTGGACAGGTTAAAACATAACTCCGGAGAATTCAAATATGAGAGAAAACTCACCCATAATCCCAGTTTCTGTGGGAGATCAGTGGACACATGCACCCTGGCAAATACCTTCACTCAATCACTCAGCGCTCCTGACGATCACTCAAGGTTTAATTTAGATCCTACTTCTGATACTAATCTCTTAAAAGAAAAACATCAGACAAATTAAGCCTAGTAGAATTTATTTGCACAAAGAAGTAATCATGAATCAAGCAGCACGCAGAACCAGTAAAGGTTCACAAAGATCTACCCAGTAATGTGGGCAGAAAACAGAAGTGACACATAGAAACAGCCTGATTGGTTACAGCTTCTTCTTTGCCTTGTTTGGATATGCTGAGCAGTTTGCAGTCTGTGACTGGCTGAAAGTTCACTGCAGTGATTAGACAAGTTTTGATGGTTACAAGATCCACTCTCTGTTAGGTTGCCATTTGATTAGAAGTTAAGTCAGGTTATAGTATACTACATATGAAAGTAGCTTTAGGCCAAATTTAATTTAACAAAGTCACCAGCTAGCATTCTCCACTTCATCAGGGAAGTGTGGTGACCAATTTGACTGATACCCCTCCAAAGAAGTAAAAATAATTAGAGTTTTGATGCTTAAAAGGGTAAAGAGGAAAGCCACCCGTATCCTAAGATAGGATTTCTTGGCTATGACAATCATGGTAAAGAGAAAAGAGAGTTCCATGGGACAGAGAACTAGAATGTGACCACACTTAGCAAATGGTAAGGAAAGGATGAGCCATTAAGGAGAAAAACAAGTTTAGAAAGGGAGAGAGTGAGCAAAACCAGGAGGTAAGCTCACTATGCACAGAACTAATATGGCTCTTGGTAAACTGTCACTTTGGCTATCAGCATGATCAATATGAGCATCCTGACTTGCCTAACCCACCCTGTCTTGACTCAGGATCTCTGTTTTCTTTTCTGTCTCCAAAGAAGCTGTGTTTCTTTTTGCCTACATTCATTCCTCCCCTGTGCTCTAGATCTTCAGTTTTAAGAACTTGCTTCGAATATCTGCTTTCCCTACTCTCCTCATTTTCATGGAGCATTTCTTCCTGTTTGAATTTCAATTCATGTTCCCTAACCACGAATCTTCGAGAGAACAGTTCACACACCTTGTCTCCACATCCTCACCACCACCTTTAGCCCATCCCAGCCTAGCCTTATCCTTACGTGAAGATTGTTCAAAGATGACCCTTGGCTCCCAGCTGCCAGCCTAATGGCTCACTGCCTGCCTTGGTCCTACTTGACTCTCTGCACTATTTGTCACCATTGACCACTCCCTTATTCTAAAAACTCATTCCTCCCTGTATCTTCTGAATCCTTACCCCTCATTTCTTCCCTCCTTATCACTAACTCTTCTGGTTTCTCCTGCCCTAGAAACGGGAATTCTCCCAACAGGTCCCTCTTTGCTTTCCTCTCAGTGTACACAGTCTCTCCAGACAATCCTTTCCACTCGCATTGCTTCACCTTTTCATTTTATATTTTACAGATCTCCAACTTTGCTTCCATATGTATACCACATTTTCAACAGCTGTCTATGCATTTCCACACAGAAAAATCAAACATTGAAAACTCAAGTAGTTCTCAGCAGAGAACGGCCAATCATTTTTCTATATGAGAGTCGTGAATTATGCATATTTGAGGTATTTGATATTGTTACTATAATGATAAGAAAATGGAGCAAGTCTATTTTCTTGCTAAAACACACACACACACACACACACACACTCACTCACACACACACACACCTGCTGAGTGACAGGAGTTGGCTGGAACCCAACATCCTGGATCCTCAGTACCTGATTCACTCCGTGACCACTGTGTACATTCCTGCTTACCAATAACAAAAGCCAACAATCTCAGTTATGCATCCCAGGTTTCTGCTCTCAGATTCTATCTCTAGCTCACTTCCTCTACTTCCCAAAGTCCAGCAATGTTTTAATGCCACAAGGATACAAGTTCCCTTGCCTCAATCACTTTTTCCTCGTCCTTCAATCTCTCTCTGTTCCTTGCCAAATTTATGTTTCTCAGCCAATTAATGCAATTGCTTTGTTTATCCCAATCCTAATTCCTTTGCCCTCGTCTACCATACTTCATAGTATTCTCTTAGCCAAACCTCAAATCAGGTTAAATCCAAACCTTAGCTATTTCACATCTGTCCTCACGCACCTGAATCTGGCTGGAGAAAAAGGCACAAAATTGCTCAATGTTTTCATTCTAAATTCATGACCATGAATCTGAAGCATACCATAAATACAGTGGGCAGCTGAACACCCTAAACCTTTCTCTCTTCCTATAGTCCTAGAGGGCTATTTATCATCTATTTTCTCCTTGACCCTCCAACACCTTTCCTACCATGACTATTACTTGTAATGCTGCTTCCTACTTTACTGAGGAAATGCAATCCATCAAAAGAGAGCAATCCAGAGCTCCCATCCCCAACCACACGGTCTGCTCTGAAGGCATCTGCCCTGAATATTCTGTCCCCTCCTTTGACTACAGATTAATCATCTCTGCTCTGATCTAAAGCCAGCCCCCACTGCACAAGCACATCTGTCCAGTGATTCTACCTCCTCTCTCTTACATCACTAAGTTTTCCCCTCTACTGAATCCTTCTCTACTGAGTCTTTCACACGGGCATATAATCATATTATTAGTTCTCTAATCTACAAAAGGAAAAAAGAAATCACTTTCTTGATCCTCCCTTTCCCTCTAGCTACCATCACATTTCTCTGCTTCCTATCATAGAAAACTATTTGAAAGTATGGCTTGTGCTCTCTTGGTCAATTCCTCTCCTCTAATTCTCTATTGAATCCATTTCAATCAGGCCTTTGCTCCCACCACAACACTAAAATATTTCTGAAAAAGGCCACCAGCAACTTCCATGATGCAAAATCCATCAATTCTCAGTTCTCATCTTACTGGACCTATCAACATACCTGACACCGCTGACCATGGTCCTTCTGGAAACATGCTCTACCAATCCACCGTCCTCTTCCGATGCCACTGGTTGTTCTCCTCAGCCTCCTTTGCTGGTTCTTCATCTTCTACTTCTTCACCTGGGAGCACTCCTGGGTTCTCTTCACACCTCTGTACACTAACTCTTTGGCAATTACATCCAATGTTATGACTCCAAATACCTTTATATTTGAACAATTCCACATTTATATCTCCAATCTTAAACTCTTCCTTGACTCCAAATTTGTATTTCAGTTGTCCCCGCCCCCCCAAAAAAATTCCTGATTTTACCCACCCAAATCTGCCTAACCTATAATTTTCAAATAATGACAATTCTATTTTTCCATACTCAGACCAAAAACTTTGGACCTTGATGCTTTTTTTTAATCCCCCAAATCCAATCCATTAGAATACCCTGTTTTTGTTCTGCATTCAAAATATATTCAGAATCTTATCGCCTCCATTAGTACTGTCCTGATCCAAGCCACTCTAATTCCTCACTGTGTTAGGAACAGTTACCTATCTTTCTGCTTTCACCCTTGCCTCTTCCAAATCCATTCTCCACTCATCAGCCAGAGGGTTCCCCTCCAAACACAAGTCAAATAAATCATTTCTCTGCTTAAAATCTTCCAATAGTTCCTCACATCAGAGTAAAAACTACAGTCAGGTGTTAAGGATAACAGATGCCCTGGCTTCCAGGGCTTTGAGGAAACTCCAGATGTGGGGCCTCGTGCCAGGTGTCTTCAATTTTAGATTGCTGGAGCATTTTTTTAATATTTATTTTTTAGGTGTAGATGGACACAACACAATGCCTTCATTTTTTTATGTGGTGCTGAGGATCAAACCCAGGTCTGCCCGTGCAAGGGGAGCACTCTACCGCTGAGCCACAATCCCAGCCCCTGCTGGAGCATTTTCCCCCTAAGGGTTGCAGCTCCCTGTTAAGTCCGCTGTGGCTGACCCACAAAGAAAGGCAGATACAGATTTTTATAGAAATTATGATTTGATTTCAGGTAAGATTTTAAGGAGATTTTTTTTAAAGGCTGGTATTCTACAGAATGCAAAGTAATTTGGAATGCAAAGAATTTCTTTGGATTGAGTTCCATGGAATGTGGTCACAGACTTTTGTTCCTGAACTATAAAACCTGAGTATATGGGTTAAGGAATAGTTTCTTTGGGTAAATTCGTAACCAACAACCAAACAAACCAAACAACCAAAGTCACTTTGGTGGCCTGCAAGGCCCTTTAGATTTGGCCTCCCGTTGCCTCTGATCTCACCTCTTATTATTCCCACTCTAATTCCTTCCATTTTTTTCAGCCACTTTGACCTCCTCGAAGTTTCTCAAACATTTTAAGTTTTCTCCTGCCTCAGGACTTTTGCACAGGAATGTCCTCTCTCTTACTTCACTGTTTTCCCTCTACTGAGTCTTTCACACATGCATATGATCATATTATTAGTTCTCTTATCTACAAAAAGAAAAAAAACACTTTCTTGACCCTCCCTTTTTCCCTTGTGGCTCACTCCCTCATCTCCTTCAAACATTAACTCTAAAGACCTCAATGAGGCCTTCCCTGACCAGTCCACATAAAGTTGCAAGTCTCTTCCCCACAACATTGCCAATTTCCATTATCCTCCTCTATTATTTTATAATATTTACCAGCTTCTAATAAGCTATAATTTTTTATTATGTTTCTTGCCTGGTCCCTCACTGGAACACAGGCTTCCATGAGAGCAGGGTTTTCTTTGCTTTGTTGGTGTGTGACTAGTGCATGAAACAAGGCCTGGCAAGTGGTAGACTTGAATAAATATTCATACACTGAATGAAGAAGATAGATGGGTCTTGAGCATTTATTGGTCGCTGGATGTTTAAATCAACCTGGAATCTATGAGCTACCATAGGGAGCTGAGGGTTTGAAATGCTTCCCAGCTGGCATAATAGCATCCTTTAGAAGCCCTCTAGGGAGTATGTCTTTATCCACAACAATTGCCAATTCATTACCACATATAAAGTACCATCTATATTGATTTTGTCCTCACAATCTTGTGAAGTAGGTATTATTTCTATCATATTTTATACATGAAGAGACTAGATATAGAAGCAATAAATAACTTCAGAAAGGTAACAGCTAATCAATGGCAGAACAGAGATTTAAATCCTAGCCTAATAGAGTTGCGTGTCCTATGCTTACATCTTTCGTACACTGCTCAAACTTTAGAAATTGGGGAGATAATTTTCTACTATTTGGATCAGGGGGAGGGGATCCAAGGGTGCACAAAGGTGGAGAAGCCCCAGAAATATGGTGCATACCCCAGAACCAGCATGGGAGATAATACCTAGACATCCTATCAAAAGAGAAGCAGGCAAGAATCTGTGCTTCATGTGAGTAGGGTGTGGCCATTGCATTCAGCTAGTGAACATGCTTTAGACATGTCCCAATATCCAGAGAGAGATGGGTCAGGGACAAAGTAGGACAAGGTCCAGAGACCATGAGGTCAATGGAGAATAAGAAGCAAAGTTGTACTTGTTGGGGCACATATTTTTGTCAGGTAATGTACAAAAATTTTACATTTATTAACACATCGGAGCCTCTCAGTCAGATAGGCACCATCGGGGCACTGTATCCCCACTTAGATTCAGAGAGAGAAAATGGTCTGCCCAAGGTCACACAAGTGATCTCCGCTACACTCACACTAGGCCATATCCGTGAGAACAGTGCTCACTGACCTGAAACCCAAAGGCAGGATTCTTGGGACCACGAGGCGTGTGTTTTCCTCCATTAAGAATCCAGGTTCCGTGGAGCTGATGACAATCAGTGACGCCATTGCTACAGGAGAGTTCTGGCCTTAGCTCCAGAGAAAGGCCATGGACCCAGGCTCCTGCCACTCAACACAGGGGCCCAGAAGGGTGGACTCATGCTCTAGCATCCAAGCCAAACACTGAGGACGGGGCTCAGCTCAGCCAAGACTGTGACTGCAGGACAAGGAGTGTGTGTTGGGGTCCAGTCGTGCCTTTCTTTTTTTCTTTTCTCTTTTTGCATTTTCTTGGGGTGTTTGGAGTCCCTTTTCTTAATAATTCTGTGAGTTTATGACTATAGCGTGCCAGGGTTTTAACAGGTGTTTAATTAAGAGGAGTGAGAGAAGCCAGAACCACATATACAAGGGAGCTGACTTTTTCTGATGGGATGGAGGGTGGACAGGAAGCCCATAAGGAATTGGTTAAATAAACTATGGTGCTTCTCAGGACTGTTGAAAGCAGCCTCAGACACCATATTTAATGACAGGGAGAGATGTTCACTGTGACACAAAACAATGTTTTTGTTACATCTAAGATATTTTCAACAGTACGTAGAATGTGAAACTACAGACCCAGGGGCAGAAGTGGGGTCTCAGCAATAGCCCGCAGGGGCAGAGGCCTGCCGTGGACTCAGACAGATCTCCCAGCTCTCAGGCACAACCACACCAGCCTGCTGTCCAGCCCAAGAGCTGCAGTTAAGGTCAGATCCAGCTCCTGCCACCTCAACTATCTGCCACCTTCTTTCTTTTTCTAATGAGAATGATTTTATTTTAACCACTCAAAAGTCCAAGAGGAGAAATTTCCAATTAAAGATGTCAGATTTACCATCTCTGTTTATTTCTATTTCCTTCCATTTCCTCACTAAAATTAAAGTGTAAGAATGAAAATTGATAAACTACAGCCACAAAAGAATGAGAGAAATGATAGCTTAAGTTACAGGGTGAAGAAGCTACGGGTTAGTACACGGGCACAGAAGTTTTAAAAAAAAATACAGAAAGGAAATTTTAATCCTATGGAGCATCAGGGAGACTCAGGTCTCTAAGAAACCAGGTATAGGACAGTCGAGAGAGATACACAGGGTCGAAAACAGGGTAGCTAATTGAAAGTGCATGCAGAGTAAAAATTATTCCATTCTCCCCTCCCTCCACTTCCAGTGTAGGAAAAAACAGGCATTGATTCTCCAGGGAGGATCATGTAAATCTCTACTCTGGAGCAATGAGTGGGTCTCCCATAGATTAGCCAGTTCCTGCACCACCACTGGTAAAAAAGCCCAGTCCCCACCTCCCACCCCACACACAGGGCTCCTAATAGCTGTCGGTACCACACTCTCAAATATAGAAATTTGAGTAAACCATCCAAAATAAATAAAACCAATATTTTTTAAAATACTCTATTGGATTCTCCTGGGGAAAATGATAGCTATCTACATCCAGATCTTTTATATAAGCTATAGAACCCATAAGAATTAAAAAGGAGAACAAATTAAATCACATATAATCCATATCTACATCATAACAATAGGTGTACAACTTTAACTTATATGTAAGAGAGGATATCGAACCTAAGATATCAGCAAAGCTGGTTCCAGAACCCATTCAGAGCATGGAAAAGGGGAGAGGGCCATGGGGTCCCAGCAGTAGAGAACTTGAATAAAAGCCCCCCTCCAGAAAGAGAGGGTCTCATCATGAGTAGAAAAATATTGAGATAGACCTGCAATCTGAGGGGTCAGAGCACCAGCTGCTGGGTGACCCAATCTTGGAACGATACCACTCCTGGGGAGAGGGATGCACGGCTTGAGGGTGAGATGTAAAGAAAAGTAGGGAACAGAGTGGTGGCAGAAGGAGTCCTAAAACAACAAAAGAGAGTCGAAATCAGGAGCCACCAACCTCTCTCTCACACAAGCACAACAGATTTATTTATATTCATTAACGACTTAACATCACTGTGCCAGGAGAATGGCACATTCTCATACTAAGAATCACAGTGAGCCACTCCAAAACACACTCCCTCCCACAAAGAAGCACCTGTCATTGAGGGCCCAGGAAAATTAAATAGGCTTTAAAATAAACAAAAATAACAGGGAGAGCTTATACAAAGTCACTATAAAAGAAAATAGAAACTAAGAGTGCAGTATCTTCAACTGATGAATTTACTTTCCTCTAAAACAAAGAAAATTTTGACACAGTATCTAACATGAATTAAATATTACTAAACAGACCTTTGAAGATACAAAAGTACACAAAATTCAAAACATCAGGATGAAATGGACAAAAAACAAAAACCTTATGTGCGGTGAGTTAATCAAACTCTGGAAAGAAGTAGAAGAAAAATAATTTAAGCCATATTAGAAATAAAGGCTAAATTACAAAATGCCTAAAGGTGAATAAATTCAACTTTAACTAAAAGTATAATAAGGGACATATCCAAGAATACAAAAGCAAAAAGGTAGAAATGACCAGAGAAAAAGGCCATAGGTATTAAAAAAAATAGGCAACCCTGCCCCCCAAAACCCACCAAATATATATATAATTAGAGTTGCTTAAAAAGTAAAACCAAATAATGGAACAAAGCTAATATTTAAAACTATAACCCAATAACAATTGTATTGATTATCATACAACTGTACATTACTTATCAAAACTCACCAAAATGTACACAAGATTGGTGAAGTTTACTATATAAATTATATCACTATAAAGCTGGTTAAAAAAAGTGTTTAAACACAAAAATTGTAATCTGAGAAAACTTTCTAGAAATAAAATAGTCCTAAATCCAGATGTTAAATGTACTTATGCACATAGAAAAATTGACCAGCATGGATACCTCTGAGATATATATCTTAGGAGGACTATTATAAAGGTTTTTTTAAAATCCCAAAATTTGCCAGGAGTGGTAGCACATGCCTGTAATCCCAACAGTTTGGGAGGCTGACACAGAAGGATTGTGAGTTCAAAGCCAGCCTCAGCAACTTAGCAAGGTCCTAAGCAACTTAGCAAGACCCTGTCTCAAACAGAAAATAAAAGGGCTGGGGATGTGGCTCAGTTGTTAAGCGCCCCTGGGTTCAATCTCTGGTACCAAAAAAATAAATAAATTTTTTTTCAAAAATTTTAAATCACATATAAAGTCAATTAAATCATCAACTTAAGTGATATTCTCTAGCGCAAAACTAAAAGAATAGTGAAAGAAAGCACAACTGTCTAATTAATAGAAGGAATATGGAATTACAAAAATATTTTATTACTCTAAAAGAAAGGAAGAAAAAATAGAACATACAACAGATGAATTGCACAAAATACAAAAGGTTAGGGGGTAGTTATAAATCCAACCCCACCTGGAATAACATTAAATGTAAATGGATCAAATATTGCAAATCAAAGACTAATATTGTCAAATTGGCTTCAAAAATGATGTTTGTGGCCAAGCAAGGTGGTGCACGCCTGTAATCCCAACGGCTCCGTAGGTTAAGGCAGGAGGATCTCGAGTTCAAAGCTTAGCCTCAGCAAAAGCAAGATACTAAGCAACTCAGTGAGACCCTATCTCTAAATAAAATACAAGGGTTGGGGTTGTGGCTCAGAGGTAGAGCGCTTACCTAGCATGTGTGAGACACTGTGTTCGATTCTTAGCATCACATACAAATAAACAAAATAAAGGTTCATTGACAACTGAAAAATTATTTTAAATAAATAAGTAAAATACAAAATAGGGCTGGGGATGTGGCTCAGTGATCTAGTGCCCCTGAGTTCAATCCCCAGAATGAAAAAAAAAAATTCTGCTTGTGAGACACATTAAATATAAGGACACAGATGGTCAAATATAAAAGGATAAAAAGATGATCAGTTAAAAAAAAAAAAAGATGATCGGTTATGGCTCGATGCCCTGTGGATACAGAGGGATGCCTGTGCTTCATCAACATTTCCTTTAAGTATAAAGTTGTCCTATGTATTCACAGATTATTAGCACACCCTAAATGCTTAACATCAATAATATCTTCTAAGATACAGTTAATATTTAAAATATTCATTTGTGCCCAAATTTACTTTATTAGCACTCTCTTTGAATACAGGATACAATCAATAGTTACACACTATGGTTATTTATTGTACAAATTTCAAAAGATTTAAATAATTCAGAGTATGTTTTCTAACTATAGTGGAATTAAGCTAAAAATATCAATAGCAAAAAGATAACTAGAATATTTTCAGTTCCCTGGAAATCAAACAATATACTTCTAAATAACCCATGAGTCAAAGAAGAAATATATCAAAAATTATAAAATATTTTATCTGAATGATAATGAAGATATAACATACCAGAACAAATATAACACAATTAAAACATTTCGAGGTTAATGTAAAGCCTAGGTTGCATATATTAGGAAAGAATAAGGGCTGAAAACCAGTAATCAAAGTTTCCAACTCAAACACTAGTAAAAGAACAGCTAAATGAGAGAAGATGGAAAATAAAAATAAAAGCAAAAATCAATGAAATAGTAAAAGAAAAAAATCAACAAAGCCATGTGTTCAACAAAAAAAATTAATAAATTCCTAGTAACACTGATCAAGAAAAAGACACATATACACAAAATACCAATTTCAGCAATAAAAAAAGAGAAAGAGAATTCACTACAGATCCCATAAACTTTAAGAGATAAAGAGGATATTATAAACAGCTTTACACCAAAATAGTTTGCAGCTTGAATATACTGGACAACTTCCTGAGACTATTCACCAAAGCCAGTGGAAGAAATAGAAAATTCAAAAATGTATTAACTTAATGAAAAAGTGTATTTGGCTTTGAGTTTTTCCACTAGTTCTGTACATAACAGAGTAGTTAGTACTAGACTAGCCCTGCTGCTATAAATAGTATAAACCTAGTCAAAATATATAAAGAAACTTTTTTCAGATATTGGACAAGAGCTAGTACAAGAACTATGACACCTGAGAAGAGAACCCTATGTGAGTGCCATTATCATCTGGTCGCTTTCTAGACCACGGTACAGAGAGATGGAGCTCAAGCAGAGCACAACAAACTCACTGAATGGAGAAAGCAGAGACCAGATGTTTTAGGGTTGCTGAGAGAGCTAAAATCTGTGGGGCAGAGAACTGACAAAGAGAGTTACACAGAGAAAGAGTTCCAGAAATCTACAAAGCAGTCCACTTAAGTCTTTGACTAAATTCTCAGTTGAGAATGGAGAGATGAAGTCTGATGTGGTGCACACCAAGGATCCCACCACTCAGGAGGCCAAGACAGGAGGATCACAAGTTTGAGGCTAGCCTGGGCAACTTAGGGAGATCCTTTCTTAAAATAAAAATAACTGGGGATGTATGACTCTGAGTTCAAATCCTAGTACCAAAAAATAAATAAATAGATGAAGCTACAAAGCATGATAGAAAATATAGAGAATAGTACTGGGGAGCTGTGAGCTGCAGAGATTCCGGAATTCTCACAGTACCAGTTCCAAATAGCCAGGGTGGCCAAACAATGTGGAATTAAGCTGAGATCTCAGAAGGGCCTCATTTTAGAAATAGAGCTATTCTTTCCAAAGATTATTCCTAATAAAAATAAGGAATAATGTAGACCACTCCTACCAATGCATAAAACAATCCTATCTTCTAGGAAACAAATCAAGCTGATTCAAAGTAAATTGATTCTGGATAAAAAAAACAAACCTAAATAACTTTTAAAGGAAAACAAATTCCCCAAAACAGCATCTACAATGTACCACATACAAGCAAAAATCATTAAACAAATGAAATAGCAGCAATATGTAACTCAGAAGGCGGGGGCATAGTTAAGAAAAACAAACCCCGACATGATGCTAAGTTGAGGAAAACTAACCCAGAGATGTTAGAATTAACAGATACAGGACTTCAAACAACCATTATAAATACACTTAAGGACTTACAGAGAAAAGCTGAGCATATTGAATGAATGAATGGGGACACTGAATAGATAAATGGAAATTATGAAAAAAGGACCAAATGATAATTCTTGAATTGAAAAAGACAACACCAAAGTCAAAATTTTTAAGGAAAGAATTTAAGGAAAGTTTGGACACTGCGGGGGAAGAAGAAAATCACTGTCAAGGCCAGACAAGAGAGCTATCCAAAGCAAATCACAGGAAGGAAAAAAAAAGGATTGCAAAAATGAACAGAGCCTAAGGAACTTGCACAGCAATATTGGGCAGTCTGACACAGGGGTAATTGACAGTCCCAGCAGGAACAGTGAGATACGGTGGCAGGAAAAAATGCATTTGAAGAGATAATGGCTAAAGGATTTTCAAATAGAACAAAAAAATCACCCCACAGATCAACAAAGTTCAAATGCTCAAAACCACAGATAAAGAGAAAAATCTTAAAAACAGACAAATGTGAAACACTGAATAAAAATATTTTAAAGGAAACAATGACAAGACACTAACTTCTCATCATAAATACCACAAACCAGAAAACAATGGAAAAACTTCTTCAAAAGAACCAAAGGAAGGGAGGGGAGACTGCCAACCTACAACTGTCATCTATTATCCTGTGAAAGTACTCTCCCAAAATACAGGAAACTACTAAAAAGAACCAGAGGTCCCTGGAGAAATGGCTGGTTAAGTGAGCAGGGCATGAAAAGTTCAAGTTGAACTTAAAACATCATGGAGAACCAGACAGCGCTGATAAATATAGAAAGAGTGGTTAAATTTGAAAAATCACCATTTTACAACCAGCAATGGTAAGGTCTGATTGAAGAAAATGGGTGATAAGTCTATGGTAGAAAGCTTGACAGGGAGCCATAATATTCCCATAGCCTTAAAACTTCTCCCAAAGGTGATGTGTTAGTTGCAAGACAAAAAATGAGTAGACAAAGCAACAACTTGACTGGCAGTCAGAATCAACATTCCTAGGGAAGGGATGGGGACAACCTGTCTCTGAATGTGATGCCCTCAAAAGGACCCAGCATTACTCATAAAATATTACTGCTGAGAGTGACAAGCTGAATCTAATCATGAAGAGATATCTGCTGTGTGATGGAATGGGATCCTAGGTACACAAGATTACCTAGGGAGTGTTCTTGAAAAAAATGTTGAAGCTGTTTCACACAGTCAGATAAATCCAGAGTGGAGAACTTTTCTTTTTCTTTTTAATTTTATTTTTATTGATTTTTTAAAATAAATGGCAGTGGAATGCATTACAATTCATGTTAAACATATAGAGCACAATTTTTCATATCTCTAGTTGAATATAAAGTATATTCACACCAATTCGTGTCTTCATACATGTACTTTGGATAATGATGTCCATCTCATTCCAACATCATTCCTAACCCCCTCCCCCTCCTTACCCCTCCCACCCCTCTGCTCTATCTAGAGTTCATCTATTCCTTCCATGCTCCCCCTCCCTACCCCACTATGAATCAGTCTCCTTATATCAGAGAAAACATTTGACATTTGTTTTTTTGGGATTGGCTAACTTCAATTAGCATTGTCTTCTCCAACTCCATCAATTCACCTGCAAATGCCTTGATTTTATTCTCTTTTATTGCTGAGTAATATTCCATTGTGTATATATGCCACATTTTTTTATCCATTCATCTACTTAAGGGCATCTAGGTTGTTTCCACAGTTTAGTTACTGTGAATTGCTGCTATAAACATTGATGTGGCTGTGTCCCTGTAGTATGCTATTTTTAAGTCTTTGGGGTATAGACTAAGGAAAAGGATAGCTGGGTCAAATGATGGTTCTATTCCCAGTTTTCCAAGAAATCTCCATATTGCTTTCTATATTAGCTGCACCAATTTGCAGTCCCACCAGCAATGTACCTTTTTCCCCACATCCTCGCCAACACTTATTGTTGTTTGTCTTCATAATAGCTGCCATTCTGACTCGAGTGAGATGAAATCTCAAGAGTACATTTGATTTGCATTTCTCTAATTGCTAGAGATGATGAACATTTTTTCATATATTTGTTGATTGATTGTATATCCTCTTCTGATAAGTGTCTGTTCAGGTCCTTGGCCCATTTATTGATTGGGCTATTTGGTTTTTTGTGTTTAGCTTTTCAAGTTCTTTATATACTCTAGAAATTAGTACTCTATCTAATGTGTGAGGGGTAAAAATTTGCTCCCAAGGTGTAGGCTCTCTATTCCACCTCATGATTGTTTCTTTTGCTGAGAAGAAACTTTTTAGTTTTATTCCATCACATTTATTGATTCTTGGTTTTAATTCTTGTGCTATAGGAGTCTTATTAAAGAAGTTGGGGTCTAATCCAACAAGCTGAAGATTAGGGCCTACATTTTCTTCTATTAAGAGACAGAGTCTCTGGTTTAATTCCTAGGTCTTGATTCACTTTGAGTTGAGTTTTGTGCAAGGTGAGAGATATGGGTTTAATTTCATTTTGTTGCATATGAATTTCCAGTTTTCCCAGCAACATTTGTTGAAGAGGCTATCTTTTCTCCAATGTATGTTTTTGGCGCCTTTGTCTAATATAAGACAATTGTAATTTTGTGGGTTAGTCTCTGTGTCCTCTATTCTGTACAATGGGTCTACCAGTCTATTTTGGTGCCAATACCATGCTGTTTTTGTTACTATTGCTCTGTAGTATAGTTTAAGGTCTGGTATTGTGATGCCATCTCCTCCACTCTTCCTGCTAAGGATTACTTTAGCTATTTTGGGTCTCTTATTTTTCCAGATTAATTTCATGATTGCTTTTTCTATTTCTATGAGGAATGCCATTGAGATTTTGATTGGAATTGTATTAAATCCATATAGTGCTTTTGGTAGTATGGTCATTTTGGTAATATTAATTCTGCCTATCCAAGAGCAAGGTAGATCTTTCCATCTTCTAAGGTCTTCTTGGATTTCTTTCTTTAGGGTTCTGTAGTTTTTATTGTATAGATCTTTCACCTCTTTTGTTAAGTTGATTTCCAAGTATTTTTTTTTTTTTTGAGGATATTGTAAATGGAGTAGTTTTTCTCATTTCCCTTTCAGAGGATTTGTCATTGATATACAGAAATGCCTTTGAATTATGGGTGTTGATTTTATATCCTGCTACTTTGCTGAATTCATTTACTAGTTCTATAAGTTTTCTGGTGAAACTTTTTGGGGTTCTAGGTATAGTATCATATCATCAGCAAATAGTGCCAATTTGAATTCTTCTTTTCCTTATGTGTATCCCTTTAATTTATTTCATCTGTCTGATTGCTCTGGCCAGTGTTTCAAGAACTATGTTAAATAAAAGTGGTGAAAGAGGGCATTCCTGTCTTGTTCCAGTTTTTAGAGGGAATGCCTTCAATTTTTCTCCATTTAGAATGATGTTGGCCTGGAGCTTAGTGTAGATACCCCTTACAGTTTTGAGATATGTTCCTGTTCTCCCTAATTTTTCTGGTGTTTTGAACATAAAGGGATGCTTTATTTTGTCAAATGCTTTTTATGCATCTATTAAGATGATTATATGATTCTTATCTTTGAGTCTATTGACATGATGAATTACATTTATTGATTTCTGTATGTTGAACCAACCTTGCATAAGTAGGATGAATCCCAGTTGATCGTGGTGCTCTATCTTTTTGATATGTTTTTGTATTCAATTTGCCAGAATTTTATTGAGAATTTTTGCATCTATGTTCATTAGAGATATTGGTTTGAAGTTTTCTTTCTTTGATGTGTCTTTGCCTGGTTTTGGAATCAAGAGTGGAGAACTTCTCACATACAATTGGCCTGAGCTCTTCAAAGAGGCCACACTGAAAACCACCAAAATATCAGTAAGGGGTGTGTCAGCAGAGGTGGGGTGGGTACAGTTCTAGGTTCAAAGAGAGTAAAGAAACCCAATATCTGTAATTAATTAGTGAGTCTTGATTGAATCTTGGATTCAATACTTAGGATACCTAATACATTGACAATGGTATGTTATTGTACTATATTGCTTAGGGAATAATGACCAAAAAAATCTGTACATGTTTAATACATATTCAGTATTTTTCTAATTTTTTCTGGGTGGTTGAATGTGCAGATATAGAACTTGAGAATACAGGACTGACTATATTTAGAAGTAAAATATCATGGTCTATAGTTACTTTCAAATGATTAAAAAAAACTGGAAAGGGACTTGGAGGGGAGAAAGCAAATATAGCAAAATATTAATTAATGATGCTTTGGAAAAGGATGTATGAATAGGAAAACTGACCTTAGGGGGGAAAAAACAAGAACTCAGAGAATAAGAGAAAACTTAAAAATTTACATATAGTATCTTCAGGGAAATTTGAGAAGGAATTACAAACATAAAAAGAGAGCAGAATGCTCTAAAACAAGAAAATTTAGTAATTACAATAAAGCTCTTGGAAATTAAAAATATCATCCTGAAAAACAATTTCAATAGAAATGTTGGTAGATTTAAAAATAGGCTTAAAAAGCAACAAAACAAAAAATGTGAGAGGAAAGGTAAAAGCTATTGAGGACTCTAATCTGACTAGCTGTAGTACTAGAAATGGGAACAGAAACCATGGGGGAGATTTTATTTTCAAACTATAGAACAAAAAATTTCCTACAGCTGAAGAACATTAGACTTCATCCAAGAACCCAGAACAATAAATGGAAAATAATTCCACCAAGGTATATCTGCTTCATTATAACCCAAATTCAACATGCTGAGGACACAGAAATGGTTAAAGATTCTAGAGAAATAAACTAACACATAAACATGTTACTTGCAAAGGAACAAGAGTCAAGCAGGGGTCTCACTAATTTTTCCAGGGCCAGTTAGAGGATAGGAGACCCTGCAGCAGTGTTTCTCCTCAGAGGGACGCATGGGCACTGGGAAGCTGGGCTGCCGCAGTCTGGCTGGGCACAGATGCCGCAGTCTGGCTGGGCACACAATCACGAGCCACCACACAGCTTGTAGATTCAAACAGCAACTCTTTATTCCCAAACTCACACCAGCCGTCTACAATCACGTTCTGGGGAAATCCACGTTCTCTGCCCAAATCCACGTTCTCTGCCCAAATCCACCTCCACTGGGCTTCTGTCTCCCAAAAAATACTGTCTGAATCCCGTGAGAACTCAAGGGGAACTCAGGCAGCAGGATACACCCTATTCCCAGCAGGAATAATCTTAAACCTGGAACGCCCTAAACCCGATCATCCTAAACCGGGAACACCCTAATCCGCCCTGGTCCTTGAGCAAGGTCACCTACATGCAATGTCACTGCAAAATGTCCTATTTCCACGAGTCCTTCCACTAAGCAACATGGGGTACGCTGGCAAGGAAATTGTCATACCTACTTGGCTAATGGCTCCCAGCACTGGGCCTTCTCCTGGAAGGCCCTTGTGCCTTACCCAATATTACAGATAATTGCACATCTTTCTTTTTCACAAGAGTGTCATTTACTGAAACCAGGAGCACCAATTTATTCACCTCAATACTGGCCTCTCTTCATGAGTTCCAAAGTCTTGTGAGGAATAGACACTAGAAGTTCTTTTAAATAAACTATAGTCAGTCTCTGCCTCTCCTTCTCTGTCCCATCATTTCTTTCTCTCCCATTTTCTGACCCGTCTTAATCATTTATTCAATCATTCTAGAAACGCTAAGTGAGAACCTCAGTATGCTGGGCCACAAGGTATCAAATGGACAAAGACCAGACCTGGATTCCAGGAGCTCACACCTGTGACAAGGGAGACTGTGGGCTATGGCTTTCCAAGAGCAGGTGGCCTCCCCCTCCAAACTTACAGCACAGAGCCCGGGAGAACCTGCAAGTAGTTTAATTCTCCTAGTCTTAATTCTGAGTTGAAGATTTTAAGTTTGAATTAGATTGTATATGTTTCTAGTTTTAACATATAGCTAGTTTTCACTTATGAAGATTCTTTAGGACCAGTGGCTCCCAAGGGAACAAAAGTTTGCTCTTCAATACCAGTAGAATTACATCCTCCAGACACTGTGTCCTCCTTTTCCTGTGAGTTCCTCTTTGAAAGGGGAAGCCACAGGATGCAGATGCAGCCTCACCAGCCATCAGCCCTTTCTCCTCAGACCAGAGCTGCCCAGGAGGAACACCACAGGGAGTGGCCCAAGTGTCACTGAAGGGGGCTGGGAGGGTGAGCCTTCTCTGTGGACACTTCCAGGACAGTGCCTCCCCCGATGGCTGGCTACAAGAAGAAGCTGTGGTGGCCTCAGCCCAGCATATGGACGAGGAGGTAAGGTTTTCCTCACACACACACACACACACACACACACACACCAGTAGAACTTGGATCCTTTGGGCGTCAGAACTTTGATAAAGAAGATTAAGCCTCAGAACCCCTCACCTGCACATACCCCTTCTAGGTGAAGGAGAGGCCTTGGCAAAATGTTTAGATGAAGATATATATTGCAAAATGTGCAAAAATACTTCTTAGGTATTTACTTTTTCTGATGAGGGTCCTACAATCCCACAAAACCTATGTCTGACCTTTAAGTCACATAGGGGCCCCTCAGTTCAGAGCTTGCTGAATGGTTCTTTAACTCAAGCATCCAGTTCCCATCCCTATTCCAACCCCACTGAATGCCACGCAGAACACTTTAAGAGAGCAGTGTGTGCAAGGATCAGGAACAGGGATTCAGGAGTCAAACAAATTTAAGTTGACATCCCACCTCTGTCACTCATTAGCTGTGTGTCCCTAGGCCTCTCTTTCCTCATTTGTGAAATAGAGATGATGATGATGGTACATACACTGTGATGCTGGGAGAATAGAATTAAATGGTGCTCAGTAAATTTTCAGTTTGGTGGCTGGCCTGCAGGGGGTGCTCCAGGAACAGTAGCTAAGGGACCTCTAGAAATAGAGAACATAAATTGTGTGTGTGTGGGGGGGAATATATATATATGTGTGTGTGTGCGTGTGTGTGTGTGTGTGTCCCTAACTTAAATTCAACTTTATGTTTAGGGCAATTGTTTGAGTGTGTACCCTAAAAGTTCATGTGTTGAAACCTAAAGTTCTCATTGTAGCAGTTTGCGGGGGTGAGGCCTATTGGGAGGTGTCTGGTCACAGGAGTGGAGCCCTCATTAAAGGGTTAACACCTTTCTAATGGGAATAAGTGGCTATGGTAGGAGTTCTGTCCCTCTTTTCTCTCTGCATGTGTCTTCTCTTCCCGTCCCACTTCTGCTACATTATAAAGCTATACAAGGCCCTCTCCAGTTGTGGTCGCCAATCTTGGACTTCCCAACCTCCAGAACCATGAACCTAAGTAAACTTCTTTCCTTTATAAGTTTCCCAGTCTCCAGTATTCTGTAATAGCAACAGAAAACCAAGATGATCAGGTTTTTTTAGCCTACAAATATGGCAGTTTCACCTGATTCCCCCAATAGAACAAAGGTCAAAAACATACAATGGACAGCTGGAGTGCAGGTTATTCATAGCGACCCTAGTTCCTTTCATTGGGAAATTGTGACTCTGTGCTTTGCTGGGGAGGCTGTTTTATTTCTTGCTCTCTCCCCTCCCCTGAAGCCCCTCTCTGTGGCCACAAAGGTCTATGATAAAATGGCCCCTCCCCATTCCCTCTGTAGCAGTTTCAGCAACTGCAGCCCCTTCCAGAACCAGGGAGGCCGCTTCTTCCCCCAGCAGTCTGTGAAACTGCTGTCATCTCCCCTGAGCTCCATCTGCTCTCCAGAATGTAGCTCCTGTTTGTTGGTGCTGGGTTCCATGATCCCTCGCAGTCCTTGAAACCTAATCTAGAAGTCTCTCTTCTTCATTAAGCCCTGGGGAAAGTGGAGGAGGATCTGGTGGGGAAAGAGCTGGGCCCAGGTAGAGTGCATACTGCAGGGTCCCCACTGCAGAGTCCTGGAGTTGTGCCTGAGAATCACAAACTCACAAACATAGACTGGCTGCCAGTGCCTGGGTTTCTCCTGTTTAACTCTCTCCTACCCAGGGGCCTGCAGGCTGAACTAGGTACTTAGTGGGTCACCTGGCCAATCACAAACAGGTATGAGTCACCTGCTGTCAAGACAGGTGTCCTCAGAGATCAGGGGCAGTATGCCTTGCAGACTGTGCTGGTAGAGTTCTCCAAGCAGCAGGGGCAGACAGAATAGGGGAGGAAGATGTTTGGGGGCAGGGAGTTGTGAGACCACAAGGCGGAGGTGGCAAAGCTTCTGCTCACCCCATTTCTGGAACACAGATATCCAAGTTTTCCTGCTAGAGACGTCCCTGGTTGAGAGAAACAGCCAGGCCTTACACATACCATTGTCATGCCCAGTCACTGGCTGGGGCCACCCTGCAAGAATACAACCCCAGCTCCTATGCTGATGCCAACCTCAAACAACCACCTCGATGCCTAGGCTGTCACTCACCACACTCCCTGAGACAGGGCAGCAGTCATTTCTTGAAGAACTGAGGGCTGCAGCTCTGTGTCTACCACAGTCTCACCCTTTACACACATTTGAGGAGCAGCTTCCCCATGTCTCTGGGGGCTTCTCTAGAAGACAGAAATTAAAGCGCATGAAGTGTAGACCTCATTCACTCCAGTGGGTCTTGGAGCCACAACTGGGACTCACCATCTACCTGTTCTATGTTTTCATTCTATACTACCCTTGTGCCAGGTGTGGTAGCGCATGCCTATAATTCCAGCAACTTCCTTGGTTCAGTAAGGAAGATAGCAAGCCTCTGCAACTTAGCAAGAACCTTGTCTCAAAATAAAAATAAAAATAAAAAAGGGTTGGGAATATGGCTCAGTGGTTAAGCACCCCTGGGTTCAATCCCTGATACAAAAAAAAGCCCTAAACTACCCGGAGATACCATCTGCTGGACTCAGAGGTTGTCCATTTAGGTGACTCAAGCTCTCATTCTTGAGGCATCTGAGCCCCTCACAAAAAGGAAGATGCACTGCTGATCCTTTCAGAGAAAAAACTTGCTGTGAGGAATGTGGTCAGGAGACAGTCTCCACCTTTTTTTCTTCACCATGACCCACCCAATTTTGCAGTGAAGGTCACTCCATTCTTGAAGAAGTCCCAGCCAGTTGTACCAACAACATAGAGGTACAAGTCCAGTCTCTGCTCTGTGGCCACCACATTTGACCAGCAGAGATATTGTCATATATACATTGCCATCTGATCCTTCCCCTGATCAATCCTGCTTTCCCCTTTTCCATTTGCAGGTGTCACTCCTCCATGAAACAACGTCACACCCACTCTGTCTCACAGCTCCTGGCTGGAGTACCCAGCTGCAGCACTCAGTACCAGGAGTGCAAGAGAGCATCCCGAGCGGAAGAGGCCCCACAGGGACATAACAACTCAGCCAGTTAAGGCCAGCCAGCCTTCATCAGTGGCTACCCTTGTGCCAGCACAATGGGCAGATGAACAAAGTGGCCATGGTGACAGAGACGGAGGCTCGATATGGATTCACACTCACCAAGGACAGTTTAGCTATTGTGGCCCTGAGGCCCAATCTGTGTGCACAGAGTCCAAATCTTCGCCTGCACTGGCACTATTCTCTGAGGAGGCCAAACAACGGTCAGTTAGTTACATTGGGCCCCTCTGTCCTAAAAGGTCAGCAGTGCATGCTCACAGGAATAGACAGCTCTTCTAGGTATGGGTTTGGCTTTCTTAGCCCTAAGGCCTCAGCCAGCACTGCTACCCAGAGGCTATGGAATGCCTAATTCACAGGCAATCTCATCCAGCATAGCATCTGTTGTACAAACTGGCCTGGGATTTGTTTTAATCAGGTATGGTTATGATTGTTGCAGAGGCTTGCTATGATTCCACAGGAGTGGAAATGATTGTCATGAAGAAAAAGGCTGTGCTCACAGATCCCTCTGAAACAGAATGCCTAGCACACCACTCAGGACACATGGGGAAGGACCAGGGTTGATCAGGGAGCAAAAGAAGAGTGAAGGCAGAGGATGGCCCAGAGTCTTTATTGGGGTATATGTTGACTAGATCTTATAGCCTCTTTGGGGTATAGTCCCTTTCTTTTTTCACTGGACCAGCATATCCCCAGTAAAAATATGCAAGGATGTGGATTGTGAAGTCTAGCAGCCAGGACAGAAGGTGTTGTCTTGTGGGGAAAGACCTCTGCATTATCTTTCCACGTGAGAGTGAGCTCTCGGATGTAGAGTGGGCCCTCGGCAGGCTCTCGGGGTCAGAGAAGTTCGGGGCTTTAGGAGCATCTACCTGAAGATAATTGCTAGAATTAGTATCTACCTCATAATTGTTAGTATCTAAACTGAGCTTTTCTTTGGAGTGAGGCTCTCCAGGGTCTTAGGTTAATTATCTCGGGCATTTTGTTATAGCAATGTGAAGCTGACTAATACAGGGTGCCAGTGACTGTCAGATCCTCCTGCAGTGAGATGCAAGCACCTGATATTCCTACACCCCATCCTTGGCCCCTGTCTCAATTCCTGCATTTCAGTTTTGCTTTCTTGCTCCTTCCCTATACAATCTCTTACCCTACTCTGAGCAAGCCACTTCCTGGGACAGACCTTGTCTTTGGGCAAAGCAGAGACTGTACAGAGCAAAGGCTGCCCATTGAGAAGTCCAGCCACTGGGAGAAATGGAAAAGCCCTTATAACACTGCCTTGTTCAGGTGTGGGAGAGGCTGAATGGACAACTTACCATGTGTCTATAGCTGGACAGTGAATCCTCTCCCTATTAAATGTCCTTCCATATAGATGATGACAAACCTATGCAAAGTATAACTGAACTATAAAAGTTATTTCCCTGGATAATAAAGTGGTGTTGGATAGAAGTTTACCAAGAAGAAAAGGTGGGAGGAGAGTTTTCAGGCAGAGAACATTAAATACCCAGGCAATGAGTATATTCTAGAAAAATACAAAGAATCCAGTTGAAATGAAACATAAACATTAGTGAGTAGGGGAATATTAGCCTTGTCTACCTTGTCACAGAAATTCCGATTGCAGCCTGCAGCTGACAAAGGGTATTTGAAGAATGTTCAACATAGAAATATTATAATCACAAATAAATACAAGAAAGACTTCTCTGACAGCTGTGTGGGAAGAGGTGAGGGGTATCAGGAAGATGCTGCCATGGCTCAGGAAAGAACCAAGGTGCGGTAAAGTCCAAATAGCTCTGCAGGAGGTAGAACTGCTGGACACAGTGATCTATTGACTGTGATGGGTAAAAGAAGAGAGAAGCCTGGGTAGTGCCCTGGTTTCTGGCTTGAGCATCAGATTAGCTATTGTCCTAATCCCAAAAGACATGACATATATGCCTTCTCCCTCCAATCTCGTCTTCACTTTGACCTGTAGTCTTCTCTTTCCACCCTAGGTCCCTTACACCATTAGACAATCCTCACACCCCTGTCCTCCTGATGCTCATGTCTAGAAAAAGACAGAGAAATAGAATCGCCAACAAAGAGTGCCAGACGTCACCCTGGGAACTGCTCAAGTGTTATAACCCCTGCCCAGGCCATCTCTCAGCTCTGAGCTTTGGGGTCCTCAGTCCTCTATGAAAGAAGCCCTCACCAAACTGTTCCAACTTGTCTGTTTGGCTTCCCCCTCCACCCACCATTCCTCTTGTACATTCTTCTCTTGTGATTCCCCCCCCCCCGAGTCCCCCACTTGCAATATCTAAACCTTCAAAGCCCAGTCCAAATACCACTTCTCTTGAGATCTCCCCTAACTCCTTCAGCTGGGAGTCTATCCCTCTTTGATCTCTATGGGCCTTGTTTGCTGTCCCTTTCACCCCTGCTCTGTATTGTGGGGCTTCTTTGTGTTTGTGGGTCTACTTTACTAGCTGTCAAGAACCCAAAGACAATGTCTGTCCCAAGAAGGCCTTGCTTATAATGGAGAGAAGAGATTGTATAGAGAAGGAGCAAGAAAGTGAAGCCAAGACCCAGTGACTGGGACAGGGGCCAAGGACACGGAGTAGGAAGACTCTGTGTACCAGGTGCTTGCTTCTCAGTGCAGGAGGATCTGACAGTCAGTGGCACCCTGCATTAGTCAGCTTCACATTGCCATAACAAAATCCTGAGATCATTAACCTATAAAGAGAAAGGATTTATTTTGGCTCACAAGTTCTGTAAGTTCTAGTTTAAGACTGGATGACCCATTGCTTTGGGCCTCTGGCAAAGGAGGCACATCATACCAGGAATGTATGGCAGAAAAAAACAACTTGCATCACAAACCAAGAAGGAAAGAGGAAGAGATTGGAGCCTAATAGTCCTCTTCAAGGGCAATGACCTAAGGACCTCCCATAAGGCCCTATCTCCTAATATAGTGACACCCCCTTTCTCCACGGAAAACTCTTAACTGGGCTTCTCCAGAAATCTTCACCATGGCTGATTTTAGGACTGTCAGCAAAAGAGTCTCTGCAAAAGAGTTCAATGTAGATAAACTTTCTATTTTCGTGTTGCCCTGTTTTACTTGGCCACTGGCCAGGAAGAAATCAGCACTCCAGGTGCTGGGCACCCTGTTACTAGTTTTTCACAAACATGTATCCAGCATAGTAGTTTGTAGAAATGTGTAAATAAAGCCTCTGGCCTTGAGCTGGGCTTCACAGAGATGTCTACATTCCTAAGATAAGAGAAGTTACCAATTGGGCTCCGTGATAACAGATGGCAGGAGGAGGAAAGAAAGGGGAGAAGACGCTCTCCCCTTCTCAGGTGTTGCCCAGAATAGTGAAAGAAAAAAACTGCTTTTATGTGAACTTCTACAGACTGTGAACTTATGAGCCTCTCACCTTACATGCTGGGTATAAAAATCTGAAATTACCTGAACTCGGGGGAGACTGATTGATTACAGCAAAAACTGTGCCCTCTGAACCTGGCTGCAGCCAAATAAAACCATTTCCTGCTATCTTGGGTGCCTTGCCTCATCTGTCCCTACAACACTAAAATATCCATGTCCCAATAGCAACATCCTGGAGACCAAGCCCTTAACAACAGGGCCTTTGGGGAACATATATCCAAACATTAGCACCTCCTTACCACTGCTGCCTACACAAAAGTGTCCCCAGACCCATGCAGATCTCATGAGTATTGGCATCTAAACTAGGCTGCTTTGGGGGATGAAGCTCTCCAGGATCTCAAAAGACTCTATTTCCTCTGCTGGGTTCCGAGCCAGTTTATTGTCTCTCTCTCTCATGATTAGTAACAACAACTGCACACCAAACAGGCAGAACAAGCCTTACCCTTACCGTGCAGGTCTGATGAAATCCTCCCAGCTGCCTACACGCTGACCCCCACTGCGCCCAACCTGGACTGTGTGACGTTTTATGGGACAAGAATCCCAAAGAATGTGCCTGAGTGTCTCCCCAAGGAGTCTACCGAAGTTGAATTCAAAACCTCTGGGGGTTTGCCAGGCTCCAGGACATCCCTGCACCAGAAGACACCAGATGTTCAGGCATAGTGCAAGTTCACTTCTAAAATAGGTTCAGGAATTTTTCAGCAGAGAAAAAAGAGAACAGACTATGATTGAAACACAGTCACCACATTTGTGGCTATGTTCTTACAGATGGGGAAAGATGCAGAAATTCACAGATGAAAACTTTGCCTAGGATTAGGAGAGACAGCCTGGGTGAGGTCTCTATTGACCAGTGAATGACCTTGGGCTGGTTACTGCCTTCTGCTTCCTTTTCTGGGGAAAGGTTCATGTGAATTGTTGTGAAGAATTCAATGAGTTCGCATATATGCTAAATGCTGAGAGCAGGATCTTGGAACATAGTAAGTGGTATAATTATTTGTGCTTTTCTTAATTTTTTAGGATGATTAGAATTGCAGCAACATGTATGTGTGCTGATAAATTTTATTAAAGGCCCAGAAAGGTTTTAAGTACTTTTATTGTCAGATGGAAAGTGTGAGATAGCTACATTAATTTCACCTTGATGCAAACCATGAACAATTAAGCTGGAATTGAGAAAGTTGGCACTAAAGGTAATCGAGTACCCTGGATATATGTGACCCTTGCAATCTTGCTCATAATAATAGGATTTTCTATTGAGAACAGAAAATTATATATTTTGTAATTTTAATGAAAAGCCATTTGCAATTTAAATGAAAACTATATTTGATAGGTCATGAATTTTGAGAAATTAAATGAGTTCAGGAGGAAGAAGAATAAAAAATTGCATATATAGTATGAATCCAACTACAGAATGTTGACTCTTCTATATCTATAAAATAAAATAGTTTCTGAAAGGTAGGAGATATGCTCAGATATATCTGGAGGCATCTGACATCTCTTCTACAAAAGGATCTATTTAACATGAAGGCTAATGAGACTTGAGATGATTAATTTATATGGTCATGGTGTGCCCAGATAGATGTTAAAAATGATCTCTGGGCATATCTGTGAGGGTGCTTGAGGATGATACTGGCATTTGAGTTGGTGGACTGAGTAAACTAGATTGTTCTTCCTGATATGGGTGGGCACCATCCACTCTGCCCAGGACCCAATTAAAACAAAAAGGTGAAGAAAGAATTTTCTCTCAGCTTGACTATTTGAGCTGGATGTTGTCTTCTTTTTCCCTCATATGGAACTTACAACATCATCTTTCTGATATATATATATATATTTTTTTTTTTTAATTTATTTTATTTTTAGTTGTCAATGAAACTTTATTTATTTATATGTGGTACTGAGAATCAAATCCAGTGCCTCACACATGCTAGGCAAGTGCTTTACCTCTGAGCTACAACTCCAGCCCTCTTTCTGTTCTTTTCTGTTCTTAGACCTTTAGAATCAGACTGAAACCACCAGCTTTCCTGAGTCCCCAGCTTGCAGGTGGCAGATAATGAGACTTCTCAGTATATTTAATTTGCCTCCTGTTAATTTTTCTCCTCTGAAGAATGCTGACTAATAAAGATTTTCATACTGAGAATGATTCTAAAGGACCAGAAAAGGAAAGTTTCCTGTATGGGTTCTGGAGTTTGAGGAACTAGATCTCTAACCTGATTATATATTTAAAGACACTGATGACTCTATTTCCAATATTCAAGAGAACAGTAGTAGTACATGGCATGATATAACAATGGAAATAGGCAAAATATCTCCTCTATAGACTCCTAACCAACCATTTCAAGAAGCAAGGGGTTGTGAAACCATATATGTGCTACTTTTAAACACTTTCGCAAAACTAATGAATATGAGATTAGCTATTTGCTCCTGATGTCTCTGAGAAGGGGGGGTGAAAGAAAAGAATGAGCTCAAGAATCCAAATACCTAGCTCTAGAGCTACATACATACCTAAGAGCTTTTTCATGTGCCCTGAAGGAGACCTTTATCTCTTGTAGTTCCAGGCCAAAAACTAAACCGAGAATTTCATCCCATAACTAGCAGAGTTACAACACTAGTTGAACTCCTAACCTCACAGGGTATCTACTTTTAAAATTAAAGCATTGATTGGAAAAGAAGTTGATGATGTAAGTTGAGATGATAAAGTGTGAGAGAACTAATGAGGCTGTGGACATCGATTCCCTAAATTTAATGAGTCTTCTCTGACATTGGAAAAGGCCCGCTTATCTCCATTTAAGGAGATAAACCCTGCATTGCCTAAGGATATGCATGGCCCTCCTGAGACAGTTGTCATGCTGATTCTCCTCAGGATCCACCCCTAGGATCCCTCTCTACTTCTAGATCTACAACTAGACTGGGGTAAAGATAAGGTACAAAGTTACCCCAAGAGGAAATGTGCTATAGCCCAAAAGAACTACTTGAGTTTTTAAATTTTACACTGGGGAACACATATGAGAATGGATATTGAGAATGTGAAATAAGGGCTGGGGAATATAGCTCAGTAGGTAGAGTGCTTACCTCACATGCACAAGGCCCTGGGTTCAATCCCCAGCACCCCCCGCCAATTAAAAAAAAAGAATATAGATAATAGTGAAAGATACATAAAGTTGGATCAGAGCAAATATATTTATATGGGCACACTAAGATGATTCTGCCTTTAATGTTGTGACATAGGGAGTTAGAGAAGGCTCCAACAGTTTGGTCAGCTGACTCATGGATCAAAGGTGGCCCACAGTAAGCTAACTGGAAATGCTGGATAGGACTTGGTTTAATGGAGAAGATGGGATTTAAAAGGCTCAGGGAGATTGAAATGTTAGAGGGGATTTGTCATTTAAGACTTACCCCCACTTGTAGAGTCCGTAAGACATACATTTCACCAACACTGTGAGATATTTGTGAGGGGAGCTGTAAAGAACTCTGCAATTGCTCTTCTCTGTAGAGTGGACCTTGCTGCACTCACTGAATTGGGAAACATAAGTGTAATGGAAGCAATTGAATCTCAGAGTGACAGGAGCCAAGTGGTGGCACTCAACTGCCAATGTCAAGATGGGTCTGGCTACAATATTGGACAGCAGTCAAGACAATTATCAGAATAGTGTGATTCATGCAGAACTATGGCATTGGCTAGTTGATCCTAGTGTCCCTAGGAATAAAATAGATAAGAAGCTTACTAAATTGTTTTGTCTGTATATGAAGAGAATTCTATCTACTGAGAACTTCCTTTGTGACAAGTATTTCATGCTTTCTTTTAGTGTGTGAGCTCAATGGAGAAATGAGAGCTCAAAACTGAGGAAGGGAGCAAACTAGTATCAGAAGTATCACCCTCACCTGGAGCTCTGCCTTGTCAGCCACCTGAAAACAGACCTGGGCCCACTTGACCCCTGTGTCTGACCCACATTTGGCAACAGAGACATGTGAACTGGGACTGTTCTGAGAGTTCAGAGGTGACATGCTCCTTGTGGCAATAGTCACTCACAATTCCGATTCTACTTCTGAGCAGACAGTTGGTGACAGCATGCCACTATCCTGGACATCTGCTTCCCAGGCTGGTCACTTACTACTCTACTATAAAGAGATGGTGTTCTGAACCCTCCGTTGGGGTCAAACAGCTCCTCTTCCTCCCACTTACCTAAAGGGATAAGTGAGGCCAGGAGCGTTGGTAACAGGTACATGTGGAAGAAATGGTGAAGGCTGGGACTTCTTGTCTCCATCTTTGTGGAGTTCTTCTTCCTACCTGGGTTCAACCATTTTTCCCTTATAAACTTGGAAGACTGTTGGTGGCCTTTCTAGAACCACAATTTAAGGCAGCATGCCATCATGTTGGGGCTTTTCCTACGTAGTGACCTGGTGGAGCTCAGGAGCTAGACATGGCTGACCCAGAAGAGCAGGAAACAGGAGTGAGTGGTCACAGCCTTGGCCTCGTTTGTGATGCTGCTCCAAACGGTGGCCCCATGGAACACAGAAGGCCTTGGAGACCTGCGTGCATAACCTGCTGTTGCTCCCTGTCTTCCCATTGGCTCTGGTGTTTACCATCGAGGTCTGTGTCCCTGACTAGCCCCACTCTAGGTGTTCAAGGTCTGGATAGTGTTCATGTTTGGCTACTGGATGTTGCAGGTGACCTTGGTATTATATATGCCACTCTCTGGACAACCCTGATGGGTAGGTAGACACCCTGTGGACCTGGCCTTCCTCACCATCTTCTTCTGCTGGACCTGGGCTTAGAGGCTGCTGTTCAGGCTGCTGCCTATGGCCTCTGTAGCCTCTGGAACTGTCACTAGTCTTTCTGAATAAAATTCTCAAGGGCCAGGTACCAACTGTTCCCTGGGAGTCCCAGCCATAAAAAGCTCAAGAAGCTCAGGGCAGAGGCCATGCACAGGACAGAAATACCTATCTAATTTAAAGACTATCCTTCTGTTCACAGCTATACTGTCCTGACCTTGTAATGAGCTTTGTGAGAATGGGCACTAGAAGAGTGACACTACAGAGCCTTGGGATCAGCAGTGTGGCTGTGCATCTCTGGAGCTATATTCCTCATCCCCTACGAGCTCTGAGGATGGCTTTCCATGCCATCGCCCTATCAGCCTTTCCATTTTTCTGGTTTCCAGGCCTCTCTGAGGGGAATCCAAGCCCTCTCACCTGGTCACTTTAGCATTCTGGAAGAGGACACTGAAATAAGTGGGAAGAGATGACCCTGAATTGGTTAGATAGGCAAGTTGTTGCAGCATTATTCCATTCTGGTATCAGGTAGGAAAAGTTTCCCTTCCATATTGTTTCTTTTGAAAAGTAAACTGGCTACTCCCAAAATTTGAGGTAATGCTATTTCTTAGAGGTAAGCCAGTAATAAAAATAAAATGAAGAAAGATGAACCTGTCAGGAGTGGGGAGGAAGGGAGGCCATGGAATGAAATATGGTGGGAACCCAGAGGTAGATGAGTGTAGTGTTCCACGACTTAACACTCAAGGTCACTCCAGGTGAACCGGGCTGCATGAGATAATCACACAAGAGACAGAGATACCTTTTTCTCTGGGTCCTGTGCCAGCTCCTCTGTTCTTAGGGATCAGTGGAGAGAGAGAGAGAGAGAGAGAGAGAGAGAGAGAGAGAGAGAGAGAGAATGAGAATGTGGTGCACCCTCTTTTTTGGGGAAAGCCATTCAAATGAGCAAGGGGTCAGGTTTCAGAGGGTTGAGTCTAGCTTAGCGATGTCTGCTGATTGACTGACATCTAGGAAGGCCACACCGAAAGGCAGAGCAAGAGAAGGTAACACACAAAGGGAGTTTCCATGGAACATTCCATCCCAAACAGGGCAAAGGAGCAGGATTACAAAAGACTAGGTGAGTATAGTTCAACCTCAGGGGTGACAACTACATCTGAAGACACGCCTTCTACTTCTGGAGCTGGGACAATGTCCAAGTCACCTTGAAATGTAGTGATTGGTCAGAGCCTCTTGCTTCAGGGCTGGAAGGCGTGGGTCATTCAGAGTGGCTCCCCACAGTTAAAGTTGTTGATAATGCCATGGACCAGAGGCAGACACATGACTCTACAAATAGGCAAATAGAACAATCAAGGACCAACGATGAGAGTATGTCACAAATGAGGGTCATCATTTTTCAACTTCTGCACATCCAAGATCCATTTAAAGCAAAGAAGACTGAGAGCAGACACAAGGCTAGGTCTTTTGGGTAGGAAAGGCTGCAGGCGGTTGTGCTAAGGCTGGCATGTGTCCTGTGGTCCTGTGAGAGGGAGCGTCTGCAATGATGGCCCACATTTGCTCTCTTATTATTGTGAGGATTTCCAATGCCTTCATTTTTTTTTTCAACTTTTGGGGGTTTTTTCAAGGTAAATTGCTTAAAATATGAAAGTGACTTTATCTACTTCGGTCCTGGGAGAGGTGGGAAGAGGTGGCTTCACCTTGTCTAGGGAAAGGGAGGGAAACAAGTCACCTAGCAGAGGCCTGAGCCTGGGGAGAGGGAACAGGGAGAGTTTCCAGCCTACTTAGAAGCAGAGATGTCTAATAACTTCGTGCTAAAATTGACTGCCCAGCTGCAATGTGAAAACATTCAACCTTTTCACTAAAGTCCACTTCTCAAATAAACATTATGTGTGAATGATTCTGAGGGAAAACCAAAAAGAGGCCATCCTAGAGTCAGTGGGAGCAGAAGGGGAAGAATCACTATGAAATGTGGATGTAAATCTTAGTGGTACCCAATTTGCAGGAACTTGGAGTTTGCCAGTTCCCAGAGATCACAGAAATTTCCAGAAGGCCTTTGGACTTCATCAAAATGAAGAGGGGGACACAACTAACACACAAAGGAGATGAAAGGAAATAGAGCTAAAGAAAACTTTGGACAGTTCTCAACTTACAATGCTTCAACAGAGGATTCTTCAACTTTATGATGGTGTGACAGTCAGACAGAGTCAGTAGAAACCATACTTGGGGGACTGGGGTTGTGGCTCAGTGGTAGAGCACTTGCCTCACATCTGTGAGGCACTGGGTTCAATTCTCAGCACTGCATATAAATAAATGAATAAAATAAAGGTCCATCAATAGCTAAATATACATATATACACACACAGACACGGACACACACACACACACACACACACACATCTATTAAAAAAAAAAAAGAAAGAAAGAAACCATACTTGGAATTCTGAATTTGGATCTTTTCCTGGGCTGGTGACATGCAGTGCCACACTCTCTCATGAGTAGCAGCAGCAAGCCACAGCTTCAGTCAGCCACACAATCACAGGGAGAAAATAACCAGTGCTCTACAGTGGATAATAATGTTGCTAAGCTAGCAGGTTAAACATATTAAATGCATTTTTTTTTTGGTACTGGGGATTGAACTCAGGGACACTTGACCACTGAGCCACATCCCCAGCCCTATTTTGTATTTTATTTAAAGACAGGGTCTCACTGAGTTGCTTAGCACCTCGCTTTTGCTGAGGCTGGCTTGGAACTCGCAATCCTCCTGCCTCAGCCTCCCTAGCAGCTGGGATTACAGGCATGCACCACTATGCCCGGCTTAAATGCATTTTTGACTTAAGACATTTTCAATTTATGATGGTTTTATTGAAGCATAACCCCCATTACAAGTTGAGGAGCATCTGTAAATAGAAATATGTGTCCCTTGGTGCAGTTGGGAGGCCACCGCTTCTACTGATGTGAGCCTGCTTGTGTGAAAAGAAACAACACAATGTTTGGAAGTCTGGAGAGGCAGAAAGAAAGGAGGTGCTGATGGTAGGCACAGAGAAAGGGTCACTAAGTAAACCCCCCACTCAGTGAAGTTGTTACACTCTGAGAGAGTCTGTGATCAGAAACGCTGTTATCAGAGATCAGAAAGCTTCACAAAGGACCGAGATGTTTACCAGGATGGCAGACAACATAAGCCAAGGTTTGAAGATAACCCTGAGTGTCACTTAAAGAGGTAGTATTCCCAGGCATAGAAAATACACTGTGTGGACAATGGTTTACTTAGACAAAGGGAGGAGGGAAGGAACAGGGAGCAAGCAAAGGCTTAGTGGACTCACCCTGGAGGAGCAGGCTCCAAAGGGTGGAGAACAAGATGCCTCAATAACTGAATCCAGACCAGCCCCAGCTTGTCCTCCCAAGGAGCAAGGGCCAAGCCTGGTACCCTCCCTCTGATGCCCACCCTCACGAGGATCTGGAAGTCTAAATCAGAGAGGCTTTCAGGAAGCCTGTTGGCAAATATATCTCCTACCTCCTGACCCAAAACCAAAAGATGGACAGTCAGGCAAGAGGGAGAGACAGAGAGCACATGGGCTCCCCAGCCTGCCTTCTGGGGCTGCAGATTTACACAGGTCCATCCTGTTTACCTTTGAGGACTGCAGACGAATAGTGGCTCTGTTCGAGGAATCTTTCTCCTACACATCTGTCCTCTCACCCAGCTCAACAGTGACCTGCCAGCAGTTTCTTGTGTATTTTTGAGACTTAAAAGAATGCTCACTACATTACAAAAGAAGTTCATTCACAATTGCTACAACTGAGATATCTCTCCATTATGTCGTTTCTGTTTTTTCTTCTGATCTGTAAGCAATAACAGTTCATTGCATGAATAGCTCAGAAATGTGTTACGAGTAAAACTGAAATTGCTAACAAGCAGAAAATTCATTCATTCAAAAAAATATACATTGAGCTGGGCCTTCTCACTGCCAGGCCTGCTCCAGGCTGGGAATAAACAAGGCAGAGCCCTTGTTCCTATGCTAGTGACATGCTAGTGGTAGACAAAGAAAAGACAAGGGACAATTCAATAAGCACAAATTATAACAGGTTGTGAACAATATCGTGAAGAAGAATAAAGAGGGCAAGAAGGACAGGGAGACTCTGGGGAGTGTGTTATTTCATATTTGAAGGCTCAGGTGATATTCCAGAAAGTAGCACAGTAAACTTTTAACTACACATCCACATTTTTATTATCAATTGCAAGTTTTCAGATATAACTTTTTTTTTTCAGTGCTGGGGATCAAACCCAGGACCTCATGCCTGCTAGACAAGCACTCTACCACTAAGCTACACCCCTAACTCAGAATACTTTGCAAAAAGGATAAATGTGTTTGTCTTAGAAAAGTAACCCTGTTCCTTCTTGTAGAAAACCTGGAACTTGATAGAAAATGTAGCAAGGAAGAGTACTGTCCCATGGTAGTATTTCCAAAGGAGACACTTCTAGGTGTGCTGACGCATTTCCCTCCTATGCTAATTGCTAAACCCCAAATGGTATTTATGTTATCAGATCCTGTTTTTCTTCTCTTAACCCTCTAAAATATCATCCTATGCTGGCCAGAATTGTGAGAGAGAAAGTGTCAGAGGACACGGCTCGCCTTCTACCTATGAAAAAGGCCTTCACAGAAGTCCAGGAAGGCAGACTGCTCCTCTGTCTGGCTGCCTGGGTGCCGCCCAGTCTAGAAAGACCCTGAGTCTCCATCTCACCTGTCACCAAGAGAGATGGAGACAAAAGATGAGTCCCAGATGCCCAGAATCAAGCCTCAGGCAGATGGGCCTCCTTGTGTCACACCCAAGAGAAGCCGAAGCAGCCACCTGGGTATGGGGAGTGTTTGTTTCAGAGGTAGAAGGGAGGGAGGTACAAGCCCCGGGGAAGCCAGGTAGGAACCCAAGAAAAAGGAGACATTGGCAGCAGGAATGTCTGTCCCCAAAGCCACAACTAATAGCCCTTCTATCTCAGAGTCTGAGGCATCACAGATGCCCCCCTAAAATTCCTACACAAGAGATGTCACTGTCTTAGATAGCCCCAAAAGCCCTGACCATCCTGCCCCAGGAAGCAAATGCAGAAGACACAGGCTGCTATTCTTCTGTCTCTCAACCCAGCGTCTCTGCCCACCCTTCTGCCTTTCCCTCTGGGGCTGTGTCTCTTCCTTTTTGCTTCTTGGCCTCCTTAGAGCATCATTCTGGTCCTATAACCACTCACCCCCATTCCCAATTCTACTCAGTCAGATCATTAGAGAGTTTTATATACCAGATATTGCTCTTCAAAATTCTTCCAGCATGTCTATTATACCATAAGAAGGATTTGGTTATCTGTGAAAGGTGGGTATGGCTGTCAAAAATGTCAAGCGCCCTCTCAGGAGCTGTGCTCCTTCCTGTCTGGAATATATGCACAAAGATCCAAATTCTCTGGTACTTTGAGCAATCTTTGCACATGCTCCCACAAATTCTTGCTATTTGCCAGCTATGTGTCAGTAAGTAAATTACTTACCCTTTGCAAGCCCTGGTTTTCCCATCTAAAAATAAAAAGGAATTATAATATGCATCCCTTAGAGTGATAGAGAGCCACGCTCTACATAAAGTGCCCATTGCATAGTAAACCCTTAATAAACTATAGCCATCGTTATCCATACTATTTTATGACTAAGAAAATTCTGAGGTGACCAATGTAAGCAATTTTTGCCTGCCTTGAAAAGTTGTCAGCCCAAGACAGAGGTCACGTACTCAGATGCCTTCAGGCCATCAAGTACCAGAGATGAGAAAAGCAGGCAGTGGTTGGAATCAGGCTAACTGGAGACTCAGGCCACCTGATCTCTGGCAGGAATGCAGACCTTCAGTTCAATCTGATATTTCCCTCCCAAGGGAAGACATAAATCTAGATTTTAATATGAAATGACTAGATTTTTACAAGCATGGCACTGAGTCTTTAAAAAAAAAAAAACAGTGCGGGGGCTGGGGTTGTGGCTGGGGTTAGAGCTCTTGCCTAGCATGTATGAGTCCCTGGGTTCGATCCTCAGCATCGTATAAAAATAAATAAAATAAAGGTATTGTGTCCATCTACAACTAAATTTTTTTTTAAATGCAGACAAAATCAGCATGAAGAGCTTTGCAGAGAGTGGAAGGTGGGTGCTGCAGGGCACCAACGGATAGAAGAATGACATTTCATGGAAAGTGGTGAGGGTCTTCATGAGGGAAGAACAAGGGTGTAGGGTCACAGCAGGGTTTGGAGTTTAGTGTCTAAGGAGATGGAAGTGAGCCAACAGCTGGACAGGAGGGGGCTGGGGAAGCCAACATGGGGCTGGGGCTGGCCCAGGACATGGAAAGGGCCTGAGCTGGTAGGGAAAACAGTGAGATATGAGCCAAAATCTTCAAGAGGCAAGGAGGTGACCCAACAGCAGCTATGGGAGACTGACAGGTAGGAACTGCTGAGGGGTCAGGAGCTCACCATCCTGTGTGGAATGATCGTGCACCGGGCTTAGCACTATACCCGGTATGTGTAGATACTCAATAAATATCAGTGCACGTACTTTATTGATTTCCCCAATAAATACAAACTGGGAACATACTGTGAGCCAGTTACCAGGGGGAGAAAGATCTCAGGGTTCCTTCACACAGAGGTGAGAGGCCCGTGGAAAACCAAGCAAATCAACCAGCACTTGCAGTGTGGCCCAGGGAGGATTATAGTGGCCATACTCTGAGAAGCCAGACCTGGAGCAGGGAGAGCTTTCTGGAATTCAACAAGGAAATAGAGCATGGTGGGCAGTGGTCCAATCAGGGGGGAAAGGCTCTGTGGAAGCCAGAGCATAACGAGTCAGAGAGCACAACTGAGGAGCTGAAAGAAAGGGATGAAACTGGCTCTCAGCAGAAGGGGTAGCATGTAGGGTCTTCCAAGGAGGCAGGACTCCACCAGGGACCAGGGGATCCTCAAAAGGTTCTAAACACCCATCCTAACCAAGACTTAAATCATCTTACTGTGCATCAAACATTTTTCAGAGAACTTTATAAAATTACAAGCATGTTTTATTCATTTACTCTTCCTACAAGCCTCATGAAGTAGGTCCACAATCCATACCCTCAATTCCACCATGCAAAACTCTGCAAACCTAAAGATTTTTATAACTTATTTGGCAGCAGAATTTGAGCTGAACTGACATGAGGCTATTTCTATCTTTGTTTACCCCCACATAATGTGAATATTCATGCTTCACTTCAGAAATACTGTTTGATTACAGGATATTGCCTCAGATCTCACTGGGGATGTCAAGAAATTTATGACACATGCAAAGTACTGCCTTTTTTGAAATACGAAATTTCTGAATTCTAAAACATATGTGATCCCAAGGGGTTTTAATAAGAGATTGTAAAATTATTATTACTATTCTCCCCATTTTACAGATGAGGAAACTTAGAAAAAGTAATTTTCCCAAGATTGCTTAGGTGGAAAGTGAAAATGCTGAAACATGAACCCAGAGAGTCTTGCCTCAGAGTCCACGCTACAGGGGTCTAAGCCATTCTCCACTTTAGAAAGACGTCTATAGTTACTGTTAGGACCATAAAAAATAAAAAATAAATAAAAATTTTAAAAACTAGGTATCAGAAAGCCAAGGTAGTTGACCTTAGCATGATAGTAGGGAGGGATTGGAGATTCAAGAGATATTTTTTAAAAAGAAAATCAATACAGTTTGTAGCTGTGAATTGGTCAGGAGGAGTTGGGGGTCCCAGGATGACAGGTCAAGGAGGACACCCAGGATTTCTGGATTCAGCTCTGGGGAGGCCAAGTTATAGGCCAGTTTGCGATAAGAAAAACAAAGAAGAGTGGGACCGTGGAAGACGATAACAAAGTCAGAATTGCTATCTGACTGTTTAAGTTTAGATGTCAAGTAGATAAGTGGATATACATAGCTGGTGCTTATGAAAGAGGCCCAGGACCGAGATAAAGAGGGGAATTGCTAGATATCAGCAGTCATTAAGACAGGATCATGTGTTAAGAGTGCTAAGAACCACCAATAAATACTAAGGGTAAAGAATTAGAAGATAATGCAAGAGACTAAGAGAGTAGCCAGGCATGTAGGAAGCCAAGGAAAGAAGCGCTCTCGGAAAAACAGGAAAGGTCACCTGCCCTCTCCTCCACGTGATAGGTAGACTCAGGACCTTTGAGAATGGGGAGGGTGTCTTTCTCCAGAGACAAGAAGGAACTGAGCCCCCTTCCCTAGTCCTAGCATGGCCAAAATCAGAGCCCAAGGCCAAGAATCAAGAACTGTGGGTGCCCCGAGGAACAGCAAGGATAGACCATGGAGCTAAGCCTGTGCCCCTCTAAAAATAGCTTTTAAGAGCTCAAGCTGGGCCACAGTGAGAAGTGGGTTGAAATCCTAGCTCTGCCATTTACTATCTGGGTACCCAATGGCAACCTAACACCTCTGGGCTTCAATTTCTTCATTTGACAATTGTGATAATGTCTATCTCAAGTTTGTTGTAGGCACTAACTACCTACTGCCAGATTTTTTTTTCTATTGCTGTAACTGAATACCACCTACTGGGTAATGAATAAAGGATAGAAGTTTTTTAGCTCACAGTTCTGGAGGTTGAAAAGTTCAAGAATGGGGTTCTGGTGTCTGCTCAGCATCTGGTGAGGACCTTCTTACTGCATTATAACATGGCACGGATATCACATAGTACTTGTGGCTGGCTCAGGTCTCTTTCCTCTCTTAAAGTCATGATATCATCACAGGGACACACCCTCATGACCTCATCTAATCCAACTACCTCCAAATGCTATTACCACATGATTTTTTTTTTTTGGCGGGAGGGGGGGGGGACTCTCCAATGCATAAACTTTGGGGAAACATATCCAAACCATAGCACCTACAGAGAAATCAATTTCATAACTGAATTTATAGTGAGGGCTCAAAAATTTGTCTTAGCTATTATTTTTACTATGAATCATAATTATTATTTACCAATGTGGAGAAGGATAGGTGGTGAGGTCTTTTCAGGAAGAAAGGACCATTAGCCAAGGCTTGAACAAGGTGTGTTCAGAGAACAATGACCTATCTAGGGGGCTGGAGAGTATGTGGGGTGGGATTGTGGAGCTTGGAGGATGAGGCTCAGCAATCTCCCTACTCTGTCTCCATCTCACATTTTCTGCCATTCCCACCACCTAACCATGTACTCTCTGTAGAAATTACTAGTCCTCACCTTCCACAGTGCGGGAATTGCCTCTCTAACCTCCCTTCCTCCTACAGCTGATGGAACAGAGGCAGGCCTTTGTCACCTATCTGGAAAGAACAAATCTCCTAACTGGTCTTCCCTCCGGCACAGGCCCTGGGGCCATCTCTGAAGAATGTCAATGCCGTCAGGTTGCTCCCTGCTTGCAACCACACTGCCCATCACTGTAGAACAGAGCACACTTCCAAATCCCTTCATAGGCTTTATTTCCCCTCTGTCTCACCTCCTCCTTTATTCCCACAAACTCATACTCTGTTCTAGAGTTTAGAGGGCATAATCATCTGCCTTTACCCAAATGAACCATAAACCTGTTTCTGGGCCTTTGCACATGCTGGTTCTCCTGCCCAAAATGCTGTTCCCCATTTTTTCCCTTAGACCTAGCCCCCTTGCCTCTCAGTGGCTCCAGGGCAGCCCTTGGTCCAGGAATGGACCACTCAGTGGTCCATCTCAACAAAACCTGCACCATTCGTTCCAAGGGTGCCTCATCACTGCAATGTCAGGTGCTCACCTTTACTCCTTCAACTCCCATGACAAGGGAATTGATAAGGCTTGATTGCAATGTGTGGAGTGATAGAGACAGGAAAGAAAGGGCCAGAGCATGGGGAGCCTTAACACGTGGGGGTTATGTTATGGGGAAACTGCCAGAGATTTAGAAGCCAAGAAATGTCATCCTGGGGTGTTTGAGGGAGATGATCATGGAGGAAGAGAAGACAGAATGGATGTGCCCAGAAAGGTGGGAATTCTCCACCTCCAGAGAAAAGCAGGGGATAGGAGACCAGTGGCCACCTGCTAGAAGATCAGATTGTTATGATGGGAGAGAATGGTTGACCTCTGCTGTCCCTTTAGCAATGATCCACTGAGAATGTCCACTCTAGTCAAAGCCAAGCCCTGCAGGTAATAAGGGATTGGGAGAGTAATACTGTCAAATTGGGAAAAGGAAGAGAAGCTGGGGGATTCCTGTGTGCTCAGACATGGCTGCCCAGGGAGAAGTCCTACGGCCAGCCCTGTGCCAACACAGAGCATTGTGTCATTGGCAAAGGGAAATGCAACAAGGGGCTCTTCACTTCTGGGTGAAGGTCCTAAAGAGAGCTGGGCATGCCTCCACCCCAGGCAGTTGAACAGGGTGGGAGAGATGGTCATTTTTACCTAACCCTCCTAGAGTCCCCACACCCACCAAGACCTTCAGTCCACTCCTGCGGTGACTCCCAGGACTCGAGGACCTTCACCATCAACTCCTTTCTCTCCCAAAATCTCCCCCATACATTCTCCTGGCTCTCTCAGAGGAAGCAAAATCTGACTCACCCCGGGACTCATGAAGGTGATTTCAGCCGCTTGTACAAATCTCAACCCACATCACCTCAAACAATGAGATCCAGTGGCTTGTGTAACCTAAAGTCCAGGGCAGGGAGGACTTCTGCAGGATTTGACCAACAGGTTCCCACTAGGTTTTCCAGCATTTCTCTTGACATGCATAGCAGACCTTACCACCCACATGTTAAATAAGAGGAGGAGGAGGAGAAGGAGGTAGGAAGAGAAGGAGGGAGGAGGAAGGAAAAAGGAAGAAGGAGGAAGATGAAAAATGGAGAAGGAGAAGGAGAGGAAGAAGAAGAGGAGGGAGGAAGACCACTCCTCATTTCCCAGCATTGCACAAATCTGTCCAATAGTGTCAGCGAGCACTGGATCCACATGTCCTTTTGTCCTAGATGCACCTATCCTTTCCCCCTCCTTAGTTTGTCAGATTCTCTAAAGAATCCATGACCCAGAAGAAGTTAGGAATCACTGCCCAGCAGAAAAGAAAATTAGTTCATAATAATTATCCTTAATTCCAAATGTTTAATAAATGTTCAAATTCTATTTACAATTTCAAGAATCTGAATGCAGCATAAGGTTCATTCCGACTCCTGTGCCCCATAGGGAACGGAGGCATCCCTAGAGCACACAGGAGGCAAAAGAGAGGGCACTGTAACCCGGGAACAGAAAAATTAGAGCTGAACACACAATCAAGCAAATGTATTTCTCTTTGGCCCATCTAGCTTCAGATGTGACCAGAGTCAGAAAGGGAAAGATAAAAGATAGATGCCAGAGGTCATCTATTATTTCTGTACATAACTATTTTTAACCATTTCTTCTTAGGACACTTGTATGGGCAGAATAATTCTCAACTCAGGGCTTTTGTTATGTTCATGAAATCCTGAATTAAAAGAACTCCACTCAAAGTGCATATGATCAGCTCAGTGAGATGCCACTGTGCACCTAGAGCATCTTAAAGAAACCAACTGTACCCAATATTTTGTGAAGACTTGGAGTATCTGGAACCCTTTTACATGGCTGGTGAGAATGTAAAATGAAACAATCACCTTGGGAAATAGCTTGATTGTTTCTTAAAATGTTAAAACATGTATCACAGGATCTAGCCACTCCACTGAGAGGTATTTACCCAAGAGAAATGAGAGGATATGTCCATACAGTAATTTGTACACAGATGTTCATCACAGATTTAATTATAATGTCAAAAACTGAAAATAATTCAAAATATCTATCAACAGATGAAAGGATACACAAATTGTAGCATATCCATATAATGAAATTCTATTCTGAAATGAAAAGGAATGAACTATTGATACACACATCCTAAGTAAATCTCAAAATAATAATGTTGAGGAAAATAAGAAAAGGTAAAAAGAGTACATACTGCATGCATTCATTTACATAAAATTTTAGAAAATGCAAGCTTCCCTATAGAGACACAAAGTAGATTCATTATTGCCTAGGAATAGGGGTAGGTGAGAGAAAAATTGCTGAAGGCACAAGGAAACTCTTCAATATAATGGACATATTAATTATTTTTATAGTGTGATGGTATATACATAGGTCAAAACTTATCAAATTGTACCCTTTAAATGTGAAGTTTATCGTATATCAATATATCTTAATAAATTTGTTTAGAAAAAAAGAACAACAAATGCCCACTATACTCACCCCCTTCTCATACCCTGTCTTGCCTTCATTTCCATAATCTACCTATATGACAATAATAGATAAAAGTGTCAGGACCCAACTAAACAGAATCCAGTCACAGGGTTAATACACCCCTTAGTTCCACTCATGGTGCCAAACTATTAACCCTATTGCTTTTGACCATATGCCAACATGGCATATCCCTGAGAGACTAATCCCTGAGTCTCTCACAGAAAACTTGGATTTTTCTGCTAGTGTAGGCAGTTGTGGTTTCCAGAGCTTGGTGGCTCTCCAGAGTAAGGAAAGAAGAATTTTTTTCTGGGGAGGATGGCCAAGCTCCAAGCAGCAGCATACATCTGTTCCAAGTTCAGAAGTAGTTTCTATACATTTTATTACTTTCTCTAGGGGGAAAAAATGTGATACCAGTAGGCACCATGGTGTGCACTTGTAATCCCAGCAGATGGGGAGGCTAAGGCAGGAGGATAAGGCCAGTATCAGCAACTTAGCAAGGCCCTAAGCAACTTAGTGAGATCCTGTCTGTAAATAAAATATAAAAAAAGGGCTGGCGATGTGGCTCAGTGGTTAAGTGCCCTGGGTTCAATCCCCAGCACCAAAAAAATAAATAAATAAAAGTAAAAGGTAAAAAAATAAATAAATAAAAATAAAAATAAAAGATTCCTTGCCTTAACAAAAAAAAAAAAGTGACACGGCACATTTCTTGTGTCATTCAATGAAAAAATGTTGCTTATTTGTGAAAAGAAAACTAAAAAGCAAACAAAGATGGCTTCTAAACAAAGATGGGTTTATAACAGGGAATTTCACCTATTACAAGTATTTCTAATACAACTCTTGCTATACACATTAAAATACGAATAATAATTGTGTCTGTTAATCCATCTGCTTCTTATGAAAAGAGGGAAGCTCCTTACATGTGGGTGTCAGGAAGCCTCAGTCAATGGGGGAATTTTTCAAGGGCTGACGGAGACTCCCTCCTGGCTGGTGTCTCCCAACTCTCCCCTTCACTACTACTTTCACTACTAGACTAAAAGGACACTCATTGCCTGCCTCAGCTCTCTCAACTCACCCCTAATTAATGCCCATCTGGCTTCAGCTTCACCCCTCCAGCAAGGGAGTTCTCAAAAGCCACAGCTGCCTCAGGCATTGCCCTCTGATCTTCTCTCAGGCCTGATCTTTCACCTCTCTGTAGTCTTTACCCTTCCTCTCCTCTTCCCTTTTCTGAGCCTCTGGCCACCTCCAATTACTCCTCCCCATTGATTCCTCATTTTATAGTTTCCTAAATTCTTTCCTCTATGTACAGACTCTGAATATCTTTATGCCCCCCATGCTTCAAGTTTTCATTTATTATTCAAATGACTCCAAAATCTATATATCTAGCCCTAAGCTCTCTGCAAGCTTGAGATTCACAGATGGTGGACTATAAATAAGATAAATCCCCAACAAAGGAAAGAAAAAAGATTTTTTTAAATCTGCAACTCAAAATCATGAAGGGTTTCCTTGGTGGGACAGAAACCATGGAGAATTTTCTAAGGTTAAAATGCTGAAGCAATGAAGATAGGGCTGGACTTAAGGAAAAAAGCAAAGTCCAAACTGTGGATGGGACGGCCCTAAACCCAGAGTAGGGAGGATCTGAGAGCTAGAGGGACCCAGGCAGCCCAAAGGCAGAACTACCAAGAAGAGCTACCAGGCTGGGCACACTAGCAGCCAGGAAGGCTGAGGCAGGAGGATCACAAGTTCAAAGCCAACCTTAGCAACTTAGCAAAGCCCTAGGCAACTGAGAGAGACCTTGTCTCAAAATAAAAAATAAAAAGGCTGAGGATGTGACTCTGTGGTTAAGCATCCCTGGGTTCCACCTCTAGTGCCAAAAACAAATAAATAACAACAAAATGCCATGTGTTTTATCTCTATAAACCAATCCCTGCCCACGTAAACACAAAACCCATATACATAGATAAGCCAGTCAGAGGCACTAGGTGTGGCCCTGCAGGTTGCACAGTGGGTGTGGGCTTGGGTCAGAGAGACAAGGCAGTGCTCCATGCATACCAGAAACTGGAGCTCCCATGTCCACAAGATTAGCTTCTGCCATGCCCTGTCCCAAGCTGCCCTCCCTGACCTGTCCCTGCTCCTTCCCATCCCACTCTATTTCCAAGCAAGCAGCACAAGCAGAAACTAAAAAGTCTAATGTAGCCTCTCAGTTACAACCATGAGCACAGTCAACATTCAGCAAGCATTTGAGTAAAGCCAATGTCACGAAAGAAATAGAACAACAATAAAAGTACTTACAGAGGAAAAGTGTAGTCATAGCAAGACTTATGTAAAATCTAAACCCTCAAAGGAATAAGGGAAGGTCTATAATATCCAAGAAACAATAATCGTCAGGCTGTAATAGAAAAAGAATCAATGAGAGATCTCAAACATAAAACACACACACACACACACACACACACACTATTAGCCAGCTGTGATGGTGCACACCTGTAATCCCACCAGCTCAGGAGGCTGAGACAGGAGGATTGCGAGTTCAAAGCCAGCCTCCCAAAGCCAGCTAAGCAATTCAGTGAGACCCTGTCTCTAAGTAAAATACAAAATAGGGCTGAAGATGTGACTCTGTGGTCGAGTGCCTGGTACCTCCCACCAAAAAAACATAACAAAACCACAGTTACAGAAAAAAAAAAAAAAGCAGACAAGCTGATAACAAAATAATTACATTTTATAAGAGTTACTGAGCTCAGAAAGGAGTGAAAATATATGTTCAAAAGTACCCAAAGGAAAAAAAAATAACTGCCAACCAAGAAGTCTATACCAGGCAAAATTGCCCTTGAAAAATGAGAGATACTTTCTCAAACAAACAGAAACAGAAAGAGTCCATTACCACAAGACCTGCCTTAGAAGAAACCCTCAGGGAGTTCTTTAAAAATGAAAGAATGCTGAACAGCAACACAATAGCATAAGAAAGTATGAAACTCCTTAGTAAAGAGAAATACATAGACACATAATATTGCTACTATAATGATTTTGGACAAATCACTTTTAATTCTAGCATAAAAAATCAAAACACAAAAGCATTAAAAATAACTAGAACAAAAAAAATATGTGAAAAGCTATCCAGTATGAATAGATGCAAATTGTGACAATAATAATATAAAGTGCAGTGGAGGAAGCTAATGAACTTTTCTGTGCAGTTGAAGTTTTTATCAACTTAAAATGGACTATTATAACTATTAGATATTTTATGTGAGCCGGAAAGAAACTACAAGAAAAAAAAAACCTAGAAATTTCACAAAAGAAAGTGAATAGTATCAAAGCATATCAATGTAAAAAATCAGCAAAACACAAAGAAAGACTATAAAAGAGGAAAAGTTAGAAAAACTAGAACCAAAAAACAGAAAAATGGCAATAGCAAAATCCATTCCTATTAATAATTTAAATGTAAGTATATTAAACTTAAATATATGATATATATAATACACCAATAACTTTAAATATAAATAAATTAAACTTCTCAATCCAAAGATAGACTGGCTGAAATGGATTAAAAAATAACTATATTCCATATACCGGGAACTTGACTTGAATTTAAGGATACACATGGTCTGAAAGTAAACAGATAAAAAAAATATATTCCAGGCAAAACCAAAAGGCAGCAGGTGATTATACTTGTTTTAGACAAAACTGTCACAAAATATTTTAGATTTTTTATTATAATAAAAGGATCATTACACCAGGAACATATAACAATTATAAATACAGATGTACCCAACATGAAAACACCTAAATACATAAAGCAAACACTGATCAAATTAGTGAGAAAAATAGACAACAATATGATGACATTAGAAAACTTCAATACCCCACATCCAAAAATGGATAGAACATTTAGCTATAGATCAATAATGAAGAGACTTAAATAAAAACCACAGGCCAAATGGATCAAACAGCATATAGAACATTCTACACAAAAACAGCAGAGTGAACATTTTTCTAAGATCTTTCTCCAAAATAGGTCATATGTTAGGTCTTAACAAATTTAGGAAGACTGAAATTGTACCAAGTCTCATTTCTGACCACAGTAGAATGGAACTAGAAATCAATAGAAGAAGGAAAACTGGAAAATTCACAAATATGTGGAAATTAAACAACACACTCTTGAACCACTATTGGCTCCAAGAAGAAATCAAAAAAGAAACTAGAAAATAGCTTTAGACAAAAATAAAAATACAACATACAAAACTTATGGAAAGCAACACAAGCATTCCTAAGAGGGAAGTTTATACTGAGAATTGCCTACATCTTAAAAATCTCAAATACTTCACCTGACTTTGAACCTCACACAATTCGATAAAGAACAATAAACTAAGCCCAAAGTTAGAAGAAGGAAGTAACAAAGATGAAAGCAGAAATAAACAAAATAGAAAAACAATGGAAAAATCAATAAAACTGAGAGTTGACTTTTTGAAAAGATAAAAAAAATTAGCAAATCTACAGCTAGACAAACTCAGGAAAAAGATAAGACTTAAACAAATAAAATCAGAAATAAAGAAGAAACATTACAACTGACACCACAGATGTAAGAGGGATCTTAACAGACTACTATAAACAATTTACATCAACAAACTGAATAACTTAGAGGAATGGATAGATTTCTAGAAACTTATTTCCTACCAAGACTTAATCATGAATAAATAACACGTCTGAACAACCTGTAACTAGTAGGCAGATTGAGTTAGAAATCAAAAACCTTCCACTAGGTTTGGTGGCACACGCTTATAATCCTAGCTACTTGGGTGGCTGATACAAGAGATCACAAGTTAAAGATGAGACTAGGCAATTTAGCAAGACCCTGTCTCAAAACAAAATTTTTTAAAATGCCTAGAGATGTAACTCAGAGTGTCTCTGTGTTCAATCCTCAGTACCATAAAAAAGAAAAAAGAAAAAAAAATTTAAAGATAAGGGAAAGAAAAAAAAAATTCAACAAAGAAAAACCCAGGATCAGATGGCTTCAATGGTGAATTTATTTTTCTTTTTGAGACAAACTGGCTGGTCATAAACTCCTGGGCTCAAGCAATTCTCCTGCCTCAGCCTCCCAAGTGCTAGGGCTACAGGTGTATATCAATAACCATGCCCAAAAAGTGGACTTTTAAGAACCTGGGTTTTATAAGCAATATTTTTTTTAGTGTTAGGGATTGAACCCAGGATACTTGTACGAGCTAGACCAATGCTATACCACTGAGCTACATCCCCAGCCCTAATTCTAACAAATATTAAAGAATTAATGGCACTCCTTCACAAGCTCTTCCCCCAAAACTGAAGAGGAAACTCTTTCTAACTCATTCTATGATGTTGTATTACCCTGATACTGAAGCCAAAGACACTACAAGAAAAAGAAAATTACATTACAATATCCCTTCTGAACATTCATGCATAAATTCTTAACAAAATTACTAAATGAAAATTAATAGTATACTAAAAATATCACACATCATGACCAAGTGGGATGCAAGGATGGTTCAACATGTGAAAATTAAAATTAATATGATACACCATTATCAGAAAAAGGGCGGGGGAAAAACAACATACCATCTCAATTGATGCAAAAAAAATTGACAAACTTCAATGCTTTTTCATGATAAAAACTCTCAACAGGGATGGGGATGTATGTTATGTTTATAATAGAACACTTTGCCTAGCATGCTTGAGGCCCTAGATTTGATCCTGTCTCCTTCCAAAAAAAAAAAATCACTGGCTGGGGATATAGCTCAATTGGTAGAGTACTTGACTTGCATTCACAGGACCAGGGTTTGATCCCCAGCACACACTCAAAAAGTTACTTAGCAAATTAGAAAGAGATTTCAACTACCTCAACATAATAAAAATCATATATGAAAAATCCATAGTAAACATCATATTCGATGTTGAAAGATTGAAAGGTTTTTTTCCCTAAGATCAGGAATAAGGAAAAGATGCCTACTTTTACCATTTCTATTCAATATAGTACTAAAATTTCTAGCCAAGAAAATGAAATAAAAAGCATCCAAAAAGGAAAGGAAAAAATAAAGTCATACCTGTTTGCAGACAATACCATCTTACAGAGAGACAAATAATAACTATATGATATGGTAGATACCTTTATTAGCTTGATTTAATGATTCCATAATGTATATGTGTGTCAAAATATCATATTGTACTCTATAAATATATAAAATTATTATTTTTCAGTTAAAAATTTTGGAGTAGAAATCCTAACGATTCCATTTAAAAATGGCTAGAACTACATATAAATTCAGTACAGTTTCAGGATTTAAAAAAATCAACATAAAAAAAGAGTAAAACACGTAGAAATAAACTTAGCTAAGGAATAAAAGATTTGTTTACTGAAAACTATAAAACATTGATTAAAGAAATTAAATGATAAAAACAAACAGAAAGACATCCCACGTTCATGGATTGAAAGAGGTCATATTGTTAAAAATGTCCATTCATCTAAGGGTGATTACAGGTTCAATGCAATTCCTAAAAATACCCTAATGGCATTTTTTACACAGTTAGAATAACTTCTGAAGTTCATGTGAAACCACAAAAGACCATGAATAGCCAAATAAATCAAGAAAGAAGAACAAAGCTAGAGGAATCACACCCTGGCTTCAAAATACATTGCAAAGCTACAATGATCAAATTAGTATGGTGCTGGCATAAAGACATATAAACCATTGAAATAAAACAGAGTTCCCATAAATTAATCCAACCATATACACTCAACTAATCTTGGACAAGAGTGCCAAGATTATACAGTGAAAAAGGATAATCTCCTCAACAGATGATTTTGGGAAAACAGAATATCCACATACAAAATAATTAAATTGAGCCCTTATACCATATTCAAAAATCAACTCCAAGTATAATAAAGACTTAAATTCGAGACCTGAGACTGGAACTCTTGGGGGAAAAAAAGGGAAAGGCAATATGGGAATTGGGGATTCTACTGTGCCACCACTTCCTATAAAACACACCATGAATATTGAAGCTTGGCATGAAAAGGGGTCAGTGGTAAAGGCTCCACCAACCCCAAATCCAACAGCCTCAGCCATTAATTCAATTGCTAACATTGGTGCAATGCCAGCTGCCTCAGTCACCACAACCACAGCAACAACAAGGACCTCAGCCACAGGCCCAGCCACACCAAATGCAGCCCCAGCCACAGAAGCTGCACAGTCTCTGGGAAACTCCTTGGAACAGGGGAGCAGGCTCCAGCAAGAACAATGGAATGGGCCATGAAAACTTTGGTTTAGGGGTTATACCTCTCAGCGCTTCACCTTCTAGCACAGAAGCACATCCAGTGCTGGAAAAGCTAAAGGTCTTAAACAACTACAATCCCCAAGACTTTGACTGGACTCTGAAGGATGGACATGTGTTTATCATTGAAAGCTACTCTAGGATGACATACATCATTCCCTCAAGTACTCTATCTGGTGTAGTCCTGAGCATGGTAATAAGCATTTAGATGCAGGTCACCATTCCCTGAATGGGAAAGGCCCACTCCATCTACTCTTTAGTGTGAATGGCCAGGGATATTTTCGTGCAGTGGCTGAAATGAAGTTCCTTATGGACTATAATGCATATACTAGTGTGTGGTCTCAGAATAAAAGGACGGGCAAATTTGAAGTTAACTGGATCTTTGTCAAAGATGTTCCCGATAATCAATTAAGACCCATTCACTTCAAGAACAATGACAACGAACCAGTAACCAATTCAAGGGACACTTAAGAGGTACCCCTAGGGTACCCCTAAGCTTAATTGCTACTTTCAAGCATACCCGCTCAATCTTTGATGGCTTTTTGCACATTATGAATTAAGATGAGGAGGAAGCCAGGAGCGGTGGCACACACTTGTAATCCCAGCGGTTTAGGAGGCTGAGGCAGGAGGATCATGAGTTCAAAGCCAGCCTCAGTCACAGTGAGGCACTAAGCAACTCAGTGAGACCCTGTCTCTAAATAAATACAAAGTAGGGCTAGGGATGTGGCTCATGTGGTCAAGTGCCCCTGAGTTCAATCCCCAGTACCAAAAAAAGAAAAAAAGAAGAGAAGGAACCCTGTGCTTCTCCTTTGCTGGAAAAGCAACAAATCTTCTTTTTCCTTTTTCTAAAAAAAAGGAAAAGTAGGAAGCCATGTGTAGGGAGAGAAACAAGCAAACAATAACTGTGTAGAGATGTCCTATTAAAATTACAACACTAACGATATAGACTGAAAATGCCTAATAAGTCAAAGAAGACTTTATTAAAGCTTTTTTTCCTGCTTAAGGTGACATCTTTAAATACTTTAACACAAAATTGACTCTTCTTATAATGGTTTTCATCAACAAACTTATGCTTTTACCAAACACGCTGGAGAACTGTCGCTTCATCAAAAACTAACTGTCCTGCAGCTTCTACCAGTGTCTCCCGTCTTTTGTAATTATGCATCCTCGCTAAGGCGCAGAAGACTAAATGAATGAAAGCCTTCATTAACTCTTTGAATTTGTTAAATCCTAACAGTTAACCATCAGAAGTAGTTCAAGACGTAAGAGTCGCAGTGCTTCAACTTTTTCTTTGTTGTAGTTTTTAAATTGTCTATTTTTAACCCTCTAAAATCTGGAACAAGACAGGGATGCCCTCTCTCACCACTTCTGTTCAACATAGCTCTCGAAACATTGGCCAGAGCACTTAGACAGACAAAAGAAATTAAAGGCATAAAAATAGGAAAAGAAGAACTTAAATTATCACTATTTGCAGGTGACATGATTCTATACCTAGCAGACCCAAAAGGGTCTACAAAGAAACTATTAGAGCTAATAAATGAATTCAGCAAAGTGGCAGGATATAAAATCAACACGCATAAATCAAAGGCATTCCTGTATATCAGCGACAAATCCTCTGAAATGGAAATGAGGACAACCACTCCATTCACAGTATCCTCAAAAAAAATAAAATACTTGGGAATCAACCTAACAAAAGAGGTGAAAGACTTATACAATGAAAACTACAGAACCCTAAAGAGAGAAATAGAAGAAGATCTTAGAAGATGGAAAAATATACCCTGTTCATGGATAGGCAGAACTAACATCATCAAAATGGTGATATTACCAAAAGTTCTCTATAGGTTTAATGCAATGCCAATCAAAATCCCAACGGCATTTCTTGTAGAACTAGAGAAAGCAATCATGAAATTCATATGGAAAAATAAAAGACCCAGAATAGCAAAAACAATGCTAAGCAGGAAGTGTGAATCAGGTGGTATAGCGATACCAGACTTCAAACTATACTACAGAGCAATAGTAACAAAAACAGCATGGTACTCGTACCAAAACAGGCAGGTGGACCAATGGTACAGAATAGAGGACACAGAAACCAATCCACAAAACTACAACTATCTTATATTTGATAAAGGGGCTAAAAGCATGCAATGGAGAAGGATAGCATCTTCAACAAATGGTGCTGGGAAAACTGGAAATCCATATGCAACAAAATGAAACTGAATCCCTTTCTCTCGCCATGCACAAAAGTTAACTCAAAATGGATCAAGGAGCTTGATATCAAATCAGAGACACGGCGTCTGATAGAAGAAAAAGTTGGCTCCAATCTACATACTGTGGGGTCGGGCTCCAAATTCCTCAATAGGACACCCATAGCACAAGAGTTAATAACAAGAATCAACAAATGGGACTTACTCAAACTAAAAAGTTTTTTCTCAGCAAAAGAAACAATAAGAGAGGTAAATAGGGAGCCTACATCCTGGGAACAAATCTTTACTCCTCACACTTCAAATAGAGCCCTAATATCCAGAGTATACAAAGAACTCAAAAAATTAGACAATAAGAGAACAAACAACCCAATCAACAAATGGGCCAAGGACCTGAACAGACACTTCTCAGAGGAGGACATACAGTCAATCAACAAGTACATGAAAAAATGCTCACCATCTCTAGCAGTCAGAGAAATGCAAATCAAAACCACCCGAAGATACCATCTCACTCCAGTAAGATTGGCAGCCATTATGAAGTCAAACAACAACAAGTACTGGCGAGGATGTGGGGAAAAGGGTACACTTGTACATTGCTGGTGGGACTGCAAATTGGTGCAGCCAATTTGGAAAGCAGTATGGAGATTTCTTGGAAAGCTGGGAATGGAACCACCATTTGACCCAGCTATTCCCCTTCTCGGTCTATTCCCTAAAGACCTAAAAAGAGCATGCTACAGGGACACTGCTACATCGATGTTCATAGCAGCACAATTCACAATAGCAAGACTGTGGAACCAATCTAGATGCCCTTCAATAGACGAATGGATTAAAAAAAATGTGGCATTTATACACAATGGAGTATTACTCTGCATTAAAAAATGACAAAATCATAGAATTTACAGGGAAATGGATGGCATTAGAGCAGATTATGCTAAGTGAAGCTAGCCAATCCCTAAAAAACAAATGCCAAATGTCTTCTTTGATATAAGGAAAGTAACTAAGAACAGAGTAGGGACGAAGAGCATGAGAAGATTAACATTAAACAGGGATAAGAGGTGGGAGGGAAAGGGAGAGAGAAGGGAAATTGCATGGAAATGGAAGGAGACCCTCAGGGTTATACAAAATTACATACAAGAGGAAGTGAGGGGAAAGGGGGAAAAAATACAAGGGGGAGAAATGAATGACAGTAGAGGGGGTAGAGAGAGAAGAGGGGAGGGGAGGGGAGGGGAGGGGGGATAGTAGAGGATAGGAAAGGCAGCAGAATACAACAGACACTAGTATGGCAATATGTAAATCAATGGATGTGTAACTGATGTGATTCTGCAATCTGTATACGGGGTAAAAATGGGAGCTCATAACCCACTTGAATCAAAGTGTGAAATATGATATATCAAGAACTATGTAATGTTTTGAACAACCAACAATAAAAATTTTTAAAAAAAGAAAATAAATATGAACAATTTAAAAAAAGAACTATGTAATGTTTTTGAACAACCAACAATAAAAATAAAAGAAAAAAAATTATCCTAAGGAAAAAAAAATTGTCTATTTTTAGCTATTCAACAGATTAAAAGCAAAATTACCATGTTATAGTAAGTCCTGGAGTTCAAGCCTAAATGTTTACGTGAAAAAATTATTGTAGTAAACTGTTTTTTAGAGTGTTACAGTTATACACAGCATATGGGTTCATTTTGACAAAATCATACATGCATGGAATTTGATTTCAATCACCATGCCCCGCCTTTTTCTCTTCTCTCCTCCCTCTCCCTATTCTCCTTCCTCTACTGATCTTTCTTTCCCTTATTTAGTTATTTTTGATTGGTAATTTCTACATATACATAAAGGTGAAATTCCCTGTGGTATATTTATATATGCATAAAAATAATGAATGCTTCACAAATTTGCATGTCATTCTTACACAGGGGCCTGCTAATCTTCTCTGTATCTTTTCAATTTTGGTATATGTGCTGGTGAAGCACACACTGTAGTAAATTTTTAATATGGCAAAGCAACTTTACACTCTGTTTTAGCCAAATGAAATATAATCTGAAATAATGCTAAGTGAAGTTAGGCAATCCCAAAAAAACAAATGCCGAATATTCTCTTTGATATAAGGAGGCTGATTCTTAGTGGAATAGGGAGCAGAAGCAAGGGAGGAATAGACGAACTCTAGATAGGGCAGAGGGGTTAGAGGGGAAGGGAGGGGGCAGGGGTTATTAATGATGTTGGAATGTGATGGACATCATTATCCAAAGTACAGGTATGAAGACACAAATTGATGTGAATATACTATGTATACAACCAGAGATATGCAAAATTGAGCTCTATATGTGTAATAAGAGTTGTAATACATTCTGCTGTCATATATAAATTTAAAAACTTTTTTTAAAAAAGAAACATAATCTGAAATTATATTAGAAAATTTCCCTTATCTTCAAACTCTTTGGTGTAACCGAGTATTATATGCAGTTGGGTGGATTTCACTAGTTAATGCGCACTCTTTCCCTCCTCCCCCCCAAATGTATGTATACTGAGAAATTTGCCTTTGAGAAATTATTCTATTTGCTACCACTTAATGAATCTCAAAATTTTGAGTAAATCTACCTCAGTCTAATCATTTTCTTAAGACCTTTATAACTAATTTAAAACCCTTAATTCCTATTTCTGGGTGCTTGGGAGCCTGATGGCGATCATAAAGTAAAAATTTATTATTCTAAGTATTCACTAGCTAAGTAAACACAGTTCTTGTTTAGCTAGCACATACTGTTCTTCAAATCTCTTCTGCTTTTGCAGTTTCCTGGCATCCTTAAAATACTTTGAGAATGTGGCCATGATCCATGAATTAAGTCAGTATCTAAGTGAATGTGTTGATATTTTACTGACCAAAGTGGAAATACAGCATATATATGGGTATTCTTATTTGTTTTTATTTATTGTCTTATTTTTATTTTTATGTGCTGTCTGGGCTCAAACCCAATGCCTCACGCATGCTAGACAAGCACTCTACCACTGAGCCACAACCCCAGCCCCAAACTGGGTATTCTTTTTTTTTTTTTAATTTATTTTTTAGTTGTAGGTGGACACAATACTTTTACTTTATTTTTATGTAGTGCTGAGGATTGAACCCAGTGCCTCATGCATGCTAGACAGGCAATCAACCTCTGAGCCACAACCCCAACCCCAAAGCTATCTTTGTAACATCTTTTTTCTTCATTAATTACACTTCAATTAAATTTGCATCTTGAAACAAATTTATTTTGTATAATTGAACGTGTTGAGCATCTATATTAACAGATTTGATGGCCTAATATTATGAAAATAATGTCATTCCCCTTAGATTACTGTTCCAAAGGAAGAAAATTATGTAGAATGATACATTAAAGGTAAACATAGCAATACAGTAGATTTGAATCCCCAGATGATTTATATTACTCCATTTCTGTGTCACGTGTTTAGAAATGTTTTCATTTACTATGATCTTTGGTCACTTCAATTTGAAAACCTATTTTTCTTTAAGGCTTTCATTTATTTAATTTTTTTATACAATGTTTTCCTTTTTCTGCATTTTTATTGGTGCATTAGAATTGTACATAATCATGGGATTTGTTGTTTCATATTTGTACATGTTCATAATGTAACAATATGATTTGTCCAGTATCACTCCCCAGTATTTCCTCTTTTCCTCTGGGTACAGTGTTTTCTGAAAATATGCAATTACTGTATTTTTTTCACTTGAATACAATATTTGTAGGTAACTGTAGCTACTTCATAATTCTTGGGTAATTCCAGGATAGTTATATCAATGTTTACTGAAGGAACATCAAAATATCAATGCTATATTATAAAATAAAGACAAAGCAAGTTTTACCTATTTTACCTTTTTGAGACTAAGCTATGAAATCTTGTAACTAGTCTCTTAAATATTAACAATAAAAATTGGCATTTAGTTGTAGTGAACATAGTGGTGTTCTATGTCTCTTAAGATTATATGGGTAGGGCATGCCAAAGGTGATTGTTATCACTCTGGAGGTTATTAGAGAAAATCATAAAAGAACAACCTTTTAAGAAGGATTTGAGTCCTCTCCCTGACGTTTTCTTTTTCTTGGAGCCTTATTAGCAACTCTGGATATTTTTAAAAAACTAGTTACGTCATAAATGGATTCAAACTTATTTAATTTGCATTATGTTTCTATGTGAGAAATGTCATGGAAACACCCTGCATGCAGTCTGGTTGCAATAGATTCAAGCATGTCAAGGGTAGTCTGGAGTCTATATATGGTGAGGACTACATCCCAGAGCCTTTAGCCTGGATTCCTACTCTTAAATGAAAGGGGTGCAATCCTTTGGAGGAAAAAAAAAACTTTTCAATTGGAAATTTTGTGGTTTTCTCATTAAAATTTTCCCAAAACACCAACTTTCTCTTCCATCTTGATCTGTCAGGTCAGTGTATTGGAAGTTATTTTTTTTCTCTAAATAAAATTATTACAGGTTGTCTCAAGAGCACAACCAGCTGAAGGTTTCTTCATTGCCAGGACAATGAAGAAAGGAGAGAATGTGGGCTCTACAAGAGGAGACACATACTCAACTGTTTGAATAATCATAAATTAAAGGCATTATTTGCCCAGTAAATTTCTCATTTAATATTTTTCAAAGTTCTGGTTTAAATGGTTTATTAAAGTTACATGTGAGGATTTTATTTCAAAAGATATTGTAGTTTGTATACTTAAGAGTAAGAGGGAAGCCAGGAGCAGTAGTGTGGCACACATCTGTAATCCCAGCAATTTAGGAGGCTGAGACAGGAGGATTGCAAGTTCAAGACCAGCCTCAGCAACTTTGTGAGACCCTAAGCACGGTTCTCAAAATAAAAAACGATGGAGAGATGACCCAGTGGAAAACACCCCTGGGTTAAATCTCCAGTATCCCTCCTCCCAAAAAAAGAAAAAAGAAACCCAACATTTTTTTAACTTTTAGTATTTAACTTCTCATTTTAACTTAAGCGATGTTTCTAATCAAAAAAGCTATACTATTTTTAAATACCACAAATGGGGGTTAAACTATTGTTAAAACAGTTTGCAATTAAAAAGAGAATCAGCTTAATTTCATTTAATCATCTCAAGTGCATTCTGCATCCTTTAAAATTAAGTTTGAGAATTTAAGAGAATTGTGTTTTCATTAAGTTTTGCATATCTTTTGTTATGCCATGTCAATTATCTTTTTCTTATGATTAAATGAAAGTTATGATAAAATGATTATTTAGTTTATTTACATTCACTTGTAGCAATTACATGAGAATTTGAATGTTTGGGGGTATGGGTTTGTTCATTCCTGTGAATGATGTACAGTGGGGTGATATTTTCTATTGGGTTACCCAAACTCACCATTTGGTCCTATTTAATCTTTGAGGGTTTCAATAAAAATTGTTTACTTAAAAAAAAATCTAGGAGATATCACCTCACACCTATCAGGATGGCCATTACCAAAATGAAATACAAGTGTTGATAAGTATGTGGAAAAATTGAACCCCTGCACACTGCTAGTGGTACAGCCACTATGGAACAATATGGACGTTTCTCAAAAAAAAAAAAAAATTAGAATTACCATAAGATCAGAGAATTCCACTTCAGAATATTTATCCAAAAGAATTGAAATCAGGATTTCAAAGAGATACCAGCACTCCTATATTTCCTGTAGCAAAAGTCACAATAGCCAAGATGAAGAAACAAGTGAAACATCCATCTACCAATGAATAAAGAAAAATGTGATAACACACACACACACACACACACACACACACACACACACTCACACACAGTGAAATACTATTCAGCCTTTAAAAAAAAAAGAAAAGAAAATTCTACCAGGTGCAATGACACATGCCTGTAATCCCTGTGGCTTGGGAAGCTGAGGCAGGAGGATCACAATTTCAAAGCCAGCCTCAGCAACTTAGCAAGACCCTGTCTCAAAATAAAAATAAAAAATATATATATATTTGTTTAAAAAATGGGCTGGGTATAGAACTCAGTGGTTGAGCAGTCCTGGGTCAATGCCCAGCACTAAAACTATAAAATACACAAAAAGAAGGAAATTCTGCAATATGTGACAATATGGATGAAACCTGAGGATATTAACCAAGTGAAATAATTAGTCACAGAAAGTCAAATATTTCACAGTCCACTCACAGTCCAAGGAATCAAAAATAGTCAGATCCATGGAATCAAAGAGTGGCATGGAGGTTGCCAAGGACTAGGAGGAATACTAATCAGTGGAAAGAAAGCCAGATGAGTAAATTCTAGAGATCTGCTGTATAACACTGTATCTATAGTCAATATGGAGTATTGTACACTTAAAATTTTGTTGAGGGTAAATCTCATATTAAGTGTTCTAATGACAATCTGTTTTTATTTTTATTTATTTATTTTGCCATACTGAGCTGGAATCCAGGGCCTCGCTCATGGTAGGGAAGCACTCTACCACTGAGCTACATCCCCAGCTCCACATGAAAGTTCTTAATGTTTATATAGTCAAACTTAGCAATCTGATGGGAGAATATATATATATATATATATATATATATATATATATATATTTTTTTTTTTTTTTTAAAGAATAGATGAGTATTCCTCAAACCCCCCAAAAATGTGAGTCCTTAGAATTAAAAGGATACCCTAGCTAGGCTTGATGGTTCATGCCTGTAATCCCAGCAACTCAGGAGGCTCAGGCAAAAAAGAGCCAAATTTCGAGGCCAACCTCAGCAAATGAGCAAGACCCTGTCTCAAAACAAAAAATAAAAGGGGCCGGGAATGTGGCTCAGTGGTTAAGTGCCCTGGGTCAAATCCCAGCACCTTCCCCCAAAAAAGGATATGCTGAGTGCTAAATAGGATGAATATAATAAATGCTCATTTGGACACATTGTACTGAAATTTCAAAAAATAATGGAGAATTTTAGGTGTTTGGGGGGCAGGGATTGTGGGAAGATGGATTTGTTGTTTGTGCTTGCTTTTGCAGTGAGAAGGTAAGAGAGAGGAAGCTCTATGGGTACTGGGAGAAACTGTCAAGGAAGTGGGGGGGGCGGGGTCTTGAGCAGTCATTCACAGCTACTTCAGGATCCTTGAGACTTTCCTGCAAATGGAATTCTGGAGACCTATTAGAGAGCTAGGATGGAAGGATTTTTTGTTATTGTTGTGTTCTTTTACTCTAACACAATAACTAGCAATTTAGAGTTTACAACTCAGTTCTGTCTTAGTCCATTTTGTGCTTTTATATCAAAATTCCCGAGACTCGGTAATTTTAATGAATTTATATAGAAATTTATTTGGCTCGAGGTTCTGAAGGCTTAGCAGTCAGAGATCAAGGCACTGATCTGGTGAGAGCCTTCTTTCTGTGTCATAATGCGGTGGAAGGCATCACGTGGTGACAGCATGGAGTGGTGAACAGGGGTATCAGGAACACTATCCCTCCATAACGATCCCACTCCCAAAGTAATGGCATTAATCCATTTATAAGGGCAGACCCCTTGAGACCTGATCATCTCTTCAAGGTCCACCTCTCAACACTGTTGTATTAGTGACTAAGTTTTGAACACATGACCTTGGGGAATGCATAAGCCAACACAGTCATTCACATAGTAGGATGAACTATCTGAAACTGCTTTATTTTTATTTATATTTATTTATTTGCCGAACTGGTTATTCAACCCAGAGTCTTGCACATGCTGGGGAAGTGCACTACCATTGAGCTAAACCCCTAAACCTCATTTTTCCCATATTTTCCTTATTGGTACATTATAATAGTACATAAGGGTAGGATTCATTGTTACATGCTCCTACATGAGTACTCTATAACAATATAATTTGACCAGTATCATTCCCCAGTATTTCCCTTTTCCCATCCTCCTCCTTCCCCAGTCCCTCTCCTCTATTCTGCTGATTTCTCTTCAGTTTTCAAAAGATTCCTCATCACCATCACCACCATTATTTTCCTTTTTCCTCTCCAGCTTCCATATATAAGAGAAAACACAGAGACATGCTTTCTGGTTTGACTTATTTCTCTTAGTATAATGTTCTCAAGTTCCATTCATTTTACTGAAAATGACAATTTCATTCTTTTTATGACTGAATAAAACATCTATATATGTATATATATGTGTGTTTGTGTATCACTTTTTCTTTATCCATTCACCGATTGATGGCACCATAGTTTGACTATTATGAAGTGTGCTGCTGTAAATATGAGTATGCATGTATCACCGTAATACAGTGACTCTAATTTTTAGGATAAATACCAAGGAGTAGTATAGCTGGGTCATGTGTTGGTTCCATTCCTAGCCTTTTGAGGAACCTCCTTACTGATTTCCATGGGGGTTGTACTAATTTACAATCCCACCAACAATGTAAAATTGTTCTTTTATTTCCATATCCTCTCCAGCATTTATTTTTGTGTATTTTTGTAGCATTAAAAAAAATAGCTAAATGTTGGCCATGTCCTAGAGTTCTACCCAATGGGTAATTTCAGTACATATTCTTAGCGACATGAAATACACAGTATTATTATCAATTCATTGTAAAGAGGAACAAGTAGTGGGATAGTGAACCTAAGTCTGTCAATGGGGGCCATACAACTGCAAATGGCAGAAGCCAGGCGGCGAAACTTCATCTCCTGGCTTGATTCTTTGGGAAGCACCACCTCTGTCTGAAACCCAGAAAAACACATCCTCTTTTCCTCAGGAAGACAGGGCCTTTCATTGAGGAAGTTTGATTTCTAGAAAGATTGGCTCAAGATAATCAGAGGGGTCAGGGTGCTGTGGGTGCACACCCTTTATCCCAGCAGCTGGGGAGGCTGAGGCAGGAGCATCATGAGATCAAAGCCAGCCTCAGCAGTTTAGTGAGGCACTGAACAACTCAAGTGAGGCCCTGTCTCTCAATAAAATACGAAGTAGGGCTGGAGTTGTGGCTCAGTGGTTGAGTGCCCCAGAGTTCAGTCCCTCGTACCTGCCCCACCCCCCAAAAAAAAGATAATCAGAAGGAAGAAATGGCTTTGACTAAGAGAACTTCACCTTGACATTCAGACAGACAACATGCTTAAGGTGTAACACCTGAACTGGAGAAAAGTGTGTCAGGATAAGCAGACTACAAAACTGAGATCCTCAGGTATGTGAGGAAGAGAAAGAGCTATTGTGCGTGTTCCAGCTCTGGGTCCTGTGCTCAGAGCCTTAAGCAACCAGGGTACTGTTTTCTCTACACCATCAGTGCACAGAGAGGGGAGCCTCCTGGGCCTGCATGACAATTCCAGCAGGCCTCAAAATTTTCTGCTCAAGCTTAGAATAGTCTGTAAACGCTGTTAGTTAAAAATTCAGTTTCACTTTAGAAGTTAGAATGTTAATGCAAAGTATTCATTTACTTTTACCTGAAAATCTTTTCTCTTCCCCCAGTTTGAGGTTAACCAGCTAGAAACCTCCAGTGGGTAACATGGAGAGGGGTTGGCATCTTCTCTCTTTTCCTACCCTACCTGCCCCAGCCAGCTACCACAGCTGAGACTCTGGCCACTCTGGGGAAGTGAGTTGGGGAAGAGGTAGCAACAGCTATAAGCTGGGTTTGGGGCTTTCTAGCTGGGCAGATATTGAATTCTGCCTCTTTTTCATGGAGTTGCTTTCATGCCTCCTCCACAGGTTCCTGACTCAGCTTTCTCCCAGAGTTCTCTGCAACCATGGATGGATCTCAAGTGCAGTGAGATAGTCACCTGAGACTTCGTACAGCCCTGAGCATTCGTCTCCCACCTCTTCCCACTGGAGTGTCTTCTGCACAGGAGTCTGCTATGGTTTGATATGTCCCCCAAAAACTCATGTGTTGGAAACTTAATCCCCAATTCATATGTTAATGGTATTTGGAGGAGGTAGAAACTTTAGCAGGTGATTAGGATTAGGTGAAGTCTTGAGGTTAGGCCCCCACGATGACATTAGTATTTAAATAAGAGGAAGAGAGGACCTGAGCCAGCAACTTGCTTTGCATCTGTGATGTCCTTTATCATGTCTTGATAGCAAGAGGGCCCTCACCAGATGCTGAGCAAATATTGGTGCCATGATCTTGGACCTCCTAGTCTCCAGAATATAAACAAAATAAACTCTGTTCTTTATAAATTACCCAGTTCTGAGTATTTTGCTATAGTAACAGAAACATGGACTAAAAGTCCTTGCAGGCCCTCTCTATTGTGGGGCCTACAATTGTCCAGAGGAAACTCTTACGCTTCCCTTATCCTGAAAAACTCTGGGAATGCAGGCTGGTCCCAATAAGGTGGCAGAAGTCCTACCACAGCAACTAATAAGCTCTCCTTTTACCTTCCAGTTTTCCCAAGTGGTACCAGACCCAAGGCACCACCCCCCAGCTGTGGGTCATACATTAGACTCTTGGAGAAACCGGCCCACGGACACTCACCCCCACCAAGTTGGAGGTGAGGGAGCAGGGGCCAGTCCTGACCCCAAGATAAAACTCACAATAACGCTTTCTTCAAGGACATCTTCCTTACAAAATCCTCTCCTCTCCTTTCTACTTTTTCAGAGTCTCAGAATGAGCAATAGGTTTCAAAAGTCTTGGAACAGATTCTTGGCATTTCTTTAGGAAATCATAAGGCAAGTTGGCATCTCGCTTTGGATTTTCAGATCCATGACACATATTGGCACTTGGTGGAAATTTTAGTTTTAAGGTCCTGTTATACTTATTTGCATTGACATTTTCCATCTTCCTGAGCAGAGATTTTTTTTTTTCATTTTAAAGATAGCGAAACTGATCTAAGAGAAATAAGGCCAGTGTCAACCAATCAGAGATGGATCAGGTCTTCAACCAGGTCTGCTTGGCTTCTTCTGGGAGGTGCATGCACACTGGGCCAGACCCCAAGTGAAGACTCTGGGGACATGTAAGGAAGTATTTCCTTCATTTAGGGACTTCCACAAAAGAATCTGTGTTACTTTAGACCTGATTTACATCTGTGGCCACATTCTGCCCACATCTTCATAGAACACATTCCTGTGGAGATTGGACCTAGTTTTGGAGAAAGGACTGGGAGAATTGGGGTTGTGAGAGACACTGAAAATTCTACTGACCTGGCAGCAGCCCTAGCTTTTCAGACTTTCAACTTGAAGAAGTGAGCCAGGTAGACATATTCACCTGGTCTGTCATCCAAGCCAGACACGTTAGAACGTGGCTCAGCTCAGCCAAGACCATCGCTCCTGGAATACAGGGATTGCTGTGCTGGGACCCCAGCCAGGCCTTTGGCTTGCTGTTTTCTCATGTGTTTGGTCCAACACATGAGGAAAGGTTCAGGCTCAGGGCTGGGCTCCATGGATTCCTATGGCTCCTGGGATTGTACTCCTTCAAACGACTTTCCAACTTATCCTCAGGCTGACCCAAATGTGTTGAGTCAGAACAAACTCATTTCCATCTCTCCTTCATGCTCTGTCAAGGATTCAATGGCTGGTCTTGTACACCCACCAAATACAAAGGGACTCCTCACACCCCACACCATTTCCCCAACTCACCTGCTGAGCCTTCCCCTCAGGGATGCCAGGAGACCCTGCCCCAAATTCCAGTGAGAGCTATGAGGCCAGAATGTGGTTTTGGCCTTTCCTCAGTGAAGAAGAGAAACACACATGCACACTCGAACTCATACACCATCACACATTTCTTTAATCTAAGAAGATCTACCTTGCAACAAAAACACAAACACAATTTTAAGTATTGTTATGTTTTGGGTTTTGTTTTTACGTGCAATTGGCTTGTAATAGGTACATTGTCATGCGACTAGGGATTGAGCTAAATTCATACTTAGATCTGAAATATTTTTCCAAGTAAGCAATCTGCAGAGATGCACCTCTGCCCCCACTGCAAAGATCATCTTTCAGCATGTTGTGCAGGATGGCCTGGCTTCCTCCCAACACAGCACCTCAAACCTCTGTACTCCAGATGAGAGGCTCTGCAGGACTCACACAACAAAAGACCACAGGGAGGCTTCTCAGGACAAGGGAGAGGGTCAAACAGCCCTCATCTATGCACTGGGAACAATTCTAGTTGTCATCCAAATTACAGGGTTTGAACTCCACTGGGTTTGTTTGTTTTGACTCTTATCCTTTCCATCAGAAGGAAGCACTCACCCTGTTATGTATGTAGGCTTGTATATCTATGCTTAGGAGCAGTTCTGGAAGGAAACACAGCAAAACGTTAAGAGTAGTTGTGGCAAGGGCTTGGAATTTAAATATTTCATTTTCTTTATTTCTTTTTTCTTTTTTTTTCTTTTTTTGTGGTGCTGGGGATTGAACCCAGGTCTATGTGCATGCAAGGCAAGTACTCTACCAACTGAGCTTTTCCCCCAGCCCACTCATTTTCTTTTATTGTTACCTGTGCTTTTTATGATAAAGATGCTGTTTCTCTACCTCATCAAAGAAATCAAAGCCATTGGCCTGGACTGCCACAAATTCCTGCTGCCTTCTCCCTTCCCTCTCCTAGCCCACACCATCTTTGTGCCCATATCTGTCCTTGTCTCCCAAATCAGAGACCAAGGCAATCTGTGTTCCTACTGCCTCTTGCTGTGTTCTTACTATAACTAACATGTAAAGCTGAATTTTTTAAAAAGCTCAAAAATGATGATAATTATTATTTCACTTTGCAGTAACTCAGTTTCCTCATCTCTAAAATGAGGTCATCATAGAACTTACTTTTAGGATCATTGTAAGGATAAAATGAGTTAAATTTATGTTAAATACATAACAGTGTACCTGGTCAATAGCAGGCACTTTATAAATGCTTGCTAGTATCAGTATTAGTAGCACTCATTATTAATCCTGGTATTTATATTAGCACATTTTTCATTTCCTCAAAACCTTGATTCATCAATTATCTCCTCCTCCCACACTTTAGTCTTTTCCCAGATTCCCTCTCTCAGTTTATTAAGTCAACTCTGCACCCCTAGATTCGTTCATGATCTCATCACCTGTCTCTCTACACCGTACAAATCCAGGCATCTGAAAAAGTAGGTTTCAAGACATTCTGGCCCATTGGCTCACAGCTCACTGTTGCTCACGATGCAGAGTAATCGTTTCCCTCTCACCTCTCCAAAGAAACTTCTAGCAAAGACCACAAATGACCTTCTCTTGCCAACTTCAAAGGACACATTTCAGTTTTTATGTTTCTGAACCTTTCTGTTTTATATAACCTAATGACTCCCTTTCTTTCTTTTTTTATTTGTTATTTGTTCTTTTTAATTATACATGAGAGTGTATTTTGATACACCGTACATACATGTAGTATAACTTCCCATTCTTATGGTTTTACATGGTGTGGAGTCTCACTGGTCGTGCATTCATATATGAACACGGGAAAGTTATGTCTGATCCATTCTACTGTCTTTCCCATTCCCATCCCTCCTCTATTCCCCCCAACTTCCCCCTGTCTAATCCGGTGAACCTCCACACCTCCCTCCCCTCCTGATTTCCTCTCTTTCTTAGAACTTTCTTTCCTTGCCTCTCCTGTTCTTCTCTTACTTCTCTGGACTCTTGTCAGCAGCCTCCTTACCTGGGCTCTTTCCTCTGCTCAGTTTCTAAATATTAGTGCTACCCAAGGGCCCACCTGCAGCTCTAGCCCTGGCCCCTTGCCTAAGCTCCAGACCCACATGTCCAGCACAAGCTGTGTGTTTACACCTGGAGACACAGACTAAGATCAGTCTGATTATCTTCCTTGACCCAAGTGGTGACTCCACCATCACTTTCCCCCAAGTAAGAGGCTCAGGAAACAATCTGGACATCTCCCTCTAATCATGCCTTACGTCCAGCTGAGCTAATTTCTCTACTTTTTCTCAAACCCACCTACTTCTTTCCCTGTCAGTGCCAGTCCACGTCAGTGAAGCAGTCAAAGCATTTTCTCAAACTCTCTACCCATCCTCCTCCTTTCCTTCCCCCTTTTGCTTTCTTTTTCTCTTTGAGCTTAATCAGTCAACAGACACAAGTCGACCCTCTACAGTATGCCAGCCCTAGGAATATAAAGAGGGGGAAAGAAAGATAATGCCCTAAAATCAGGGAGCTCACAATGTTGTCACAAAGGGATAAAACTCCAGCTCCGTGCAATATGCTCATACGAGGAGTTCAAAAGCCAGTTTCTCTGAACTAACAATTACATAAGTGTGGATTAGTATTATTTTGCTATCATATTTCAAACAAAGAAGTAAAGACAATGTCAAGCAAGCATTCAAATCCCAGCTCTGTGAAATGGAATTCTTACATTTATCTCTCTCCTGTATGTTTATACTGTATTTAAAATATATACATATTTATATGCATATATCATACATAATGTACACATGCATGTATGTAACTATGTGTCTGTTACATGTCTTCAAACTTCATGCAAAATGTACCATACTTCATGCCATTTTTTTATTTTTATTTTTAATTTTGTGTTACTCTTTTTTAAATAACTTTATTTTATTTATTTATTTTTATATGGTGCTGAGGATCAAACCCAGGGCCTTGCACGTGCGAGGCGAGCGCTCTACCGCTGAGCCATAACCCCAGCCCCACTCCATGCCAGTTTTACAGAGTGATTTTTTTTTTTTGCTCCACATTAGTTTTTTGAAATTTATCCAGATAGCATTTTCGCTGCTCTGTAGTATTCTACATAAACACTCTGCAGTATTTATTCATTCTCCTGTTGATGGACACATGGATGATTTCCAGCTTTTCCCCAATATGAGCAATGTTATAATGAATTCTAGAAGTCAGTTGCAGAACTGCAAGACCTGCACATCTGAAGGCTTTTAGACATTGCCAAATTGCCCTTCAACGTGACTGTACTGAGTTACACGGCCCCCCAGCAGCCTATGAGAGCTTCTGTTTATTCTTTTTATCTACTCTACATCTAAACACTTGATAGTAGCCCTTCTTAATTGCTGCTAGTCTGAGGGATGTGAGATGGTATCTTGGTTAGAATTTTCACTTCCTGAATTATTAACAGAGTTGCCATTTGGATTTCCTTTTCTCTGAATTGATTTACTCTTTATGTATTTTTCTGTTGCATTATTTATTGCTTTCCTATTTTATTTACAGGATCTCTTTACAAATCATAGATACTAACTTTTGTCAGTTCTCTGAGTGGCAAATTTCTTGCCCTAGTCTGAGTCTTCAGTTTTTTTTTTTAACATGTCTTTTTGAATGGAAATTGTCCAATTAAAGCAGGTAAAATGTTACTCATTCCCTTTATGATTTATTTTTGCATCCTTTTTAAGAAATCATTATCTGTCCAAATGTCATACAGATTTGTCTAATGTCTTCTAAAAGTTTCAAAGATTGATTCTTAGGTTATTTATTTTGGGGTATGGAAGTAGGAACCTAATTTTATGTTTTTCCATGTGGATAACCAATTTTCCAAGCATCATTTATTTTTAAAAGTAATTTTTTCTCCCACTGATTTGAAATCCCAGCTGTTTGTATATCTTTTCCATATGTGCGTGGGTCTCTTCCTGGGCTCTCTGTTCTGCATCACCACCCCACTCTCTAATTACTATTCCTTTATAATACCACTAAGTCTTGTTATTTTGTAGATTAAGTCTTCCTTCCACCCTACTGCCTTGTGTTCTTTTCCAAAATTATCCAGCTCTTTATCTTCCATGTGAATTTTAAGATTAGCTCATCAAGTTCCTCCCCCATCCCCCCTTAAAAAAAAAACTTCCCTGGAATTTTTATTTCAATTTAATTAAATTTATGTATTATATAGGAAAATTGACATATTTAGGATATCAGCTTTTCTGATCCACAAACACATATGTCTCTTCATTTATTTTCAGTTCTTCTCATTCTTTCCACAATGCTTTGTAATTTCATCCATTAAAAATTCAGATCTTCTGTTAGATTAATCACTGGGACCAGACATGGTGGTGCACGCCTATAATACCAGCTGCTAGGGAGGCTTCAGCAGGAGGATGACGAGTTCAAAGCCAGACTCAACAAAAGCGAGCTGCTAAGCAACTCATGGAGACTCTGCCTCTAAATAAAATACAAAATAGGGCTGGGGGTGTGGTTCAGTCAAGTGCCCCTGAGTTCAATCCCTGGTACCAACACCCCCCCAAAAAAAGATGAATCACTGAGTAACTCATATTTTGTCATATCATTATGAATGGGATATTTGTTTCTTTCTTTATTTCGTTTTCTAATTGTTCATCATTGATGAGAAGAAAGAGTAGGGATTTTTCTGTTGACCTCGTGTCCAGAAATATTGCTGAATTCATTGAATATATCTAGTATTTCATTTATAAATTCTTTGGAATTGTATAGAAAATGATAGTCTGCCAAAATAACACTTCCTTTCCAATACTTATGCCTCTTTTTCCCCCTTATATTACTGCATAGGTTGGTTTCTCCAAAGTGGAAAAGAAATTAAGAGAACAGGTAGCCTTGTCTTATTCCTGAGTTTAAAAGAAAGCTTCTAGGGGCTGGAGTTGTGGCTCAGCAGTAGAGTGCTCACCTAGCATGTGCAAGGCCCTGGGTTAGATCCTCAGCACCACATAAAAATAAATAAATAAGATAAAGTTATTGTGTCCAACTACAACTAAAAATATTTTTTTTAAAAAAAAAAGAATGCTTCTAAAATTGTGTCATCTGAATATGTTTGCTCGTGATTATTGGTGAATAAACTTTATCATGTTCAAATTTTTCCCTCTATTCAAAATTTGACAAATTTTACCATGAATGGATGGTAAAATTTTGTCAAATGTATTTTCTGCAGCTATTTATTTATTTATGTATGTATTGTACTGGGGATTGAACCCAGTAGTTCTGTACCACTGAGATATAACCCCATCCCTTTATATTTCTCCTCCTCCTCCTCCTCCTCCTCCTCCTCCTCCTCCTCCTCCTCCTCTTCTTCTTCTTCTTCTTCTTCTTCTTCTTCTTCTTTGTACTAGCAATTGAACCCAGGGACACTTAACCACTGAGCCATATCCCTGGTCCTTTTTTATATTTTATTTAGAAATAGGATCCCACTGAGTTGCTAAGGCTGGCTTTGAACTCACAATCCTCCTGCCTTAGCCTCCCTAGCCACTGGGATTACAGGCATGCACCTCCACATCCAGCCTGTTTATTTCTGTCTCTCTCTCTCTCTCTCTCTCTCTATATATATATATATATATATATATATAAAATTTTGGACAGAGTCTCCCTAATTTGCTGAGGCTAGCCTCAAAATTATGATTCTTCTGCCTCAGCCTCCCAAATAGCTGGGGATGGAACCCAGGGCCTTGAGCATGCTAAACATGCACCCTACCATCAGCTGGCCCCAGCAACTTCTAGCTGATTGGCTCCCCTGCAGTGATGCTCATTGGGCTGTTTCCCCACTCTTTCAGACTACGGAGCTGCTCATTGGGGGACTTTTTTGGAAACATGAAGATTTAAACACATATATTAAATTATGTAGAGACATTAATGAGGGCATGGAAGACTTTACAAGGACATGGAGGTTTACAAGGTCAATTATCTAAGGTAATACAAGGAGCTAATGAATCTTATGCTGAATTTGTAGATAGGCTTATTCAAACAGCTACCAGAGTTTTGGGGAATACAGAACAAGCAATGCCATTAATAAAACAACTGGCTTATGACCAAGCGAATCGTTGGTGCAGAGAAATCATTAGACCATGGAAACATGAAGATTTAAACACATATATTAAATTATGTAGAGACATTAATGAACAAGAGCAAGTCGTGGCAGCTGCAGTAAAACAGGCTTTAGATGCCAGAGACATTAATGAACAAGGGCAAATTGTGGCAGCTGCAGTAAAACAGGCTTTAGATGCCAGGCCAAGAACATGCTACAATTGTGAACAAATAGGACATTTTAAAAGGAATTGCCCCATAGGAGGAGGGTTTAACAAAACTAGGTATCAAAGGAGTAGAATACCGGGTATTTGCCCACGATGCCGTAGAGGGAGACATTGGGCTAATGAATGCCGTTCTCAAACCACCATAGAGGGTACTCCATTATCAAAAAACGAACAAGGACCAGGTGTTTATCCACGATATCGTGGAGAAAGGCATCGGGCTCCATTGCCAAAAAATGGACAGGGGGGCCCAATGCTACGGGGCCCAAAACCACAAATATATGGAGCACTGGAGGAACCCAGCAACCCTATCAGGGTAGTGCCCAGGACACATTGTCCATCAGATCCCTCATCAGACAAACCAGAGGGAGCGCAGGGTTGGACATCTGCGCCTCCGCCAGATCAGTACTAACTCCAGAGATGGGAGTTCAAATCATTCCCACAGGGGTAAAAGGACCTCTTCCCAAAGGAACAGTAGGCTTATTATTGGGACGCAGCTCTTCTACTCTAAAAGGACTTATGATAAGTCCTGGGGTAATTGATCCCGATTATGAAGGTGAAATAAAAATTATAGCCAGTTCTCCAAAGGGTATATCAGTAATTTCACCAGGAGATAGAATAGCACAGTTACTAATAATACCCAGCCTACATGATAAATTTTCCAGTCGTACTGTAGAAAGAGGTTCCAAGAGATTAGGCTCCACAGGTGTAGATTGGGCTATGCTTTCTTTAAATTTAGATTCTCGCCCCATGCTAAAACTAAATATTCAAGGACATGAATTTAATGGGCTACTGGATACAGGTGCAGACCTTAGCATCATCTCTTGTCAAGAATGGCCAAAACATTGGCCATTACAACAAGCCACTCAAACGCTTCGAGGCCTAGGAGTGGCGACTAATCCCCATAGAAGTGCGATGGTATTAGATTGGAAGGATCCTGAAGGATGTGAAGGAACTATACAGCCATATGTATTGGATCATCTTCCCGTAAATTTATGGGGACGAGATGTCCTAGATCAATTAGGTTTGACATTAACAAATAACATCAACCAAAATGCACCCACTATTATGACTAGACAATGTTTTAGGAAAGGAAAAAGATTAGAAAAACAAGAACAAGGTATAGCAGCACCAATACAAATAGATCAAGGAACAGACAGACATGGGTTGGATTTTCAGAAAGGGCCACTGAGACAATAAAAATTACTTGGAAATCAGAAAGACCAGTATGGGTTCCTCAGTAGCCCCTGACTAAAGAAAAGATACAAGCAGCCCATGACCTGGTCAAACAACAATTAGCAGAAGGACATATACAACCTTCTGTATCTCCCCATAATACTCCCATTTTTGTCATCAAAAAGAAATCTGGTAAATGGAGATTATTGCAAGATTTAAGAGCCACTAATAATGAGATGGTTATTATGGGACCTGCTCAATCAGGGATTCCTCAATTGTCTGCTTTGCCAAAAACTTGGTATGTTTTAGTTATAGATATTAAAGATTGTTTTTTTTTTCAATTCCAATTCATCCTGAGGATAGTCCACGTTTTGCATTTACTATCCCTGCACTGAATCATGAAGGTCCTGATCAGAGATATGAATGGAAAGTACTCCCTCAAGGGATGGCTAACAGCCCAACTATGTGTCAAATTTATGTTAACAAAGTAATCCAGCCACTTAGAAATCAAAATCCTGAACTACAAATATTTCACTATATGGATGATGTATTATTAGCACACAAAGCTAAAAACACATTGCTAGAATGTTATGCCACACTTACAAACTTATTAAAAAATTATAATCTAGAGATAGCAATAGATAAAGTACAATTAAATTTTCCAATTAATTATTTAGGAGTTCTATTATCCTCAACCATGGTCCGTCCACCAAAAATTCAAATACGAGTAGATCAACTCAAATCACTTAATGACTTTCAAAAGTTATTAGGAGACATAAATTGGATAAGGCCTTATCTAGGTATACCAACAGGAGAGTTGGGACCTTTATTTGATATCCTAAAAGGTCCATCAGATCCAAATTCACCCCGAATGTTAACGCCTGAAGCAAGAAAGGCATTAAAAATCATTGAAACATATATGGAAAATATGCATTTGGATAGAATTGATATAAGTTTGCCTTTATTATTTATTGTACTATCAACAAAAAATATTCCTACAGGAGTATTTTGGCAAGAAGGTCCATTATTATGGATACATTTATCTTATTCTCCTAACACTATTCTTACTAGGTATCCTGAGGCTGTAGGACAATTAATACTCAAAGGAATAAAAGCAGCAAAGGGAGTGTTTGGAATTTCTCCCAATAAAATTATTACTCCATATACTATGAATCAAATTGATGAGTTAGCTAATGAGTTAAATACTTGGGCAATAATCATGTGCAAATCTAATGTTTCATTTGATAACCACTTACCATCTAATCCTTTATTGTCTTTTTGGTCATCGCATCCTGTAATTTTTCCAAAAATGACAAGAAAAACACCTATCATGAATGCTCCAAATATATTCACTGATGGGTCAAATAATGGTACAGCAGCAATAGTTACACTTGATCAAACTTTTACATTTTTAGTACCCAAACAATCAGCTCAAAAGGTAGAGCTTAATGCAGTATTACAAGCTTTTGTGATGTTTAAAGATTCTGTATTTAATTTATTTTCCGATAGTCAGTATATAGTTAATGCTATAGTATCCCTTGAAGATGCTGGTAGGATTTCTCCTTCCTCTACTGTTTTCTCTTTGCTTTCCACTATACAAAGTCTAATCTGGGACAGAAAAGATCCATTCTTTATAGGACATATCAGGGCACATACAGGATTGCCTGGAGCCCTTAGTTTAGGCAATGATTTAGCAGATAAAACTACACATGACATACATATTTTCTCTACACTAGAAGAAGCTACAAATTTTCATAAAAAGTTCCATGTCAATGCTAATACTTTACAAAAGCGTTTTAAAATAACTAAGGAACAAGCTAGACAAATAATAAAACAATGTCAAAATTGTGTGACCTTTTTACCACAAGTTAATCTTGGAGTCAATCCTCTAGGATTGATACCTAACCATATTTGGCAGATGGACGTCACACACTTGCCAGAATTTGGAAAATTCATTATTGCCAGAATTCCTATCTTCATCCCAGTGCCGGTGAAGACAAAGATAAAACCAGTCTACAGCTTCTGCAATAGCCATCACTGAACTGCTTGCAGAACTTGCCTGGACTATGTATCACTTGTATGCATTGTGAACTCACCTGTATGCATTGTGAACTATTTGTTGGTGCAGCGACTTGTGGTAGTGTTGGGGTATTTTTGCTGATGATGTCATCAGTGGTACAATTTTTCCAAAAGGAGCCGTCAATTGGCTTGGTGTATCTTCCTCCCTTCTGCTTGTCATGGTCGTTCAGCTAAAATTTGGGGGCCAACAGAGGTGAGGCAAAGAACCTCACCCCCCACCCCCCGCTGGTACAAAGACCTATCCACAGGTGTGGCTGTATACTGGACCGGTAGTCAGTGACGGGTAAGATCCAATTACAATGGTACCGACCTAAGACAGGAGGCTGACGCCTTGAGGTCAGCTCATCCAATAACGGGTAAGGACCATATGTACTATTGGACAACCTAAGGCAGGCACGGTCCCTAAGCCACATGCTTGTTGTTTAAACAGAGAGGGGGAGATGTTGAGAGCCATAGCCGAAGGGGCCCCAGCAAACTTTCAGACTGCAAGCTGATGATTGGCTCACAGCGGCCCCAACAACTTCTAGCTGATTGGCTCCTCTGCAGTGATGCTCATTGAGCTGTTTCCCTGCCCTTTCAGACTATGGAGCTGCTCATCGGGGGACTTTTTTTGGCTCCGCTCACGCGACCCAGCCAATCGGCCTCAAGAGCAGGAGGAGTGGGGGAGGTTGAGAGGCTTGTGGGAAGCCAGTGGTGGCAGTTGGGCTCTGAGGGTTTTTCCTGAGGAGCTGTTTTGTTTGGCGTGTGTGGTTCTAAAAATAAAGTTTGTTTCTTTTGACAAGTGGCTCCTGAATTGTGCCCAGCCAGACTGTGGCACCCTACCACTGAGCTAAATCCTCAGATCTCTCCTTTAATTTTTTAATATGATAAGTCATATTAGTACGTTTTCCTAAGTTCAATATTTTTACATTCTGGGATAAACTCTAATCACAGACTACTTAATTCAATTTGCTAGTATTTTATTTATGGATTCTGTATCTAACTTCATAAGTGAGTGCAGCAGTTTTCTATTGTTGCATAATTATCCCAAAGTAGTGGATTAGAACAATAATAAATATTTATCATCTCTCCTTTTCTGGGGGTCAGGAATATGAGAGCAACTTAGCTGCCTGGTTCTGTCTTGAGGTGTCTCATGAGGTTGCAGCCAAGTTGTTAGCCACTGTTGCAGTCACCTGAAGACCCGATTATGGCTGGAGGATCCAATTCTGAAATGACACGCTCATATGACTGACAAATTGGTGCTGGCTGTTGGCAAAAGGCGGTTTCTCACCTGTGGACCTCTCTATAGGGATGTTGGAATGTGTTCATGACATGACATGGCAGCTGGCTTCCTGCAGAGCAAGAAATCCAAAAGGGTAAGACAGAAATGGCAATGTCTTTTATCAATTAGCCTCCAAAGGCATACTCTCACTTCTGCCATATCCTAATGAACACTAAAACCAGCCATGAATCAAGGGTCTGACATTCCGGAGGTAAGGCTCATTGGGAGCTATCGTGGATGCAGCTACAAAAGTGAGATTGGTTTATAGTTTTCTTTTCTTGAATGAACCTAGTATGATTACTATCAGGAACATATAAACCTCAAAAATAAATTTTCCTGCTCCTCAATTCTCTGAAAGAGTTCCTTGAAATTTCAGTAAAAATCTTCCTCTAAAACCTGTTTTTGGTTTTTTTGCTGTTGTTTTTGAAGGAGGGGATGTTTGACTGATTACACAATTATTATTAGTTAATGTAAATTTTCTATGTCTTCTTGGTCAAGTTTGATGATTTATATCTTCTAGAAAAGTATGCATTTCCTATATGTTTTTAATTTCATTAATATGAAGTTGTCTATCATTCTTCATTATTTTTAAAATTTTCTACTACATTACTAGTTATTCCTATTTTTTATTTCTAATATTGCTTCTCAGTAACTTTTCCCCTTTTTTTCCTGGATGAGTTTCATTCATCACATGTTTTGTTAAGTGTTTCTTTTTTTTTATTTTTAATGAATCATCTCTTAATTTTCTTTCTTTTGTTTTCTATTTCACTACCTTTCATATTTTACTAATATCCTCCCTCTACTTTCCTTAGGTTTACTTTAGTCTCTTGTATTGAATAAATAATTAATTTTAACTTTTTCTTGTTTAAAATTAGAATTGCTTTGTTTCATTGAACAGGTTTTAATATGGTAGTTTTGTTGTTATTTATTTTTAAACATTAGGTGATTTCCATTGATATCATCTTTAACTCATTTATTTAGGAGCAAATCCAAACAGGTCTATATGTGTAGGGGATTTAATGTCATTTTTATTAAAAACTTCTAATTTGCTTGTTTTGTGTTAGAGGATATCATTTACATGATATTGACTAACATCCTCTTTTACCTGTTCTATAGTTAATATTTATAATTAATCATTCAGTGCATACTTTAAAATAAATATATGTTTGGGGCTGGGGCTATAGCTCAGTGGCAGAGTGCTTTGCCTAGCATGTGTGAGGCAGTGGGTTCAATACTTAGCACCACATAAAATAAAACAAATAAAATAAAGGAATTCTGTCCATCTACAACTACAAAAAATTTTTTTAATTAATAAATATGTTTGGAATATAGTGAGCATATTAAACTAAGCTTTATAATACTGTGGTAAAATAGATATATAAAATATAAAATAGATATATATCTGTTGTTATTTTGTTTTGTTTTAGTACTGGGGATTGAACCCAAAGGTGCTTAACCATTGAGCCACATCCCCAGCCCTATTTTATATTTTATGTAGAGACAGGGTCTTGCTGAGTTGCTTAGGGCCTTGCTAAATTGCTGAGGCTGGCTTTGAACCTGTGATCTTCCTGCCTCAGCCTCCCAAGCCTCTGAGATTAAAGGAGTGTGCCATGGTGCCCAGCGATATACTTATTATATTTTTACCTACTAAATATGTTGGTGTCAAAAATGTATTAAAATCTCCTGGTATAAAATTTCTTTATTTTCCTTTGTAATTCTACTAGTTTTGTTTGGTAGGAGCAGAGAGGTTCATGATTATCATATCTGCTTAGTGAACTGTTCTTTTTATTACTATTTAAGATCTTTTATTCATTCACTATTAATATTCTTTGTCCTGATTTTGTATGATATTAACATTGTCATATGAACTTGCTTTTGAATACTATTTGCACCTTACATTTTTGTCCACCAGACCATCCTCAGCCTTTGTGTTTGGTTTTGTTCTAAGCGTGTGTCTTATAAGCAGCATATGAATTAGCTCGTGTCCTATTATCCATTTTGGTCATCTCTGCATTTAACTGGTCAATTTGATCTACTCATATAAATAATATTTACTTATTTTTTACTTATTAGTAACATTTTATTTTGTTTTTGTTTCATAACCTTTTTCCTTCTTTCATTTTGCAAAATATTTGCTGTTTTCTAGGAGAACTTAAACTTTTTTCTAAATTATATTATTTTTCCTCTGTTGGTTTGGAAGCTAAATATTGTATTTTGATTCTTCACCTTGTCCTTAATTCTTAACTCTTGAATATAATTGTAGTTTAATCTAAAAAATGTAAAGTTCATCCATTTCTCCTTTTTTTCTTACATAACAAGGTCATTATAACTCTTCACTTAAACAATCCTTAATCTTTTGTCATCTAATACATTGCTGCCCTACAGAAATAAAACATGATCCACATAGGTGATTTATATTTTCTTGTAGTCACAATTTAAGAAGTAGGAAAAAAAAAGTGAAGTTAATGTTAATAATATATTTTTAATTCAAAATAGCTAAAATATTATCATTTTGACACATATTCAATATTTTAAAATACAAATAAGATATTTTACACTCTAACTCATATTAAGTCTCAGAAATCCATTGTGCATCACAATGAAGTATAAAATACATCTCATCTTCAACTAACCACATTTTGATTGCTCAATGACCATCTGTGGCTAGTAGCTATTGAACAGTGATGATCTAGAGTTTTAGTTTCACTTATTATTTAGAAAAAAAAAAATAGTTGTAGATTTCATTACCCCAACTCCCTCCCAAATCTCCGCTTTAGAACTGTCTGAAATGATTTAAGCATGACACTTCAAAAGAATGGGAGACAAAAGGACACCCACAAATTCTGGAAACTGAAAAGCAGATGGAATAAAAAAAAATAAGTGACTCAATATACCAGAAAAAACTCACCCCTAAGCCAACCATCCAGGAAATGCAGGAGCAAACTAATAGAGGGTGCACAGTCCTGAGAAGTCACGGAAACTGAGGGTACCAGAATAGCAATGTGGGTGGGATTAACACAGGATGACTGAGTTGAATCTGAATGAGAAGGACTATCCCCACTTGGAAGACTGAACCCTGGGGAAAAGACCTACATATTGACATTTGTGGATCCCTAAGAAAAGAGTATAGCCAGAGGAGCTTACAGAGAAATTGACCTAAGACAAAGCCCAGCCTCATACTTCAGGCAGCTCCTCAGGGCTTTATCCTGAACACCAACAAGCAAGGATGTCCTAATCTGCTCAGGCAGCTGTAACAAAGACCATAAACTACAGAATTTATTCCTCACAGTTCTGAAAGCTGAAAAGTCCAAGATCAAGACAGATTCAACATCTGGTGAGAGTTCACTTTCTGGCTCATAGACAACATCTCGCTGTGTCCTCACATGGTGAAAGAAGTAAGGGCTCTCTCTTGGGCCTTTTTTTTTTTTTTTTTTTTTTTTTGTACCAGGGATTGAACTCAATGGCACTCAACCAACGAGTCACATCCCCAGCTCTTTTTGTATTTCATTTAAAGACAGGGTCTCACTGAGTTGCTTAGGGCCTTACTAAGTTGCTGAGGCTGGCTTTGAACTCGAAATCCTCCTTCCTCAGTCTCCTGAGCCTCTGGGATTACAAGCATGTGCCACAGCACCCGGCTTTTGGGCCTCTTTTATAAAAGCACTAATCTCATATATGAGGTGCAACTCCCATGACCAAATGGCTTCATAAGGACCCCACCTCCCAATACCATCCCCTTGGGTTTGAGGATTTCAACATATAAATTTTAGGGAGAGGGAGATATTTAGACTATAGCAAAGGATTACCAGACATCTGAGCATTCCATGTAAAAAGAGACAAAATGAACAAAACAGAAAGGGAGTTCTGAGGAAATTAAGACAATTGGGAAAAGAAAGAAGTAACTATCTTTTAAAATCTATAATTAATATCCTTAGATACATAAGCAGAGATAGGTAGATAATAAAATGCAGGAGAATAAATTAAAAAAAAAAAAAAACTTAAATGAAAGCCTGGAAATAAAAGTCAAGGAATCTCCCTAGAGATGGAAAGAGAGGTTGAAAACAGGAAAGAAGAGATAAGACCTTTAGATGATTGATCCAGAAAGTCTAATATCCAAAGAAAAAGAAATTTAACAAGAGGAAATGGCAGGGGGAAAGTACCAAAGAAATAATTCAAGAAAACTTCTTAGAAGAAAGAACATGACTTTCTAGATTAAAAGGGTCTCCACATTCCCAGGACAATGAATTTCAAAAAACTCCTACAAAGGCTTAATATAATATCACAACAACAGGGATAAAAGAAAGAGCTCAGGGATGGGTCTGTGGCTCAGCGGCACAGCGCTTGCCTGGCATGTGTGAGGCACTGGGTTCGATCCTCAGCACCACATGTAAATAAATAAAAAATAAAGGTACATCAACAACTAAAAAATATTAAAAAAAAAAAAAAAGAAAAAGAAAGTGAATGCTCAAAAGTTTTCCAGGAGGAAAAAAAAAAGAAAGAAATTCCATATTTGGAATCTGGAATCAAAATAGCTGTGGGCCTCTAAATAGTAACACCAGAAGATAAAAGATAACAAAAGGACAGTATCCTCAAATTCTGAGAGAGAATTACTTCCAACCCAGAGTACAGCCAAAGCATAATGCAAGTATAATTGTACCTTAGACATTTTCAAAGACGAATGGTTTCCAAAAAATGTACCTAGAATACACTTGTGTTAAAAAGAAGACAGATGACTAAAGGCACATCTTTGACATAATGCCTATGTAGAAAATGTTATTTTAATGCGATTTTACACAATAAAACCTTCCAGTTTGGAAGGGCTTATGTATTTGTTTCCCCAAAAAAGCGCGGAAGGACAAAAAAAGGTCTTATGCACCCTGCTCAGGAAACCGCTGGAGAATACACTGCATGAAACAAAGGAATAAGCAAAGAGGAAGACACAGGACACAAAAGGTCAGCAAGGGGATCCCCAGGTGACAGAGAATGCCCTCCCAAAAACACAGCTGTACAGAAGGTCTAAGGAGCAGCAAGCTCCTAGGAGATAGAACGTCCCCAAGAAAAAGATGAAATTAATAGAATACCTGATAAGTTCAGACATACTTAGAGGAGACAAATTACTCACAGGAAGAGAAATCCAAACAAACAAAATAGTAAACCATTACTATCAGGAGGGAGTAGGGTGGGAGGACAAGAAAGTAAATGTCATCATGGTGAATACCGATAGAAGCACTCAACAGCAAAATAGTCGGCTATAACTACCTTGAAGGTGAGAAGAATTTAGGAGGGAAGAAAATAATATTATCTACCACAAAAGGAAGTAAATATGTAATACCTAAAATTAAAACTAAAAAGAGAAACAAGATAGATAGAAATATAAAGGTCCATTATAAAAGCAACAACAAAAAATAGCAGCTAAAAGGAAAAGTGTTGAAAGTATTTGCCTTTGGGTATTGGGCACTGGGGTGGGGTAAAATGGCTATATTATCTCTGATGCAACAAATCACTCCACAAACTTATCAGCTTAACAGAACAACAAACGCTTGTTATCTCACAGTCTCTGTGAGTCAGGAATTTGGGAGCAGTTTAGCTGGAGGATCTGACTCAGAACCTTCCTGGGTTACTGTCAAGATCCTGGTGAGGGCTGTAATCTACTGAAGTCTTTTTTTTTTTTTTTTAAGACATACATGACAGAGTATATTTTGACATATTATACATACATGGAGTTTATCATACTATAATTAGGATGAATTCTTAACTGAAACTAGAGAATCCACTTCCAAAGAGGTTTACTACCAAGCCTGGCAATTTGTGCTAGCTAATGGCACCAAGAGGCCTCAATTCCTTGCCACATGGATCCCTCTTTAGGGCAGCCTGAGTACCCTCACCACAAGGCCATTGTCTTCTTCTAGAGTGAGTGACCCCAGAGAAAACCTTGCAGAAACTGCAATGCCTTTTATCCCTTAACCTCAGATGCCACATACCATTATCTTCTGCAGCATTGTACTGGTTATGCAGATCAGCTCTATTTGATATGGGAGGGTATCACACAGGGGGCATGAGTTCTAGGAGTTGAAGGTCATTGGGGGGGGGGGGGGGGCACAGCAAGCTGGCTACCACATTAACCTTGTAGAACTATTTGACTTTTTAAGATATGAGTATGTATACCTTTAGTAAAACCAAGGATTTTAGGGCTGGGTGTGTAGCTCAATGGCAGAGCATTAGCTTAGCATGTAAGAGGTCCTGGATTTGATTTCCCACCATGACAAAAAAATAAGAGAGAATTTTAAAAAGAGTTTTGTCACATATACATAATGGAGTTTTATTCAGCCATAAAGAAGAATGAAATTATGTCATTTGCAGGAAAATGAATGAAACTTGAGAACATATGTTAAGTGAAATAAATTAAATTCAGAAAGAAAAGAGTTGTATATTTTCTCTCCTGTGTAGAAATTGGAGGAAAAGAAAGGTGGGGCCGGGGAGATCTCATGAAAATCAAAGGGGGATCAGTACAGTAAAAGAAGGGGGGGAGATAGGAGGGAAGTCCTGGGAAATTATATTGACCAAATTATATTGTGTGCTTGTACAAATATATAACAATGAATCCCATCATTATTTGCAACTATAATGCACCAATAAGAATATGAAGAAAAAAAGAGTTTTTGGTAATAGTCAATGCTTATTTAGATTATCAACATTTTACCAATTTCTATTCTTAACATTGTATTTTGTATGATTTTTGTGTGTTCATTTCTCTTCTTGATGTACTATAATAATCTATAATAATTCTTTCAATGAGAGTCTCTATAGGCATATTTTGTATGAGATGCTCTTTTTATCTTATATTTTGACTAAGTTAGCTGGGTATAAAAGTGTAGTAGGCACTTTGAAGATACTATTCCATCATCCCTAGCCTCACTCTTTAATGAAGCCAGAAACTACTTTTGAAGTAATCTGTGGGGTTTTTAGTTCTGTTATAAAGTGTTTGGCGTTCTGCAATTTCCCCAAGGAAGTTTCTCAGCTACCTCCATTCATTCCCTTCCTCAAAAACTCCTACTGAACATACATTGTCCTTACTACAAACTGTCACTCATGTCTCATAACTGATGTTATGTATTTGAATTTCTGTCTCTGTATATCATATTATAGTTCAGTTATACTTTCTAACAGTTATATTTTCTTCAGTAAGTTATATTTTCTAACTCACTAATCCTTTGTTTCTGGTCTACAATATATTCTATCTACTCTATTGTTATTTTTATTATTATTTTGAGTTACCAAACTTTTGTTTCTAAGAGTTCTACATGATTGTTTTCATATCAATTTGTTCTCCTTTCATTTCTATCTGCTTTCATTCAGTTTTTATTAATTTCCAATGAATATTAAGTCTTCATTTGCCTTTTTGAGCACCTTAAACATGATTTATAGTCTTATGAGACTTTCATAAAATTAATTTAATCTGAAGTGAATTTATATTCCAAATGTTAATTTTTTTACCTTTTTTTTTTTTTACCACAATGTATTTCTCATTTATTTTGATTTACAACTTCACAATGAGTTGAGGACTTTTTTAAAAAAACCTTATTTTTACATCTGTTTTTTACTCTGTCCAAATGTCCTGAGCCCAGGCCCAATAGAGAATCAGGTCTGTCACAGCATTTCAGGGCTCCCTAAAGATATCATTGATTCAGGCACGTAGCCAGAGGGTGGCCTGGCTCAGCTTGTAGTCAAGAAAGCATCTTCATCTTCCTGCATCTCCAGCCCCAGGCTGTCTGTGGACAGGTGGCTTCCTCCCCCACCATCCCACCACCACAACCACCTCCTTTCATAAGCAGAAGCAGCCTTACCCCACCCTGGCTTCAAGGGTTCTGGTTCTTCTCGCTGTCTTGCCTGGAGCTAATTAGCTGCAGTTACCAAGAGCTATGCTGCTGACAGCTACTGCTGTTCTAGATTCGAAGCCAGCAGGCCTGAGCCCCACTTACCACTTTACATTTCTGGGCTGCTTCTAGTATGCAGAAATGTCCCTTTTGGTCTGGGCCCAGCTATGTTCTTTTGTTTATCATTTTTTGTATTTTGTTTAGTTTGCTGTGTGTTTGGAACAGAGAGGGGAGCCACAGCATGAACTCACTATGCCAGCTGACTGGAAGTCAAGGACTGAATTGGATGGCTGTTATACCAGTAGGGAAGTCTCAGGCTTCTTTTACTATTTGTAAAAGAGGAGAGATCATTTTATAAAACTTCAGTGGGCTTTAGCACAGGAATACTAGGTGAGGGCAGGTGGCTCCTGATAGAACATGCTTCCTCTGGAGATAATGGAGGTAGAGTTTGTGTGTGTGTGTGTGTGTGTGTGTGTGTGTGTGTGAGAGAGAGAGAGAGAGAGAGAGAGAGAGAGAGAGACAGAGACAGAGAGAGAGAGAGAGAGAGAGAGAGAAACACACACACACACACACACACACACACAGAGTGAATTCCTCCTTGAAAGGAGAGGTCACAGGATGCAGCAGAGCTGACCCTGAGGATAACAGCAGGAGTGGTCCAGGGACTGCTTGCCATTGAAGGGGACTGGGAAGGTGCTCCTCCTCTGCAGACAGTTCCCAGGGGAGCACCTCCCCCTGGTGGTCACAAGAGGAAGCTGCAGTGTCCTTTGTCCAGGAAATGACCAACAAGGAGTTAAGGTTTTGCTTGCTGGTGCCCACACACACACACACACACACACATACTCCAGTGGATGTGGGACCTGTGGAAATGGCAAAGGCTGCCTGAAAGTCCTACTTACAAGAAGCTTGGGGTGAAATTCTCTCTCCTGCCTCTCTTGCTGTGCCAGAAGAGTCTACACGACTAGGGCCTGTTATTCAAAGGCAGATATTCCTGCCCGGCCCTTCTAAGCTGAAGAACATTGACTGTAGAGCTCTTTGGTCCAGTGAGTTTTCTGAGCTCCTTGTAAGTAGGACCTTCAGGCAGCCTTTGCCATTTCCACAGGTCCCACATCCACTGGAGTATGTGTGTGTGTCCAAACTCCACTTGAGGTCACAAGAGGACTGTGGGAAGGAAGTCTGGGGTACAGAACTCAGGTTTGGAGCTGATAGATCTGAGACTGAATCCACCCTCTGTCGCTTATTACCAGCGTATCTCTGGGCAAGTTGTTTAAAATCTCTGTGCCTCTGGTCTTCATCTTTAAAATAAGGATAATAACTGCACATACCTTAATGGGTAGAACCAGATAGAGCCAGATACACAGATAAGTCCTCTACATTGCCTGTTTGAATTATTTGGGACTCTTTAAAAATGTGTGTGTGTGTGTGTGTGTGTGTGTGTGTGTGTGTGTGGTTGGACACAATATCTTTATTTAATTTATTTATTTTTATGTGGTACTGAGGATCGAACCCAGGGCCCCGCACGTGCTAGATGAGCGCTCTCCCGCTGAGCCACAACCCCAGCCCTGTTTGGGGCTCTTATGACTCCTTCTTAGCCCCTCTTAGAACCTGAAGGCTTCTGCCAGCCACCCCTTGGTGATGGGCAGAAGAGATGGGAGGATTTTTTGAGGAAGAGCCAGGCCCAGATGAAGTGTACACTGCAAGAGCACCACATGGGAGCCAAAGTCCTCAGGCCTTAAAGTCCCTGAGAATCACAAACTCACAAACATACCCTCTGACTGCTGGCGCCTGGGCTTCTCTGTTTAACTCATTCCCACCCATGCCCCTTATTCTAGAGAACACAGACAGATTTCTGGAGTCTATACTAGAGGCACAACCCAAGCAAGGCTTAACTGTACTTTTAGCTGGCCTGTCAGTCATACTAAAGTTATTAGACACCTGCTCTGTGTTTCTCCTTGGGGAGAAAGGACACATCTCTGCTCTCAGGGCAATCACAGAACAGTGGGGAGACTGACTGCAGACCCTCATGGCATGACTCCATGAGTCTGTGCAGACTTCAGAGAAGCACAGATCAGGGTCAGCCAGGGATAGTCAGGCCCCGCTTTCCAGGAGAGGGGCTGCTGGCTGGGCCCCTGAAACTTCATCAGTTCATTCAATATACTTTTCTTCTTCACCCACCACTTTCTCTCCAGCTTCTGCTCTCTGCACTAGGGACTCCCTGACAAAAAAGGGAAGCCATCCCTGCCATCCAGGTCTTGGTGGGCACTCACGGTGAGACTAAGGTGCTCTCCTGTTGAACATAAACAACTTCACAGGACATCAATCTCAGACAAGACCCCTCTGTGGCTGCGCTGGATCTAGACAAAAACACGCTTAAACCCTCTGTGTCCTTTGTGACACCCTCTTACTAAGAAGACCACAGTGCCTCAGGCTGCACGTTCCCCTTCATTGCAACAAGCAATAAACCCAATGTGCTCCGCTACAGGTGGGTTCCTGATGGTCTCTGGGTGGAGGATATGGATGATGGCCTAGAAGTGGGAGTCTGAATAAAATGAGAAGCAAGTCATGTGGACATTTGAGGGAAGAACATTCCAGGCAGACAGGACAAGGGTGCAAAGGCTCCAGAGAGGGAATTATGACTGGCATGTTTGAAAAACAATAAGCAGGCCAACCTAGATGCAGCAGAAGAGGCGGAGCTGGTATTCCAGACAGAGGGGACACACTGTGAAAACCTCATGGAAAAGAGGCCATTGCTGGAAAGTCTGAGTAGTGCTGTATGGTTGAAATAGAAAGCCAATGTGATTTGTCCCAGGAAGCAGAAAGTATATACAGCAAGCACGCAAGAATAAGAACCTCTGCCTTTCCTCGGAGGTTGTGAGCAAACTCACCATGGGTCCTCGTGCTCTGTTGGAGCCACCTCTGAGGGCATTTTTCTTTGCTATGGTAACAGAGGAAGAAGATCAATACATCCTCTTTTGGAGTAAGGTCTCCTGGAAGGAATTCTACTTGCCCATGACAATTTCTTCATTTATCATTAAGGAAGAAGAAAGAACAGATGCCAAGCCCTCTGCCTTTTGGATGATTCTGTCAGCCCACTCTATGGTTGTACATGTCCCTAATCCATCTCGGGAAAAGCCCATCCCTATGGTTTAGGTCTAGGAGGATAACCCAGGATGAGGACAAGCATTTGTGTGGGCCAGGGTGATTCAGAGAGAGTGAATAAATTCATCACCAGCTGCAATTCATGCCCCGGAAAGAATACAAAAAAGAGTCTGCCTTTTAGTTGCTGGCAACATAAACTGGAAATTCCCTGCAGCAGCTCAAGCTGTCGACTGCAGGTGTGAACACCACACACACACACACACACACACACACACACACACACAGCCCCCCTCCCCACCATCACTGAGCCTCAGTTCCAATCTCAGTCCTGTCAGGGCTCCTGAGACCAAGCAATTCAAGTTTCCCAGTAAGAAAGGGCTAAAAGCAATACAGGCTATAGCTAAGAATTATTTTCAAATTGGCATTTAATAGAGAACAAAAGCAAACTTTTGACTCTTTCTATCTCTAGATGTCCTGAAATTTCTGGCCCATTAAAATTAATAAAATCAAGTAGTCTTGTCCGTGAGGGTAGTAAACCTCGATTTGGGGCAGAACCTAAAAATGTCACACACTAGACTTCTTAGTAGGAGTCACAGGAATATTTTGCACAGGATGGGGACATGGAGAGGTTTAAATGCTAGAAAGATCATTCTGGTAGCTAACAATGGTGGATTAGGGACAGGAATTCATCCCTGTTCCTCCTGAAGTCTTTTTTTTTTTTTTAAGATACAAAATTCTACAAGGTAAAAGGACAGAGGTGGCACCAATAACAACACTTTGGATGCGGGAAGGCAGCTAGACAAATGGCAACCAGCGTATCAGAACCAAGAAAGCCCGATCCCGAACCAAAGAGGGAGTGAGGAACAAATTCTATTTATACCCCAGAACAGACAAATGGTTCAGGAATGCTGGCACCAGGCACCTTGGAAAGGGGGCAGGAAGAGCCTGGTGAAGACGGAGACAAAAACAAGAAGATTAAAGATTGATTTCCACACCCTGTCCACTCGCTCTCTCATTCTGCCAGAGACTAGGAATGTTTTTCTTCTTCTAAAAGGATAAAGTTAAGGGTCTCTGAACTAGCACACCAGGCCAATTAAGGGCACACTCGGAAAATGAGATCAAACGGGGTTTTGAACACAAAGACATGCCCCATCCCCAGCCTCATCACCTGTCTTTTCTGCAACACTGGCAGTCAGGTTAGGCTGGTTCTTGACACCCATCCAGGACACCAGAAGAGCCATCTGAAGGACTGTGACCAGCCCAAGGAGAAAGTCTTACAGATTCTGAAGTCTACACTTCGTATCAAGCAGCCTGGCCTAGATCAACCAGCGACAAAGCTTGAAACAAAGCACACTCCTCCAATACATGCACACGTGATGTGCATACACGGTATGCACACACACTGAAAAGCTGTCACCCCTAAGAAGCAGAAAATGAAGGGAAAGAAAGATGGTGAGGAAGGTGGGCATACGGTATTGTTTAGAGCCAAAAGTCTTCTTGAGTTATTTGACTCTTTAATCTAGATGCACATAAAGCCGTCATAAAAATAAATGCTGAACCAGGCGTGATGGTGCACCTGTAATCCCAGTGGCTCAGGAGGCTGAAGTAGGAGGATTGTGAGTTCAAAGCCAGCCTCAGCAACTTAGTGAAACACTTAGCAACTCAAAACAAGACCCTGTCTCTAAATTAAATATTTTAAAAGGCTGTAGATGTGGCTCAGTGGTTAAGCACCCTTGGGTTCAATCCTCAATACCCGGGGTGGGGTAGGGGGGAGTCCAAATTAGAGAAAACTAGAGGAGCAAGGTAGAGGGACAAAGAGAGAGCAGAGAAAGAGTGGGGAGGAAACTATTGCAATGTCCAGGAGAGAAATGAGACGCCCCCTGAGGCAGGGGCAGTAGGATGAAGAGGAAAGTTGGACTAGCTCTGTGATGGTTAACTGTGTGTGTCAAGCTCACTGGGCTAAGGGATGCCCAAATGGCTGATAAAACATTATTTCTAAGTGTGTCTGTGAGAATGTTTCCAGAATACATTAGCAGTTGATTCAGTAGACTGAGTAAAGAAGATCCACCTTCACCAATGTAAGTGGATGTCATCTAATCCTTTGAGAGCCCAAATAGATCAAAAAGGTGGAAAAAAGGCAAATTCTCTCTCTTGAGCAAGGTTAATTCTTGCCCTCAGACATTGGAAATCCTGGTTCTCAGGCCTTTGGACTTAGACTTAGTTACACTATTGGCTTTCCTGTGTTTCCAGCTTGCAGATAGCAGAAGGTAGGACTTCTTGGTCTCCATAATCATGTGAGACAATTCCCATAATAAGCCAACTTCCACAAAAACAGACAATACATATGTGTATATGCGTATATATATATATATATATATGTGTGTGTGTGTGTGTGTGTGTGTGTGTGCGCGTGCGCGTGTGTGTGTGTGTGTGTGTGTGTCTGGAGAACCCTAATCATACAAGCTGGCTGAAATGGTGACTAACTGGGGGGACAAAGGCGAGGAGCAGGAAAAGCCCAGGACATGCCCTTGTTTATGGATCAGGTATCGAGTAGGCCTTTCCCTATCAATTTCTTCTTCCACCTAATTGGTGACTTTTTCCTCCCCAACTATAGGTCTCTTCTTCCATCACACATGCCTTGTCCCCCAGGAGTCCTGATGCAGAGGGCCAGGTAGCTACAAACAGGGTGCAGAGCCTTGGGTCCCAAGTGACCATTCTCTCTACATGACAGATGAGGCTTCTTACAAAGGTGAGGGGTAGGAGCTTGTGAGGGGTTGGATCTCAAACACTACCCAAGGCAAGATCACGCCCTTGGTATTCAGGCCCTGGGTCAATATATGTTGTGGAGCCCCTGTCAAAATAAACAATGTGATTTTATAATATATTACAAAAAGTTATGGATCCACATGAACTACACTGATGATTAAAGAGATACTTACATATTTGTTTATTGCCTAGTCAGTGTAACTGAATATGTATTCCATGATGTACAGGCACCAGCTCTCCTGTTCAGCCCAGGACCCATCTCTTCATGTTATTATCGTCAATTGGTTATTCTTCCCTAACTTCATAAGTCTCCAATAGCAAGTCACACAATGGCTCTTCAGAACCCGATTCTATTGAAACAATATAGACCTTCTTGCCCCTGCAATTCTCTGATACTATTTATTTCATGCTGGTTCTACCATTACTCATGACACTGCATCATCCATAGCACAGTCATGAGTACTGGTTTCCAGGAACTTTCTCTGAGGTTGTGACAGTCCTTTCTTGATAATGATCACAAATGCAACCCAGAGTAAGAAAACAAATATGAGTCATTATTTGGTTTCAGATTATGTTAAGCTTATCATTGAGAATGTTACAGCATAAACATAGAAGAGCACATTACTCTAGAACTCTTTAGGACATAGTCACTGAAACACCAGAATGTGATCTCTTTCGCTGTTGACCATACCCCAGCTTTGTACACAATATCAGCAGAAATATCCAGAGACACATACATATATACATGCACACATACATATGTATTGTCTAGTTTTGTGGAAGTTGGCTTATTATGGGAATTGTCTCACATGATTATGGAGACTAAATATATTGGCCAGGGGGCCCAGGGACAGTAAGAAGAACAGACTCATTTATACTCCAGGCAAGTGAGGACATTCATGGTGAACATCCTTTGGTGTTGTGGAGCTGGTGCTAAGAGGCCTGAGAGGAAATAGCTGGACCATCTTCAGAGGCCTGCCTGACACATGGTATGGAGACTACAGAGAGGTTTGGCAGACTGCCCAGCACCACTGACAGGAAGGGAAGGCCTCACAGTACACTTGCTTTCACCTGCACTGGTCTTAGAAGCTGTAGTCCTAAGGCAACATGGTGTTGGAGCACCAACGGGTGAGAACTGACATGTGGCCATTCACACAGCCAAGCCTAAGAGTCGGTGGTGGACCATCTGTAGCCCAAGCCTTGAACTTGCCCTTTGCTTGACTAACCAGAGTAACACAAACTCATGTGATCCCACATAATAAATACCATGTTCAACAGTGGAAGCAATCCACTCCCCAGGCCGCCCTCCTAGAGGGGGTGCCCATGCACAGACTCCGGGACCACACCATAGGTCTGACTTCCAGAGCTCTTCCAGGAAGCTGGTTTACCCCACACCTGGAGCAGAGGGTCAGAGAACACGACAAAGCAGCATAGTAGGGACTTGGTTTCATGTCAGTCCTGATCCTGACTCAGAGGTGTGCTTGGAGGGTAGCTCTGGCTGGTATTTATCATTAAAGAAATTTCTGAGAAATGGGCTTCTGGAGACCATGACCCCCACTCACCCAGTCTAGGCTAGTACTGCCAGCCCAACCCATCCCTGACAGTCAATGAGGGTTTAGACCATTCAAAGGAAGACCCTGCAAAGCACTGGGCTTTCTGGGGCCTGGTCCGGGGCAGAGACCTGCTTACAGACATCTAAAGGTGGTACTAGCTCATGGACACAGTTTACTTCCCATCCATCCTCTCTACCCTGAGCTTTAGGGTCCTCTGTGCAGATATGCATGACATTCAAGACCCTCCCCAGCCTGCCCAGTTCTGCCTGTCCAGCCTTATCTTTCCACCCCAAATTTCTTCTTCAACCTTATTTGTCGCGACCCCTTGCCCGCAAGGAAGACGCAACTCAGGAATCTTCTTTCAGCAGTTTATTCAGGCCCTTGATATTTCTTCTTCTCTCTCTTGGATGCCCCTCCCAGCCTTAATAAAGCATCCCAAGCCCCAATGCAAAGCTGCCGCGTGGAGCTTTCTCACAGGGTGGTGAAAAATCATGTGCCAACTTTCCTAGATAAGGAGTTGTTTGTCACAGACCACAGTGGAGCCAGCGTCATCTTGTAATGGCGACCATAGTCTGCAGAAACGGCAGAAGCGGCTCACCACAGTTCCCCCTTTTCTGTTTTCTTAAAACAATACAGGCGAGAGTAGAGGTCCTATCCCACTGTGCAGAAGTGGCTGCATAGTATGACTCAGTCCTAAGGAGGCGCCTTCCCCAGATCTGAAGCCATATCAGCCGACGCCTTTTTCGTGGGGCGGGGCGTGAACGCGTCTAACCCGCATGCAATAGGACATGCTCTCCTTGAGGTCCACGTCAAGGATCACTCAAGTGCAGTGCCTTGCCTCGCATCCTGTATCGTGACGATGGTGGACGAAGGGGGATAGCTGAGGCTGAACTGTGGCTGTTTATAATGACAAACAAGTTGACAGCACCCTGAAAGAAAGGCACGAACTTCAAGGCGATAGAAAAGCACTAGTGTGGAAACCCATCTGCGTGCAATGGCAGTAAGACCGGCAGAGTGCAAGGGCTTTCCAACACTAAGAGAATAACAAGGAAAGTCATGTCGATCCCAGTGCAATGTTATAATAACTTGGGGTGTAACGACCATGACAAAGGTTTACTGCTTAAGATGCGCAAGCCAGACTTGAGGCGAGTTGCCATTTTCTAAAGCTGCAAGAGCTTGTATGATCATAGCCTTATCGTGAGCACTGCGGGCCTTAAGGCGACAGAGAAACCACAAACAGAGGAACATACCGAAGCAACACATTGCACCAAAAATGCCTACCCCCACCCACTCTTTGAAGAAGGAAAAAGCAGAAGATATCCAATCGGTGAACTGACCCAAAGTCACGGGATCGACACGGGTACTGTTCAAAACAGCAATCTGAGTTAGTTGAGACTGGATCAAGTTTTCTGCTTCCATGGACCAGGTTCCGGATAGATACTCCCCGATGATGCAGGAGGCATTTCTGGAATCATAAAATCTGACAGAGGTTATACATAAATGTGCACGTTGATCAATACAACCCAAACGTACTAGATCAGACAATTCCTCAACTTGAGCTTGAAGTAGATCTATCCTTTGATTAGCAGCCAGAATCCCAGATAAAATGTGTTGATTAATTCTACTTTGAGATTCAAGTATGGTGGATGTTTGTTGAATAACCTGATTAATAGTGGCAGCAGTTTGTACCTGGCTGGCCATGGCTACTCCAGCTATAACTGCTGCAGCAGCAGATACCGCCACAGCTGTCACTATGGCTGCCGTAATTCCAAAATCTCTACGGGCTCTAATCAGTTCAACAATAGGAAAAGACTCTGTATCTGCAGTAACCGGGATCGAGACAAAAGTTGGAATTTTCATAACCACTGCCATAGGCCAGGATCCATTCCAACACTCAGACAAGTAACAGGTAATATTAGAGCAATTAAGCATCCTCTGTGATGTAACATTAGCCAAAAGAAACAGGAACGGAGATTGGAGACAGACTGCTGCGGAGGGTAATGTAGCATTAAACAATTGTGAATTGTTTGCAGTAATTTTAAGTCTCCTACCTCGCTCCGAGTCTTGGGTACTGCCAGAAACATTAAACAGCCAACTTTGGACTCCTAATATTTCCCTGGGGAAACACAAGCGCGGACTAGACTAGCCCAATCTGAGGGAGTCATGCAAAATCTAGTAAGTCCCTCCACCTGAGTGAGAGTGAAAGCGGCATCTATGCCATAAGTGCGGACAGATTCTGCCAAGGTTTTAATTATCTTAAAGTCTAAAGGCTCATGATATCTTCCCCTGTTATTGTCCTGAAATACAGGGTATGCAAGTCCCATATCTGTATTAACTGTCCTCCAAACTTGTGCATGAAAAGATCTCCCGGAACCTTGGCTCCCCCCACATACGGAGGTGGGGCAATCGGCACCATATCTTCTTCTAGATATTCTACCTCCTCCTCCTCAGAGTTTTGTTGACCCATGTTAACTCCCTTCCCCTTCTTACAGTAGGCCTGCGTGCCCTGTGTCTCCTTTTTCTTCTTTTTCATTTTTATCTTATGTAGTTGTTGTAACAATATATCAAGGTCCTCAGAACTCTCTGAGTCGCTTGTGTTCTCAGGCGTTTTTAATTCGGTCAAGTCTGGGTAGAGCCTTCTCCTATTTTTATCTTCAGGCTCTTTTGCCTTCTCACTACTGTTACTTTTAATACTCTCTGCCACTTCACTACATGATCCTTCAGATTTTTCCTCATGCAGCTGCTCAAGAATAGCTTGACCCTCACTCACAGCTTCCTGGCATTTACCATCTGTTATACATCCTCTAACTAACTTCCAAAGTGGTATAATGCCACCCTGCAAGGTACCTTGCTCATGAGCGAAATCTAGATCTTTCCCTAATTTGTCCCAGCTGGGAACCGTAAGACTCCCTGAAAAAGCAAACCAAGGAGCCGCTATATCAGCTTCTCTTAAAAACATCTGCAAAGTACTCTGCTTTATCTTAAGTCCTTTTGAATGTAACAACCCATCTAGGGCCAACAAAATTGGGCTTGAAGAAGCAACACCCATAATGTTTTTAGAGCTATAAAGAAAGTGAAAGTACAAAAGTCCCGCTCTCTCCTTTACAGGGAGCGTTCCGTCTATGATCCCGCTCTCCTTTACAGGGGAGCGTCCCTGTCGTCACAACAACAAAAGAAGCACAAAAAACAAAAGCGAAAGTAGAAGCGAAAGTACACAGTGCAGCTGCAATAAAATGTAATGCTCTCTCTTTACAGAGGAGCTGCCCCGCTTTGGTCGCGGATCCCACTTACCTGGGACTAACCCGCTTTGGTCGCGGATCCCACTTACCTGGGACTAACCGGTGCACCACCCCTGACTGTTGAAAGTTCTGGTTCCCGGGTTTCGGCACCACTTGTTGCGACCCCTTGCCCGCAAGGAAGACGCAACTCAGGAATCTTCTTTCAGCAGTTTATTCAGGCCCTTGATATTTCTTCTTCTCTCTCTTGGATGCCCCTCCCAGCCTTAATAAAGCATCCCAAGCCCCAATGCAAAGCTGCCGCGTGGAGCTTTCTCACAGGGTGGTGAAAAATCATGTGCCAACTTTCCTAGATAAGGAGTTGTTTGTCACAGACCACAGTGGAGCCAGCGTCATCTTGTAATGGCGACCATAGTCTGCAGAAACAGCAGAAGCGGCTCACCACACTTATTGAATCCACACTCTCCTCTACTTCCCACCCTAGAGCCCTGGGTCCTTCCCTCCACTTGCAATGTCTAAAACTTAGCGAGGCTCCACAAATCAGCTCAGAAGCCACTTTCTCAATGAGGTCCGCCCTTATTTTCCCAGTTAGAAGTGTGCCTCCCTCCCTGGCCTCCACTTGTCCCACATGTCCTCATACTCAGCTTGGTGCCACTAGGATTCTATGCACAGTATCTTTTACTAGATAATAAGAACCTAAAATGCAACGTCTGTATTGGGTAGGACCTTGACTAGTGTGAAGTGAGGGGGTGAGGGGTGAGGGGTGAGAGGAAATCCAGGAACAGCAGAAAAGCACAGAGGAGATAGGAAGTAGGGTCCCAGAGTGAAAGACAGGTCCCGGTGTCTTCAGAGTAAGAGAAAAACCAAGGTATCTGGTGGAACTTACACTACTGCTGTCCACACAAAAATACATTGTAAGCCCTAGGAAATAGCCCTAGAGTATATGCCTGTCTGCTGATTCACAGCAGTTCTCTCTGGATCTCTCTCTCTCTCTCCCTCTCCCTCTCCCTCTCCCTCTCCCTCTCCCTCTCTCCCCTTCGTGTCCCACCTACATACCTACAGTACCCCCTCCCCAGAGGTCCAGAGGTCTCTAGCAGTCACCATCTCTGCTGTGGGACTCCACTCTCTGACCAAATCCCACCTCCAGGGATTTGGACTCAAACACAGCCAGGAACTGAGTGTCTACCAACCGTCAGGCTGTGGGCCCACATTCTGCACTTGGAAAAGCAGCAAAGACCTGCATCCAAAAGAGGGAATTCTAGCAGATGAGGCAAAAAGAAGTGATATTGGTCAGGGCTTATTCAGAAACAAGTGATAGAAACTCAGATTAAAGCAGTTTGAGCCAAAAGAGACCAGTTGGACTCACCAACTGCTAAGAGTGGTACTGCCTCACGCCCAGCTGTCCTTGGGCCACACAGCTTTTTCCCTCTCTCCACTTCTTGATTCTACTTGGATTTAGTTCTTTCCCCATAATAAGTATAAAGACCTTTAGAAGTGCCAGGCTTCATCTCCTCCAGCTTAATATTAACCCCAGGGAAATGAAAACTGCCCTTAAGTCCATGGATCTGTCACAGAAAAGTCTCTGGCTGAAACTGCCTAGACCACACTCCCACCTTGAGTTAATAAGTGGGTCAAAGAATGCTGTATGTTGGGCTGAGAGGTAGAGCACTTGCCTAGCATGTGTGAGGCTCAGAGGTAGAGCACTTGCCTAGCATGTGTGAGGCACTGGGTTCGACTCTCAGCACCACATACAAATAAATGAATAAAATAAGGTCCATCAGTAACTAAAAAAAAAAAATATTTTAAAAATTAAAAAAGAATGTTGTATGTTGTATGTCTGGTAGTGGTAGGAACAGAAACTCTGTGATTGACAGTCCCCAGTGCCACATGGACAGAGAGAGAAGTCCCCAGGTACTAGAAGAAGCAGGTGGAGCTGGGAAAGCATGACAGGCAGTCCCCAGGTACCTCTGCCTCAGTTCTGTTCAGAACAGAGACAGCAAGGCCAGCTCCAGACAGCTTCCTCCCTCCTGGCTCCAGCCTCCTGTTCAACAAATCCCTTCTGTGCTCCAAATAAGTTTTCCTTTTTGGCTAATCTTACTGGGGATGGGTTATTTGTGACCAAAAGAGTAAGACAACCATAATCATGCATACCAATAACAGCACAGTTACAACAAGACCGTAATAGTAGTTACTTCTGGTTGTTAAGATTTAAGTGATTTTAGTTACCTTTGTTATATGCTTTTATATCTTTCTCCCAGATTATATTTATTTGACTTTTATTACGCACATACTAAATATTTGATAGAGCAAAAATTGTGAAGAAAAACTAGTTTTTTGGCAAGAATCCAGCACTCAGAGATCATGATTATTAACATTTTGACTTCCTACCTCACACACACATACCTACATACACAGTGTGGCCTTTGGAATTGAGTGACACCACCTTGTAGAACCCTTACACCAATTACAACATTTTGTTATAAAATGTTTGGAAACATTAAAAAATGTTTTTTACTCATGGGGAAGGAAAAAAAAAAAAGCTTGAACCCTAATCCCCCTAATCCTATTTGAGATTCACAGGGACAGACAGTAACAACTCATTATCGTGTGGGTGTGGTGATGAAATTCTGAGAGGTTCAGTGAAGGCTCAGACCACAAGCCCCGTCTGCAGCCCCAAGAAAGAAATCACAGTGAGTGAGGAAGTGGGCCTAACTCAGCAGCATGGTGTAAAGGTCAGGGCCAACAGAGAGATCAAGGTGTCCTTGATCAAGGTGAGGGTGCTCCTGAAAACTCCAAATTCCTCTCCTTCCCAGAATGCAAAGCTCTGAAGTTAAAGGGGCAGGAGGGGCAGGAGGAGCAGGATAGTGGGAGATACCTACCTGGCTATACAACTTTAGAAAATTACTTTACTGCTATGCTTCTTGTTTTCCTCATCTACAAAATAGGAAAGGGATGTCAATGCTAACCATCCCTTGTGGCTGTTTTGAGGACCATGGGTTATGCTATGCTCTTGTCCTAGTGATGGGTTCATGACAAATATTGAATAAATAGTCATGATGGTGATGATGAAGGAGAAAGAGGCATGCCTCATCCTGAAGGCTGCAGGGTAGGGAGAACCACTGCTAAGAACCCAAGGGGCTGGGGTTGTCGCCAGTGATAGGGTGCTTGCCTAGCAGGTGTGAGACCCTGAGTTCTGTCCCCAGCACTACTTAAAACTAAGTAAACAAAATAAATGTATTGTGTCCATCTACAATTAAAAATATTTTAAAAAGAAGAACAACAACAACTACAACAACTACTCAAGTGACTCTGTTATGGAACACTTACATACACTTCTCCCTAGAAAAGCTAAACCAAAATAGGATTGTGAGCTCCAAAAATCAGGGAATAGGTGACAAGGAGCTCTAGGTATGGACAAAAGAGGGAGCATTGTCTCATGATCTAGGGCCTAAGGATGAGGACAGGACATCATTTCTGCATGAACAGGCAGCACCAAGTGTCTGGCTGACAGATGCTTGGCCACAGGAAGTAACCAAAGACTGATGATCAGAGACAACCTACAAACAGCAGGGAGAGAGGCCTATGGAAGGGAGTTGAGGATCTCTAAATTAGGGGTGAGAACCCCGTTTCCTATCTCTATCCTCATCCTTGGCCCCAGGACACCTAGAGAAACACAATAAGGGAAAGGCTTTGACTTATTTTTGGCAGTAGGTAGTAAGGAACCCAGCACACTCCAAGGACCAACAAGTAACCTTGACCTAACTGCAGTGAGTAGAGGGTAGGGGTCTTCTGGGAGAGATTCCCGAGATTCTGATATCACTGCAGAATGATCTTTCTTTTCCTGGGCACAGATAACCGATTACGACCATAGCTCTTAAGCAAGGTCTGCCAAGGTCATTGCCCCTTTCCCAGGCTGGCTGCTCTGGGTGCTGGAGGTCACATCTCCTGACCATTCCCCTAAGACCCACTTTTCTCCTCTTCTCTCACCTGCATCAGAATCCCCCAGGGAAATTCTTAAAACTGTTGGTGCCAGGACCCCATCCCAAGCAATTATGATTTAGGAGCAGGTATAAGTGTCTTGTCAATCTCCAAGCCAGAACTGCTCCTTGGCATAATCTGCGCCTTGCAGAATCTTCCAAAGGCCTACCATGAAATAGCTATGATTTGTAGAGAACACCGTGCATAGGATGAGGCCCCATGAATCTCTCCTCAAGGGGGGCCTGAATTCTGGGTCTGTGGACCTTGGATGGGCTGGACTCTCCCTTAAAGCTGAAATGTTCCCTCAGGTCCAGGTCCTATGAGTCAGACCTGTACCCACACCATTACTCAGCCTTACTAACAATGTCTTTGCACACCTTCCCTAATCTTCTAAGCCTGTTTCCTCTTCTATAAAGTAGGAATCATAGTACCTACTCCAGGACATTGTGGATGAAATTAAGAATGCAAGTCACAGCCATGTATGTATGTATAACATGCAAAATACATTCTACTGTCATGTGTAACTAAAAAGAATAAATTAAAAAAAAATTTAAAGAAATTATTTTAAAAAATGCATGTCACAGAAAAAAGAGGCTTTAGCCCACGTACCTAGGTGGTTCATTCTCAGAAACTTATTCTCATAAATTTATGTTTATATTTAGAAGTACATTCGGTGTCTCCAATATGTACCAACAGTTTTAAGAATTTCCCTGGAGGATTCTGATGATGCAGGTGAGGGAAGAGGACAAAAGCAGGTCTTAGGGGTGTGGTGAGGAGATGTGAAATACAGAGCACCTCTATGGCATATTCCTGTCAAAAACTTGAACTAGAATCCAATCAAGACTTTGTTTAACTTTCAGATTACAGAAAATATGGGGAATGAAGGGACAAATTAAATGGCACTACAAGCAGTGACTATGAATCATTCTCTAGAGACAAATAATCCATATTCCCCAATAGATTATTGGCATGAAATAAAGAGAAAGAGGAACTATAACAGAATGAAACAATTTCAGAAACAAGAACAAAAGATGCAGTTTGACAGCCAAAGTCACTTAGAGAGGAATTCCAAAGCTAAGCGTAGAAACACAATTTCCAACAATTTCCCTTCTAGAGATACACCCAAAGAATCAAAAACAGAGACTCAAACACTTGTACACCAATGTTCAGTGCAGCATTATTCATAATATCCAAAAGGTAAAAACCACCCAAGTGGCCATCAATAGATGAATGGAAGAAATGTGGCATATACATAGAATGGAATACTATTTAGCCTTATAAAGTAATGAAATTCAGATGCACATGCTACTACATGGATAAAACTTGAAAATATTATGCTAAGTGAAATAAACTCAACATAAAAGACAAATATTATGGGACTGGGATTGTGACTCAGTGGTAGAGTGCTTGCCTAGCATGTGGGAGACCCAGCGTTAGATACTCAGCACCATGTAAAAAAATAAAATAAAATAAATAAGCAAATAAAATAAGTTATTTTTTAAAAAATTTAAAAAGACAAACATTATATGATTCTATTTATATAAGGTAACTAGAGTATAGAAGAAGTAAATTTATAGAGACAGCAAGTAGAATAGATGTTACCAGGGATTTAGGATTGGGTGGAATGAGGTGTTATCATTTATTTTGTTTTATTTTTTTAATATCTGAGGATCCAACCAAGGACCTAGAGCATGCTAGGCAAGTGTTCTACCCTGAGCCACACCCTGAGCCACAATGTTTGATAATAATTTCTGTTTGGGATGATGAAAAAGTTCTGAAATTGGGTGGTTGTGATGAATACAACATTGTGAATATGCTTAATGCCATTGAATTATATACCTAAATATGGTTAAAAAGGTACATTTTAAATTTTTATTTAAGCTTATTTTTTTTTGTTTATTTGTTTGTTTTTAGTATTGGGGAATGACTCCAGAGGGGCTTAACCACTGTGTCACATCCCCAGCCTTTTTTATTTATTTTTTTTTGCCTTGAGACAGTGTCTCACTAAGTTGCTGAGACTAGCTTTGAACTTGCAATCCTCCTGCCTCAGCCTCCTAAATTGCTAGGATTATAGGCATGCACCACCGAGCCCATTTTAATTTTATGGATGTATATATTTAATTTTATGCATATATATTTTATCACAAAAAAATGAGTCCCATTTTTTATTCATCTCTTGAACGATATTAAGGAACACCCTTCAACACAGTCCACAGAAATGTTAGAATCTCTTTGCTCTCGTATCGACTTCTCTCTCAGCCCACATAGACTTCTGCACACAGCTCCAAGGCCCCCCACCTCTAGCACTAGAGCCCCCACCCTGCACCTGCCTCTGTTGTCATTTGGTCATGTAGATTCACTTAGCCTCACTCCCAGAAAGAAAATGCTTCCTCTCTGAAGTTAGAAAGGAGGCTGAGGATTAGACTGGCTACAGAGGATTCTCTTTGGCAGGCTGCCAAAGGTAGAAAGGTTGTGGTCATACCCTCAGTGGTAATTCTTATTCCATCACATAATGGAAGCCCGAGTCTTCATTCCCTCCACCCCAGAGTGACCTCACCCTTTCATGGGCATGCAGAACACTTCACACCTCCGTAACAATCCTCACACCCATTATCAGACCCAATTACAGTGATGTTATTGAGTGTCAACTATATGCCAGGCACATTACAGACATTTCTACAGTCCATATAGCAATCATGCAGGCAACCATTATCATCACCATTTTGTAGGACACTGAGGTTCAGATACAGCAAAAGACTAGCCCAAAATCACAAAGCCAACAAATTTTGGTCCTTGGATTCAAACCACTCCACTCAACTGCTGCCAGTTCAAGACTTGCCATATTTCTGGGAAGTATTCACAAGGAAGTAAACTGAGGTGATACATGGTGGTCATGGGACCAAAAGGGTCACTAGTAAAGCAAAATTTTCTTTTTCTTCAGGAGGCTCCCCTACCTGAAAATGCCTCCCTTCTCATCACAACCCAGGGACGTGCAACCACTGACCTATATCCCCAGCCCTTTTTATTTTTTATTTTTTTTATTTTGAGACAGGGTCTTGCTAAATTGCCAAGGCTGGCCTTGAATTTGTGATCCTCCTGCCTCAGCCTCCTGAGTCGCTGGGATTCCAAAGAGACCCAGTGCTCTTGGCCTCAGCTGTGTTTTCTTGGCAACCGACATGAAGACACACATTGCAAAATATTAAGGTAACCACAGCTATGTGGGGAGAGAGCGCGTCCAGCTTCAGGGCGGCTTTTGGCTGATTTCAGGGCAGCCCCTCCTCCCCAAGAGTGGCATCTCACACTCCCTCTGGCTGCAGCCATCTCCTGGAAAACCAACACTTGCCTGCTGCCTGATGGCTCCCCGCTGCTCCCGACTGTGGGTTTTTTTTTTTTTTTTTGGAGGCGTCCAAACTCATTTCTCCATCTGAGGTGCTGTTGCCAAGAGTTTGCTCTGCCATCAAGCCAGTGCCAAGGGTGGTCTACCCACCAAGATGGCGCAGCTGCCTGCCTCTGGCTTCATCCAGACCAGCAAAAACTGCAGCAGCATTGTCTCTTGTAGTGGTTTTTGGGTTGTTGTTGGTTGGTTGGTTTCAGGTGTTGGAATGGAACCCAGGGCCTTGTGCATGCCAGGCAGGCATTCTCTCTTAAAACTCCAACAACTCCTGGCAAAAGCCTATGATATTCGTGATAATAAGGCAGAGCAAGGAAAAGAGAGCTGTAAACGCTAAACAATAACTCAAAAAGCACACAGAAAGAAAACATCCCCCCAAAAAAATTCTCCACAAAGAATTTTTCTTGGTTTGTTTTGTTTCATTTTATTATTCATTTGATTTTTTTTAACTGAATTTTCTACTTTGAGCGAACTTTTTTTTTTCTAATTTTGAGACTAATTCACTAAAAATATCATCTAAAATTTTAAAATAAATCTTGGTATATTAATGTAAGGAGGTAGGGATGGGGGAGAAGCACAGGATAAATCAAAGGTAAATGAGGTTGGATCGTTTTGGGTTAGAGTTTTAATTTTATTAAGAGTTTTAAAATGTCTTTCATTTTATATGGGTCTGTACATATAAAATGTACAGAATCATTATATTTATGATCAGATAAAAATAAAACACTATTTCTTTTATACCTATTAGGAAGTCCCCTTGCCTATCTCTGGAATAAGGGGGAAAGGGAGCTACTTCTGAAGGTTTTCCTGATGCCACTGTCAGTGGTACCTCGATTGGAACCGCTAAGAAAAAAGTTCCTTCGTAATGACATCAGCTTGCTTTAAAAAAAAAAAAAAGGTCTCCAAAACTCATGAAAAACACAGTTGATGTGAATCATATGTCTGAGTGGCAGAGTTCCCGCTAAGTTGGGCAAGTGCACAGATGTGCAGGACACAAATTCCTCTCCACACAGTGACTATTCCCCTTGGAACTGTTGAAGGTAAATAGGCTGGCTCTTGTCCCTTCCTGGAAACATAGCTGTGAAGTCCCCATTTCCCTACCTCTTCTTGCTCCTCAGTCATTTAACCCTCCCCCTTGTCAAAAAGTAACAGGATCTGACAATAATCACTTGCACTTGTTGACTGACAGATTGTGCTTTAGCAAATGACCTAGTATCTAACGGGTCATTAGCATTTTAAGACTCCCATCTTCCTGTTTCACAAGGGGAAAAAAAAAAAAAAAAAAAAACTCTACTAAAAAATCCCAGGCATCAGCCAGCAGGTGCAGTAATGCTTTTGCCAAAAGGACAGGGGGTGGGTCCTGATAGTAAATCTGACTTAGATTTCCGGGGACCTGGGGTGGGAGGGGCTTAGGAGGAGGGTTGCTGGGCCTCTCCTCAGCGGGGCTCCTACTTTTCCTGGAGAACCAATGGGCTGGGCTGGTTCCAGCTGCAGAGTTGCTGGGGGAAAATGAAGCATCTTTTGTCCTTCCACATCTGGGGTCTGCCCTTCCAAGATGTCTACCAGGTATTTCCCCTCACCCTCTTTCCTTTGCTCCCCTTTTTTTCCCACATGAACCCCTTTCCTCAGGAAAGGAACTTTCTAGGAACTTCTAATATAGTGCTTCTGTAGGTAACCTTCAGTGAAATTTTCAAACTGCAGTCTACCTTGTCTGTCAACCAGCATAACTCTTTATGCTTCTTGTGACATTTTGGCCTCTAATTTTTTTGTTTTGTTTTGATTTTTCTTGCAGTACTTGGGGATTGAACCCAGGGGCATTCTACCATTGAACCACACCTCAAGCCTTTTTAGTTCCTTAATTTTGAGATAAGTTCTCACTAATTTGCTTAGGCCCTCCCTAAATTGCTGAAGCCAGCCTCAAACTTGGGATCCTCCTGCCTCAGCCTCCTGAGTCACTGGGATTACACATGGGTGCCACCACACACAGCTTGGCCTCTAACATTTCTGACCACAAAATATGTGCTCAAGTTACAACTCTTCCTTAGTAGAGATTGTGAGATAAGTCCCTTTCCTAGTTCTGTATAAATCCTCCTCCCTTCTTTCTCCTTCTCCTAACTTCCAAATGTCTAGGTGAGTTGTATCTTATGAGCAAACTCATACAAGCAGATTGACACATTAATGTATGTGACCTAACTGTACCTGGTAATAGCTATTTCTTTAACTCTTCCTGTTTATATTTCATCTTTATATAGTATATAATTTAAAAGTTAGATGAGGCACAATTCCTTTAGATTTGCATACGATTGAGTAAGACTTCCTGCTCAATTATGAATATCCCAAGGGGCCGATTTTCTCAGCGTTCTCTCTGACTCTGAGCTCTGATACCTACTAATCTATTGATTTCACATGAACCTCATAATTATGGCAGGTGTCTTCCCTTCATCTCTCCTGACAAGAAACTTAGCCACATTTGTAATTTAAATAAAATCATTGCCTATTCCCATGGTTCATTCCCTCTCCTTCAAGTCTTTATTTAAATCTCACCTCACTGGAGTTTCTCATCCAGCTCCCTTTACCCTGAAGAACCCAGTTCCCCTTCTCCAGCTGTGTCTTCCAAAGCACCATCTTCTTTACATTTTATGTATTTATTTCTATAACTTATTTATTATATTTACTGCTGTCATTTGGATGTGAATAATCCCTCAAAGGCCCATAGGTTGAAGATTTGGTCCCCAGTCTGTGGCTCTATTGGGAGGTGCTGGAATCTTCAGAAGTTGGGGCCTAGTGACAGAAAGTTAGGTCATCAGAGGTATATGCCCTTGAAGGGGATATTGGGACCCCAATCCCTCCGCTTCTCTCTCTTTGCTCCCCAGTCACCATGAGGTGAACAGTCCTCCCCCACTGTGGACTCCCAGCGCCACATATTGTGCTACCACAGGCCCAAAGCAACAGGGCCAATGACCATGCACCAAAACCTCTGACATTGTCAGCCCAAAGAAACCTTTCATCCTTTTAACTTGATTACCTTGGGTACTTTGTTACAGTTACAGAAAGCTAAGACATTTATTGACAGTCTTCTCCCACTAAATCATAAATCCCACATGGACAGAACTTTTTGTCTGTTTGATTCACTGCTGACTTCCCAGCACCTAGGACAGTGCCTGGCCCAAAGAAGATACTCAATACATCTTAGTCGAGTGAATAAACTTAGGTGAAATCTTGATGATATGGCAAATTTTGCTGAAAGTTTGAGTGAGGAACTGTCTACAGCCCTGCTATTCATACGGATCCCTGGTCCAGCAACAGCAGCAGCAGCAGCCTCTGGGAATTTGACAGCAATGTAGAATCTCAGGCCCACCCCAGACCTTCAGAATCAGCATTTGCATTTTAACAAATTCCCAGATGATTCAAGTGCACAATAAGGTTTGCAAAGCTGGGAGCTCCAGGTCTATATCACAGTGACGTGTAAAACTTTGACACCCCAGTTCTCAAAGGCTTTCCTTGTATGTAAAAAAAAAAAATAGCAGTAATGAGTCTCTCCAAGGGATGGACCTAGATGCCTGGGATGGAGTGGGAGGAAAAGACTATGCCCTACATATTATTTTGTGCTTTTGGCATGCAATTATTACCTGTTATTAATTTACAAGATAAACAGTGCCTAGTAAAATCCCTTCAGCCACTTTTCCATGGAATGTGTCTTCCTGGCCGCCTTTCTCTGCAGCCTCCTGTCTCGCTGCTTCTTAGCCCCTACCCCAACTCTCCCCTCACTATAAAGACTGTCTCTACTGCTGCAATACAAAAAGCAGAAGAAAAACAACAGATGTTTTGTGTTTTAAAGAGCTAGTTCTTTACTTTTATAATAGTCTTATTAGAGAGAATGTCCCGGTCTCCCTCACTTTCCCTCAAAACCAGAGCTTCTCAGGACCCAGACTTCCATGTTCAAAGCCCCAGGGTCACCAGGAATGTGGGCAGCAGCAGCAGCAGGCTGCATATGTCATCTCCAGGGTGTTCTTGCCATGCATGTGGAAAGTCACAGCCATGGCCACCTGCTCCAGTTTCATGTGCTTCTTTGCCAGCCACGTCAGATTCATGAGGTCCACCAGCTGGCTAGGCTGAAAGAACATGTACTTGGCGGGTTGTCTTCCCCAAACCTAGGCAGCAGTCTTTCTGCCCCTGAATGGAGAAAGACCAGTGCATTGCTCATCAAGCTGTTCCTCTTCAACTGGCACCTGCTACCTCCACGGGTACCGTGCCAGTCCCACCACACATGAGAGAGCAAGTCTCTGTCCCAGAGACCAGGGACCTCAGCAGGATGCAGGAGTTTCCAAAAGAAGAAATCTCACAAAAAGACAGTGGCTCTGCCATGAGCCAGACCCACAAAGGAAAAAAGACAAGAAGAAACTGGGAATGACACCTCCCAAAGAGTAGGGCCCCTGGCTGCCAGGAGACATTTCCTCTGGAGGACCTCTGTTGCTGCATGCAGATAGAACAAACTCCAAGCCCACTCTACACCCATCGGTGGAGGAGCTGGGACCCCACTGGTGGCCTCTAGTCAGTTTGCTGAAAATCAAATCACTGAATGTCAATTTGCCAGATTTTCTGAGCTGTTGAGGATTTTTTTTCTCTTTTTGTGCCTCCCTAGACATTTTCCATGCCAAAGGACAGATACCCACACGTGTGTTCCACTGCTGTCCCTATTTGTACATGTACTCCAGCTCCAGCTGCTGCCAGAAGAATACCCCAAAGTGGGACATCACAGCCACTTCACAGTGAGGACCCAAGCACTGCAGGGGCAAGACCCAGAATGGGAGTGGATCTGGGCAACTAAATGTTTTAACTAACTACACCTCAGAAAACTACTCAGTGGGTTTTTGTTTTTTTTTTTTTAATTTGTTACCTGGAGTCGGGGTACCAAGTGAATTATTCTTTCTTCATCTATTTTCATATTACCACAATTATTCACAAAATTTACTTTTATGAGGAGCAAAAACAATTCTGACAGCTCTCTTTATACATTAAACCAGTGTCAAAGCCAAACACCCAGGCTGAGGCTGGAGATCAGTGGCAGAGCACTTTGCCTAATGAGGCACTGGGTTGGGATCCTTCGCACCAGGTAAGAGAAAACAAAGTAAGGGCATTCTGTCTACCTACAACATTTAAGGCTGGGAATGTGGCTCAATGGTTAAGCATCCTTGGGTTCAATCCCCAATACCAAAATAATAATAATAATAATTATTATTATTATTATTATTATTATTATTATTATTATTTTAAAGCCAAATAATGGTACAGAGGCGGTTTCATTCTCAGAGGACTAAAATCACTCCAGAATGCCCAAGAAGCCCTCTCTTTTTGTCATTTGTAACAATGGTATGACCCTGACCACATACGTAGACACTGCATGCATAGACTCTCCATGCATTTCATACATAGATGTCTTCTTCACACATCTCTGACTACCTTAAAATGTGACAAGCTAAAATATGTCTCTCCCAGCATGCTCAGTGAAATCATTCCTTGCCCCAATTCTGTGAAAACTCTCCTGTCACTTTTGTTATGTCAGAGTGTCACTTTTGCTTTTTCTATTTTCCATTATTCTTATAAAAGACAAAGGGGTGAAATGCCAAAACAAAACAAAACCAAAAAATACTGTCATTCTGAAAAATTTTTTGAAAGCAACCCACTGGTCTTTGGAATGCAATCTTTGCTAATAGTTGAACATCTCTCTTGAAAATGGGGCTCCTGGATCCCCAGTCCCAGTAGATGCCCGGGTACTCCCTCATTTCTCCCTCTTCCTGGAGGCATTTTCAGAAGTCTATAATCACAGTTTGAAAACTACCTTTCATAAGTCACTGCCATAAATTATTCAAACACACAGACACTGCTCTGGTGACTTGGCCAAAAATGAGCTGACGTCTGCCAGCAGCCCCATGAGGCTATAGCTCTAAGCTAATGACTATCCATCACCTGACAGCTCAAACCTGGATTTTGCATATAAAATAATGAATAAAGGATGTCACTGGGAATTCATAAAAGGTGGTTCCACCAGTAGAACATGTCAAAGTAGAAGACTAAACATGAAAAATTTCTTTTTGAAAAATAGATGTATCAGAACTATCCCATTCGTCCAGTCACTTAGAGCATCTATGTATGACCTCTGCCTTTCTGCTGGAGAAGGCCGGTCAAACCCTCTACAATGCAGAAGACTTCATTGTCCCCAGCATTAGATACCAAATTTTAAACCCTACCAGTTACTATTTTGAGACCCTAAAATGTTCTAACCAGGAAAACTGACCCTCCTTAGGTTGTTTTAGAGTATGGTTTGGTTTCTTTAAAAAGGACTCTCTCATTATGTGCAGTTAGTTGTCTAAAGAGAAATTAATGGGGCGCCTCTTTTTTTTTTTTTTTTTAATTTGAGACAGGGTCTCACTAAGCCTTTTTTTTAAAAAAAAAAAAGAGAGAGAGAGAATTTTTTAATATTTATTTTTTAGTTTTCGGCAGACACAACATCTTTGTTTGTATGTAGTGCTGAGGATAGAACCCGGGCTGCACACATGCCAGGCGAGCGCACTACCGCTTGAGCCACATCCCCATCCCCGGGGCGCCCCTCTTGAGGTATCTGCACACCAGGACTCCAAGAGGCCTGACATCAAGTCCATCACAAAATGCAAAGGACTGGAATTCCTGGGTCACTACACAACCTCCCTGGGGCTTGGGCAGGGCCTGGGACTAGCCAGCTTTGTTGGAGTGCAGGGTAGGATGGGAAAGGTGTTTCAAAGACTTGTCTGAAAAGGATTCTACTCTGCCTGATCCATCAGCTGTTCATTCATTCGCTCAGCTGACATCTAGAGGCCTGCTCTAAATCCCTGCTAAGTGCCTGCAATTCAGGATCCAGAGGATGAGATTCTGCCTCATGGAGCCCACTGATCCACCCTGTGGGTGACCCAACTCAGCGACGCCTTCAAGAAAGACAAGACTGTCAGCATCCATTTTCAGACCAAATCCTCCACCATACCATGGCTGGTGCTGTGTTTAGTTCTCTGAATTTAACCCCATGCTGAATCCTGCTGCTCTTTCACCCCTACCTGGCCCTCATAATCCTCCTACTATGACAGGTCAAGGCCTAAGTTCAGTTATCTCTGTCCTTATCATCCCTTCATCCTCAGCTTAGCTCCTCCACAAACATCATGCCAGATATAATGGAAGCCCGATGCCACTCTCCTCCTCATATTTCTCCCTTACCCAGAGCAACTCCAAAAAATCCCACTACAGCTAGAATATGTGCCAGACACTGAGCTATACAAGCACTTGTTCTCATGGTATCCTGTGGGGAGGTATCTGCTTTACAGAAAGGAAAAGGGTTTGTGGACGTGAAATAATTCATCTAGTTAACAGCAGAACTGGAACTTGAAGTTTTGATGGGCTAAGACAGTAACTGCTTATCCACATATGACATGTCTGACACTAAATAAAAGGCTATCATCTCCCTCTCGCTCTGCTCTACCAGATCGTAAAATCCCAGATTTAACCCTATACGAAACAGATCTGCAGGTACATACATGTTGGATTTTTTGTTCTGATATGCTTATGTCCCTAGAGCCGGTGGAGCCTGTAGGAATAAGGGGTAAGGGGAGAAAGGTGGAAAAGGACAGGGGTGTTTTGTGCTGCACATCACATCACTTGATCTCAAAATAAACTCAGCCAAAAACCGGACTGGAGTGGATCCCAATCTACTTAGATCTGGACTTGCCCCAGAGTGGGTTCAGAACACAGTTCATTTTCAGGAAAGAAAAACATAAAAGTGTGTTTCTTGCTTTAGACAAGGAGAGTAAAGGTGAGTGACATTTTTCTCTCTTTGGAGCAACATCAAAATGGAGTCAGCAAAAACCAGCCATGGGTGACTAAACTTGAGTCTAAATCTTGCTTCAGGTTGCCTGGGCTCTGGAGGTTCCAGTGTATCTCAAGGATCATCTCAAGTCCCTCTGCAGAATCCAGGCATGACAGCCAACCACTGCACCATCCTGTGCCCTCCCCAGTACTCCTCCAGTTCCAGAGGGTCAGAAGAAAGGCCTTGGAGCCAGAGATCCTACTTGCCTCCTACTCTCAGACTCTTCTCCACTGGGGCCCACTCAGGTCCCTGGCTACAAAGAATCCACCACAAGCCCAAAGACTGAAAAAAAAATGTTTTAATAAATACAAAAATCTCCAATAATGACTCTGCTCAGCTCAGGGGCAGCAGGAGTGGAGTGGGGGGACCCTTAGTGCTGAGTGAGGATAAATTAAAAATCCCAACAAGCCAGTGACATTATATACAGAAGGAAGGGGGTAGGCTTCTAGGCCAGAGGCCAGACAGTAACAAGGCAGGAGTTGGAGTGGATATGGCCTTGGTCTGCCCAGCTGCCTCTCCCCCTTGTGGAGCTGTGATTCCCAGAGGTAGTGGGGGAAGGAGAAGAGGCAGAACTGAGGAGCCAAAGGCACTGGGCTTCCCTATAGGAGAATGCAGGGTCCTCAGCACCACCCTTCCCCCAGCTCAGGCCCCATCCTCTTGGTCATATGGCCTTGGGGCTGCTCCCTAGGAGCCTTCAGCTTCTTTCTCAAGCTCTGGAACACTCCTGGTCTCTGGGGCTGCTGCAGACAGAAGTAGGTAGATGTTGGAGGAGGAGAGTGGGAACAGAGTGACATGGAGAAAGTTATATAGGGGCCAAGCAGAGTATCTCTGCTCTGGGCCTAGAAACGCCAGAATTTTCCAAGCAAGTCCATGCATACCAACTGTTTGCCCCAAAGTGTAGTTGCTTAATTCCTCTGAGCTTCAGAAATCTCATTTAAATAGAAATTGTAATAAATAACTGCCCACACCCCAAGACCACTCTATGAAGGTAGGCTAGGAAGGCACCTGTGATGCAGACTGCGTGGCTCTGACATCACAGGGGCTTTCTTCCCTCCCTGGGCTCCCTGCAGCCAGCCCATAGCTGCTGCCCTGGCCACCCTCACTTACGCCGCCGGGGTGTGCAATGGGAGCAGCATCGACTCTCCTTCCCTGAACTGCAGGATAATGACAGTGAACAGTCATCGCGCTCACAGTGGGGCACCCCTGCCTGGTGTAGGACAGAGCAGTTGCTGAGGGTCACCAGGGCCCACCTCCAGGAGTCTGCCCTCCCTGGAAAGCTATCCCCCACACCAGGCCCCCATTACCCACTTCACACAGGCTCCCACTTACCCCACACCTGCAGGTGATACAGCTCATCTCCCCAAAGGGAGGCACAGATGGGTGCCAGCTCTGGCTCTCTGGAAACCACTGTCCCGCAAAACGGCAGCCCCGGGGCCCGTCAGCCTGCATGGGATCCCCCAGCTGGGGGTGGGCCCCTGGCCCCACTGTTGGCAGAAAGAGGCAAGAAGATTTTATTCCTCTTTGAATTCCCAACACCTAGCAGTTTCTGGCACTTAGTAGTTGATGGATAGATGGACAGACAGGGCAAGAACTGAAGCCCATCACACCCCAGTAGCACATGCACATTCTTCCCACTGCATTTAGATCTCTGCTCCATGCCAGACACAGTCAGTGCTGAAGTAGCTGAGAAGCCCCTTCCCCTCACCTTCATCATGCCCCTCCTCACCCAGGTCAAGGCCTGCCCCAGTCCTAAAAGTGAGGCCTCAGTGCCCAAATCCCTCACCTGGACACTGTTTGCAGCAGTCAGTGGGGTTGGCGCGGATGGGCTGGGCACATGCCAGCCGGGGACACTGCACCTTCTCACAGTGAACCTCTCCAGTGCCCCCCTGTAGAGATCCATTGAGTGAAGGGTCAGGAAGAAGGGAGGACACATAAACCTCCCTCTCCTTTTACCACTTCAAATAAAACACGTTTGTGGCCTTTTATTCAGAGGCCTGGGCTTGCTTTATATTCCTAGGCTCAGATCCTCATCATTGCGCCCTGCAAAGTAGGTACCACATTTGCTTACAGGAGAGGAAAGGGTGAAGCTCAGGGAGGTTCAGAAAATGCCCAGGGTCACGTGGAGCCAGTCAGGGAGCAGAGGCAGAATTCACACCCAGGTCAGCCATTTCCCTTCTGCTACAGGAAGCTGGAAGCCAGCTCTCAAAGCCCAAGGGATTTTTCTCATGGTGTTTTCATCCTTGAACCTTCCTCACCAAGGACGGCAGCCCCCTCCCCATCTCTGCAGACCCCGCTGGGTTATGGCACCAGAGAAGATTGGGCAGCCATACCTTGCAGGTGCAGACAGCACACTTAATTAAGCCAAAGGGGGGCACGACGGGGTGCCACCGGGTACCCGCTGCCCGCCAGCTCCGGTCACCATCAAAATAGCAGCCTGGTGGGGGACAGTGCCCAGCTGTCATTAGTACTGAGCTCATCAGCTGGGCCCACAACCAAGGCTTGAGCTTCAGGGCAGCCCCACACTAGCTAACCCAAGGGCCTACTGGGTGACTGGTAACACTAATGAGGTCTGTCGGGTGTCACTTGGAATCTGTACCCTTCACCCCCACACACGTAGATTCTCTCCCTCCTTTCCCCCTTCTGGTCCAACCCAAGGCTCCTCTGGATGCTCCAACCCTGCAGGCACTCTTCCAGCTCACCCTCTCCCGGGTCCCTGCTCCTTGGCAGCCCTGGCAGGTCTCTAGCATCTTGTTTTTCTGTGGAGCCAAAGAAATGGTGAGGCAGAGGATGACCATCCCTCCCTAAAGGAAGCAACCCCAAGGGCGGCCCCTGCACTACCTCTGCTCCCCTGCAGGGAACTCACCCGGGCACACGGGGCAGCACTGGTCAGGTGCCTGCACCGGCTGTGGACAGCTGGGGGGTGGACATACCACCGGATCACAGATCACCGTTCGTCTCTGCAGAGACAAGGGGAGCATTGACGGGGTGCTGAACTCCTAGCCCCAGACCCCGGGCTCCAACTGCGCCCTTTCAGGGCCTCCTACCTGGCAGGTGCAGAGGGAGCAGAGAGGATCGTAGTTGGGCGCCCAGCGAGCCCCGTGCGGGCGCTGTTGCCCCTCGAAGAAGCACGTGTTGGGGTCTCGGGGCCGCCCAGGGCCTCCAGGTTTGACCGGCGCTGGGGCTTCTGGGCCGGGGACAGCCTGCACAGGCAGCGCCGCAGCCTCTGCAACCGAAACGCCAGGAGCCCCCGCCCCCTCGGCCCCGGCAGCAGCCAGGCGCAGGCCGCCCACCTCGCATTGGTTACGGACGTGCACCTGGGAGGAGAGGCCAACTGAGACAGCATCTAGGCCCCCGCTCCAGTCTCCACCTTCGCTGGTCCGCCCCTCAGCACCAGGGCGCCAGGAGGCGGCTATTAGCCTCAGCAATCATCCCAGCTGCAGCGACAGGACGGTGCTCTGCCACCCTCCTTCGGGGGATTTGTGTGGCTTCATCCTCTCCACCAGCCACACTTTGATACTATCCCCTTCACCCCACCCACTGGGGGCTCAGAGAAAGCACAGGAACACAGGGCCAGCCCCACTACACCATCCCCAGTGCCCACAATGCCCACCAACCTGCCCTCGCAGCTCCCCTCTGGGGCTACCCTTAGTGGTGATCAACAGGGAGGCGGTGCCCTGTCCCAGGTGCCGCAGCAGCTCGGGCTCCAGGTCCTTCACCACACCCTGGGCCTACAGGGAGACAGAATGAGGGATGGGTACAAGGCACTTTAGGGCTGAGCCTACTACTGCCTCTCAATTTGCAGATGAAGAAACTGAGACCTAGACGGCAATGGTGCAGAACTTGGAAACCAGGTCTCTCTGACTCCAAGTGCACAGCAGCCCAAACTACTTCAGTGGCTTGGCCATCCCACTACCCCTCTGGAGTCCCAGGATATTACATACTACACAAGGGATGTCCTCAGAAAGGAGAATGCATAATAAAAGGCTGAGTCAGATTCACATCAAGACCTGCCTAACTCCTAAGCCCATACCCATCTGTAATACCAGGCTGTCTGCTTTCTGCTTTCCCAACCACAGGTCCACACATCCCTTCAAGCTAAAAAGCAAGATTTCCCAGGCTAGGGATATGGCTCAGTTGGTAGAGTGCTTGCCTCACATGCACAAGGCCCTGGGTTTGATCCCCAGCAACACACACACACACACACACACACACAAAGGCAAGATTTCCCAAGCTGTCTCCCACCATCGTGTCCTCACCTCTGAGCCGTAGAATCCCTTCAGCAGCCGCCGGGGCCCTGGAATTCCAGGAGGCCCAAGGAGGTGGGCAGTGACAGTGCCCTGTTCTGAGCCACCAAGCCCAGCCAGCAGCACTTCATAGTGCAGGTGACAGTGTGTATCCAGGGAAAGCCAGGCATGCCCGGCTGCCTGGCTCTGCACAGGAGGCAGTACCAGGGCTCCCGCCAGGGGCACAGGCAATGCTGGGTCCAGAGAAGAGTAGATGAGAAGGTGTCCTAGAGCAACCTCTTACTCCCAGTATTCCCATCTCCCCCAACATAGACTCTGCAAGCTGAAAGGCACCATCAATGGGTCCAGGCCTGGGAGCAGCAAGTTTCAGACTCCTACACCATCGCAACAGGGAGAGAGTCTGCCAGTAGGACCCCCCCATCCCCTGACATTCCCACCTTCTCCAGATGTCAATCTGAATCTCAGGCAGAGAAAGACACTCCCTAGGCTCTGGCCCTCTGGCACCATCCCTCACGTGTGTTAGTCACAAGTCCAAGAATACAGAAAGGCGAGCAAACCCTGGAACACTCACTATCATGGCGGGCACTGTGCCCACTGTAAGGCAGGGTGGCCACATGCCCCCGCAGCTCTCCATCTGGGAAGTCCTTGGTGCCCACATTCAGGAACAGCTCATTCTGTAGCAGCATATGAGTGCCTCGGGCACCCAGCCCAGGGCAGACACCCACAGCCTGGGGGGCAAGAAAGGATGAGCCCCCTCAGCTTTCATACAAGCCCAGAGGCTGAGGCCTTTCCATGTTTTGTGCCCCGACTACAACAAGATGTATTTCTACACACCAGTAACACTGGATAAGAACTTTGCAAGCCCAGTTTCAAGTCTCTCCTCTGTTATTTCTTAACTATGTGTAACAACCTTGAAGAGTTACTTAACATTTCCAAGCCTTCAATTCCTCATCTACAAATGGGTACTGTAAACATAAAATATATATATAAATAAGATAACCAGTACAGTAGCCGGCAGTAGAAATGTCCAATAGTAGCAACCATATTATCATAGTTATTATACAGTGTATCGCACAGTAATTCTTAACTACTTCAATCTGATTTGACTGTGAGCTTGCTGAAGACAAGGACCACATCTGATTTTCTTTCCTTTTTTTTTTTTTAGTACCAAGTTAAGCACCTGGTGCTTAACTACTGAGCCACATCCCCAGCCCTTTTTAATTTTTATTTTGAGACAGGTTCTCGCTAAGTTGCTTAGGCCTCATTAAGTTGCTTAAGGCCTTGCTAAGTTGCTGAGGCTGGCCTTCAACTAGATAGAGATCTTCCTGTCCCCTGAGTCACTGGGATTACAGGTGTGCACCACCAATCCCAGCCCCCACACCTTATATTCTTTGTACTCTAGACCCTAGCCTGGGGATCACTAAAAATATGTTAAATGAATCAATGAATCAATGAGAGAGTCTGTGAGTAAGTGAAGGATACTGAATATCCCTGCACATCCACCAGGCATCCCACTGGTGACCCTGGCACTATGGCTCTGCCTGGTGCCTCACCATGTGTCCTCCCAGCTGGAATCCAGCCATGTGGCACAAGACAGTGCGCTGATTCCTCCGCTGAGGCTTGGTCTCCAGTGTCATGGCCACCACCTCACTTCCTGTACCTACCACTTGCACCTGGTGGGCAGGGTGGGGGAAGGCAAATTGAATAGGCAGCAAAGGCCTGAGGCTTGAACAATTACAAGAATCCCTCCAGCAGCTGCCAAAGGAGGATAGTGACAGCCCTTACCACCTCCTGTAGTCCCTGACTCTTACCTGGTAGATCAGGGAGCCATTTCCTAGCAGTGTGAGGCTGGCTGAACCGGCAGCACCTGTCTGGACTGGGATTAGGGCATCAGCCCCACAAAGGACACTCTGCAGAACTGTAGAGGGGCAAGACAGGCTTGCTACATGGCCACTCATAGCTTGAGTCCCCAGGAGTCTCCCCCATCCACCCTGGCCTCTTCCCTGGCACTTGTTTGTGCCTCTTGGATGGATGTACCTCAGGTGCCAGGCCCCACCCTGCCTCACCATCGCAGCTCTGCCTGGCAGCAATGTGTCCACTGATGCGCATTTCTGGCCCACCTGCCCTCTCCAGGGCCATCTGCAGTTCCCCCAACACCAGCCAGTCCATCTCCTGGGCTGTCAGATTGGGCAGCACCTCAGCAAAACCTGGCTCCTGGGAACAGACCAGGGTATGATGGGCACTAGCAAGAGGCCAGGGCAGGTGGCAACAAGAATCAGAGCCTCCCCTCCCTCACCTGGGCTGAGGCATTGGCCTGGAGCTCCCGCAGTAGCTGACCCTGATGTAGAATCTGGAGCCTCAAGGGAACCTGGGTTGCTCCTGTAATGGGCATACATGTGGACATTTCTAAGAGATAGGTACCCTCTCTGCCCTCTCTCACACTTTCCCCACCACACTTACCCATACTCTTGGATTCCAGCAGGCCCCGGAAGAGCAGCAAAAAATGCAAGGAGTCCTCTGTATCACTGAGGGTGAGCAGGGTGATACCCCCCACACCCTGCTGTTGTAAGCCTTCTAGAGTCAGGATGGCACTGAAGGTCTCTGAGGGAGGGAGGATGGTGACAGTCCATCAGAAAATCCCCTTCTCAGCCCACCCTGAGAATTTTATAAAGAGTTTTCTTCATATTCAGCAGCTGCATGTTCCCCTTACCTGCAGCTAGGGCCCGATGCCGAATGAGAGGCCCCCAGACCTCCCCTGAAGGGTGAGTAGGTGTCACAAGGGCCACATGCAGCTGTTCTGCCCTAAGGAGCCGCAAAGACAACCTAGGCACTGCCCGCCACACCCCACAGACCTGTAACAGAGAAACAAGAAGGCCCACACTCAGACAGTATGCCGGACAGGCCAGCTAAGAGGCCCAGGCCTGATGAGGAAGGAATATGGAAGGGAGCCCCCAGGCCCTCCTAGGAAGCTTAAGAAGGTGCCCAGGAGCCAGATGCTTGGGTTCAAATCCTGGCTCCACCACTTACTAGCTGTGTGACCTTGAACAAATCACATTCTGCTACTGAGCCTCAGTTCCCTCATCTGTAAAATGGGCATCATAATGTCAGTGCCTTCCTCCCACTGGGTTGTTCTGAGGACCAAAGGAGGCAATGCAGAGCATGCTCTCAGCACAGTGCCCAGACTGGATAAGCGCTCATAAATGGCATCATCTCACCAGGCCATCTTGGGTGGGGGATGCAGGGTGTTCAAAGAGGATGCTGCCGGTGGAATCTGAGAAGCGGACCCTGCTGGGACGATCCAGCCTGCAAATGAAAAGTCCAGTAAGGCTGGATGGGGAGCCTGGGCCAAAAGCAGCGCGCACACACACACACCCACCCAGCTTTCTCAGTTCTTCTTCCCCTCCCCCAGCTGACCCGCTCCTCCCTTCTTCCCCTTTCTCACCTCCGGTAGGAGATGGAGAAGCGTAGGCTGGAGCGTAGCAATGAGACTCGGGCACGTGCCACTGCCTGCGACCTCGGCCCAGTCAGCAGCGCCACGAAGTCTGCCAAGGGAGGAAGACGTTATGAACACTGTCAACCATCGCTGACCGCCGCCCCCTAACACACCCATCCCCTCTTACCGGTGTGGCCGTCCGCGCGTGCCCTCTCCTCAGCACCCGGCTCCCCGCGATCACTGTAACTGCGATGCTCCGGATCCCTGGGATATTCGAAGGACAGGCCCGGCCGCTGCTGTTCCGAATTGCTGCGCTCTGTGCCAGGGGTAAGAAACACGGGCTACAGCAGGCCACCGCAATCCAAGTAGCCCAGGACCTAGTATTGCACCCTGTTGCCCTCCCCTTACAGCAGAGTTGCTCTTACCCTGGGGGCAGGTCTGGCAACAGTGTCCTGGTAGCTGGCGCGGCTGCCCACAGGCCAGCGTTGGGCACTCAGGTTTGATGTTTTTGCAGCTGACCCTGCCAGGGCCCCTCCCCCGGCGACCCCACTGTGGCTGATCTCAGAGAACAGGGAAAAATCAAGTGAGTGCAAGATGTCAGACCGTTAGACTTCAGGGCAAAGAGGGAGAGTCTAGGGACCAGTGCAAAGTCCACCGGCAGAGTCCGAAAGCTCTGGCATTTACAGGTGGAAAGACCCTAGACAAGTGGCTTAACTTCTTTGGGCCTTAGGGTCCCCCTCTAGAAAATGGGGATAATAGGGTTATCTATCTAGCAAAGTTGTAATGGTAGTTGAGAGAGAGAGAGAGAGAGAGAGAGAGAGAGAGAGAGAGAGAGAGAGAGACACGGAAGGCACAGAGTGAGCGATCAATAGTAGTCAACACCTGAGACTTAAAGGGGGCGATCCCAGCTTCCTTCGCCAGAAAACTCATCCCAAGTATCTGTGGACCAGTCTCTTCCTCCTGAGCAACTAGAGTGCAGTCCGACGTCTCAGAACCCCAGAGGTCCCCGACCCTCAAGAGCCCGAGTGGCGGCAATAGGGTTCACTCACCGCCTCACAGGCGCACAGAACGCAGCGCATCACCCCAAAGGGCTCCCCCAGGTCCGGGTGCCACGTCTCGTCCAAGGCATAGACCTTCCCGCCGAAGGAACAGCCTGCGGGGACGGGCTTGGCTAGCGGCCGCTGTCCCGCTCGTGCAGTATGCCCGCCTTGGGGGCTGCCCGCCCGGCCCTGGGTCCCCTGGCACAACGCGCCTGGAGGCTCCAGCCCGCCCGCTGCGCGGAGCCACCTGCGCCCGGGGTCCCCTCCCGGAGGGTGCGAACTTGCCCAAAGCTGGACTCACCGCCCGCGCCTCCCCCCCCTCCCCCCGGCGCCCACCTACCTGCCGCTCCCCGAACGGGCAGCGGCTCTTTCTCAGAACGAATGGGCAGCGCGGGAGGCTCCGGGCCGGCGCCGCGGGCCGGCCGGGAGCCGAGCAACAGCAGCCCGAGGAGCAGCAGAGGGGCCGGCGGGGCCGGGAGGCTCGGCATGACGCGAACGGGACAGCTGGGGAGGCGGGCGGGAGGAGGGAGCAGGACGGGAGGAGGGAAGAGGGCCGGGTCGGGGGCGGTCCGGCGGGAGGGGGCCGGGGCCAGGGCCGGGGCAGTACGGCAAGGGGCTCTTCGGGCTGCCGCAGAGTCGGCGCCGGGCCGGGTGGGGCGGGAGGAGCGGCCGGGAGGAGCGCGGGCGGGCGGGCGCTGACCCGGGCCGTACTCGGCTCTAGTGCCCCGGGCGCCGGCTCTGGCCCGTTTTATGCCCGGCGCCCGACGCCCCGGCCGGGGGCCTCCTCCTCAGCAAACGGGGCGGCGGGGCGGCGGCGGCGGCTCGGCGAGGGGCCGGGCTGAGCCCGGGGGGTCCGGCCCAGCGGCAGCGGCCCGGATCGCGAGTGGGGGAGGGGAGGGAGGGAGGGGCTGGAGGGAAAGGGGGAGCGAGGGGGTAGGGGGAGGGGAGGGACCAGGGGGCGCGAAGAGGGGAGGAGAGGCGGGCCTGGAGCCCCCAGCTGCCGGCGGCCACAGAACGACCGGGAGTTGGGTGTCCAGCCCAGGACCAGATTCTCAGGGCCAGGGAGGGGCCAAGGCTGGGCCTGAGGCCTGGACGGGTCACTGGGCAAGGACCTTCCGGCTTGAAGGATGAAGACTTGCCTTTAAGGATGACAACTGATCTCTTCTTGACTCTAGGCCCTACTTCTCCCTCTGAGGTCTGTCCTCATTCTAGAGGTTCCCAGGACAGAGACTTATGCAGTAACAGGCAGTGTTACCCCTTGGGTAGAGTGTCAGTTTCCCACTGTAACCTGTCCTCAAGCCCATTCAACCATCACCCTCTTGCTTTCTCAACCTCTTCCTTCACCCAAGGGACTCTCTTCCTCTCTAGCCCACCCCCAATCTCCTTTGTCTTGGTTTTCTGGTCATGTCTCCCTATCCCCTCCCACCCCCACATCCCCACCATCCTCCCAGCTATCCCAGCACCCTCCTTCCTAATCTTGGGAGGCATCTCGTCTGGCTGAACTGGAGAATTCCGGGATTTAGGCCATACTCCTAGCAGACAGCCCCATCCTTGGGAAGAGGAACAAGAGAGAGCCTGAGGAAGAACTAGGGGTAGGGGGTGGGAACAAAGTCAAGCCAAGAGGCCCCTGAGGAAAGAGACTGTAGGGAGACTGGAACTGAGAGGAAAGCAAAGTAGTTAGAGCCAGGGCCAAAGGAAAGAGGGGGGTGGCAGCAGGGAGGTATTTGCGGGGGAGGCTCAACAGCTGTCTTTCCTAAGACAGGGACACATGGGCCTGGTTATTTCTCTTGTCGCATGTGGAGTGGTAAGAGATGGAAGAGGGCAAAAGACAGGGCAAGCTCAGCGCATGGACACAGAGGTAAGTGGGTTTAGTTGTCCAAGCCCTTGGGCCCCAGCAGAAGAGCACCTGGACCCAGGCTTAACCCAGTACACGCCCCTCACCCTCCAGTCCCTTCAAACTGTCCACACCCTTTCTCTATACCATGACCCCTAATAAGATCTTTCTTCAATATAGGCAATGCCCAGATTCCATTTGGGAAAGGGGAATTACAAGATGAGACTCCATAGGGAGTTGTAGGAGAAACCTGGATTTTGACAGCTGGTATGGTGTTCAGAGAGAAGAAATTTGAATAGCTAAGAACTGAAAACCTCATCAATCTGAAGCAAGACTTCCATGCCTTTTCCCTCCGGACAAACATGTCCTGCCAGCTATCTCCTGGACAAAACCTCTATTCCTTTCCCATCTCTCTCCCAGCCAGCTCCCAGGTTTCCATCTTCTAGGAAAAGATGGATCCCCCTATGCAAATCCTCCCTGTGGTGTGTGGGGGTGGAGGAACTGGGCTCCATTAGTGGACCATGGTCCAGGCAGGGGCTCCAGGTCCAGCTTGGATAGGAGAAGGCGTCACTTCCGGGGCCTTCGCCAGTGTCTGGTGGCTCTCTGCTCTCTGATTGGGCAAAAGTGGCCGGTCAAGCCTGTGACCCCACTGCAGTGGAGGGGCTGTGCCCCAACGCCACATGTCTTTCTACTCATCTGCTCCCCAGAGTGCTGCCTGCTGTGCACCTGGGTCCTTAAGCCCTTCTCTACCCGGTGAGTGGCAAACAGGGTTTGGGGTTAAGTGAGGGTATGAAAGACAGGAAAGAAGAATTGGGCTCTAAGCTGGGGGAGGGGCAAGCAAACTGGAACCTACAGGCACTGACCTTTGTCGAGAAGAGTGGAGCCTTCCCAGAATGGGAGGAGCAGGACAGGGCAGGGGTAGGGGGTGGGGTGCTGGTTTCTGAAGGACTGATCACAGACTTAGTGGAATATAGCACAGGCCTCCCAAGATCTAGGGAAAGGGGACACAGGCCCAGGGAGAAAATAAGAAAGGAGGTACATGTAGGGTTAGAAAACACAGCACTAAAATAGGCATGGTCCAATCCCCAGTCTTACCGGCTCATTTTTTGTTAGCTAAAAGTTCTGAATCCTGGGACTGGGGAAGCTGGGTCAGGCAAGCCAGGGCACAAGGAGAACATAAAGGGAGGAGGGCTCATGCATGTTGACAGACCTACAGGAAATCCCAATATTGAATCAGGTGCAGGCCTCTTTGCACAACTTGTGAAGGGAGGAGGAAACCATGTGGGGGGTCTTGTGAAGGAATCATAAGGGGTCTGCAGAGGGGGAAGGGAAGCAGGTGTAGCCATGAGACAGATAACTTGGCCAGTCAGCGTCTAAAGTAAGGTAAGCCATGTAAGGTGGGCATCACCTAAGCTAGTGCTCATTCCTGGGCCACTTGCCTCAGAAAGGAAATCCCAGGACTATTAGTTCATCTCTTTAACTTGGATAACAGGATATATCAGAACTTGGAATGCAAAGAAAAACTCCAGGAGACTATATGGGTAGGGTAAATAGAGAAAGAATGAGAGGTCAATGACTATGGTACCCCCTTTTAATCCATGTCCTCCTGTGGTCCCAGTTATATTTCTGCCCAACACGGAAGTCACACTGCAACACATCGTGCATATTTTCAACTTCCTGATCCTTGCTCTGGATCCTGTTTTCCACTCTTCAGGCTCCCTTCTCTAATCCGATCCCAGATTTCTTCCAACCTAACAACCAAGGTTACTCAGAATTTGAGGCCAATAAAGGTGTGTGTGTGTGTGTATGCACACAAGAGTGCATATCATGTTCTGCTGCCCTCAGCGTGTATGTGGGTGGGGGGACCAAACCAGTACCAGAGTCACTGAGGAGCCCTGACAAAGTCAGGAGACACCATATGCTGTGATCACAAGAAAACCTGGGAGCCATCAGAACTTTAGTAGCTCAGAGTCGGTCAGCAGCTCAAGCTCTCCCAGCATCTGTTCCCCCTGCCAGGCAGTCTTTTTCTTGAAACTTGATAAAATATTCACCACTTTTGTAACTTTCAGGATAGTTTCCAGACTGTCTTCCTCGGCCCACCTGTGCCCCACCCCACTCTGCCCAGAAGTGCAAAGAGCCCAAGCCGCCTCCATGGCCCCAGGAAGGATTCAGGGGAGAGGCCCCATACAGGGAGCCACTCCAGCCAGACACCCCAGCCAGAATGGAGCTGACTGGTAAGATCACACTTGAGGGGCTAGGCCCAGGCTGGAGCATGGCAGGGAGAGAGAATAAATAGGCATGCTGCAGGGGTGGGGAATTAGGGAACCCAGTCTCCCAGGAATAAGGTATGTCCAAGTAGAAGATTCCCTGGATTTCAGGTCTGGGTCCTAAATGGGATTTCCTGGACCATCACCCAACAATGATTTCTTCCTTATCCACCCTGTTCAACCTCACTTCTCCTCATCTAAGAATTGCTCCTTGTGGTCATGCTTCTCCTTACTGCAAGACTAACTCTGTCCAGCCCGGCTCCTCCTGCCTGTGACCCCCGACTCCTAAATAAACTGCTTCGTGACTCCCACGTCCTTCACAGCAGACTGGTGAGAATTCCCAAGCACTAGCTTCTCTATTCACTTAACTGGTAAGGTACCCTCAACCCCATAACTTCCTCTCACTCCCGGACCAATAACTATTCTTCCAACATTGCCTTTGGCCTACTGATCACCACTCCCTGTCAAGAATTGTGATTTGCACTAGAGCCTCTTTTAGAAGCTCTGGACTGAACATAGTGCTCATGGAAGGCTAGCCCAGTCACTGGGCCACCATACCCTCTCTATTTCATCTCTCTTCTCCCCCACACATTTTTTTTTCCAACAGAGCCAGTGCCCAGACATCAATCCTTTGTCCACCCCTGTCCTGCTACCTGCTGTGGATTTTAGCTTGGGAGAATGGAAAACCCAGACGGTAAGAAAGTTATCCCTGGGATGTCTGGGCTGGGGGCATGGCTCAGTGGTAGGGTACTTGCCCAGCATATGTGACCCTGGCTATGATTACCAGCAAAACACACACACACACACACACACACACACACACACACACGGAACTCCATCCCTTACTTTGGCTCCCCAAATTCCTGTCATTATCAGCTCCCTACTGCTTCCCATGGATCCTCCATTATTCTTTTTTTTTTTTTTTTGTGGTGCTGGGGATTGAACCCAGGACCTTGTGCATGCGAGGCAAGCACCCTACCAACTGAGCTATATCCTCAGCCCGTCCTTCATAATTCTTAGGGTCACTAAAAATAATCTCATCTTCAGCTTGGCCACCCTAACCCAATATACATTCATCTATGTGTATCCTGTGGACAAGATGATGGATTTCAGGCCCCATATGTCAAATAGATTCAAAGTTAAACATCATGAAAAGCTGGAGAGAGGGCTGGGGATATAGTTCAGTTGGTAGAGTGCTTGCCTTGAATGCACAAGGCCCTGGTTTCAATCCCCAGCACCATACATACACACAAAAAAAATCTGGATAGAAGTCTATCATGATCATGCCTTTAAGACTGTTCAATCTTCTTAAGTTGGCACAGAGAAGTAAGATTAATCTGTATCCACAGATGACACGATGCTGGGAAGCACCAGTAACTGAAGTCAGAATCAAGATTCCAATCACTAAAAACTTACATCACAAACAAGATGAAATTTAATAGACACGTGTGTAATTCTACGTGTAAAATGAATAAAGTCCTATTCCAGCTTAAGACCCTGAAGCCCTGCTTCCCTCATTTAAGCTTCTGGCCCTAGCACTTCCTATGAAAAAGATTTGGAAGTGTTAAAAAAAAAAAAAAAACCTTAGCAAGTAATGGCACTATTAAAGCAACTATTTATTTATTTGTTTGTTTGTTTATTTATTTATTTATTCCTTTTTGCAGAGCTAGGCATTGAACCCAGGGCCTTGTGCATGCTAGGCCAGCACTCTACCACTGAGTTACAACCCCAAATCAAAAGCAATTGGTTTTAAAGCTAGCAATTCTAGACTGCTTTAGATGTTTAGTAACCATATTATGGAAATATTCTTAGAACCCTATTTTGAGTGGATTGCACTTAAAAGCACTAGTCTGAGTACTGAACATCCCCTTCAGGACATATGCTAATTTATTAAAAGGGACCATATTAAACTGTCCAGAAAGAAAAACCTGCATAGTGAGAGCCTAGAAAAAAATGTTATGTGAGACATGGTTAAAAAAACAAAGACACAAACCTGTCTGATTAGCTTGAAGAAAAGTAGTAGTCTTATGGTACAGCAAGAAATGTTCCCACTTATGACTCAGGAAACCTACTTGGGATGCAGGACTCATTGGCAGGTCAACTCTTCTACCCCCAAGATCTCTAGAGTCCCCCTCCTTTCCTCAGGTCTGCTCGGATCACTGGGTCAGAGGAGAAGGACAGTTGGTCCCTATGGATCACCTATAGTTCAAGCTCTGCCATTTATTAAGTCCCTTCCCTTCCATTATTTTGGAGCCTCAATTCTTCATTTAGTTTAAAAATGCTATGGTCCTAATATTTTGTAGCAAAAAGAGTAGACTTACGGCACTAGTTTTCAAGAGCTAAAAGTTATAACAGTGCAGAACTTTCTGACTGAAAGTTGGTGTAAGACCAGGCAGGGTTGGCGGACAGTGGAGTTATTGAAGCAGAGGCCGATGACCAATTGTCGGGAGACTGTGAAAGAATTCCTGTGCTGGGTGGGACCCTGGTCCTGTCCAATTCTCAGCTCCTATGATTCATTCTGCTGGCTACTCCTACAGGCTCCCCACCCGCTATTAGCATGCCCTTTGAAGCAGTCTGCTTCTTTCTTCCATCTCTTTCCCAGGAGCAGACCAAGGCACAGGACATTCTGGGAGCAGTGACCCTTCTACTGGAGGGAGTGATGGCAGCACGGGGACAGTTGGGTCCCACCTGCCTCTCAGCTCTCCTGGGACAGCTTTCTGGACAGGTCCGACTCCTCCTTGGTGCCCTGCAGGGCCTCCTTGGAACCCAGGTAAATCCCAAGCTGAGGAATCCAAAGAAATTGTCCTCTGACTCAGTCTCCCTAAACGACCTGGAGGAAGAATGGGGATTCAAGGGATCTGGAGGGTAGAACTGGTCTGCCAAGGAGTGTTCCTTCCTAGTCATAATGCCTGGGTGCAGACACCCTATCTGTCCTACATAGTCAAGGGAGACCTGATATCTTAGGCCTGCTCTCTGACTTCAGGCCCATCCTCTGCCCTCAGCTTCCTCCACAGGGCAGGACCACAGCTCACAAGGATCCCAATGCCATCTTCCTGAGCTTCCAACAACTGCTCCGAGGAAAGGTGCGTTTTCTTCTGGTTGTAGGAGGACCTGCCCTCTGTGTCAGGCGGTCCCTGCCCACCACAGCTGTCCCAAGCAGTACTTCTCTATTCCTCACACTGAACAAGCTCCCAAACAGGACTTCTGGATTGTTGGAGGCGAACTTCAGTGTCTCAGCCAGAACTACTGGCTCTGGACTTCTGAGCAAGCTGCGGGGATTCAGAGCCAAGATTCCTGCTCTGCTGAATCAAACCACCAGGTCCCCAGACCAAATCACTGGATACCTGAACAGGACACACAGACCTTTGAATGGAACTCATGGACTCTTTCCTGGAGCCTCACCGGGGACCCTAGAAGCCCCAGACATTCCATTAGGAACTTTGGGCACAGGCTCTCTGTCACACAACCTCCAGACTGGATCTTCTTCTTCCCCAACCCATCCTCCTACTGACCAGTACACACTCTTCTCCCCTTTACCCACCTTGCCCACCCCCATGGTCCAGTTCCACCCCCTGCCTCCTGACCCTTCTGCCAACCCTACTAACCCTCTTCTAACCAGAGCCCATCCTAACTCTCCAAATCTGTCTCAGGAAGGGTAAGGAATGCTGACACTGACAACATTTGCAGTGTCTCTCATGTGCAGTTCCCTTCCCTGGAGAAGGAAGACAACTGCAGCTATACCAGACATCCTGTTTCCACCTGAAAGCCAATACCCTGGTAAAGGTGAATACACAGGAAAGAAAAAGGGACTGTTTTTTTTTTCACTGTACATTATAAAACTTCAAAAGTTATTTTTTTAAGCTATCAACAATATTCATCAGAGCAGCTAGTTATCTTTGGTCTATTTTCTGCATAAATTTAAAAATCACTAATTCTCTATATGCTTTTTATTCATATAATAATTCTGCAAAGGCCTGTTCTGGTCTCACCTTTGAACAGAAATAGAGACTATCTTTGTGTCAGAAAACAGAAAGGGTAGTTTCCTTCGCTTCAAGTTTAAGGCCCTCCAGTGCCCCGTTCCCTTTACTGTCGTTCTCTGTGGTCCTCTATTCTTAAGAGATTCTTACTTTTGATAAATGAGTAACAGGTGTCTCTCAGAAACACTGTCCCTATAAAATTGACAAAACTAAGGCTGTAAAAGAATAAATGAGAGCACCCAAAAGCTAACTAAAAAGCAAAGGAAAGATGTTCTTCACAGGGGGTACCCCCCCACACACACAACCCCACCTCCCAAGAAAGCTAACACTCACCCCCGCCCCAGGTAAGGCTATGTAGACAGTTCAGTAAAGACAAGACCTGAATGTGACAGCTGAGCAAATAGCTAGCCCTTCAGCAGCTCAGCAGGAGACTTTGCCAGGCCTGGGCTCTTGCCTCCCTCCTGTGGAGGTCAGGGGGAAGTGCAGGAAGTGGCATGAGCTCCTTAAGCTGGAAGAGCAGGACAAACAAGAACAAGTTGAAGGCTCCCTTCTCAAACCCTACAAGTGCATCTAAAGAGCAGCCCAGTGTGATTACCATAAACCCAACTATGGGATCCCTAAAAAGAAGGTGGGGTTGCAGGGCACAGGTAGCACACACCTGTAATCAAATTACTCAGGAGGCCAAAGCAGGAGGATCACAGTTCAAAGTCAGCCTCAACAATTTAGCAAGAACCTGTCCCTGCTTCCCCCAACACCCCAAAAAAGGGCAGGGGATGTGGCTCAGTGGTAGAATTCTCCTGGTTCAATCTCCTGTACCACAGGGAAAGGTGGGGGGTGGGTAGACTTCAGAGGCTTTGCAAATAAGTCTTGCTGTCTTGGTGCTCAGGAAGGGGAGGTTTACCTTGTGTACAAAGATCAACTTACTACATTCTGAGGTTCCTGTAGGAAAACTAGTAGGAACTTTTCCCTCTCTCCCACCTCAAAGAAAAGGAAAGTCTACCAGGAACTCAGGATTCCAAACACTGTCACAGATACCTGAGAATCCCCAAAGGCATTCCAAAACACTAGGGTGAAAGTCAGGAATCATATATATGTTCCTTTTTCTTTCTTTTCTTTTCTTTTTTTTTTTTTTTTCCTTTAAAGACAGCGTTTGATTAATTGCTGAGGCTGACCTTGAACTTGAGATCCTCCTCCCTCAACCTCAGGAGTCCCTGGGATTATAGGCATAGAGTACCACACCCATCTTATATTCCCTTTTTTAATGCTCATACAATTCAGTAAAATGTATATTACCACCTACATTTTAAAGATGAGGAAACTAAGGCTCAGAGAAGCCAGGTAAATTACCAATGGTCACAGAGACTGTTAGCAGGAATAGAAACAGCCCTAGTCTGATTGACTCTAAATCCCAGAGTCTCCTCAGTATGGTGCGCTGTCCAATATAATCATTCAGTAGTTCTATTTACTGGGAAAGATTTCCAAGTCCTTATGGAGTAAATACATCAGCTATTAATGAGGTACTTTACCACTGAGCTACATCCCCAGTCCTTTTCTTTTTGAGACAGGGTCTCAATAAGTTGCTGAGGCTGGCCTTGAATTAGTGATATCCTGCCTCAGCTTCCTAAGTCACTGAGAATTATATCCTAGCTACATCCTCAGCTCTTATTAATAAATCTAAGTGGAAAACCTAAGCTCTTGCGGGGGTGACCAGTTTAGATCTCCAAGTATCTTTCTTTCCTGGGCAGAAGAGTTAACATGGAGAAGGAATTAACAAATGCACAAAGCTGGGATGCTGCTTAGTAGTAATGTGTTTGCCTAGCATGGTCAAGGCCCTGAGTTCCATCTCCAGCACAGCAAAAAACAAAAAGTGCACACAGCTCAAATATATTGTCCAAATCTCAGGTGCCATCAGTTCTGCATGAGAAAGAATTAGTTCAACCATACTACAAATTTTCAGGGTGCAGTTAATGAAATGGTTAGTGGAAATTATAATTTACTTAAATATCAAAACAAAGCATGTTAAATTTAATGATCAAAAATATATATAATGATCAAATGAAACTTTATGGCATTTGAAAAAGCCAGAACCCAGGATAAGATATGCCAAAGGGACCAAAGAATTATGGATTCTCAGCCCACTCATAGGAGAGAAAAGGATGGCAAAAATGTAAATATAGCCAGAAAGTTCCAGGCATCTAATATTCCCGTTTGACTTACTCTAGTGCAGGCAAAAAAGAAAGCTCATAGTTTTCTCCAGTGTGAATGAATTTGCACCTATTAAGAATCTATCCTAGCCAGGCACAGTGGTATACACCTATAATCCCAGCAGCTGGGAAGGCTGAGGCAGGCACATAGCAAGTTCAAAGCCAGCCTCAGCAACTTAGTGAGGCCCTAAGCAACTTAACATAGACCCTGTCTCAAAATAAAATGTAAAAAAAGGCTATTGATGTGGCTCAGTGGTTAAGCACACCCAGGTTCAATCTCCAGTACAAAAAAAAATAAAAATAAAAATAAATCTATCCTAGATTGTCTAGCATGTGTGACATCCTGGATTTAATCTCAGCACCATAAAAGGTAACTAATCTAACGTGGAGCAGCAGGTGTAGCACTTCATACATGCTTGGCATATATGAAGCCCCTGAAGTCAACCCCCAGAACCAAAAGAAAAGACTTCCAAATCACTCCTTCTGGCTGATTCCATCCCTTCTTCTCTCTGTCTGTCTCCGTCTCTCTCTCTCTCACACACACACACACACACTTTAAAACCATAATGCTCTTATCCCCGTTTTACTTTACACTAGTTCTCTTTCTTTTGCTACCCCAGGACAGTATATATCCTATGATTCCCAGCAGTTAGGTTCTCCCTCTCTAACCTAAATCCATCCTTTTCCAACCCTTCAAGAGAATCTGACCCCATGGAAAGGTTCTAAGATTCCATAAAAATACACCCCAACCCCTAAGGCATCTGCTACTTCCTTCCCCATACCACCAATGGTAAAATAACAACAAAAAACACCTTCTCTCCTCACTGCTGAGGTCATTCACTTCAACCCATTTCCCTAAATACTATTTCTAATGCCTCATGTAGAGACCTGAAAATGATGGGAAAGCAAACACCCCAGGCATACCAGCAGGGGACCGGCTCCTATGGCAAAACCAGGATATCAAAAGACAATTGCTTAATACCCAATCTTTCTGAATTATTACCCTGAATTTCCCAGGGGAAAAGAGTCCCATATGCTTTCTCAGGTCCTCTAATGCCTGGTTGTAGAGCCAGTTCACAGGCTGGAGCCCTTGTCATCACCACCATTTCCTTAACTTTTTTCTTCTTCCACTTATAAGTTAGTGAGTGCAGTCAGGCTGCTGTGTTGTCCTGGGCACTGAACTGCCAACCTCTTGGTGTTACTGTCCTGTCCACTGCACTGGTCTGTGTAGCAGCTCCCTGTTCAGTGTCACTCATAAGAACCATTACCACTTACCCTCCCTCCTGGGTCACCACTGGAACATGGAGCAGAGAACCAAGTCCACCTGCTTCTATAGCCAAGTCCTCTCTTCCTCCTCTCATTAGTCACACCCCAAATCCATGTCAAAAAGTCTCCACCCAAAGCTTCCATTAAAAAAAAGAACTTTTCCAGGCTATGCAAGTAACTCATTCAAATTAATGTGAACTGACTTCCTGGAGACTGAGTGTTGGAAGGACATGAGCATGGCACCTTGCCAATTCAAAATTCTATGCCAAATGGGTGGTATCTTCCGGGCATGGGATATTACTCTCAGGAGCCAAAGCACAACCCTCCCTCCAGATAGAAAATCACACCAGAGGATATATGCTAGAATAGTCAGTCAGCCAGGAGACGGAGATGACCCTAAACCCAAAAACCAAAAGGCTGAGATTGGGACAGCCCTAGGTTGATACATGGTCATCTGGCTGTGGGACAGAAATATACTACAGACAAATTGGAAAAAACAATTTTAAAGAAAATGGAAATGGGGCTGGGGTTGTGGCCCAACAGTTGAGCACTTGCCTGACATGTGTGAAGCACTGGGTTCAATCCTCAGCACCACATAAAAATAAATGAACAAAATAAAGGTATTTGTTCATCTACAACTAAAAGAAAAACAATTTTTTTTAAATGAAAATGTGTTAAAGAAGGGGGAGGAGAGTCTTAAAAAGTAAAGTTTAATTAAAAAGTCATATATACACAAAATAACTCCTGATTCACTTCAAGCTTTCCCATTGGGTCTTTCACAGGCAAGCCAGTTTCCCATTGAGTTCAGACTAGCTAAAGATGCACCAACAGTGGGCAGAAAACCAGTTCCTCCTTAACAGGTGAACAACAACAACTTCTACTCAGGTTTGAACAATGTCCACAACCTGAGTGACCAAGAGCAGGCTGGCATCCTTTGAGGTTCAGAAGGCCAATTTCTTCATCAGCAGATAAACTCTGGAATCCACCTCAAATCCATGCAGGTTGTTGGCGTCACCCTGCAGCCTCATGAGCAGGCCCCCGTAGGACACATAGGCAGAGCTGAAATAGAAGGATCCCCATCCCATGAGTCTGAGCTCCATCCCAGCATACAAAAAAAAAAAAAAAAATAGTGTTCTGTCATTAAGGAACCAAAAATTCAGACAAAGAAAAATGCACAGATACATGCAAAGCACTGTTGTTTATACTAGCAAAGGAGGAAAACACCAACATGCACAAAATTAGGGGAATGGCCAAATGAATTAAGATGAAACCAGAATGTTATACAGCCATTGAAAGTGTTTAGGAAAAGCTTTACACTAACATGGGGAAACATGGTGTACATATGTTAAACAAAAAGAGAAGAAAACATTAGAATAAACAACATGATCTCAAAGAAAAAAATAGACTTAAAAAAAAAAAAAGACCATTCAAAAATGTTTATGTAAAAGGTTCCTCCTGGGTATAAAATTATAGGTAACTTTTCCCCCTTTACATTACTTCTCTGCTTCAAATAGCTTACAAAGAACACATATTGTTTTAATACAATTTTAAAGAAAAAAATAAGCAGGGAAACCAAAGAATCAGGGATTGGGTTACAAAGTACCAAAGCACACACGCACAAATAAACAACAACAAAAAAGTCTAGCAGTTTAATCCTTAATACTGCATGTTGTTCCTGGGGAAGCCACTCTTCTTGGCACTTCACACAGCAGGATTAAGTTTTGGAACCACTGGGCCTTGAGATCCTGACAAAGGGCAAAGTGGGCAGCCAATACTTCAGACTGGAAACTGTACCAGGAACAGCTATACTTAGGTTCTAAGTAAGTTTGAGGCGTTTGAGGAGAGGGGCCCAACACAGGAAGCAAGAGCATGGCCCAACTTCTTAGCCAGGGAGGAAGGAAAAGGATTCTCACCAGACTGTGAAACTTACAGGCGTGTTGCTGCTTCAGTAGACGTTTCATCCCCCTCAATCCTGTACACCTTCCCATACATTACATACTCAAACTGGTCAGCCCTGCAGAACAATAGTGACAAAGTTATTCTTCATAATAATTACAAACAATCCTTTTCAGCTGGGCACAGTGGCACACACCTGCAATCCCATGGCTCGGGAGGCTGAGGTAGGAGGATCTCAAGACAGCCACAACAACTTAGTGAGGCCCTAAGCAATTTAGCGAGACCCTGTCTCAAAATAAAACATAAAAAGGGGCCAGGGATGTGGCTCACTGGAAAACATCCCTGAATTCAATCCCAGGTACCAAAAAAAAAAAAAAAAATCCTTTTAAAATGGTAACTAATAGCCAGGTATAATGGCTACACCTGTAGTCCTAGCTAACTGGGAGTCAGAGACAGGAGGATCACTTGAACCTCAGAAGCATGAGGCCAGCCTGGAGAACATAGTGAGACATCATCACAAAAACATTAAAAATAAGAATAAAATGGTAACTGGTAATTAAGTGCCAGCATTATAACAAGAGCCACCTTAGAAATATGATGTCATTTAGTCCTTCCCCACCATAATCCTTTGAACCAAGTATGACATCTCTATTTTACTGATGAGGAAACTAAGAATAAAAGAGATTAGGGTATTCAACAAATAAGTACTAAAGCTAAGAACTAAACTCAGTGGTGCTCCAATGCCTCTCTATCACACCAAATTCCTCCCACATAGCCTAGGTCACTCAATGGTCATTTCCTCCATCTTCAAAAAGCTACACCTCACAAGCATGATATCCATGGTATCACTGCTCTCAGTAAACACTTGGTTGTTTGAATTCTTTTTTTTTTTTTTTTTTTGGTACTAGGTATTGAACCCAGGGGCGCTTAGCCACTGAGCCACATCCCCCAGCTTTTTTGCTTTTTTATTTTAAGACAGGGTCCCACTAAGTTATTTAGGGGCTCTCTAAGTTGCTGAGACTGGCTTTGAACATGCAATTCTCCTGCATCTGCCTCCTGAGCAGCTGAGATTATTGGCGTGAGCCACCACACCCAGATAGTTGTTTGAATTTTTTTTTTTTTAATATTTGGTTTTTAGTTGCAGTTGGACACAATACCTTCATTTTTATTTATTTATTTTTATGTGGTGCTGAAGATCAAACCCAGGGCCTTGCACGTGCTCTTCACTGAGCCACAACCCCAGCCCTGGTTGTTTGAATTCTTAAGTGTAGCACTTTCCTTAAGGGTACTCAGATTCTGCTGACAATCATTTATTCCAGGGACTAAATAAAGGTCTTTCTAAATCAGACACAATAGCACATACCTGTAATCCCAGCTACTCAGGGGAGCTGAGACAGAAGGTTTGCAAGTTTGAAACCAGCCTGGGCAACTCAGCAAGATCCTGTCTCAAAATAAACTAAAAAAGGCTAGTGATGGAGCTCAGTGATAGAGTACTTGCCTACCAGGTATGAGGCCAAGGTCCAGTTCAACCCCAACTTGCAGAGGTGGTTCTATACCACTTAGTCCTCAGGGCATATTTCAATATTTAAAGTGCTCCCTTCTCTACTCCCTCACCTGGAAGGCCTGTCATCTGTGGGGTTGTATTCACCATCATCCAGGGTACCATCTTCATACAAGGTACTAGCTATAACCAATCGGAACTTGTCACCTAGAAATAAATGCAATATCTGAGGATGAAGAATAGATGAAATTAAGAAGAAGGGGAAAAAACTCTTGCTATTGTGTGTCTTCAATACTTACCCAAGTCTACAGGGTAAATTTGAATGTTTACATCTAAAATGAGGTCCATCTTGAAAGATTCACTCTCACAATGCAGTCGAGATACTGGGGAAAAACAAAGTAAGTGACAGGCATACTTTATCAAGCCCAGGGCAGAACATACAGATCCCAGTTTGGTGGTTAACTGCAAAAGAATTTTAATGTAACCTGGTATACATCCATTAACCTCTCCACTGCATTCAAGGAAGTGCAGGTTCAATCAGAACCTGTGCAAGAAGAAAAAGGGCAAAAACTATGGCAATAGAACAGAAACCCCAGAAAGAATCAAAGATCCTCTGGCAGCAAATATCTAGGCTCTAGGCCCCCTGAATGATTGAGAACATGACTCTGGGCAAGTTATTACTTATCCAAAGGTTTTCTCTTTCTGTGCTATACATTATGCTGAGAGGATTAACAGGATGTATAAGAACTTGATAAACATCTCAGTCTGTAGGCAAATAAAGTATCACCAAGGAGAAAAAATTGTCGATGGATTGCAGAATAAAGAGTTGTATGCCAAGCAATTAGCTCTAACTCAGAGAGGACTTCACAAACAGCTAAAGATTCTGGGGCCAATATAAGAATACAAGTTAGGAAGTCAAATAACTCACTCTGTGGTCTTGGGTGGGTTACTTAACCTGTCAGAACAAAATGCAAAAACACCTCCTACTTCATGGGGGCTTTTGAGAATGAACAAGCCACAGTGTGTGAGAGGGGAGCACAGTATAATCTCTAACACAGAGAGTAGGTCGCGATTATAAAGATGCCCAGGAGTTTGTCAGCATCATGGCTGAAAGCCACCCAGGCAGCAGGCACTGACTGCGTGGGTGAAGCCTGGGAAAGCTCAGAGTCTCAAGTTTCTCATTCATAAAATGTTTCCTGAGGGACAACGCTTCATCAGAATCCGTCGCTAGAGGATGGCCACGTGAGCAGGGTGGAGAGGGGGCTCAGGGGCGTGGCAATGAGACAGGCCTCTTTTTTTGTACCGCTCCTGCGTACCTTAACTTACCTCGGTCAAACTTTTTACCCTCCGGGTCAATGTCTTTCACATCGAATATATCCTCAAACAGGATGCCCGCCATCGTGAGGGGGCCAAGAAACCAGAAGAAGTGCTGACCACGCAGCCACGACTGGGGGTTCGCGCACCCCCTCGCGTGGAGAAAAGGAGACAGGAAAAATGTTCAGGCTGAAGAGCTCCACGGGGGCAGAATGACGCATGCGCACCGACTTGCAGTAAGGCAGCCACTTCCGCCGAGTCCCTCTCGGGGCTTCTACACTTCCGCCCGGAAAGATTGCTGTCAGAGGCTTGGACGTTGAGGGCGTGTCTCTAAGTTCAGGTGACACGCCCAGGGCGGAGACACAAATAGGTCCCACCTCCGCGGAGGTGGCGCGGGTTCTAGTGCTCCGCTACTGCTCTACTGCGCCCTCTTCAGAGTCCGGGACCCGAAGACTGGAATGCGTGGGGGCCTAACCCAGGCAAGGACCTTGATCTTTGGCCCAGAGAAGCCCGGCCCTAACCCTGCCCTGCTGGTCCGCAAGCCCGCCCGGGCACAGTCCGCACCGGGGGCGGGTGGAACAGAACCCCGCCCCCAGAAAAGCTGGCCGGGCAGGGCATAGTGCCCAGCCCCTCCAGCTGGCACCAAGGCCCCCGGGGCTGGCCCGGGCCAGCTCGGCCCTGCTGGACGTCACCCGACCGGGTCCGTCCGGTTTGGGAATTTGCCTTGATGTCACTATGGAGAAAGAAAAGAAAAGTCTGCACCCTCCCCATCACTGCCCTCTTTCCCTGGGTCCTGCTCTCCTGCCACCACCTCCCCTTAGGTCTGACATTAATCCCCTCACACTGCGCTCCCCAAAAGCATTGCCCTTTCAACTTTGGTACTGCCTTTCCCCCACCACTGCCTTCTCCTGCACACATACCCCTTAGTCTTGGCATTGTCCCCCTATTGGAGAGAAGAGGTCTTCTCTCAAACTGCCCCTTCTTCCTGGTTGCCTCCTCTCTCATACTGCCTCTTCACTGGGCACCGACCCCTCCCCTAGAGCACTGCCGCTGTCCCCTAAATGCCCCTCATCCTGGGACTGCGCCCTCCTACAAACTGTTTCTGGGGCCCCGCGCTCTCCCGTGGCTCTAGCTCTAACAATGCCTATCCACCCTGTGCTCACTCCACCCTGTTCTATCCTTCCAAGGACCCCGATAGAGAATGCGGAGCCCCAGCAGGCCGTTCCCCCAACACGGCGAGACGTCAGCAGCGACTCGGGTTTCTGGTTGGGCCCTGCCAGGGAGAAGCGACCTCTGCTCCCCCACACCCGCCTCCCAGGAGTGGCCTCCCCAGCACCTACAACTCCCTTCCCTCAGGCCTCACTTCTTCCCGTACCCTCTCCACCCCGGCACACCCCGCAGGCCTGGCAGCTCCAGGTGCACCTCCTTGAGGGAGCCCCGAGGAAAGAAAGAAGAAAGGGAGGGAATGAGGAAGGCGGCCTAGAATTCCCCTCTGACTCGCTCCCAGTTGCTTTTCACCCTGGATGGGGCAGAGGGGACTACCCGGACTCTCCTGAACCACCTGTTCCTCTCTAGGAGCAGAGAAGGGGCTGCTCCTAACGGATCGAGTCTCAGGAGCCCAATTTAGACGGTTTTGGAGCCCCAAGCCCCAAGCCCTACTGAACCCCAACGTCTCCAAGTCCTCCTTCCCCGCCCAGAGAGCTGTGGACCAGGCCCATCCCTTCCACGTGCCAGTGGACCCGCCCTCGCCCCAGCCGTGGGTGCCCCAGTCAGTCCCCAGCCTCCAAGGGAGGGGGCGCGTGCTCTCACGCAAAGCGCCCCCTGCCGCCTCTTTCGAGCCTGAGAGGCGGCTCCATCGCAGACCCCAGGCGGGATGGGCCGGCCCCTCCGGATGGGCCGGCGGGCGGAGCGGCGCAGAGGGCACCGCCCTCGGCCCGCCCGCCGAGGAGGGGACGAGAGCGGGAGGCTGCGCCTGCGGCGCCCGCCCGGGACCCGCCACACTCTGCACTCGGCCGCTCGGGCTGCGGGGACCGGACGGGTGCCTGCTCGGGCTTTGCGGGCTGGGAGCAGAGACCAGGCCGGAGCCCGAGCGGCAGAGGGAAGCCAGAGGGCAGTACACGGAGATGGCGGCCGTGGCGGCCGCGGCGGCCGAGGAGGGGATGGAGCCGCGAGCGCTGCAGTACGAGCAGACCCTGGTAAGTGAAGCCGAGACGAGCTCGAAGGGTTGCACTTAGGCACAGCTGTTCCAGATTACCCTAGGGAGCGCAAGGGTTGGGGGCCTACCCAACCTCCGCCTCAGTCCTCTGAGCTGGGGAAACTGAGGCTGAGGAGTCCGAGAGGCTGCAGCGCCAAAAGGTTGGAAAGCTGCTTGCTGGCTTCTGGCTGAGCCTGGGGGCCTGCAGAGGACAATGACACCAAGTGTTTATCTGCGGTGTGCTTCCCTTTACCCCCACTCCAGCACACTCGTTTTCTTTGCCCCTTTCCTCACCGTTTGAGCCCAAGTCTCAGCGCGCTAATACCCCTCCCCAGTACCATCCACACCCTTGAACTTTCTCCACACCCCTTCTGTCTCCACCATCCAAGACATTCCCTGTGTCCCTACAATGTACATGAATGACATTCTGCTAGGCATAGAATCTAGAGTGTGTAGACAGGTGATCAGACCCAAACCTCTGCCTTTGTGGGCTCAAAACCAGCATTGGCAGGAACCTCTCAGTCGATCCTGGCTAGGGGAAATGTCCTGCCACCTTGGAGGATAGGAGCTTTAGGGAGGATGGGTGAAACAGATATGGGTGTGGGAATTGGGACCTCTGTCCATTCTGACCCCTCTGTCCATACAGCCCCCACCCAACCCTGGGTGTTCCTTGACCTCATTTTCTAATGAGGAGGGGTCCTGGGTTTTCAGCTGATTCAACCTTTACTTAGTATTTGAGAAGCCATTTGACCCTTTTTATATCACTTGAGTGGAAGACCTAAGCCCTAGGTAAAGGAATAGCCCATGGCTCCTTTTTATCAGCTTGGGCTGGAATTTGCCCAGGAGGGTGGCAGGGAGGTAACCTCTCCAGGTGAAGAGGGCCTGGGCTGTAACTGAGTCTGGGAGGTGCCCAATTACAAAAGAGAGAGAGAAAGGGAGACTGGATGAAACAGGATGACCAGGGGAGGTGGTAGGTATGGGAGCAGAGCAAAGGGAGCAGAACAAGCCCTTGGGACAGGGTGAGAGATATCTGTAGTCTGCAGAGGCCAAAGAGGGGGCACTGATCATGGAGCCAGGCACCTGACCTCCCAAATGGTGTCTCTGTTGCACCAGCCACATCTCCTTCCCTTGTGGCTCTATCTCAGGAATGAGCTCTCAGGGTCAAGCTCTCTCCCGGCATTCTGTGCTCCAGCCTCTCCCCCTTGTCCTTCCTACCCTTTTGTCTGTCTCTCACCTCCCCGCTCCTACACTGTATCTCTATATTCTACCCTCTTTTCCTCCTCCCTGCTTCTTTCCCCCCTCATCTCTCCTGTGTTTTCTCTGGCCTCTCTCTAGTTCTCCTCTCTGAGCTTCTCCCTTTTCTCACTATCTCTCTCTGTCTGTGTCTCTATCTGTCCCTCCCTCTCCCCCCTCCAACCCCAGCCCCAACAGGAGCCCTTTGTGTCCTGAAGCTCTGCGGGTGGCAGCCGGAATCTACTCCTCCCCACCCCCCAACACACGCCCAGCTTGGCAGGTCTAGCCATAGCTCGGCTACTCTTCCGTCCCATCACCCAGCATCCACAGTCACAGCTTTGCCATCCGCAGCCTCTGCTGTCCCCGACCTGCTACTGGACTCTGGGCAGCTCTAGAGTGGGGTTGAGGCCACCAAGCACTCTCCACCCTCCTGGAGAAGCTTTCCATTCCCAGCTGGGCGGGTTGGCTAGTTGGGGGTGGAGAATGGGGACAAGGGGATTAGGGTGGGTGGGAGGTGTGCAGCTGATTTGGTAACAGGCCAGAGGCCCAGCAGGAACGTGATAAGGATTGGGGCCGCGCCTGCTTCTAGGCCCTACTCAGCCGCCCTCAGCTCTGCCAGGCTCTTATTGTTGCCCATATGCCCTTGACCATCCCTTATTCTCTGACCTTCCTTCCTCCCACTTTCAGACTGTGCCTTAGGCTTTTCCATCTTTTCCGTCTTCTGGAGCCTTCCCTCCCACTCCTCTTCAGTGCTCCCACCTCTGGCCCGTGAGAAGAGGACCAATTATTCTGCCACCCCCAGATCTGTGTCCCTGTACCTTGGCTGTCCCTGTCACTGTAGCCAGGGCAGCCCCCACACTCAGCAATGTACATTGTTCCCACACGCCAAGCCAGAGTGGGAACTGTGGGTTCAAGGGGGGTATATAATATGGAGGCTGGGAGAAGGGGAGTCAAGGCCCCAGGCGCCCTCCCTGTATCCCCACTGAGCCCATGCACACTAATGCCCCATCTTCCCCATTGCTCCAGATGTATGGCCGGTATACTCAGGAACTCGGGGCCTTTGCCAAAGAGGAAGCTGCTCGGATTCGCCTGGGAGGCCCTGAGCCCTGGAAGGGGCCCTCTTCTCCTCGGGCTCCCCCAGAGCTCTTGGAATATGGACAGAGCCGATGTGCCAGATGCCGCAGTGAGACCTGGGTTGGGGCAGGGGACCTGGCGGGGTTGTGATGTGCTGAAGGGGGAAGAAGCCATTGGAGCTACCAGTGGAGGAAGGGGAGAAGCAGTAACCAGGAGAGGAGTACTTTGGTGCCAGACTCCCTATTGATCTTACCTTCCCTGCTCCCAGTCTGTTCAGTACGCTGCCACAAGTTCCTAGTATCCAGGGTTGGTGAAGACTGGATCTTCCTGGTCCTCCTGGGGCTCCTCATGGCACTGGTCAGCTGGGCCATGGATTATGCCATTGCTGTTTGTCTACAGGGTGAGAGCAAAAGCTGGCAGTGGGAGGACTGGGGAAAACCAACCTACTTCCAATGTGCAAAAGTTGTTGAGGCTTCTTGGCCACTGATCACTTTCCCTATATGGTCTAACTGCCTTCGGGCACAAATACTGCCACTCCCATAGGTCATAACTTGGTGGTGTTTTTTTGTTGTTGTTTTGATTTGGTTTGGTTTGGTATGGGGGATTGAACCCAGGGCACTTAACCACTGAGCCACTTCTCCAGCCCTTTTTTTAAATACTTTATTTAGAGCAGAGTCTCGTTAAGTTGCTGAGGCTGACTTTGAACTTGCGACTCTCCTGCCTCAGCCTTCTAAGCCACTGGGATTATAGTTGTGCGCCACCACACACGGGAAACTTCTTGCCTCTTTCCAACTGACCCTTTTACCTACAGTGGGCTTTGTCCTAGTCTATGCCTTAGGGCCCCTTTCCTTCCATCTGTGCCCAGGCTCTGTGCAATATTCCCTGGGAAAACATCATATTAGTGTGTCCCAGTGGCCAGGAGCAGGTGTGTGTATTGGGGTCCAGCAGCATGTCCTCTTTCCACAGCCCAGCAGTGGATGTCTCGGGGCTTAAACACCAGCATCTTACTTCAGTACCTGGCCTGGGTTACCTACCCTGTCGTTCTCATCACTTTCTCAGCCGGATTCACACAGATCCTGGCCCCTCAGGCTGTTGGTATGATAGGAGAGAGGAGAGGGCAGAGGTCAGGCCTCCTGAAGTGTGAACATCAAGTGACTTTTATGGGCATGAACCCCCTCCAGGGTCTGGCATCCCCGAGATGAAGACCATCTTGCGGGGAGTGGTGCTGAAAGAATACCTCACTCTCAAGACCTTTGTGGCTAAGGTCATTGGGCTGACCTGTGCCTTGGGCAGTGGAATGCCCCTTGGCAAAGAGGTAATTGCAGGTTGGGGAATGGAGTCCTTCCCAGTGGAGGAAGAGACCAGGCCAAGATCAGGGCAGGGCCCCTCCCCACTCATCACAGGCCCTCACCCTGCAGGGCCCTTTTGTGCATATTGCGAGCATGTGTGCTGCCCTTCTCAGCAAGTTCCTTTCTCTCTTTGGGGGTATCTACGAGGTAAGGGGATCCCTGGGGGAAAAGGGGGTGGGTAGGTGCTGAGCCTAGGCTAATGCCCCCTTGCACCACTCTTGCCAGAATGAATCTCGGAACACGGAGATGCTGGCTGCTGCCTGTGCTGTGGGCGTGGGCTGCTGCTTTGCAGCACCTATTGGAGGTAGGTAGGACTCCTCCATGAGCACAGCAACCCAACCCTGCCTTGGCCTCTCCTCCTCTGCCCCTCTCCTCTGGGTCTGAGTCCTTAGACCACGCCCAGCCCCAAGTAATGCTCTCGCCTTCCCCTGGCAGGTGTCCTGTTCAGTATCGAGGTCACCTCCACCTTCTTCGCTGTGCGAAACTACTGGCGGGGCTTTTTTGCTGCAACCTTCAGTGCCTTCATCTTCCGGGTCTTGGCAGTCTGGAACCGTGATGAAGGTGGGCGGCACCTGGGGGATGAGGGAGCCCAAGATGATTTAGGTGGGGGATCGCTGAAGCTAGACCTGCCTCCCTGCTACTCCTTCAGAGACCATTACTGCACTCTTCAAAACCCGGTTCCGGCTCGACTTCCCCTTTGACCTGCAGGAGTTGCCAGCCTTTGCTGTCATTGGGTGAGGAACTGAGGGGTGGGAGGTGGGGGCGGACAGGAGGGAGGCTTCCACAAGAAGACCCTCTTCAACACTAGTGCTTCTTCCCTCTCTAGCATTGCTAGTGGCTTTGGGGGAGCCCTCTTTGTCTACCTGAACCGGAAGATTGTCCAGGTGATGCGGAAGCAGAAAACCATCAATCGCTTCCTCATGAGGAAGTGAGTTGACCATAGACTTCTCCAGGAAGCTTTGGGTTGTATGAGGGCCAGACACAGGGCAGGGGGACAATGAGGAATGGTACAGTGAGGAAGAGAGAGTGGCCTAGGCACTGAACTGAGAAATGAGCCAATGGTGTTTCCAGGCTGACTAAACATTCTGACGTTCATATGAATTACTGGAAAGTTGAAATTTTAGTAGTGACAAAGGATATTTGGGATCCAAGACTGAAGCTTTCTTTCGTCCTGTGGCCTGGCCTAGATGGCAGTGTTCCCTGGAGAGTGTTTGTTTGCCTTGGTTTACCCCCTGTGACCCATGGGAATGGATGAGATTTTTTATCTCTGGAACACAGCTCTCAGTTGTGACCCTGATGATTAGGAGTGGAGAGGCCTGAGAAGTGACTTTTGTTGAAATTACGTCCTTAAGGGAGAGGGCAGCCAACTGAACCTGCTCCCTACAGCACCTTTGGTCCACTTCATGAGTGACCCCAGCTTCCTCTACACTAACCTTCACCCCAAGTCGCCACAGAGAGACAGAAGCAGAAATGTCTCTATACCCTCACACAATGTGCCCTTCAGTTGGGCCTTCTGCGGGTGGAGGGCAGAGTCACCGCTCAGAGGTGTCCAAAAAAGCATTAGGGATGGATTTTCTGCTGCTGCTACTCATAAGAGCCAATACTCTGCTCTGACCTCAGCCCTGAGGTATGTGAGGGCACTCAGCTCATTGCCATCCCTAGGAGGTCACACTCCCCATGCCTGATGCTGTGAAACCTATATCTCTAGACGCCTGCTCTTCCCGGCTCTGGTGACCCTGCTCATCTCCACTCTGACCTTCCCCCCTGGCTTTGGGCAGTTCATGGCTGGACAGGTAACCCCAGGCAAAACTGACACGTGCACTCCTCCCTCAGACACATTACTTCTAAAGTAACAGCCCAGCAAGACTCTGGGATCCCTGTTCTTGTGGGTACCTTTGGCTCTTTCCCAGCAGCTTGTCTGTTCCCTAGCCTGAGGCACCCTGTTTACCTTAGCTTTCACAGAAGGAGACATTGGTCACCTTGTTTGACAACCGGACATGGGTCCGCCAGGGCCTAGTAGAGGAGCTAGAGCCATCCAGCACCTCACAGGCCTGGAGCCCACCCCGTGCCAACGTCTTCCTCACCCTGGTCATCTTCATTCTGATGAAGGTGGGGCTTCCTACATATACATATCGCTAACGTTACATAGGCTTACGGGGTGTGGGCGCTGTCCCAAGCACTTGCTTTGTGTTAACTCCTTTAAGTTTCATAGCAAACTTATAAGAAAAGTGCTCTTGTCCCTGTTTTAAAGACACGGAGTTGAAGCACAAAGAGGTTAAGTAATTGGCCCACAGTCACACAGTTATTCAGTGTGTAAGGATTTGAACCCAAGCCATATGGTTCCAGAGTCCTTTCCCTTCTTTTCACCTCCTGGGATTCTGGGATACCTGGGGAGATCATTCCCACTGATAAGCAAGACAGGCTTCCCTGGGGGGCACCTCTGCTTGTTTGAACTGCCTCTTGTCTGCAGTTCTGGATGTCTGCACTGGCCACAACCATCCCTGTGCCTTGTGGGGCCTTCATGCCTGTCTTTGTCATCGGTGAGTTTGCAACTGCCTGTCCTCCCGGCCTGCACCCTCCCCATACTCTGGCAATCCCTGGCCATCCCCTCTCTGTCCAGGAGTGGGTTTTAGTCCAGCCCCTTGCCCAGACCCCCAACCCTGCAGGGATGCCCCCTGCACTGAATGACCCACCGGCCCCTCCCCCACCCTCTGACCCTTTCTCTTCCTAGTGCCCCTGCCCTCCCCCTCCACTACCTTTTTCTCTTCCCACCCCACTCCCTGAAGGAGCAGCATTTGGACGTCTGGTGGGTGAAAGCATGGCTGCCTGGTTCCCAGATGGGATTCACACAGACAGCAGTACCTACCGGATTGTGCCTGGGGGCTATGCAGTGGTTGGTGAGTGCTGTAGGTCTCTTGCTTTGCAGTGCTGGAGATCAAACCCAGGGTCTTGCATGCTAGGCAAACACTCCCCCAGCAGTGTAACCCCTGACCCTCACTGTCCGCGTCTGCCTTGGAAGACCACTGCCCCAGCCACAGAGTCTTGAGTCTTTGGTGCCCCCTGCTGGCAGATGAAGAGGTCCAGTCCTTAGGGACGGCCCTGAGGGACCGCCATAGGCCCTGCCCAGGGAAGGGAGGGTCTTCTGGGGCCTGGGCATCCTGAGACTGAGAATGGCTCTCCCCAGGGGCGGCTGCACTGGCAGGAGCAGTGACACACACAGTATCCACAGCCGTGATTGTGTTTGAGCTCACGGGCCAGATCGCCCACATCCTGCCTGTCATGATTGCCGTCATCCTGGCCAATGCTGTTGCCCAGAGCCTACAGCCCTCACTCTATGACAGCATCATCAGGATCAAGAAACTGCCCTACCTGCCTGAGCTGGGCTGGGGCCGCCACCAGTATGGAGGACAGGGTGCAAAGGGTGTGGGTGAGGGGCAGAAGGCTTCCTAGGAGCCCTCTCACCCACCTCCAGCAAGGCCTTAAGCTGGGGGACTGGCCATCTTGCTCCTTCCCTCCCTTCAGGCTGCCTTCTCCCTGGGGTTCCCTGTAGGTGGCCCCAGCTGACCAAAAAGATGGGTGAGGCCAGGCACAGTGGCACACATCTATAATCCGAGTGACTCAGGAGGCTGAGAGAGGAAAATCACAAGTTCAAGACCAGCCTTAGCAGCTTAGCAAGGCTTTAAGCAACTTAGTGACCCCCTGTCTCAAAAAGTAAAAAGGGCTGGGGATGTAGCTCAGTGGTAGAGTGCCCCTGGGTTAAATCCCCAGTACAAAAAATAGTGGTGGGTAGGTACACTTCTGGACACTTGACCCTTTGTCCCTTGTCCTCTGGGGCTCTGGGGCCTTCCCTGTGACACTGGGGTGGTAGTGCTCTGGGCTATTCTCCTTATGCTGATGACAAACTGAGTACCCCACTCTGCCCCTAGGCAGTACCGGGTGCGAGTGGAGGACATCATGGTGCGGGATGTTCCCCACGTGGCCCTCAGCTGCACCTTCCGGGATCTGCGGTTGGCACTGCACAGGACCAAGGGTCGCATGTTGGCCCTAGTGGAGTCCCCTGGTGAGGCTAGGAGGGTTCCCAGGTGCTGTGAGCACCTCCCAGGGTTGTAGCTCAGGGATGGGCAGGGAGCTCAGGACTAGTCTCCTTGGTTCCAAAGGGAATGGATTAGCACTTGCCAGGCAGGGGTTTCCCTGTGGTGTGTATCCTATATCCAAGGCCCCACTATGGGTGTGAGAGAAGGTCCAAGGGGTGGGAGGGTCACCCCCCCAGCAACTGAGTCTTCCCATTTGCTCTATCCAGAGTCCATGATCCTGCTGGGGTCCATTGAGCGCTCACAGGTGGTGGCCCTACTGGCAGCTCAACTGAGCCCCACCCGCCGGCGACAGTACATGCAGGAGCGTAGAAAGGCCCAGGCATCTCCACCTTCTGATCAGGAGAGTCCTCCTAGCCCAGGGACGTCTGTTCGCTTCCAGGTGAGGGGAAAAGCCCCACAGCCACACACACTTCCAAAGTATTATTGTATAGACGGATGGGGAAGATGATTTAGAGGGTGGTCTGGAGCCACAGCCTCTCCAGCCCTTTCCTGCCTATGCAGGTGAACACAGATGACTCAGGCTTCCCTGCCTCCCGTGGGGAGACTCACAAGCCCCTGAAGCCTGCTTTAAAGAGGGGACCCAGCAATGCCACCAACCTCAGGGAGAGTCCTACAGGTGAGCTCATCTCTCCTCCATCCCATACACAGCCTGAACTAGGCCACTGAGATCCATAGGATTCCTGCTCACCCTATCAGCTAAAAGAGACCCCCCAGATGGGCCAGGGGTAGAAATGAGACACCTCTCTCTTGCTTTCTCTACCTCTTCTGGTCCTCTTCCCCCAAGATGACATTTCCCCTGGGGCCTTGTGTTTGGGAACACAGGCAATGTGGAGTCAGCAGGCATTGCCCTCAGGAGCCTTTTCTGTGGCAGTCCACCTCCTGAGGCGGCTTCAGAGGTAAGTGGTTGGAGCCGCCCCTCCTGGTTTACTTTATCCCCAGTTCCCTCTATGGCTGAGACCCCCCCTCTCCATTAACCAGTCAGTGCCTGCCCCATTCTACCTGCCCTCTGCCCTCCCAGCTGTCAGCTCTGGTCCTGCAGGGTGCCCTTCCCACTGAGCTCTACCACACCCTTCACTTCCCCTCTCCATATAACCTCAACACCTTTCCTCTCTGGTTTGGCTCTGACAAAGTTGGAGAAGCCAGAATCCTGTGACAAGCGCAAGCTGAAGCGGGTCCGAATCTCCCTGGCGGTATGTTCAGCCTCTCTTCCTGCAGCTCTGGAGCACGGGGCAGGGAGGTTTGAAAGTCTAGGCTGGGTAAACCTCCCAGAGCTGGAGTTCCACTCACCTCCCTCCCTCCTTTCTAGAGTGACTCGGACCTGGAAGGCGAGATGAGCCCTGAGGAGGTAAGGCGCCACTGGACTCTGGACCCTGTTTCTTCCTGGGTGTGTTCCATCTTTCTGATGGGAAAGACCATGGGGTAGAATAAAGGGCAAGTCGACCTTTAGGAAGGTGAGAGCAGCTTTTGACACCTTCTCCCTAACCTTCAGTCTCTTCCTCTCAGATTCTGGAGTGGGAAGAACAACAACTAGATGAACCTGTCAACTTCAGTGACTGCAAAATTGATCCTGCCCCCTTCCAGCTGGTGGAGCGCACCTCTTTGCACAAGGTAGGGCCAGTGGCCTGGTGTGGAACAGGATAGGGATCTGGGTCTGCCCCCACCACCACCCGCCCCACACACATCAACAAGTTTAGAGTCAGGCCAGTGGGAAAGGAAGGAGGCGAGAGAGTAGACTCTGTTGAGATGTTTTTCAGATATGTTACTGTGGGCAATGGGAGGCTGGAAGCCAAGGCCCCTTAGCCTTGCCCTTGCTCCATAGTGGAGCCAGGCGTCATTTTTCCTCTGCTTAGCCTCACCCCCAGGAATATTGGAGCAAAGCAGCAACAAAGACAGAGCTTGAGCTGGTTGTAAGCCAAAAGGCCAGGCCAGGGTCAGAGCTAGGCAGGAGGCTGCCAGAGCCCAACAAGGCTGATACACCCACACTGAAAAGATCGGGTGAGAAACAGGCAGGATAAGAAAATCTAATAAACAAGCTAACAAATAGCCAAGTAGGGGTGGAGAGACTGCAGAAAAGAAATAAACAAAGATGAGAAACACTCAGTGGGGGGTTTGGAATGTCAGACCCCAGAAAGTCTAGTTTAATATGGGCCAAAGGAAAACTAGTAGAGACTCAGGAAAATAGCTCAGCAGAAAGTCAACACCGTTGCAGAATTGGGGAGATTCAGTACAGATAGGTGAATAGGGGGTGAGGCAGACACCTGAGGAAGGTGGGGGCCTTCTGGGGAGTATGGCTTCAGGGCTCCCAAGAGGTAGCTGGTGCCAATGGGCACCTACAGGCTTCTAAGTGAAGGCAGGGAGTGCAAACACACCCCACAAAAGCTAAATCTTTGACAGACTTAATGTACAAACCTCTGTTGGAAGATGTGGGTTGAGGGGACAGGCTTCAGGTAAAACTCCCAAGGCCCAATGCTTGGGTGGGTGGCTGGCTTAGGCACAAGAGTCAGCGTTGCATGCTACAAGCAGAGGTGGAGGCAGGAAGGACAGGGGACAAAAGAGAAACAAAAAAGCAAACAGCAATAAAGGAACTTGGCAGCATTTAGATAAAGACCTCAGATTAAAGTGAATGGGGAATTGCAATACAGTTGCAAGAAAAAAAGGAGATAGGCTTAAAGATAATATATTAGGCTTTTATTTAAAGCCTTTGTCCCTAAAACTGCTAAAGCTTTTCCACAATGATTAATCATCTTAATCTTCAGACATCCACAGTAATGATGATGATATTTTTGAGTGTTGCTATATGCCAGACATTGTGCTAAGGTCATCACATGTGTAATCTAATCCTCACAACTACACTATAAGATAGATATTGTGATATTCCAGTTTTTATAGAACAAATTGAGATTCTGGGAGGTAAGCACAGCTAGTTAGGAGTGGAACTAGAACCTGGAATACAAGATGGTCTGACTCAAAAAGCCTGTGGCTGGGCTGGAGTTGTGGCCCAGCAGTGGTGAACTTGCCTAGCATGTGTGAGGCACTGGGTTTGATTCTCAGCTCTGTATTAAATAGATGAATAAAATAAGGTCCATCAATGACAACTGAAAAAATATTTTTAAAAATAAAAATAAAAGGCCTGTCATCTAAGCCATTCTAGTACATAGGAAAACTGAGGCCCATGACGAGGAGGTCATTGCCTAAGTCAGTTTAGCAGAGTCAGGCCAGAACTCAGAGCTCTTGGTCCTGCTCCCAGGATTCTTTCAGAAGACCACATTGTCTCTTCCTGTCAGTTCATTGTTCTCAAGCCCAAGAAAGTTGGACCCTCCAATGGGCTCCCTGATGTCTAATTAAATTAAAAGGGACAAAGCAGATGTTTGTTACAAACGTAAAAATCAGAGGAAGAAAAGCCTTTAAAAGGAACCAATCAACAAAAATACAAAGAACTAGATGATAAGGACATAAAAGATTAGAATTCAAAATGTCTCTGCAGGCCCGAGGAATCAGTAAGTAGTAGCCCAGTCAAGTTCAGAAGGAAACATTCCAAGAGGAGAGAGAATACTTTGGAGACTGTTCAAGAACCTGTGTTGTTGATCATGTGCCAGCCAGGTACCTCATTCATTCAGGGGTCACCTACAGAGAAACAGCGGGAGTTGTGAGGGCCAGACCAGTGCTCACTGCCACGTGTGAGTTAGCTGTGCAACTTTAGCAAATTTCTTAGCCTCTCTGCGCTTCACTTTACTTATCTGTAAAGTGGGGGACCTGCCTCATTTGGCTTTCTGAAGATTAAAGGAGATAAGACCCTGGAAGCACTTAAAACGGTGCCTCACACAGAGTATTTAAAATGTGTTAGGAATTACTACTGCTACTTATACTGAAGAATGAACAGTGGGAGATTTTTAAAGATGGTACAATGAGAGGTCTGAAGTGTGGAAGAAATGAATATTTTCAGAAAAGGGTCGAGTGATTATGTGAGTCTGGAAGCTAAAATGCACCATGGAATCGGCCAGTAAGACAAGCTGGGGATGGCTTGGGAAGGATCTCATGGACCATTCTAGGAAGCTAAGCACTGAGCAAGTCTAAGAAAACAGGACAGCAGAGCCAAGCCAGAGAAAAAACCCATTCTACGATTGTGGCCCTAGTCCTGGTGAAGATAGCGAGGCTAATAGCTGGGGAGAATAGTGAGGATGTTTAGGAAGTAGATTGGTGAGGCTTGGTCACTGTCACAGACAAGTGATTTACAAACCTAAAAAGCATATTGCCTGCCAGAGCCCACTCTGATTAGGAAAATCCAAGGGAACTATTTAATAGGCTTCTTGGGAGAAGATGAGAGGGATTATTTGACCATAAGGCGACAAGGCTAAGGGATTATTAAAACAAGAAACCCTATAATAAAGATGTTTCCCACTGGAGTCATACAAGGAAATTAAGGCTGACTTGTAGCATGTAGGATTCAAGTTAGATATGAGGAAGGACTTGCTAACAACATGACTATTTTGTAGATACTTAAGGGACACAGAAGAGCTTTTTCCAAAACTGAACTTCTTGCCTCTTTTTATAAATACTGTCATGCCTTAGATGGAAAAAGGAAAGTTCTAGAAATCCCTTTCTATAGAATTTCAGGGTATAAGAAAACAATTAAAAGGTGTTAAGACAATTTAAGTGAGTTCTAAGTAATTGGTACTCAAGAAGCAGGGTTATTACTGCCCATCTTGAATCAACCATTAAGCCAAGAGGCTTACAATTAAACTCAGAACAGTGAGATAATTGATAGGCCGAAATTCCAGGAACTGCTGAGTCAGGAGAGCTGTTTTCAAGATATTTGGCCCAAGAAAATCCACTTACAGCACAAGGGGGACTGACAATTTCTGAATTCTTTTTTATGGTCCTAGGGATTGAACCCAGAGGCACTCAGCCTCTGAGCCACATCCCCAGCCCCTTTTCGTATTTTATTTAGAGATAGGGTCTTGCTAGGTTGCTTAGGGCCTAAGTTGCTGAGGCTGGCTTTGAACTCACGATCCTCCTGCCTCAGTCTCCCAAGATGCTGGGATTACAGTCGAGTGCCACCACACTCAGCCCAATTTCTGAATTACTGGGGATCACATTTGAAAACTTGGGAGAAGGCCCAAAGCAAAACAAACATAGGGACATGAGGGTGACCTCATCAATTAAAATGATATAAGGGATTTCAGCCATCAAGTTTCTGAAGCCTACAGGCACAGAAACATTCTATTTTCCTTCCAGTAGACCTGTCCCCTTCCTCCCATTATCTGGGATACCCCCACAGACCCTGTCCTGGGTCCCTTTGGCCTGTGATTTCAGAACTGCCCCTTCCAACATCAAATCCAATGTGTTTTCTCTCCACCCTGCAGACTCACACCATCTTCTCACTACTGGGAGTGGACCATGCTTATGTTACCAGTATTGGCAGACTCATTGGAATTGTTACCCTAAAGGAGGTGAGATAGTAGTAACCCACAAAGCCACATCCCCTTCCAATGACATGGAAGCTTATGTTTACTTCCCCATAGGAGTGCTGGGGAGGGGCCTGAGCAGAAAGCTCCAAGTCCAGACAGCTGACAACTCTCATTTTCCAGCTTCGGAAGGCCATCGAGGGCTCTGTCACAGCACAGGGTGTGAAAGTCCGACCACCCCTTGCCAGCTTCCGAGACAGTGCCACCAGCAGCAGTGACACAGAGACCACTGAGGTGCATGCACTCTGGGGGCCCCGCTCCCGCCACGGCCTTCCCCGGGAAGGCAGCCCTTCTGACAGCGACGACAAGTGCCAGTGAACCCTTCTGTGGGTGGCCCAGGATGGTGGTAGCCATATCCCTTTTGCCTTGGGAAAGCAGGAGGCAGCTGGAGCTCCAGTCCCCTGTCCAGACCTGGGATGCTAGCTTCTCCCAGTGTATCCTACCTGGAATCCCACCCAGCACCCACCTGCAGGAAGATTTCCAAGTGCAGGAAGATTGGCACCACCCTGGCAGGATGGGTCACTTGACCCCTGCTCCCCTTTGAAGGGAAAAAAGGTAGAACTAAGATGGGTTTATACTGGAACCTCCAATGACCAGATGTATATAGAGATTTACAAAGATTTTTATATTAATTTAATAAAACAAATTCTTAAATAGAACAAAATAAACACCTAATGAGCCACTTATATATAGAATGTTTGTGCCCATTGGCTCTTGTTCTTACCTTGGGTCCTCTTACCTGCCAAAGCCTATAAGGCTCTTAATTCTGCAGTCACCTACCCTCCCCACAGCCATAAAAGTCTGGACTCCAGTGTCCTTGGAATACAGGATCTGCCAAAGATCTCCATGCTGGGTCATCAACACCCTGGCTGGGGCAGGGTCCCTGGTACTTTAACTGTGGCCTTTCACTCAGCCAAGAAAGGCACTACCCTTTCCTCCCCTAGGAGAGGCACTCCCTCATGACCATCAGGCATCAGCTGACATATTCCTGGCACCCCTGTGGCCCCCTCGTGGCCCTCTCTGGAAGAACATCTGGAAGAACATCGAAGTCACAGCTCTAACAACCAGAGCAACCCTTTCTTCCAGCTCCACCCTCAAGAGAACTCCAAGTACCCACACATCCTTGGAAGGCTGGGAAAGGGCCCAGGCCTCATGGGAAGGGGGGGCAGGAAAAGGGTACATGCTTCCATTGTTCCAGTGCCTCCCAGAGAAGATCCGACTGAAAAAACAGACCAGAAACCCTCTGTCTTTAGGGAAAAAGAAGAAGATTTAGAGACAATGGAGAGGTGAAGCACAGCACGTGCCCAGCTGGGCAAGGGGTCCTTAGGGGGTGGCTCAATCCACAGGAGCCAGCCCCCCAGGTGGAGGTGATTCTATCAAGCACTGCACATGGACTCGGAGGTGAGGAGAGAAGCAGAGAGAGGCATGGGGAGGGCAGAGGAGGTGGCCAGGCTCCCTCCCAGTCCATCCCACAGCCCAGAACAACCCCCTCAGGGGTTCACATCATCCGAGGAGAAAATGTGGCATTTTGGATTTGAGAACATGAACATCACTGTCTGCCACAGCTGTAGCCATGCCCCAGGGGCCCCGGGCAACCCCCGGCAAACCCCAGGAGTGGGGGCAGGACATGCGCCCCCAGCCCGGCCCCTGGCTCCTCTCCAAACACTTTCATGCAAAACACACAACGGACAAGTGAGGACTCCCAGTAGCCCTCTAGGCTGAGGAGCTTGCTGAGAGCCTTGAACCCAACACTTGGGCATGGAGGCTCTGCCCCCAGCAGCAGCCAGGGGACACATGCCACCACCAGGCATGATTTGGGTCACTGTTCCTCTGGCTCTGCCTCATCCTCATCTAAGGACACCACCCCAGAAGAGGCCATGTCAGAGGCTTGTCGCTGCCGTTCCCAGCTGCCCACTGGTAGTGGGCAAAGCGGCTGGCAGTCCTTGCAAGGGTCTGGCTCCTCTTCGGCAGGGGAAAGGCAGGACTCCGTGAGGGGCGAGTTGTAGAGCGAGTCCTGGGCCTCCAACGGGCCCAGGCTGTGGAAGGCACTTTCCCGGCTGGGGGGCAGTTTGGCGAGGAGCAGCTCATCACCCAGCAGCTGGGAGGTCAGGCGGGCTGGGGAGCCCAGCAACCCATCCTCCAGGCTGCACAGACTAGAGCACAGGGTGTCTGGGGACACGGTCTGCGAGCAGTCGCTCTCAGGCTCCACAGAGCCCTGGCGCACAGGCCGGGAGAATCTTCGGCCGGTGAAGAGATCCTGGAAGTGGGGCCCCAGAGGCAACTGCCCGGCCATGTCTGCGAGGGGGAAAGAAAAGAAGACAGATCTGCTGGCCCCATTTCAGTTGCCCAACCTGGAAGCCACATTCCCCTGCCCCACTCCATCCTTGCTATGGGGTTGGGGCTGGGGAGTAGACACAATCTTTCAATGCCTTAAAGTTCTCTTCATGGTGAATTAGGGATTCTAATAACACCTACCTTGTGGGGTTGTTGAGAGAACAAGAGTCAGGCACACAGGAAGCAAATAATAAATGTACAGCCACCACATGCAGGTTGTTCACTGCACAAGGCAGTGAATGTGGGCTGAATTCCAGCTCACTGAGCAATATGCCCTGACCTGAAGCTGTGCCCACCAGAGAAAGGGGTGCCTTTTTAAAATTTGCTCAAAGATTCCACATGGGGTAGTAGCAGCCTCAGACAAATGTTAGTTATTATCTCAGGGGTCAAAGAAGGCCTGGAATACAATCAAAGGAAAATGCTTGTGGATTGGGGTTCCATCTTGGCCTGGGCATCCAAATCAGTCCCCCTTTTACTGTAGCAACAATCACTGGGTCTGCTCGGATATAGAGGGTGCCATGGAGAATTATTACCTAGCTGGAGGGGTGGGGGCTGAGAGGGTGATCTTCAAAGGCTTAGGGGTTGGGGGCAGGGTCCTGTAAGGCTTGAGCCCAGAAGCTGTAGAGAAAGTCAGCCATGAACTCCAGGGAAACAAGATGAAAGGAGAGCTAAGCACAGCTGTGCGGCCCTGCAGGGTCCCCTCCACAGGCACTGGCCCCGAGAAAGACCCACAAGCTGGAATGCAAGGATGCAGAGCCAGCACAGCCCTGTGGGAGTCCAGGCCCAGCATGCCTTCCTGTTTGCCTGGGGCCAGTGCCCTGTGAGGTGCTGCACTGCGGCTCATCTGTCCTGCCACAGCCAGCCAGAAGGCTGCCTGAGAGGAAAAGGCCAGGGCACCACAGACCCTCCTGGAGACATGTCTGCACTTGAGTTGTCCAGAGGTCTCTGGGCTTTTTTTTTTTTTTTTTTTTTTTAAGGACAGTGAGGCCCAACTGCACACAAGGGCAGAGAAGGCTCAGCACCTCTAGGAAAGGAACCACTCTATTTCCAACTACTGATATCCCAATGCATGAGTATGGCTAGCCCTCCTGCCCCTGGGGTGTCAAGGTCTGCCTGAACAGTCTGTCCCTCTCCCCTCCCCTTCCAAAGGCTCTGAGTGAACCACAAGGCCTATCAGGCAAGTCCACCCCAGCACACAGGATCAGCACAGAATGCCCCTCACCTGTGTCAGTTCCTCCAGCAAAGTCCTCGTCATAGGAGTCGTCAGTGGAGTCGTCACCATCCACTGAAGACCATGCCCGGAGCTTGGCTTCTGCGATAGCAAACTGCTCTGCCACTCCTATCAGGAGGATACAGAATCCATTAAGAGGAGCTCAGCTAAGACCAGGGATCAATTTGCAGATGGGAGAGCAGAGATGGGTATGAAAAGACTTCAACCCCCCTGCCAGACCCAAGATCAGAAGCAGCAGTATAGGACTGACTCCTTATGCCACCCACCTGCTGCAAAGCGAGCCTCTTGTTCACCCTCACTGAGGTCTGAATAGGAGGAAAAGGCGGATTCCAGGGCAGCAGGTGAGTCACTTGGCTTACTCCAGCCCTTCCACTCAATGAGGTGAGCCACCCGGCCCTGGGCCATGGCTGTAGGCTTGGTCACGTGATCCTTCACCACCTGGGAAATGCCTGGGGGTGGGAGAAGGAGAGAGAAGCCTCTTAAGGATCATGGTTCAAGAAACACCTGGAAGGGAAGTGGAAGGTAGTGGTAGTAAGGATCCAAATGCATGTGGGTAGGAGGAAGGGCTGGGATTCTTTAGGAAAAGGAGGATCCCAGACAAGGCCCAAAGGAAAGACTTCCAAAAGATATGTGTGAAAGGGAGGAGAAAGGACAAAATGGGCAGAGGCTATGGGAGGTGGGTGCATACCATGCAGGGAGGATCTGGCCAGCGCAGCAATCTCCTGGATGGTTAGGGCTCTCCGGGACTTGGGCAGCATCGCGATTGTGTCTCCAACATTCACCTTGAGGGGCACCATCAGAAGGTCAGTACCCTCTGACAGCACTGATCTTCACCCCAATATATCCATACCCTACCCAAGGTATCAGGGTGACATGGGAGCTGGGAAGAATGCCAGAGCAGCACATATGGCCCAGTGGTGCTGGGAAACTTAAAACTAGGACCAGTGAACTGCACTCCCAGGGAGCAATGTAGCATCAGGCAGCACAAGGGAACAGAAGTATAGCTAACCTCCACCTTCCCGGCTACCAGAGGAAAAACAGGCAGGTCAGGAAGTGAAGAGCCCTGAAGTGGGGGCTCTGGGGAGAGGAAAGATGAGGAAGGCAGAAGGTTATAATATCAGAGACTTCCTCAATTTCCTCTCCCCTTTGCTCCTTCCTCCTCTCTTTTCAGATCTACATTCCAGCTATTCCTAGACCATCTACCAGAGCCACAAACTCAGCATGACCAAATTTAACCAACACCTTCTCCCAACATTCGGCTCTGCTTCCTGTCTCCCTTATTTTGTATCACCCCACCATTTTCTCATTCAGCCTGATGTCAAACCTCAACATTAGTCTCGGCTCTTCCCTAAGCTCTTTGCCTGCCCACATCTGTTAAAACCTCATGATTCTACCTCCAAACTGCCTTTACTACCACTCTCGTCCTTTCTGCTCCCACTGCCCTTCCTCAAGCCCTCAAAGATCCCTGCTCAGATTAGCACAAGCTGGGGTTCCCCAACCTCCTCATACTCTTATCTTCTCAGCCCAGGATGTTATGTGTGAGTATTCTCTTTCCCTCCCTCTCTTCCTATGGCTGGCTGGCTCCTTTGAACATCCTTCCAGTGTTGGCTGAAATATCACCCCCTCAGAAGAACCCTCCTGGCCACCCTGCCAGTCTGTCCTCCGTATGTAGCCTCCAAGAAATCACTATCTTCTATCAATCATAATATGTAATTATGGTCTATTTCGTGTGTTTCCTTTTCTTGTTGGTCTCTCTCAATGGTCTTTACCTCCTTGAAGAATTCTGTCTGTTGTGGTCACTGATGCACCCCAGTATTTTAGTACAGTGCCTAATAAAGTGTAATCTCTCTCTCAAAATACATTGGCTGAATAACGAGAGACATGGTATTAAATGTAAGCAAATAATTTTCCTGGAGTGCAGCTGGTCACTTTTATTAAATTTTATAAAAGTTAAAATCTTTTCAGTGACATCAGTGCAGGCTTCATACCCAGGCTCTGTGAGGCCCCTGCCTCCTTTCAGACCTCCTTGGAATTCACCACTGGTTCCCTCTGTCCAATACAACCCCACTATGCCTTCCCTGTCAGTAAACAGCCTGCAGGCCTGCAGGAAAAGGAACCCAGCTTTCTTCTGGGCCAGAAAGCCTTTCTTGACTGACAGAATGCTTCCTACCATGTAAGGTCTGCCTCAAGTGCCACTTCCTAGTGGTGCTTTCAGCCCAGACTGACTGACTTTTCTTTGACACCCTTCCCCCAGCATTGCCCTTGTATGGCTCCTCGGGGAGCCCTGAATGGCAAGGCCTGATTCTGACCCATCTGAGTTCCTACTTCTACTCTGCACCTGGCTCAGTGATCCTTAGCAAACCCAACAAATGTTTTCCTCAATGAATGGAGGCACACCCCAGCTTCCCAGCGTTGCCTCGCTCTCCTCTACTATATTCCCACCCTGCACGAAAGCAGCCTCCACCTGCCCCTCAAGCCCACCCTCTGCCCCTCCCCTTCAGTACCTGGCTGACAGGGCCCCCAGGGTGGCGCCGTTAGCCTTCGGGCAGGCCTAAGGGGAGGAGCACTTACGGGGTGTTTCCAGGCTCGCTCTCCCTCCCTCCTCTCGCTCCCCCTAGGCGCCGCCGCCATCCGTGCCCAGCGCTCCGCGCAGCTGCGGCCCAGGCCCAGAGAAAAGGTGTATGTCTCCCTGGCAACCCATCACCATGCAACAGGGTCTCCCGGGATACGGCCCGGGATGCGCTGACGTCAGCGCCGAAGGCGCGAGCAAGCCCGCCCGCTGGCACAGAGCCGAGCAGAGCAGACCCGCGCGGGGGCGGCCTTGCTGCCCGTCGGCCGGATAGCGCCTCCGCTTGCAGGAAAAGGGGGCCCGAAGCAGGCTGGCGAGGCGGGGGTGGGGGAACACAGATCCCCTGGATGTAAATGCGGTCCCTGCCCCCCAACACACCGACACCAGGGCCAAGCACCTCTGGCAAGTCCTGGCTGTCCACCGAGGAAGGACGAGAGGACCGGCTCCAGCCTCGGAGGGTCCGAGCAGATCCCAAAGAGGATAGAGAAATGCCACGAGGAAGTTCAATCCACTCGACAGCCCACGCGGGGTCCGAGGACACTGAGGAGATGGGGAAAGACTATTCAGCTGGGCCCCCACTTCTGCCAAGATCACGATTTTCATCCAGTCTTGCCATATCATTTCTTGGCATCCCCTCCCCCACTAACCAGAACATCAGCCACCACCTGGGTCTCCTCAACTCCGAAAACCCCTATCCCACTGCTGGGTCTCTAGGGTTCCTTTGTGGCAGCCCACTGGCCACCCTCCTCCTCTACAAATATTTTGCCATCAAAACTCAGCGGTGAAACCCAAACATGGATAATTTCTAAATCTTCTTCCAGTTTCTCAGCCTAACCATTCCTCTTGGAAAGCACACTGAATTCTCCCACCATCACTGTCCCCCTCCCCACCACTACCCAGACCCTTTGCAGGCTGGCTGCGCTTCCTTCTCTCCTCCACTGCCTTCGTTCTTTCCCCTCACCGGCCTTATCTGGTCAGCAGCTCTTTACATGTTTTTTCCCCCCTGATTTCTGCCCCATCCTAAAGCCTTTTCCTAATTCTCTGTTCTTGCTTCAGCCTGGTTCCCAACATCTAAGCCAGAGTAATTTTCCTCTTGCCATCTGAGCACCTAACTCCTCAGCTTCTTATCACCTCCCAGATCACATCAAGGGTCTCCAGTCTCACCTCTGCGACTTGTCTGACAAGTCCATCGTCCTCCAGGCCCTTCACGCTGCCACAGAAACATTTTGCCCAGCACAGAAATCATAGGCATGCTGGCTGTGTTGATGCGGAGAACCAAAAGCCCAGAACTGCTCCAGGCTCAGCTCCCAGTTCTATTCCTGTTTTGGCTCCGGATGCTGAGCCAGTCCCCTCCCCACTTGGAACTTGTGCCTAGTCACATAAGGAGAACACTCCTGCCTCATGGCTTTGAGGAGGTGGGTGTGCCAGGGGCCTAGCCAAGCTCTCTGGGGCTTGGGGAACTAAGGCTCATCCCCTAGACAGTGCCAACAGGCCATGTACATCACAACTGACCTTTAGCTGGAGCAGCCGTCTCTGTCCCTGAGCCTCAGCCAGCTGGTGGTCCCCAGAAATGCTACCAACCAGAAGGAAGACAGGTTACAGGCCATCCCTGGCCCCCAGCTGGTACCCAATCAGGGTTCTCAAGGCCAGTCCTGAGGTCAGCCAAACTCTCCCCTGACTACAGGAGGGGATGATTTCCTGAACTTCAAGCAGGCCAGAGGGATCAGAGCAGCCTGCTGCTTCTCAGCTTCAAAAGCCATGAGGTTTATTTAGGACTACAAATCCCAGAATCCCTCCAGGAAAGTACAAATCTCAGCCAGAGTTTAGCTCTGAAGAATCTCAAGTACCAACCATACTAAGGCCTGTGTGACTGACCACCTGCCCTAAAAGCCCAGAACCCATTCCAAATCCAGCCCTTAACATCACAAGTCCCTGCCTGGCCTTAGCTTTGGTGAATTCCATGACACTGAAGTAAAGTAACCTGGCAGACCTTAGATGCATAGGACTAAGGCCAGGCCCCTGAATGCATAGCCATCCATGGAAACTAAGGCCCAAGCAGGGGTCAACAGTTGTGAGAAGAAAGCCTTGATGACCTCCCTCTGAGCTCCCCTTCCTCCACAGTGTAAGAGTGACTTGTTTTTGTTTTTAGTGGTGGTGCAGAAATGAAATTAAAAGTTGTAAGAGGTGAGAGGTGATCAGGTGCTCACAGGTGCCCTACATGGGGCCTTAGACCCCTTGATCAATCCGCTGACTCTGAAGGGTGAGCAAGTGTTAGGCCAAAACTCTGTGATGAGGTGCTTGGCCCGCGTTTGCAGGCTGCCTCCTTAAAAGAATAACGACCTAGCTGGGAAAGGCAGGGCCACTCCCAAGACAGTGAGAGGAGAGGTGTAGGCAAAGGGGAGTGTGTGGGCACGCAAGGCCAGTCGCCAGGGGCGGTAGAGGCGGGGACCTCAGCTGCCCCAGTCCATCCCAAAGCTGTGCGCCTCTGGCCACCCTCAGGAGTTGGGGGAATACAGGACGGCGGCGAGACCATGGTCTGCCTAGCAAAGCCAAGAAGCAGGCAGGCCACCGGAGCGAACCGGACTCTGGCTAGCCCCCTCCTCGCTCATTCCATTTTCCTCCTCTGGCCTGGCCCGCCTCCCCGGTGCAGGCTCCTCCTTCTGCCGCCAGCCCCCTCCTCAAGGCCCACACCCACCCGCGGCCCGCGCATCGGGAGGCCGCAGCCCGACTCCCCAACGGTGCCCGACCTCCGCCTCTTACCCTGACCCGCCGGGCTCCGGGAGCCGATACAGCCCATGGCCGGGCACCCAAGCACGCTAGCCCGTGCTCGGGGCCCGGGCCATCGCCTCGCAAAGGGTACGGCCGCGGCCACCACCAGGGAGGGGACAGCCCGTGAGGGGAGGGGGTGGGAGCCGCGCGTCCGTCGCCGCTCCCGGGAGAGGGAACCGGGCCGGTGACGTAAACATAGGGGCGTGACCGCCCGCGTCTCCACCTAGAGCGGGCGGGACAAGGCTGACGTCACAGCCGCGCTGAGGGAGCTTAGGGCCGAGTTCGGAAACCGCTGGTCCTGTATTCGCCAGCCTCTGCCAAGCCACCTTGAAGGCAGGGGAGGTGCTCTCTGGGCAGTGCTGCCACACTACTCGAGGGCAGAAAATCTTGCTGCACCCAGTCCCCTCAGTAAAAGAGGACATCCTTAAGTCAGAAGGGCTTCTCTGCCATCTGACGAAACCCAGAGACTTCTTGGCACACAGGGGAATGGATTACATTCAGGTAAGAGCAATAGTCCGGCAACTATCTTCTAATAAGTACTCCACAGGTACCAGACTTCCCTCTCCTCTCATAACCAAGAGTGAACTCCTCACATCCACACCAAGATCCTAAACCCTCCGGAAGGCAGTGGCTTCTCAGATGCCCAAAATCATGGGTCAGGAGAGGTGCCAGGTTATAGGAACAATGCTACAGTGCCAGCTCTGGAAAGAAAGATGCCCACCTATCCATACCCCTTCTCCAAAGGGAGCAGGCCATAAAGCAGAGGCAGTGAACTTAATTGAATTCATGTTTAATAATTACAGGCACCGTGCCCCCCCTTCCCCCTGCCCAGGCAGCAGCAGGGGTGGTGCAGGGGCTGGGGCATATGCCCCCAGCAGCGAGGACGGCAGTCCCAAGAGTGATTTTCAGAAAATAAAAAAGGACCCCAGGGGCAGGCGGTGGTGCCCTCCCCCCAAGACACACCAAATTTCAAGACTTTATATATAATATATCTCTGTGCCCCAGGGGGAAAGGGACACCTGGCAGCATCCTGGAGGGGGGCCCCAGGCAGCCCCAAGCCATCCTGCCTCTTCAGCCACTTTATTAGCTCAGACACATCGCACTACAGGCACCCACTGCCACCACCGCCGCCGCTGCCGCCGCCCCCCTGCAGTCCAGGCGGCTGGCCGGGCCATCCGCGTGTCCATGGGGCTCCAAGTCCCCAGCCCCACCCGCCCTCAGTTGTGGTCGGACTCCTCCTCCTCGGCCTCACGAAGCCAATTGAAGAAAGCTGTGACAGATTTAAGGGCCACTCCCTTGCCCTGCTGCTCAGCGGGATCCTTGCTGCTCTCCCAGCTGTAGAAGGCGTCCTCCTTCACCACATCCTCATCATACAGGGCATCAAAGAACATCCGAAGCAGGTCTGCAAGCCATCAAGCAGCAGTTAGAAGTGACTGGCCACAGCCATGCTACCCTGTCCCTAGGGATTTCTATGTTAAACAAGGCCCTGACCTACCACCCTGACATTTGTGTCTTGAGCATTCCAGAGTGACTAGGCCTGACAGGATGCTAATCTCATGATCTAAGAGACCGATGCGCAGAAATGAGTCAGCCATCGAAAAAAGCTTTACAAACTTGCCCAGCCTCACCTTGGCAGCTTCAAAGGTCTCTACTTGTGATATATTTAATGTGGAAAACTACATGCAGAATTGGTACTCCTGGATTTAGGGACTCACAAGTCTATCACTAAGGTTAAGGGTATAACCTGGAACATCCACCATTCCCCCCCAAAGATCTTGACCTTCAATCCCCATTTCCTCTTCCTTCCCATACATCTCCTGAACCCTCTCCAACCTTTACACTTTTGAGGAGTGCTATCTCCTTTGCCAGAAGACCCTTTCTCTTTGTCACTTTCCTAGTAAATCTCTGATTCAAGTACCCCCACAATGCTTTAACCCATTCTCCAGCACTGGCCACTTCAGGGCTTCCTTAAGCACTTTGCACATGACACTGCCTATCTTTCCAAACCAAAGGACACTCCTAAAAAACAGGAGGACAGAGTAAGTGAAGTACAGGATCTCAAGTCTAGACTTGAGAAAATCCTAAGAAATCCACAAACTTCTTGTGGACACAAACTCCTCCCACCCCTGTGCTTCAAATTCCATGCACACTCCCTCCCAGAGGATCCCATTTAATCAAAACTATTCACTCTGCCCTCTATATTCAGAAGCCCAAGTTTCTCCCAGGTACACAAAGGGCCCCCCTTAGAACCACTAATTCATAGCTCAATGTAAGATTCTATCTATACTTGCTGTCTCCTTTCCCATCTCAGTCAGTATTTCAGTCCTTTCCAATCCAGAGCCTGCTTCCTGTGCCACCAAATACTGTTTTTGCCAGGGTGACAATATGTTTTTACTTTTCAGAAATTCTTTCAAGTCTGCTCTTACTGAACTCTCTGAAACATGGTAGCATTGTCTTCTACTTCCCTATCCAAAATTCTCTTTGTCCAAAGGTCATTGCCCTCCTTTAGTCCCGGCCCGTTGTCATCCCCAGTATTTCATCCCAATCCCATTGGGCAATCCTACATCTTCTTGTGACTTACACAGGTACTTATTACCCTATGCTAGCACCTCACAGATGTGCTTCCTAACCTGGCTACATTCTCCCAGATGGATCCAAATTCCCATCTACCTACCTACCATCTCTGAGCCCTGACCCCGGAATACCATGAACTCAACTTGACCCAATGTTTCTCACCCCTGACCCAGAACACCATGAACTCAACTTGACCCAATGTTTCTCACTCCAGTGGCAGATGGCATCACATTATCACCTGCCCTACTCAAACTACTATGAGAACCACTTTTGACTTCCAATCAGTTATGTCCCCCACCCCAGGCCTGTGACTAAAAGCTGTCAACTCCATTTCCTAAGTATCTCTTGAATCTGCTCACCCTTTCCCCCACTATCCACTATCACCAGGAAGATGGAACCATGAATGTCAACCTCCTACACTCTCTTCCCACTCCAAACCATTATTTCCCAGTATAGCCAATGATATAAAAAATAAAAATTTTTTCTCCCTTGCTTCAGGCCCTTTGGGCCTCACCTGGCCCTTAGGTAAAATCCCAAAGACCTTGCCATTCACACAGCCCTGCAGGACCCGTCCCTGTCCATCTCTCCAGCCCCTCCTGCCTCATACCAATTGGTCACTGTGCTCTCCTGCACTGGCCTTCCCTTCAGCAGCTCCTCTGTCTCATGTCACATTCCTTCTACTTGAGAATCTATATACACAGTGCCTTTGGTTACAAGGGTCCTCCCTCCATCTGTCTCTTAGCTAATTCCCACTTACCATCCCTCAGACCCCTCTTTCAATAACTTATACTTGTTACTGACTCCACACCACCACGGGAACTATGCTAAACTTCCTATGATTACCCCAATGCCCTGACACATATCTATTGGCAGAATGCACAATCTCAGACTTGTTAACCTAAGCCTCAGTCTCCTTATGTGGAAAATGGGGATAATACCATCTACCCTAAATAACAGTTGTGATGATGAAAAGGAGGCAAGGTTAAGCAAAGCATTTCAGACTTGTGTCAGGCAGAGTGGGACAAAAGATGCTATCATTTATCATCTCTGCACTATTGGCATCTAACAGATAGCTAGGCATAAAGCAAGTAATCAATTAACTTTCAAGGCTGAGACTAAACCCAATTTGTAGGCAAGGAAAAACTATGCAGGGGAAAGTAATCAAACCATCAGGGCATTTTGCTCTCCACTTAATTACCCACCTTTCTTGGTTTGAGTCCCTTCCACAACCACCCCCTGCTATGTGGCAATCCCTCCACCCCACCTCTGTCCCTGCAGCCTGGCTCTTACTGGCGGGCTGCTCTAAGGTCACTACAAGGGCTTGGAGGGCATAGAGCGCTTGCAGCTCCTTCTGCTCATCACATAGGTATTTCTGTAGCAGTCTTGCTCGTGCTTTCAGCACTGCAACATCCACTCGGAGAGGAGTCTCAACTATAGGGAAGAAGAAGGGATAAGTGGAACAATGCAGCCTTAGAGTGGTTCAGCCCCAGGAGGCCAGACTGAAATCCTTTTCCCTCCCTTTTGTCCGCGAGGCCCACCCTTTTCCCTGCCATCTCTTACAGATAATTGAAGAATAGCAGACAGTTTTCATAAGGGCTCGAACTAATGTGTTGGATGCTATCTGTTGCTCACTCAGGTTGGCCTGTGCAGGAAAAACAAATGGCCCATAAGTTCTGACTTGTTGCCCCTCAGTCTCCATGCTTGCCATCCTCCACCTCACCACAAGAAATGCCTTTCTTCTATCCCTCCCCCAATATCCCGGAGAAACATACGTCTATCCAGTCGAACACCCGCTGGTTACTGCTACCCTCCTTCAGCAGCTTCTCCAGCTGCCTGCTCAGCTCCTCGAAGGGGAGTGCCCTCTGGCCAGGGCTTTCTGACTCCTCTCCTAGGGTATACTCCACCTTCTGCAACCAAATATGGCCAGTCAAGAGGTCAGATGAGGGAAGAAGATGACTAGCTAGATTCAAATGCTAAAATTAATGTTTTAACAGCCCCAAACCTGTTCAGCGACAAATGCACCAACGTCCTGGCCTTCGGGTAGAAATTCTTTCCAGCTGAGTCCAGCCTCTCGCCAAAGCATCCCTATCTTTTTGGGACCCTGGAAAACATAAGAACAACTAAGCATCCTTGTATCTCTCCAAAGATCCAACAGCTCCAAAACAGACATCCAACAAATATTCACTGAAAGCCCACTAGGTATCTACTAGGAGCTAAGGATGCCACAAAGGTAACACTTAGGCAGAGCCCTTCCATGCCTTCAGTCTAGTGCAGAGCACAGCTGTCAGTCAAGTATGCAAGTTACATTAAAAAAAAAAAAAAAAAACCAACCTCATGCATCATTACAGTGTTATGATGCTAGGGTGGGGGAAATGATTTAAGCCCCTAGGAAAAAACATCAACCAGCTTTTGCAGGATTCTCAAGTTACTGAATCTTAAAAATCCAAATGCCTCACTCTAGTGTCTTCCATTCTTACCTATATTTCTTTTTTTTTTTTTGATACAGCTTGTCATTATCCCAAGTAACAAATGTGTGCTTACAGAAAGATAACTTGTAACACAAGTATGCCTACTTGTTTCCTAAATTCAGAAAATGTTAGAAGTCCTCACAAAATGAACAATCTGAGTCCTTTTCAATTTAGTCTCACTCCTCCAGTTTCCAGGTAGCTGAACTCCTCTGCAATTGCGTACCCCAGCTTCTCACTACCACTAAGTAACAACTTGCCTTTCTCCATCTTTTCGCCTTTATATTAGTCAGTCACCAATTAACTTTCAAAAGCAGCTTCAGCGCCTTTCAAAGAAAACCTTCTGTCGTGAACACTGGCAAATACTTAGCAACCTCACAATACTTAAGATACTCCTTTTTCAACTACTGTTTCACTCTCCACCATACACTGTGGCTTTTAATAAGCTGTCATTTCTTACCTTCTCTACCAACTAGTGTTTCTAACTGCATTTCACTCATTGCTGTATCTGCAGTGTTCACTAGGTTGTAAATATTCAAAGGAATGCTTGTTGAATGAATGAATGAATCAACAACAGTGTAGAATCTTACACTGCTATTTTCTTTGGCTTTCTCCAGAACTCATGATAGAAACTATATGAAGGAGAATGCCCACCTCAACATTTCCTCTCTCAGATACCATCATGGTCCTGCCATCACCAAAACTCTAGCCCAAGAAAGGACCATGTGGATTCACAGCCACAGGGAGTAGCAAAAACCATACAGAAATCATGCATACCACCCAGTAAGAGGCCCACTCACCATGCTTTTGCATAGAAGGCCCAGGATCTCTATCAACAGAGAAGTAGCTTTGCCTAAAGGTCTCAGAGGCTTTGTAATCTCCCTATAAAAAGAGAAAACCCCAGTGATGACAGCTTCTATGGCCTTCTCACCACCACTCCATCCCTCTCCAAATATAGCCATCCAATCTATCACAGCTCCCTCCCTTCCGTCTTTCCTACAGTCTCTACCTTCCCTGAATTCCAAGGGGGGAACTTACCTGAACAGCTCTCCCATAGGTATCCCTCCGTCCTGCAGAATGGGTGTTACCAATTCTGCCAGGTAAAGCCACACATGGGGGATGTCAATTTCCATGTCCTCAGCCAATTCCAGGATTTCATACAGCCTGCAAAGGGAATTCAAAGTCAGGCTATCCTGGATAAGATAGCCCAGACCCCCACTCTGCTTCTGGGTTAACATGGCATGACATAAGTATCAACTTATGGTACCCTCCAGGAACATTTTCTAAGAGAGTTTATCTCAAGCTAAGGTCACCTTCTTGTCCTTGGATGCCTCACCAACCTCAAAGCAATGTTGACCAAGATAGTTGAACCTACATTGTTTTGAGACAGGGTCTTACTATGTTGCCCAGACTGGCCTTGAACTTGCATCTCCCACCTCAAACTCCAGAGGAGCTGGGATTATTGGCATGTACCACCATGCCCAAATGGGCCTATACCCTTAAACACAAAGTTCCAGGGGTCCCAACAAAGGGAAAAGAATTTATGTGTACATGAAATATGGGAGGCCCACAGAAGTTGGTCATACCCTTGGTAGTACTGGGCAGTAGAAAGGTGCCCAGCGCAGAGCAGCTGGTGCAGCAGCCGCCCCATATGCTCACGAGCAATGGTGCTGCGCTCCAGCGTAGACTCAATGCCATGCCGCACAAAGATAAACAGCAGAGAGGGTGAGGCCAGCTCCTGCACACACTGCACTGCCTCCTAAGGGGCACAGGGAGAAAGCAGTCAAGCCTGGTCCAAACCCTGCACCCCCATATGCTCCCACCCTACCCACTTGGCAATAGCTCAAGCCCACCCCCCACTGCTGACCTTCATGTCATTGAGATGGAGATATTCCTCAATGATGGCCTTAGATTTCTTTTCCAGCTCCTCCTCTGAAAGTGAGGCCTTCGGGGGGCTCACCGGGGGTAGGGTGGCTTCCCGCTTCACTGAAGGGTGGGGGGAGAACACAGATCCCAGATTCTTTAGTTCTAGTCTTCTTAGCAAACAGGGCCTGGACTTCCTGAGAGATAGGGACCAGCTAGTCCCACACTAGCCAACACCCTTTCTTCTCCATTCTCCCAGCCCCTCACCAGCATCTCGCCCACGGTCCCGATCCTCTGTGAGGCTAGCTGCCTTGCGTAGTCCCTCAGGCTGGGAGGGCCGCTCTCTACTCCGCTCCTCCACTTCTTTGCTGAAACTTCTCTTAGTGGCAGGTGTCCGTGCTCGATCAAGTCGGTCCCCACGTTCACCTCCTCGTTCACTCCGCTCTAGTCTGTCTCCCCGGTCCCCAGTTTTCTCACCTCGTTCCCGGCTCAAGCTACTCCTAGAAGAAAGATAGGCACATTGTCTCTTACCTATACTGCCAGGAACTCACTCATGTAATTACCCAACATGCTGAGCAACTGCTGGGCCTCTTTGATGGCATCAGGAATGTGCCTTAAACTTAACCAAGGGCTTGGAGCATTACAGGTGAGAAACTCCCAGGTTGGGGAAAACAAGAAAAACCCACTCATAGTATTCTCAATGTCAAGAACAAAAACCTCTAGAAAATCTCACCTCTGCACCACACGTCTGTTATCTGTGCTCTCTGTGGGTACTGCTTGTTGAAGGGCTGAGAAGCGATTCAATGTACTAGTAGCTGGGCGAGCAACTTCTGAAGCTGGGGAGGCAGAAAACCTGGATTAAAATCTCCACTTTCTTGCATTTTTTCTCCAACTTGCCAGTTTAGAACACTCAAGTCCAGGCTGAGAAAGCAATTAAACATCTAGCACCACCTATATGCCTCCTGCATACCTAACCACTCATATAGGTATAGGTAAGGCTTTGCCATTAAGAGAGCTTAGATTAATAACCACTCAGCTCCTTATAGTGGCCTTCCATACCTGCATCTGAGGGCTTGGCTCCTGAGCCCCCACTGCTGCCCTTGCCCCAGCTCAGTCGCCCTCCAGGTGCAAAGAGCTGGTTGTTGGAATCAATGGAGCCAGGCTGCAGAAGAAAAGGGAGTAGAGAATCTTGGGTCTGACCTGACCAAAGTTCTTGGCCAGTACCACCACACACAGCCACACCAGTAGTGAATACCCCAGATCAGGGGTCAGGCAAACTTTCTGTAAAAGGCCAGAAAGCAAAAAATTTACTTATATTATTTGGGGCTTTGTAAGTCAGAGTCTCTATTGCAACTACTCAATTCTGCCACTATAGCATGAAAGCAGTCCTGGATGACATTTAAAAGGAATGAATGCGGCTATATTCCAGCAAAACTTGTGTGTGTGTATATATACACATTATACATGCATCAGGAAATGGAGATTGAACCCAGGGACACTCTACCTGAGCTACATCTCCAGCCCTTTTTTTCATTTTTTTTTCTTTTAAGATGGGGTCTTGCTAAACTGCAGAGGTTGGCCTTGATCTTGAGATCCTCCTGCCTCAACCTCCCAAGCAGTTGGGATTACAGGAGTGCACCACCATTCCCAGCACAATTAAACTATAGACACTGAAATTAAAATTTTATGTAATTCCTGTCATGAAATACTACTTATTTTTTTAATTTTTCTCAACAATTTAAAAACATAAAAACTATTCTTGTCTCATGGGATATACAGAAGCAGGTAATGGACCAGATTTGGCATGTGTTAACAGTTTACCCAGCCCAATGTGAATAAATCCCTAGGAGTTAGTGGTTAACAATCTAAACAGAGTCTAAAAACTCAGCAGCTACCTCTCCCATCATACAAAGATCCAAACCTGAGCTTGATGCTTGCCTGATCCCTCTTTACCCTCCACCCCACGAGCACATACCCATACCTTTGTGATCTTGGTGAGTCGTGAAGTGTCAATGGGGCGGCTGCCTTTGCTGATAGGAACTGTGTTCCAGCCACCATCATCCACAAGTGGAAGGCCACGGCCTGGGACAAAAAGGGGGACATACTGGAATAATGAATAAATCCTAGTAGCCCCTTCCCCTTGGGCCACCTTAAGTCTCCCTTCCTCAGATCCTCAGTTCCATCATGGGGTCTCAGTGGCCCAGACACGTGGCACTAACAAGAAGTCATCAGCGGAAAGAATAACCCCTCAGTCCCTTCCTGCCCACTCCTTCATCCTAGCCTCCAACTCACTAATAGGTGGGCCTGGAGGGCCACCCCGACGCTTGTCGCTGCCCTTGGCCATGAGCTGCTGCACTTTGATGTGTTCCCGATGCTCTTCCATCTCAGCCTCCTTATGGATCTGGTCAATTGTCTTAGGACCCTGATCCCCTCGGCGAGGCACCCAGTTACTCTGTGAAGAGGAAGCCAGTTGTAATTTTATTAGGAAGGGCCAGATGGTAGTATTAAGAACTGGGAGTAGCAGACTGGTGGTAGCAAGGAGGGAATGCTCATACCTGTCGCAGATCTAGCACATCCTGTAGCATGAAGCGGATGCGAGATGATGTCTTCTTTTCTTTAATGATTTTTTCCATCTGGTTGAAATATTGATCCATTCGGGGCTAGGAAGAAGCAAAGAGATCAGGTCAGGAACTTGTAATAAATACCTCCCCTTCCAATGCTGTAGCTCAGCAGCACAGACCCACCAGACTAACAAGAATGTCATCAGTGGACTGGGCCGCACATGCTGCAGCCTTCCACTTTCACACTGAAGTGCCCCTACCTTGGCTTTTGCAAAGTCCAGGTCTTTGCCAATGGTGGTAAGCAAACGACAGAGGCATTCCAGGGACTCTTCATCATGGTTCTTGAGTAGTTTGACCACACAATCATGCATTATAGCCTCTGTTAACATCTTCAGCTTGAACAACTCCCCAATAAACTTTATATTCCCTAAAGAGCGCCGCCGGGCTATGTCCCGAGCCTCTTCCAACTCTTCCTTCAGGCGTCCCCGTTCCTCTGCCTGCCAGTCACAGCACACGAATCCATTTCAAAAAGATACCAATTGGCTAAAACTCTTCTCTACTAATATGCATATCCAATAGAGGCAGAGATCCACCTACCAAGGATTTCATTAACCCCCCCTTCCTTATCCCCACCCAAATTCTACAACCTACTAGTACCTGGAGGGTAGTAATTAATTTAAAAGTAGGTTTTCTCACCGTAGCAGCTTCATCCATCTCTTTTTGTTTTTTTTCAAACACTTCGTCATCATCTTTGTCTTTCTCAAATTCTTTCTGACATCGATTTAACAGCAGTTTTCGGAAGTTCACAGTTACCGTTGGCTTTTCTGTAGTGGGCACTTTCAGCTGTTATGTCAAAGAGAATGTCACACTCAGACCTGTCCAGGGCAAGGAAGGTCAAGAGTCGTCTTCTTCTTAATATATTTTTTTGATTGTAATTGGATACAATACCTTTATTTTATTTATTTTTACGTAGTGCTGAGGATCAAACCCGCGAGCAATGTACCACTTAGACAAAACCCCAGCCCCAAGGCCAAGAGTCTTTAACCACCTAAGACCTCTGACCCTGACTCTGCCCCTTCCTGGCTGCCATCAACAGCACAAACAAGAGGGGAACCCAGAAGCTAGACTCTAGAAGCCTTGATAAGAAGTTAGAAGATGATGAGATTTAGAAAACAGTGGAAACTAACCGCCATGAGACAACGGCACATGTTGGCATAGGCCACAGAGAAGTTGGGCTCTGAAATGGCCTTCTCAAAGATAAGGTCAATGACCCCTTTGAGGCGTTCCTCCGTGTCAATGGCCAGCTGTGTCACCTGCTTCATAAGCTGTTGGAACATCTGGGGTGTCAGCTTATTCAGGATGGAGCGTACCCTGCGGAACAGGTCCTGTAGGGAAGAGGGGACAGAGAAGTCACAGAATCCAGTGAAGTTTTGAGACAAAGGCTGCTGGGAAGGACATGAGAGGATGGGGGGGACAGAGTTAGGTACTAGTGGTCAGTATGAGAACAAAGTGGGCTCAGATCTCTGAGAGCAGGAATAGAGACCCACAGCAGGACTTGCCAGTACCTGGGTTTTGCTGCCATCAGCATCTTCTTCACCGCGATCCTTATCAGCCGCTGTCCGCTTGCTGCTGGGTTTCCAGGCCTTCTCTGCTTTGTTCAGTTTTATATCTTCAGTCATCAACACGGTGGCAATGATTTTGCGTGGTTCCTTTCGGGGACCCTGCTGAGAACGCCTGGGCCCCAGACCAGCCTGCTAAGTAAGGGATTAGGACAAGTGAAGATACAAAGTTCAGAAGCACAACACATGACCCCGATACCACACATCTCCAGGGCAGACTTCTCCCCATCCCGCAACAAAACACACCTGAGACCCTGACACCTTGCCCATCTGCCTCTTTAGATAGCCCCACTCACCGGCCCTCGGGGCAGCTCCCCACCTGGCCCACCCCTTGGGGGCCCACGATTGCTAAGGGCTGGTCGGCCAAAGTTGGCAAAGGATGGAGTGAAGTCTGGACCACAATTTATGCCAGGTAGCCTAGAGGGATCCAGCGACCGCAGTGGTGTTTTATTGGCCTGCGAAGAAGACAAAGAAGGTCTCAAAAGCAGCCGGAGATTAATGACTATTCTTTCTGAGCCTCAGGCTCCTCTTCAGTTCATCTCAAACTTACCCTCCTCCCCATCAAACCACCAACCTTGTCAAGCACCACATCAGTAATATGGGGCAATCCCTCCGGCTTCTGCATACTGGCAAAGATGAATTGAAAGCCAAGCAGGAACTCACGGTCATAGCGCTTTTTCTCCTCAAGATTCAGAGGCTTCCACTGATCTGCAACAGAAGATGCATCAGTCATATTTCTGTCTCCTATGGCCCTGACACGAACAATCAGTCATTCTCAACACTTCCTTCAGCATACCTGATCTGTATTCATATTTCTGTTCCCCAGGTTGGATGTTCTCAGCATTGTGGATTTTGTCCTCTTTTGAGTCCCAAGTCTCATCTGTTTCCTCAGGTCGTGGGGGCACACTGCTACCCTCAGACTCTGGACCTGGATTATTGCCTACGGGAGGCTGATTCTCCACCTCTGGTACTGCTGGGTTTACCTGTAACCATACAACACCCAGTTTGGGTTGCAAAATAACCACTGTTTCATACCCAAACTCTCTCCTCTCCCTTCCCCTATTAGCTGCTTTCCTTACCTCTTTGAAGGCATCCAGAAGGTCTCCCACAGCCTCCTTCTTATTGAGCTCCTTAATTTTCCGTCTCCTCTTTGGCACGGATACTGCCACTTTAAAAAAAAAGAAGTGGGAATAACTTAAAGAGTACCCCAAACCCATGGAAAAAATACAAAGTAATCACAGTACAATCCTTTCTCTTCCCAACCCACCCACTCTAGGCTCACAAGTTTTAAAAGTTCTTATTCTAGCTTTTAGGTTGGTTCAGTCACAGGGCTTCCATAACCCAGAGAAGCTGCCCAAATGGGAGGTCATCAATGAAGAGAAGAGCTCCACCCTGCAGCTTGCCCCACCTCCACCATCCAGCCAACACCTTACCTTGAGTGGCTGCTGGCGCCTCCAAATTCTGGGACAAGTGGGCTGGGACAGGGGCACTCTCTGGAGGGAGGAGTTCCTCTCCTCCCTTCTCATTCTCAGCTTCTCCTACTTCTTCTTCTTCTTCCTCTTCCTCCATTCCCTCCTCCTGAGCAGAGGAAATAGCTGGAGGAGCCGAAGCTGGAGAAGCTGGAGCAGCACAGAGGATGGTGGGGGAAGCCACTGATACGGTAACCTCCTTGGCCTGCTCTTCTGGTTCACTAACTGGGCTTAAGTCCACAGCTGGTGGTGAGGGAGCTCCATTGAGCAGTTCCTCAGGTTGGGCAGTTGGAGCAACAAGCACAGGAGATTCGGAAGGGCAAGCCGGAAGAGGGGGAGGAACAAGCTCGGGACTTGATTCCACCTCTGGTTCCAGATCCTCAGATGGGACCATGCCATTAGGCTCATGAATTTCCAACTTGTGAGATGCCAGGGGAGTGGGAACCTGGAGAGGACTGGAAGCGAACTCAGATTCTGGAACTGGTTTGCTAAGTGTCACTTCTACTTCCAGTATAGGTTCAGCAAGAGGAGTGGGTTCTGGAGAGAGGCAGTATGGCTCCCCAGTTTCACGGGAGATAGGGGTAGATTCTTCTACAGACATTTGTATCATCCCCGTTGTCATAGTGTCCCCAGAAATAGAAAGGACTCCGAGATTAGGCTCAGACCCCGGTTCCAAGATTGGGGGGGGTGATGGGGTTGGAGAAGGTGATGAAGGCTGGGATTCTGAAGGGCTGTGCTCTGGGCCAGGCAGACCTGACCGGCCCCCAATGATTGCTCCCTGCGACCGGTCATCTGCACCACAGGAAGGAAGAATGAGTATCTGAAGCCAAGTCCTTCACTGTTATTACTTCTCCTCCTACCCAGAACACTCCTAATTGAACATTTCCATCCCACCCTTCAAACTTCACATTGAAATTATTTCCCCTTCTCATCTAAAATACCACCCACCCTTCAATCTACTACCCAAAACCTCATTCTTCTGTAGTACCCAGTTCAAGTCAATCCACCTTCCTGGAATTTCCAATTGCCACACACTATTTCCCATAAAAGCTCCTTCCCACTGGCTTTCTTACCTGGCCGGACAATGACAGCAACCTGGGGCGTCTCCCCATTAGCTTGAGGCTCCTGACCACCTCCCGCTGTCTGCAGGACACAAAGGGTTACCAAGTTTGCACTGAACAATCCCACAACCCTTCTTTACTAGGCCATTTCTACTTTAACGCTGCCTAGAAATTCAGGAAAGCAGGGAAACAAAACCCTTCAGGAAATACACAAGGTACTTAGGAGCTCAAGATAGAAAAGTCATTCCAGTCAAGCTATCACTCAAAAAAGGAGGCAGTACCTGGGGAGGGGTGGGTGTGGAGGCAGTGCGGGCCCCTGACATGATCTCCTCAGTGATATCCTTCCCTCCTTGGTTTGGATCTCGAATTCGAATCTGGGGAAGAGAAAGCTATGGAATGACCGGGAAGCAGGAGGAGCCCACCTCTCCACCCTGCCCCACTCCTAAGACTCTGGGCCAACCCCCCACCCCCTACTTGGCAGTAGGTGGGTGGGTGCCAGAAACCCCATAAGTTCTACTGTCAACCCATCCAGCTGCTCTTGCAGTCCCTGCCCTAGCCCCCACCCCTAAGAGACCCTTAACCTCACAGAGCATCCCTGTACATCACAATGCCCCTCCCTCCCTCACCTCTGCCCTGGCCAGCAGTCCCCAAGTCAGTGGCTGCACACCCTGGGGCCCAGGACCCCCATCTAGCACCCAGCTGGCTCACTTGTGGCTAGTCGGCCTGATCTCTGGGGGCAGGGCCCAGATCCAGTGGGTGGAGCCAGGGTGACTCAGCGGCTTCCCCAGCCCTGGCACCCTATTCTGGGCACCACGCCCAGGGCTTGAGGACTGAGCAGAGGCGGAGGCCTCCAGAGCTTCCAGGACTAGGGGGTGGTGGGGCCACAGAAAACAAACCATTTCCAAGACAAGCTATCAGAAACCCAAAACCAAGCATAGTTCTTATGAACCCCCTACCAGAGCCCAAGTCTCATGGGAATTTCCCTGCTACCCACTTCAGTCTTCCCATGAGTTGAGTCTATACCAAGGTACCTTAGTACCTTACAAAGAACCTGAACATTCTGTGACCCCCCACACTCTCTCTGCATACCATCAGTTGAAGACCTTTCTCTCTGTCCCAGAGCCCCCTGCCTGCAGCTACTCACCGTTTTACGCTCCCTCTTTGGAGCAATCTGGGGTGGCTGGTTCATCAAAACTGGGGCGGGGGCCACGCCAGCAGGAAACTGCTGCACACCTTGGGCTGGGTAGTAGGCGCCAGCTTGGGAGAGGGGGACAGAAAGAAAGAATGGTGGCGGCGTCAAGGCCCAACTATATACTAATGCCTGCTTGAAGACTTCCCACCTCCAGAACCTCTCATCACCCAAGCCAGCCCCTTGCCCTGTCCCGCCCTCCTCCCCCAGGGAATTAGGTGTCTGTCAAAGCTGGGGAACCAGTCTGAACCGCGTTTACAAGAATTCCTGATACTGACACATACACGCAAACACACGCGCACGCGCGCTGCGCGCACACACACCCACCCCTTGTAGGCACGCGCGCTGCGCGCACACACACCCACCCCTTGTAGGCACGCGCGTGCGCGCACACACACCCACCCCTTGTAGGCAGACACTCCTTCCCCACCACACACCAGCTACCTGGAAGTCTCTATTCTATTCCACAAGGGACTCCATGTAAGCACTCTAGCCCCAGCAATTCGCACACATGTACTGTGAAGCTGAAAAAGAATCAGCTCTTTGGCTGGGAATGAGAAATAAGAGATTTGCTAACTCTGTGTTCAACTCAACCTAAGTCCAGTTCTAGCATCCTGCCCCTTTGCAGGGGGAAAGAAAACAAACACACAAAAACCGGTATGAACTGGGTTCAGGATAAAGACAAGTTAATTCCTCAAAGCAATGGCCTCCAAAATGAGATGTACCTGTAATCTCATCCATAATTTCCACTTTTTTTCAACGACTGACACAGTGTTACTTAAATTAGCCATACGTATACACAAACACAAGTATACATGCATTAAAGATACATACTCAAAATTTTTCCTGGTAGAAAAAAATTTTAGAAACCACTGGCATAAAAAACAGACTAATCCCTTCCTAGAACATGAATAAAACACATCTACAAAAACCTCCCCAAATCATACTATATGCCAACCCCTGACCACAGAAAGAGTATCACAAGGAAAGTCCACTAACAGGTTCTGGAGCTGGAACGAAACCCAATTTTTTTTTTAATTTCTTTTTGTAGTTGTAGATGGACAGAATGCCTTTCTTTTTCTTTTTAATGTCATGCTGAGGATCGAACCCAGTGCCTCACACATGCTAGGCAAGCGCTCTGCTGCTGAGCTACAGGCCCAGCCCCCAAACCCTACATTTCTTGACATGGAGACTTCAATTCTGTTGGAAGAGGATCAAATCTCCCCTCACCCACCAACACCAGTTAAATATTGAGCATCAATCCCTACCACCTTTTAGCCCTATTATATTTAGACCAATAGCCACGCCTAGGAAGGGTCTTATGCTTTAGAAAGCAATAAATCAATTTGGATGCTTTCTAAGACATTCTCACCTGACTCCTTCCCCCGCTTACCGTAAGTCCCAAACTCAGTGGGGCTTGCACCGGGATAGAAGCCTGGAGCTCCTGGCTGCACAGGGTACTGCTGTGTCGGGACAACATATGTGGAACGCCCCTAGTGGGGGATGGGGAGGAAGAGGGAAGAGGAGTTGAGGGGAGCTTACCAGCACCATATCAGACTAAAATGACAAAGTAAAACAAGCAGTTCCACCCCTGGAGAAGAGATGGGACTAGAGGGTCAGGGTGGGAGTATTAAGGATTGGGGTACAAGGTCTGTGGCTTACAGACACCAAACTTCCAGCCTCACCTGTCCAGGGATGTAGTAGGCCCCCTGGGAGGCTGAGTAGGAGATCTGGGAAGGGATCATCATTACTTGGGATCCAGCGGGGTAAACATGGGCAGCTGGGCCAGGGCGGGCGGGGGCTGCACTCTGCACTCGGGTGGCTGCACTGCTTGGGGGCTGGGCCCGGCTAGGATAGAAGTGCTGTCAGGAGGGAAGAAAGCAGTTAGCATCAGGAAGGGGAGGAACTTGAACAGCAAAATTAGCACTCTACAATGTCTCTGTATTCTGGAGAGAAGTACTGTGGGCTTCAGAGCATGGAGACCAATCCTTCCAAAACCCACTTGATCAGCTAAGGGTTAAGTGGCCTCTTGTACTCACTCATACCCTCCAAATTCAGATGAACACCTTGCACCCATGTGTATATTTAATTACTCACTGCCATGCATACTCATGTCACCTCCACCAGACTACCCCTCTGCAGAGGATTCCTAACAAACAGATGCATCATGCCTAAAGTAAGGCCCTTTCAGGCAACACACTCCCCAGCATGCACTGTTCCACCTAAGGCACTGAGCAGCTAACTGCTAACATGCAAGTCTCCCAGTTTCCAGATACTCATTCTTCAATATTTAGCCCCTACATGCATAACTCAGCTCAAACTCAAGACCTAAACAGCAAATAAGTCCCCACCCTAAAGACCCCCAATCTGTGTCTAGCCCCTGACTAGATAGAGGGCAGGGTTGAGATCAGGAGTCAGTCCAGGATTAGGAAAGGGGTATTACCTGCAGAGACCTGAATCCTCCCTGAGAGCACATGGGGATAGGAAAGAAGAGAATTATCCCCAAGGTGATGGGGGCAAAATGAAGGAGGTAGGAAAGAATCCTACTTAGTGAGGAAGAACTTGGGGAAGAGATAAAGGCAATAACTAGCTGGAATGTTTTTCTCAACACAGTCCAAAGAAAAATAGGAAAGGGGAACAGAGCAATAGCAACCTCCCAGGAAAAGGAAATAGGAAAGCAAGAGTTGGCAGCAGGGCCCATAGCACTGTCCCCAATCTCACGCATAAGGACCCCAATAATGCCACCCTCACCAACTACATACTTCCTCAAGGGACCAGTCACCAAAATCAATAGCACAAAGTGCAGAGCCAGATGAAAGAACACAAAGCAACTGTCAGGAAGTTGGGGCCAGGTACACAGCTTCCAGTTTCCATCCTAGGCCCAAATTTGCAGAAGCTTTCCAGTTTCCACCCAGGCCCCCTACTCCCCTCCCAAAGCCCCTCACCTGGCGGGGCTGAGAAGGCGTGTTCATTTGTGTTGCTTGTGGCGTACTGAACACCACCGGTGCTGTCTGCCCCGGGGGAAACGCTGGCTGAAGGGGGGAGACCAGAGTTCAGCAAGAGGGGAAGCCCGGTTGGGGCTGAAACCCAAGCTGGTGAAATAAGGGGAGCAGATCTGCGGCAAGAGCCTCAGCAGTCTACATACCCCCTCCCTGTGACAGCCCCCAGAGACAGCCATGGGCCCTGTCTCAGTTTGGCAGCAGGCAGCTGCACTTTGCCCTGACACAGATGGGGCTGGGAAAATCCAGAGGTTGAAACCTGCTCCTGTCGACTGCCTGGTCTCCCCCACCCCCATCCCAGTCCTGCTAATTCCTCCCTAATTACCTGTGGGAGTCCAGGGGATGGGGTGGGTGGGGGGCCTGTGGGCTGTGGAGCTTTGTTCATTTCATTTGGTGCCACATCAGGGTCCCCCCAGCACCTGTTAGGAAAGAGTGGAGCTTGGAAAAGGGAAGAGACCCAAGCATAAAGCAAACTGAGTGGGAGGGATAAGGGTTGAAGCAAGGGCTGGGTTCAACACGGAGCCCAGGAGGTGCCAAGGGAGTGAAGGAGCAGAAAAGATTCAGCCTGTGTCCCCACCAACATGTTGTCAAACACGCATCACATCCAACCCCACACCCGGGCCCTGCTGAAACAGCCCCCACACTCACCCCCTCGGTAAAGAATAAGTCCACGGTGCGGCCTACAGGTTCTGGGCATCCGAGGGCCTGGGTTGGGAGGTGAGGGGTATCAACCTGGCTCCGCGGGGCCCAAGACCAACCAGACCGGAAATTCCAGGTCTCGCTGGCACCAGGCTCCCGGATCACAAACGGAGCAGGCAGCTTCGGCCGTGGTGTCCCCACCCCCCACCACCCGGGGACACACAAGGTATCCCTGCCGCGGAGGCACCCGCGCGGAGCCAGAGGCGAAGCCTGCCGCCGCCCAGGAGTGTAGGCCAGGAAGGGCGGGAGTCAGGCCCTAAAAGGCCAGGCGGGCGGCGGCCACAGAGAAGCCGGTTTCAGGCAAGTGAGGGTCGGCCTGGAAGGGCGGGCGGGGCTGGGGACTCCTCCCTGCCCGCCGCCGCCGCCTCCCTCCCCTGCGCCCTCCTTGCGCAGCGCCGGCCAGTGCCAAAGAACAACGTGTCACTTCCCGGCGGCCGGGCCGCGAAGGGGGGAGGGGGCGACAGGCCGGGAGCCGCCGTGCCTGTGCCCGCAGGCTGCCGGGCCTCCTCGGGTCGGGTGGAGATGGCATATCGCTTCCAGCGAGCCGGGCGCCCTCCCAGCCCGCAGGGCCCGCACGGTTCGGCCCCGCGCTCCCCCACCCCCACTCGCAGCCAGGCCGGGCCAGGCCGGGCACACGTGGGCCGGGGATCGGGCCCCGGGGGTCCGGGGCCCGGGTTTGGGCCTTGGGGCCAGGGCGCCGGGGCGGCGGCGCAGGGTGGCCGGTCCCGGCCCGGATGGCGGCGGATGCGGGGGGAGGGGGTGGGGGGGCCGGGTCGAGCCCGGACATGGCGGCTTTACCTTCAGTCTCCTTCAGTCCGCGCGGCCGAGCCCCACGCAGCCGCACAGACGTAGTCCACAACCATTTCCGGCTCCCCGCACAGATCCCGCTCGGCGGCCACCGCTTCTCCGCAGGCGCAGCCAGCGCCCCCACGTGACCGGCGCCGAGGGCGGAGCCGCGCCGGGCGCCCAGCGCCGGGGAGCACATGGGATTTGCCCCGCCCCGTCACGTGACAGCTACTACCCGCCCCCGTGTCCCCTTCCGAACTCTGGAACTCCCAGACCGACCCCTTTCTCTGGCTGTTTGGCGGTTCTTTAGTTCATTCATACTTTGCTCAAGCATTTATTTAGTGCATACTAAGTGCTCGGCGAGGTGCCAACCCGAAGTTGAGAATACTAAAATTAAACTTGGTGCTGGGTAAATAAATTATGGTACAATACTTATTATGCAGCCTTTTAAAATAGTGTACATTAGATCATTGAAAGGCTTCACAAAAGAAATTAAATGTTACCCTAGAAGAATTGAAACATTCTAACTAAAGAAGTAACTTGAGTAGCCTCGTTGTTTACAAAAATCAGCCACTCCTACGGAGGGGCAGAAGTCAGTCATGAAAAATTCAGAATAAGGACAGAAGCAGCAACTGCGAGACCTTTGCCAGGCAGCCAAATCTTGGAGGTCAGAAGGGACAGTCCTAGAGTGGAAAACGGTACTGGGAGTCAGCTTTCTTGGGTTTTAATTCAAGCTCCATTACTTATTACCTAGCTGCATGCCTATTGCCTACTTACTATCTGTTGTAAAATGGAAAGATTTGAAACTAATCTGGCTCCTGTCCTAAACTTTTTAACCACTGTGCTTTTTCTCACAATGGTAACATCCACTCTTGGATTGTGAGGATTAAAGGAGTTGTGATTTCATGTGAAAGTGCTTAAAACAGCGCTTTGGTAGTTAGTTAGCAAAGGGTATCCTTCCCACCATTTTCAGCACCAATGGTGAACTGGTCACTTATAAGTGAGCTGTGTGATCTACAAAAAATAGTCTATTATTCTTTCCACTGTATATGAAGGGCACCTAGACCTTACTCTAATGCCCACTTTTTTTTCTCTACTTTTTCTCCTAAGCAAACTGTTAAATAAAAATCAATTACTGTGTACCCAATAAATGACATGTGTGGCATGACACCACACGTCCCTCAATCCATTGCTAAATCAGAAACCACTTCCTTGAACTCATCAGAACAAGGTACTAAGGCAGCTTTACCTAATCACCCCTACAGGCATCTCAGATTGCAAATGGCCAGATAAGAATTTCTCAAAGGTCCCTACATGAAAATCCCCCTCCCCCGCTTCAATGTTTATGCTGTTTCTTGCAATGAATAGTGCCCTACATGAGTCATACTACATTCCTTCCCATTCAATGTATTGTATCTAATCAGACCCCAGGTCCTGTGGACCAAAATCAAATCCTATCGATTTTATTTTTTTTAAAAACTTTCTTAGGGCTGGGGTTGTGGCTCAGTGGTAGAGTGTTTGCCTACCATGTGTGAGTTAGTGGGTTCGATCCTCAGCACCACATAAAAAAATAGTTATTATGTCCAACTACAACTAAAAAATCTTGGGGCTGGGGATGTGGCTCAAGCCATAGTGCACTTGCCTGGCATGTGCGGGGTGCTGGGTTTGATCCTCAGCATCACATAGAAATAAAGATGTTGTGTCCACCAAAAACTAAAAACTAAATATAAAAAATATCTTAAAAAAAAAAAAAAAACAACTTTCTTCTCCCCTTTTCCATCTCCCACTTTTACTGCTCTATTTTATTCATTCATTCATTCGGTTGTCTGATCTCCACAGCTCCAGAGTGAGCTTCTTCCCCCAGAGAGTAGATCACGTAGATCACTTGCCTGCTCTTACTCAGTGGTCTCTATTTAAAAGATACTCTTGAATTCTTTTAACAAAGCTCTTTCAAACCTGGCTTGATCCAGGTCTCAGTAGAATCTCCTTCCACACTTCCCCCACCCACCAGACCCTATCTATATACTTAGTCAAACCAAATTATCCATGATTTCTGAAAATAGCTTTTCCTCCCTCCTTGAATTTCTACTCCCTAAGCCATATCTAACCTTTTTTATTCCTCTGTACAAATTCATCTTTCTCCAAATCTATTTTCTCAAATAACTTTCCCCTGACTAAACCAGGCACTTGGGCCCTATTTTAATGATCTCAGGGAAACTTGTTCACATTTCAGTAGAGTATTGATCATAAGACATCACAATTGTTTTCATGTTTTTCCCCCATTATAAGTTTTTTGAAGGTAGGCTTTTTTCCCCCACTAGCTTTGCATTCCCACAAACATCTAATGTCCAATGCAGAGTAAAGCCCTACAGATATGTTACTGAATAAATGACTGAATGTGAAAGTTTAAGAGCCAAAACAGGAGTCACATTAAAGAGGGACAACAGGCCTGATGATGCCCAATGTTTCAACTATTTCTTAGTACTGGGGATCGAACCCAACAGTGCTTTTACCATTGACCTATATCCTGGTGGGGTTTTTGTTGTTGTTTAAATTTTGAGAGAGGGTCTCACTAAGTTGCTGAGGCTGGCCTCAAACTCACAATCCTCCTGCCTCAGCCTCCTGAGTCACTGGGATTACAGGCGAGCACCACTGTGCCCAGTACTTCAACCATTTTACAGGCTTCCAAGCAAAAGCAAGACATGGAGACATTCAATCAAAGTTGTTGCTGCTTCTCCGGGTAAGGCCTTGAGTTATTAAAATGAGTCTCTCAAGTCTCCAATACAGACAGATTAATATAGTGAAAAAGTGCATGGGCTTTAGAGTCAAATGGACTTAAGATTCCAGTCCTGGTCTCTATCACTTATATGACTTATAAACTTCTCCAAACTTCCCTTCTCAATAACATGGAGATATAACTACCTAAAAATTGTTATGAAGTCTCAGTAGCATGAAGAATAGTTATTCTTTTAATAATTATAAAAAAACCTATTTAGTACTAGCTACTGTTGGAAGATTAAATTTACAGTATTGGATAAAATGTTAGCTATGATTATCTTACAGGACATGATCCCCTCCATACACCCTGCATCTCCAGAGATTCAAGCCCTAAGCAGGGGTATAGCAATATTGTACCAGCCCCACTAGAAAGAAGCATGGCAGATCAAGGATGATTATGTTCCAGAAAGGAGGCCACTCCTCTTTCCCATTTCTATACTAAGAGGAAGATCAGGGTCAGGCTTTTTATCTAGTTTATACAAGGACAGCAAAAAGTAGATGTTAATATGATCAAATCCTATGAGAGTGAAAGAGGGTAGGTCACAGAGCTAAAGATGTCCCTCTCAGCAGCACAAGTAATTAAAGAGAAGAACTGTTCATTCTCGGGCATCCTTAGGCCCAAGTTATGAGATAATGGGCTTGGGTGTGATAGGGTGGGGAACACAGGATCAACAAGTTCCTTAGAAATTCCTAAAAGTTTGTGTAAAGTTAGGTAGGTGGCACACGCCTGTAATCCCAGCAACTTGGAAGGCCAAGACAAAAGGATCACAAGTTCAAGGCCAACCTCAGCAATTTAGCAGGGCCCAAAGCAACTTCCCCGTGAAACTCAGTTTCAAAATAAAAAACAGTAAGGGCTGGGGATACGGCTCAGTGATAAACCACCAAGGATTATATCTCCAATATAAAAAAAAAAAAAAAAAAAAAGTTAATGTAAAAAACTTTTACATGTGTAATTCCTATAAAGAAGACTCATTATATTTATCAGCTTTTCAAGGGTTCTAAAAAAATAAAAACAGAAGATGATCAAGAAGGTGTGGGGAAAAAGAGGAGCTTAGTTCCTTTGATTCAGGACAGCCTCCCTACTACTCTAGGCTCAGGGTTGCTCCAAACAATGCTCTCTCATATCAATTTCACACTCTAGTCTAACCCTGGGCCATGATACCCCAGAAAATAGACAGAGACCTTGGGGATAAAGGTCTTTATTGAACAAATTATCTCACTCAGTAACAAAAGAATAGGAGGTAACAATTCCCCCAACGGTCTGGAGCAGTGTCCACCCCTGGTGGCCACTTAGAGGTCATAGTTGGGGTTCTTCCGAAGGATAACAAAACCTTCCAGAATGGGGGTAACAGGAAGAAACTCCTCAGTGGCCAATTCTGCCCGTTCCCCATGTGCCAACAACACTGGGGTTGTGTGTGTCTGGAACCCTGTGATGGTCTTAGGCTTGCCAGCCTGGCCCACCACATCCACTGCCTGTGGGATGAGAAAACTAAAATGAAGGGATTGCCAATGGGAGAGAAGCAACACCCCAATCCCCACACCAGTTTCAGAGAAGCAAGATTATATGTACATTCTCCAAGTCCTAGAGTACAAACTGAGCCCTCCCCTCAACCCCTCACCTGGCCCACACGAACAGACACCGGCAATGGCCGCAGCTCCTCATCGAAGGTAACCAGCATTCGGGGCTGCATTGCAGCCACCAGCCCATACAATACATAGTGTGATTTGCCTAGAATGACTGAGGGAAGCACACAGGAAAAACTGTTATAGACAACAAAGTAAACCTGACCTGAACCTTGGTATCCCACTCCAGCCTTGACTCTTTAAGCCATCTTCAGCTGAACCCACACTGTCCTCATATACCTTACTACTAACCCAAGATGCCCTTCCTCCCTTTATCCACAGCCTCAGACTTGAGAATCACTTTTCCTAGTCATTTAGCAACAGACCCTGGGCTAATCAAACCTTTTTAGGCCAGATCAAAAATATGGGAGAAAAGGTTTTATGAGAGCCATTACAGGCCCAAAGAACCTAGAATACTACAGAGTTAACTTAGGGTCTTGATCCTAAATTGCCAAGGTGGCCCTGGAAGAGGTAGAAACAGAGTGTCACATGCCACAATATGATATTTCTGACAGGAACTCACTGTTTCGAACATCCAGGAAAGAGACAAGCACAGTGAGCAGACCAGCCACTGCCACTTGACTCATAAGCTGCCGATCACTGTGATAAGGGCAAAGGGTAAGCGTGCCCTTCCCTAAATGTGTCAGGCCCTACAGAAAAAAAGAAAAAGCAGTAGAGGAGACATCACCTAACCTGGTCAAGTTGCTCACATCTTCCCTCCCAGCCCATACTCCACCACAGATACTTCCCTTGGCACACTTCAAGGAGAACAGTTCTATTTTTTTTTGTTTTGTTTTTTACCTGTGCCAAGCGCACCATGAAGAGATTGTTGGGGTCCTTAGCATGATATTGGGCTAACTGGCGCAGCATCGCAGCCAGCCGGGCATTATTGGTACCTGGAAATGTTAACAATGATAGAGTCTAAAGAATATCGAATCCTCTCCCAATCTGCTTACCATCATTTTCTGCCTTGTACTCACCACTGCCCACCATGCCCATAGCAAAGATGGAATTGTAGGAAACTTCTGGATCAGCATCATGAGAGAATTTGCTTAGAGTATCTAGAATGTTGAGTCGTGGATTCGAAACAGAGATTAGGGCCAGTGCTAAAGGTACAGCTCGCCGGAGTGTAGGCTCCCCATATCTCAGCTGGTGTTAAAGAAAACAATGACAGAAATGAGGGAAAATCAATTATAGGAATGGGCTGATGAGTAAAAAGAAGACTTCACTTCTGTAGAAAGGGCACCACAAAAAGATCATTTCTCTACCTAGAAAATCCCTCAAGAGTCTCCTGTAGTCATCATAATTAGTAATATTCTAGGGGTGGAGGTATAGCTGAGTAGTAGAGCAACTGCCCTGATTGCACAAGACCCTGGGGGTTCAATCCCAGCACCACAAAAAAAAAAAAAATCTTCTCTGTCTTTACTCACCAAATGGCCAAAGGTTCGTAGTGCCATCTCTGCACCAATCTCCTCTCCCATAGCAATAAGGGCAATACCCAGAACAGCTACTCCCTGTAATTGAAGAAACAGCAGAATCCACTAAGCTCCAGGAAAGAAAGAAAAAATAATAATAATCCTTGACTTCCTTGACTCAAAAAGACCCATCTGAGAAGAAAAGTCAAAACACCCTTGCCCCTCATGGACAGAACCCAGTCTCTTGCTATTTCAAAACATGGTAATACCCAAACACACTCTAAAACAAAGCCAAAGCTGTTCTCCTACAAGCTCATCTTTTCTCAAAGCCTCCCTCTGAGAGTCCCCAGCTGCCCTCCTAACCTGATGTGCTCCCATATCAGCAGGGGCTTCCTTCTTGTCCTTGTCTTTCTTTTCCTTCTTGTCTTTGTCTTCCTCTTTTTCCTTGGAGTCAAAGTGTTCACTACAAATGTGAAGCAGCTGCTGCACCTTCAGCACATTCCCAGAGCCTGTGGTAGGGTGAGAAGAGAGAAATGAGAAGGCATCAAGGAAAAACTTACTTTGTAAATGGGAGAAGCCTAACAAAACTAAAGCATATCAAAATGAACAACAAAGGAGAAACAATGTGGGGGAGGGATCATAAGACAGAGTATCAAAGACACTGACCTGCATAGGCACATACATCTACCAGTGTGTTGGCAAAACTGCGGAATGGTTCTGACACAACCTCCAAAGCAGCAAGGATCGCCTCAATGGCCTCACCCTTCCCTACAGGAAAAATCAAGGGGTCAGAGAACACTTGCTTCCATCCAGCTTAGTCTGACATATTTACTGTCAGCCCTCTGACTAAACAGATGTCCCCTCACCCAGGTGATTGAGGCCCAGGCCAAGAGGAAGCCAACGGGCATAAGTATCCTTGAGCTCAGTTTCCGACTTCTCCATGATGGTCTGAAGAATAGTGGAAGTGACATCTCCATTGCAGGATCCCACTGCTATCATTCCACAAGCTAAAGCTGTCACTCCTGCCACCTAGAAATAAGAAAGCCAATATTACACATAGTAAGCTTTTAAAATACTTATCTGTCTTGATTCAAGATATCTGACTCCCACAGTCCATTGTAAGACATCCTCCCTAACCAGACCAAATAATAACTGGTGTCTGATACGTCCAAAAAACAAGAGCTGCGACTCTTCACTGAGTACTTACTACATGCTTGCCGCTGTACCAACTGCTTTGCAGTTTTTTGGGGTTTTTTTTTTTGACATTTAATCCTCACAATGACTCCATAAACAGGTCGTTATTCCCTCTTTCACTGATGAAAAAAATGAGGTCTAAAGAGATTGACTTATGAGTCCACGATCATACTGCTTCTAAGCAGAGATGGCACAATTTGAACTCATGTCTTTTTAACTCTAAAACCTCTACTTTTAGCCATCATACTGTATTTACACATCACTAAAACAACTGTACTGATAAGAAAATTTAAGGTTGGCCAATGACTAAAACACTGAAGAGAATCACTGCTTCAGTTAAGATCTGGAAGGTCCCTCAAAGGCCCATGTATTAAAGGCTTGGTCCCCAAGGTGGCGCTATTGGCAAGTGGTAGAAACTAATAGGCAGGATCTAATGGAAGGTCTTTAGGTCACTGAAGAGTGCTGTGAAAGGGACTGTGGGACCCTGGGCTCTTCCTTTCCCTCTGTCTGTGCCCCATGACTTGTGGTGAGGTGAACAATTCTGTTCAGCTACATGCTCCTACCATGATATGCTACTTCACCAAAAGCAATGGGTCTGCTCAATCACGGACTGCAACTCCAAAACTATGAGCCAAGTTTTTCCATTTATAAATTGACTATCTCAGATATCTTGTTATAACAGAAAACTGACTGATACAATCATCACCCTAAACTGCATTAAGCTACTCCATCCTCCAGCCTTAAGGATCCCCAAGGGCTAGAACTCAATACCAAAATGTTAACTCTTTAGCTTCAGCTGGGCTTGAAATCCCAATTCTAAGGGATTTCACTGAGGTTGACCACCCCCACAACATGTGCAAGCTCATATATGAACACACACACATATACCTCTTTTTCAGTAGTTATCAGAGAGAGTAATCAGAGTACCCTTCCTAGCTACTATAAAAGACCAACAGCCTCTACTCACCTCCATGCTGGACTTGGAATCTCCCATCACAGGAAGCAGCAATGTTAGAACATCTTCACGATTTGAGCCAGCATAGGCCAAGCCTAGCCTGCAAAGCCAGGGAGAGGCAGTCCCCAACATGTACCCAAGGACAAGACAATAAAGAACCAGAGAGGACTGGTCATTCGTTCACCATGTCAACAAACATCCACACTGGGCTAGGGATGTAGCTCAGTGGAAGAGTGCCAACTTAGTGTGAGGCCCTGGGTTAGATCCCCATCCCCAGAACCACCACCAGCACCTCCCTCAACAAAAGCAAAACAAAACCACCAAGAGCCAAATATTCAGTGACATGGTGGCAATCCTTGGCAATACAAAGGTGAAATGGGCCCAGTTCCTGTCCCAGTTGAACGCTACCAGAAGTGAGAATTCTCACCCAAAGATGGAACCAAGTCTCATGGTGTTACTGTTGTGGAGAACATAGTCTGAAAGCAATGCCAGGGCAGGGTCACACTCATTCCGGACCCCTGAGTTCACAATTCCACAGGCCAGGAGAGCTCCTGACTGCAAAGCACAAACAGATTCTTTACTCAGCTACTCTATCTTCCTCACCAAAAAACACGCAACGTAGGCCTCAGTGTAGCACCTGATTTAACTGGGAATAAAAAACTGGAAGACACTAGAACATAATAAGGAGAAGTCCCCAGTGAGCAGGCTATGCCCAGACCAACCTTAATGTAATCCTCAGATGAGTACAGGTACTTGTCAATCTGGGTGAGGCCACCATCCACATCCCACAGCAGAATCATACCAAGGGATGCAGCTGCACTCAACATTCCTGTACCAAGGAAGAATCAAGCAGCCTTAAAAGGATCCTGCCTTTAGGAAACTATTATAAAGGGCTCCCCAAGGAACTATACTGTGAATCCCTTATCAAGTAACATGACTCTAGCAGGACAAAAAGAGTGACCAAAACAACACACATATAAAAGTAGTAACAGAATTATACCATGGTCTTTGTTCTTGTAAAGCCATTTATTGCCATCATCAGTCAGCAGTTTGTCCTGGCCAAAAGCTGCATTCACAAAGCCATTTACAAAAGAAGAGGCCAGGTTCATGCGGGCAGAGTCCACCTGAGAGCCACTGCCCCCAAACCCTGCACAGGAAAGAAAGGAAAGGTTTAGAGTAGGGGGAAAAAAAAAAAAAGGACATAGCATAGCAACCTGTCTTTGGTTCTAAGCTGGCCCCTTAGGATCTTCTAACTATGCCCTAGACAGCAACCTAGAAAAAAGATTCATGGAAGTCCAAGCCCTTGATAAGCAGATTAGCCAAACCATCACTCCCAATACTAGGGGAACCATTAACAATCTTCTAATCCCCACACAGAGAGAGCTACTCACTGTTATTCTCTAGGTGGGTTTTATAGATGTCATCAGGCACCTTGGGCTCCATGATGTCCAGCTGAAGATAAAGAAGCTAAAGAGTCACAACTGCTTCCCCCAGTTGTCCTCTTTGTTATCCCACTGAATGGCAACTCAAACCAGAGAAAGCCAAGTCAGAGGGATAGTCAGGGAGATCAAATGGCAGAGACAGAATTACAACCAAAAAGCCTGAATGAGAAAGGGCAAAGAGTCTCACCTCCCGAGCTAAGGCCAAGAAGTTGCTGTTGAGCTGTACATTGGACATGATCTCTGTCAGGTCTTCATACTCCTCTACATCTTCACTCAGTTCCAGGAATACCCCATGTCGTCCTAACATGAATGCCATTTGCTTCTGTACCACCCTGTGGTAGACAGCCATCATTACTGCTCACTATCATTCCTTAAGGGTACAGGAAAGCCCCTTATCCTTAACCAGAACTACAAGTCCCAGCTCCTTGTGAAACGTCCCTTGCATAAGCTTATGTCTTCCTGTGCCAATTTCTTTTCTACATACACATCCTTGCAGGAGGTAAAGATGTCTTCTACCAACTCCATGTCATTGAGCATCAGTGCCAATCTGAGGGCTTCAGGGAAACGGCTAAACTTTCGGAACACACCCAAGGCACAACGCAGTAGGGCAGAGTTCTCGGGCTCTGGCACATAATTCACGCAACTACAAAGTTTAAAAATAATAAAATTCAGAAAGTCTCAGACATTCATTTATCCCATTTATTTCACTTACCCCAAAATAAAGACCAAATGCCTACTATACACCAAGCACTATGCTAGATGCTGGAGACTACTGAAGAGACACCAAATCTCTGTTCTCAAGAAATTCATGAACATTATCAAACTAACTACAGCCTAATGCGACCCTTGAGGTATATGGTTTAGGAAAAAAAACGGGCACAACCAAGAAAGAAATGCTAGGAAGGGCACACTTGCCACCCATCTCTACCATGCTCTCTTACCTGGTGAGATAGAGGCAGACCTTTGCATATGCATTCTCATCGATGTCCTTCTCCAGCATATCCACCTGCTCAATTTCCATGAGCAGGTCACAGGCCTCATGCTCTGCATTGTGGGCCATGTTGTACGGAACAATCTCCTTCACCAGGGTAAGCAGTGGTTCCCGCTGTACTTTCTCTGCATCATCCAGCTCCTGCCACTCCTTAGCCACTTCTCCTGCCAAATGCCTATGTATAAGGCATAGAACATTAAGGGAGCACAGTTTTAAGGAAAACAGTTCCCTGTGGGTCAAGGAATTTAGTGCCCAGGAAATTCAATGTGCACATAGTCTAAAATACATATCTTAAAGCAGAACTTTGAATTATGCCTGAGTCCCATTCAGATTCCCAAGAGGTCTTGTTGTTGTTGTTTTGCGGTGCTGAGAATTGAACCTAGGCCTTGTACATGCAAGGCAAGCACTCTACCAACTAAGCTATTTCCCCAGCTCCAGGGTCTTACCTGACATACTCATGACCCCATGATGCCAGTTCCTCCTGGGAGCCCACCAGCCGATACTTGAGGCATTCACGCTCCCCACTCATGGTCATGGCCAAAACAGAGATGATGTCAGCAGCAAAACGCTATAAAGAAACCAGAAATTTGAAGTCAAATTCAACAGTCAAAGGTAAGGGCAGTGTAATATTATGGAATCAAGATTACTGCTACTGTCCTCAAAATTAACCATTAACTACATCCTAGTTTCTGTACTAAAAATTTTCACCTTATCTAAGCTAACCCTCATAACCTAAGGCTGGTGTTGCTATCTCCCTCTTAAACCAACAGAGCTGAAGGGTAATAAGCGAGAGAGAAAAAGCAAAGAAAAAAACTCTAAATTTTATGTATTATATTTTAAAGATATGGGATTTAGCTGGGCATGGTGGTGCACATCTGTAATCTGGATTTCAGGTTTGAGGTCAGTCTCAGCAACTTAGTGAGACCCTGTCTCAAAATAAAAAATAAAAAGGGGTCGGGATGTAGCTCAGAGAGAGTGTTCCTACTGCACTGCAAAGAGACAGGGAGGGCAGAGGTAGGCATCTTGTTATATTGCCCAGGTTGGCCCTGAATTCTTAGACTCAACAGATTCTCCTGCCTCAGCCTCCTAAGAAACTGGGACTATAGGCATGCTACCACACTCAGTTTAAATTTTACTTTAATTGTAGGAATAAGCTATTAAAAGGTTTTATGCAAAAACTCACAATCTAGAAAAACAAAATCACTATAGCTACTATATGAAAGATTACATAAGTGGTCACAGGCAAAAGCAAAAAGGTCAGTCAGGATGCTGACTGAAGAAGGTGAGAAATGAATATTTCTAGATTAGGGTATACCAAGAGACAGAACTGAGGGTATATTTTAGAGAAAAATGCATGCACATGGGACAAAAAAAAACAAAACAGTTAAATGTAAATTAGAAATAGATTATGCTAAAAAAATCCCAAGGTCCAACATAAATGACAGATACATTTTCTGAGGAGTTGATCCTCCTTTTAGTTCTTTTGCAAGGTATTTTCACTGCAATGGACTTCAACTCAATTAGGTCTTATGTCTGCCAGGTTTCCAATGAACTAGCCTTCCACCAGCTTCTGAAATAGTTTTACCTTATTCTCCCCAGGGGCCATATTCTCATAGATTTCCTTCAGTTTGCCATAGTGTGGACGCAGAAATTTAAGAGGCTTGGGCACTGAAGTCATGGAAGTTGTAGAAGAACGAATCTGCCTTCTCAGTTCCTCTAGGGCTGGCCGATACAGGGATGTGTCCTTCTCCTGATCAAGGAGATGTAAGGACTGAGACAAAAGGAGTCACGACTCTTCCAAGTCAACAAAGAGACATTTCACCAAAATTTCCCCCAAGGAGTAACTATGTTTTATTTATCTGTGATTCCCCAACACCCCACCAGGCACAAAATCAAAATGACCCAGTTAAAATATTCTTTGTAATTCTCCTCCTTCACATCATTATCATTACACTGACCCTAAAATACAGTTCATTTCACACAGGAGTTGTTGCCTCAAAGTGGAATAAAACAAACAAGTTGGGGAAAATGCAGGTATTTACCCGCTCACGTTAACATCATGACTCACCCCCAGTCGTTCCACGAGCATCTCCAGCTCATCCTGAAGTTGTTTGTCCTCCTCAGACTGGAGAGTTGAGGGAAGAAGCTCATCAAGAGAAGGAATCTCAATCACATCCTCCTCCCATCCACCTTGGGACAGGTGCAGAGTGCGCCTGCCTCCTTAGGAGGGGCCAGATGGGCAAGGAAGGGGAATGAGAATGGGGAGCCCTGTTGGGAAGGCAGTTTCTGAGCCAGGTTCTGCTTGAATGCCGTTCTAGGAAAAGCGAATGACAATGACCCGTCCGAGCCCACCTCATGAAACGTTGGTGAGGATTGGTGGGGTCGGCGTAAGTGACAGCGCGGAATGGAGAATGGGGAACAGAGAGGCAAGGTGCTGGGAACCCGGGGGGTCGCCCCATCCGCCCTCTCCTGGGCAATGGTGGGGTCGTTGGAAGTCGGGCCCGAGGCCTGCGGGGCCGCCGTGACTCAGCCCACGGCCTCCTCTGCCGGCTCCCGGTGCCGCGCCTCACCAGCTCCTGCTCTTTGTCTTTGTCCCCGGCATCCCGCCGCTCCTTGCCGCTTGACTTTTCGTCGGCGCTGCCGGGGGCCGTCGCAGGGGGCTGCTGGGGCTGCACCGGCGCCTTATCTTTACCACCTTCCTCCATCTCCACCGCCACTACCTGCCCGCTGCGCGCGCACCGTCTTACACTGCCCCTTTTCCCAGACGGCCTCGCGCGCTTCGTCCCCGGCGCTCCTCCTCCTTCAGACCGGAAACGTCCGAGCGAGTCCCGGAGCGCGTCCCCCTCTGTCACGGCCTGGAAGCCCGGCCCTCGGTCCCCGCCCTCGGAGGCCGGAAGGGAACTACCATTCCCAGCCTCCTCCGCGCCACAGGCACCGCCCCCGAGCCTTGTGGGCTTTGGGTGAGCTCCGAGTGGTAGGAGGGGAGGAGGCTTCGAGCCGAGACGTTTTCCTTGACCGTGGATTTCCTAACTGTGAATATAGCCCACAGAGACACCCCATGGGATGGTGCGACAAACACACAAGTCTCTTGAGATCCAGGACGCTTTACTGTAGTCTGTGTGATCTAACCCCTCACCATTGAGAAATAGTTAATTAACTTCAACATCCCCCTACCACCACCCTCGTGAGATGTGCTATTACCCGAAATCTTTGGTGGAGCCAAAGGGAATCGATAAATTAAGTCCTATGCTCCAGTGCGAAGTTCTGGAGCTAAAAGCAGAATAAGACCAAACTCTACCCTCAGCCTGTCTTTTGGTCTTCCTTGCCCTGTTAGAAGGGGTTGTGACTGATGTATTTCATGTCAGGGCTTTTTGTTTGTTTCTTCTCCCCCCCCCCCACCCCCATGCTGAGGATTTGAACCTGAGTCTTTTAGTTTGCCAAGCCCTTAACTCTTTCAGGCAAACACCTCCTTGGGCATGGGGTGTGTGTGTGTGTGTGTGTGTGTGTGTGTAGAAGATGAGAGAGAAGGAGGTAACACTCACCATTTGCCCTGAAGTCTTATTTTAGGGGTTCAGACACAGAAAAGAATTCATAAAGTGTTTGTTAAAAAAAAAAAAATCTAGCCATGTGTGGTGTCTCAAGCCTGTAATCCCAGAGATTCTGGAGTCTGAAGTAGGAGGATGGCAAGTTCAAGGCCAGCCTTGGAAATTTAGCAATGCCCTAAGCAACTTAGCAAGATTCTAAGCAACCTAGCAAGGCCTTGAGCAACTTAGGGAGACCCTGTATTAAAATAAAAAATAAAAAGGGCTGGAGATGTGGCTCAATGATTAAGCACTCCTGGGTTGACCTAGTACCACCACCACCAGATGTAGATATAAAATTCTGAAGCCCACCAGGCCTGGTGGAGTTTTCCTGTAATCCCAGTGATTCAGGAGGCTGAGTCAGTAGGATCACAAGTTAAAGGCCAACCTCAATAACTTAGTGAAGCCCTAAGTAAACTTAGTGAGACCCTGTCTCAAAATAAAGAATGAGAAGGGCTGGAGATGTAACCCAGTGGTAAAGTGCTTCTGGGTTCAATCCCCAGTACTCCTACCCGCCCCCAACACACCAAATTTTTTTGAAGCTCATTTTAAATATGTCACTCTTTTCCTCTCAGTGCTTGGATTCTAGAGCTAACCTTTTTTATTTCCATTTCCATTGCCAGTGACTCCCAAGCCTGGTCTGTGGACAGAAGTTGAAACGCCCATAGTGTTCCTATTCTTTCTCTGCCTTCCAGATGTCCATACATTTTCATGCTTTCTTCAGACATCTGAAGAGGGATTTCTTCTAAATTTTTTTTTCCCCCATGACTTTCTTCTATCAGCCCTTGGAATTTTGTTGTGTGTACCAATCACAACCCAACCAGAACGCTGCAGGAGATGATGTGGATGTTGTAGCATCAAGCACAGCCTGTTAATCAGCTGGTTATTCCTGGTAAAGAGATGTGAAGAGTTGAGCTTTTTCAACATTTTGTAGGTTTAAAATGTTTTAAAATAAAAATTGGGAGGATAGGAGAATGCAAACTTATAGACAAGACAAAATTGGTGTTTAAAACTGAATTCTGCAATTTACCAGCTGTAAGACTTGGGGAAGCTACCTAACCTCTCAGCATGGTTTCTGCCTGTGTAAAATGTGAGTATTAAAATATTTCCCTTGCAAATTTCTTTGCGAATGAAATGAGAAAATATATAAAGTGATTAAAAATGACTGATTAGATGCCTGGCAACTAGAAAGGAGGCAGTTATCTTATTTTCCAAATACCTTAAATCTGCTGCAGTGAATATGTGTATTCCCCTTATCACCTCAAGCACTCAAGCTTCCAAACATCTCTAGCCAAATGCGAATATCTGGCAGGTTTTTATTAAAGCCCCTTGATAACATTGATGTCCTGCCTCAAGCTTCATTTCAGCCAAACTGCTCTCCCAGAAGTATTCCTTCCTATCGTTTTGCAAAGCTGTCAGCTTCATGGCCAAACTGCAGTCCCATCAGAGGCCAACTCATTTACCTGCCCCTTCTTACCTCCTTCCTTAAAACTGCACCCATAATCCTGCCAAACTGCCCCCTAAACATGAACTGAACTCTGTTTATCTGAGAACCATTCAACCTCAAACCATCATTTATACACCAGAAGTGCACCTAGAAGTTTATAACATTGCACTGTTTCCACTAGGTTGCCACTTTCTCTGTGTGATATCAAATAGCCAGATTGCTTTGCGGCCCTTCTTCCTGTTAACTCTCAAAACTGACAGCACATGTTAAAATTTCCTCTTTCCATGCCTACTATTCCTACTACCCTTCTCCAGACTCTCATTCTCCATTATGTCTCTCATTTACTCCCTTATGATCATTCTAAACATTTCATATTTCTGAACATGTCCTGCCCCTTCAAGCTGATTAGCCTTTTCATATTGCTATTCCTTCTGTATGGAATGCCCTTTACTGTTTTCAGCTAGTAGACTCTTTGGTCCTCTGAGCTCCAGCCCAATGTTACCTGTCTAGGATTCTTTTCCTACCCTACCTTTCAGGTTATTTATTTCTTCCCTGTGCTCCCACCGTGGGTGGCACATACTTCTCCCTCCCTCTGCTCTGACCTCCTAGAGGAAAAGGAATTAACTGTCTTATTCATCTTCATACCCTTTGAACCCAACCAAATGCTTGGCTTGTGGAAGTTCCTTACAGATATTTGCCAAAGGAATGAATGAAAGAATGTGCATTCATCTTCAGGTCATCTTTTATGTATAATAATGACTCTTCAGGGCTCTCTTTGGAGCCCAGAACTGGGAATTGGAAAACTGTTAGGATTCTCCATTTATGAACCATGATAGGCCTGCTGAAATTGTGTTTATATTTATTTTTATGCCTTCTCCTCCAGCCTGACATTTCTAGAGTGCTACCAGAGATACAATCTTATTTCTTGACATGCTACCTTATTGAGGATGGGAATTAGACTTTCCAATGGGACAATGTAGGAAATGGCCCAACACTTTACCAATAATTGCCATCATGTGTCTATCCAGGAGCACAATCCTTTATTTCCCCTTCTGGCTTAGTACACCAGAAAATATAATAGATGCATAGTCATCAACCTGACAGGGCTATTGACCGTAAAGATTACATCCGTCATCTGATGTTCACTCACCTTGCCTCTGGAAAAAAGTACCCGCAGAGCGCTCAGCAAACATGCTACCTGGCTTAACTTCAGCTCAATGTGTGCTTCAATTTCCTGCAGCTACGTGACTGTCACACATGCCTGGCCTAGGGAGCTGTTTGCATGGAAATGCATCTGCTACTAAGAAGCATTATGGATTTGTCCAGAAGATAGATGTGTTTGAATCTAAACTGCCGTGACTTAGAAGACCAACTGGTGGAAATTAAGAGCATCAGTTCTAAACCTGACTTGAATGAAATCTGTCTTATCTGACATTGGCAGTAATGTAATATTTTTCCTTAGCTTCCCCACTTATAAAATAGAGACAACAATAAGGCCTCCTGATAAATTGTTGTGGGTATTTAACAAGATAATATTTTATTTTATTATTATTAGTAGTAGTAATAGTAGTACCAGGGCACTACTTAACCACCGAGCCAACTTTTTTATATTTTATGAGCGACAGGGTCTTGCTGAGTTGCTTAGAGCCTTGCTGAGTTGCTGAGGCTGGTTTTGAACTCATAATCCTCCTACCTCAGCCTCCTGAGTTTCTGGGATTACAGGTGTGCACCGTGCCCAGCAGATGATATTTTTAAAAGTGCTTAGCACAAACCGAAGAAAAATAGAGACTCAGTAGATGAAAGCTGGTAATTATTATTGTTACTTGTCACTTTGACATTTTTGCAAATATGAAATGCCATACTGACCAGCTGCTCAGGATCCTAAGCTGGCCTCTGAAATTAGATGTCAGGAAGGGCAAGGGTTTATCTAGACAAATCTTTCTCTTCAGTCATTATGCTCTCTGACATTCTGTCTGATCCACTGTGTAACACCTAAACCTCACAAGTCATTGATTAATATCTCTTTGGGTTTTTGTGATTTGCTAAGACCATGAATTCACTTCTGAAAGTATCAAAACTAAAATGGGCCTCAGAGATCATCTCATCCAACCCACTTATTTTACAGACTGCTGAGATACTGAGACTTGAGTCTCCAGACTGACAGCTCTCCTTTTTCCAATACACCTTGCCACCTACCCTGAAGTTGTGCTCTTAGAGGCTCAAGCCATGCTTTTCCCTGGTAGTGGAATAGCAGAGGGCAATTTATTCTTTTCTGAAAGCAAATATTTCCTTCCCTTCGTGAGTAGCCAGTACTTCTAGGTAACACGAAATGGCCCCATATACAGCTCTTCATAGGGACAGTCTGATGCCCTGAAGAACTGGTGCAGGATACAAACTGTGGGATCCATACAAATGACATCACCAAGGGATCAGATACCCCAGCAGCAATCACTGATAAGCCCTTATTATTTCCCTTACAAACTGACAAATGCACCCCTTCTTATACTTTGAGGAGCACTTGGTTTTAGAGAGAAGTGAGATTGGACTTTATTGTTTTGCTATAGTTTTCACTTCATGGATGAAGAAACTGAGACTCACAGAGGTTAGGGAATAGGCCCTGGCTCATTCAATTGTCAGAGTCTCAATTTCAATCCTGTTCTCTTTAACTTCAGTGAAGTGGCTAGGGTTAGATCTATAAAATGGAAACTTAAGCACTGAATGAATATAGTTGCTATAAGGATTAGGTGAAGGTAAAAGTGACACAAGAGTCCCATAAGGGAAGAAACCATCTTATTCATGTTTGCATCCCCAGTGCCTGACACATTGTTGGTGATCAATATATTTTTAAAAATAAATCTATGAATGTATAAATTAATAAATGGATGGATGAATAAAGAAATGAGCCACCTAGCACAGGTGCCTGGAACACAAGAGGTGTTAGATAAATATTTCCTTTCCCCTCCCTCACTCTGGAAGGTTAAGGCCGTATTTGCAGTCTCTATGCCTGGCACTTGGTAGGCCTTAATGAGTGTGGGTTGATGGAATGACTTACTCTCAGGAGCTCTGAGCCCTTGAGGCTGTGAGGAAATGCTTGTCTTCTTAGCCACAAGCAGATGCTGGTGTGTTGAATTCCAGGGAATGGTACATTCTCTTGGCCAGGGCTTTCCTCCTCTGCAAGGTAAGGGCCACCCATCTTCCAGGCTGACCTGATCCAGATGTTATTGAGTGTCAGGCCAGCTTCAAATACCAGCAGAAAGAAGTTGCAAATCTTTCCAGCTATCGAGCAGAAGATGTGCTCTGCCTGGCCAGACTCAACTGCATTCATTCCATTTCTCCACCCCACCTCTCTTTCTCTGTCTTCTCAGGGCTTCTAATCTTAGCCCCTTGTCTCTGGAGAGTTAGTAAAATGAGTTTCTTGAAGAATGCCTGGGATATAGCAGTTGCTCAATAAATACTGGTGGAATGAATAAATGAAAACAAGACTTAAGGAAGAGACAGGCTGACTGATGTGGTCTATTTATTGGCACAGGGTCCTACAGGGCCAACACCATACCCTCCCCACCCTCTTCCCTGTAAAAATAAACTCTGTCCTTCCCTCTCCCTGTTCTGTCTTGCTTTCCTGTTTTGTCCAGGGAGAATCAGTCACCCTCTAAAACTTGCTCCCTAAAACACAGGAATTGGCACTGCTACACATGAACACTTCCCCTCTCAGCAGGGAAAATGAGGCAGCAGGGAGGCTTCTAAAGGCCCTCGGCTTCCACTAAGAAGAGAGCATAGTAGATCTCTCGGTGAGGGTGGGCAGCAGTACAGGGAGCAGCAGCACAAGGAGCACGGGGTGGGGGTGGCCTCTGAGGGCGGATTGGAAGGGAGCTGAGCCCACTTCCATCTGGGCACTGAGTAAGTCTGGAGAGAAGCCTGGGAGGCACAGCCGCAGGCCCTGTGGATCACAATAGGGCAAACACAGCAGGCCCCATAGCCCCCAAGCTGAATAAGCTTGGAGCCAAAGACTCATTTCTATGGGAACTGGATTCTCTGCCTAGACCTCCTCAAGGCAGGGTGACACAGAAGAATGTCACAGTGAATGGTGGGGGCTCTGCTGGAGGAAAGGGCACCCCCAAAGCAGAGGCACGATGTGGTGGTCAAGGGGGGACTAGACTTATGTCACCTGTGGGGTGGAGGGGCTGGACCCAGCCCAGCTTGCATTTGCTTTCTCCTAACCTGGGAGTCCCAGGCCTTGGCAATGGCCAGCCATCTTTTTCCCCAACCCAGGTCTACCACACCTCACACAGCTGCCCTGGGTTCATGGAGGAACCGACAGGGCAGCCGAAGTGCCGCAGGAAGTCACGGGAGTTGGAGAGAGTGCCCAGCACGCGGAAGCGGGCAGGGCTATGGGGGTCGGTCACCAGCCCCTCGTGAGAGCTCTCTGGTGTGCGGACTGAGCACCACACCTGCGGGCCAGGACAGACACGGGGACATATGGTGTCTAGTTTGGGGCTAGGCCATATCCTTGGCCACAGCAGAACCATCTCAGGGCAAAACCATCATTGCCCCAGTCCCTTAGTTCAGGAGGACTCAGGAACACTGCCGGGGTCTCCATCAACATCTCAATTCCAAGGGAGGGGAATGTACCCCCACTCCTCCCCCAATTCCTTGAAGCTCTTCTAAAGCTGCCCTGGACATTGGGTTGCCCAGTGTGGACACGGCCCAGTGGAATTGGGGAAACAAAGCCCCTCAAGGCTGGCCACTGTGATGCAAAGTACCTGGGGGAGGCCCCACCTGAATCCTCCCACTGCTACTTACTTTACTCCTGGATAGCCCTGAACAAGCTACTTTGTATCCCCAGATTTCAATCTTCTTCTTCATACCTACCCCACAGGAACATCAAGAGGATGGATGCCTACTCCCATCTCTTACCCCCTCAAGCAAGGCAGCCCTGCTCTTAAGATCTGCAAAATCCTATCCAAGACTTTCCCTCCTCAGGTTGTTTTTGTAGGCTCTGGGCATAAGGCCTTCCCAACCCACCTCCCAAAGCTCAACTTCGGCCCTATTTGTCAGTCCCTTTTCTGCATGCCCCCCATTTCTTCTAATAACATTCTCTAGAGGAGATCAAGAAAGGGCAACCCCAGGTCTCCCGGGGGGCAGTACCTGGGCAAATCCCACAAAGAAGAGCTGGTGATTGGTGAGCCCCACGGCTGGCAGCTGCTGCTCCTCCCCATGCTTCCTGAGCCATGCTTTGTAAGCCTGGGGGAAAGAGTGGGCAGCAAGTCCACCTGGGCCTGCTGCTTCCTTCAGCACCCTTCCACCTAGGCCCACAGGCCTCGGCCACGGGAGGCCCACCAGGCTACTCACATTGTAGGCAGCCTTAAGCCCCCCATTGTCAGCGATGTTCTCCCCCAGTGTCTGGCGGCCATTGAGCCTCTCCCCATTGACTTGGTACTGGTTATACTGTTCCTCCATGCAGGCCGTGTGATTGCGGAAGGCTGCCAGTGACTCATTCTGCCACCAGGGTCGCAGATTCCCTTCCTTGTCGTACTCACGACCTGAGGAGAACTCACCTTTGCACCCCACAGGATGATAGCTCACCCCTTGAGAACAGAAACACCCCTGCCATCCCTGATCCACAGATTCCAGGGCCCCTAGGACCTGCCCCCCAAATTCCAAGGTCTTTCAGGAGCCACTAGGAATTCTATGGGACAATTCCCCAGGTCCCTACCTTGGTCATCAAAAGCATGTGTCAACTCATGACCCATGACTACGCCAATACCTCCAAAGTTCAAGGCCCTGGTAGATGAGGAATGCTGAGTGAGGACATTATAGGGGACTTGTGAATCCCCTCCTCTAGTTCTGCTCCAAGCTCACATGCAGGCCCAGGTCCCAGCACCCAGCCCCTTCTGCTTCAGATATACTTGGGGTGGTTGCGGGCATAGAAGGGGGCCTGCAGGATGCCAGCAGGGAAGACAATTTCATTCTTGGTTGGAAGGTAATAAGCATTCACCGTCTGAGGGGTCATACTCCACCTAGAGGGGAAAGGGAGAGGCTGAGGCTCTCTACTCTCAAAATGCCCACCCCCAAGTCCAGCAGCCCTGCCCTACTTTCCGCAAGAGCCATGTGCCACCCCTTGTTTCCCACCTCCCCTGATGTCCCCAGTGTCTGTGGCCTCCCATTCTCACTGGTCTCGGCTGGGAGGCTTGCGGAGCTGGTCAGCCATCACCTTAGCAGAGAAGTTGTACAAATTCAACATGTTTTGGAAGAAAGAATCTTCAGAGACTTCATACTATTGGCATGGCGGGAGGTGGAAAGGGAGAACATAAAGAAGATAAGAGTCCCAGATTGACTACTCATTAGCCTCTCTCCAAGCTTCAGTTTCCTCAACTGTAAAATGGGAGTAAAAGATTGGGGATATAGTTCAGTGGTAGAGTACTAGTTTAGTATGCATAAGGCTCCGGGTTCCATAAAAAAAAAGGAGTAAAATACCTGGTAAATAATTGCCAATATATAAAAAACAACTTATTGCCAGGCATCATGGCATATGCAACTTGGGAGGCTGAGACAGGTAGACTGGAAGTTCAAGACTAGCTTCAGCTATTTAGGGAGAATCTGGCTCAAAATAAAAAATTAAAAGAATTGGGGATGGATTTGTGCTGCTGGTGCTGTTATGTTTTTTACATATTTCCTAATTTTGTTCTCACAACAACCCTGTGAAGTATTAGTAGGACCCTCATTTTGCAAATGAAGACACTAAGGACCACAAAGGTCTTGTCCAAGGTTATATAGTTAGTTATGGGTAGAAACATGATTCGACTCAGTCTTGATCCAAATCCCTACTCACTCACTAATATTTACTATCATCTGGCCTGCAGCCTGGCACAGAGCCTACACTTAAGCAATGTGGGTTGCCTGTATCCTTTGAAAGAAACCAACAAGCACCTCCTTTCCTTCCAGTGCTTGAGTCCCAGTTACTGAGGCTGCGGGTCAGTACTCTGAGCACGGGTACTCACCCCATCATAAACATCATCCAGCTCTTTGGGCTCCAGGATAAAGTCCGGGAAACCAATCATATCATAGATGGCGTCTGCCTGAAGAGAACAGGTTAAAGGGTTCCCTTCCCAGGTCCCAGTAAAACTGTATCCTCCATTCCTTCCTCAAGATGGCGCTCCAACTCTAGACATTACTCACTTTCTCCTTGGCTGCCTGACGGGTCTTCTCATCCATCCAAACCAGCTGTCCCAGAGCCTCCTCAAAAGCAGAACGAATTTCACTGATCATCCCCTCTGCCTGGGAAACAGAGGCACAAGTTAGTCTCCCATCCACACTTAATGTATCCCTGCTCACCTATTTGCCCTACAGCCCCAACCCCATCCCCAGGTGAGCCATGGGAATGTTCACCTAAAGTTTAGCATCTGGGAAGGATAAGAAGGAAGGATCATTTATGAAGGTACTGGCATTAAGGATGGCTTTCTTTTTCTAATTAATTCAAAAATTTTTAAATGTTAACAAGCCAATTAAATAAATTAATAATATAATTTAATCTAGCACATTGTTTTTATCAGATTCTGAAAGAAAGGAATTAATGGAAACTCTGGGAAGTTGAGAAGAGTTGAAAAGAAAACACAGTGTTTATAATCCAATCACTCTGAGATAACTTCTTTTAACATTTTGATGTGTATTTCTAGTGTTTTCCTCTGTCCAGATATAAATATAAAATATGGAGTATGTTGTATGACATATGTTTTTTGCAGCTTATTTTTTCACTTAAAAGTACATCTTGAATTTAAAGTTGCATCATAATCTAATCTGTTCTAACCAATTTATTTTTCCTATGGTTGGTCATTTAAGCTGTTTTCATTCCCTCTGTTATAAACAACACTGTCATAAACATTCTCATGGATAATACTTTAAGCACACCCATTAATTCTACCTAACAAGAAAATATTACCTTTTTCTAATTATATAGATAATATAAACTCATTATAAATTTTTTTGAAAATAAAGAAAACCTTAAAGAACAACAATAAAAAAAATCTTTATGTTTCCTCTGTCCAAAGTAACCACTATTCATTTAAGAATTTCCTTCCAGTTTTTTAATATATACTCATATAATGGTGAATTTTAAGGTAGGGTCAAGAAGCCTGAAGACTCACAATTTCCTTGCTTTGTCGGTCAAATGTGGCCTTCACAAAGAGGGATCCCAAAGCAAAGCCAAGGGCATCATCCGTGTTGGAGATGCAGGTCTGCCATCGTGGTGTGCAGGACTGTAAATGAACAAGAGGGCCTTTCTGTCTCTGAAGCTAGCCCTTCTCAGCTCTGGACAACAAAGGCCTGGATTTTGGGTGCCATTTCTCCCCCAGACTCCAGGGGATATAAAGGCAATATCTCAAATTGTGCCAACACCAGGAATGAAGCTTCAGTAGGAACACATGGCTACCCACTCTGTTCTTGGCACTATTGTCTCTTGCCTGAAGATTGCAGTTGTCTCCTGACTAGACACTGGTTTCATTCTCATCCCCCTCCCCCATCATTCTCCTCCATCATCCATTTGGACATCAGAAAGATCATCTAATATATAACAACTCTAGTGCTGATCTCCTGCAGTTACTCCCGTGGTCTTCCATGAAAGAATCAAGGCAAAACATCTTAACACAAGAGCCAGGTCCCTTCATGGATGCCCCATGCACACCTCACCAAGCTCATCCTCTCTATTGTCTAGTTCTCAAGCTCCTATCAGAACCAAACTCTTCCTTTCCTCTGGGGATTTTCATATGCTATTCCTTCTGGCTCGAATGCCCTTCTTCCCTAATTTCTTGGTGAACCCTTTCTTCTCAGGGAAACCTTTCCTTATGCCTCTCCCTTTGTTCCCACCTCTATCCTATATCACAAAGAAAGTCTTTCACTCAGTGTGAGCTCTTATCCCCCCCCCCAAATACATGTATTTGTTTATAAGTCCAAACCCACAAAAGGGAATTGTAAAATGAAGGGACAGCATTTATTTGCCTTCCCCATCCATCATCAAAGTTACAATGTCTGTACATATCATGTACTTAGGACATTAACTCAATTAATCCTCATAACAACCCTGAAAGTTATTCCTGCTTTACAGACTAGGAGATAGAGAATCAAGGAAGCTGGGTGACATGCCCAAAGTACCACAGGCTAAAAAATGGAGGAGTTGGAATTAGAACCCAGGTCAGCTTGATTCTAAATTTTGTGCTCCACACTCTACACCATGAGGCAACTGGTGCCTGATGCACTGTGAGTGTGCAGCATCAGCTGGGATGGGTCAGAAGGTGGGGGCAGAGTCAGAGAGCCCACCTTCTTGGTGCCATAGAGGGTCTCCAGCAGCTTTTCTTGTGCAGACTCAAAGCGCCGATCTAGGCTCGAGGTCGTCTTTTGCACCAGGTTCCAGATCAGGTAATTGTTCAGGACACTGGCATTCATACCAGGAAATAAGGGGAAGTGGAGTACCTTTTTCCTTTCCCACCAGCCAATCCCCAAGAACATGCAGGCAGCAGGAGTCCTGAGAAGCACATGTTGAAGCTGTCCTAGAGTCCCTCTCTCACCCTGAGACCACATACCTGCCTGCAGAGGTCAGCTCCAAGCTGACTTGGGAATGGAGGTCACAAATGGGCAACCTGAAACCCTGGTCTGGAGGAAGAACCTACAGACATTCTCATGACTGGAATGACCCAGGTCCTTACTCATCAAATGCTGCTTTGTGTGGTTGTATGCATCCACTGGGTCTAGTCCCTACTATCTCCACAGAGCCCCGAGTCCCACCCCCTGCACCTTGGGCTCCCTCCCACCTTGGTTCGGTGCGGTTGATGAGTTCTGACACCTGCTGCAAATAATCCGTCCCATACACCACCACAGGCTCAGAGTCACCCAACTCCAATGGTGACAGCAAGAAAGACAGGAACTCAAGCCAGTCCATGGAGGGCGCCAGAGCCTGAGAGCAAAAAAATTCTCAGGCTTGGTTGACTGCCTGCTGATGCTTCCAGTGGACCCCTCCCCCACTGATACATTGTAGCCTGGGAGGTCTTCCCATTGCCATGGCAACAGCTACTGGCTGCTTAGTGACTTCCTCCCTCCCTTTTCCAGGCCTGAGAACCACTCAGTCTGGGAGCTCAACCACTTACTATACAAGGAAATGTGTGATATTCAGCTGGAGCACAGATAGTCAAATATTTTCATAACTGTTGATACAATACCACTCCCCTGACACCTCCCACACACCTGGCCTCTACTCCAGAACCTCCCCTTTCCTAGCCTTCCCATAATTCACCACCAAAAGGACTGCTGCCTGACACAGAAGGAGCCTACGGGAGACACTTCCATATCCATTCTGATTGTTGTGTGAACATCTCATCCAAGTCGTTATAAATTTTTAACACAATCTCTCCATTCATTCACAAGAAAGAGACAAATGGATGATCCTGTGAGAGGTGGCTTAAAATGGTCACCATTTGTCTTTGCAGGATAGGAACAGTGCAGCTGGGAAGCTCAGAAAAGAGAGGAAATGAAGAAAGGACCAGATGCCTCAAGGAAAATGGCATGAAGGAAAGCTAGGTGCTCTGTACCAGGGACCGGCCCATCCCAGATGTCTCTAGTCCTCTGCCTATCCCACCTGCAGCTCTGAGATGCTCATCTTGTGATAGATCTTCTCCTCATCCCGCCGCTGGTCCTGGGGTACTGTGATGTTGGCCAGTTGTGTCTCCAGCTCCAGCACCTGCCTCATTTGTTCCCGGGTGGAAGTTGGCTGTCCACCAAGTAGCATCCCCAGCTCCTCCATGTAGTCCAGGTAGGCTGTGAGCACCTGTGAAGCACCAAGACATCCTCAGAGTCAGCAAGCGCTGGCTCAGGCGGCAAGGATCTGTCCTGGCCCCACCTCTGCCCACTCTCTCTTCTGCTCAACTCATTCTTAGGGAAGCCATCCTGGCTGACCCTGTTTCATTTCCAACACAGCCCTGACCACTGTCTGCTCTATCTTGATTATTTATTTGTGCACTTGTCAACTACTTTCCCCAAGGAGAACTCTGTTCAAGTTTCAGCAGCTGTTTACCCCTGTATCCCAAAGGCCTCAAACAGGACCAACCAAACACAGAATTGGTGCTCTGCAAATATTTGTCCAGTGGATGGTCTGGACAAATCTGCTTTGCCTTCTCATTTCCTAAAGCTCTTCTAGTCGTCCTAGCCCATCAGTGGCTGTGGGTCTTCACTGAATAGCTGACTGGACCCTACTGGAAATCTGGCCCCCTGTAGCCTTCAAATTATTTCTCTCTTTCATCCTACCATGCCTCACACTTGCTGTTTTTTCCAATCCCCCCTGATCTCCAAGGGAGAGAAAAGCACAGAAAATAAATCCTTAGTGATTCTATATACACACATCAGACTGCTAGGGGCTTTGCATATAATATATATTCCCCCACGCTCCCACAGCAACTTCATAAAGTGAGTACTAATCCATTTTACACAGAGCAGAGGGAATAAGTTTGGTAAGGTGACATGGCTTGATTCCTATCTCAAATTACTCCATAAAAGAATCAGAATGTGCCATGGCCTGAGCACTACATGGGTCCAGCACAAACTTATGTTGCTGGCATACAAGCTCTGTGAGAGTGGGGACTGTTTGCTTTGTTCACCACCATGGCACAGTGTCTGCCACATAGTAGATGCTCAAAATGTATTTGTTGAAGAAAGGGATGAAAATATACAAACAGAACTCAGTACTGTTTGGCACCAATCCCTGTGGCTTTCTTCCCAGAGACCACTCCCAGCCCTATCCTGGACTCCCTTAATGGACAAAGAAAGGCCATCTCCTTTTCTATTTTACTGAAAAGGTTTTCAATCCCTTAATATTCACAATGTCTGTACTACAAAATATCTCTTTTTCTCACTCTCCTTTTTCTTGCTGCTGGTGCTAGAGGAAGAGAGAGAAGTGCCAAAACCCAATCATCCCGGATCCTAACTGGGATGGTCAGCTCAACCAAATTACAGCTCCAGCTCCTTACCTGTGGCTGAAGACTTACTTTGGAGACTTCCCTAAAGCCTCTGTATTCCTACTTTTTTTTTTTTTACTCCATCTTAACCTTTTGTGCTGCACCCTCCTCTAGACCTTGGCAGGAAGCTTCTGCCCAAGGCAACCAGTGACACACTGAGAATCAAACCCAAGGCTTTCCCTCACTCCATCAGACATGCTGAATGATGTGGTTCACTCCTGCATTCTCCAAGTTCTCTCCTCACAACTTAGATGATGCTAAAAACACACATCTATTCACATCATTTATTTTGCAATAAATCCTAAACTTGACCAACAATATTCATACATAAAACTGGTCTATATCCCTGTCCAGAAGGACTTAGCCACTCTCCCCTCCTGGTCCCTCTCTCCTTGAGTATATCAACAGGCCATCTGCCTTCCTACCTCAGAGCCTTCACCTAAGCTGCTCCCTCTACAGAACCTCTCTACTCACTGGGGTCCACCCTCACCCCAGCACTAGGCTGGTTCCTGGTCCTGCTCACACTGGGAACCATGCTTCTCCTCTATTTCAGTCCCAACAACTGGGAACAGGACACTGTGTAACCAGCTACTTCATGTCTTCTCTTCCATTCAGAGGGCCATGGTGATGTCCTGTTCACCAATGCTTAGAAGAGAATCTGGCCCAGGAATGCTCAGGAAATGTTTGTGAAGGACAGTGTGATAAAGGGCTCTCCAGGTTGTCCTTCCCCACAGCAGTCTCTTTTGCTGATGCTCCTTCTTCTCACTGCACTTAAAACACTAGGATTTCCTCCTTTCCCATGTCCAGTCTTTTCCTTTCTCTTACTTTCCCTAAATCTTTGTGTAGTTCTCAAAGAAGATGCCCCTCAAGCCTCACATTTCCTTCATACTGTCGTATCTCTGGGATTCCACTTGACTTTCACAGCTGCTACAGACCTCTCACAGACAAGGCATCCAGGCCCCTTGTACTCAGACATCTAATAGGAGAGGCTCTCACCCACTGAGTGTCTACTACAGCAGGAGCAGAAGCTTGCACTCCCACACCCCACGCCCCACATGAGTTAGAGGCTCTGGTTCCCCTACTTACAGAAGAGAAAATAACCTTAGCAAGATCAACCTTCTTGCACTAAGCAGCAAAGACGAGATTAAAATCCAGGTCTGACTCCAAAATCTCTCTGATGACATCACATTGTCTCCTTTTCCCCAGTGTACCCAAAGCTGGTTTCTCCTGATTCCCTAAGGACCCCTCCATTTCACCATCACCATCCTAACATTCCCTCTGCACTCTCTCACTTGGGCCCTTACTGACTCACAGCCTGGAATTCAGAGCAGAGACTCTTACCTCCTCTCCAGGCTCCCTGTCTTGCATCTACTTTTCACACCCTAGCCAAATTGTTTTCCCAGAGAGTGCTCACTGCATCACTTCCTCCCTGCTCTGGAGCATACAATGGCTTTCTGGGGGCTATAGAATAACTCCTTAGTGAAACATTCACAATCCCCTCCATAACTAGTTCCTGACCACCTTTCCAACCTCTCTTCTACTTAGATCACCACACCTTACCAAACTAGACTCATTCCCATGATCTGAACACACCTTGTCTTTCCTTCTTCAACACTTTTGTTTAACTTGTTTTTCTCTACCCAGTATGCTTTCATATGCTTCTACATGTTCTACAGGGTCTGGCTCAAATACAGTCTCTTCAGGAAACCTCTGGACACCCAAGTCTCTCCTGAGTCCCAGAGATCCTCTTTTGAGCCCTTTTCTTAGCTATCTAGGTACACCAACAGTGCAAATTTCCAGTGATAATGGCTCTGCAACTTACATCTCAGAATTCCCCCACTGTACCTGGCACACAGTATGTGCTTATAAAATGTTTTCCTGGAGCTGAGGGTATAGCTCCATGGTATAGCCCTGTCTAGCACTCACAGACCCTTGGTTTGATTCCTAGAATCACAAAGAAAAGAAAGGAAAAGAAAAGCAATGCTTTTCTGGAAAAACAAAATGAAGGAAGGAAGAAAAGGAAGGAAGGGCAGTCAGCTCACTAGGTGACAGAATGGGCTCACCTTCCCCACTCTGACCCTGGACAAACAGAAAAGTATTCAGGGATCAGTCCAGCTCAGCAAGGGGTGAGGATGGGGGTTCTGAGGATGTTCCTTACTTTCTCATTGGCGGTTCTGTTTAAGTAGTAATCTCGAGAGGGCAGAAAGAGCCCAGACTGGTCCACCTGCAACAGCAAGGAAAGAAGGTGAGTCCCTATCACACCTGGAACCTGGACTCCTGTGCAGGGTGCACCTGCCTGTCACCAGGTAGAGGAATCTGGGCTCAGCAAAGAGTCTCTCCCCACCCTTTCTCAGTCCAGCACCTGGATGACATTGCTGTTGGAACTCTTGGAGTCGGCACTGATGTAGACGGTGAAGAACGGGGTGGCCCTGTAGGTCCCTGCTACTGCCTTTAGCACCTCCATGAAGTTGTCCTGGTCCCAGGGCCCCGTAATGTTCCAACCACCGATCTGAGTAGAGATCATAAGTGGAACCTCTAGCACAGGTACCCCAAAGCTTTCTTTGAGCACATTCTCTTCCAAGGCCCTCTTGCTCCCCCTGCCCGCAGTCCATTCAATAGCCCTGCCTTGTCAATGAGGTCTCTTAGTGGCTGGGCTCCCAACTCCTCAATGCGCTCCACCTGTAGGCAGGACAGGTAGAAGCGCTGTGTCTTCCGCTCAGCTTCACTGCTGGAGTTGAAGGTGGTGTTCTCTGAGGGGTGAAGACAGAGTCCAGGTGCCAATTAGGTTAACTGGTGAGGGGGAGTCCCTGGCCCTTGATTGTGCTTCTCCTTGCCCTACCAATGAGAGTCTTCCTAATGTGGACCTAATAAGACTGTCTGAAACAGCAAATGTGGGTGCCTTCCTCTCCCCTGTTCGTGGAGACCCTCAAAGATATCCAAACACTACAGGGTCCCTGGTGTCTACCACATCTTGAAAAAATGCAGGAAGGAGCCCTTTTATTATACTCAATGTTTTGCCTCCCTCTAACCTGTCTCCACCTCTCTGGAGCCCCCTACTTTCGGCACATTCTACCTCACAGAGCAATCTACTTCTTCACATGTGGACATCAATTGAGTATCTACTAAGTGCCAGGCCCTGGGCTGGACACCCCTAAAAATATACTTGGCACACCAATTCACTGACAGCTCCACTCACCAAGCAGGTGCTTCAGTATGGCCTGGTTCTGGTCCCAGAGGCTATTGAAGGTATTCCAGCGAGAACGCCCATCTGGCAGAGGGTTCCTCCGAATCCAGCCCCCACAGGAGAACTGGTAAAAGTCTTCACAGGGACTCACCCCACGGTCTAGGGACTCCAAGATTTTTCCAGCCACTCGAATGCAGGCCTCTGTGAGGCAGGTACTGTGGGATGGGTCTGTGGCAGGAGACATAGTTTGAGAGTAGGAGACTTTCAGATAATCTGGGAGAGGCAAACTCTTTCCAAGGGCCATGATCATAGGAAGGATGGGAAGGCTGCCTCCAAACAGAGGAAAGCTTAGAGGCCCTTCAGCCTCCAGATCCCTCACAACTATGAGGGCTGGTGACAGGTGTGGGCCCACGTACCTCTGTGGTACTGGACCCCCAGGACCACCAAGCAGCCCAGAAGCAGTGCAGCCAGCAGTAAAGAGACACCTGCCAAGATCAGCTCCAACTGGGTGTGCAAGCCTAAAAGTTGTCTTGTCCCCTTCCGGAATCCCACCTGGGGAACACAGGGGGACAGAGGGAATGAAAGGCAGGGCAGGGATCCAAGATTACAGAAGTACTCCCAGAGAGTGAAGTCACAAGCAATTCCGGAACCATGAAGCAAAAACACTAAGGGGTTGAACATTGGGCCCAGGGGCAATGAGGCAGGCCGAGTGGAGCACTGAGCCTGTTTTGTGCAACGTCATGGCTTAGAATCACCTCACCATAGTCCTAACGCAGAGGCCAGAGATGGAGCGGAGATGGGGGCAGGTGACCCTCCAGAACAGCCCAGAGCTCCTGGGTGTGCCAGGCGTCATGCCAGAGCTGGGGCCTGGTGAGAAAGGGGGAACCCCCTTGCCCACCTCCACGGCGTCTGGGGAGGCCCCGCCCTCTACGGGGGTCTCCGGTGCGTCTTCATCCAGAAGAGTGGCCCGTTTGTACTCCACCATCTGCCAGACAGTCCGGGGGTGCCAACGAGGTCAGGCAGGCAGAGAGAGCTGATGCCCATGTCCCTGGCCCAGCACCCGTCGCCCAGCGGACCCCTTCCCTCCTGCAGTGAGGGCCCTTTCCCACCACCCGGGCTCTTGGGCCTGGGGTCCCCTTTGACACTGTCCCCCACCCCAACCCCCACACGAGGCCTCATCTCGGCCAGCCAGAGCCTCTTGCCCGACGCCGCCTGCTTCCTCGCGGCGGACCCCGCTGCCTGGTCCCTTCCTCCACCCGGGTCCTCTGCCTTGGAACCCCAGGCCCCCACTCACGTTGCCGCCGCTGCCCAGCTCCTGAAGCGCGACGTTCATGGTGAGTTGGGCCGGGCAGCGCTTTAGGGCTCGGGGCCTCTGACCCTCTCCCGGGCCGCGGCCCAGGACCCGCGCCTCGTCCCGCTACCGACCGCCATCACGGCCGCTGCCGCAGCCCCTCGCATAGTCGCGGCGGCCCCCGCCTGCCCGAGTCCCCCCTTCCCCGCGGCGCCGCGCCCGGGGGTGGGGAGCGAAGGGGAGGGGCGGAGCGCGCCGGCGGCTCCCAGCCAGCCACCCGGAGCCCGGCGCTTGAGCCCGGTGCTTGGCCCGCGCTGTGCTCCAGCCTCTCTGGAGAAGACCTCCTCCGTTCCCCTCTCTCTTTATAATCATACCACCTCTCAGGAGCGTCTTCCTGCAAACCATCCATAATTTACTTTCCTTTTACCCAGGCCCAATCCCCGTTAATATTCCATGGTCCAGTTCTCCAAGTTTCAGGCCTTTAAGCACCTTGGAGAAATCATGCCCTCCTGAAGAAGACCTTTCCCCAATAGTCTGAACAGCTTGTGCAAAGCACACAAGCAGTTGGCTCCTATGCAGGTGTCCACAGGATGTTTACACAGAGCACAGACCCCAAGTACACAGGCAGGCACAGAGCCCAACACCCAGTCCCCCCCCCACACACACACACACACCGAAATTGGCAGAATGCTCACACACTACATACTCACATGCAGGAGGCACCCAGAGTCAAAGTACACTGTTGTTGGGTACACAGGATACGCGTGCAGTCAAGTTGCAAGGGCAGCATGCACTCCACACGCAGCCCCCACTGACTCCATTCTTACATGTTGCTTCAAGACTGCACTTTTACTCTCCAAGATAATTGCTGTCATCAGATCATCTCATAAAGGGAGGGTTACAGATGGTGACAAATTGGCAGGGAAAAAAACAGCCATGCACAGATATTTAAAGAAAAGACGTGCTAACACTTCTAACTTGGGGAAAGCAAAGGATTTTATTTGGGAGGTTTACAAGGAAAAAAAAAAAAACCAAGCAATATTTAACTGAAGCGCAATAGTGTGGCATCCATGCATTTGCCATCTGCCTTCCATATTGTCATTCCTTAATCAGGCCTGGTGTTGCCACAGTCTGCTGTACTGAAGACTGCTTAGTGTTTTTTACAGTTGGGGGCAGGGAGAGGAAGAGAGACAGACATTTTCCTCTCACCAGCCTCCTTCACCAAAAGACTACAAGAATTTGACCTGAGCTGACTTGAAGTGGTTGCAAATACATAATCCGTTTCCTGACTCCCACCTCAGTTCCCAGACATCTTGCTGCAAGTGGTTCTAGCAATGGAATATTGTTGTGACTGAGAAAGGGAGTATGATGAATGGATTTGGCTGAGAAGTGTTGCATTGCTTTCGTAGTCATTTTTCCACCCCAAGTTGCATATTCTCAAACAGGAGACAGTACAGTGTCAGAGAATGAAAGATTCAGACTCAGTTTCCCCATCTGTAAAATAGAAGAAAGAATAGTACCTACTTCAAAGGGTGGTTCTGAGTATTAAATGAAATGGTATTTGTAAAGTACTTTGGATGGTGCCTGGAATTTGGATGGTACTCTTTATGTAAAGAGTACTTGTTATGTCAGTACTATTTCATTTTAATTATTATTATCACTCACGCACCATAGCTACAAATGGGAATTGTAAGACTAGAAGAAGCCTGTTCTAATTCCCAGATGGCAGAATAAGCAGATATTTACTAGGTTAGTCAGGGTTCCCTTTCACTTCTTTGCAAAACTGGAGACTGAAGCAGCAGATCTTTAAAAAATGACACACCACTTTCCTCTTCCTCCTCCCCTCCCCAAAGTTACATGGAGAAAAACAGGGCATCAAGGTCATTCCTTCTCCCGAGGAATTCCACCATGGTGTGTGGTCGTGAGTACAATCAAAGCTACTGCAGAAGAATCACCTGTCAACAGGATGATCAGAATTAGTCTTATGACCACTGCAACACCATATTGTAATTGACCAAGTTTATGCAATACTTTGCTATCTGGCAACCACTATTCTAGGTGCTTTATATCTATGTGTTCATTTACCCCAATTATATTTATGAAGCCATTCTACAGATGAGGAAACTGAGGCATAGAGATGCTGAGAGCCACAGCTAGTAGGTGGCAGAGCTTGGATTCAAACCCAGGGGTTCTGACTCCTTTCTGGAAAATAATTTGGCAATAGGAATCCAAAGGAGGCTATGTATCCTCCTACCATTAGTTGCTAGTCTTTTCTACATCTCCTCTAGAAAGAGTAAGTGGAAACATCAGTTTTCAAGCCAAGCAGATTTGGACTCAAATCTGGAATATCTTTATCAAGTTCTGACGTTTAGTTTTTCTTATCTGTATCATGAGAACAATTAAATGCAAGCACATATGAAAGAGTCTGATACCTATGTTTACAGTGTTCTCAGATTCACAAGGCTTTCCTTAATAGCATTTCTTTTCATACATCTTGTAACCATAATCATTTATAAGGCCCATAACTATTCCTGATTACATATTAAATAACCTATTATAAAAGGTTTGAAGGTGGTTTTATTCTATAAGTCTGTTATTTCTTCTGTATGTATTTATTTATTTTTAGAGAGAGAAAGAGAGAGAGAGAGAGAGAGAAAGAAAGAATTTTAATATTTATTTTTTAGTTTTTGGCGGACACAACATCTTTGTATGTGATGCTGAGGATCGAACCCAGGCCGCACACATGCCAGGCGAGCGTGCTACCGCTTGAGCCACATCCCCAGCCCTTTCCTCTGTATTTATAACTTTTGACTTTTTTCTTATAGTCTTCCATTTTTTCTCTTTTCTGCTCTTTTTCTTTTCTTTTCTTTTTCTTTTTTCCTTTTTTTTTTTTTTTTTGGTGCTTGGGATTGAACCCAGGGCCTCATGCTTTTCAGGCAAGCACTCTGTCACTGAGCCACATCCCCAGCCCTTCTGCTCTTTTTCCTCCGACATATTTTTCCCCTTTCTTTCCCTAAACTGACTATGAACTGAGAGAGAATGGACAATTCACTCTTAACTTTACAAGCACAATGCAGTCACAATGATAACAAGAAACATTAGTGTTTAGTATTGACAAAGATGGGAAATATGGGTATTCTCATTTATTGCTAGTAGTTTATAAATTGATACAACATTTTTGGCACTTTGAATCAAAAGATATAAAAGTGTTCACACTGACCCAGAAAGTCATGCTTCTAGGGAACTGTCATCTAAAGAATGTTTGTATCACTGGGTATAATAGCACACACCTAGTATCCCAGCTACTCAGGAGGCTGAGACAGGAGGATCTAGGTTCAAGACTAGCCTGGGCAACCCATTTCAAAATAAAATAAAAGTGCAATGGCACATGCCTATAATCCCAGCAAAGTGGGAGACTGAAGCAGGAGGATTGCAGGTTTGAGGCCATCTCAGCAATTTAGCAAGGCCCTAAGCAACTTAGCAAGACCCTGTGTCCAAATAAAAAATAACAGGGTTGGGATGTGGCTCAGTGGTTAAGCACCCCTGGGTTCAATCCCTCCTACCAAAAACCAAACAACAAAAAATACATTGCCAGTGTATCTCAGTAGCAGTGTCCAGTACTGGGGGAGAAAAAACATATTTGCATTAATTAGCTTTTGCTGTGTAACAAAGGATCCCAAATGTAGCAGATTGAAATAACAAACATTTATTACCTTTTATTCTGTGGAGTGATTGCTATGATTGGGTGATTTTCAGGGCTGGACCAGCTCAGTAGGAGCTGATGATCTGGGATGACTTAAAATGGTCTCATTAACATGTTTGGGCTTTAGCTGGGATGACTAAATCCCATCTCTCTATAGTTTTTCCTCTTCTAATAAGCTAACTATAACTTCTTCAGAGAGTGGTCTCAGGATTCTCAGCATCAAAAAAGGAGGCATGCCTTGATATATAGGCATCTTTCAGGCCTCTGCTCCATCATACTTGCTAACATCCCCACTGGGCAAAGCAAATCAAATGGTCTAGCCCAGATTCAGAAATAGACTCACTTCTTGATTGGATGAGCAACAAAATATCATGGTCATGCTTTTAAAACATTGGTTCATTGTAGCACTATTTATAATATAAAAGAAAAAAGGGGGGTGTCAATGTCCAAGAGAAGAGGGCTTCTTGAATAAATCAAACACCCACACAATGGGACATTTGCAAATGATAGAAAAGGAGTTAATGCTATGGGGAAATATATTCTACATATAGGTTTAGGTGGGAGAGAAAAAGGGTTACAAAATCTCAATTTTGTGAAGCTACACACACACACACATTAATTACAGGTGTTTGCCACTGCACCTGCTCCAGTGTCATTCTTAAAGGTAATCATTATCATTAGCAGTTTGGTATCCTATCATATCTTTCTCTTTTTTTTTAAATAATATTTTCACTTGTAGATGGACAAAATACCTTTATTTTATTTGTTTATTTTTATGTGGTGTTGAGAATCCAACCCAGTGCCTCACATATTAGGCAAGCCTTCCACTGCTGAGCTACAACCCCAGCTTCAGATCTTTCTTTTATGCATTTACATACTTAAACATCGTGTGTGTGTGTGTGTGTGTGTGTGTGTACACTTTCCCCTCACATATGAAATTATATTTTTCATGTGTTATTCGGTGACATTTTGATAAGCCTTGGAGATCTTACATGTCTGTTTACACAGATCTGCCTCATTCTTTTTTTGTGTGTGTAATTTATCAGCATCTTTTAAATAGAATAAGTCCTGGAAATACCCTGATGGTAAAGGCTTCCTTTGAGTGGATAGGGTAGGGGCAAAGGGCCTTATCAGAGCATTTAAGAAGGAGAAATCTTCTTAAAAAAAATGATTACCCCAAAATATTTGAAACAGCTTGTATTTATTTCCAAAGTCTGGTGTAACAAAGTACCACAAACTGGTTGGCTCAAAACAACAGAAATATTCTTTCATAGTTTTGGAGGCTAGAAGTTCAAAATTAAGGTTTTGGGAGGGCCATCCTCCCTCAGAAAGATCTAGGGAAGAAACTTTTGTGGCTCCTTCAGTTCCTGGTAGCTTCCACTCCTATTTCTCTGCCTCCTTCATTTGGTCTTTTTCTCCTGTGTGTTTCTGTGTGCCTGTCCTCTTCTTACAAAGACATCAATGATTGGGTTTTGGGCCCACACTAATTCAGTTTGGCCTCATTTTAATTTTGTTACTTGTATTTGTAAGTATTTTATTTCCAAATAAGGTCACAATCTAGGTATTGGGTGGACATGAATTGAGGTGTATGTGAAAAGGGTTCTATTCAACTCACTATATGTCTGTACAGCTTCCACTTGAATAAAAATGTTGATAATTGCCAAAACACATATTATTTTGTTTGGAACCTATGGAGTAAGTACACTAGGTTTTGGGGGACATTCAAGTGAGAAACAATGTGCCATTACACATCTCCAAATTTTATTTCATTTTAACTGAAAATATATTTTCTTCTCATGAGAAAGGATGCAAACATCAGAATTTTAAGTATAGGATCAAAGTTTAAAGAACTCCTCCACATTTTTATAATATAGCTGAATCTTATTTATACACAGTATTGCAATATCTTTACAATTTTCCCTTAAGTCTTTTGCTTTAAGCATGATCCAGCATACATAGGAAGGACAAGAATATAATTTAAACAAATGAATTCGGGCTTACATTGTTAATCCCCGCTTTCCCTCATTCTGTAGGGAGAAACGAATTGTTTAAATTCCCCACACAAAGCTGTTATCTTTGCCTGAACAAGAACCCTCATGGCCCCTTCTTTAGCACCTTAGGTGAGGGGTTACTCATTACCTACTGAGACAACATACAGTCTCACTATCTTTGTAATTTGACTGGAATGAGTAGAAAGGGCCTCCGCCTGGGGTGTGGAGTGAACGTACAAAGTGATTATTACCTTCATCAGCGCTGTCGTCACTTTCGCCGAATGTGAGACACCCACTCCGCTCCAAGGCCTGTGATTGCGCCAGAGCCTTTGCGCTCTAGCAAGCAGGTGACGTTGCCGCTGACGGCCAGCTAGGGCGGGGGTGGGGGTTGCCAGAGGTAAGTGGGAAAGAGCTTGTTCCGGTCCAAACCGCTAGAACTCTCCCATGGTCCCGGCAACCAGGGCTAGGGGCGCCCTCAGTCCCTCCCTCCCTCCCTCGCGACCCATACTAGCAAGCGCCAAGTCCTCAGGCGCTCCGTGCTTCCCCGCGTCACCCGCAGCCCAGGCACCCCCCACGACGCTGCCATTCATTCCTCCTACACTGCAAACGCGCGGGAGCCTCCTGGGCTGGAAGAACCAAAAGGCGCAGCGGGCTCTACGAGTCCCGATTTCGGCCGGGAGTCCGCTTTGGTGCGCGATATGACCTTGGATTTACTTAGACTCCTCCTAGCAGAGACTGAAATAGACTAAGGAGACAGAGACACCGTACAGCAAAGGTTACAGAGGCCAAACATGGAAACAGATTCAGAAAGGCAAAGATCCTAACACAGAGATATACAGGGAGACACGTAGAGATACACTGACATACAGAGACAGACATAGAAAGGCAATCGGAGATGAACAGACCCTGAAGAACCGCAAGAGACCCGCAGAGCAACTAGGATAAGAGAGCGCGCCAACCACGAGGGCACCACCCACAGGCCTGAGCTCTTCCCGCGCTCCTGCGGATTTGTGTCTTTTCCACTCTCCACCCGTACCCAGAGCTTCCTGCTGCCGCGGTTCTGATGTCCGCTCTTTGGGTTGATTGCCTTGCTGCTGTTTTCAGGCCCCAAAGGGCCGCGTCAGCTTTTGCACCCCTGCTCAGTCTCCTTTGCACCGCCTTCTGAGCTTTGGTGTCGGACCCTCCCCCTTTCTCTCTAAGTACCAGGCTCGCTCCCAATTTCTCTCTGGTCCCGCCCCTCCCCACCAGCTCTTCCCAGCGTTGGTCTGTACAGTTCTTCCAGACCCACTGCGGGCCATTCCCCGCCACTGTGCGGGAACCTCCCACTGCTGCTCCTTCCTTTCGGGGGATAGCTGGGCGCGCTTCGGCCCCTCGACCCCGCCTCTTTCTCCTGGCCGGTGCCCGCCCCGCCTCCACCGCGCCCCGCCCGCCGTTCTCTGCCGCAGTCGGGCGCTCATCGTCATTCCGCTCTCGCCGCCGCCGCCACCCCCGCCCCCCGCTCACTGCCCCCGCCCCCGCCCGGTCCCCGCCGCCGCCGCCGCCGCCGCCTGCCCAGCGGCCCGGGAGGCGGAGGCGCGGGGGAGGAGGCCCCGCTTGGCTCCGCAGTCCCGGATGCTGCATGACTTCATCCTTCCGCCGGCTCCCCTACTGAGCTAGGGCCGGTCCGGCAGCTAGCCCGCCGCCCGCGCCCAGCTGCAGTCCCGCGCACGCCCCGCGCCCGCCATGTCCGAGATCCTACCCTACAGCGAGGACAAGATGGGCCGCTTCGGCGCAGACCCCGAGGGCTCCGACCTCTCCTTCAGCTGCCGCCTGCAGGACACCAACTCCTTCTTCGCGGGCAACCAGGCCAAGCGACCCCCCAAGCTGGGCCAGATCGGCCGAGCCAAGCGAGGTACGCGGCCCCGGCTCGGAGTCGCCGCCTGACCCAGAAACCCTCCGCTGGGCGCCCCCCTGCTGCCGTTCCCCGCCGAGTAGCCGCAGCTCCTGCCGCAGACCAGCGCAGCCAGCCGCTCTTCGGCCCGGGTTGTGGGGGGAGGGTCCCTGCTGCAGTGTTGTCCCCCTCTTCTCCTCTCCCTGGAACACAGTGCCCCGGATTCGATCGGTGCTCGCCACCTCTGGAAGCAGAGCCCTGGCACCTGGGCGAGGGGGAGGGGCCGGTCCGGGCATTTGGGGCTGCTTGGAAGTGGGAACAGAATGGTGGGCAAATTCTTTGGGATCAAATGCTCAGTCGGTGGATGCTACGAAGAACCTTCAGGTCCAGAGGGTCGTCCGACTGGAGGGCAGAAAGGCCAGGGGTTCTGTTGTCCTGGTTGTTTGCATGGGGAGGGGGACTTTGTTGGTCCCAGGATCGGAAGAGGGGTTCAAGTAGCAAGAGGTTTAGGTGAGGGAGAGGGTCGGATTAGCTGCATGTTCCGTTTGAGCCCCATTTGAGGAAGGGGTTCTGTTGAACTGAGGGTTGAAGAGGGAGGTTCTATGAGCTAGAGATATCTCTGGTCAGCTCAGATTAAGGAAGGCTCAGGTGGCGGGAGGGTTCGCACTGGGAGGCACAATTGCCAGAGCTTTTGGAAGAGGGGCGTTCCAACATAGGGAGGGAAGGGGGTCTGTGGGAGCGAGGCTTGGTAGCCTGGAGGGAGGCAGGGGATGGGGAAGGCTCGGTGGCACCGGGTTCCGAGGGGGCGTCGCTGGGCCGGGGGGCAGTAGCTACGCGGGGCGCGAGGACGCGGGGCCCATTCTCGCCGCCGCCCCCCGAGGCCGCGCGGCTGACGCGCTTTCTCCCTGCGCAGTGGTGATCGAGGATGACCGGATAGACGACGTGCTGAAGGGGATGGGGGAGAAGCCGCCGTCCGGAGTGTAGACGCGGTGGCTCCGGCGGCGAGCTCCGGGCCCAGCCCCGCAGCGGCCAGGAGCGCGGGCCGGCGATGCGGCTGCCGGCGCCCCCCGCCCCGGCCCAGGAGCCCGCGGGCGGGGGCTGCAGGTCTGCGCCGCCGCTGGGTCAGTGTCTCTGCCGCCGCTGCCAGGCACTCCGGAGCTGTCCGCTTCAGCACCACGGCGGCGGTGGTAGCGGCGGCGCGGACCGGCCCGGAGCCCGCCGCTGCGCTCATGCACTTTAGAACCTCGGGCCGCAGCCCCACCCCGCACACCGGAACGGACACAGAGACCCGCGGCCCCCATTCCCCGGCCCGCCCCCTCCCGCACGGCTCCCCTGCCCCGCCCCCCTCCTGCCAGTTTGGTCTGCAGACCGGGTGGCTGCCGGTGTCGGACCGCGCGTGGCCAGGGATGTTTGGCTGCGTATTTGCATGAGCTTCCCACCCACCTGAGCCCAGCCCTCCGGGCAGTTCCTAATCCTCACCCCAGTCTGGCGTGACCCCAGCCTCTTTCTAAGGAACTTCCTCAGCACATTTGTATTTTTATATCCGATTCTTTGTTTACTGGCTCCGCTCATGATTCGTGCCCTCCCCCCATAGCCTCCGCCATGCTCTTCTGCGCCTGGCAGATAGGACGGGTGTTGAGGCTGGGTTGGGACAAGCCCCCAACATGGTAACCAATCATATGGTCAGTCTGCCAAAGCCTCACTCCAGGAGGTTCTCGGGCAGACCCCTTTCCCCCAAGGTATCACCTTGTAAGGGCCCAGATCTGATTTTACCTTGGATCCTTTCGTTCTACCCCTGGGAACCCAAATGGGACTGCTCTGCACCTCTGGATGACACCTGTGGACCTGGAGATGTCCTCAACCCAGGGGTGTCCTTTGTAAAATGTTCCTCCATCCTCACTGTATCAGGAGTGTGTGAATAAACACAGACCTCCCTGTGTGCGTGTGTGGCCACTGCTTCAGTCTGCTCAGGAGCGGGGCCAAAATGGGAGGGAGGCAAATACTTGGTAATCTCAAGTGCAAAGTTGCTGGTAGGGGAGGGTTGCCAAGGGAATACAGGCAGGCCAGCCTGAGCTGGGAACATGGTTACCATGTGGTCTCCTTAGGTACATGAACAGTCTAAGCAGGACAGGTAAGCAGTGTTGGGGCTGGAGCTGGGGTCGGAAGCATAAAGCAATCTATATTCAAAGTCTGCTATCTCCTGTACACAAATGCAAGTTGGAAGGGGGCCCCTTAGGCCAGCTGTTGTACAGAAGGGCTGTTAAAATTTACCCCAGGGGATGAATTACTGGTGGTCCGGTATGGTGGAGAAGTTTATGGGGAACGAAGTAGAGTTCAAAGGATCATAAGAAGGAAGCCAGAAATCTAGGATCTGGGGACCTAGTTGGAGCAGGGCTGAATTGGCTCACATGGGCTTGTTCTCACAACCTCTCTCTTGCACATGAGACCTCTGGAATGTGAGCACCTTTGAAACAACCCCAATCCTGAGTGAGGAATTCCTGAGAAGCCCAGGGAGAGCTGGAGGACAATGCCTCTGGCCTCACAGCTGAATGGCATTGAGAAAGTCTTCATGATCTGAGTCTTGGAAGAAGCAGGGTGAGGTGGGAGGGCTGGGAGGTGACAGGATCTGGGCTCCTAGGGCCAGCTGGGCCACACTGAGCTCCCCACCCTTGTGCATGAGGTAGAAGTGGTAGTGGAAACCGCTGCCGTAGGTTGCATGCCTCAAGGACCAGCCATATCGGGCTTGGGCATAGTGTCTGGTACGAAAGTGGGGGGCTGCAGAGGTCATTGAGATGAACCGGCCCCCAGGGACCAGCACCCGGCTCACCTGCAAGGCAGACAGAGAAGCCATCGGTGATGAGTCATCTCCAGGTTCTCAAAGGTCAGTACTGCCCCAGTCAAACCTCAGGTATTACCCTCCATCCAGTAGCTCAAACTTTCCATGGCAAAGAGTAAGCCACATTCTCTGCTCCTCGCCATTTCATGAAAGCAGGGCTGCGATCTAAATAGGAGCATGCGAGTTCAGGAGGCATGGCTTTCCTATCAGCTGTTCTCCTTCTCAGTCTGTATCACCTGTCTGGAATTTGCCTGTTACCTTACCCCTGATGCAACCTAGTAGCCAAACATTGGCCTTTGTAAGCTTAATCACTCCAGCCCCTTCTAATCTTGATCCAGCTTAACACTCCCATTCTTTAGAGAACTATACTTCTGAGGGTGATCCACCATCTGCTCCAAACCAGACCTCTAGCTTTTGAGTTCTTTCCATCCCCTCATCCCCACCCCTTAATCTGCCCTTCTCTCTTGCTGATTCCTCACCTCACTGAGCACCTGGTCCACAATGTGGATACCTTCAGATGATATGGTCCAGGGATCCTGTTCCCCAGCCAGCAGGGCATCCAGTGTGCCCTTCTCAAGCACCACATCAAAGGAGCCACTAGGGAAGGCAAGCATCCGCACATCCATGGTCTCCCAACGCAGCCTGGGTATATGGGCATAGCGAGCCTGCATGGTAGCCACCACTACTGATGAGTAATCCACACTGGTCACATCGGGAAAGCCTCCAAGGAACAGCTCGTAGCTCAGAGCACTATTCCCGCAACCTGGTGTGGGATGGAGTGGGTGGCAAAAGAGCTAGGTTAGTTTTGGTTCTCACCTTCCCTGTTATTCATCGTGGCCCCACATTTTCTCTCAGTCCAAATCTTCTAGTACTAAAGGAAAGGCAGAAGTGTTCAGAAAACACATAAGCTTTGGAATCACGCAGACCTCAGCATAAACCCTGGCTCTATCATTCCTGGCTGTGTGAACTAGGGCAAGTTGTTTCAATACCAATAACTTGGATTTCTTATTCAGAAAAATGACGATAACAGTCAATAGGCTACAGAAAGGATGCAACACAAGAACTAAAACATCTGTTGAATAGCTGAAGGAGGTCCATGCTTAGGAATTCAAGGGTCTGGATTCTGATATCTCTAACCAAACAGCCATGGAAAAAATCATTTGACTTGTTGAATTTCAGTTTCCTCAAACTCAGGATGGTAATAATACTGGCATTATTAGGACTGTAATCTCAGTATTATTCTAATCCCTAACCTTTTAGAGGATCTTGGAAGATATCTACCCTGGGAAGGTTTCGTGATAGGAGTTATTATCTTACTTTGATTTCCATGGCAGAATTGGTAAGTGAAGGGTAAACTAGGTGGGGACACACAGCAGGGTTGATCTCTTATAATTTTTAATGTACATATTTTTTTAAAAAAAATTTAGCTGTAGATGGACACAATAGCTTTATTTTATTTATTTATTTTTTTAATGTGGTGCTGAGAATCAAACCCAGTGCCTCACACATGCCAGGCAAGCACTCTACCACTGAGCCACAACCCCAGCCCCTCATGTACATATTGAATACTACATATTGGTCTCTGTTGATGAATAAGAGTGCCTTCCTTCAAGAAACTCATGCTCTGGTGGAAAGGAAAAACATGGAAGCAGGCAACTGTCACATAATACAATAAGTATTTCAATAGGGACAGGCTGTGGGAGCACAAAGAAACCCTGATCTCACCCCAGGTGGATTAGCCAACAATTTCAGGGCAGCTAACAAGCAGTATCTTGGCGGGGGGGGGGGGGGGAAGAATCACAACTCTGATGGGAAGTGCTTAGAATGCAATCTCAAAGAGGAACGGTTAGAGAAGGGTAGAGCTTAGAGTAGATGTGGATCTACATCACAGTGGACATGACTACTTTAAAATATCCAGTGGTCTCTGCCAGGCCATCCTGTGGCCAGTCTCAGGCTGAGAATGGGACAGGATGACAGCTCTTGGCAGTCCCATGTAGGGGATGTTAGATCTTAGAATTAGTCTCATTTTAACCCTCATTTGGTTCCCTAAGAGGATCACAGGATCAATTGTTGAGATATCCCTAATCTAGCAGAGCTTGGCACCTAGACAGAGCATCCAGAAGCAGCTCACCAGTCCTCAGCAGTCCCTTCCCATGCTCCTCCTCAGGCCCTGGGGCTCAAGGAGAGTACTATCTTGCCTGGTAAAGCCTAACGCATGCTTCCCCATGTTGGACCTGCAAGCACTGGATGGCATCTTTTAAGAAAACTTTCACACTTACAAAGCAGTGATTTCTGCCTCAGTGATTTGGGTCCACAACTAAGAAAGGGATTGGAAAGAACACTGCCTCCTAAATGGTGCCTCAGGGAAGCAAAGCCCTGGAGAACTGACCCAAATCCAAGAACACATCATATGTGGATCCAAAGCTATGAGGATGCTAACCCAACACTAAGAGTCTGAGATGTAATCCTGAATGCCAATTCATTAATAAAAAATAGCCATCGTTGGAACTGGACAGTTGAATTCTTTGGTCAGTCCCTTCTCTCTATAGGAAACTAGAAGCCAAATTATGATCAGAAGATTCCTAAAGGATATGGAACCAGGCAAAGATGGAAAATCTGAGAAGTATACTGACAGTAAAGCAGAGACAGCCATCCATATGCATTCACCTGCCATGAGAACAGTCTACTTATAGGGATCAGACACACAAGACTTCAGTCGGGATCTCTGAACATTCATGGATAAACTGTCTCTGACTTTCATTTTCAATAATAATGAGGGCTAGGGGTATAGCTCAGTGGTAGAGTGCTTTCCTAGCATGCACGAGGCCCTGAGTTTGGTCCTCAACATGTGTGGGTATGTGGCGTATGTACACATGCACAAACACATATGCACACACACAAGCATGGTTCAATAATAACAATGATCATTAGCCAGTAACTGAAATTGAAAACCAGGTACTGTGCTAACCATTTCATAAGAATTATCTGTTTATTTTCACAATAGATCCATATAGAAGACACTATTATATTAACATTCCCATTTTCTAGATGGGGAAATTGAGAAACGTGGATAAGAAACATACCCCAAGACTACAGTCAGATGTAGAGTCCTAATTTGGACCCAGACCTGCCTCACTCCAGAGCCAGAGCTCTTAAATCACAATGCTCAACTACCTTCCAAGTTCTGAGAGGCCCACTCACCTTCAGTAGTGACATTTCAACTTTATCAATAAGACCATTAAGCTATAATTTACAATGTAGTCACTGGACCAGTTTCAACAGAATGCTAGATGTCTCTCACCCATCTATGTGGTGCAGCAGCAGAACTAGAAGCTCTGGAGTCAGAGTGTACCCTACTTCACCTTGCTGCATGATAGTGGTAGACACTGTCAATACTCTGACCAGATCTCCTCGAAGTCCTTTAAGCAATTTTTCTATGTCCCTAGGTTGTGGTATATGTTTGCATTGAAGTTTGCATCTGTGATTCTTCAGGCTGAAATTACACTTAGGGAAACTTTGTCTGACATCACAATTTTGCTTGGCTTCTTCCCTTTTGTTACCCCAATTTCTCACCAATATCTTCTGGGAGCTCTTATCTAACAAATGACTTGGACATGATTCTCATCTCAGGATGAGAAATTGCTCCTGAGAAACCCATAGCAATGACCCATAGCAGTGGTTGCCAAATCCAGCTCACCACCTCCTTTTGTAAATAAAGTTTTATTAGAGCATGGCTATTCCTATGTATGTGTTTGTACAGTACAATAGCAAAACTGAGTAGCTGTAACAGAGACTGCAAAGTTTAAAATATTTACCATCCAGCCATGTTCTGAATAAGACTCTTAATACTTTAACTTACCTTTAGGGAACGATTAAATAAGTCAGAAAGGACCCAGCATGTTCCATGGCATCTACCAGATACCTTATGTTTGTTAAGGTGGCATGTAACATATGGTACACCCCATGTCGAGGGTCCTATTGTTAAATCTTTGGACATCCTTTCTGAAAACTCTTCGCTTTTGATTTTTAGACTTTTCACCCCTCTTATCCAGAAAAGGCTACTTCTCAGTCAAGCAAATTTTAAGGCAGAGTTACTCTGCCAACCGCCAGCATAAGAATCAGCTGTGGGGCTTCTTGAAAATAGATTCCTCAGCTTGGGAGGCAGAGGCAAGAGAATCATGAGTTCAAAGCCAGCATCAGCAACATAGTGAGGCACTAAGCAACTCAGTGAGACCCTGTCTCTAAATAAATATAAAAAGGGCTGGGGATGTGGCTCAGTGGTTAAGCATCCCTGGGTTCAATCCCTGGTAAGAAAAGAAAAGAAAAGGGAAGGGGAGGGGAGGAGAAAATAAATAGATTCCTAGAACCCATCCCTGGAATTAGAATCTCACGGTGGGGGTCCAGCTTTCCAGATTATTTTGATGCACACTACATCTTTAAAAAATAGCTCTATGGTAAATCTATACATAAATCATTTAGTTTACAATCACAAAATTCATGAACATTTACCTCTGGGGGAAGGGGTTTTGGGAGGAATTACACAGAAAACCTTAAATATACATGAGGCTTATTGCCAGGCCTTGCTCTTTCACATTCATTCAATCACCTTAGAAAATCAATATTTAAGTACTCATTTTTTAGAGGCTGGGAAAATGTAGGTACAGAAATTTAAGTACTTTGATGATAACACACAGCCAGAATTAGATGAGCCAAAATTCCAAACATGATTAGCAACTTCCACAGTCCAAGTTCTTTTTTTTGTAGTGGGAGGGAACTCAGGGGCACTTTACTATGGAGTACATCCCTAACCCTTTTTATTTTTATTTTGAGACAGGAACTTGCTAAATTGCTGAGATTCTCACTAAATTGCAGAGGCTGGCACCAAACTTGCAATCCTTCTGCCTCAGCCTCCGGATTCACTGGGATCACACTGCACCTGACCAGAACCCAAATTCCTCACCATTAGGTTATACTTCTTTCTAGTCCTAAGTGCACACACACGCATCAGATTTATTATTCATATCTTACATATATATGGTATTACAGGTATCAAATATTTCACTTACAGACAAAGACTTTGACGCTGAAAAATAAAAACTATAATTGGTAGGAAAACCTTTGCTCATTCAAGCTTCACTATGTGCCTCCAAGGCTGACAGAGGAAGAGAACTCCTAGTGGGGCAACTGGACCTCTCAGAGCCCTCCCTACTTTGCATCCCAGCACCTCTTTTCCACAGGAAATCACACCAATCTCGGCCGCAATCTCCACTTCGATCTCAGAGGGCGCTGTTTTTACCTTCACTTCACACTGAGCATAGGACAAAGTTTCAGTCAGGGTTTGGAGAGTGCTAACTCCCTCTAGGTATCAATGGCTCCTGGTGCCAACTGGCGCAAAAAGAAAAGCGCTAAGCAAAGTGCTCGAGATGCCTGCATTTGTATTATCTCGTATGAAATCCTAGTCCCATTTCTAAAATTGAAACTGACGCTCACAACGGATTCATCACTTGTCCTAAGTTATACTGCCAATTTGTATTGGGACTTAAACTAGGTCCTCTGCCTTCTCCTGGGCCAGAGGTTACTTCCCAAGAGTCCGGAACAGGGTCCAGGATCACTCCTGTTTGCCCTGGCTAACTACAGCTGGATTCGGAGGTACTGGATCTTAGCTTCCCACTGGGGTCCACTGAGAGGGGCAAAGAGACAAGGAGAAAGTGGATGAGGTCAGATCAGGCCTGACGCAGCCTGATCTCCTGGCCGGGACAGCTCTGGGGATACCCACCTAGCACGAGGATACGGTCCTCCGGCCGCAGCTCAGGCTCTAGGAGGGAACGGAAGGAGGAGAAGTCCCCGAACCACTCGTAGGGCGCAGAGTCCGCCGCGCCTTGGTAGCGCTGGTCCCAGTACTGGACCTCGCAGTACTCGAAGTTCTGCTCGGGTAACTCCGGCCAGGGCGCCGGGGACCCAGGAGAGGCCATGCTCTAGGCACTCTCCAAGACCCGACCTACGCAGCCAATCCGGAGGGTGGGATGTGGTGGGCGGGGCCCTTGTGTCTCCGCCCACCACCTGCAGTTGCTCAACACAAACACGTGGAACTTCCGTCTTCTGCTAAGCGCTCTTTGAAGAATCCTCCGGCTGGGAACACTGAATCATCGTCTACTTTTGCAGTCCTCCGGCTGTACTGCTTAGTCGCCTTCGCGGGCCACACTTATAGCGCCAGACTTCTCAGGCTCACCACTGCCCTCTTATGTTTCAGTTTGAACTGCTACTTCCATTAGTAACTGAAAACAAACTGAAAATTCACTTCTTCCCAAGCAGTTTTTGAGCACCTAGAAGGCTCAGAAGGGAAGCGGGAGGAGTGCAGACCGACTTTGGCCTCCAGCATGAACACAAGTATTCCCAGCATAGGGGAAGTGGAATGCTTGGCTTGCGAGGAACAGAACTGTTGTTTTCCGGAGCAGACATTCGTTCTGTATTGGCGCCATGTGTGCCCAGAACTGGGTATATACTGAGGAGTAAAACTTTGTTCCTGCTATTTCGAGGTGTGTATTCCGCCGGAGGAGACAGATACGAAAGAAATAAATTTTAGTGTAGTAAAGTATTCTGGCTACTTGGATCAGCGCTAAGTTTGGTGTTCCGGAGAAGAGGAACGGAACTGAAGTGTCGAAGGGTTGGATTTCCGGGGTGGTGGACCAATTAGAGCGGCGCACCGTCAACATGGCGGCTGGGCTGCGGAAACGCAGCCGGGCGGGTTCCGCGGCCCAGCCGGCGGGAGTCTGCGGACAATGGCTACAACGCGCCTGGCAAGAGCGGCGCTTATTGCTTTGGGAGCCGCGCTACACGCTGCGGGTGGCCTCCTGCCTCTGCCTGGCAGAGGTGGGCATCACCTTCTGGGTCATTCACAGGGTAGCATGTGAGTGCGCCGAAATGGAGGGGGGGAGGGAGGGAGACCCGAACCCCTACCCTAAAGTGGGTCCTAGACCTGGACTCAAAAGTAACCTCTATAGCCACTCATTCATCATCTGTAGAGTCATATCCTTTATCGGAGCCCCAAATCTGCTCCACAGGCAGGGTGACCTTAATTCTGCTCCCGTGACTAGGGGCAACCCTAAAGGTTGGCCTTCTACCCTGATCATACAGCCTGCCAGGCTAAGAAAAAAAAGCAGCCTGGAAGTCAGTTCTGGGTCAGAGTTAGTATGATGCTACTGCTGCTTGTCTTGTGACTTGGACACGTCACTTCCCTTCCCGGATCTTGACGTTATCAACCATTTAAATTCTGAGGTCTTCGAAGTCCCTTCTCTACGATGGCATTTTGTGACCACTTGAATCTGTTAGGCATTATTAGTTGTTCTTTCCAGGCTGAATCTAGACTCTGGGCTTGAGGCACCTCTGTTTCTTGTTAAGGACTTTTTCACTGAGAACATATTGAGTGCTTGTCCTATGTCTAACATTATGTTTTCTTCTCTTTTTTTTAATTACCTAACATTATGTTATGTGCCACAAGTACAGTGGTGAATAAGAGAGATGTATTTATGACTTGGGCATATGGTTTGAACTAAGATGTTAGTAGGCAATTATAATGTATCATATTCATCTTGATAGGAGTAATACAGAGTGTTATAAGAATTTAGGAGGGTTCAAGCGGGGGGACACTTGCCTGTAATCCCAGTGGCTCAGCAGCTGAGGCAGGAGGATTGCAAGTTCAAAGCCAGCCTCAGCAACTTAGGGAGACCCTGTATCAAAATAATTTTTTTTTAAAGGGCTGGGAATGTGGCTCAGTGGTTAAGCACCTCTGGGTTCAATCTCTGATGGTGGGTGGGGAAGGGCTGCAGTGACTTAGGAGGGCCAGACACCAGGAGTAAGGGAAAGTTTCATAGAGCCCCTCTTGAAAGGTATGTAAGAACTAGCCAGATAAGGAAAGAATAAGGAAGGAAGGGGATGGCAGAGAGGATCTTGTACCAAAAACCTCCAGTCAAAACAGAGAATGATTCCTTTGAAGAATTTATTTTTTTAGAGCTGCAGTGTCGAAACTGATTTGAATGGTAATAAGAGAGCAGATTATACAAGTCGAGATCAGATCATAAAGAAATTTAACAGTGTTGTAAGGAGACAGCATGGTGGTTAAAAACTTGGGGCCCCCAACTCTATCCTTTCTAATTCTTAAGTTAGTTGTTTAGGGCTGGGGATGTGGCTCAAGCGGTAGCGCGCTCGCCTGCCATGCGTGCGGCCTGGGTTCGATCCTCAGCACCGCATACAAATAAAGATGTTGTGTCTGCCGAAAATTAAAAAATAAAAAAAAAAGTTAGTTGTTTAACCTAATTAACTTTTAGATTCCTTTTCTAAAAAATGGGAATAATAGAGATCGATCTTTATCTTTAGAGCCTTGGGAAATCACTGAAGGGTTTTTAAGTAGAGAGACCTCATAATGATTTTTATTTCAAGAAAACTGTTTTGTGCAGGGTAGAATATGCATTGTAGTGGAGTGAAAGTAGAAACCAGGAGCCTAATTAGGATACTATTGTGTTGTCGAGGCTACAGGTTATGTTAGACCCAAAATTGACTATGTAGTATCAGAGAAAGATGAACTACTAGAGATCTTTAGGATGAGAAAACAGAATTTGTTGACCAAGGGTTAGAATGAAGGAGGAAAATGTATCAAAGATGTATTCCAGCTTCATGACCTGGGCAGGTAGGAGGTTGGTTGTTCTATTAATGAAACCCAAGAAAGAGAGCAGATTTGGAGTGGGAGGAAAGATCATGAGTTCAATTATAGACACATAGTTTGAGATGCTTGAGTTCACCCAGCGAGTAGGCAGTTAGATAAGGAGTGGAGATGGAAGTCCTGGGAATGAGCTGGAACTCTGCTTTGATGTTCTGGAGGCCTGGTGGTATGGGGCAGGCAAATTCTGGATTCAAAATTAACCAAACCATCTTATCCTCTTCCAGACACAGAGATTGACTGGAAGGCCTACATGGCCCAGGTGGAAGGCGTCATCAATGGCACATATGACTATACACAACTGCAGGGTGATACTGGACCTCTTGTGTGAGTTATTATAGGAGGTTGAGGGAGAATGTGAAGGGCTAGCTGGGTATCAGGCTGATTAGCCTGACCTAGTCTCACATTCCCCTTCATCTTCCAGCTACCCAGCTGGCTTCGTGTACATCTTTATGGGACTATACTATGCCACTGGCCAGGGCACTGACATCCACATGGCACAGAATATCTTTGCTGTGCTTTACCTGGTGACTTTGCTACTCGTTTTCTTAATCTACCACCAGACTTGTAAGGTGAGTCCATGCTAGAATCAGAGGGCCCCAACCTGGGATGGTGGGTTATGGGGATGGCTCAGATTGGGGGAATTGACCTTATTCCCCACCGTGCCCATCCCTCAGGTACCTCCCTTCGTCTTTTTCTTCATGTGCTGCGCTTCTTACCGGGTCCACTCCATCTTCGTGCTGCGGCTCTTCAATGACCCAGTGGCCATGGCGCTGCTTTTCCTCAGTATCAACCTCTTCCTGGCCCAGCGCTGGGGCTGGGGCTGCTGCTGTTTCAGGTTGACGCCCCTCCACTCATGCCTCTTCTCTCACTTTCTGCATTTCCAACTCTTTCTCTCCAATTTTCTGTAGCAGAGGGAATAAGGGAGTGAACAGATAATGTAGGTCACTCAGGGCTCCACAAGCAAGTCTAGAAAGCCTCTGTCTTCCATGTCCCTTCCCACGTATAGCCCTCTTCCCCTCTTTCTCTTCATCCAGTGTTGGGGTTGTTCCTTGAACTTCTAAATACATCAGTATGTGCTCATTCAGTTTGGGCAGAGGGACTACATACCTGTCCCCTTCCTCCAGCCTCCTCCCAAACTACCTAACCCTCCCTCAGCAGTTCTGAGTGAGGACCTCATCCTGAAGCTTGCTGGTAGGAGGCCAGGAATTGCTGTGATGATGGTGGTACATCTTCAGGCAGGATAAAGAGTTTGGAACTGATCTTCACCCTTCCTCTCCCCTGCCCACTTCAGCCTGGCGGTCTCCGTGAAGATGAATGTGCTACTCTTCGCCCCTGGTTTACTGTTCCTTCTCCTTACGCAGTTTGGTTTCCGTGGTGCCCTCCCCAAGCTGGGCATCTGTGCTGTCCTTCAGGTATCCCTTCTTCACTCTTCCCCTTATGGATGAGGAGACCATTAATCTGACCTTCTTCTGTTACTTGAGACTTTCTCAAACTGAGAGACAGGGTTTGGGAGTTGATTCTGAGATGGGCAGCTTTAGTTTCCTTAACTCTAAAATAAGACTGTTGAAGTAGTTGGCCTCTGAGAGGCTTTCCAGTTCTGTCTACTTGTGAGTTGGTTAATCCTAACCTACTTGGGGAGATGTTAAACTCATGGGGATGAGTCTTAAAGCATCAGGTTAGGATTATTTCCTGTTATTACCTGCAAAGAAGCTCAGATCAGAGCCTCTTTGGTGCCAGGCTCTGATCTGAGGTAGTTGTGGAGGATGGATTTTTTACTATTCCTGATAGAAATTAGGGAACCTCTGAGACCTCCATCCACTCCCACACCCCTCATTGATTATCATGGAGGCTGGGGTAAGCCTTGGCAGCTCTTCTGACATCACACTCATTCTCAGGTGGTGCTGGGGCTCCCTTTCCTGCTGGAGAACCCTATTGGCTATCTATCCCGCTCCTTTGATCTTGGCCGCCAGTTTCTCTTCCGCTGGACAGTAAACTGGCGCTTCCTCCCTGAGGCCCTATTCCTGCATAGAGCTTTCCACCTGGCCCTGTTGGCTGCCCACCTCACCCTGCTCTTGCTGTTTGCCCTCTGCAGATGGCACAGGTAAGAAATAGGCAGTGCGATGGACAGGGTTGGGGGAAAGCCCTGAGCTTTAGGAGCTACTTGGGGAGATGTTAAACTCATGGGGATGAGTCTAGAGTTTGGCCCACGATGGAAGCTTGATAAATGTCTGAATGACTTCTCCCCAGGACTGGGGAAAGTATCCTGTCGCTGCTGAAGGATCCCTGCAAAAGGAAGGTTCCACCCCAGCCCCTCACACCCAATCATATCCTTTAAATAATGGAAAGGTAAGTCTTGTACTCTTCAGGTACGAGGTGGGGTCTCAGGTCTATTGACCTTAGATGGCTGATAACCTGGGGGAGTGAAGGGGAACCCATTCATAAAGCTCTTCTGTACCAAACACTGTGCCGAGCACTTTACATATCAAAGCTTAGTTTATTCTTTTGTTTTGTTTTGTTTCTGGGTACCAGGGATTGAACCCAGGGCCACTTTACCACTGAGCCACATCTCCAGCCCTTTTTTATATTTTATTTAGATGCAGGGTCTCATTGAGTTACCTAGAGCCTCAACTAAGTTGCTGAGATTGACTTTGAACTCATGATCCTCCTGTCTCAGCCTCCTGGTCAGCTGGGATTACAAACATGTGCCACTGCACCTGACAGTTAATTCTTAATTCTAAATATTGAGCTTCTGTGATAGTGTACACACTCCCTGCCTGGTATCCTAAGATGTATATACATTCAAACATTTGAAGCTCACAAGAGATAAGGAGACACTCTTATTATCTTCATTTTCTAAAAAGCAAAATAAAGGCTTTAAGAGGTTAAGGTTAAGTAGCATCACATAGCTAGTGAGAGATTCAAACTCACTAGGCTTTTTGGTCCTAGGTATTACCATCTCCCTGTTAGATTAAGGAACAGGTCCAGAGAAGTTGAGAAATTTGCCCAGGGTATGCATCTAGGAATGGCAGAACCAGGGGGCTTTCTGACCCCAAAACTTTTGCCCTGTTGGGGACACGCCCCCCCCCCCCAACTCCTATACCTTCTATTCCTGCCCTTGGCCTTGACCATCACATACAGATTGTTTCTACCCTCTTCACCTCCAACTTCATTGGTATCTGCTTCAGCCGCTCTCTCCACTACCAATTCTATGTCTGGTATTTCCACACACTGCCCTACCTCCTGTGGGCCATGCCTGCACACTGGCTCACACACCTGCTCAGGTACTGGCTGGGACAGCCTGGGGGAGTGGGAAGGGCTAGGGGATGTGTCTAGGGCATGAGAAGTCAAAGGACTGTTGGTCTTGAAACTGGACCAAACCTGGGGCCTGTTTCTGATCTCTAGGTTGCTGGTGCTGGGGCTCATCGAGCTCTCCTGGAATACATACCCATCTACATCCTGCAGCTCTGCTGCCCTGCACATATGCCATGCTGTCATCCTGCTGCAGCTCTGGCTGGGCCCACAGCCTTTCCCCAAGAACATCCAGCACATCAAGAAAGCCCACTGAAATCTACCCCTTTCCTTCCAGTCCACTCTCAGGACCCTGGGTGGAATGGACTCTGTGCCCTTTCAAATAAACCTTTCCAAGTCGACTTCTGTGCAGCCTACATGGAGATAGGAGTAGCTGGTTCCTGGACCAGGCTGTGAGGGGTATGTACCCAGCAGATAAAGAGCTTACTCAGGCAGTCCTAAGAGGCACTTTATTGCATAGGATTTGGGGACTGTGGCTCTCTCTCCTTCCCCTGTGCTACACAGAGGAAGGGGCACAGGGTGGGAGGAGGAGAGAGCACTGGCAGGCACTTTTTGTGAGGGTAAGAGGATTTCTAGGGAGGGAATGAGACGCAGTGGAGGACAGGCTGACACCAGCCTACCTCTTCCCAGCACCGAGCAGCCGGCCTGGGCGGCAGTGAATTGAGTATGTTGGGGACACCAGTCCCAGTGAAGGGCGGCCCTCACACATTTGCTGGGCTGTAGCACAGCAGGTGCAGCTGCAGGTTCTGGTCCCAGTGGCGTAGCAGCAGGAAGAGTCCCCTGGCTGCAGCCTTGAGGGCGGCCAGGTCAAGACCATCAGGCAGGTGCTGGGCCCGCAGCCAGCAATCTGCCTTGGCTGCTGTCAGTTCCCATTCACTGAAGGCAGCCGCGCAGCGGTGCTCCAGCCACGCAAGTGCCACAGCTGTGGCCCAGGTGCGATCCCGAAGATCTGAGCCTCCTATCCCTTCCGCCCCTTCCGAAGCCTCGGTATCTGAACCCCGCCCACTGTCTGCCTGGCCTGGACCCTCTGAGCCTGAGCTGGGGGACGGGCTACAAGAGGCTGTGGCACTGTCACCCTGGCCAACACTAGGGCCCAGAAGTGCCCAGGGAGATGAGGCAGAGGTGGGGCTGAGGCTGGCACGGTGTGCAGCAAAGGGTGAAACACGACACAGGCGCTCCTGGGGAATATGCACAGCAGCACAGAAGGGTGCATCCAGACGGAAGGAGCCTGGTGCTTCTTGTAGCCGCACCTGAGGAGAGAGGAGGTGGGGGGAGAAGTGAGCTGAGACATCACTCTAACTCTGGTGACACTGCCCTCCACCTCCCGAGTCCTCACCAAGGGCAGGTAGTCGTGGTCGCTGCCTCCACTGTTGCTTCCATTGGCCTGGCCAGCCTTGGGACTACAGAGTCTCCGTCGGCGGCCCAGACTGAGCCTCGAGGAAGGCTGGTAGGGCAGGTGGTAAGGACCTCCAGTGGGAGTTGTTGGCTCCCCCAAAGCTGACTTGGAGTTGTCATTTCGTTCCAGGTCCCAGGTGCCTACCAGAGAGCCTCCCTGAATTCTTGTGGTGGGGCCAGCCAGTGTCAACTGGTAGTCCCTCAGCCTTGAGCTACCTTTTCCCCACATTTGGGCTATACCTTTAGGGTGAGCTGCAGTGGGCAGAGAAGTTGCATCTAGATGGCCCTGAGAGATATAAGTGCCTGGGGGTTCAGCCGATTCTGCAGGGGCATAGGAGACAGGAGTCAGGTTTGTCTGCACAGGTAGTTAGGTGAGAACTGTACCTAAGAGATCACCAAGGGAGGACTCCTACCTGAGCTCCGCACCTGCAGGACTCCGGGCAGGACCTCCCTAGTAGTAGCATCCACAGCTACTGGGCAGGTGAAGCAGGAGGGAGCACAGCTGACCTTGCTTGTCTGAAGGGCTCGAAGCCAGGACCTCCGGGCGTGGCCTGGAATCCAAGGAGCAGCATGCTGAATTCCCACCCTCTACAGAGGGCTACATAGAAAAAACCATGTTCCCCACATCTTCTCCCTTTGTCTACTTTTAAACAGAGTAGTAAAGTGCCCTTCTCAGGCCTAGAACCAGCTATGACAAGCAGAGCTAGGAACCCCTAGCTGCCCAGAAATTCAACAGTCTAGACACCACCAAAGGAACATTGCCTTTACTCTTTCCTCCACTCATTTCGCAGTGTCCAAAAGAACTTTTCTGAGGGAATGGAAATTTTCTGTCTGCACTATCCAATATGGTAGCCACTCGTCACATGTGACTTCCAAGCACTTCAAGTGTGGCTGGTGCAATCAAGGAACTAGAATTTTAACTAATTGTAATAGTCATTTTCAGAATGACAAAGATTTGTTTTTGTGTTGCAGGCACTGATAATTATTACAAAATCATATTTTCCTCTGTATTGGCAGCTAGGAAGCTTATCAGGCTTGGGTCCCATGCTTTTATGGATATATAACTTCATGGTATACATCGTTAATATAACCTAATTCTTGGCTCCCATTATTTTCATTTTTTCCCATTGTCCTGCTTGATTTCTAATCTCAAGCCACCTGAATCCTTTATGAACAAAGTGAGGAAAAGAGTGATCTAACAGACATACCTCTGCTGCTTTCTGTCCCATGCCCTTGGGCTCCAACTGGGCCACTAGCAACTCACCCCGGTCAGCTGTGGTCTCAGCTCCTCGGAGCGCTAGCTGTTCATTGTCTCGGACCACTGAGGCTGCTGTCAGTCGGTGAAGTGCTTGGTCCCAAGCAGCTTCTCTTACAGCAGTTGATGGAGGCTTTGAGGCATCCCCAGGTCCCCACAGTGTCTCCAGCCCAACACCCACCTCCCAGCACATTGGTTGCTCCCCATACAGGCCCCGGATCACCACATGGCAACGTGGAGCCTGGGGAGGCACTGGTACTGCTGGAGGGGTTGGTTCCCTATTTGGGGGCACAGCTGTGAACAAGAAGGGTGGTTCCATCAACATGTCCCAGTCCATGGGGGCTGGGGAGAGCAGGTTTCCTAGGGAGAAAAGATGGCAGGGACATTGGCAGTGTAGTGCCCTGGGCTCCATGTCCCCAAGCCTCCTTTTTTTTTTTTAATTTTTATTTTTTATAATATTTATTTTTTAGTTTTTTTCAGTGGACACAACATCTTTGTATGTGGTGCTGAGGATCGAACCCGGGCCACAGGCATGCCAAACGAGCGGGCTACCACTTGAGCCACATCCCCAGCCCTCCCCAAGCCTCCTTGATATTAGAGAACCCAGCTCCATTTCCAGCCCTTACCTGAATCGTCCAGGCCCTGCCCAAGCTGTTGGCCTGACTCAGGGCCTGGCACATCTGGTACTGCACCCAGAGAAGGTTGCCGGGGTCGACAAGGGACTGGGTTTGCCCGGCCTGGTGGAGATGAGAGACTTCTGCCAGCCAGAGCTGCTCTATGCCTACGGCCCAGTACCTCAGCACTCAGGGCTCCTGGCTGCATGAGAGATGTGGGGCCACTGGTCAGGGGCTGCAGAATCCCCAGCCTTCAAAAATACATGGTGGGCTACATGCCCCTTGTCATCTCACTCTACTCCCTATTGCCCACTTCAGGTTGTTGCTTCTCTGTTTTTGTTTATGTCCCCTTCTTTGCCTAGTTAACTTCTTCTACTTATTCCAGACATGGCTTTTACTTTCCTGACTCCCTCTGACAGAATTAGCCATCCTGATTTGGAGCCCCTATATTCATCACTGATTATTGCATGGTATCGTCATTATAAATTTAGCCATTTATCTATCTAGACTTGATAAACATTGCATAATGTCTGGCACACAACAGGTGGTAAATAAATGCTGGATACATGATGGTTGAATGTGGGCTGGATCTCACCTTGAATGGAGACTGTGGTGGTGCAGGCAGGGGGCAGGAACGGGAGCCTGTAGATTCTCCCCAGGCCAGGCTGCGGCAGCCCTGCTGAGAGGGAGGATCCAAGGGAAAATAGCCCTCGGGGGAGCCAGGGCCCTGGGAGCCAGGAGACTCACTGCTGCCTGTGGAACCCTGGCCTGGCTCAGGGCTGGCAGAGCAGTGGGTAAGCACATACTGTTCCCGGATGTATGAAGACTGGAAGATGCGGCGCCATATGGCTGTGTCATTGGACGGATTGGGTCCAGGATCTGTGACTGGGTCTGTCAGAGCATCAGTACCTGCTGGAGGCAGGAGAATGGGCCCTAGCCCTGACCTTTCCCATTGTCCTCTCTTACACAGCCATACACATACACTAGAGTACTCACTCTGATCTGAGTCCCCAGCAGCCCATGGACTGGACAGCTCTGCCGACACAGTGCGTGTTTCCAGTGGCTCTGAGGTGCCAGTGGGCTCAGTGCCAGGGCTGGCAACAGATGGTGCCTCCTCTGGGGATGGGAACACAGAACCACCCAAGCTCTGCCAGCCAGGATCTTGGCCCTATGGAGAATAGCATTGAGGAAAAAAATTGATTGTAGCTATATACTATCTCTTTCCAAGTGGGATTTTAAGATGGTTCACAGCAAGAAATAAAAACCCAGTACTAAGGAAGAAGGAAACATGTTAACCATAAGGATTAATAGAGCTGCTGTGGAGTTGAACTTCAGGTTTGTCTTGAGCTTCCTGGCAGCCAGGCAAAAAAGCAAACTGTAGTTGGGCATAGAAGCACACACCTGTAATTCCAGTGACTTGGGAGGTTGAGACAGAAAGATTTCAAGTTCAGAGCAAGCTTCAGCAACCTAGTGAAGCCCTAAGCAACTTAGCAAACCCTGTCTCAAAAAAATAAAAAAGGGTTGGGGATGTGGTTCAGTGGTTAAGTACCCCTGAGGGTTCAATTCTGGTACAACAACAAAAACCATAATATAACTCTCAGTCAAAAAAGGAGGAAGCATGTTTAGTTTTAAAGAAAGAGACAGGTTTTTTTTTTTTTTTTTTTTTTGTAAAAAAAAAAAAAAAGAACCTACTTTTCCTCACATTCCTATTATGTTTTAAGTATCATGCTAAGGGCATTGTACCTATGAAAAACTTAATTTACATAGGACGAAATGGGCACAAAGAAGTTAAGTGACTTGCCCAAATCAAGTGGCTAGCCAGTGGCAGAGCTGGGATTTGAGATTGCACCTACACTAAGCTCATCTGTCACTGAGTGTTTAGATGTGGGTTTTATTTTATTTTTGTGGTGCTGGGCATCAAACCCAGGACCTCATGCATGCTAGGCAAGCACTCTGTCACTGAGCTACATCCCAGCTCCCAAATGGTGCTTTCTGTAAGGCACTGTTTGAAGTAATGAGCAAGTTTTAACATAAACCTCACAGCAAATGCTGGAGTTTTGGGGCTGGGGATGTGGCTCAAGCGGTAGCGCGCTTGCCTGTCATGCATGCAGCCCGGGTTCGATCCTCAGCACCACATACAAACAAAGATGTTGTGTCCGCCAAGAACTAAAAAAATAAATAAATATTAAAAATTTTTAAAAAATGCTGGAGTTTTTTGGTGGCTATGTGTTTCAATGACTTCTGGTGAAAACTAAGGGCAACATTTTATAAGGCAGTGGAAGACCTCATGAGGGGGGCAAGATGTAGTTACCTTGGAGATCCCAATGTGATCTCTTTGGGGCCCTAGGGAACAGTAGGGGAGCTTGGCAGAGAGAGAGATAGGAAAAGGAATAAGGAATTTGAAGAGATGCAGGGACTTCAGCCACCCAGGTCTATCTATCACACCTAGCCCAGGCCTACCCCTGGAGGGTGGGGCCGGAAGCCATCCACCCTGAAGAGTGAGCAGTAACCAAGCAGCTGGTCCCCAGGGTAGAGTGCTGGGATTTCCCTGGGAGTCAGGAGAGCCTCCACGGCATCAGGCACAAACCAGTCCACAGAAATGTCACTCAAAGCAGGCTCCAGTGCCTTCCGCAGAGCCTGCACCAGCTGTGGGGAGGGACCAGAGGGAGGAAATCAGAAAGGAGTGTCACATACAGACAGTTCAGGCAGGCTGCCTTTCCCCAGCTGCCCTTTGTCTAACTCTGGGCTGATGGAGAACAGAGTTAGTCTGGGGTCAGGAGAAGTAATGGGGTAGAAGCAAGCAAGGGAACTGAGAGCTTAGTCCTGGGGGCTTGATCTTTCTCCTGGCCTGAGCTTTGCCACATGGATGAATCAAGACTTCATGAGGATAAGGCTCAGACGCAAAACAAAACTGAGTAAGATTTGGGGGATAGTCAGATGCTGTATCCGCATATCTTTCGTCTTCCACAGCATCCCACAGCAGTACCAACAGTTCTTCTCCTGGCTGGCATCTCCTCAAGGAGAGGAAGGTTTAGAGTAGGGAGAAGTCCTAGTGAGGGTACCAAGAGACCCCATGGCCTGACTAGGTTCTATTTCAGATTTGATGTATAATTTGGGAGAATTTCTAAAAATATAGAATAGGATCCAGGCTCAGACTCACCATGGGCTGCAGCCTCTCTCCAGGCCTCAGGAAGTAGGCCTGGCCTCTGCTGAGGGCAGACAGACCCTGGAGCAGCTGGTGGCAATCAGGCCCCAGCCCAAAGGAGAAGCACCTGACAGGGAAGGGGAGCAGCTATGACCTTCAGGAGCTTTTGGGGGAGAGGGATCAATCTTAGGCACCTGGCTCTGCCCACTCCATACCTGGCTGCCCCTCTGTGCCACCTCATGAGCTCCAGGGTTTGGTGAGTAGTGACAGCCATGGGCGAGGCAGCAGTGAGCAGGAACAGCTGGCGAGGATGGGCCTTCTGCTGGGGCTGCCCCAAGGCCCAGTCCAGTGCAGCCAGTATATCTGGGGGACCACTCCCAGCCTGCAGGGTCTCAATGCTCTCACAGATCAGCTGCACAGTGTCCTGGAGGGAGAAGGCAAGTCTGGGCTGGGTTGGCCTGAAACATCTCTGTAAGGGCCCCAAATCCCTGGACCACACTCACATCGCTGCAAGACCGGCTCTCTGGGAAGAGTGGCTGCACCGAAGTCCCAAACATGGCCAGGTTGACAAGTGTCTGAGTTGGGAGGGACTTCACAGCCAAAACAATAGCATCCTGGAGAAGGCCAGAGAGGGCAGCATGAGGCAGGTCCTATAGGCACTGGCAGAGAACAAGGAACTCCAAAATGCTTGCCTTCTCCAGGCCATGATTAAAATGAGGTCTGGATGAAGTCACCTAGGAGAGGCCTGAGTGTGTGAGACTGTGGGGCCTTGGGAGTGTGAGGCCGCCTCTGAATGTATGTGAGACACATTTATATATGGGACTCTGCAGGCATGTGTGAAACCTGGGTCTCTATGATCAGGTCTCAATGTGACTGTACAGGAGAGAAGCTCTTCAAATCCAGAAGAGACAAATATTTGTATAAGAGAAAGAGAGACTGGGGCCGGGGAGGAGGACAGTTGGGAAAGGATCACTCTCTAAGGGATCTATCTCTAAGGAGTTTCTGTCAGGTTCTTTTCTGAAGTTGATGTTTTAAGCAACAAGGCAACTCCCAGCATTGAGAGCCTGCCTCCAGCCCACCTCAGACTGCTGCCCCACCCAAGCCCAGGGCTGCTGCACAATCCCCACAAGCCTTGTGTGCTGCGCTGCTGCCATCCAACAGAAAGAGAAGCTCCCTGGTAGCTGTGCCCAGGTGTCCAGGCCTGGAGCTCAGATCCGGGCAGAAACTCAGTACCAGCACAGGGTTCAGCAAGATGTCCTTGTGGAAACGTCGCTGCAGGAACCACACCTAAGCGCAGGAGCCCCAAATCAAACTGGGCCAGGTTTTAGTGCAGATCTATCCAAGGTAGGCAGTGGGACTTGGCCCTGTTTCTATCTGATTCACTTAGAGAGGGTGCCTTTTTGTAGTGATCTGAATAAAGTCAGGGGAAAAGGCAGGTGGCTGAACTATGCCTATGTCAGACGTGGCCTCCATCCTCTGAGACATATCCTAGAGAGACTTATGTGGGTCCTCCTGTGATGATACTCATCTGTCCCATAGTGGGCTGGACTGAGACAAAAAGAGGCCCCACCCTTCCCGAGGTGCAACTGCTTGCCTGCTCGTCATGCATATGTGCAGTTAGCGTGAAGGCCTGAAGCCATACCTGCCGGTCCCCATCACTGTCCCTTCGCTGCAGCCTCTGGAAATCCCTGCGGGCCCTCACCTGGGCCTCATATTCTGATGCACTCAGGCTGCCAGCCTCCAGTATCAAGTGTGGTTGATGGGGCTCTGAGAAGAAGGGATATAACTCTGTCAGGAAAGTCCCTGCCCGTGGTCCTCTTGTCTTAAGAGGACCCTGCAGGTCCAGCCTCCCTGCACCACCCTCACTGAGATGATTCAGTCCATCTGCCTGGGGCCCAGAAATTTATACTTGAAAACTGCTTAGGTTATTCCTAAGGAGGTCAGGGCTGGCCCACTGTGGGTCTGTGTCTCTCACCACTGGGGTATAGCAGGATCTCCAAGGGCCGGTCACATAGGTGACCCTCTGCCAGTGTAACACAGATGGTGGCTGCAGAGCTGGCATGAGGGGGGGCATCTGCCCGCAGGGCATGAGAGGGGCTGTCCAGGCCTGAGGGACAGAAAGGCAGGGAGGAATGATGACCATCTCACCCCAAACCAGTGTTAAGGTCACAGATATCTCCTTCTCTGATGACAGTTGCTGTGGGCTGGGACTATGGCTGGTCCAGTTCAGCTCTTGGAAACTGATCTATAGGGTCTGATGGACAAGGGAGAATCTATTTCCATGGGCTGGGACATGTGTTCTCAGGTCTGTTCCCAGCTAATGAAAGGATTATACACCAGCCAATTTGCATTGTTCTCCATCTCTTGCACAAAGAAAATCTACTTCAGCACTGAGACTGGTCCCATAGTAAATCTCTCTCTTGCCATTGGTGAGTGGAGTTGGATATAAATAAACTACATTGATAAAACTAGGTTGGGTAGAAGTGGCCAGGGGATGCGCTACCGTCAGACTGAAGGTTCCTAAGGCTTAGGTCCCTGTCTTCTTTTTGTCCTCTGTTCCTCCCATCCCTAAGCCTTGAATTATTTCCTAGTCTTCTACAGGGGGATGGATGGGTCAGGCCAGGTCAGATGCACCCACCTGCCAGCAGGCATGGCCCAGTCACCAGCATCTCGAAGGAGAAAGTATATGGGGCAGGACAGCGGGCAGGGCCTGAAAACACGTCTGGAGGGGCAGGTGGCTCCTCCCAGGCCAGCCCTTCCTCCTCAGGGCTGCCTGCCCCGAAGCAGCTCGTGGGGCTGGAAGGGAGCATGAGGAGGGTCACTGGGCCACCATGAAGGCCCCTAGCCCCTCTGACTGATTGCCCCCACCCTTCTTCACCCTATCCATCTCCCGGGGCATCGTGTTGAGACCCCTCACCCGCACTAGACCCAGAGAAGCCGAGGGAGGGACGAAGAGAATCACCATAGGCCCAACCTGTCGTCACAGAGCCCCGGAGGCCTGGGGGGCCCTGGTGGGCCTGGTGGGGCCAGCGGGGTGAGCACAGTGGGCAGAGCCACACGCAGTACCCCATCAGGCCTGGAGGGCAGCTCCCGGCTGCTGCACAGGGTCACTGTCATGGTGCCAGCTGCAGCGATAAGGCCCGTGGGCAGCACCAACGTGGACCGGGCCTGGGCCAGATCCAAGACAAGATGACCTATGATGAGTGAGAAAAGGGATCAGAGGGGGCTGGAAGCGAAGGGAATGGGAGAAAATAGAGGTGGGATTGGCAATGAGTCAGGGAGTCTGGGCAAAGTGGACTTTGTACAGTTGACAGGAGATTGTGTTAATGCGTTAGTGATGCAGGATGGACACGTGAGATGAACAGTGATAGCAAAGGCAGTTTGGGCATGGAGGGATCTAGCTGTCATCATGCAAGGGAGCAATGACCTCACTGCTAAAGGAGGACTGATGAGAAAGAGGGATATCCATTCTCAAGGTCCTGGGGGAACTATACCATCTGCCTCTCTTGCCCTGCCTGCTCCTTCCCATTCAGCCTTTGGATACCATCTTTCTAAAGGACTCTCCCTTGTGGACCAACACTTTCCTTACATCTAGGACCCACAAATCCCCTGCTAATGAACCATCAGGGACTCCTCATGCCCATTAAAATAATTCCAGACTTTTCCCCCCAGAGAGGAGCTTAAAGACAGCAATCTGCTTGGAATCAGACTAGAGGAAATAAACCGCATTTGCATGCTGAGCACATGTTTTATTTAGATGGTAGGTTCATTTGAGGACTGTTGGGGTAGTCACCACTGCTGCTGGACGCTTATACCACCTACACAGTCTGCCCCCGTCCACCTTTATAGCCCTACTTTACTTCACTTCCCCACAATAATAAATATTCATTCTTTTGAGAAATACTTGCTGAATAAGTGAAGAAAAAGAGACCTAATACAGTGGAGAGAGTACAACATTTGGGTTTGGAGTCTCAGTCTGTGATTTCTAATTGTGTTCTCTAACAACCATCTTAGGAGCCTCAGTGTTTTCATCCATAAAATGGGGGTCAAAAAAAAAAAAAAAACATAAAATGGGGGTCATAATAACTATCTCTCGAAGACTGTGGTGAGGAATAAATGAGATAATGTATGCAAAGCACCCAACATACAAGTAAGTAGCCATTGCTACCATTTTCATCACCCATAAAAGGGGGACAGGAACAATGTACATTTTACATACCTCTCCCAGATTCGAATAAGGTGATACTAGTGCCTGGGCTTTGTAAACTGTAAATCACTACAAACCTGAGGCATCGTATCACCATTCCCTGTATAACCTACTTACAAACCTTTGTTTATACTATTGCCTCTACTCTCCACTCCACCAAGCCCTAACCTTCTTTCAGTCAAATGCTGGCTCTTCTTCCTTCTGGAACATTCCTGGGGCCTGAACCCAGAACTCACTCTTGCCTTTAACTATCTGCAGGGCTTATGCCAACTCTGAACACCACTGGATTCTCTCTTCTTATCTAGATGGTGAATCCCATGGGCAGGGTCAAATGAATATATGAATGAACAAAGGAAAGAATGACATGCAAACCACAGAACCTAGCCTGGAGCTGGACTCCCATCTCCTCCCATAGAACTCACTGAGCCCCTTTATGCCAGGTTCTGTGTGATATACTGGGACTCGGAGATGGCCAAAACACAGTCCTAAACTCAGGAGATAATTCTTCAAAGGGGGAGACAAGACATGCAAGCCTGTGACAATTACTCCCCCTAATAAGTGCTATAATGAGGTGGGAGGAAGGGAGGAAGACTGGGGGGGAAGGGAAGAGTGCAATTAATTATTTGTGAAGTAAGGGCAGGTTTCCTCAAGAGTGACGATTGAGTGGATCTTAAAGGACAAGTACAAATGTGCTCATTAGAAGATGGGAAGATAGAACAGTGAGGTGTAAAAGGACTTGTCAGTAAGGCCAGTGCCTGTGGTACCTAGTATAGGAGCGCGGCAAGAGGAACAGAATGTAGTGAATGAGGATCTAGGCTACTGGGCAGAGAAGTTTGCACTTGATCTAGGAGCTGACTGGTTTACACCGCCCTGGCAGAGAAGGTGTGTAATCTAAAAGATGAGCGGCTGTGGGGGTCAGCTGGGGGCGGGTCTGCTTCTTCTGCCACACCCTGGAGAGCCTATGGCCACCTGGGTAGTAAGGACGTGTGGTGTCTCAGCCAGCTTTGTGCCGCCTGTTGTGTCTGTCTCCCAGGTCTGGGCCACATTCCCAGAGCACTTGGAGAAGATCAGGTGCCCAGTCCACGACTGTTGGATAAAGGGATGAATCAATGAATGAAAAAACAACAAAAAAGCGCCTGGAGGAAGGTGGGGGAGGGGCGGGAGACTGAGCGAGAGCAGGAACCTGAGCTTCCTCTGGTGTTCAGGAGTTCGGGCTGCAGGCGCCCGGGACTCACCCTGCGCGCAGCGGCGGGGCGTGGAGGTCCCCAACCCTGGGCCCAGCGCGCGGCAGCAGGCAGCCTGCAAACGGCGCCGGCTCTGCAGCTGGAAGGAGACGCGCTGTCCGGCCGCCTCGGCCTCGAAGCCTGATACTACTTCGGCCTCCGCCAGCGGGTACACGAACACGCCTGCCGGGAGGGGAGGGCAGGAGGCGGCGTCGGACCCCGCCCAGCACCCACTCCCACCTCCCCGCGCCCGCGCCCGGCCTCACCGTCCACTGGCTGCGGCTGCGGGTTGTGGTAGGTGAGCCGAGCCCGCAGGCTGAGGCAGGGTCCGTTGGCGCAGGCCCGGACCCAGGAGTCGGTGAGGGGTAGCGGCGTCCAGCTGGAGGGGCAGTAGAGGCCGGGCATGGTGCCCACCGGTCGGCCCTGAGAGAGCGGGGTATCGTGAAGCCGGTGTGCAGCGCAAGTCCCGTGTGCCGCGCCCGGAGCTCCTGAAAGCCAGTCTCCAGAGCCGAACTCAGGCACTAGGACGAGTGCCTGCAAGGGGCACAAGGCTGAGCCGCGCGGCTTTTCCCGGGCTGACAGGTGGCCGGGAAGATAAGAAAGGGAGGTGCAGGGATGGCAACCTGGACAGCTTTGCCCGTTACCTGGGAAGTCGGGCGGAGCGCAGCTCGGGGCAGCACGGGGTCCCGGGGAGCGGAGGGTTAATGATTAACCGGCACTCCCGGCGCCCTACAGTCCCGCCGCTGGCTCCTCTGGGGGTGGGGGTAGGGGGTTGTCACAGCTGTTCCATCATCCGCTGGGGCCTCACTACCGCCCCCGTACCTGCGGGCCCCCCGGGGCTCCCCGTAGCTGCCAGCTGTCGGAAGTGGCGCGGGGTGGAGATGGAAGATGTTCGGGGTGGGGATCAAAGGTTTAAAGGGCCAGCATCCTCCCGGGTGCCCCCAGCCCAGCAAGGGACAGGAGAGGATGGGGAGTCGAAAAGGCTGCAGTCTCTCCTGTACCTTATCTGCAGCGAAGGGCTGCAGACCTGAATGGAGGGTTTGGGGTAAAAAGAATGAGACAGGGAAGCGAAAAGAAGGGGTCTTTTGGGAGGCCAGACCGAGAAAGGCGTCGGAGCAGGGGGAGTCTGTGCGATCCATCCAATGCACCTCTCCCCACCCTGGCAGAGCTGATCTGGGAGTGGGGAGCTGCTGCAGTCGCCGCGTTTTCCACAGAGGATGCTGGGGGCTGAGACTTAGGATCGGTCCCCCTCCCTACGGGCAGTCCCAATCTCACCGTGGCTCCTCCGCGGAGTTCTGGGCTTCGCGATCCGAAAAGGGTGGGTTGTGCAGCCTCTGAGTTCAGGTTCGCAGTGAGTTCCGGCACCTTCGGAAAGCCGGCTCGGGACTCCGGCGGCGGTCGCTGTGATCCTAGCTGGGGCGCGGGCAGTGCTGGTGGTGGTCCCGCCCCCGCTCCCAGAGGCCGCCCCACTCGCCCGCCTCGGCCCCGCCCGCCGCTGCGACTGGGCCTCGCTCCCCCTCCTGCGGGCGCGGTACTGCCTCAGCTCCAGCCCCGGCGGCGGGAGCCAGGCAATGCACCGCAGTGCGGGGCCCGCGTACCCGCTGCCGCACAGCCCCCATCAGTGAGGGACCGAGGCCTCAGAGGCCCCACCCCTTCAATCCTTGGGGAAGTGAGGCAGCCTGCGAGCGCGGCAGAGCCGCTCAGTCTGCAGCCCCCACCCCTGTAGCGACCCCAGCCATCCCATTATCACCCTACCCTGCCCACCCACACCCCGCCCTGAGTAGGCTTCCCATCACTGCAGTGACCCTCCCTTCTCACTGCAGCGAACCCCAGCGCCCCATCACCGTAGGACTCTTCCCCTCTAAAGCCACCCCTTTCTTCTGCAAAATGCTCTTTAATTATTGCAGAAATCCTCCCCCATTTCTGCAGGTACCTTTAGCAGCTGTGGTCACTTCAGTGACCACTCACCCCAAGCGACGCTCCCCCATCACTGCAGCGACTTCCCCGCACCAGGAAGCAGCCAGCCTTGCCATCACTGCAGCGCCATCCTCCTACTCTTGCTGGGGGTGGGGAGGATGTGCAGGATGATTCCCTTAGGCTATAACCCCCTGGTTTCTGACGTTACCTGGGGCCTTGAGAATGAAGCCTTTCAGCCTTATGGCTGCAGACTGTCCCTGTCACAGAAGTGACCCCCGTCCCCACACACCCATTCCTGCAGCGCCTCAGGAGAAAACATCTCTGCTTCTAAAAGAGGTCCCTTGTTATTGAAAGAATTTTCATGTGGTTGACACTGTTCCCCTGCAGATTAGGAAAGTCTGTAAAACTTCTTCCAGGAAGTGAGGGTGTTTAAGGGTCACACATGCAAGCATTCTTACAGATGCCCCACTCATTCTGCAAAGAGAGCTTGAGGAGAGCTGGGTGTGGGGCAGCCACTGGGGAGCAGGCTTTCAAGACAGGCTCAGGGTTCTTACCCCCCACCCCTTAACTCCATCCTTTTAATTCCAATCACACTGGCCCCCAGGGGATATCCTGCCTCCTGGAGCACCTGAGCCCTTAACCCCAACCCTCTGCCTTGCTTAAACCACTTAGCATAATAGAGATGGCTTGGCCTTTCCCAGAAACTTCAGGGTGGAAATGCACAAGGACAATATAGAAAGCACAGACACTGTCACAACAGTGTAGTCCACAGGACACTCCAGCTGGGTCCCAGCTCTGTTTCTTCCATACTGTCTGAGCCACTAACCTCTATTCTCCTTTCTCTGCTGAATCCACCCCAGTCTCAACACTAGGGAGAATTAGTGGATGAGCTGGGTGGTCCCTTCAGGGTGATACAGGCTCCCAGGCAATACTAGCCTTGCTCTTGAGAGCCCCATGGAGACCCAGGCAGTGCCCACCTTCCCCAAGGACTTTATGTTCTGTTCCTTCAGCAAATGAATCAGAGCCATGTGTGGCCCTCAGGCCAAGTATGCAGGAAGCTGTCACCTGGGAGACTTGTACACATAGAAATGGAAGAAGATGCCCTTGTCTTTGGTCCTGAGGAGAACTTGAATATAAGACAGTCTTCCAGGAAGACGGTGTCCTTATGGGAGATCACACACACATGGGCAGAAGCCATACTGCGCTGGAAGCAAAATTGGCCCTGAGATCCTGTTGGGAAAGCTGTCTTAGCTGAGGCAAACCAAGGCAGAGACAAGACAGCCGCTCCACAAGACACCTAGACCATGTTGCAGGGTGGGGCAGGCCAGTGCAGGCTTCTTGGCACCACTGGGTAGGGACACCAAAAAGGGGTTCTGAGGTCCAGCTAGAAGGCACTTTGGTGGTGGGGTGTCAAAATGGTAGCTGAAGGTAAGAGAGGACAGCACAGCCACAGAGGGTTCAGGCGCTTGGTTCCAGGAGTTGGAGGAGATATGATGTAGTTAAGGGATGCCTGGGGCTAGTGTGAGCTGCTGAGTGCTAGGCAGAGGAGAGGGGTTGAGGTCAAATAACTGAAAAAACTCAGCCTCTGCCTTAAAGAAGTTTACACTGAGTTGGGTGACCTAGGCGCTATGGTGCAAGCCTATAATCCCACAGTTTGGAAGTCTGAGGTAGGAGGATAGTAAGTTCAAGGCCAGCCTTAGCAATTTATTGAGGCCCTAAGCAACTTAGCAAGATCCTGTCTCAAAAAATGGAAAGGGCTGGGGTTGTGGCTCAGTGGTTAAGTAGTTAAGTGTCCCTGGATTCAATTCCCAAGACCAAAAAAAAGGGGGGGGGGTCAGGTTAACATACACACACAGCCAATGTAGACTAAGATAAGCGCTGCATTACAAAGGAATAATGGGTGTTATAAAAGCTTTTAACAAACAGCAGCCTTATATAAGAGGGACACTTGCTGGGAGAAAGTATTTAAGTTGAGTCCTAAATGGGAATTAGGTCGTGAAGGGGAAGGTGTTTCTTCAGAGGGATCAACCTGGAAACTGTGAGAGATCTAGAGGGGGTGAAAAATACAAGTAGATATGTGTTTTCTTGTCTTAGTCAACATTTTGGAGTGCTTAGCATCAGCTGGCTGTGTAGATTAGTGGTAGAATAAGTGTTTAGCACATGCAAGGCCCTGGGTTCACTCCCCAGCACCAAAATCAGTATCACCACCACCATCATCATTGTCAAAGCAGCCCTAAAAGATAGATACTACTATTATCTTATAGATGAAAAGATAGATATTACTATTATCTTACACTTTTCTTCGCAGAACCCAGAGAATAGAAGCTCAGAGAATTAAGTAATTTGCTCACAAGCTGTGGTAGAGCTAAGCCGCGTGGCCTTCTATAATCTAAGCTTCTTAGGATGCTGATGCAGGAGGATCACAAGTTGGAGGTCAGCCTGGGCAACTTAGGGAGACTCTGTCTCAAAAAAATAAAAAAAGAGGGCTGGAGATATAGCTCAGTGGCAGGGGCCCATCAAGCTCAATCCTTAGTACCACAGACAAACAGAAAGTGGTAGAACCAAGATGTTGAACTCAGACCGTCTGGCCAGAAACTTTGTTTTTATTATTATTTTGCACTGCAGATTGAACCCAATGGTGCTTTACCACTGAGCTCTATCCCCAGCTTTTTTTATTTTGAGACAGGATCTTGCTCAATTGCTGAGGGTGTCCTTAATTTGCTGAGGCCTCAAATTAGCAATCCTTCTGCCTCAGCTTCCCAAGTCTCAAGGATTATAGCATGTGACAATTCACCCTGCTAGAACCCTTGCTTTGAATTACTACTATAGATAAAATTTTTGTATATTTATTCATTTACTGAAGATGAGGTTATGCTATGTTGCTCCCTCTGGCTTTGAATTCCTGGGCTCAAGCGATTGTCCCACCACAATCCCATTTCCCCACCTCAGTAGCTGGAACTGTAGATACATAACCCCATGCCCCGCTTTCTTTTTTCACTCTCTCCTGACCCCCTGCACTGGGAATTTTGTTATTGGTTCTTTTTAGTTATATATGACAGTAGATACATTTTTATATAATTATATACACATGGAATATATCTAGTTTGAGTCCCATTCTTATGGTCGTACATGATGGTGGTATTCACTATGTCAGATTCATTCCACTGTCTTTTTTTTTTCTTCCTGTCCCCCCACCTTCTCTCCATTCCTCATTGTCTAATCTATTTCACTTATATTCCTTCCCTCAAACCACCCCCTACATTATTGTGGGTTAGTGTCTACCTATTAAAGAAAGCATTCAAACTTTGGTTTTGTGGGACTGGCTTACTTCACTTAGCATGATAGTTTCCAGATCCATCCATTTGCTGGCAAATGTCATAAAGTCATTCTTCTTTATGGCTGAGTAATATTCCATTATATATATATATATATATATATATATATATATATATATATATATATATATAGCATTTTCTTTATCCACTCATCTATTGAAGGGCACCTAGATTGGTTCCATAGCTTAGCTATAGTGAATTGAGCTGCTAGTAATACTGATGTGGCTGCATTACTATAGTATGCTGATTTTAACTCCTTTGGATATATACCAAGGAGTAGGATAACTTTGATAGTAGGGTCAAATGGTGGTTCCATTCCAAGTTTTCTGAGGAATCTCCATACTGCTTTCCAGAATGGTTGCACCAATTTGCAGTCCCACCAGCAAATGCCAACATTTATTGTTATTTGTATTATTTTTTTTAACAATCCAGAAACATTATCCATGAATTTATTATCCCAGATGACCAAGCATTTTGATAATTATTATTTTCTAGAAATCCTAGGGGAAGACCAAAAGAAAAATTTACATATATTCACGTAAGGAATTTTATGTGCTGTGCAAAGAGAGGGCCATGTGGCTCCCCAGAAGGTTCTGGGCCCCATTTAGACTGTCCATTTTACAATTCTAGTTCCACAAACAAAAAGTGGTAGAACCAAGATGTTGAACTCAGACATTAAAAGAGCTCCAAAGGCCTGTGATCACAGGCACTGAAGAGAGTCACAGGCCTTCCTGCTCCAGTTAGACCCTTGATGGTTGAGTGTGTGGGAGCTGCTGAGGCTTGCTTCCTGGGTCTGGTGGAGGTCCTGCTACAGGACCTGCAGCAACTAGCGTAGGAGTGAAAGGTTGCTGTCTCTTCAAGGCAGAGTAGGGCAGGAGGCCGTTCCCTTTTTATTGGATCACTGCCATCCTGGCCCCATCCTGTTCACTGCTGTTTGGCATCTGAAGCTTTCTTGTGTAGCTCCCATTCTGAACTTGGAACCAAGGGGCCAGTACTTGAAACAGTTTTGGGATCAAGTCCTTTTCCATGAGCCAGAAATCAACCATGCGCATAGCTCATTTGTTTGTGTCTCCCAGCTTTCCATAGAGCTTCTCAGGGTAGCCCCTCATCCCGTCCACACACGCCCATGGTACCTTGATTCGTTCGTGTCACACTAGTCCAATGAGCAATTTCCACAAAAGGTAGATGCGGGACTTCAGGCCAAGGCCTAGTAGGTGAAATACCTGTTATTTGTTCTTGATAATTGCCATTCTGACTGGAGTGAGATGGAATCTCAGTGTCATTTTAATTCACATTTCTCTAATTGCTAGAGATGTTGAACTGCACTAGGAATTGAACCCAGGGGTGCCCCAACTCAGACTCCCCAATAGATAGGATTACAGGCATGTACCACCATACCTGGCCAAACTATTTTTTAATTAACAAATAAATACCTCATAGTTCTTGCATATAACATGTTGTTTTGAAATATGTATACATTGTGGGGTGGCTAGACAGTGTGGCTTTCTCTTTCATTTATTTACCTATTTATTTATTTATTTATTGGTGCTGAAGATTGAACCAAGTCCCTTGAGTACATTAAGTACATGTTTTACCATTGAGCTACATCCCCAGCCCCAATATGACTTTATTTCTTTCTTCTCATTATTATTCTTCGCAGCACTGGGGATTGAATCCAGGGCCTCTCCATCAAATCAGTACCCCAGAGGTCCAAGGAGTGGGTGGTTGAAGCTGGGCTCATTCTCTCCAGTTGAGCAGGTAGGAGGCCAAGGAGTGGCTTCCTTGCATAGGATAGGGCCTGGCACACAGTAGGTGCCCAGTACATTTTGGCTAAGTGATGGTGCGAGGAAACCCAAGATTGTACCAGTTTTCTAATCTCCCTATGGAGCAGAGAGCAGGGCTACTGAGGTCCCCTGTTCAGAGCATCCACTTACCTACCTCAGCCACTCCCAAGTTCGTCTGTGGGCTGCTGCGTTTCCTCGGATCTGGTGTTAGAGGGACGATTCCAACTTGTCCCTCAGGACAACACTCCCCAGGTTGGGGGCTGGAACTTCGCAATGACTTTTCCAAGGGTGGTGGTGATGCAGGGAGTGGGGCCATAATCCTAAGGGAAACAGCCTTAGAAAATGACAGTGGGGACTAGGGATGTAACTCAGTGGTAGAATGTTACAGGCCCTGAGTTCAATCCCCAGTAACTCCTAAAAGGAAACAGAAGAGAAAATGACAGTAAGATGGGTCACCTTGTTGTAAAGCACAGCCTCTTTGTCTTCTGCTCATGGGTTTCATCCCTGTCTTTGAGAATGAGGTCTTGTTTCCCTCAACTTCAGAAGTAGATATACACTCAGAGCTGAGCTCAGAAAAAGTTAGGCCTAGAGAAACAGAAGGGTTTTGCTTCTTGCATATCTAAAGCTCGATTTCCAGAATCCCAGCCCCTGTCTGAAGCCCAGATTGGAAGCTGGCTTCATTCAATCCTTCGTCACTCCATACACACTTCTTGGAGCATATTATGTGCTAAAGTTCAAGCTACAGCAGGAAACAAGACAGTGATGGGGATTTTCTCTTCATGGAAGACATCAAACAGTCAGACAATGACCTCTTTAAACTTCTTATTTGGAAATGACTTCAAAATTTATTCATTTCAAAAGTTACTTGGAAAAAATTTCAAAATAAAAGTTGCAAGAATAGCATTTTTTTTTTTCTGAACCATTTGAAAACAGATTGTACATATCGTGTCTCTTTACCCCTAAACACTCCAGTTAAGAACAGGGACACACTCTTATATAACCATACAATAATTGTCAAATTCAGAAAACATAATATTGAAACAATACTATTATCTAAATCATGGTCAATATTTCAGTTTCACTAATGTTTGCAAAAATGTTTTTCATAGCTCTCCCCACTCCCATCCAATCCAGGATCACACATCGCATTTAGTTAATAGTTCTCTTTAGAGTCTTCTGTTGAAAATGGTTTCTCATTCTTTTTGTCTTTCCTGATTGTATTTTTATATTTTATTTTTTTGCACAGTTTTGGGGATTGAAGTCAGGGGGGCTTCATGCATGCTAAGCAAGTGCTCTGCCACCAAGCTAGACCTTCTGTCCCAGAGTTTTCCTCCTGATTGGAAGTCTAAGGTTTTTCTTTTCTTCTCTCTCTCTCTCTCTCTCTCTTTCTCTCTCTCTCTCTCTCACCCCCTCTCTCTCTCTCCCCTCTCCAGAGAGGGGGGGGAGAGAGAGGGGGGGAGAGAGAGAGAGAGGACTTTGGACCTCCAGGGCCCTCTTCTGTGTACTGGCTTGATGGTGAAGCCATTAATATATATATAAACATAGGAAATATATATGTATGTACATATATGTATATATATATATAACAGCTATTAAAAAAGAAGAAAGAGAAAAGAAAAGAAATACATGAATATATATATGAATATATATATGAATATATATATACTTCCTTTGTCACCCAGGCAGGCTCCAAACTCATGGGCTCAAGTGATCCTTCTGCCCCAGCCTCCCAAGTGGCTAGGTCTACAGGCACACACCACTGCAACCAGCCAAATACTGTTTTTTTTTTTTTTAATAGTATTAGCCAGTTACTTTACAGAATGTCCCTTTGTTTAGGTTTGTTTGCTGTTTCTTCATGATTAGAATCAGGATATAAACTTTTGGCAGGAATACTACATAAATGATAAATTATTCTGACTAGACCACCTTGGTATGGTTTGTGTTAGAAAATATGATATAACTTTGAATATCTGATTAAGATGCTAACTTAGTGTTCTCCAGACAGAAAGAGAGAAAGAGAAAGGGGGGAAAGGGAGAGAGAGAGCACGCTCGTGTGTGTAAATGTGTGTGTAAAATAAGGAATTAGCTCATGCAATTATGGAAATTCATAAGTCCAGATCTGCAGTGTAGTGTGACAGGCTTAGGACCCAGGAGATGGTGGCACACACCTGTAGCATTTGAGTCCAGCCTGGGCAACAGTAAGAAAGGAAGGAAGGAAGGAAAGGAGGGAAGGAGGGAAGAAGGAAAGAAGGAAAGAAAAGGACCCAAGAGAGCCAAAGGTATAGAAGAAATCAAAAGGCAGTCAGTCTACTGGAGAATTCCCTCCTTTGGGAGGAGGTCGAATTTTTTTTCCATTCAGGCTTTCAACTGATTGGATGAGGCCCACCTACATTGTAGAGAGCAATCTGTTTACTCAAAATTCACTGATTTAAATGTTAATCTCCTCCAAAACCACTCTCTAAGTTGACACATAAAATTAACCATCATGGGTGGTATCTGCCAGATTTCTCCACTGTAGTCTACTACTATTTTTCTTTTTGTAATTAATTAAGTCCTTGGTAGAGAGATAGTTTGATTCTATGTAACTTTCATGATATTCACCAAAATTTCAGCCACAACTTTCATCATCCATTAATGACATGTTTTTTTTCTGTTTTATTGAGGTATAATTTATATATGATAAAAGTCACCATTTTTATTGTGGCAACACACACATAATGTACAATTTGTCATTAATGATATCAAGAACTTTTCCAATGTTGTGCAATCATCACCATGATCTAGTTCCATTTAATTTATAAATTTTTAATTTTTAATTTTTTTTTGCGATACTTGGGATTGAACCTAGAGGCATTCTACTTCAGCCCTTTTAATTATTTTATTTTTAAATCATCATCATCATTTTGGGTACTAAGGATTAAAGCCAGGCATGTTTTACCAAGGAGTATATCCCCAGTCCTTTTTTTTTTTTTTAATAGCATGTGCAAAAATTTATTTAACAGAATGATGAAGAAGGGACAGTAAAAAGTTTCAACCAGTTAAAATGGAAATGCGAGATGAGCGCATATATATATATATATATGCAAATAGGAATGCTGAAACAAATATATAAATACATGTGAAACTAGCCAATATCCCAGTTCATTTTATTTTGATTTTTGCACAGGTTCTCCCTAAGTTGCTGAGGCTAGTTCTAAACTTTGTATCTCCTGCCTCCTTCCTGGGTCACTGGAATTATAAGCATGGACCACTACATCTGGCTCCAGAACCTTTTTTTTTTATTATTAATGAGAAGCCCTGTACTCACGAAGCAGTTATTCCCCATTCCCCACTCCTCCCAGTTCTTAAAAAACATTAATATGCCGTCTCTAAATTTGCCTGCTCTACATGTTTCATACAAATGAAATCATACAGTAGTTGGCCTTCAGGTGCCGGCTTCTTTCATTTAGCATAGTGTTTTCAAGGCTCATTCATGATGTAATATGATATACTACTTTATTCCTTTTATGGGTGAGTAATAGTCCCTTGAATGGATATACCACATTTGTTTATACATTCATCTGTTGAAGGACATAAGTTGTTCCCATCTTTTGGAAAAGTGAATAGTGTTACAATGAACATTTAGGTACAAGATTTTGTTTGAACATCTTCCCCTCCCCTTTCACTCTGCCCCTCTCCCTCCTCCTTGCTAGGTCAAATCCAAAGCCTCATGCATGCTAGGCAAGTGCTCTACCATATGTCATGCCCCCAGCCCACCTATGTATTTTCTTTTTTTATATATTTATTTTTTAGTTGTAGTTGGACAGAATACCTTTGTTTTGCTTATTTATTTTTATGTGGTCTGAAGATCGAACCCAGGGTCCTGCATGTCCGAAGCGAGCACTCTACCGCTGAGCTGCAACCCCAGCCCCCCACCTATGTATTTTCAATTCTTTTGGGTATACACCCAGAAATGGAATTTCTAGGTCATATGGTAATTCTGTGTTGAACCTATTGAAGTTCTCCACACCAGCTGAACAATTTGACATTTCCATCAGCAATGTTAAGGGTTCTAGTTTCTCTATATCTTCACCATCACAAATAAAAATAACTTACCACATTTCCCTTTTATGAATCTTGCTTTTAGTGTCATTCTAAGACCTCTTAACCAAACCATGGGTCTCAAAAGATTTTCTTCTGTGTCAGCTTCTAAGAGTTATATCATTTTACATTTATTTATTTATTTATTTTAAAAACAGTTCACATATTTACTGGCAGACCAACCCAAACCAGTACTACAGCACCTTCACAGCTAAAGAAAGATTGCATTCCTAGTTAAATATTCCCAACTCCCCGATTGATCCGGTGGTGACATTTTCAGCTTGATGGGACAAGATGATCATAACCTTGAGACAACATGAGTATGGGTGCCATTTCAGGTGTAATTCCTGGCAGACCCAGCTGGGTTCTTCTCCAGGATCTACTCTTGGAGTGTCTCCCCCTTCGTTCAAATCCACTGGGGAATGGGACAATTTTGCTTTTGTTCATTGGCCAGGAATCGCTTGATCATCAAAATCTTGTGAGAAGACATGGCGAGGAACAGAGTCAAGTGCACATGCAGCTATGGCAAGAAAAGGCCAAGAGGGGGATGAGGGCATTTAGAAGGTGCCACAGACAGGTGGAGCTTCTAGAGTTTATATTTAAATCTCTGACTCACTGGAAATAATTTGTATAAGGTATGAGGTTTAGACCAAGGTTGTTGTTTTGGGTTTTTTTCTTTTTTTTTTTTTGGGGGGGGGGTCTTTGCCTATGAGTATACAATAACTCCAAAATCTTTTGTTGAAAATACTCTTTTGCTCCATTGAGTTGCTTCTGCATCTTTGTCAAAAAATCAGTTGACTTTACTTATGTGGAGCTATTTTTTTAGTTCTCTATTCTGCTCATCAGTCTATATGTGTATCTTTCTGGCAACACCATACAGGATTGTTTATTTTTACCATACAGTCTTGATTATTGTAGAGATATAATAAGTCATGAAATTTTATGGACTGATTCCTCCCATTTTATTCTTATTTTTCAAAATAGTTATAGTAGTTTTAGTTCCTTTGCCTTTAATATAGATTTTAAAATACTCTTGTCTATATCTACAGAAAGTCTTGTTGAGATATTGATAAAGATTACATTTAATCTATATGTCAATTGAGGAGAACTGACGTGTGTGTGTGTGTGTGTGTGTGTGTGTGTGTACTGATGATTGAACCCAGGGGTGCTGGACTACTGAGCTAGATCCCCAGCCCTTCTAATTTTTTTAAAAATATCTTTATTTTATTCATTTATTTTTATGTGGTGCTGAGGATCAAATCCAGTGCCTCACACGTTCTAGGCAAATGCTCTACCAGTGAGCCACAACCCCAGCCCAGCCCTTCTAATTTTTTATTTTGAGATGAGCGTTTGCTAAGTTGCTGAGGCTGGCCTCAAACTTGTGATTCTCTTGCCAAAGCCTCCGAGTTCTGGAAATACAGGTTTGTGCCACCACTCCCACTGAATATCGACATCTTTATCACACTGCTGTTGTCTGAGGCAAGGTCTTGCTATGTTGCCCAGGCTGGTCTTGAACTTGGGAGCTGAAGCTGTCTTTCCACCTTCAACCTCCTGAGTAGCTAGAACAACAGGCATGTGCCACTGCACCCTGTCTACTATGTTGAATCTCCCCAATCCATAAGCACCAGTGTGTTTCTCCATTTACTTAGATCTACTTTATTTGTTCATTTTTTTTTTGGGGGGGGGCGGGGAGTTGTTTTGTTTTTGATACTGGGGATTGAACCCAAAGGTGCTTAACCACTGAACCATATCCCCAGCCCTTTTAAATTTTTATTTAGAGGCAGGGTCTCTCTAGGTTGTTTATAGCCTTGCTAAGTTGCTGAGGCTGGCTTTGAACCTGTGATCCTCCTGCCTCAGCCTCCAGAGTTGCTGGGATTACAGGCGTACGCCACTGCACCCAGCTTATTTATTCACTTTTAATTTGGATTTTAAAATTTTGATAATGCTGCAAGAAAGTTCATATTCCAATGCAATTATCATGGAAGAGAACTTGACCTCAACTTGGGGGAAGGATCAGGGATAGCTGTTCATAACATGTCACTTTAAAATTGAGATTTGAAGGATGAATAAGAATTAACTAGTTGTCAGACACGATGGCACACACCTATAATTCCAGAGGCTCGGGAGGCTGAGGCAGGAGGATGGAAAGTTCATAAGCCAGCCTTAGCAACTTAGTGAGGTCCTAGGCAATTAAGTGAGACCCTATCTAAAAAAAAAAAAAAAAAAAAGAGCTGGGGATGTATCTCAGTGATTAAGCACCCCTGGGTTCAATTAGCTAGGCAAAGTAGATGGGGAGAAATTTGCAAGCAGAAGGCATAGTGCTTAGGGTTAGGGTTAGGGTTAGGGTTAGGGTTAGGTTTCTGTCTACTCAGAGGCCATGAGTAGACAGAAAGCATGAAGCTTTACAGGCAACAAATTAAAGTTCCTATAGTTAGAGATCTGAAAGCAAGGGAAGAGTGAGGTCAGCTGATCTGGAAAGGTCAACAGTTGCTTGTCTATTCAGGCCTTTAGAGCCTTGTCAAGGATCCTCAGCTTTACTTGAAAACTAGAAAATAGAAAGCCATTAGAGATATTTAAACTAGGGAATATGATTATACATACTTTATTCCAATTTAATGAGTTATTCTCTTTCACAAGTTCATATGTATATAATATATCATATGTATAAAATACATATATGTAATACAATATGATAAATATGTAATAAAATGAGTACACATTCAGGATAGAAAATCGTAAAGGATATTCAATGAAAAATTTAAAAATTCCCCTCTCTTTTCTTCCTCTGTTCCAGTCCTAGAAGTAATCAATGTGGTCACTATGTCTTATGAATCTTACCACTGTACAGCAGCAAAGCCAGCCTACAGAAATAAATGCTCAAGTGTGTAAGAGAATATAGTCAAGGATACAAACCTGTTTTAAGGGCCAGGGAGACAATGTGATTGTGGGACCTCTTGTATGAAAACTAAAATTAAAGAACATGATAGATGGGATTAATAAAAAGCTGGAAATATCTGAAGAACAAATTAATGAGTTAGTAAATCAGATTGAGGAATTCTTTCAGAAAACAATATGGAAGGATACTGACAAAAATATAAGTTCACAGATATGAAAGCTAGACGTAGATGTCTGAACATTCAGATAATAGGAATATCCAAGAGAGATAAATTAAATGGAGAGAGGGAATACTAGAAATAAATTTCTCAGAACAAATTAAAAACAAATAACTTCAGATTGAAAAGACGCTTAGAGGCTCAAATAGAAGAGAATAAAGAAAAACCAAAACATATAAATACTAAAGAAAATCTAAGAACAATATAGGTAAGAGAAAAATTAAAAAATGTTTGGAGAAACATTTGAAAAAATTGTAGAATGGCTACAATGGAATAAGGATCAATTCACATAAGTAAAGCAATACTTTTAAGTATTTTAAGTAATTATTTTAAGTAATACTAGTGGCAAGAAAAAGCATAAAAATACTTTCAAGGTTTAGTTGAAGGAAATAATATGTAAACAAGAATTTTATATCTAGCCAAATTATCATTCAAATATGAAGACAAAATAAAGATCTGTCATATAGAGATGCACATGAAAATATTCTTGGAAAAGTATTCAGATAAAAAGAGATATAAATCCAGGAGCTGTTGCAAAATATATGGGAACTATCTTACTTTACTCTTTGTTAAAATTTATTGTTGTCTTAAAGAGAGAGAGAGAGAGAGAGAGAGAGAGAGAGAGCGAGCGCGCGCTGGGCTGGTGGTGCAAACCTTTAATCCCAGCAAGACTAGGGAATGTAGCTTAGTGATAAATGCCCCTGGTTCAATCCCCAGTTAAAAACAAAAAACAAACAAACAAACAAACAAAAACGGGTCAAGGATCAGAAACATGTATAAAGTAAAGAGTTGGACTCTGCTGGTTCCAGTGGCACATGCCTGTAATCCCAGCAATTTGGGAAGCTTAGGCAGGAGGATGGAAGTTCAAGGCTAGTCTCAGCAACTTAGTGAGGCCCTAAGCAGCTTAGTAAGTCCCTGTCTCAAAATAAAAAGAAAATGTAAAAATGCATTCTACTGTAAAATAAATAAACAAATAAACAAACAAACAAACAAACAAATAAGAAAGAGCTGGACTTGTGGCCCATGCCTATAATCCCAATGATTCAGGAGGTTGAGGCAGAAGGATCAAAAGTTTGAGGCCAGCCCCAGTAACTTAGACCCTGTGTTAAAATTAAAAAGTAAAAAAGAGCTGGAGATGTAGCTCAGTGATAGAGTACTCTGAATTCAATGCCCATTTGTTATTAATTTTTAGTTGTAATGCTTTATGATTAAGAAACACAGTCTATAAGCTACTGATTTGTTGGAATGAATTGGTCTTCTTTGTGATCTAATATGTGGTGTATTACACACATACACACAGAAAGAGAAATAGAAAGAAAGAAAATCAATCAATAAATCAGTAGGGAAAAGTAAACATGCATATAGGTCTGAAGACCATCACCAAACCAAAAATATAAGGCTTTTAAAACTCTATGGAAATAAGGAAATGGGAGGGAAAAAAAAACAATATGAAACCCAGTAAATGGAAAAGAACACAAGAAGGGAGAATTAAGTCATAAAATAACGGAAATATATAATTATAAATGGGTTAAACATTAAAAGAGATTCTCTCTATGGGGCTGGGGTTGTGACTCAGTGATAGAGAGCTTGCCTAGCATGTGTGAGGCACTGGGTTTGATTCTCAGCATCACATACAAATAAATAAAGGTAAAAAAATAAAGAAAGGCATTTATTTGAGAGAGAGAGAGAGAGAGAGAGAGAGAGAGGGAGAGATTGATTGATTCTCTAGTGGCACATGCAGATAATCCCAGCTACTTGAGAGGCTGAGGCTGGAGGATCATGAGCTGGAGCCCATCCTGGGCAATTTAGAGATACCATGCCAGGGCTGGGGATGTGGCTCAAGCAGTAGCGCGCTCACCTGGCATGCGTGCGGCCCGGGTTCGATCCTCAGCACCACATACCAACAAAGATGTTATGTCTGCCAATAACTAAAAAATAAATAATAAAAAAAAATTCTCTAGAGATACCATGCCTCCAAAGACTTTCCAAAACAAAAGAATCTCTAATAAAGAACAAAATTCAGATGTTACCTTTAAGAAGCAAATATAAAAGTTGAAAATGATAGGGAAAGGTATAGGAATAGCTGGGGCAGTGTGCACACCTGCCCAGCCACTTGGGAGGCTGAGGCAGGAGGATTACAAGCTTGAGGCCAGCCTGGGCAACTTTTATTTTGTGTGTCTCAAAATAAAAGAAATAGAAAGGGTTTGGGATGCAGCTTAATGGTAGAGCATTCCTGGGTTGAATTCACAGTACCAGTAAAAGAAAAAGAAAGATATATAAGAGGAAAATATAACCTAAGGAAAGCTTAAGTAGCAATGTTAGTATCTGACCAAGTAAAATGTAAAGAAAAAAATTGTATGTGTGTATTAAGACACAAAGAAGGATATATATGTATACACACATACCTACATATTAATACATTACTATATATATGTGTGTGGGGAAGGGAGAGAGGGAGGAACAAAGGACATTTTGTATTTATACTTACAAAAAGAACAATAGAAACATAGGATCTATCTGTCACAAACATGAATCTATTGCCACAGTATCAAAATATATCAAACAATTGCTAGTTGGTCAGGAAGAACTAAATATGACAACAAACACAGTTAGAGATATTTTAGCACACTATCCTTGTAAACTGATAGATTAAAAAATAAAATGAGTCCCAGCAACTTGGGAGGCTGAGGCAGAAGGATTGCAAGTTCGAGGCCAGCCTCGCAATTTAGGGAGACCCTGACTCAAAATAAAAAATAAAAAGGGCTGGGGATGTAGTTCAGTGGTAAAGTGCTTGCTTAGCATTCAGAAGGCTGTGGGTTTAACCCCAGCACGTATGCATGTGTGTGTGTGCGCGCACACACACACACACAAACACACACAAACACGCATAGAGTAAAAACATGAGAAATGTAAAATACCCAAATATACAATAAGTTTAGATACACTTATTTCTTATACAACTGATATCATGCTTACTATGCACAGTTCTAACTTGCAAATATTAACTTTTTGAATCCATAATAACTCTAAAAGGCAGATACTATTATATTTCTCATTTATTAAAGAAGGTGAGGCATGGCAGTTCACTATAGCTTGCCTGAATTCACACTGCTATTAACCTTAGACCAGGGTTTGAAACTCAGCAAGGTGATTTCAAAGCCTGTGCTCAGAATCACTGTGCTAAACTTCAGTTCACAAACAGGAAACACTATTTTCTCGTCTACTCAAAAGACATAAAAAATACACCACATATTAGATCACAAAGAAGACCAATTCATTCCAACAAATCAGTAGCTTATAGACTGTGTTTCTTAATCATAATGCATTACAACTAAAAATTAATAACAAAAAGAAAACTTTAAAAATATAGTAATAAATAGCCACTACATACCTTTTAGACTAGCAAAAATCCAGGAAACTGACAATACCAATTGCTAACAAGGATGTTAAGCAACAGGAACATCTTGTTCATTGCTGGTGGGAATTATAACCATTTTGGAAGAGAGTTTGGCAGATTCTTAAAAAGCTAACTATAGTTTTACTTCATAATTCAGTGATTACACTTCTAGATATTTACCCAACTGATTAGAAAACTTATTTCCACACACACAAAAAGCACATAAATGTTCATAGCACTTTATTTTTTATTTGTGACCACTAAATACTGGAAGCAACAAAGATGTTTTCTTTTGTTTTTATAGTACTGGGAATCAAATTTGCACATGCTATGCAAGTGCTCTAACACAGAGCTACACTCAGGTCCCAGGTGAGTGCTACATCCATATAACAAAATACTATTCAGCAATATAAAGGAATAAGCTATCAAACCACACAAATACATGGATGATTTTAAATGCATATTGCTAAGTGAAAGAAATTAGTCTGAAAAGGCTACATAGTGTATGATTTCATTCATAGGACATCATGGAACAAGCAAAACTATAAAGATGATAAACAAAATTATTGGGTATGAGGGGAAGGTGCGGTGAGGGTTGAATGGTGAAACATAGGGGACTGGGGAAGACACTGAAGTTTTTCTGCATGATAATGTGACAGGTAATATATGACCCTATGCATCTGTCAAACCCATCAATCCTTCCAGCACAAAAGTGAACAGTTATGTATATACAATTTAAAAAACCATTCAAGAGAATGAGAGATCTTAGGATGTAATGCAGAATGTGGCAAAAGACTCTAGCTGTATTGCATGCATATGTATGAAATGAAGTTATTGGAGAGTGGAGAATGGTGCTGACCTGAGTTACTCTGGAAATACATAGAGTCTGTAAGACTAAAGGTAGGGCTGGGGTTGTGGCTCAGCAGTAGAACGCTTGCCTAGCATGCACGAGGCCCTGGGTTCGATACACAACATAAAAATAAATAAATAAACAAAATGAAGGTATTGTGTCTAACCAAAAAATAAATATTTAAAAAAAAAGACTAAAGGTCAAAGAACTCTAGTGGACAAAGTGTTTCCCATGGGTAAATGGGTTAACATACATTCATGTATGCTGGATTTGAACAATTAAATAAAGGAATAGTGCATGGTGGGAGTCAGGTTTATTTCCTTCCTTCCTCCCTCCCTCCCTTCCTTCCTGCCTCTGTCCCCGGTCCCCTTTTTCTATGTTGGGGATTGAATCCAGGGTACTTTACCACTGAGCTACACACCTCCAGCCCTTCTTATCATCATCATTGTTGAATCATTATCATTTATTTAGACAGGGTCTTGCTAAATTGCCCTGGCTGGCCTCAAATTTGCACCTGCCTCAGCCTCCTGAGGCACTGGGATTACAAGTATATGCCACCATGATAAGTGAACCAGGTGTCTTAATGTTGGAATGGGGGGACTCCCATTATAGATGAGCAAGGAGAGAAGGTTAGAATGATCCATGAGTCATGGATTGGAGTTGGAACTCATGAGTAGCTTACTATAGAGACGGGTGGGAAATATTTATAGATACATGTTTATATACTTAAAATTATAATTAGACAGTGAGTCATCTCAAAATACCAATAAAATCAACAAGCTATTGTTACTTGTCAGAGAATTCATCACTGTAGCCTGATACAAGATTAATCTACAGGCCTGGGGCCTGCTTGCCTAGCACGTGTGAGGCACTGAATTCAGTCCTCAGCACCACATAAAAAGAAAATAAAGGTATTATGTCTATCTACTATAAATTTTTTTTTTTTTTTAAAAAAGATCAATCTAGGGGCTGGGGATGTGGCTCAAGCAGTAGTGCACTCGCTTGGCATGCCTGTGGCCTGGGTTCGATCCTCAGCACCACATACAAACAAAGATGTTGTGTCCGCCGAAAACTAAGAGAAAATACATATTAAAAAAAAATTCTCTCCCTCTCTCTCTCTTAAAAAAAAAGATCAATCTACAAAAACCAATAACATAGCACTTATAATCAACCAGAAAACGCAATAAAAGGGAGGTCATTCACAATATGACATAACCATAAAAAATCAGACAGTTTACTTAAGAATATATAAGAAAACACTAAAACCCAAAAGTTCATAGAAGTGATCCAAATGAAGTAGAAAGAAACTCTAGTGTCTTGGATGGAATGGTTTAATAACAAATGATGTTAGTTTTTCCCATTTAAATGTATACAGTGAAAGCAATCCTAATTCAAGTTGGTGAAGAATTTCTGAGAAATGTAAAAAACTTACTCCAGTATTTATATGGAGAAATAAATTTCAAAAGAGAACAAAGTCAATATGTTATAAGCAGAGTCAAGCTTTCCCTATCAGATGTCAAGACATATTCCAAGGCTACAATAATCAAAACAGCATGGTAGCCAGGTGTGGTGGCACACTCCTGTAATCCCAGCTGCTAGGGAGGCTGAGGTAGGAGGGTGGAGAGTTCAAAGCCAGCCTCAGTTAGTGAGGTACTCAGAAACTTAGTGGAAATCCTATTTCAAATAAAAAATACAAAAAGGGCTGGCTGGATCAGTGGTTAAGCACCCTGGGTTCAATCTTACTAACAAACAAACAAACAAAAAACACAGCATGGTACTGGTATAAGAGCAAAGAGACTAATACAGGACTGACACATGTATAGTATAATATAATATGTAATATAAATGAGAACATGTAATATGTAATAAATGTGGCACTACCATCACTGAGGAAATGATAGGTTGTTTAGTAGATAATGTAAGAAAAACTGGCTTACTATATGGAGCAAGATGAGAACCATGTCCCTATACAATGACATTTGTAAAGGTAAATTACAGATGTATTAAAGACCTAAGTAAGAAAATATAACTACACAATTAATTTTTTAAAAAGTTGCAGGAGGCTGGGGATGTAGCCTAATGGTAGGGTGCTTGTCTAGATGTGTGGGTCCCTGGGCTGGATCCCCATCATGGAAAAAAAAAACAAAACAGAAAATCAGCTACCTAGGAGTGGGAAAGGATCAAAACATCAAAAGAACAGATTATTGTTGCAAAACCTTGATGATTTTGATTGCATAGGAATTAAGTATTTCTTGTCCACGGGATATTTATTAATTACAAAGGGCAAAATAATAATTTCTAGCATAGGACCCTGACAGACACCACCTTAACCAAATAATCAAAGTTAACATCACCAGTAATGGGACAAATTGACATCACATGCTTCCTGATAAGATGCACTGAGAAGGCACAGCATCACTTCTGTGTTGTTCCTGCCAAAAATGCACAGTCTGAATCTAATCATGGGGAAACACCAGCCTAATCCAAATGAACAAATGTCCGGTACTTTTCCAAAATGTCAAGGTTACGAAAGATAAGAAAAGACTGAAGAATTGTTCCAAACAAAGGAGGCTAAAGAGACACAACTTTATTTTTTATTTTTATTTTTTTTAGTTGTAAATGGACACAACACCTTTATTTTTATTTATTTATTTTTATGTGGTACTGAGGATCGAACCCAGTGCCTCACACATGCCAGGCAAGTGCTCTACCAATGAGCCACAACCTCAGCCCAAGACACAACTTTAAATGTGACGTGGAACCCTGGATTGGATCCTGTCCCCCTCCCTAATTATTCCCTTTTCTATTTTATAGAAATTAGTGGTACAATTGGTCAAATTTGAATAAACTCTATAGATTAGGTACTAGCAGTGTATCTGTGTATATATCTTGAGCTTGATAACTGCATTGTGGTTATTTAGGGTGAGTTCTTATTATTAGAAAATAACACATTGGAGTATTTAGAAATAAAGGAAGGTTTTGTCTACAACTTACTCTTAAATAGTTTAGGCAATACACACACACACACACACAGAAGATAAAAACAAATGTGACGTTCTGGGAATCTGGCTGAGGGAAGAGTAGAATTCGTTGTCACAGTATTTCTCCAAGTCTAAAATTATTTCAAAATAAAATGTTACAAAAATTAAGGATTTCTGTTTAGTGAAGGACATTACGAACAAAGTTAACAGCTGGCACAATGAGAGATGAGATCACCATACATGTGAAGTTCCCACTTCATGTTTCAGATGATTATTGATGAAAGTTTGGAAAGGTACATACAAAACTGGCAACAATGGTTTCCTTAGGGAGGGGACTAGAATTGGGAGGGACAGGTGAATATTAGCTTTATTTGAATGCATTCTTCAGCTTGTTACAACACTCCTGTATTTTTTTTATATTTTAAAAATTTAAACAATCTCAATACAAAAAAATTGAAGTACAGAACAAAGCTTTTTTTTTTTCTTTTTTGTACCAGGGATTAAACTCAACCACTGAGCCACATCCCCAGCCCTATTTTGTATTTCATTTAAAGACAGGGTCTCACTGAGTAGCTTAGTGCTTCACTGTTGCTGAGGCTGGCTTTGAACTCACAATCCTCCTACCTCAGTCTCTAAGCAGCTGGAATTACAGGTGTGTGCCACAGCACCCAGCACAAAGCATTTTTTTTAAGGGTTTTTTGTAGTTGTAAATGGACAGAATGCCTTTACTTGTTTCTTTTTCTGTGGTGCTGAGGATCGAACCCAGTGCCTCTGACTAGGCAAGTGCTCTGCCACTGAGCTACAGCCCCAACCAACAAAGCACTTTTTTATCCATGAACCATTTATTTATTTATTTATTTATATTTATTTTTTAGTTGTAAGTGGACACAATACCTTTATTTTATTTTTACGTGGTGCTGAGGATCAAACCCAGTGCCTCACGCATGGTAGGTGAGCATTCTACCTCTGAGCCATAACCCCAGCCTGCCATGAACTATTTATAAGAAAGTAGCCAATTTGATGCTCCATTACTCCTTTTGTGGGGTGGAGGGAGATACTGGAGATTGAACCCAGGGACACTTAACCACTGAACCACATCCCCAGCCCTTTTTGTCTTTTATTTTGAGACAGAATCTCACTAAATTGCTTAGGGCCTTGCTAAATTGCTGAGGTTGACCTTGAAGTTTCCATCCTCCTGCCTTAGCCCCTCAAGTCACTGGGATTATAGGCATGAGCCACCATGCCCAAAACTATCACTCTTGAATATCCCAGTACGTATTACCTACAAACAAGACATTCTCATGCATAACCACAGCAGAACCACCCAAATCAGGACATTAATAATGATTCATCTCTATGGTTTGATCCTCAAACCCTGCTCCAACTTGCCTAGTGTCTCAATAATGTCTTTTAAATATATGCAGTGTAGATTACACAGTGCCTTTTGTTATCTCTTTAGTCTCTTTTTCAGTCTGGAACATTTCTTAACTTTTGTGACCTTGATATTTTGAAAGGGTGCAGAGCATTTGTAGAATAATCCTTAACTGGAGCCTGTCTGATGCTTCCTCACGATTAGATTCCAGTTATGTATCTTTGACAGGAATATTGTGGAAGCGATGCTGTATTTTGATGGTATCCTATCAGGTGGTGCAAGACATTGATTTGTCCCTTTACTGATGTTGTTCATTCTGATTACTTGATTAAGATAGTGTCTGCCAAGCCTTTCTACTCTAAAGTAACTATAATTAATAAATGCTTGGGGGGCTGGGATTGTGGCTCAGCAGTAGAGTGCTCGCCTAGCACGTGGGAGGCCCTGGGTTTGATCCTCAGCACCAAATAAAAATAAATAAATAAAATAAAGATTAAATAAATAAATAAGTAAATGTTTGGGTGGAAATATTTTGAAAATATGTAAGTGTCTTATTTCTTAGCAAACTTTCAACATATTTATGTATTGATAAACATCAGTATGGACTCATGATTTTTTATTTTATTCAGGGACTGTCATCTATTCCAACCTTTCTCCATGCAGATGCTTAAATGGTCCCTCATTTGTACACTGAGAGCACTACAAGCTGATTTTTGTATTCATTCTATGCGTCTCCATCATTCTTGCAGTATTTCTGTTTTATAGTATACAATTTCTAGTCTCATCTTGCAATTTCTCTCCCTCAGACCTAGAATCAATCCTTTTGGAGAATGGTGTGTGTTTATTTGTTTATTGGTACTGGGGATTGAACCCAGAGGGCCTTTCACCACTGAGCTACAGGCCTAGACCTTTTTATTTTTGGTTTTAATTTTGAGACAGGGTCTCACTAAGTTTGCTGAGGTTGGCTTTGAATTTGAGATCTTCCTGCCTCAGCCTCCCAAGTTGCTGGGATTATAGTCACCCCCATCTCCCCAACCCTTTTTATTTTGAGACAGTCACACTAAGCCGCTTAGGTTCTTGCTAAATGGCTGAGGCTGGCCTTGAACTTGCAATCCTTCTACCTAAGGCTTCCTAGTCACTGGGATTACAGGCATGTGCCACCATGCCTGGCTCTGTGTGTGTGTGTGTGTGTGTGTGTGTGTTGCTGGAGATTAAACCCAGGGCTTTATTTCCTGCTAGACAAATGCTATACCACTGAGCCATACCCCTAGTTCATGAGAATAGTATTTAGAAACACAGGTTTGGGCACTGGGTCTGTTCATTATGATTGGCAGGAGACTGGGTGCCACTTCTCTCTCTCTTTTTTTTTTTAAAGAGAGAGAATTTTTTTTTAATATTTATTTTTTAGTTTTCGGCAGACACAACATCTTTGTTTGTATGTGGTGCTGAGGATCCAACCTGGGGCGCACGAATGCCAGGCGAGCGTGCTACTGCTTGAGCCACGCCCGTGGTTACCACTTCTCTACAGTTCTCTCAATGTACAGAGCTGGGAGACAGCTATATACTTACTTAAATCCCCCCACCCCACCCTACCACACATGATGGAACCAGAGTCACGCTATTGAACCCAGGGCCTCCTTCATGTATCACCACACCTAAATTTTTAAAAATCTAAGAGTGCCTGCCCAGCATGCATGAGACAGCCCTGGGTTTAATCCACAGCACAGGTAAACAAAACAAAACAAAAACAACAAAAAAATCTCAACAGAAAGCCTTACCTGAAATTGGTTAGTAGCAGTAGGAATACACAATTAATACTTTCACCAGCAACCAGAGAAGTCAAGACAGAGAGACAGACAGTGATGGTGGCAGAGGAGGGAGTGTGGGGGGAGAAAGAGGAGGCCAACACCAGCACTGGTTGAGGTCTTTCTTCGAAAGGAGCTGCACCAGCTGTACTGACAGACGGAACCACACACATCACCAAACTAATTGTGCAAAAGACTCCTGCGAACTTGCTGAGATACAAACCTTAAGGCTAGAGAAGGGTACCTATGGAGATTTAAGAATAACCCTGCCAGGTACCGTGGCTTACAACTCATGTGTAGAGGAAGCTCCATTCAAGGCAGAACGTGACTAGTTTTCCAAGGGAGGTGGAGGCAAAGTGCCATGGGAGCCCAGAGAAGGCGGGGATTATTTCAGAAGGAAAGAGGTTCCATTAAAAAAAAAATGGAGGATGGGGACTAGGCATGGAGGTGCACTCCTGAAATCCCACCGACTCAGGAGGGTGAGGCAGGAGGATCACAAGTTCAAGGTCACCTGAGCAACTTAGCAAGACCCTATCTCAAAATAAAAAAAGGTCTGGAATGTAGTTCAGTGGCAGAGCACCCACAAGTACCAAAAAGGGGAGAGGGTGACTCCATTGCTGCTCCCCTATTGCTTTATCAGGAATTGCCCTAATGTCAGCTTACTTTCCTGATACTGTTTGCCTTGAAAGCTCACCTGTCCTTTGAGTAATTTTGCTTTTTCTATGGTACTTAATGCATTTTGCTGCATAAAACTTATTGATATTTTCATGTGCATGAGAATGTTGAGTGCAGATAATTTAGAGGCTTTAAAAATCATATTTATTTTAAATAGATAGGGTCTCAATATGTCACCCAGGCTGGCCCTGGACTCCTGGGATCAAATGATCTTCCTACTTCAGCCTCCTGGGTAGCTGGGACTACAGGTGCCACCACCATGCCCAGCTACAGAGGATTTTTTATGGAGTGGTTGCAGCCTTGATACCTCCCCTCGGATTCTGTAAGACTTTCTTTTTTCTTTTTCTTCTCCTGAAAGTCTTTCACAAAAGATATTCCAGTAAAAATCAATACAAATTTAGGTTCTGATAATAAGAAAGCAAGCACCCTTTATTTTGCACCTACTGTATGCAAAGCTCCTCACTAGTGCTTTACATACATTGCGCCACTTAATCCTTAGAGCTCCTTGGTGTAAATGAATTCCCGGATTACTCATTGAAAACTCAGTGATTAAGCAAGCCTTGGGGGGGTGGGGTGTGGAATTGAATTTGGTTCTAGATTTCCAGAATACATGCTCTGTCTCATCACCATCCTTCTTTGTGTGGGTGGTCCCTTACTAGTTCTTTCTTTTATAAGTGTTACTGTTTAATATTCCTCAAAGAGAGGGTGGTCATGCATAATGAGAAAGTCTTTTTCTTTCATATTAGTGTGTATGAATTAAACATAATAATGGGTTTCATGGTGGCATTTCATACATTCATATAACATACTTTGTTACTTTCCACCCTCCCAAATGCCTTTTTAATGCTGTAATTTTCAGCACTATGGTGCTGGATGGAGGAATAATTTTCACTCTTTTCCTCCCATTCATTTAGCAGTCAGTCTTTTTAAAAAATACTTTTTAGTTGTACCCAATACCTTTATTTTATTTTTACGTGGTGCTGAGGATCGAACCCAGAGCCTCGCACATGCTAGGTGGGCGCTCTACAGCTGAGCCACAACCCCAGCCCTCATTTATCAGTTTTTTTTTTTTTTTTAAGTTCACCATGACCAAGTGAAATTTATTAAAGGAATGTAGTAAGGTCAGTTTGTGATTAGGAAACTCAATATAAAACATTATACTAGCAGGTACTTATTGTACAGACCATATACGGCAGGTACACACTAAGCAGTGCGAAGGCAGTCATATAATAAGTCACATGGTTCCTGCTCTCAGGATGCAAGGTCTATTGTGGGGCACAAGTCAGAAAAAAAGCTGACTCCAGAACAACGTGCCAGGAGCTATGATAAGGAATGTGCCCATCGTACCAGGAGCACAGAAGGATGTCACCCTCAGTTGGGGGATATGGGGAAAGTTTTCTGAGTTTTTCTAGCATATGTGGAGCTGGCAGGGCAGAGAAGCATTGAGGAGCACTGAAAGTGCAAGAGCTTCAGTCAGCCGGGCTAGAAGAGCAGGATTGGGGTGTTAGGGTCTATAAACAAGTCAAGATGGCGCCTGGCATTTTGCCAGAGGGAGTGGTTTGTGAAGTAACGCCAGCAAGCCATTAAGTGTGGAGATTCCTTATTGGTTGACTGCTGTATCTAGTTTATGTTAATTAAGATAAGCTGTGTGTAATGTATATATACCCCTCCTGTCCTACAATAAACGGCTCCCACTCCTGCTGAATCGATGTACACAAGTTGCTCATCACCCGCCCTGGTTATTTTGCTGCAGCCGGACTGCGACATTGGGGTGCGTGGTAGTGACTGGGCTGTACCTGGCACTCCACTGTGCTCCTGTACATGTGCCCCTCAGCTTGTTTCTGTCTCTCCCTCTGGTGATGGCACAGACCCCTGTGGACAATAACAGTGTCTGAGCAAATGCTGTTCTCAGGCCCAGGCACAGGGGTTGGCACATGTGGCACAAGGAAGGAACAGCAAATAGGATGTCGGGGGCTATGGCCGGGCGTGCGGAAATTATTCAGTGAAACACTCATTTGAGAGGGCATCTCTCCATGCTTCCTCTCTAGACAGCACTATATCATAATATCAAACAAATAAGGCAGAGGACCTCTAGAGGAGTGTCATATTCATTTTATAGAGCAGAAGGTAAAGTCTCAAGCATGGAAATGTTAGATCAGATGGAATGCGCTTTCCTTAGTCGCCCAAACGTCCTGGACCAACCCTTCCCATTTCAGATCATGAGCATACCAGTAAGGTGTAGAGTCCTAGCATGCCTCTGCTCAGATAGTTCCGGAGGAAGCAGCCAGCATTCAGAGAAGCGGCCTGTGTCAAGTAGAAGCACCCAGTCTTAAATCTCCGGGCGCAATGACACACCCGTCTGGGAGCTGAGGAGGCAGGAAGATATGCCTCGAGATACCACTGAAGAGCATCCAAACTATATGAAAGAGCTTTTTCCCCCTTGGGGTTTGTAATAGAATAAGGTGGGTTAACAAATATGATTAGGCAGGGTTGATCAGAAACTTTGTGGATTAGGACCATAAGAAATCATGGGGAAACATAACCATTTAACAAATTGGGTTTATTTAATAAAATCTTTTGAAAAGTGTTGGTATTCTCCAGGCAGGCAGCTCAGATGTGGTCTCCAGGGGCCCAGTGTCTGCCGAAGTCACCAGGCAGAGAACAGATGCTCATCCCCTTAGGTTTGCAACGTGTGTCCACATAGTCAAAGTGTCTCACTGTGCTGAAGTGAGTGAGCTTGGGCTTTGGGCTCCATGTGACTCAGTTCTAGCCCCAGTTCAGAATCTCACTAGATAGGTGAACCTAGGCCAGTATTTAACTTGACTGGGTCTCCATTTTCTCATTTATAAACTTGGGATAACACATATCTCATTGATTTTTTGTAAAAACTGAATAATTCACTGGGCGTGGTGGTGCACACCTGTAATTCCAGTGGCTTTGGAGACGGAGGAAGGAGGATCTTGAGTTCAAAGCCAGCCTCAGCAATTTAGCAAGGCCCTACACAACTCAGTGAGACCCCTGTCTCTAAATAATAATACAAAAAAGGGTCATGGGTGTGGCTCAGTGGTTAAGCTTTCCTGGGTTCAATTCCTGGTACAAAACAAACAAACATTATTGAGTAGTTCATATAAAATGCTAAGAACCATGACAGGTATATAGTACTCAGCAAATTATTAGTGGATCATGCTAAGGGGCTCTGTCTCACACAGGTGAAACTTAGAAGAGACTGATCTATAAACCAGATGTGTTAATTAATTTATCATTAGAAATGCAGCTGCGAGGGGGCTGGGGTTGTGGCTCAGTGGTAGAGTGTTTGCCTAGCACATGTGAGGCCCTGGATCTGATCCTCAGCACCACATAAAAATAAATAAAATAAAGGTATTGTGTTCAACTACAACTAAAAATATTTTTTTTAAATGCAGCTGTCAGGTGGCCTGAAAAATCCATCTTTGCTGGTCAGCACATCCTCTTTTGGTGAGAAAACTGACACAAGGAGGCCCATCACAAGTGGAAGAAGGAAGATGAAAGTCGAATGGAGTATGGGAGTCGATGGAGCTCAGGAGACTATGGTGCCAAGCTCTGAAAGCTTAAGGCATCCAGTGCTTTGAAGGGCAAGACATTCAACAGGGACAAATCTCCAGATAGAGCCTGCATCTTCCCAGAGCTGGGAACCCAGTGAGCGACGCTTGCTCTCGCGCCCCCCATCTCCACTGCAGGGTTCAGCAATCTTGCTTCCAATCACAGTTCATGGATTCTTCCAAACACTGTGTTCTGCCATGACTGTGGGTGGTCTTAAACATTTCCTCAGTCCTCTGACTCTCTCTCTCTCTCTCTCTCACACACACACCCACACACAATCACCACCACCAAACCAAAATTCACAATCTTTTGAATCACTTCTACATCTCAGCCATTTTTTGCTGATTCATACTAGTTTCACTCTAACATAAATCTACTTCCAAGTTCTGGATATGCCACGCCTACGTTCTGACTGCAGGACTCACAGGTAGGGAGAGTAAGAGATCTTGGGTGAGGAAAAGGTTCAGAAGGACTATGCTCAAGGGTCCCTAGCTGTCAAGAGAAACTTGGACTCCTACACTGATGACAGTCACCAACATGAAACAAAGTCCTGAGTGATGGAATACATTGGAGTGTAGGACATCCAGAAAGAATCAGAGAAAGTGTGTGAGTGTGTGTGTAGAACAATCAGAAGAGAATGTCTTTGCAGTGAAAAATGAATTTAAGGGGTCCCTTCTGGGCTCAGTGACACACAGGAGGAGGTGTGGATGCCTGTTCATTTTGAATGAGACAGTATGACTAAATATAGAGATTCTCAATTACATATTATAAATATTATCTCACTAAAAATCAATACAGCAGTGAGGATCACAGTAATACTAACACTCATCATAATAGCTAACACTTGTTGAACACTAGAAACCATATTGAGAATTTAGTTTATTTATTTATTTTGTGGTGATGGGGATTGAACCAAGGGCCTTAGTGCATGCAAGGCAAGCACTCTACCAACTGAGCTATATCCCCAGTCCATAGAATTTGATTTATATTATCTTGCAGTCATCACAACTCTCCAATGTAAGAAATAATTTTTTCCCTAGTACTGGGGCTTGAACCCAGAGGTACTATCCACCAAGCGACATTCCCAACCCTTTATTATTATTTTTAATTTATTTTTTAGGTGTAGATGGACACAACACAATGCCTTTATTTTTATGTGGTGCTGAGGATCGAACCCAGGTCCTGCCCGTGCTAGGTGAGCACTCTACTGCTGAGCCACGATCCCAGCCCCTCCTTTTTTATTTTTTATTCTGAGACAGGGTTTCACTAAGTTTCTGAGGCTGGCTTTGAACTTGCAATCCTCCTGCCTCAGCCTCCCAAGTTGCTAAGATTACAGGTGTGCACCACCATGCCTGGCTCCTTTTTAGTTTTTGAGACAGGGTCTCACTAAGTTTCCCAAGCTGGTCTCAAACTTGCAATCCTCCTGTTTCAGCCTCATAAAAGCCATAGTGTGAGTTGACAAATACTTATTCTAATTTAGGGCTTCAAAGGTCTCTTAATGTACAGTGGAAATCACTTCCAAATTACCCACTGATTCAGCATAAAGAAAACAGAAGCCTAGACTTATCAACAGGGCACCATCTATACATACTAGAATGAGCATAAATTGCAGGATTTTTGCCTCACCCCATGCAACTCAGGAGGTGCTAGTAGGCTTTCTGGTGCCAGGCTCAGCAAATATGAAGGGCTGTGGGGTGGCCTTCCTGAGGTCATCTTAAGGATGGTTTGGAGTGTTTATGGGCATAAATGTGAGTTTGTTTGTCACTAGGAGGCCCTAAGTTGCTGCTCTGCCACTCCATGACACCTCTTAGATCCTTGGGATTTCACAGCTTTCATAAATTCTTATTCACTTTATATAGGACTTTGTCTCATTCAAACCTTCCAAATAACCAAAGAAGTTGAGTGTGGCGCCCTGTAATCCTAGCAACTGTGGGACTGAGGCAGGAGGATCCCAAATTCAAGGCCACCATCTACAACTTGATCAGATAGTCTTGAAGTGAAAAAGGACTGAGGATGTAGCTCAGGGGTAAAGTGTCTCTGGGTTTTATTCCTAGTACTGCAAAAACAAACTACTACCCAAAGCAGCAGGCAAGATATCCTAGTGAGGCTCACTTTATGAATATGGATGATTTATTCAGGAGATGTTGACTTACTCAAGACCATCAGTGGTAGAGCTGAGCCAATCCCATGTCATGACTTTTCCACTACACCACAAACTCTGGATCATTTTTTCTCTAAGCACCTCCTATGTGTAAGCCATTCTGCCAAGGAATCCCCCTCACTAACTTGCTCTCCCGAGGAAAGCTTGACCAAGCCCCCTGCCCAGATCCCCAAGCCCCCTGCCCAGATAATTAATGACGAGGCTTAAGAGGTGACATTAATAAGCGAAATTCAGCACATCATGTCACACCAAGAGCAACATCGTAGCCCAGTGTGGAAGTTAAGAGCTGTGCTCTTGAATCTCAGTCCTGCCACCATGTCAACTCCTTCATTTATAAAATGGGATTAGTAATTGTGCCAGTTCATAAGGTTGTAAGGATTGAGTTAATACAGGGAAAGCACTTCAATCGTGCCTACTGCCCAAGAGCCTTGAAACATTTCACTGTTATTATCTGAAAGTTCCTTAGCATTTCCTCAAAAGAAAACAAGGGGAAGGTTAAAAAAAAATTTTTTTTTGAAAGATCCCTTTAGTCAGGCATAGTAGCACATGCCTGTCATCCCAGCAGCAGGAGGATCAAAAGTTCAAAGCCAAACCGGGCTCAGTGGCACACACCTGTAATCCCAGTGGCTTAGGAGGCTGAGGCAGGAGGATCATGAGTTCAAAGCCAGCCTCAGAGGGCTGGGGATATAGCTCAGTTGGTAGAGTGCTTGCCTCACATGCATACGGCCCTGGGTTCAAACCCCAGTATCACTAAAAAAAAAAAAAAAAGAAAAAATCAGATATAGCTAAAGCCTATTCTTAACTATGTAATGTTTTGAACAACCAACAATTAAAAAAAAAAAACAAAAAACCAAAGCCAGCCTCAGCAATGGTGAGGCGCTAAGCAACACAGTGAGACCCTGTCTCTAAATAAAATACAAAATAGGGCTGGGGATATGGCTCAGTGGTTAAGTGCCCTGGAGTTCAACCCCTGTTACCCCACCCCCCAAAAAGTTCAAAGCCACCCTCAGCAAGATAGCAAGGCCCTAAAAAACTTAGCAAGACCCTGCCTCAAAATTATAAACTAAAAAGGGTATAGCTCAACGCTAAAATGCTCCTAGGGTTCAGACCCCAGTACCAAAAAAACAAAAAAAAACTTTTTGACTTAGCGTTCCAATGCTTCCATCTCATTTCATTGTAAAGATTTTGGCTAGAGAAACTACCCTCTATAGTTTGGGTAAAGTTAAAAAAGTTTACCCAAACATGCTGCATCTCATCTCACCTCCTTTGTCCTGACCCCCACCCCCATTAACACTGAATTCTGGTAATGGGTGCCTTGTCTGTACTTTCTCCTTCAGTGTCATCATCTACCTCAAATTTTCCTCAAGTATTAATTTGTCAAATAAAATATTTTTACTAAGCACCTATTATGCTCTAGGCACTGTAGTAGATGCTATGATGAGCTGCCAAGACCCCTTCTCGGGAATGAAATACTGTTGCCCTCACTGCTGAAAGTACTAATAGCAGAAAGTCTTCAGCCGTCAGTCCCTTGCAGGTATTGCCTCAGCTGAGGAAAACCTCTCCCAAGGTCATGCCTCCTGGTAGCAGCCAACATCCAAAGGCTGACAGCCTTAGCTGAAGGGAGATTTGGCCCACTGCCCCAACTCAGGACAACTCTGCAGGGCTATCCCAGTTCCAGAATGTGGGGCTGACCCAGGTTCTCCTTGGGCCTGGATTGCTGCTCAAGTTCTCTCTCTCTGCTTGATTCTATTTCCAGGCCCTCCCTTCCATCCCTATACACTGCATGCAGATATCTTCAATATACTCCCAGGAAACCCAGTTTGCAACAGGCACAAAAGATGTGAAGAATGAGTAAGCCACAGTCTGGCCCTCTAGGATGTCAAGGCAAAGCAGAAACTGTATCTTAATAACAGCCTTCAGCTCATAATGGGGGAACCAAAAAAAAAAAAAAAAGCAATGGAAGCTTAGTTGGAGGAGGGTGGAATTGAGGGCAGTTCATCACTCCAGGTTCAGGGACTTCTAGAAACCCTTCACTCAGGCTGTGAAAGCATTCCACAGCCTGGGGCCACCCTGCTAAGACTTCTTACAGTCTCTGACATCCAGTCTCCACGCTCCAGCCTGATGCAGAGCCAGGCTGTGATGCTAAACTTAGCTTAATGATGGGTCTGTCCAACAAATCTCAAGACAGTAACACCACACAGAAGAAAATAAGTCTCTAACTGGCATCTGAATACCTCATAGACTGGACTGAAGGCCCCATAGCCACCCATCAGGGATAAGCCAGGTTGTCAGAGAGGTATTGGTGAGTATAGTCTGGCCAGCAGAGGTAGGGAGGCCAGAATTTCAAAGAAGATCCTGTAGACTGAGGCCTTTTACCCTGACCAGCTCCTGATTGACTAAGGGTATGATGTTGGCAGAGCAGCTCCAGGGTCAGCAGTTGTGGAAAGACTGCTTCCCAACTGGCTGGCATCACCAGGGAAGGGGGTGGCTGCCATGATCCAGTCTGGAGTGATCCAGGGCATCTTCCTTCTGTCGGATTCCTCTTTGTCCACTGTTTTCTGCAATGGAGCTGGCTGACACTGCCATTTTTCCATCCCTCAAGACAACTCTCCTCTCATTTTCAAAAACTAGTTTTTCTCAGCACTGTAATTCATTCATGCCACCTTCCTGAAGGCTGGCACTGCATACATACAGGCTCTTCATGTCTCCTTCATGGATTTGGTAATGTGGAAGCCAAGCTGGAGGCCATCCAGCACTGTCTCCTACCCTAGAAAGCCATTTTCTGATGGGGCCACACAGCCCTCTTGAGTGGGGGTACAATCATGAGGCAGCCTCAACGACTACAGTTTGTCTTCCTGTCAGCCCACTGGCCTAGCTCTAGAGGAGAAACTTACAGAAAAGTTTACATCTTTTCCCATAAAATAGTCCTTCAAATCAGACTGGTCAGACATGAGCCACTTTCTAAATGCCTGTGTATTGTGCTTGGTGGCAAATCCTTACAACAGCAGGTGGGTAGCACATACCTGAAATACCAACAAGTTGGGAGGCTGAGACAGGAGGATTCCAAGCTTGAGGCCAACCTCAGCAACTTAGTGATGAGACCCTGTCTCAAAATAAAAAGGGCAAGGGACGAAGCTCGGTGGTAAAGTGGTAAAGCACCCAGTACCAAACAACAAAAACCTGAGTAGATGTTAAGGGATTTGTTTGGCTACCCAGCTTCTATTGTTGGCCTGTTTGTTTAGCAATAAACAAAGTAGTAGATGCTATGTAGTAGATGCTGTGATGAGCTGCCAAGATCCCGAGAAGGGATCTTGGCAGCTCATCATAATAATAATAAGTGAGCTATAAAAAAGTGAGCAGGGCTGGGGATGTGGCTCAAGCGGTAGGGTGCTCACCTGGCACGTGTGCGGCCTGGGTTCGATCCTCAGCACCACATACAAAGATGTTGTGTCCGCCAAAAAACTAAAAAATATTAAAAAATTCTCTCTCTTAAAAAAAAAAAATTAAAAAAAAAGTGAGCTTTACCTTTATATTCAATTCCAGCTCCAGTGATCTGGTGTGCAAAAACAGACTATGTCACACAAGCTCCCAATTGTATTTACCAGGTCCCTAAAGTACTTGGAAGAACTCCTATGGAGGTTCATAAGCTGGGGGAGGCTCTGGGGCTGAAAGTCTGGCAGACATGTCCTCCAGATGGCTCCCTGACTCATCCATCTGCAGGTCTGAAGTCGGAAAAGAATTTGGGGGGCTGTTACAAAGTTCTCAGGAGTGCTGAGAGTACACATGGCTAGAGACATAGCTGGAGGAACACCTCAACTTCCAGGAGAGGGAAGCTGAGGGGTGGACAGCTCAGCAGCCCTTCTGTCAGCTCCCTCAGTCTGTGTCTGCTCTGTGGCTCAATAGAGCCTTCCTGCCTTTATTTAAATAAATTAAAAAAAAAAAAAAGCCTTTATTTATTTCTATGTGGTGCTGAGGATGGAACCTAGTGCCTCACACCTCCAAGGCAAGCTCTCTACCAATGAGCCACACCCCAGCCCATCTGCCTTTATTTATTAACTCCCAAAAGGTTTCTCTCCCCTAGCTATACCTCAAAACTCTCAGTAGCTTGAAGTTTCCTTGGTTGAACTTTGTGACTACAATTTCCACAAGGCTAGCCAGTTCCATCTGCTCACTGTTTTTTTCTGCTGTCATTAAGTAACGTCTTCATTTTAATGTCTTCTGCTTACCAATTACACACAGCAGCTAAATTCTTCAACAACATTTACAAATCATAAGACCGGAATTAAACACACACACACACCTGCTTTTGAGATGTGTCTCTGTTATCTAGGCTGAACCCAAGTTCCTGTGTGCTGAACTCAAGCAACCCTTTTATCTTGGCCTCCCAAGTAGATGGCACTCCAGACAGCAGGGTGCTGCACTGGCTTTCCCTCTCAAAGAATGGTTAATTTGAAAATGAAGTGTCCTAGTTTTTCCCATTAGATTCTGTTCTCAATTCCCTACTTCTCAGGTCTCTCCTATATGATTAAAAGAAAAATAAAAACCATGAAAACACTGATGCAAAATGGAGACAAAGATAGGCCAGAGAATCCTGGAGAAAGCAGGCCAGATTTCAGAATCCATCTGACTCCTAAGCAGCAGGGGCTAAGACAGAGGAGTCCAAGATCCCTTCAGCTGAGGCTGAGCCCAGGCCAGGGTATAAACACCGCATGATACCAATACACTGCTCTTCATTCCACCACTCAGCCTACCCCCAGGTCAGGCAGATGACCTTAATGCCACATAAAACTCAATGTCTCTTCTGAGGGACACAATTGGCACTACTGTTATTTCCTCTGTGTGACTGATACCAGTGTCACAGAAAAAGACCAGAGTGCCCACACCCTCAATAATATGTAACCATTGCAGCCCTGAGAGGGAGCAGTAGAGATGAGGCAAAGGAGATGCAGGGGATAATTTAATTTACATAGCAGCCACTTGGGGCCCAGTCAATCTGGGGCAGTGGGGGTAAACAACCCTAGAGGGTAGCCCCACCCCCTTCTGCTGGGATATAGTCCTCACAGACCCTTGGATGGGGCTCTCCACATTGTATAGAGAATGCTCCAGTCAAAAGGAAGAGATCTTGGAATAAGGCTGTCCCCAGGTAGGGGGAAGTCTGTGGCCTGGACGTGATTGCTTAAATGGTGGCCCAGGGATCTTCAAAACCAGTCCAGGTCCTGGGCATAGTCCTTAGCCTGGTGGCCCTAGAGAAAGCCCTCACGGCGAAATTGTTCCTGAAGGAGGGCTCGGTACTGGTCAAATCCCCCCTCAACCCGGGTGACGCCGCCTCCTTCACACACCCACAACTCTCGGCACACAAGCCGGATGAAGCGCTCATCATGGGACACCAGAATCACACCACCCTGAAAAACAGGACAGCAAGAGGTGCTCAGGGGGAAAGCAAACTGACAAGTAGGGAGTGGTGGTAAGGGTGAAAGCATACTCACCCTGAAATTGTTGAGAGCTCGACCCAGAGCCTCAATTGTCTCCATGTCCAGATGGTTTGTGGGTTCATCCAGAATGTAGAAGTTGGGACTGGAAGGCAGAACCCAGGAAGGTGGACAGTTATGTGATGAAGGGGATGGTGGGAGAAAATGCATCCCTCTGATACAAAGATGAGAGAATCATTTTCTATGGGCAAAAAGGGAAATGGAAAGGGCAAAAACGCTAGAAAATCAGGGCTCACCAGGGCATGGTCATCTGAGCAAAGGCCACCCGGCTCTTCTGGCCCCCTGACAAGCTTGCAACAGGGCGCATTGCCAGTTCTCCAGAGATGCCATACCGGCCCAGCTGGTGACGATATTCCTCCTCAGGTCGTCCTGGAAATGTCCCCTCTCATCAGGTAGGCTCCTGACCCAACTTTGTCCTAAATGCCCATTGCCTCTATATGCCCGTGTCTTATGCCTAGTCTTGAGCATGGCTGCTCTATACCAACCCCTAGCCGCAGAGGTCAGCCTGAGCCCTCTTGCCTCAATTCAGATCCCTAACACACCAGGAAACTTGCGTGCCAACAGCTCCACAGCACTGACATTCAGGTCCAGCTGCTCCACGTGGTGCTGGCTGAAATAGCCAATCTTCAGATTCCTGCAGACAGAAATGAAGATGCAAGGCAATGACTATGAAAAAGTGTATGTGGCTAACCTCCAGGACACATAAAGAACTCAAAGAAACACCACCCAAAAACCAAATAATCCAATCAATAAATAGGCTAAGGAAATGAGCAGACACTTCACAGAATATATAACTGATCAACAAACTTATGAAAAAATGTTCAACATCTCTAGCAATTAGAGAAATGCAAATTAAAACCACTCTAAGATTTTATCTCACTCCAGTCAGAATGGCAATCATCAAGAATTCAAGCAACAATAATTGCTGGTGAGGATGTGGGGAAAAAAGGTACACTGATTCATTGCTGGTGGGATTGCAAAATGCTACAACCACTTTGAAAAGCAGTGTGGAGATTCCTTAGAAAATCTGGAATGGAACCACCATTTGACCCAGTTAAATTCCTCGGTTTATACCCAAAGATCTTAAAATCAGCATGCTACTGTCATGCAGCCACTTCAAGTTTGTAGAAACTCAATTCACAATAGCTAAACTGTGAAAACAGCCTAGATGCCTTTCAATAGATGAATGGATAAAGAAACTGTGGAATATACACACAATGGAATATTACTCAGCCTTAAAAAAGAATGCAATCATGGTATTTACAGGTAAATGGATGGAGCTGGAGAATAACATAGTAAGCAAAGTGAGCCCATCTCCCAAAACCAAAGGCTGACAGGTGGATGCTGATTCATAATGGGGGTGGGGGGAGGAAAGAATGAAGAAACATTGGATTGAGCAAAGGGGAGGAGAGGAGGGGAGGGTATGTGTGGCGGGGTGGGGGGCGGAGAAGATGGTGGAATGAGGTGGACATAATTACCCCTATGTATGGGTATGATTGCACAAATGGTGTGACTACATCATGTACAACCAGAGAAATGAAAAATTGTGCTCCATTTGTGTAAAAAAGCAGAATTAAAAAAAAAAAAAAAGAAAATAAATTTGTGAAATTCCATTGCTACAATGAGAACATTCAAACAATATACTCTTAGTATGGGAAATTGCAGACAAGTATTTTATAATATATGTTAAAATGTTTTAAGAGAAACTGATATAATGTATTATCTGTACAAAATATGTGTTGATTTAAAAAACATTTTCTATAATTTTATGTTTCCAGTACAGTTCTAGCTTCTGGCTTATTTTTTGTCTTCCTTTTTGCCAGATTTAATCCTTATGATTGGTCCCGTCCCCCTTCCCCCTGATTTTTTTAATTGGTGCATCATAGTTGTACATAATGATGGAATTTATTGTTCCATATTGATACATGCACACAACATCACAATATAATTTGGATTATTCCCTATTACTTTCCCCCTCCCTTCTCTCCTTCCACCACCTCGTCTTTCCTCTACTGATTTCCCTTTGATTTTCATGAGATCCTCACCTCCTACTTCTTTTTCTTTTTAAAAAATTTTAACTCCTAAAACACTCCTTATGCATTTTAACCAATGCTTGATCCTTTTCTTCTTTTACTCTATAAAACTTTATGGATATTTGTAGTCATATACTACCTTTATTGTGATGACAATATAATTCTACTAATAAGAGAGGTCTTAAAATGTATTATATTCCTTTGGCAACTGTAAGTACTTATTGTCTACTATCCCCCCCTCCAGAAAAAAAGAAGTGTAAGCAGTGTGAGTGTATATGAATGCGTACACGTGGTTAGTGATGGTACCTTACCTATGAGCATGTCTGATGCCTCGAACAGGTGCCAAGTCCCCCATAAGTAGCTTCAGCATGGTAGACTTTCCAGCCCCATTCTCCCCAACCTGTAAGTAGCATAGGAATGTTAAAGAGCGCACATGAAGGAACACAGAAAGGAAGGAGATGAGAAGGGGTCCTAGGTTGTGCCTTCCAATATCCCCCCAAATTTCTTTCTTTTTTGCAGGGATAGGCAGGTACTCTACCATTGAGCGACATCCCCAGTCCCATAAACAAAAAACTATTTCTCTAAAAAACTAAAACCAATACTTGAGTACTTACTAAGTGCTAGGATTTAATCTTTCCAATAACCAAATGAGGCAGATGCTACCAGCCCCCCTTTTATTTTTTTATGGTACCAGGGATTAAACCAAGGGGCATTATACATGAGCTACATTCCCAGGGACAGAGACTTGCTAAGTTACAAGCTGGGCAACTTGAAATCCCCTGCCTTGTTCTCCTGACTCTCTGAGATTACAGGAGTACACCATTGTGCCTAGTTTGTTAGGCACCCCCCACCTCCCACTTTTTTTTGGTACCAGGGATTAAATTTAGGGACACTCAACTACTGAGCCACATCCCCAGTCCTATTTTGTATTTTATTTAGAGACAGGGTGTCTCACTGATTTGCTTAGCGCCTTGCTTTTGCTGAGGCTGGCTTTGAACTCACGATCCTCCTCCCGAGCCTCTGGGATTACAGGCATGCACCACCGCGCCCGGCTTGTTATCTCCCTTTTAAGGAAGAAGACATTGCTTGGTAACCAAGCTAGGGAATGGTATGGTCAGTCAGGATTGGAAATTTGATTCTGAAACCCATGTTCTTGCTAAAATATCCCATGGTTAACTTAGAACTGAGACAGAAAAAGTACTGCTCTGAGTATTCAGAAAACACCACATGCCAGGCTTCTAAGCTCTGTGGGTAGCTATATGAGGCTAGAATATGAGTACTGCAATGTCCTTTGCCTAGACCCAACTCCTATGCCTGTGCACCTCCTTCTATGGCCTCAGGATGGCCCAACCCGCACTTTCTGTGGTGCAAGAGTTGCAGCTCAGGGAATAGACAAATAGTAACCATACCACACATATGCGGGACTCAAGATCAGCTGAGACAGACAGACGACTGAAGATGATGTGCTTAGGATCATAGTAGAAATCCACCTCATCTAGCTGCAGAATTGGCGGTGAGAACTTCTCAAACCCATCAGGGAATCTGTAGGAGGTGTGGGTGTGGAGCATTGGGTAGCCAGAAATAAGGGCTTCCCCACCAGCACCCCCAGTTTAGCACTCACTTCATCACAACCTCAGATTCTTTGTCCACAGGCTTCAGCTCAGGTCTGAGGAGAGAGAGAAAATGGACTAAATTATGATTTTAAGAAGTAACTTTATTATGGCTCGGGGTATGGCTCAGTGGTAAAGCTCTTGCCTATCGTGTGCAAGGCCCTGTGTTCAATCCTCAGTATCCAAGCAAAAATAAATAAATAAATAAATAAATAAATAAAAACTTAAAAAATAACCTTGTTCCTCTTGCACAAGTAATATAAGCTCAGAGAAAACTTAGGAAAATATTGTAATCCCCAACCCAGTTGATATTATTTTAGAATACATTTTTCTAGTTCACTATCTGCTGAAAAAGATTCACCCTTTTTTTTTTTTAGCTTTTTAAAAAAATTACCTTATTTATTTTTGCAGTGCTGGGGACAGAACCCAGGACCTCACACATGCTAGGCAGGTTTTCTACCACTGAGCTATATCCTCACCCCCTTTTTGGAAGTAGTTTCCTCCCATATGTGGTACTGCGGATTGAACACAGGGCCTCCACACATAGCAGGCAAGCACTCTACCACTGAGTCACATCCCTAGCCCCTATTTTTTTGTAGGTTTTTTTTTTTTTTTAATTCCTGGTTAATATATTATGATATGTGTTTAAATGTCACAAAGTTCTAAACTTTTATGAACTTAATCTTCCTCCCAGAACTTCTAGAAAGGCTACTCGAGATTAAAATCGCAAATTACAATATCATTAGTCATTAAGGAAATGCACGTCTAAACCACTTCACACTCACCAAGATGGCTAAAACTGAAGAGTTAAGAATAAATGTTGACAAAGATGTAGAGAAACTTCAATTCTCATACATTGCTGGCAGGAATGTAACAGTGTATGTCCTTTAAAAATGGTGTGGCAGATCTTCAAAAAGTTAAACATGAAATCACCAAGTAAACCAGCAAATCCACTCCTAGCTATTTGCCCAAGTGAAATGAAAACATGTTCACACAAAAAGATTGTACACAAATGTTCATGGCAGCATTATTTGTAAAAATCAAAACAGGAACAACCCAAATGTTCATGACCAGATGAATCCATAAACAAAATATGGTATATTCACAACAGAATATAATTCAGCCATTAAAAAAAATGTACTGATGCATGCTACAACATGGATGAACCTGGAAAACATTCTAGGTGAAAGAAGCTAGATACCAAAGGTCACGTACTGTACGATTTTTTTTTTTTTTAAATACAAAACATCTAGAATAAGCAAATATGTAAAGACAGATTGTAGATTAGTGGTTGCATAGAAAAAGGCAAAATCAACCCTTTAAGAGCAGTGTAAAATATTTTCTGCTTTCCTGCAGGAAATGAAGTCAAAGTTGCCTGCCAGCCAAAGAAGACCTGGAACAGGAGGGCAAAGATAGCCTGCAAAATGAGGGAAGAAATGAAGAAAACAGGGTCTGGCCAAGGACATTGTACTCACAACTTCTCCAGCATCTTGAGTTTACTCTGCACTTGAGAGGCCCTATTGGCATTGTAGCGAAACCGGTCAATGAAAACCTGCAGGGGGAGGGCAAGGATTGGTCAAACTCCCTTGCTACCCACAACTGATACCATGGGATGGGACTCAAAGCCCTGTGTGCCCCACACCTGGATGTGCTGGCGATACTGCTGCTGTGCCTCATATTCACGCTGCTGATTAAGCAGCCGCTCCTGCTTGCTCTTGATGAAGGTCTCAAAGTCTCCCCGATAACCATCTAGCCGCTGACTGTGCAGGTGGATGATGTCTGTGGCAATGGCATTCAGGAAGTTTCGGTCGTGAGAGACGACTAGGATTGTGGAGGGCCATGTCTGAGGAGTCACAGGACAGCAGGCCCAGTTTGGGAGGGTAAACAGATCCCAGGCTCCCAAGTGTCTTAGAGGCAGACTTTCCCCAAACCCACTAAAGAGCCTTTCCCCAAATTCACCTGTAGATAATTCTCCAGCCACAGAATGGCTCTTACATCCAGCATGTTTGTGGGTTCTGTAGAAGAAGTAGGGGGCACACACTTGTGATTAAAGGGCTGTAGAACTAGGAAAAAAAGATGTTATTACCTGTCCCCACCTTGAAGCCAGGGTGACCCATTTTAAACTCACCATCTAATAGCAGAAGATCTGGCCTATGAAAAAGAATACATGGCATGAGGTTTTAGGTCAGTGACTCATTGTCATGTCCTAAGACCCATCCTCCCTAGGCTCACACATGGTTTCAGAAGACTCACCTAGCAAACAGGGCCCGGGCCAGGGCCAGTCTCATCCTCCAGCCACCTGAGAACTCCCTAAACAGAGACACATTAGTGGTATTAATCAGAGTCAACAATGTTGAGAACCAAGAATGGCAAGCATCACTCACCGGGTGGGCTGCTGCTGCATTTTAGGAGTAAAGCCAAGTCCAGCAAGAATGACTGATGCCCTAGGAATGAAGAAATTAAAAAAACCCAGTTGGAACACTTCACAGGAGGGAAAGGTAAAATATAATGTGCTATTTAAAATAAGAAAGCCCAAGAATATTTTAAAAGAAGTAGGACACAGGTAATGTGTGCAAGCTAGTTAAGAGTGAAAAAAAAAAAAAAAAGGTAAAATATAATGAGGAGGAGGAATTTCAAACCTGGCAGGTGCCTTGTCAGCCTCAATCTCTTCCAATTTGGCATAGATTTCAGCCAGCTGTGCAGCTTCTGGACCCTCTGCCCTGGAAAAGAGAAAGAGCAACCAGCCTAAGTTGAGGCAGTCTAGGAAGATGCCCTGCATCCTATATAGTTTGAAAACAGGCTACTTGTTGCTTTGTTGCCAGAACAGGAATAGAACACAGGAAGACTTGCCCAAAGTATTGAGTCAATGGGTGCTGAAAGAATGAGGGCTTCAGAGTCCCACAATGCCATATTCTAAGCTCTGCTAAGCAAGAAGGATGAACATGCAAATCAAGGACTGGGACAGCATGGCAGGCACTCTGAAAAACAGCTTCTGCTAGGTCTTCCCTAACTCTCACCTGCCAGCAGCAATCTGGGCACTGAGCTTACGCTCCCGCTGTAGCAGGTCCTCTCGCACACTATCACTCTCCAGCACACTCTGAAGGGCAGGGGTGTCATCTCCAGCAACCTCCTGCTCTACATGTAGCAGGGAAATGTGGGCTGGGACCCGCAGGCTCCGGGTGGCCAGCATCTTCAGCAGTGTTGTCTTCCCTAACCCATTCCGTCCCACCAGTCCATATCGGCGGCCCCATGCCAGGTTCACATCTGCCCCAGCCAGGAGTACCCTGCAAGAGTGGAAGAAAGGAGATTAAGGGTGTTTTAAAAACAGGCACATAGCAAATAGAGCAGAATCCTAACATTGTTTTTAGGCCCATTTCATCTCTCCAAATTCTCCCTACATTGGAAAAAGAAAAAGAATGCCACCCCATATTGCCATTCTCTCACCTATCTCCAAAAGACACATCAAAGTTCTCAATTCGCACATCATAGGACTTGTTCTTGCCAGATGATTCCAATCGACTCTCCTTTCTGCTGCCCGCCTGGCTGGCTGATGCCTCTTCTAAGACTCTTTAAAATAGATAAGTATATAGCTTTCAGTGCTCCCAACCACCCTTCTGTCACAATAGACTGCTCTGCTCTCCTTCTGAGCCCTTCTTCCTAAACTCACAGTGGGTTGCTGGTCTTCAGGGTGTCCTTCTCTGAGCGCTTCTCCTGCTTTGCCTTCAGTCGGGCCTCGGCCTTTTCTAGCTTCTTCGCATTCACTGTCTAAGTGAATTCCAAACACAACCATTTCACCCTAAGGTGTAGGCTCAGAAAGAGATGTTCTCTCAGAAGAGAGAACATCTCAAGTAAACCCTCACAAATTACTCATGTTGAACAGACTCAAAAGTTCACAGAAAGACACAATTAGAAATCCACCCCCCCAAATCATGTAGGTATGATATATCAAAATATTAAACTGTCATGTATAATTAAAAAAGAATTTTTAAAAATCTCCCCAAAGACACTGACATTTGGATAGCCAACTCCCATACCCACCACGGACACAGCTCCCTCCCTATCACTTCCTCCTCACCGAGGACTGTTCCCTCTTTAGCAGTCCTGGAAGTTTGGTGTCACAGTCTGTAAGTGAGAAGAAAAAGCAGTCACCTTCTCCCTGAGGGAAGGAAAACTAACATTTTGAGTGATCAACAAGAACCTGGTATGGACACACATTTTTAAGAAAGTATTACAACCCTGGAGATGGACAGCTATGATTTTCTCCGAACTAAAACCCCCCACAAATCTCACATATAAGGATATAGGAACTGGGGCACATAAACAACTCTTTTACTACTGATCAATAAGCTGCAAAACTGGGGAAATGACATCAAATTTGTCCAGCTCCAAGACCCATATACTTCCTACCATACCTAACAGCTGGGAGAACCCTCCAGTCTTATTCCCATCATCACAGGCTCTTTTGCTCTCATAAACATGTCAACTAGCTCCTACAACTCTTGCCCTGTGAAAAAGAGAGGAAGGAGTCCTCCAAGCTGCAGGGCACAGGTGGCTGTGGGTGGAAGCTGCATAAAGGACAGAGGGAGGCTAGTTCAATCTCCCCTCACTCTCACCATAGTTCTCCGTTATCTTTGACAACTGGATAGGGGCGTCCAGTAGCACCTGGCTACTTCCCTGGCTCTGTGGCTCAGCCCTAGGGATAGGGATAAAAAGCGCAGTTAGGAGTTGAGGGAAAAGCTCCACGGCCATGAGACCTCCCCCCAATTCTTGTCTCTGAACCGTTAGCCTCCCTTCGCCCCCATCGACCCCTATTCCTTGGCACATACAGGCGCAGAGTGTTGTACATGCGTTGGCACACAGCCCTGATGCCCGCGTCATCCTTGCTGTCCCCGGAAACCTCTTGCAATAGTTCTCCCACAGCTTCTACCAAGTCATCCACAGACTCGAAATCCGCGCTGCCGCTGTGCAAAACGCCTGGGGGAAAAGTGGCGGGACCAGGTAGATAGCGGTCGGGTGGACATACAGTATCAGGGCTTGAATCGCGACCCCAGTCCGCGCTCCAGACCCAACCGCCCCTCAGGACAAGAGGTCACTCAAGAGGAGAGGCCTGGTAGCGGTCTCCAACACTGCCATCCCTTACTCTTCCCCCGCGACCTCCAATTCGGCCTTATCAGCCAGATGATTCGGTTTGGCTCACCAGTCACGTAGTCGAAGACCTGTCCGTCAATTTCTGGGAACTCGCTCCGCAGGATTTCGGCACAAGTCGCCATGTTCCAGTCGGAATCCCGACCGCGCAGTCGCCGAGAGACCTCTGTCTAGGCCCGCCCCCTACCCTTCCCCCGAAATCTCGCTCCTCCTCCCACAGCGCATGCGTAGCAGTGACGTAAGAAACGAGCCGAGGGCGCGGAATCTGTCGGGCGGGGAGAACAGGGCTGGCAGAACCGCGCGCAAGCGCCGCTCCCAGTTTAGATGAGCTTCTCCTTCTGCGCCTGCGCGAAGCCTACTGTTGCAAGATTAGCCATGTGTACAGTTCTCGCAGCCTTTTGGGAGGTGGCGATCCAGAAGCGAGGGGTGGGGCAAGGGCCCTCAAGGTTTATCAGGGCGCAAAGCATGAGTGGTCTTGTGGATGGGAGTCTTCCAATAGGATGAAGATTGATAAAACATCGTTTTCTGCCAGGTTTTTAAGCGTTCTTCGAATCGCTTATACAGTTGTATGTCCAGGCAGGTCCACTTTGGAACCCTCTGAGAGCTTTGCTGACTCATGCCCGCCCTGCCCTCTCAAGAAGCCCCAGGCTCAGTCTTCTGCGTCTGCTGGTTTTGTTCCAGTCTGGCTGTTCAGGTCAGCCAGGTGCCTTACCCCCGCCCGGCACGACCCGCCCTCCCTGTTTTACACTTCTTGACAGTGTAGTCGACCCTTGCAAATTATGCCAGTTCTTTCACCACCCCAGGGCACAACCTCATACAACCCCAAAAGAAAAGAAAACCAGATAGACACCACAGACGGTAGAAGTTCATGGTATTTATTCCCTACCTACACCCACAGCAGGCTTTCCTGCACCATGAATCTCAGTGTCAGTAGAAGGATATTTCTCTTCATAGATTCCTCAGGTAGAAGTTAGGATTCTGTCCTTACATGACGCTACTGTTTGATATTTTAGATAAATATTCTTCCAACTTGGGGCTCTAAAATTGGCACCTAAAATTACATCTTTATCCATTTATCGTTTTGATTAAGTATGGCCACAATGAGGAAACATTCCTGATATTTAAAGGTTTAAACTACGGTTCCTCTCCTTTTAATCACCATTTTACAGGAAATACAAGGAGGAATAAAGTGACCCTGGGGGATACAACAGGTAACTTCTAACAGGAAACTACAGAACTCCAGGTCCTCAACAAAAGTGAGAGCTGAGGGGAAATGTATGGATTTTAAGACAAGATGCATGAACCAACCACAACTGATCCTAACTGGACCCAGATACAAGTTATGGAAAATTTTGTAGGATATCTGGGTTAAGTGAATATATACTGGATATATCAAGGAACTGACCATGAGTTGATCATTGCTGAAGCTGGGTGAGGGGACATGGGGGTTCATTACATTATTCTATTTGTTTTAAATTTTCTGTTAATAGATTCGAAGTTTTAAAAAAAATTAAACAAGAGAAAACTAGAAAGGGCAAATCTGCTCTTTTACCTGCCCCAGCATGCTGGCAAGATATGGGACATTCCCCTGAAGGACTAGCTCACCACATTTTTCTTTGCAGGGGTGGAGGTATCCAGAGGAATTTTCTAAGAGACATGGAGAAAATAAAATCTTTCCTTTCCTAACCCACCAAGATTCAGAAAGCTTGGCTAAATAGAAAAAGGATGGAATAAGAGGTCAGTTTCTCAGGATGGCTACAAGACCAAATGAATCTACTACTCTTGGGGAACTGGGGGTCAGGAGCTTACTCTTGAGCCCTTTGCTTCTTAGAGAAGCCAGGAGACATGGACCAACACCAAATAAGATAAGGGCTTGGAAGGCCTGCAGGGGACTCATAACTGTAACAAGGAAAGAACCTTGAGAGTATTCAGAATAGAAAATTCTACTCAAAACAGGCAGAATAAGAAAATATGGGGCTGGGGTTGTGGCTCAGTGGTAGAGCAACTGCCTAGCATGCATGAGGCACTAGGTTTGATCCTTGGCACCACATAAAAATAAAATAAAAAGGTTATTGACTCCAAGTACAACTAAAAAACAAATATTAAAAAAAAATATGTGGGAAGTCCTACCAGTTCCCCTCCCCCTGTAGCTTTCACATCAACACTTAGCCAACAACTCCGCTCTACAGAGTTTATTGGGTTTATAACTGGACGAAGTCACACTTGTACAAAATGAAGCTCACACTATCCCAAAGCAGAACAGGGACTGAGGATTAGGGATCCGTTACTGGCCTTTGGGGGAGCTCTGAGGTGAGGGGCAGCCAACCCTCCCACTCCAGAGGTGTGGCCACGGGGGTGGGGAGGAAGGGGACCCACCTGGCTTTGGTCACAGAACTCAGCCTGGCACTAGGCCAGGACACACAGATGAATTAGGAAGAGCAGGAGTCCCAGAAACCACCCTGCCCAGGGAGCCCAGGGACTGCTCCACCAGTCCCACTTGCAATGCAGTTGGTTCAGACCTAGACTCAGGGGCTGGTGCAAAGGGAAGGCAGCAAAGCAGAAGGGAGGAGACACTGATGTGTGGTGGCTGGGGGCGCCTGGACCTGCAGAAGAGGGTGGGTAGGAAGGTGGGCTAGCTGCCACTGGACAGCTAGCAGCGGGTTTCATAAATGCCGCTGCGGCCAATGTACCGCACCCATTTGATGACATCATGGTCGCTGTAGTTCAGCTTCGGTTCAAACACCTTCAAGTAGCGCACCTTGAGGCCAGAGGGCGCAAATGGCACCTGGGCAGGGAATAGTTCCAGTTAGGACTGTGGTCTTCCTCTCACAGCATTTCTCTGAAAAGTTCAGTAGCTATGCCCTACCTCATTTCTACTATAGATGTTTGAATGGCGGGGGTCCTGAAAGAAGATAGGGGTGGTGGGGAGCCCTCTAAGTAACATTACTAAAGAAGAGAGAATATCCAAGAGTAACCAGCAATAATTTTGGGTGTTGAGTCAAGTGCTACCTGAGATAACTTGAATCAATTCCTTTAATTAGGAGGAGGCAGCAGCAGCCAGAGAACTGCATTAGAACATACTTATCCTGCTCAATATTATGTACTTGAAAAGTAAGGTGGAGAAAATTATATGTCTAACACATGCAAAGTCTGCTCATTGTCCTGTCTGTAAGAAAACTTGCTGCCTTACTTGAATTCACGTTTTTTAAAAAAAAAATTTAATTTAAACCCAGGGGGGACTGACCACTGAGATATATATATCCAGTTTTTTTTACTTTTTAATTTTCAAACAGTGTGTTTAAGTTGCTGAGGATGGCTTTGAACTTGGGAATCCTTCTGCCCTCAGCCTTCTGAATCACTGGGGTTACAGGCAGGTACCACAGCATCTACTTCTTACCTGGCATTTAAACAATTGAAACTTTTTCAAAGAACTGTTTCGCAACACACTAAGATAAATCAAAATATTTTTCTCAGGGGCTGGGATTGTAGTTCAGTGGTAAAATGCTAGCCTAGCATGTGTGAGGCACTGAGTTCAATCCTCAGCACCACATAAAAATAAAGGTATTATGTCCATCTACAATTAAAAATAAATAAATTTTTTTTTCTCAGTGTGAATAGCAATTTCTACTAAGATTTTTAAAGGGAGAAGAAATGGTCTATGAGTTAAAGTCACTTCTTCCCTCTAGGTCTGTTTTCTCATCCCTAAGGTACAGAGGTTGATCTGAATGATCTTTCTTATTTTTCCCAGCATATCCTGCCATGGTGCTAGGCCCCTTCTCTGCCATACCTCAAAGTTCATGGAAATAGGGGGTCGAGCCCATTTCTTCTTGTCGTTGGTGGGCAGAAGCTCAATCTCTGCACTGATCTGCGATTCCTTCATGCCTGCCATGCGCTTGATCCTGGGAACAAAGGAGCAATGGGTAGCAAGTGCCCGTGATAGCTTGGAGGCGTTTCAAAGGGGGATTGCCATTTCAAACTGGGTGAGAACCAGGAGCTTATGGGAGGTGCCAGGACAAGGAAAAGTAATCAGGACCCTGAAAACCACTTGCTGTGGAACCTTGGGTATGTTATTCCTTTAGCACTCCAGGTTGCACTTTCTGCTTAGATGGGCACATTATCCCTTGCCCTGTCTGTCTGCTTTACAGACATATTACTAGGACAACTGAGAAATGCTAAAGCCTTTTGGAAAAAGAAATGTAAAAAGAACCCAAGTGCAGGCAGGCACACACAAGCCGAAGAGCTGACAGCACAAGCAGAGGCTCCCAGAGAAAAAGGCACCATTTTTCTTCCCGCTCCACAACCCACAATGGATAGGACAAAAGGTGAAACTTAAGAAGGTACATTATAGCATCTAGAGAGCAGCTGTGTCTTCCTGAAGGAAACACTCACTTCCACACAATGGCGTTCTCACTGGCCTTGTACTTGGCCTTCCCCTTCATGCAGATCACCTGCACCCCACTCGTGTTCAGGGGGGTTGGAATCCTCACCTAGAAGTGACACACCCGTCAAGCTCTGTCAAGCCCTGACATATACTACCTTTATTTCTGGAGACAAATTCTTCCTCCTCCCCAAGCCCCTTGTCTTCACCTCAATCTTCTGGGCCAGCAGTGACGGCTTAAAGTTGGACTTGATGACCACCTTGACCTCCAATTTTGTGCGTCCTACTTCCCGCACAAGGGGGATCACCCGGAAAGGAAGGATGATGTCCTTGGTGGTACGATACCTTTGGGGTTGGAAAGTGAGGTTGGCAATGAAAGCCTGTTCCACTCCTTCCCCCACCTCCAGCCAGCAATACCCGCTGCCTCCTCACTGCCCAATGGCACCTCATGAGCTCAAATTCTCCATCTGGTGGAATGAAGCTGATGCTGCGTTCAGAGTCAAACTTGCTGAGTCGCACACACTGGTGGAAGGTACAGTCATCAATGGCAATTGATTGCTTTCCGCTGCAAGCAGAAGAGCTCTCATTAGTATAGGAGGAGTGGCAGGTGTCAGGCCAGGCAATCTTACTACTCCAGACTGACACCACAGTCTCAGGACACAGTTTTCTGACTCAGGGGTCCCTGTCCCAGAGTTTGGGAAGAGAGGGAGCTTTGCAAACTCATCATCTCTTTAGAGGCCTGTTGCTTGGGACATGGGTGTTTCTGGCACACTGGGCAACAGCTGTCAGTATGCATCAATGAGACCTTGGTCCTAGGGGCCAAACAAGGAGTCTGTTCTCTAAGGAGAGTAGGCTAATGGCAACCCCTCATTTCTTATTGCTGATGTCAAGAGCTATCAGCTAAACATACACTTAAGAGAGTTTGCAATTATAGCATAAATGAAATCCAGAAGGAAGTTGGTCCACCAAGCCCCAGTGAACCCTTCAAAGCCCACTGCCCTTTCCCTCCTGTTTCCCTGACTCAGGCACCTCTTGCTTGTTTCATCGGCTGTGCCTTTGCCCTGTTTTTCAATGACAATCTTGTCATTCATCCCAAACTTGCATTCAGGCATGCCACTCAGGTAGCTCTTCATTACCACCCGGCCTGATACATGGGCACTCAGCACCTGCCCTGGTGATAGAACAGATAAACGGGAACAGCTGAGTCAAGCAGGCAAGCTCAGAGATCCTGCCCTGGCCTCCCTCTGGCTTCATCATGAGAGGGCCCTCACCCTGTGGGGACATGAGCAGGTTCACACTCTCTAGAACATCCAGGAAGAGTTCGTTCCGGCGATACTTGATGCCCTCCCGCCGCCAGCCGATCTGCCCAGTCACCTGGCTGGTGATCTGGGACTGCTCTTCTTTTGTCTACATAGAGGTAAAGACAAACAGCAATGGCTTTGCTCCTCTCCCTTTTCAATCATTCTCTCTCTTCCCACTTCACCCTCACCCCACCTCCCTTCTAGGCCTCTCCCTGTAACCCATTCTTTCCCACAGGTCCCCATGGGGCAGGGCCTAGAGAAAACAGAGTAAAGCCCAAGGGCAGAAGCCAAGGGAGCAACTTACCTGATGCTGGAGGACACGGGGCCAAAAAAGGTTCCCACAGGAAGCCATAGGGGAGGCAGAAAAGGAGAGAAGGCTATGAGGTTTGGATCCTATAGGAGGATCCCAAAGAATACCAGGCCTCCAGAGCAAAACCTCACCCCACTGTCCCCAGCCCAAAGGAAACTGCTTGATCTGTATTCTTGGTAAGAGATGCTGAATCGGCTGCCCCTGGGGTGGAAGGACCACACAAGGCAAAAACAGGCTTGCTGTCATTGCAAGAGGCTCAGGCCAGGACTTCCTGTCAAGGGCGGGCTCATGAGTCAGCTTGGACAAGGCTAGGCCAGCTGGGCAGAAGGGAGGTTGGGCTCCACCCGGCCTATGGTCTGTACAATGCAAGTACCTGACTCTTGATGCCCTGCTGTGTGATGAAGGTTTTCAGTGCGCCTGTCTCTGAGTTCTGTGGGTAGCCAAAGTCCAGAATCTCTGCAAAAGGAAGGGAATTATTAGCCCCTGGACAAACCTATAGTCACTTTCATTCAAGTTTCCTGACCTGGGCATGTCTAGTTAGCACAGCTCCCTAAGACTATGTGGAATCATTGCACAAAGTATTCTACCTTTGTAGCATTTACTCTGTGATTTGTAATTCATAAAAAAATCAAATAAGGGGCTGGGGATGTGACTCAAGCAGTAGCGCGTTCGCCTGGCATGCACGGGTCGCTGGGTTCAATCCTCAGCACCACATAAAAATAAAAATAAAGATGTTGTGTGTCCACAGAAAGCTAAAAAAAAAAAAAAAAAATCAAATAAGGGCTGGGACTGTGGCTCAGGGGTAGAGCACTCGCCTAGCATGGGTGGGATCCGAGTTCAATCCTCAGCACCACATAAAAATAAAGGCATTGTGTTGTGTCCATCTACACCTAAAAAATAAATATTAAAATAAGCTGGGCACAGTAGTGCATGTCTGTATTCCCAAAACAAACAAACAAACAAAAACAAAATTGTTCTTGATGTTTTCCTCACTGATCTTGCCAAAGTTCGTGGCCATTACTTCACACATCTTAACTCAGGAGACTGAGACAGGAGGATCATAAGTTCAAGGCCAGCCTCAGTAACTTGTCAAAAAAGAACCTGTCAAAAAATAAAAAGGGCTGGGAGGAGGGCTGAGGATGTGGCTCAAGCGGTAGCGCGCTTGCCTGGCATGCGCGGGGCGTTGGGTTGGATCCTCAGCACCACATAAAAATAAAATAAAGATACTGTGTCTACCGAAAACTAAAAATAAATATTAAAAAATTCTCTCTCTCTTAAAAAAAAAAAAAAAGGGCTGGGAGGAAGTACTGAGGATGTAGCTTAGTGATAAAGCACTTGCCCAGCATACACCAGGCCCTGTTCAATACCCAGTCCAGTAATATAAACAAACAAACAAATGAACTAGGGGTATAGCTTAGTAATAGAGTGCTCCTCAGTTCAACTCCCAGTATCACCAGAAAAAAAATAAAATTAATAAAACCCAAAAATGTTTATTTTTTTCAAACAGAGAAGACAGAAAAAAGTCACATGGTCAGTGGGTCAGCGGTGAAAAAACTCTGTACCCCCTTTTTTTTTCAGAAAACAGATGCTGAGAAGGTGGAAAAACTAACCACCATACCCTACAGGTGAACAAGGAAACAAAGGGCACTCCATGAGGCTTGTAAAATCTCATCCTCCCACATGCTCCGAAGTAGCTGTTGAGATGGAAAGCCACGACAAGAACGAACTAAGGCTCAAGTCACAAAGAAGAGAGGATGAATTTTGGAGGCTCAGCCACCAAACCTGAGTCAGGCTCTTTAGTCCTATGAAAACCAAAACTTCCCTGCCCCCACCTGCTGGCCTATTTCTGTGTTCTACTTCAGAGCAGTCTTTAAGTCTGGATTTGAACTGGCTTCTCAAGGATAGAGAGATCCTAGCCTGAGAGATCAGGTATGCAGGAAACAAAGTTCAGAGAACACTTGGACTTCAGATCTGCTCCAGTCTCTAGGTCATACCCAATTAGGTTCATTCCCACAAGGCCCACCACTCCCCCATCCTTACCATCCAGCAGCTCATATATGAGCACAAAATTGTTCTTGATGTTTTCCTCACTGATCTTGCCAAAGTAAGCAGCCATTACGTCACACATCTTATAGAGGAATTCAAAGACCATGGCAGCGTTGACATTTTGCTTGGTGACAGCTGCCAGCCAGATGTTGGACCGCTTAACATGGAAGAAGCTGGTGCGAGCGATGTTGGTGACAGGGCTGCGTACCTGCTGCCGTGCATGGATAACATTGACTCGAAAGGCATCCACTGCATTTCTCCTAAGGGAAAAGGGTGCACAGAGCCTGCTCAGCACCCGGGAAAACCCCACCCCATGGGGGTCAACCACAGCTGTTAAAAGCCCCACCCTCCACACTGCTGAAATATGACATGTATTCTAAAGCCAAGGTCTAAACCATTAGGGTGGTTCCCTTCTTATGGCTCCCAGTGGGGCCAGAAGGAGGGTCTGGATTAGGCTAGTATCTGATAGGCATGAGAAAGAGGGAAGTCAAGTGGCAATGGCAGAAAGACAGATGTAATATCAATAAAGTGAGGTTCCTCAAGTTTAGAGAAGTATGTTTCTAACTCCCAGGCCTGGCCCCAATTTCCCACCTATACTTAGCTACCACCTCTCTAGCACCTTCCCAGTAAGCTCCATGCCCAGGAGAGAAAAGACCCTGTTTCATTTCCACTAGTGAGCCCACTGATGGAGAATCCTCCAGGAAGATGGACAAAGCCAGTTTGACTTCAGAGAAGGCTCTAATCTACTGGGTAAGAAGTATCAAGGAGTAATGAAGCTATGCCACTCATTCTTGTCCAGTATACAATTCCAGAGCAAGCTTAACTTGCTGTATGAATAAAAAAGGATGAAGGAAAAAAAATGATGGGGGGTTAGGGCCCCCCACCCACCTGTACCTGGGCAGCAGCTTGATACGCCGCTTACCTATTGCTACGGCAGCCAATGAGATGGGATGAGAGAAATGACGCCAGCAAGAAGAGGAGAGTGACAGCAACGAGAGAGAGGGTTAGACACATGACACACCAGGGAGGGCAGCACACACCATGAGGTAGAAGCAGACAAGACAAGCAAGGGTAAAGAGCATAGCAAGGCATGCAAGGTGGCATGTAACCTGGCCTTGACTTAATCGTGTAGCTCAGCCATGCCACCAAACCAACAGAGAGCCACAAAGGCCGGGCCAAGCGAGCCCATCAACTAGGGAGCCAAGAAGCTGGGGTACTGCAATAGGCCCATGCTGTGACTATATATCTCAAGCTCTTTGAGGAAGAAAAACAGGTAGCAGGAACCAGAAGAGCCCAATCTCATTAGAGCTGCTGAGGCTATGTAGTTCTCAGTTAGAAAGATGACATGCAGGGTGGGGCAGAATGAGAAATAAGGCTGTGGCTCCTTCTTAAGGTCTGAGGGAACCAGAACATGGCACTGTCCTAGGAGCATGGCCTCCCTGTCCCTTCTTCAGTGACCCAGAGCGCGCCTTGAGCATGCTTACAACCTCTCCCAGGAATGACCCAGAGGAAGTGAAAACAGCTGAGTCAGCAGCTCAATTCCTCCTGAGAAAGGGAGTGGGAAAGGATTGCCTGGAGAGACTTTTAAGAGAATCCAATGAAGGCTCTCAACGTGAAAAGGGCTTTAAGAGCAAGATTTAGATTAGCACCTCGAGCCTGGCACTAACTCCATTCACTGGAGACATCTCCCTATTCCTGAAAGGAGGAATTGACCTGTCTAGGTAAAAACACTTATCTCCAGCAACCAGAACTGTAACTAAGGAACAATGGGAGCAGGAAGGGCAGGAGTTCCTTAAAGATGTAGGGCCCCCTTCATTCCACTGGTCTTGCCTAGCATCCAGAAAACAGGCTGCTAGGCCAATACCACCAGACCTAATAGGAACCAGGCTATATCAGATGAGCTTCCAGGATGCAGCAAGGGGTGGGGGTGGGGGCCCAAGTCAAACCTGTTGGGATAAGACCTGGTCCTGCATGCTGGGGCTGAGAGGGTGGGGTAGGGGGGGACATAGCTGGCTTAGCCAGGGGACTCACCCGATGTCATCTCGGTAGACCCGGGAGATGAGCACCTCCCCCTTGTGATTATAGATGAATAAGCCTCCAATCATGGCGGCAGCTCAGTCTCCTCGGCCCATCGCTCTGAGAACTGACCTAAGGACAGGTGGGGGTGGGGTAAGAGAAGTCTTCAGAACCCTTGCAAATGTCCCCTGTGGGGCTGAACAGGTCACTGGCTTTTTCCCTGACTCAACCCTTTACTAAGTGACCCTGCAGCCCTCCCAGGCAAGCCCCTCCCCTCAGCTAAGCTCCAGTTCCTGTTTATTCCACACAGGATGGAAGAAACAGACAAGGGCTCAGGATTCTAAGGCCATCTTGACCCTCCCTTTTCTGGAGTCACCCCCATCCTCTCTTCACAGCGCTGAGCTCACCCCCACCCTCTCTCCACAGCGCTGAGCTCAGCAAGGATCCTTTTCAGCCCCCTTCTGTGCAGACTCAGGCTCCAGCCAGTGAGTCACCGAGAAGGCCTGCCTGCGGCTGCAGGAATGGCGGTAGGAATTACTCCAGCTGGCTCAGGCCTGGTGCCCCCAGGCACAACCTTTAGAGCACCAAGTCTCTCAGACTCCATTACCCTTCTAAGAAGGCAGCAGAGCCTGAACCTCCAGAAGTCTACACATTCCAGGAAAGGGTGTGGGTGTGGGGGTGGGGAAAGAAGGGAGGCCTTAGGCTCTGATGAGAACCAGGAGTGTGACCAAAGCAGGCACATCTCTCCAGGCAGTCAGATAAGCAGGCAAAGAAGCAGAGGGAAAAGGTCCCAGCACTAGCAAACCACCTTCAGTGACCCAGGCTGCTTATTACAGTGCCCAGAACCATCCTCCCTGCTTTGGGAAAAGTTCCAGAGTTCAATAAAAATGAGGGTGTGTGTGTGTGTGTGTATGCAGATTCATAAAATTGATCCTTCTAGCTGAAGTTGTGATTCTAAACCTACCAAGTAACTCACTTTTGGCTGAGTGCTTATAAGCAAGGGGCAGGATATCAGAATTATTATACAAATATATATATATACAAATTATTTGGGTCAAACTAATTTAGACTGAGAAAAGGGGTTAATTTGGTTCTAGATTTCCTGGATTAGCCCTGGTATTAATTTCACATGGGGAAGCTTAGCAGACTTTTCTAAAACTGGAAAATAAAGCCTTTTACTGTGGCTGTCACCATCACCCAGACTAGTGAGAAATCTCTCAAGTGATGAAAACATTTCCATCCCTGAGTCCTAAAGAAGGTGAGAGAGGAAATGCAAAATGCAGGTAAAGCCCTGGGCAAAGAACCAAGTCTAAAGGTATCAAGTGGTAGGAAGTTCTGGGCACTGGAGAACTAGAGGTGGGGCTCTGGACAGGAACATAATATTGAGTTAAGAGACCCGTCAGCAGTATACTCAGGTGAATCGCACAGTTGCAAACAGAGCTGATGGGGCCCCTAAGGAAAAGAGACTGCTGTATGGCAAAGGTCAGGGCTTTGAAGAGGAAAAAACAGCAAGGAGAAGTTGACAGTGGCAAATACGGGAAAACTGGAGAGATGGGTCCACTTGAGCTTTAGGAACAGAAACACGAGCGGATGGTGGGCTTTTCGCTAGGGAAAAAGACATCGTGGGAAGAGATGGTGCCACGGGGTGCGGGGGCTGTCACAAGCCTGAGGAAAAAGAGCCGCGGGGTGTCACTGTGTGAGACCTGTCACCGTCCAAAGAGGCATTACAAAGAGGTGTCACTGTCTTGGGAGATGGAGGAATTGTCCCTGCGCCGAGGGCAGGTGTACGCTTTTTCTTTCTTTCTTTTTTTTTTTTGGGGGGGGGGGGGGTCACCATCCTACTCAGGGGGCGCCGCGCGGCGTCCCTGCTCTGGGAGGATTCCGGTCCGTCTCCCTTTCTCTAGAGGCGCCCGATGGATCAGGAGGAGGGCGCCGCTCCCCGCCAGTCCTGCAACCGCACCCCAAGCACCCCCGCCCCGCCGTCAGCTCCCTCCCGGGTCTGAAGGCTGAGGCCACTCCCGGGTATGGGCAGCTTTTCACTTAGCGCAGTGCAGGGAAGGGCAAGGCTGAGCAGCGGGACAGGCAACCCGCGGAATTCTCCCCACCCCGTAAGGCCAAATCCCCAGCTCACCTGGCGTATGCGGCCCCCCGCTCCGCCGACCCAGCCACTCTCCGGATCCCAAGATGTCCGCCCGCCCCCCTGCTCGCCTGCCCGCTGCCTCGGCTTTCACCGCAGTGCTGCGGCCCCGCCCCAGCCCCAGCTGCGCCTGCGTGCCCGCCTCCCGCGCAGACTACAAATCCCGTCAGGCCCCTCGGCCTTCGCGCGGACAGCTCCGAGCGCCCCAGGCTAGGAAAACTACAACTACCGACTGCCTTCGAGAGAACGCCCCCGCCTTCGGGGATTAGGCGGGCCCTACCCAGAATACACAGTCCAACACACGGCGCTCCTCCCACTCTATTTTCTTACTGAGCATCCCGGGAAGTGTAGTCTTTGCAGTTTCTACTGTTCCTATTTTGATATTTCCGGAGAGCCTCAGAGGATTAGTGCCGTTTTTTGAAGCTTGTCTGTTAATTTCGAATTGCTGTAGGGTCCTTTCTGTTTCCAGAGTCCAAGGACTGTCTTCACTTTACACACAAACACAAAACTCGACAGAAGTGTCAGTGCTGAATTTACTGCTTTTTAATACCACCTGTGATTCTCCCATACTTTTCTCTTACTTGTTCCAGTTATAGAGCCTTTTCCTGGGGATCAAAACTCAAAGAAGGGGAACGGGAGAGAGGAGGCAAATTTTGGAAGAAACTAGCGAAAACTTTAATGTGTCAGTGCCCTCCTCAGCTATGCCTGTGTGTGTACCTTCTAGTGGCAGGCAACTCATATATGTATGTATATATATATATATATATATATATATATATATATATATATATATATATATATATATTTTAGTTGGACACAATACATTTATTTTTCTTTATTTTTATGTGGTGCTGAGGATGGAACCCAGGGCCTTGCACATGCAAGGCGAACGCTCTACCGCTGAGCCATAACCTCAGCCCCAGGCAACTGGGGCTTAAAAAAATCGCAGGTAACTTGTACTTAGTTGGACATGGGATTCAAAATTCCCTGATGAACAGAATTAATCTTCACATCTGACCTGAGAGAAGACAGTCAACCATGGAATCTGAAATACATGCCTGGATCTGAAGAAAATCTGTTTGCCTTTCTCTCTCTCCCCTATCTGAATTATAATTCCCACCCCACCCCCCCATGATAGCTTTTCTTCACTTTTAAGGACCCAGCTTCTTTCATGGGCTTTAGTGGTAGTGGGCGGGGGCAGTTCTAAATCAGGGTGGGGGTGTTGTGTGCTTCTGGATGTTATAAGATGGATTTCTGACCACTTTGCTATAAATGTCATAACTCAGTAATACAGCTTGGGAAGCACAGAAGTGGTGAAAAAAACACTCCCTTTGGAAATATCCCTGATGGCTGGGGGCTTCTAGGATGTTTTGAATGATGAACTTAATGGCCTTGTCCTGAGCACACACTGGGCACAGTTCCTGCAGCAAATAGGCCATACATGGCTGCAACCCTTTTTGGCATGACCATTATTCTTTTTTTTTTTTTGTCATCTTGGAATTGAGGACCAGAGATAGCTCTTCTGTTTTGGTAGACAGAGACAGCCTGCTGCCTTCTCTAGGCAGGCTTGAAACTGTCATGGCAGGAAGGAAGGGCAAAAAGGAAAAAGGGGCAAAACTGATTGTGAACCTTACTGTCCCTAGCAGCCTTCTGCCAGAGGTCAGGATTTAGTGGAATGAAGATCTGGCCTCTCTCAAACTGTGGTCACATCCTGATTCCATTAAGTGACAGAAAGCAGGCATTTCTAATCCTTTAACCAGCAGCATTCAAGGCTTCACTTCTACACTTCTACCTCTGCCAGAATTTTATCTTCCAAACATACTGTAAATACCTGCCAATTTTGAGTAAATAATAATGATCATGATAATAATAATAATGGTTACCATTTATTGAGCACCTACTCTATCATGTGCCAGGCACTGTGCTAGGCACTTTTCGTACAATATCTAATTTAAATCCTCACAACAACCCTGTGAGGTAGGTATTACTATCATCATTTTACATACGAGAGAACTGAGGCTCAGAGAGGTTAAATAACTCTCCTATTACGCAACCAAAAGGAAATAGAGCTGGAATTCAAACCCAGAACAATATGACTCCAAATCCCAGGCTCTGGTAAATTAGAGGTAAAGGGGAACGAAAGGGCCAAATTCAGAAAGATTGTTGGAGTGAAAAAGATGTGATATGCTGACTGGTAAGATACAAGAAAGAATTTAAGCCTGTAAATGTTTCTGACTGGTGTGCCTGTGTAGTTGTGATGGTCACCAGGACAGGAATTCAGAAGGAACACACTTGGTTGGGGACATGACTTGAGTCCATATAGACATGTCCGTGGTGATGTTCAGTGGTTAATAAAAATACAGATCTGAAGATTGAGGGAATTTGGGGTTACATATTTGGGAATCACCAGCATATCAGCAGCAATTGAGGACATCAGGATTGATGACACCATTTTGGGAAAAAATACAGAAGAAAGAGAAGTGGACCAAAGAAGGAACAATGTAAGAATTGACACTGAAGGTATAGTATAGTGGAGGTGTTCTCAACAAAGCAAGACGAGGCAGAGTTAGAGGAGTACAGGAGATGGCCCTGTAGTGGTGGCTAGAAGAAGCCACAGCCTGGTTGGGAGTAAACTCGAAGCTTCCAGAAGGCAAGGAAGATTGAGTCACGTGTCCAACACAGCACTTTGTTCACTAAAACCCCAGAAGTATTTGTTGTATGAAAGAATGTCAAAATGCCCCTACTTTGGTTTGCCCTAAAACCTGGGCTAAGGATTTCATATTACTCTTGACACCCTGTCCCTAAAAATATGGGAGCCTGGGCAAGTCAGGAGAATTTAAAGCAGAGGCTAGAAGAGAAAGTTGTGATTTGTTTAAAGTGGAGAATAAGGTTAAAAAAAAAAAAAAAAAAAAAAAAAAACTGGAACTCTGTTTGAAAGTCCTGGAAGCCCTCTTGCCCAACTCCCAACTGACCTATGGGTTCCTGTCCTTGTTCTGGAGTGTCACGGTGTGTGCAAACTGGAAGTGGGTATGTATGTATGTGTGTGTGTGTGTGTGTGTGTGTGTGTTGGGGTATGTGTGAGATGGCCTGTCAGTTACCTGGAGAGTTCTCTATTGAGCCCAGCCTGAGATTCAGCTTATAGGCTTATCCAGGTAGGAAAATGTTGGGGATATGTGGCTTGAGGGCTATGAGGAAGGGGAGAGGAAAGTCAGGGGACCAGCCCCACTATCTAGGAAAGGACTTGGAGAGAGGGTCCAGCCCTCTGGGCAGGGTCCAGCCCTGAGGCTTAAGTGAACTTGCATAGGCACCTGTGTGTATTTGTATATGTGTGTGTGTGTGTGTGTGTGTGTGTGAGAGAGAGAGAGAGAGACAGAGAGAGGGTGGGTAGGGGAGAGATATAGAGGGGAAGAATATTCTATGGAAAAGAGAACAGAGTCCTTGTGCATGGGTAAGGCTGTGGCCCTTCCCAGAAGCCTAGCAATACTGAAGTGTGGGTGTAGGGGCTGGACATCCTTGGGAAGCCCCGAGGGGCTCCTGAAGCAGGGTTCCTGGTCTCCTCGGAGGCTGGGCCTCCCCTTGCTGGGGGGTTCACAGAAAGTCAAACAGCCCGAAATTCTTGGCTGCTCCAGGCCAAGGGAAAATTGGGGGAGGAAAAAAGAAAGAAAAGAAATGTTTCAGCCGGGAGGTGAGATGAGCCTGCCAGTTAGTAGGGTTAGGGTCTGATGGAACCAGCACATGGGTCAGGCATAGGAGCAAGGGATCCAGCAGAGATGCTCTCTGGAAGCCACTAGCTGCTTGGGCACCTGAGGGGGCCTTCTGGCTTCTGATTAGGAATGGGTACAGGCAGGGGTAAACAGCATGAATAGCTACTGAAGGGTGACTATAGCTCAGGTGCAGGACTGAGGCAGCAGGCAGGGGAGAGTTAGGTAGGGCAGATGAAGTGACTTTTTTGGTGTCAGTACTATGGGGCAAAATCAAGAGATTTGCACACATGCTTGAGAGGGTGGACTTAACACCAGGATGGTGTAGCTGAATGAATGAAGGGGGAGCAAAGGGAGAAAGGGGTACCCCCCCCCAAGGACACCACTGGGGTCAGCTCCTAAAGTGTGTGAGGATGGGGCAGAGGGAAGTAAGCACCAGCAAGTGAGGACTCGGGGACATGAAGGATCCTGGGAAGTCCCCCTAAGGTTAGTGAGCAGAGGGAACAAGCTAGGCCAGAGCCGGGTTAGGGAATGCAGAGCTGACTGGTAGATACACCCTGCCCTGGCTGCGCCGAGCGAGCAGTTAGCTAGCGTGCCTGGATTTAGTTGCATTTATTTCCCTTTCAGGTACCAGACGAAGTAAAAAAGACGGACGGACAGTTGGAGAGAGGGACCGGGTGCGGGGTGGGATGGCAGTGGGGGAGAGGTCCTGCTCACATCACATCCACAAAGAACTCACTGGGGTTTCCCATGGCCATGCGGAAGGACTGTCTGCTGGCGGTCAGTTCTGGGGGCACAGAGGCCAGGTCGCGGCCAGGAGGGGCTCCTGGGGGCCCCATGGCTGCAGGCGGCGGGGGCATCATCAGCATTGGGGGGCCGTAGAGAGGGGGCACTCCTGGAGGGCCATAGCTTGGGTGCGTGTGGTGGCTGCGCAGGCTGCTGGCCAGTGAATGGTGGCTGCGGTGGCTATGCTCACTGGCCGCGGGCCCTGAGCGCTCACTGGGTGCCCGCTCTCGTGGCCCCCGCAGGCTGCTGCGTGTCGTGTGGTCCGACTCACTGCCGCTGCCGCCGGACTTGGAATCTCCAGCCTTTGGGTCCTTCTCCTTCCGACGATCGCTGCCACTACGGTTTGAGCCACTGCTCCGACTGCCTGTGGAGGATAAGCAGGGCCGGGGTGGGGAGCACTCAGAGCTGACACCCTGGACTCACCTGTAGCTCCCTCCATGGTTCCCTCCGCCGTAATTACCTTCACTGTGTTGACTGCTGGCGCTGCCCCCACCATAGCTGTAGCCTAGCTCCGGGAAGCCTGGGTGGGGGTTGTAGGGGTGTGGGGGTGGTGGGTACTGGTAAGGGAAAGCCATAGGCCAAGGGGCAGCCCCCGGGTGTGGCAAAGGGGCCAGCGTATCTTGGTCAGAGGCACCGCTGGAACCGTCGTGGTCGTGGAGGGACAGGTTGGCCATGTCTGTGGAGGAAAGGCTGGGTAAGCCGAGTCTATTCCCTGTCCCCTGGACTCCTTGATCAGGAGAGGGGTTCCTGGCCTAGGTCAGGTGGTAGGCAACACTGGTAGTTTCTGGTCAGAATGAGAGTAGGTATGGCACAAGCCAGAGAGCTCACCCTTTCTGCACAACTCCTGGCCACTACCTCTACAGCCCCGGAGACCCTCCTCAGGAAACCCAAGTCATCATTTAAGATTCTGGGTCAATCCCAATATCCAACTCCCAGAACCTGGGAGGACCCTTCAAAATTTGTAGTGCTCTCTCCTTCCTTGTCAGTGGACTGAAAGAAGGGATAAGACTGCTATTCAGCCTTTTTCTCTTTTGTTCACTTAGAGGGTCCTAGGTCAGGGAATGTGAAAGACATTCTGTAGGTACTGCACACCTATGCTTCATTAAGCATACCACACAGCACTCCATCTCCCTCAAAGACTGCCACGACCCATACAGGAGTTCTTCACTTTTCCAGAAAAGGAAAGTCAATCCAGAGAAGTTAAAAGAGCAGCCTGAGGTCAACCTAAACTATAGGCAGAACAGAAACTAAGAGTTGCTTGCTTTCTCTTTACTTCTCCAGATGAAGTCATTAGTTAGAAACAGGGGACAGTTTGGGGAAATGGTAGTGAAATTTTACCCTGTCCATATATATATGAAGCCCAGAACATGGGGCCTTTTAGAGGCCCCTTATAGAAGACCCTTGCCTTTATCACATTTTCCTGGTACTACTGGGGTGGCTGGACATAAGGTGGGAAGGGCCAGACAGAACAACATGGGTACCTCTGGCCTGGCACCAACTCATTCTATCATCACTTATTTCATGACTCTGGCTTCCTGGGAGAAACTGTGTGTTCCTTAAGAGCAAGGCTGCCTGTGTCAATGCTAGAACTACCTTAAAGTGAGCATAATGGGATACCCCTTGTTCACACACCACCTCTACAAGTTCTACAGCTCTGAGAGAACTGTAATTGCCCTCTAGGGCAATTACATTTGTATGTGGCTCATACAAATGAGCTCTTCCTCCAAGCCCTCAGGTGAGTCAGCCCAGCCCTGCAAGGAAAAATCAGGAAGAGGGGCTCTGAGGTGGCCTGTAGAACCTGCCAGCCAAGCTATCAATCCGTCAAATGGACAGCAGCAGTATGAGGCAGGGTAGAGGGAAGCAGTAATCTTTCTTTGCTCACTTCCAAAGAGCTGGTGATGACTTTATCCTGCATGCTATTGTCCTGGGAAGTAACTGTGTGCTCTTGGGGAGAAACTGAGGCCCCCACACTGCTACACTCTCAGCTTTGGCCAAATGAGAAGGAAAAGGCTCTTCTATCAGCATCACCCTGAGTTGGGCCTTGGGTGGCCTGGGGCCCTGGGTGGCAGATCCGGGTAGGTCTAGGGAAGAAACAATGTTTTGAGCAAAGGCCATAGCTGCCTTGGAAGCTTTAGGTGTCCCTGGAGGTTGAAGGTCAGGGATTAGTTCTGCTAATGATGAAAATAATAACCACATTTCAATGAATCTAAGAAGCTATTGATTACAAGATGTACTCCAATTTCAGATATTGAAATATGAAAAAAGAGTGCATTTTGGAATCAATTAAATATATAAACACGGACCACTTTTATAGAATATTTACCATGAGCCATACACTACACTAAGAGCATACATCTTATTCTCAAAAAAAAAAAAAAAAAAAAAAAAAAAAAAATTCCTATGAGATCTCCATCTTATAGAATCTTACAGATACACTAAGAGGCTAGATCACTTACTCTTACCTCACACAGTAAGGATGAAGCTAGGATTTGAACATAGAACTGCCAAATTCCAAAATCTTATGCATCTATCACTACTCCCTGGGGCCATACTTGAATTGCTAAGGGCTAGGGATCCTACTCTCCTCCCACAGACTATGTTCTGAAGGATCAGTCATTCTAACATTCTAGTGACTAGAACCTAACCTGAAGCATTTTTTTTTAAGCTGTAGATGGACACAGTATTTTTACTTATTTTTATGTGGTGCTGAGGATCAAACCCAGTGCCTCACACATACTAGTCAAGTGTTCTACCACTGAGCTACAACTACAGCCCTAACTTGAAGCATTTTAAGAGTTAGCTTTAGATACCTATTGGCACTATTGGGCAGAGGTGGCTGCTGGGGGTGGACCTCAGCTCTCAGCCCTGAGCAGTGCTATCCTGTTCTAAGAACTCCTTACCCTAAGGATTATCCACAGGCTAAAGAGAAAGGAGGTTCCTTGTAGACCTCTACTACTTAAGAACTTTCACTGTTTTTGTGCCCTCTCAGGATCAAGTCAAAACTCCTTGGTATGGCTTACAGAATCCTCTGCCACCTGGTCTTGACAGCTTCTCCAGCTTCATCCTATAGCACAGCCTGCCTTCAGGGGTCTGAGGCAGATCCTACCCTAGTCAGTTCCAGATCCTCCTTGGTTCAGAGACCAAGGGCAGGTACTCTGTTTAGCATCACTGAGAAAATGTTTCTGAAGTACCACACACCTAGGGCAGCCCAGGTAGTGAGAAGAAACTGGATCTGAGGCTTAACACTTATGCTACTAGTTGTGAGACCTGGGGCAGACTATTTCACACTGAGAAATCTGTTTCCTCATCTGAGAACATGGATAGTAATCCTCCCTGCTTCTGGGGGAATTATGAGGATCCAGCAAGAGAGTGAGATAATACTTTTAGAAACTACCAACACTGTCAGGCACAGAACAGGCACTTAGAGCATGCCAGGCCCAAGAAGAGATGTGGGGCAGGTGAAGAGATTAGATAGGACTGTTTCCACCACAGAATTCTCAGGCCTTGAATCAGGCCCCATCTCTGCTGAGCCCCATCTATGTTCCCTGGAGTCTGCTGCCATATCCCTGGGCACTCCCCATTCCCAACCAGGAGGCAGGGCAAGAAGGTCAGTGAAACACGTACTGCCGCAGAGGTCTCCGAAGATGTAGTAGCACTGCTCAGAGAAGGTGATCTTGTTGACAGTGTGGCGGATGAAGCCAGCTTTCAGCAGGTTGCTGGCATACTTTCGGGCCTCCCTCCGGTCAGTGAAGCCTTCGACATTGTGGTATAGCCAGTCTACCACATCTGAGCCTGAGGATAAGGCTGCCAGTTGATTGGGAGGCCCATCTGATTTGGGTTCAGCTGGCCTCATAGAAGCTATGAGGCTGGGGCTGGTTCCAGCTCAAAGGAGTGGCCCAAAGGAGTTACTGAGTCCCCCACCCCTGGCCTGCCCTGTCTGATCATTCCCTACCCAATCCTTCATCCCTCCATGGGGCTTTCTCACCGATAAAAGCGTTAGGAATGGTAATCTTGAGCCACATGCGATCTCGGACCTCCAACCCTGATTCAGGGGAGGCCATGGCTTTTACGATGGCGGCCATGTCACTGTGGATGGACAGATGGAAGTCGTCTAGGCCTGGGGGTGGGAGGCAGAATGGTGAGACAGAAAGCGGCTTTGGAGTTAGGTAAATAAGAATTTGCATTCCGGCTATACCAAACAATAATTACAGATCAATGCTGGACAAATTACTGATTTCTTGGGCACTCAGTTTTCTCTTCCATAAAAATGGGGATTTTAATATCTATTTACAAGGATATTTGAGTTCAGTTACATAAATGAAGGTACTTAGCACAATGCCTACATGTATAATAATAAAAATGGCACCCATTTAGTAAGCCATAATGCTTACTTTATGCCACATACCAATGGTGCTTCACTTATAGCTTCTTATTGAGCCCATAGGAACCTGGTAAAGTATATATTAATAGTCCCATTTTACAAGAGGAAACTGAGGCTCCCTGGGTTCAATGCAGGTTCAGAAGCAAACAATATTTAGTGAAGATCCATAAAGTGCCCACTGGGAGAAATCACAGTGTGAGGTAACTGGAATGAGTGGCGTCCCCTCTCTGGTCCTTGCGGGTGCTTACGTTGCCCCTCATCAGTCCTCCCACTTGGCTCTGTCTGCTGCCCAGAGAACAGGGTTAGACACTCACGCTCTGTGTCAGGGATGGAGCTGGTGATGGAGGAGCTGGTGGAGGTGATTGTGCTCAGGGAGGGGCTCATGCCATAGGCAGGGAAGGTGCCCGTCATGGCTGCAGTGTGAGAGACCCAGGCCGCAGGGTCAATGGGCCGGATGGGCTCACCTGCAGGGAGGATGAGGAGTCACAGGCTGCTCACCCTGACCACTTCTGGGCCCAACAGGCAGGTGTGGGGGTTCAGGGAAACACAGCAGAAATGAGGGAAAGGGCTCACAGATATCAGCTTTAAGAATGAGTTCCCCCTACATCTACTCACTCCTGGGTAATGTGAAGCAACCACGTGGACTTGGGTCCCAGCACTTGGCTACAGTCAGGGTAATGGGCCTGAAAACAAAGATTGAGGGTAGAATGTGTGGAGGCCAGACAAAGCCTCTTGCATGATAACCAGAAATGTCTACCCCATCCTCCCCAGTGCTCTATTCCATTCATACCCTGGTTTGTGCACAATTTCCCGTAGTACCCGAACTGCATCGTCATTACTCATGTTCTCAAAGTTGATCTCATTTACCTAAGAAAGAGGACCAGGAGTTGGGTAATAGACTATGCAGGGGAGAGGGGCAGGGGAGCTGAGTTTGCGGGTCAGGAAGTCTTCCTCCAGAGGGCAGGGACTCCTCCCAACCTTCTATCCACACCACCACCACCCAGGGTGGGCAATGATACCTGTAACAGCATATCTCCTGGTTCGATGCGTCCATCAGCAGCCACAGCCCCACCTTTCATGATAGAGCCAATGTAGATGCCTCCGTCACCACGCTCATTGCTTTGGCCCACAATGGAGATGCCCAAGAAGTTATACTTCTCTACAGGAAGTAATTTAACAGCTTGAGAAGGGCAAGAGTCCTATCCAAATTACCAACACCTTATTAGAACAGGGTGGAAAGGGACAAAAACTGACATGTACTAAGCCCAAATCAGGCACTGTATATATAGTGCACTTACCCATGATTTCATTCAATCTTTGCTGGCTGTGGTGCAGAGACTCTTTGTCTCATTTTACAGATCACGCAAGTGAAGTTTAGTGAATTTAAGTGACTTTTCTAAGCCAATAATTGGCAGAATTCAAACTCAGATTTCTAAGTTCTCAAATTGGGTTCTTTTCACTACATCCAGCTATCTCCTTTATACAGTCTATTGGAACCAGGTGTGGTGGTACACAGCTGTAATCCCTAGCTACTTGGAAGGCTGAGGCAGGAGAATCTCAAGTTCAAGACCAGCCTCAGCAATTCAGCCTCAGCAATTCAATATAGCTCAGTGGTAGAGCACTTGCCTGGCATACATCAGGGTTCATTTCCCAAGACCACAACCAAAAGCAGGGGGAAAAACCAAAGAATACCTAGGGCAGAAACTAGAGAGCAAGGATGCAATGACTAAAGATGGCAAGGGGCAGGAAACCCAGAAACCACTTGCTCCAAGAAGGCTTCCCTGGTGCCATTTCTACTTCCACAGCTCTCTGTGCTTATATCTGTCATAGCTCTGACCATGAAGTACTGAAGTGATCTGTGTAAGTTTCAGCTAATGTTTATTCAAGAGAACTCTTTGAGGGTAAAGTTCAAATCTTGTGTCTCCCAGAACCCCTCATACCTGCCCAGTGTCTGGCATACAGTAGGTGCTCAAGAGTATTGTTTTCCCAGACTCACCCATGTTGAGAGTAACTGTGATGATGTTGAGAGACATGGTAGAGTCTGTGATGCTGCTGAAGGATGAGGACTGGAAGAGACAGAGGCCCTGAGCTGCAGGTGGGGGTGGCAGGAACTCATTGTTCCTACCTGGTTCCTCCTCAGCACTACTCCCCTCACCCTCTATGGTTCTAGATGCTGAACCAAAGGGAAGAGTTCTGAGGAAGAACAAGCTGAGCCTGCCTGGAAAGGGCTCACAATCTGCCCCCACCCATCCTGAGCATCCCAGGCCCCATACCCGCTCAATCCGTGAGACCTTCTGCTTCCGCCGCCGCCGCTTGTGTCTTCTCATCAGGCGTGAGGCACTGCTCTGTTCTGTGGAGCTGCTGAACCTGTGGGGCCCACAGTCGTTCCCCACCAGGCTGGCCCAGCCCTGCTCTACAAGAGGCACTGCAGGGCCCAGGTGCCCAACACAAAGCCCACATCCCTCCCAGGAGCCAGTATCCTCAGGGTTTAGGGCTCCTTGGGGTCACCTGCCCCACAGTACCCATGAAACTAAAGCCCCACCTGCTGGTAGAATCCTCCTCATCTGAATCAAAGAAGCTGGTGGTCTCCAGCTCACTGCTCATAAGGGTGGACGAGCTATCATAACCACCAGGCTCTCGCCGCCGCTCCCCCTTTGCAGTTCCATTTAGCCGGGTTGCTGCAGGAGATGGAGGCAGCTGCGTTCACACTATGCTTAGTTCAGGGGAAAAGAGGGGAGAGGCGCAGGCCAGAGGCTAATCTGGGGCCAGGCATAGCCAGAGCTCAGGAAACAGGGCAGAGAGGTGGGACTGGAAAGATGTGGAAAAGGAGTAGGGGTGGGGAAGGCAATCCTATTTGGGAAGACACACCATGCTCTGGGCCATCCCTCCGACGTGGCCGCTCCCGCTGGGCAGATACCAAGGAGTCTGTCTCTGTGTCATTGTCCAGGTTCTCCTGGCTGCCCCCACCAGCATGAGGGCTGCAGGGAAGAGAGGACTTGGTAGAGGAGGGGGCAGGCTGGGGGTTCCCTCCCCCAGCCCTGGGCTGAGCTGATGCAGTCCTCTCCCATGGGCCCTCCCCACTCTCGGCTCGTACTCACTGGAAGGATGGGGGTCGGGAGTCCCCGATTCCTCCCGTGCGCTCCATAGGTGGTGGCAGCTCTGATGGGTTATCAGCACAGAAGGGGGCTGGCTCTGGGTGTGAGCCCTCAGCTGACACCAGCTGATGGGGAGACATTGAGTGAGATCTATATGACAGGGGGCACCAGGGAGATGGGGATGGGGAGTTGGCTTCTGGCAGGGCATGAAGGCCTGGGAGAATGAAGCAGGGAGAAGAGACAGGACTGTGCAAGGGCAGCTGAGGTGAGGAGTGGCCCCAGAACCAATTTGAGGGGGCTCTTGGAGGCATGGGTTGCTCAAGTGGAGTGGGGGATGGAGAAAAGGGTCGGTGGTCCCAGGCAGCGGTCGCCAGGTAACAGCAGGTATCTTACTGGCATAGGAGATATTTTTATCTCCACATGTGTTTCTGTCTCTTCCCTTCATCCCTTCCCACCACTCCCACTTTTCATTAAAGTTGAGAAAGCTGGGGTGAGAAATAGTTCAGTTAGAAAACTAAAGGAAAATTCAGATACTGAAGCATAAAACTCCCAGCTACGATCTCAGTGATGCCTTCCCTCCCTCAACCCAGCACAGGCATGCAGGCGGATAGAAACGGAGGCCTCCTTACCCAGGACACCACCCGGCCATTGAAGCAGGGTAGCTTAGCATTGTCATCTGAGATCTCCTCCTTCACAACTCTGCAGGGAAAGAGGGATGTCAGAGAGAACTTTCTGGCATGTACATGGAAGGTCCTCGCAATCCCAGTTGTACTCCATCCTAAACCGTGATTTAAGCTACCAGCACAAGACTGTTCAAATGGGAATAAGGGAGGTGACCCAGGGACATCTCTTTAGCACCACCAGAAGACACCAGCTCTGTTGGGCCAGCTATCTTTCTGGGGCATCCTCTAAGTCATTAGAGGTCATACCATTTCCTATAACCCCCAAAGTGCTTTACCCAACCCCAATATGGCTTCCCTGGGCTAGACTTTCTCTTTTCCTCAGAGTCCCAAATTGGGAAAAAGGACACAATTATTGTGCTGGTGTTGTGGCTCAGTGGTAGAGCGCTCGCCTAGTATGTGTGAGGCCCTGGGTTCACTCCTCAGCACCACATAAAAATAAATAAATATAGGTATTGTGTCCATCTTCAACTAAAAAATATTTTTTAAAAAATGACATAATTGGGGGCTGGGGATATGGCTCAGTTGGTAGAGTGCTTGCCTTGCATGCACAAGGCCCTGGGTTCAATCCCCAGCACCTCAGGTGGTAGTGCGCACAGTGGTAGTGCGCTTGCTAAATATGTGTGATGCCAAATATGCATGAGGCACTGGCTTGGATCCCCATCAACACATTAAAAAATATACATAAATAAAGTAAAGGTATTGTGACCACTACAACCAAATAAAAAATATTAAATTAAATTAAACAAACAAACAAACAAAAAAAGATACAATTATTACTGATCTTCCCTTTACAACTTGGAATCCTGACATTGTTCTGGGAGGTATGGACAAGGAGATTAGGAAATTAAGAAATAAGGGGAGAAGGTGTTTACTAAACATCTTCTATATACCATCAAGATAACTAATAGTAACAACTGCTCTCATTTATTAAGCAAGCATAATAGGCTGAGCATTTTGCTAGGTGCTTTACTTATATCATTTCATCTAATACTGCGATGCTATGAGGTTGGGGCAGATGGGAAACCAGGTTCAATATGTTCAGTAATTCACCTAAACTTACTCTACTAGTACACTAAGAGCTCACATTTGAACCCTGGTCAGTCTGACTCTAAAGTCTCTATTCTTACCTATTATACCAGCTTCTATCTCTATATTTAGAACATATAATCTTCACATCAGTCTCATATGTAGACAATATGATCCATATTTCATGAATAAGGAAACTGACAGACATTCAGTATCTTATCCAGGGTCATGAAGCTCATGGATGTTAGAGCTAGAACATTTAATTTAATCACAGGCTCATTTGATACTAAACCTACACTCTTCCCACTGTACTCTTTCCTGTGCAATGATACATTTATACATTCTTTCCTGTGCAATGATAAAGGTAGCATGGGTTTATGAGGAGGTAGGTGGTGAGAGGATACTGATATGGGGCATGCATGGTATGGGATGTGGTCATGGCTTGTAGTTTGGTTTGAGGAACGTGGTGAGGTAAGAAGTCAAACACTGGCTAGGTTTGGGGCAGGGAAGAGAATGGAAAAGTTTGAGGACTGTCAAGACTATCAAACACATGGTACATTTGAGCAGAGACGGATGACAGCGAGGGAGGAGGTTGGGAAGACCACTCCTCCCTCATTCTTAGAGCAGCTTCTGCCTAGAGTCAGGAATGTGCTTGGCTCCTTACGATGCTCACATTCTTGGACTCAAAGCCAAATTCCCAGGCCAAGCCTGCCCTCTTCCCTCCCATCCAGCTCTGGCTCCCCACCATTTCCAACCCCACAGCGACCCTAAAAGAACAGCCCAAATCATCTTGCTCGGGTTCGTGATGGCAGAGAGCCTAGAGACAAAATAGGCTGGAAAGAAGTGACAGAGAGGTAACCAATCTGGCCAGAGGATACCCCAAGCAGACTCAAATGAGAGCCAAAGCTGAAAGGAAAAGGGGGTGCATGTGCATGGACTGTATGTCCTACTTTGGAGAGGGTCTCCCTGTGTGGGAAACTGCTGCTGAGTCTCCCCGACCTCCCCTAGCAGGCCCCACCACGCTGCTCCACACTACAGATGTTTCCTCTCTTTCTGGGGGTCACCGACAGGTCGCCAAGGCTCTGCTGACTCACAATGATCAGCTGATCCTCAGCAGCCTTGAGGGACCTCAGACAGCCTGTACTCTTCTACCATAGAGCTGAATGGCTCAGGGTTCCATAGCACTCATGTACCCGCGCCCCACAGTCTCATTCTTTAACACCTGTCTCCCATCCCCCCATGGAGTCAGATAAATATACATTCAAATTCCCTCCCATTATTAGCCCTCCCATCCTAACTTTTCCAAGGCTTTGACTTGTCCTAGTAAGTGGGATTCTTAAATGCATGGTCAGGCATATAATAAAACAGTTACGAACTCTACCAACTTTTGGTGAGATTCACACTCTCTTTCTAACTAGGTGTAAGTTTCTAAAAGCAGGGACCAAACAAATCTTCTCATCATTCATCGTTCATCCAAATAAAAAGCTTTTGCTGAGCCAGATGCAGTGGTGCATGCCTGTAACCCCAGCTACTCAGAAGGCTGAGGCAGGAGAATCACAAGTGCAGGCCCATGATTGGCAACTTAGCAAGTCCCTGTCTCAAAATAAAAAAAATTAAAAAGGGGTGGGAATGTTGTTCAGTGGTACAGCACCCCTGGGTTCCATCCTAGTATCACACGCACACTCAAGCTTTATCAAGAGCCCAGTGGGCTTTAGGTCCCGTGATACTACAGGACTGTATGAAGCACCAGGCCTGGAGCCTGCCTTAGACTCTGAGAGGTTACAATCCAGTGGGTAGATTTGGTAAGCATATTGCAAGAGGGGAGAAGTTAGAGCCTCAAAGCAACAGGTGTGTCTACTGGATAGACATCTGCTGAGTTTTACTTAGGTGTCAGAAACGGGCTAGGAACTGGGTGGAGATGTAAGGATGAGGGATTTGAACCTAGAGAAGACAGGGGAAGAGTGTCCCAGGCAGAAGGTCCTGAGACAGAGCAGTGGTGATATGGAGAGGAAGCAACACAGTTTCCTAACTTACTATGGTACCCCCTCCCACAGCTCAAGGTCAGATTAGCAGCGGGGACCCCATTCTTTATCTACCATCTCCTTAGTGCTAAAAATATTTATCCTTCTTCCATTACTCCACATAAGAGGGCTGGGCCTACCCTGGGTTTGACAAACACTTGTGGCGGTCAGATGGGTCTTGGAGTGGTCCTCAGATCTCACATCCTAACCTCAGAGGGTAAGCCTGGAGTGGAGAGACTGTTGGTAGGACAGCAGTCTTTCTCTTCTAATGCTCTTTCCCTCCTGTCAGCAGAGGTCCCTAGTGTGGGCTCAATAAGTGGTAGCCCTATCCACCTCCCCAGTTTGCCAAATCCACCATCTCCCAGAAAAGAAGCATCTGTAAAATGGTGATAACAATCATACCTACAAAAAAAAACAAACAAACAAAAAAAAAAAAACACCCTGTTTGACTAAGGTTTTAGACTTTGGAGCCAGATTACTGATGTCAGCCAAGCTCTGTCACTTACTAGCTGTGTGACCTTGGGCAAGTTACTTAAGCATTCTGTGCTCTAATTTCCTCACTTGTACCACCTATTTCATAGGGGTTTGTACCACTATTTCATAGGGCTATCATGAAGATTCTGTGAGTAAAGATTTGCAAAGCATTTAGATCAGTGTCTGGCACAGTGTAAGCACCATTTTTAAAAGTTTGTAAAATAAACACACTGTATATACACTCCTTGGCTAGTTTTCTGTGACCAGATAGCCCTACCAGGTCTCCTACTCATTTACCCTTCTGGGGCTAAAATCGTTTAATCCATCAATGTCCTATTTTTCTACCACTGAGCTACATGTCCAGTTCATTTTCTTTTTTATTTTGAGATAGGGTCTTGTTAACTCAGGCTGGCCTCCAACTTGCAATCCTCCTGCCTCAGCCTCCCCAGTTGCTGGGATTAGAGGCATGCACCACAATGCCCAGTTTCTCCACTTTATTTTTAGCATTATTCTCAATCCTGTTAAAACAGTCAACTCTAATATCCTTTAAGGTTAAAACAGTCAACTCTAATATCCTTCAAGTACCATTGATGTATGCAAGATAACTTCAGGGGGTACATGATAAATATTGCTTAGATCAATGTTTACTTATAACAAAATTTAGAAAGAAATATAAACAGAAAATGAGATCTGTGGTTGATTTTGTATTATTAGTGGGTCAAGCTTAGAAAAAAAAGAGAGGGTTAACAGTAAATTTGAAGAACAATATTAAATAAACCGTAAGAGGATGTAATGAGTGCCCTCTAATAACTGCAGCTAGGTCTGGCTTAACAGAAGCCATGGGAGAGTGGGAGGCAGCACAGAATGGTCTGCTTAGAAGGCAGGGACAAGATGGGGGATGTTGATACAGACCTATTTCAATTTTCTTCAAGGCATTTGGTCCCAGCATAGAGGGCTCTGAATGACTTTCTCCCATCCTATACCCCAAGGCAGCATCAGTCCTTTCGGACCCTATTTTTTCCTGCCTGCCAAGCTGAAGTACCCACCTCCTGATCTCCAAAGCTTCCAGACTGATTCTCTTTACAGTCTTCCAATCAGGCATGTCTGCCTCAGACTGAAACCAGACAATCATCACCACACTAGGAGCCCCCACTCCAGGATAGGAAGAACAACAGAACCAAGAATAGAAAGAAACTACCTAGTATACTCCCCACTGTACAAAGCACTTTCACACACACGATTCATGGGTTCATCCAATTCTGAGTTCCAGGAGAGAAGGGGACAACAAACATGCCAGGCAGCAGACAGAAGGAGCTTTACTCCCTGATGCCAGGAGGGCTTGGGTCTGGGGAGAAGAGCCAGGCTGAAGAACACTGGGGAGAAGAATATCTCCCCTGACTCAGCTCTGAGGCCTCAGCTGCAAAGAGCAATGCGGGCCTCAGGCTAGGGCTGGAGAGGCAGCCTTCAGGCCTGGAGGACCAAGGAGGCCTTCCCAGTGGCCTCCAGGCCCAGCGCCCAGTTAGTGCAGGGCAGGCTAGTGTGGGGGCCTCCCCCTCCCCCAGTCCCCTGGGAGTTGGAGGGGGGGGGGATCAGCCAGGCTCCCCCGCCCAGGCCAGCTGCTACAGAACCTTCCGGCTGCAACATTCCAACCCCTCTTAAAGGGGCAGTGGCTGCTTCCAAACTCTGCCTGTCCAAAGCCCTGTAGCTGGGCAGAGGGGAAGACCCCCACCAGCGAGGGGTACATGGAGAGTGCCAAGAGGCTCTTCCTGGCGTTCCCACCCAGGCTCTAAGGCCCTTTCCAATGTCTCTCCCTGAGCCACCATCTGGAGGAAAAATTGGGAAAGATCACCACCTGGATTAGTGAGGTCTCTTTCTCAGGGGCAGGCACTCTGCTCAGCCCACATCATCCCCGTCAGCCCACATGGGCGGTAAATAAACATAAGGTCTGCAGGCCCTAGCTTCCAGCCTGGCGGAGCACCATCAACTCCCCTTTTCCCCAGTTCCCACAGCATAGCCCTTGGATGCGGGATACTCCAAATATGGCTCTGGGTTGTGGAGCTGAAAAGATAGGGAAGGCAAGCCGGGGCCAAATACCCCAAAACTATGTTAAAAAGGAGGCTCCCTGGAAGGAGGAGGGTTGAAGACTCTGGAACTGGGTGGAGGGGGGGTGTGTCTGTCTATGTGGGCCACTGGCCTCTAGGGAGGTGAGGGGGCTTGACTGGCAGGAACTAAATTGCTTTGGGGGCCTCGGACGACGCTCCCCACACCCGAGAGGAGAATTAAGAGTCTCTAAAGGACTGGAACTCCAACCCCCCAAAAGCAGAGAGGAGCTCCAATGGATCGAGTCGCCTCTTTGCAGCGAGTGGGGATAGAAGTCAACATAGCCAGGGAAGTCCAAACTGGCCGCGTCGGCCCCTGGAAGCTGAGCGCGGGGGCTCCCCGGAGGCCAGGCCGGGGCCGTCCTCACCCGAAATCATCGTCCATAGACTTGAAGAAGAACTTGTAGCTGGGTCGCTGCAGAACGCCCTTAAAGTCCGCCAAGGTGACGCGCTCGGCGGGCAGGGGCAGCTTCACCAGGTACGGCGTCTCCTGCCCGTCCAGGTGGTAGATGATCTTGGTCTCGCCCATGGCTCCGGCCTCGGGCCGGGTGGCCCGCGCGCGGCCTGCTAGGGCGGCCGGGCCGGGCCTCTCGGGCGGCGGCGGCGCTCGGCGCGGCCCAGCGGCTCAGCCCCGCTCGGCGGCCGGCCGCGGCGCCAGCTCCCTTGTTCTCCGGCCTCTCCCGGGTCCCAGCGCCGCCTGCCGCCGCTGCTTCCGCTCCCCACTCTCCCGGCTCGGCTGGCCACAGCGATTCTTCCGGTGGCCGTGGCCCTCCCGGCTCTGGGCTGCGGCCGGGCCCGCTCCCCTCCCCCGGCCCGGGCCCCGCCCCGGCGCGGCCCCGCCTCTGGCCGCCGCGGAGCCGCGCTGGCCTCGCTGCTGATGGCCGGGCCTGGGCCGGGCCTGCGGACTCCCCGCCCACCCTTCGGGCGGCGGCGCTTGCCTCTGGCGCTCGGGTCCCAGGCCCTCACAGATGGAAGGGGAGGTCTTTGCTGGATGACTCTGTTCCCGGACCTTTCAAGGTCCTTATTCTAGACCCAAAGGGGATTAGTGGCTTTCCTGTATCCCTGGAGGGGTGGAATGCAGGAGTCGCTTTGGTCCCCAGAGACGGTCTGGGGGAGGAGGGTGAATCTGAAGATCAGACTGTGGATATCTGGAGGAGAGTGGCCTCAACAAGCCCTTTAGGATCTGCTAGAAGCACAGCTGCTGTCATTGAGGTTTACTTAACTGAGCTCCTCGAGGACAGGACAGGATCAATTTCTGGTTTATCCTTCTAACCTCAATGCCTAGATGCAAGGTCGGTTCCCAACAGATGCCCTCATCCCTTGGTTTTTAATTCATTAAATAAATATCGAGTGCCCATTACACTGCAAGGTATGCTGCACGTGAAGGCAGTAGCAAGACAGACAAGTCTGCCCTTAGGACCTTCACGCCACTGGAAGCTCACAGGCTTATTAACTTATTTAACTTCTTACAAATGCTAAGAAGAAGATAAAACGAAGTGATGGGATAGTGACAGGAGAAAGAGGATTCTGGGTGACCAGAGAAGACCTCTTCCATCTGAGTTAATAATGAGAGAGCAGCTATGAGATCTGGGGGAAGAATATTTCAGAGAGCACAGTTAAGCGTAAAGGCTCAAAAAAGGAATAAGATTGCCACGTGTGAAGAACAAGGCAGCCATTGTGACTGGAAGGACAGTTGTACCAGGCTAGAACGGTAGATATGAGTCTGATCACATAGGGAATTTTACAGTAACTGGTGTGGGGTCTGCTCACTCCATTCTGTACATAGTGGCCAAATTAGCTTAAAGTATCTTTCCAATAACTTTTCTGCTCAGAAACCTCTTTAACTTTCCTCAGATGCATTTCAAATGTCCTCAGCATGATATTTAAAGTCCTTCATAATCTAAGTTCCACCTACCTTTTAGTCTTTGTCCATATCCTGGCCAAACTTTTGACTGCAGGCAAATGAATATTCTTGCTAGCTGCTGTACAGACCTTGTATATTTTCATTTCTTTCTCTTTACTTTTAATTTTTTAATCAAAGTAACATGTGCATAACCAAATAGTGTAAAACGTTTTTATTATTTTTTTAGTTGTTGATGGATTTTTATTTTATTCATTAATATGTGGTGCTGAGAATCGAACCCAGTGCCTCACACATGCTAGGCAAGTGCTCTACCACTGAGCCACGACCCCAGCCCCAAATAGTGTTAAACTTTTAACAAAGCAGAAGTCTTTTTAATTTTCCTCCTCATTCGCCTCCTTTTACCCTCTTAAATTGCTGAAATCACACTTTTCGATTCAGTGGATATAGTACTTGGTATTGAATTATTTTGACTGAGTAAATGTACACTGCTAACCTGTGTGTCACATGACTTTGTTTCCTTTGACTTTTTGTTTTTCCTGGTATTAATCATTGCTTTGCCTTCCCCCCCAGATGACTATGCCTTTTATATATTGTACCTATCACTAATTCTTCCCATATAATCTGTTTCTCAATACACATTTTGTTCCTCACACAGACACACTATAAGGCTTCCATCAATTCCATTTTTTCCCCTTGAAGCCTTTCTTTCTTTTGCTGTGGACTGTACTGCTGGCTGTTTTGCCTGTACACAGCTGCCATTCCTGGACTTCTCTGCATCCTCACAATTCTCTTTACCTCTTGTGTTGGACTCCTGTTTTACTGCATTTCAGTAAAGCAATCTTCTGGTAGCTTCCTTTGAAAGGAAGCATGGGAAATAGAAAACTTTTGAGAACTTGCATATCTAAAAATGATTAAGTTGAAAATAATCTTCCTTCAGAATTTTGAAGGCAAAACTATTTTGACATATTCTCATTGTCTTCTAGTTTCAGTACTGATTTCATTTTCTTCAGGCCTCTTAATTCTTATTTTTATTCTCTCTGGAAACCTTTAGAAGTTCCTTTTCCCCTGGAGTCCTGAAATTTCATTGATATGCTTTGGTGAAAATCTTGTTTTGAATTAGGGCCTTGAATTCCAGGGCTCAAGTGATACTCATGATTCAGCCTCCTGGATAGCTGGGGCTGCAGGTGCATCACTGTGACTGATCTTTTTTCATTCACTGTGCTAGGTATTTGGTGGACTCTTTCCATCTAGAAATTTAATAATGAATTCTTGAATTAATAACATTATCACTACCAATCTTTTCTATTCTTTCTGTAACTCCTGTTAGATGTTGGACCTTCTGGATTAACCATTTTTCTTAACCTTTTCTCCTTTATTACCATTTCATTTTTAAATGATTCCACCTTTTTGCAAAATTTTCTTAACATTATTTATAACCCTTCCAAACATTAGCCATCCATTATATTGGATTTTACTTATCCAATATGTCAATATATCCTTAAACATGTATGTTCTTATTGGATAGGTAAAATATTCACAATTTGAAATCCAAACATATCTAAGGATGGAAATGTAATGAAGTATCTCCTTCGAATTTGGTTCTCTAGTCCTCCAACTCTGAACAGGACACAACTTGTTTATTTTTACAGTTCTAAAACTCTTATTCTCCAGTTCTTCCTTTTAACAGCACTTCCTTTGTAGACACAGTATCTTCCTTGAGTTTTTATAATTGTATAATTGTAGCTTTTCCCTCTCTGAAGTTTCAAAAGTATCCAACTTTGCCATTTTTTTCTTGGTTTCAAAATTTCTATTTGCTGGTTTTGGTCTCTTTCATTTTTTAAGCTTTCTCAAATATTTGATGGACCTTGGCTTGAATTCTATTCACACTTAAGGGTGAGATGCTGAAAATCTGACTGGAAGCTCAACATAAATGACCTATTAACTGATGGGTTTTAATGTGGGGTTTTGGTAAAACAGGGAGTTTTTTTTTTTTTTTTCTGTCAAGGAAACAACAAAAAAAAAGTCAGTATTCAGTTTTTTTCTCTTCACGTTCAATCTAATAATTCACCTCCATCCTCACCATGCCTACTACTAAGATCTGAGGCTCTGATGATTCTCTCCAGCGTCTTGAAATTTCACAGGACTCTTCATTCATTATACAGGGCACTTGGGGGCCCTGTTTGCCTGGAAATTCATGGTCTTCTTAAGTATTTCTCTTTTCCTTCCTATCATTTCTCCAGAAGTTGAATATCTCATTTCTTGCAAAGAAAATCAGCTGGATGAATCCAATGAAGTGAGGATAGGGGTTAAATTTTTCTTATACAGATCTTTGTATAACCTCCCTTTTTGGGATTATGAAGGGCAAGCTGGCTTGCTTCTTAACAACCATTCCAGCAGGTAGAATCAAACTCATTGTGTTCTGCTAAGTTACCTTTCACTCTTTGATTTTTCAAAATATTGGTGTTTCTTATTCATTGTCATCTCCTGTTTTTCATATCACTGAATCAAGTGCCTTGTTTTCTTGGGGGGAGGATCGGAGATACGGGGGATTGAACTCAGGGGCACTTAGCGACTGAACCACATCCCCAGACCTAATTTTTTAAAAATAGTTTTTAGACCTTGATGGGCCTTTATTTTGTTCATTTATTTATATGCAGTGCTGAGAATTGAACCCAGTGTCTCACACTTGCTAGGCAAGTGCCCTACCACTGAGCTACAGCTCCAGCTCTGCCCCCAGCCCTATTTTGTATTTTATTTAGAGACAGTGTCTCACTGAGTTGCTTAGTGCCTTGTTAAATTGCTGAAGCTGGCTTTGAACTTGCAATCCTCCTGCCTCAGCCTACAAAGCTGCTGGGATTACAAGTGGTGCCACCGTGCCTGGCTCAAGTGCCTTTTTAAAAGAATTTTTAAAATTTTCAGTATTGCAAGTGAACCCAGGGACTTTTACCACTGAGTTACATCTTCAGCTTTTTAAATTTTTTTAGACAGCCTCACAAAGTTTGCCTAAAATGGCCTTGAACTTGTGACCATCCTGTTTTAGCCTCCTGAGTAGCTGGGATTACAGGCATGTGCCACTGTGCCTGGAAAAAGAATTCCTTTACTAACATTTGAAAGAGATTGTTGGGAGGAAGCAAAAGATATTATTTAATTTTCATTATGCTTTACTTTGAATGTGCCTTTCTAACCTTTTCTATTTGTTAGGCCAATCTCAGCATCACAAGTTGGTAGTTTTCCCTAAATATCCCAATTAGAAGACATCTCTCCTTTGTAAAAAAGTTTTATAGATCACTTCTGACTTCCATCATCAATCTGGTACGGATCAGAGATACCTTACAGTTACCTGTATTTAAGTGTCTTAGGTCCAGGTAATAACCTTCATATGCTGTCTAGGTACTAGATTCTGTACCTGATAAGACTGAAACAGAGATTTACTAAGAAAAAATTAAATCATTGCTTGGACAGTCTATTTTTTCCTCTTCGGAAATGTCTTTACCCCAAGGAGAGTTCACTATCTTCTTTCTGAGCTTTTTCCTTTCCACTTCACTGAAATGAAGAAAGGCACTCATTTTATCTATGACTTCCATGCCAGGGGGTCCGTTGTTACCAGTGACATTTGCCACACTAAGTATCAATAGAGGAAAGCACTAACTCACTCTATATGAAGGCAACAAAGAGTTCACAAAGGAACTGGGCAAGGTGGCTTAAACCTGTAATCCTAGCCATTTGGGAGGCTGAGGCAGCAGGATCACTGAGTTCAAGGTCAGCCTAGAAAACTTAATGAGGGCCTGTCTCAAAATAAAAAAAGGGCTGGGGATATACCTCAGTGGCAGAGTGCTTGCCTACCATGCACAAGTCCCTGGGTTCAATCCCCAGCACACATACAAAAAAAAGAAAGAAAGAAACAAATAAGAAAGACCTCACAAAGGAGAGAGAGGGCATGTCTCACTGCTGAGGTTAAAAAAATATAGTAAAATGACAAATTCCAGCTCTAGGGTTCAATATCAAATCCTGGCTCTATCAATAACAACTCATAGGACCTCTCTGAGTACCTCTCTGGGTTCCCCTTCTGAAAATGAAGCAAGATCTACTTCACAGGGCTGACATGAGGGTTAAATGAAATGACACATAAAGAATATTTAGTTAATGCCTGTCACACATTAAAGTCTCTCAGAAATAAGGGAAAGCACATTTCACAGGACTTTCCTGCATTCTTAGGGTGTTCATTACTGGCTTTGGGTTTTATTTGCTTCTGGAGGCAGTTTCCCTATCACTGAGAGATAAGATACTGAGGCAGAAAGAGTTTTCGTTTATGAGGTTCAAGTTCGTAACTTTACCTGGAATTCATGAGACCCTGAGCAGATTTTCTTATCTTTAAGACAAAGAGTGGTCCAACTTCCCTGATATGACTAGTACTGGGTCAAATGGAAAAGACATGTGAGAGGGACTGGCAAGAGGTAATGGGCTTTACATATATGCCTGGCTTAATATGGACCAGAACTGGTAAGAAAATCAGCTCAGGCACACCACTCCAGAACCACAGAATGGTCCACATAAGCTGCATAAGCTCAGTCCTCTACTACCCAAGAGCCAAGGGAATGGTTAATTAGTAAGACATAGTACCACCTAGTGGCCACAATACCCCTCTTCTCCCTTCCCCCAGGTGTAGGGAAAGGCTGATCATGTAAATCAATGGCTGATTGGTCAGATCTGGAGAGAAAACAAATACACCTTTCTTTTTTAATATTAACAAATACAAGCAGCAGAAAGGAGCAGCTGCTCTCTGCTGTTCCCTGAGGGAAAGCCAGAGCAAAAAGCTGTTCCTCTGGCCTTCCTCCAACTGTAGGGCCTGCCTAGCTCCTCCCAAGGCAGAGACTTTGTTTCAGCCCAACTTCCCTCATTCCAACTCTCCAATCAGGATGAGAGGCACATGGTTGCTGGCGATGGGAAGAATACTGTAGTTCAGCCTCTGCTCCTTTAATTCTCAGCCTGGAGTAGGTCCTCTCATCCTTCTGCAGGTAGCTCCTCACTTGTCCTGATCCAGGAGTCAGGAGGGCAATCAATCATACCACAAGAGTGGGCAGTGTAACTTCAGTCATCTTCAGATGACTCTTCTTCTGCCTCTTTCAGCCACTGGATGAACCTCTGCAGCTGTAAGGAAGCAGAAGGAAGAGTTACTGGGGGACAGCCAAGTGCCCTCTCACTTCTCTTGGTGGATAAACAGCTCCTAACAGCCAGAGTCTCTGGACACTAAGGCCAAAGACCTAGGAACCACCTTGGCCAGAGGAGGGAAGACTGACTCACCTGCTGATTCCTGCGCAACTGTCGGCCCTTGTCAGTTACGTCCTTTTTGCTGAACCAGGTCAGGATTGTTTCCTCAGCCAGGATCTCCAGCTGGTAGAAAGCCATCAGTACCTGCGGAAGGCCAGCAAAAGGGATCTCAGGGGCTTTGCAGGGTCCAGCATGATAAAGTGGGTAACAGAGGGAGAGGAGGCATAATCTTAACAGCTCTACCTTCTACACACTGAGCAGCCTCTAAACAAATAAGAGTTGAACTGTTCGCTCTGATGCTGGGGCAGGATAAGTTCTGAAACTATTGTTGGACAGTGCTCTGCACATTCCCAGGTTAACCCCCCAATAGTTGCCTTACTAGAATTAGCCTGTCGTTAAGCAGTACTGATGTAGCAATGAGCTGGATACTAGGGACAAAGTCCATGTTGGTCACCAAGGTCTCTTTCAAAGCAGATAGAGAAGCATGGAGCTCTAGGTGGTATTCACCTTGGCCATGGAAGTACCAAGAGCTTCATGCTCTAGGAAGAAGTCTTCGATGGCTGCCAACACTTCCAAATGGTCAGCTGCGCGCTTTATGTAGTTCCTAAAAACAGGGCTCCAAGCCTTGAGCAGCTATGAAAGAAAGAAAGGAAATACAATATATTTTTGAGAATGCACCTATACTTTAAAAGCAATGACAATCAATATTGATACATGTTTTTTTTAATGACACAAAAAGGCAAGAGGAAAATGATAGAGGTCCTGTGGAAGCATGTCAGAGGGACTTGGGAGTTGTTGGCAGCCAGAGGGAAAAGAACAGATTTCCCAGGAAAAGTGAAAGGGGGTCAGATGCTAAAGGCTGCCTCAAAATACCTATTCCCAGCCTACAGGTTGATCTTGTTCTGGCTAAATAATTTTCACAGTCTGAAAGTTCAAGTCTATTATTATTATTATTTTGATCATTGGTTTTCATTCATTTGTTTTCGGAGATGGGGTTTTGCTATGTTGCCCAGGCTTGCCGCAAACTCTTGGGTTCAAATGATCCTCCTGCCTCAGCTTCCTAAGTACCTGGGAGTTCAGATACACACCAGTATGCTGGCTTCCAGGTCTATTTCTGAGTATCCTTTTGGGGACCTATTAGGATCTGAGTCCTCGAGTCTCAAAGGCCAGCATTAAACCCAATCTGATTACTTTGGACAGCCAAAGCTGCTCAAGAACCCAACCAGTTTCCAAAGGCAAGGAAAAAGAAAGGAGCCAGAAGTAGCATGTACCCCACAAGACCATCTACTCTTGACTTCCTTTAAAGTCAAGCACAGTGAGGATGAGTGCCTCCACCTAATCCCTATACCCAGCCCCAAGCTTTGCTCACAGGAAGCAGCAGGGCACAGTAGCGGTTTGGGTCAAGCGGGGTATCCATCTGCTGCAGGGGGAGCTCCAGGACCACATGGCTCAACACCTCCATTACCTCCTTCAGGCTTATGTTGTAGGCATACCTGTGGGGAGACTGGTGTGACAACAGGGCCTTCACTGGCCCTTTCAGCATGCTGCAGGACAGCAAACTAGAGGACAGAAAGTCAGAACATGGAAGGGGAAGGTTTTGGGAGAGGAGGTCATAATGAAGCTAAAACTTAATGCTTTCCTTGCTCCAAATACTACCATCCTTCTCCACTTGGGACAGTGAGAGAAAAGGTTCCTATTTGGGAAAGAAACACTTCGGAGAAGCTCTACCTGCCCTGAATTTCCCAGGGTATAAAAGAAAAGGGATGGGCTCCTCTTACTTGAGAGAGTTGATCTCCAGGACTAGATTGTCACAAGAAATGTTCTCTTCTTTGCCTCGCTGTAATGTTCCCAGGACTTCATTCTGGAACACTAAAAAAGAAAAAGTTCACAGGCCAACATTATTCCAGATGCTTTGCTTTAAGTCTCCTACTCTTGATTTTATACTAAATTGTTTCTGGGAGGAACGAGCCTTAAGCTAGCTGATGTAGGTAAAGAATAGCCTCTGCTCCCCTGGTCACTCACCTTTGATGTCATCCAGCTGAGGGGAGCCTGCCCGACTGTCCAGCTCCTCAGAATCCATACTTCGCTCACTTTCAGTTTCACTCTCTTCGTCTATGTTGATCTTGAGCCCTTAGAACACAGAAAGGGTGGAAAAAAAGAAAAATAAGAAAAGAGCCATTGTCAGAGAGCAATATATCTCTCCTATCAGCATGAAAAGAGGAATGAAAAGTAATCTGACTCTGAAGTAGTCATTCTCCTTCAAAATATTGACTTAGAAGCAGGAAGGCAGGTGTAAGGCCTTGTTTACCCCACAGATTCTTCCTTAGTTCCTCCTCTTCCTCCACATCCATGTCTGCAGCTTTCCAGAGGTAGCCCTGGCCTGCAACTCCTACTTCTGCTGGATTGTAACCTGAAAAAGGCATTGATGTTTAGAGAAGGCCCAACAGAAGTATCATCCCTCCCAAAGGAACAGTGGCTTTTCTACAGGGCAGAGAGGTACACAGATGCCCCACACCTTTCAGCTTCACTTTCTCCTTTTCTTGGTCAGCCCCGGAATCATCACTGAACTGGCCATCATCCTCATCTTCTTCTGCATCTGGAGGGTGCAAAGAGATCACCGAGCCCTCAGGTAGCGTGATATCTGGACCCACTACCACCTAGGGGAGAAGAAAGGAATAGGTAGCACAGATCCATCAGTGTGTTAGGAGGGACCTTTTTATTTTTATTTTATTTTCTAGACTAAGTGGAAAGTAAATGAAACCAGTGGATTTAAACTCTCAATTCAGGTTGAATTTTGGTAGAAAAAAGGTTTCTTTTGGCTTGGTATGACTACCACTCAATTTAGGGCTTGTGAACAGTATGGAGCAGATCTCACCTGGGAAGTGAGGACACAACGTGGCTTCAGAATAACTCGTTCCTTGACCTCAGCTTTGTCACAGAGCAGAGACTGATGTATCTGTGCTCCATCAGCTACTCGAACACCCCGCCATAGGTAGGCCTGGTCCAACACCACGTTATCACCTGACTCAGGATAGAAAGGACTCCTGGTTACTCAGGGCTTCACCTCTAGGCCAGAGCCTTTCATGGAGGACAAGGCTTACTGACACTAGCCCAGTTCCCACATAGTTCTAATGTCTCATACCAACGAAGCAGAAATATCCAGTCACTCTCTAGGCTCAACCCTGAGAACAGAACATTGCTCTGCCTGACCATTCTCTACCAAGTTCACAACTACTAAAGACTATATACAGGGCTTAAGAACTGGGAAACCTTCCAGATTTCTGGGAACAAACTCAAGACTTTTATTAGAATCATATCCATCTCTACAAATAGAATCAAATTAGTCTGCCTCCTCTTTACATTTAGAATTTGAATCTTACTTTGTTCTTTAAAGGGGCAGTATCATTAGAAGCATCACTTTCCTACAGCCACAATGAGTTACCAAGAGGCTAACCAGTTAATTATGAGAGGGTAAAAAGAACTCTGGGTTTACAACCAGAATACCCAGAATTCAAGCATAGTGCTGCCTCTTATTAGCTATGACCTTGGGCAAGACAACTTCTTAGAGCCTGTTTATAAATTAGGATAAATAATACCTACCTCAAGGTTTTTGTGAGGATTGAATAAGCTCAGATATATAAATAGTAATACACTAAATAGAGGTTATTAGTGCATGTTAATTATCCACTTGGTCCTGAATGTGACTATAGGGTGCTCTGGAATGTGAAGAGTCATCCAATAATAGGCTCACAGGTTACAGTTTAAAGTATCAGTTGTCAAATCCTCATTCCTTTTTTTCTTAAGCTAGCCTCTCTAGTCCCTTGTTCCCAAGGACTAAAACCCATGGGTCCATCCTTGCTTCTGAAAACACAAGGTCCCCAGGTTCCTATTCCTAGGATGGTTGGTTTGATTCCCCACCTGTGCTCACCAATGTGGCAGTCGGGGCCAATGACACTGTTGGTGATAGAGCAATTGCTGCCAATGACAGTGCCAGAACCCAGAAGCACATTTTCCTCCAGGATGCTGCCATGGCCCAGGCTGACCTCAGGCCCTCGGTAGATGTTGTGTCGGGAATGAGTGCAGCTGTGTGTGGTGCTGTCAGTGAAGTTGGCTTCTGGAGTAAGAGGGTAGACCCATCGCCGGATGACATCAGCACAGACAGCTGAGTACATGTGTAGGTTAGAGACCCGGGCACCATATTCTCTAGTTGTTACGTGCATGTGGATCTGGTTCCCTAGGATCTAAATGGGAAGGAAGTTGAGGTCAGCTAAGCAAGCAAGACAGGAAGAACATCCCCAAGTATAATATCTTCCTAAATATCCTCAGTTCCCCCTTCCTCTCTGTAACAGCCAAACAGCCCGAGAGTTTTATTTGTGGTCTGTTTTCCCCAGCTTCCCAGCTATTTTCCTTGCTCCTAAGCCTCAATAAAACACAAAAGTTACCAAAGTGGGATAAAATCCAAGCTCTTTCCTACCCTCCTAAAGAGGCTTTGGAAGACTTTTCTCACCTCTTCATTCACTAACAGGCCTCGCACAAAATCATCTCGAGTTTGGTAGTCAAAATTGTCTGTGAAGAGTTGAGCCACCTGAAGAGGAAGCAGGGCGGGCTAAGGTTAGGTGCTATTCTCTGGAAGCAAATACCAGCCACCAGAGACCTATCAAACCTATTTTGGACATGGACCAGAATGCCAAAGAGGCTCTCAATACACTGGGGAGAAGATGACATCATCTTTTGGCTTTACAACAGATAAGAAAAAGAGAGAGAAAAAATATCCCCTATCCTTCTGAGGAGACAAAAGACCCTCAGAATTCTACTCTTCAAATGTGTAACTCTGGCTCTGACAGCTCACCTGAGGAGAGCAGATGCTGATATGACAATCCAGTAAATCATATCGAATCTCTACTCCATCTCCACTGCCCTGGAACAGGCTCTGAGGGGAGAAGTGATATGACCTTTAACCTGTTTCTCCTGCTGAAGCCAGTCACTTTCCCATCTTGGGGACCCCAGATACCCACACACCAGAGGAAATGAAAAACGCCGGAGGCCCTGGGTCTTCTGGAAATGCAGAATTCGGTTTGTGGCACTATCCACAGCCACCACCACATTGTCCTCATGGCAACGAGTCGGGTGGCTAGGAGAAGATTCCTTGAAGATCATTGTCATCACAGATACATTTTTTTCTAGCTTCCGCCTCAACCTATAAAGGATAGGAGGGAGAGAGCTGCAAAAGAGCAATCCTAGAGTTCTGTTGTCCCCTAACCCTTGTCCCTGCCACCTTCCCTTCCTGACCTATGTTCCTCCAGGGCTCTGGTAATATTGATGTTTGAGATGACATCTCCATACACCAGAAGAAAGTCAGAGCGCACCAAGGCCTTGGCATCAACATCACGCAGGACATCTCCCAATGATCGATATAGTTCTGATGTAATTATTCGAACCACATTGAGGGATGTGGGGCGGCACCACTTGGATTTCCTACAGGGAAGCGAACGAGTAAATCAACCATAAACATCACATGGACCTTCCCAACCCCTTCCTCAATTAAACATTCACCCTCATTCTCTCTGGCTTTTTTGGGTTTCTGCCAGCGTCCTCAACTTCAAAGAGATTTATGTACTGTAATTAATGCTTTCAGCATCCTGTGCCACCAGTTTTATTTTATGGGTTAGAGAAACGTGGTTATTTCTTCTCTATACCTTGAACCCTATCCCCAAACATAGATTTGAACTTAAAATCCTATTGAAACCTAGGGTATAAAAGTCCTATGAAAACATACTTGTCACGTCACTTTTACTCTTCGAAGTCCATACAAAATTTAGGAACTGTCTGATGGTGACCATGCTAATGCCCTTTATTTGCTAAGCTTCCATAAATTCTGAGAGCCACTCTTTTCCAAGAAGATTTCAAGTAGCTGAGATTACAGGTGTCTGTCACCACACCCAGTTCAATGAACATAGTAAGGGCTTATTATATGCCTGGCACTAAGCTAGGCAGTAGGGATACAAAGATGAAGGAGAACTCATTCTTGTCTTTGAGGATCAGAACAGATGATATATGGACACTCAGTGGAAAACAAAGATTCTATTTTAATAATTTACATACTACAGCCATTAAAAAAAAAAAAAAATCCACTGAGACCAAATTTTGTAAGTGAGATTCGGAGAAACCCAAGCCCAAGTGTCATTCATTTTTTTTCTTTCTTTATGAGATGAGGATCTCACTATATTGCCCAGGATGCCTTCAACTCCTGGGCTCAAGCAATCCTCCTGTCTCAGCCTCCTGAGTAGCTGGAACTAGGGGAACTCGTTGGCCCAAGTGTTATTCTTATTTTTGTCACAGGAACCTCAAAATGGACAGACACAGAGCTTAGCTGCTCACCTCATGATAAGTAAAGAAAATGACCTTAGACCTTACAATAGGATCTAAAAAGACACTTTTTTTAACCCCTTCGTTTCCCCTTACTTATATCCATCCTGAAAAAAACTGGATAGAAATGGTGAAGCATAGAAAGCAAAATTACAGGGCCTTACAGTAAATGTTCTTTGATTTGAGCAGCCTTCCAGCAGCAAAAGACAAAGGTTTCCTGTACACCTGTGGCAGTCAGGAATTCCAGAGTGTAGTCAATTAATGCCACATTAGCCATGGGCAAGAGGACCTGCAGGGCAGGATATGAAAAATATTTGAAGTCTTTTGTTATGGGCCCTTTAGGTACCCCATAACAATAATTTTCACTCCTCTACCAGTGTTCCCAAACACTGTAGTTTTGCCTTATCTTTCCAGTTCAAGAATAAACAGGTTCCCACCTTTGATGTTCATAGCATGCTCTAAGCTTCAAAATCTGAGTTGTTGCAATTTGGACATGGTAAGCATGGAATCTATTTGCTTAGTGTCAGATAGAGAGCTGCTGGGTCTTTTGGCAAAGGACAATACTGGAAATCAATCACATCACCAGAACTCTAACCACTGCTAAGGTCTTCTTCCCCATAAAATTTTATTGAGTCCTAAGAGTCATGGGCTAGCCACCCCCATCATTTGTTACAAATGAACAACCATTAATCTTTTGCGGGGTAGTTAGGGAAGATTTCCCCAAAACTCAGTGCAGTTCCTTCTTAACCTGATGATCCCAGGACTAGCTCAGTCCAATTTCTCATTGTCTCGAGAATTCAAGGACTGATGATAACTAACCCCTACAATAATTCTGTCCTCCTTTTGACAGATGGAGGTTGTCATTAAAAGCTGGAAGGTAAAAAATACACTAACCCGAGATCCTGCCTGCTCTTTCTTAGGCACACCATCGCCTTTTTGGAGGCAAAGGAAGGTACTATCCCTTTTGTATTACTGCAAAGTTAAAAGGCAAAGCAGCCTCCACCTTGGGCCACTGCATCGCTGTGTGCAGGCTTTCCTCAAACAATGTTTCTATATTTATTCCTCGTCATTCCTCCCAAACCTGGGAGGACCGCCCTGAGTGCCCTACATCTGCCAGTCACTCACTTGGTCAGGCAGTCACCGAGCTTTAGACATCTGCCTTCCTCTAAACAGATCAACCCAATTTTTAGGAAAATTGGGAAGAACACAAGACCTTCCAGGGCATGCTTCAATAGCCAGTCGAAAGGTTAACTTGCTCCAGCCCCATCACCTCCAGGTCCGCTGGCTGCTCACGTGCCGGCGCTTACCCGAGGCTGGTCCTTGGAGATAGGGAAGAAGCGGCGATCGAAGCTATCGGCCACCAGAACCGCTTGTAGGGGCGGCGGCGGTTCTTCCTCGGTCGCTCTGGCTCCCCCGCCGCCGCCTCCCGGCCCGCCGCAGCCGCGCTTGTTAGCTCGACCGGCAGGAGCACCGGGGGCCGCCACCACTGCGGCCGCCATGTTCTTCCTTCACAGCCAACACTTCCGCAGGGAAGGTGACACCACACGCAGTAGGGGACAAAAAGGATCCGCACTGGAAACGCGAAGGACTAACGAAGAGTGGGAGGAGACGCAGAGGGAGGAGTGCGCATGCGTCTGATGTAAGCACCCTTGGGAGGTCTGAAGCTGGGGGCGTGACGTCCAGAGCCGCCGTCTGGGGCTGTGGGAAAGCTGCCGGGTGGGATCGCGCAGACGTCAGACTCTGTCTGCAGGTGTCGTAGGCCTTTGTTCGTGCGCGTGCTAGCTGGAGTTCTTGCAGCGCGATGGGACTTGTGGTCGCCACGAAGGAGCCAGACCCACGTGGAATTTGTAGTGGTCCAGCAGTTTCCCTGCCCGAGCATGTTAAAAATTGTAGTCCTCTCCGGGCGTGGTGGCGCCCGCCTGTAATCCCAGCGACTGAGGCAGGAGGATCGCAAGTTCTAAGCCAGCCTCGCAATGTAGCGAGAACCTGTCTCAAAAATAAAAGGGACTGGTTGGGGATGTAGCTTAGTGGTAAGGCGCCCTGGGTTCAATCATGTGGGTTTGTGTGTGTAATGCAAGTTATTCTAGTCGCCTAATGGGACGTTGGGCAGCTGAAACCGAGTCCGACTTTCCCCACCCCTGGCAGGAAACTCACGGTGTAGGAGGGAGGGTGGTTAGTCTTACACACCCTGATTGTGGGCCAGGTGTGGTGCAAGTGTTAGCTCATTTACAATTAATGTAATATAAAATGTCTCTTCAAGACGTCTTGTTCTTTGGTTCAACAAACATTCTTTCGTCGGACGCCTTGACACACGCCAGTAATACCAGAGGCTGAGGCAGGAGGATCGCAAATTCAAAGTCAGTTTTAGCAACTTAGCGAGATCCTGTCTCAAAAGGAAAAAATAAAAAGGGACTGGTAGCTATGGCTCAGTGGTTAAGCGCTCTTGGGTTCAATCCCTGGAAACAAACAAAAACTTGCTTGCTTTTTTTTTTCCCCCCAGTGCTGGAAGTCCAATCCAGGACAACAAACATTTCTCAAACTCTTAGACTGGCTAGTAAGTGGAAGAACTGGTTCTGGAACTCAATGAGTCTGACTTCATAGTTACATGATCTTTTTGACAAGTTATGTGGGGTTAACAAAGACTACCTTCCTTCATTCATTCAACCCATCAGACTACTCTCTGGCTGAAGCAGAGCGAAAACAGGGGTGGATGCAAGAACACCAGTAGGTTGAAGCAACAAGCTTCCCAGGCGCCATGCTGAAGGACAGCTGCACGTTTTAGGGAAAGAAGAGGTGGCTGTAGCGAGTAAATGAAGCGCGCTGTTGGGGAAGCCGGGGAGGCAAGGTCAGCAGCCTAGGTGTCATTTCGCAGCAAAGAATTTTCCAGCAAGACACCGCCTGTCCTTTCTGCATGGACACTGCCGGAAATCCACAGCTTATAAACTTCTACTAGGTTTCTGTACAAGTTACTCCCTCCCACCTCCTCTTTGCGCTTGTGGTTTGACTGAGATTTATTTCCATGTTGCCATTCCGACTTGACTCTCAGTATTCAGGTGCCCTCCTGTGGGACCCAGGAGTCTGTCATTTCTTCCATTGTTAATGAATGAAAACCATTTGATTTTGGAAAATTTTGCCTGGAGACAGAAAAGTAGATGGCAATTCAGTAAAAGTTTTCAATTAAATGAAATGTACGTTGTAAAGAACTGTTGGGCTGCCCTACAAATTCACAGGCAGCATAAGAGAGAAAAATTAAATAGGATTAGTGATTTGAGTGTTTGTAGGGACATGCTGACACAAAGATGCGGGTGGGTGTTCACGGGGATGGAAAGTAGATCCAATGGTGGACGTTTTAAATGGCTTCCACGATTTTGGAAAGTTGTGAGTCCCCTGCTAAGACATGAGTGGGAGCAGTAAATAATTCAGGCCTTAGGAATCAGCTAGATGGATTTCAATTTAAAAGATGAGTCTGGAGGAGGCTCACTCTCAACCTGTATTAATTTTTTGTTTCAAAACTTACTTGAAAGGTATGGAAGACTGCCTCAGTCTGGCTGGGCACAATCAGGAGCCACTTGTCAAAAGAAACTAACTTTATTTTTAGAACCACACACGCCAAACAAAACAGCCTCTCAGGAAAAACCCTCAGAGCCTCAACTGCCACCACCAGCTTTCCACAAGCCTCTCTCTCCCACACAAGCTTCTCTCCACCTCCCACCATCCTCCTGCTCTTGAGGCCGATTGGCTGGGTCACGTGGGCGGAGCCAAAAAAGTCCCCCAATGAGCAGCTCCGTGGTCTGAAAGGGCAGGGAAACAGCCCAATGAGCATGACCGCAGAGGAGCCAATCAGCTAGATGTTGCTGGGGCCGCTGTGAGCCAATCATCAGCCGGCAGCTGGAAGTTTGCTGGGGCCCCTTCGGCTGTGGCTCTCAACATCTCCCCCTCTCTGTTTAAACAACAAGTATGTGGCTTAGGGACCGTGCCTGCCTTAGGTTGTCCAATAGTACATATGGTCCTTTGGTACCATTGCAATTGGATCTTATCTGTCACTGACTACCGGTCCAGTATACAGCCACACCTGTGGAGAGGTCTTTGTAGGGGGGGGGGGTGGGTGAGGTTCTTTGCCTCACCTCTGTTGGCCCCCAAATTTTAGCTGGACAATCATGACAAGCAGAAGGGAGGAAGATACACCAGGCCAATTGACGGCTCCTTTTGGAAAAATTGTACCACCAATGACATCATCAGCAAAAATACCCCAACACTACCGCAAGTCGCTGCACCAACAGATAGTTCACAATGCATACAGGTGAGTTCACAATGTGTCCAGGCAAGTTCTGCAAGCAGTTCAGTGATGGCTATTGTAGAAGCTGTAGATTGGTTTTATCTTTGACTTCACCAGCACTGGGATGAAGATAGGAATTCTGGCAATAATGGCTAAAGAAAAAATTATGTAACATTCCAGAAGGCACTAAAAGAAAACAATTTTCTTAACAATTTACATTATCTTTAAGAGAATTATTAAATATAATGAAAAGGAAAGGTGAAAGTAAACAAACAGATCTGTTAACCTTCTCTTTTGTTTACATATTAAAACAATCCTCAACAGTTGTTTACCCAATTTAAATTAAACCATATAAATCACATGAAAAAAAAATATTTGGATCCATTTTATCATGAGCGCTCATCATATATGATATATGGACATACATACATTCAAACATATAACATAAAACACAAGTGTGCACACATAATATAATACATACAACACATAACATTATAGTAAAGGCCTTATAACTTTTTACAGGTGAAATCTCCATTGCAATGTTTAAAAATTCTATAGTCAAAAAATAGAACTGATCAGCAAAACATTAACCTAGGTCTGTATGAGCTCAAAAAACAAAATAGAACTTCATGATATGGCAAAGGGCAATAATAAAATAGATATTGAAAAAAGCATCCTGGTTCTGTTGCAGATGTAAGAATAGCCAAACTGGAGTTTTGGATATCAGTTGTTATGGATTTGAGCCAAATTATCTTCTTTTTGGTCTGTAGAAATCGCTTTAGTTAATCTTTCTGGAATCCAAATCGGCTGCTGTTCTCCCTGTGGAAACACATAAACAGACCCCCGACTCCAGACAATCACTGGGTCAGGACCTTGGTTAATCTCTCTGGAATCCAAATCGGCTGCTGTTCTCCCTGTGGAAACTTACTTGAAAGGTATGGAAGACCACACATACATAATCATAAACAAATTATAGAAAGAAGTAAAAATCCCTTCCCTTCTCTCACCTTACCCCAACCCCAGGAGTTATAGCCATACCAGAGGGGCCCAGCTTCCCATGATTCAAATTGTGATTTTGTGTTTGTTTGTTTGTTTGTACTGAAGAGTAAGCTCAGAGGCAATTTACCACTGTGCCACAGCCCCAGTCCTTTTTTAAAAAATTATCATTTTTTGTTTTGAGACTGGGTCTTTTTAGTTGCTGAGGGCCCTGCTAAATTGCTGAGGCTGAACTTGAACTTGCGATCCTCCTGCCTCAGCCTCCTGAGCTGCTGGTATTATAGGTAGGTGCACAGCCAAGAGCCTGGCTTGGTTTGTGAATTTTAAATCTAGGATGGTGCACAAGTGATGTGCATTCAGCAGAACCTATACTTTGAATTTTGAATTTTGATATCTTCCCAGGCTTTCAAAATGTGTTTTATTCTCTAACAATTCTGGGTAGTGGTAGGGAGCTGCCCCTGGCAGTCAGCCACTACATCACAAAGATAAACAATTGATACTCTATAGTTCTCTGTTGTCGGTGCTTTTGGGATACAGATATTAAATAAATTACATGAGATTTTTCATTACTTTTATTATAAAATAATCTATTGGACGATTTTACCCAACTGTAGACTAATGGAGCATGTTTAAGGTAAACTAGGGTAATCTATGATATTCCCTAAGTTAGGTATATTAAGTGGATTTTTTACTTACTATGTTATTAATTTATGATGGATTTATCAGGATGTAACCCCATTTTAGGTTGAGGAACATCTGTATTAATAACTTGGTAGATATTTTTTTTTCATTTCCCTAAGGTTATATATATATATATATATATATATATATATATATATATATTTTTTTGTTTCAAAACTTACTTGAAAGGTATGGAAAACCACACATACACAATCATAAACAAATTATAGAAAGAAGTAAAAATCCCTTCCCTTCTCTCACCTTACCTAACCTCAGGAGTTATAGCCATACCAGAGGGGCCCATTATATAGATAGATAGATAGATAGATACATGCTCCTACATTCATTCAAACAAATATGTATACCTACACCTATTCGAACTTAGAGTTATGTTTAGAGAAAGTATACCATATGATTCTATGCTGGTACTTCAAAGCCACCCTCCCTGGGTTCTATTCCAGGGCCTAGTCATATCCTAACTGGTTAACCTTGGGCAGATTACTTTGCCTCCCCATTGTTTGCTTTCATCTTTAAAATGGAATAATGATAGTATTCGCCTCATAAGGTTGTTGCAAAAATTAAATGAGATATTGTATTAAAAGTCCTGAGAGCACCGTTGGGTGTGTGGTTAATTAATATGATGATATATTTGTCTGCAACTTGATATTTATTTAATATATGATGGAAGTAGACAACCTTAGCTATTTTCAATTAATCCATAATATTCCATACTATGGCTAGACCATTATTTGTTCAACTATTTCTTAATTGTTAAACATTCAGAGTTTTGACATTTTTGTGATTACAAATAATATAACAAGTATCATCCTATATGTATCTTTACCAACTTGCATTTATTTCTAGAATTCATTCTTGGAGTACAAATTGGATACAATTCCTGGGACAGGTGACTGACTGGGAAGCCTCTTGTGGCACTGATGGAGCCCCTTGGAGTTATGGTTTTATTGTTCTCCATATTGATTGGCATGAACATGCGAGGCTCAGCAGTGCATGGGCCTGCCCCTGTTTCCCCGTGGCCTCACCAGTAGAGTACTTGGTCAACAATTTGGACTTTGTGCCAATCAATAAGGGGCTGGGGGGAGAGTGTAACTTAAATGTGCATTTCTCTTATTTTGAGTGAGATGAAAAGAAAATGTCTTTTTTTAAATTTAGGGCTGGGGATGTGGCTCAAGTGGTAGTGTACTTGCCTAGCATGCGTGAGGCACTGGGTTCGATTCTCAGCACCACATAAATGTAAAGATATTGTGTCCACCTAAAAAAACTAAGAAATAAGTATTTAAAAAAATTTTACTTTTTTTTTTAGATATACATGACAGTAGAATGTATTTTGACATAGTATACATATATGGAATATAACTTCCCATTCTTGTGATTGTACATGATGTGGAGTTTCACTGGTCATGTATTCATATATGAACATAGGAAAGTTAAGTCTGATTCATTCTACTGTCTTTCCTATTCCCATCTCCCCGCCCTTCCCTTTATTAGCCTTTGTCTCATCCAGTGAACTTCTATCCACCCCCCGCATCCCTACTTATTGTGAGTTAGCATCCATATATCAGAGAGAACATTTGGCCTTGGTTTTGGGGATTGACTTATTTCACCTATAATGATAGTCTCTAGTTCCATCCATTTACCTGCAAATTCCATCATTTCATTCTTCTTTATGGCTGAGTAATATTCCATTGTGTATATGTACCACATTTTCTTTATCCATTCATCTGTTGAAGGGCACCTAGGTTGGTTCCATAACTTAGATATTGTGAATTGAGCTGCTATAAACATTGATGTGACCATGTCACTATAGTATGCTGATTTTAAGTTCTTTGGGTATATGCTGAGGAGTGGGATAACTGGATCCAATGATGGGAAGTTCCGTTCCAAGGTTTCTGAGGAATCTCCATATTGCTTTCCAGAGTGTTTGCACCAATTTGCATCCCACCAGCAATGTACGAGTGTACCTTTACCCTCATATCCTCGCCAACCTTTATTGTTACTTACATTCTTTTTTAAAAATAATTTTTAGTTGTAGATGGACATAATGACTTCATTTTATTTATTTATTTTTATGCAGTGCTGAGGATCACACCTAGTGCCTCACATGTGTTAGGCAAGCGCTCTACCACTGATCTACAACCCCACCCCCACTTGTATTCTTGATAATTGCCATTCTGACTGGAATGAGATGAAATCGATATGTAGTTTTAATTTGCATTTCTCTAATTATTAGAGATGTTGAACATTTTTTCATGTTTGTTGATCGATCGTATTTCTTCTTCTGTGAATTGTCTATTCAGTTCTTTTGCCCATTTTTTGATTTTATTTTGGTGTTAGAAAACATCTTTTCAGGGCTGGGGATGTGGCTCAAGCAGTAGCGCGCTCGCCTGGCATGCGTGCGGCCCGGGTTCAATCCTCAGCACCACATACAAACAAAGATGTTGTGTCCGCCGAAAACTAGAAAATAAATATTAAAAAATTTTCTCTCTCTCTCTCTCTTTAAAAAAAAAAAGAAAAAAGAAAACATCTTTTCATATGTTAAAGGACTTATTTGTATTTTGGGGTTCAACTTTGAGTTCTGGCTCTTTTTGTAAATTAATACACAGATGCTCCTTGATTGATGATGGTGTTATACTCTATTAGACCCATCAAGATTAATAACACAGTAAGTCAGATATATACTTATATCCCTAATCTACTGGCCATCTTAACTTAACCTATTCTACTTTACACGTGCTCAGAGCACTTATATTAATCTACAGTTGAGCAAAATTGTCTTAACACAAAGCATTATTAATAGTAAGATGTTGAATATCTCATATACATATACAGATAGGCATTTTTTAGACAAGATGGGATATGAAAACCCAAAATTCAATATTCAAAAATGCTGGCACCACAGTACAATGTACAGTATCTGTTGTTTACTTTTGTATGCCAGTGGCTGACTGGGAACTGCAGCTTCCTATCACTACCCAGCATTACAGGAAAGAAAACATGGTACTGCATATCCCTACCCTGGGAGAAGATCAAAACACAAAGCATGGTTTCTACTGAGTGTGTGTCACTTTTATACCGTCATAAATTAAACAACAACAGCAACCAAGAAAAAAATGCATAAGTCAAGCCATTACAGATGGTGACCATCTGTATCTGCATTTAGATTTCAAAATGAATCTTGAATTTTAATCAGTCTAGAGTATAAGCTCTGTGACAATCAGGGCTATTTGTTTTTATTGTTTTTTATTATATTGATTCTACTGTATCCCAGGTATTTTGAAGAGTAAGGCATATGGCATATGCTTAATACATATCTGGGGAATGAATGACTGATTGTTGCTAGTCAGTAACTGAGTCTGATCAAGTTTAGACAAACAGAAGTAACTTTGGGCTCTTTAAAAACTGAGACTCTGTTTTAAAATATATGATTAAAGAATATGTAACATGAAAGTTATCTCTTAACCATTTACAGTGTACAACTCAGTAGTGTTGATTACATTCATATCCATTACTGCCATCTATCCATGGAACTCCTCATCTGGCAAAATTGAAACTTATATTATTATTACTTATTTATTTGTGTTGTACCAGTGATTGAACCCAGGGGCACTTAATCACTAAGCCATATCACCAGCCTTTTTAATATTTTATTTTGAGACAGGGTCTTACTAAGTTGCTTAGGGCCTCACTAAATTGCTGAGGCTGACTTTGAATTTTCAATCCTCCTGCCTCAGCCTCCCGAGCAGGGGATTATAGGTCTGCGCCCCTGCACCCAAACCCATGTTTAATATTTTGAGAAACTGTGAGCTGCAGCTTTGTGTGTGTGTGTGTGTGTGTGTGTGTGTATGTGTCAGAAAACATCTTTTTATATGTTAAAGGCCTTATTTGAATTTTTGGGTTCAACTGTGAGTTCTGGTTCTTTTTATAAATTAATATACAGGTGCATTTTTTTACAGCACCTGCAATGTTTTCTATTTCCCATCAGCAATGCATAAGAGTCCCTATTTCTTCATATCCTTACCAACACTCTTCTTTTTAAAAAGATATAATAGGGGTTGGGGTTGTGGCTCAGTGGTAGAGCGCTTGCCTAGCATGTGTGAGGCACTGGGTTCGATTCTCAGCATCACATACAAATAAATAAAATTAAGGTCCATCAACAACATATATATATATATATATATATATATATATATATATATGATATAATAGCCCTCTTAGTGGGTGTGAGGTGGTCTCATTGTGGTGTTGTTTTGTAATTATCTAATGACAAATGATGTTGAGCATCTTTTCATGTGCTTATTCGCATATCTTCTTTGGAGGGCTGGGAATATAGCCCAGTTGGTAGAGTGCTTGCCTTGCATGCACAAGGCCCTGGGTTCAATCCCCAGCACCACAAAAAACAAAACAAAATCATATATCTTCTTTGGAGAAATATATGTTCCAGTCCCTTGGTAATGTTTTAATTGGGTTGTTTGGTTGAGTTGTAGGAATTCTTTGTACCTTCTGGACATCAATCCCTTATCAGATATATGATTGCAAATCTATGGGTTATCTTTTTTGATTCTGTTGATAGACAAACATTCTTCATTTCAATGGAAGGCTAACTGATCTATTTTTTTTCCTTTGTTGCCTGTGCTTTTATTGTCACATTTAAGAAAGCATTGCCAAATCCAATGTCATGAAGTTTTTCCTCTATATTTTCTTCTAATTTTTTTTTCTCCCCAGATTCTACCTATAAATGTCAAAATAGTGGTAGGTTATGTGCCCCCCCCCCCATCAAGGTACCCTTGATACATATACAGGAACTGGCAGCTCCGCCCCCTAGGTAATTTTTGGGTCTGGAATAGTTCTGAAAGTCAAGAGATCTAAATGTGTTATGGAGTAGCTGAATTGTTACCCCTATCTCCTAGCTTTCTTTCTTTTTTTGTACCAGGGTTTGAACACAGGAGTGCTTAGCCACTGAGTCACATCCTCAGCCCTTTTTGACATTTTTTATTTTGAGACAGGGTCTCACTAAGTTGCTCAGGACCTCACTAAGTTGTTGAGGTTGGCCTTGAACTTGTGATACTCCTGCCTCAGCCTCCTGAGCCTCTGGGATTACAGGCCTGCACCACCACACACGGTCTATTTCCTAGCTTTCTATAAAATAAGAGAGCAAGAAAAAAAAAAAAGTCCAAGTTCTTCAAAAAATACACTAGGCTCCAAAGAAATAACAATGTTTTGTTTTCTATGATGAGGCTTGAGGGGAAAAAAATAAACCTTTAAATATTCTCCATCAGTTGAAATGGGTCGGGTTTTTTTTCGAAAGGAATTTAAAAACTTAAGGAAAGAGAAGGAGAAGAAAGCCATCAACATATAATACACTACTTTGGGCACAGGTGAAATGCTGGACAGGGGCTTTGGCGTTAGGCAACACTGCCCCCTAGAGGTTGTCTCTGTGCTATGCATCACTCTCCTCACCAATTGTCATAGACAATTGAGGTACTTTTAAATCTGGAGCATTTAGGGACTTTGAAGTGGGAACCAGCCATATCCGTGATGTACATGGAGGCTAGAGGCTCTGTGAGAAATAATTTTTCATGGCTGCCCTGAGATCTAGACATGTGTATATTTGAAGAGAGGTCGAGCTTCTTGGATGGGACTGGACTTCAGAATGACAACAGGGCTCCTGAAACCTCATTACCCAGAAGAAAAAGAATGGCCCAGTAAGTCAGCCTAAGCATCAGGGTCTCAAGTCCAGAGGGAGCAGGGATTTCAGACAGTGTGAAGCTGTTTTTCCTTTATTGCGTGTGCTTTTATTGTCATATCTAAGAAAGCATTGCCAAATCCAGTGTCATAAAATTTTTTGTCTATATTTTCTTCTAAGTTTTTTTGTTCTCCCCAGATTCTACCTATAGGTGTCAAAATAGTGGTAGGTTATATGCCCCCCCCCAGGGAACCCTTGATACATATACAGGAACTGGCTTTTTTAAAAATTTAATTTTATTTTTGTACAAGGGATTGAACTCAGGAGTGCCTAACCACTGAGCCACATCTCCACTGCTTTTTATATTTTATTTATTTATATTTTGTTTAGAGACAGGCTCTTGCTAAGTTGCTTAGGGCCTCCCTAAGTTGCTGAGGCCAGCTTTGAACTTGTGATCCTTCCACGTCAGTCTCCTGAGTAGCTGGGATTACAGGCATGCCCCACCATGCCCTGCCCGGACTACTTTTTATCTAGTCTCCCCGGAGGGGAAGGCTGTGGTATGAAGGAAGAGAAATGGATAGATGATCAACTATCCCTGTTTTCCCAGAACTGTACAGTTTCAGTGTCCCGTCCGGCAGGACACATCAACGTGGGCAGCGAACCTAGATGGGGAGGAATGAAGGGACAAGAGACACGAAAGGTGACAGCAAGACAAAAATTCTGATCAAGCTGCAAACTTTTATTGTTCACACAGGGGTATTTATATGCTGGGGATGGGGAAGCTCTCTAATCAACAATTGCTGGATGTGGGTGGTAAAACTGCCAGGTGCAAGATGTCTGATGATCCTGATAACCGCAGGATGTTCCAGGGAGATAGGTAGCTGCAGGATGCCTCCCAGGCAGGATGTCTCCCAGGGGGCTGTCAGGCTAATCTTTGAAGGAGAATTTCCTTCTAGTCCCTGACATTTCAGCACTGACAATCCTGTGTTCTAGATTGAGGGTAACCCCTCAGTCCCTGGCACACTGAAATGGTTGGTCACCGTATAGATGGATCACTAAGTGCCAAGAATTCTGCTGTGGGAACTCCCTCCTCAAGAGTCAACAAGGAGAAATAGCCTGATTTTCCCAATGCCTGGAGAGAAAAGGAGATCCTAAGTCTGGTGGAGCCTCAAATTAGCAACACTGTTGCTGACTGCAAAACACCAAAGACAAAATACATGTTCCATAAAAGGGAATAAAAAATAGATTGACTGTGCTAGAACAACAAAGGAAGCCAGAATACAATGATGCAACATCTTCAAAATATTTGTTGTTTTACAATACTTTGCATGCTGGGCAAGTCCTTACTGAGCCTAGAGGAACTTCTAAAATTACACTGTCCCATGTGGTAGCTTTAAGCCCCTATAGCTAGTTACATTTAAATTATATGAAATTAAAAATTTCACAGTGCAATCACATTTGTCACATTCCGAATTCTCAATAGCCACATGTGGCCAGTGGCCACTATATTGGACAATGCAGATAGAGAATATTTCCACTGTTGCAGAAAGTGTTAAAAGATATACCTGAAGTGGAAGGAGAAAATTCCAGAACAAGGGTCTGAAATACAAGTGGAAAGTCTAGTAAAGAAAACACTAAATGTGTGAGTAAATCTAAAATACAGCTAATGATATAAAATAATATTAATGTCTCAATTGTAAAATTATAAGAATAAAGTGAAACATTTCTTATACATAGAAATCAGCAAATAGGTTACAGATAAAATATTCTATCTAAAATATTTACTATTCTCCTAAAGACTGGACCAAGAAATAAAATTTAGCAATATACTGTATTCAAGTGACATACTTAAAAGGATGCATCTTAAATAAGGCTTCAAATCATATTAAGTAAAAAGTGACAACAATAGGAAACAATTGACAAGTTCACATCATCGCAAAGCATTTTAAATATATTTCTCTCAGTATTTGGTAGATCAAGCAGATACATGAGTGAGGACACAGAAGACTTGAACATCACATTCATCTTAATCAAATGGATTTAAATAGAATTCCATTAATTGGATAATATGCTTTTCCCTTAATGTCAACAACTTACATGACCATAGTACAATCATGAAAGCCTGGAAGCTAAAAATTGGTACAATATTATTTAGTAAACTACAGACTTTCTTGGAATTCCAACAATTTCCCTCTTAATATCACTTATCTGTTTCATGATTAGATCATGATTCCATGTCACCTTCAGGGTTTTTTTTAAAATTTTGATGGGATTTTATTTTTATTTATTTATATGTGGTGCTAAGGATCAAACCCAATGCCTCAACAATGCTAGACAAGCGCTCTATCACTGAGCCACAACCCCAGCCCCTCACATTCAGTTTTTACCTCTCCTTAATCTCCAATCCAAGCAGTGTTTTCTAGATACAATTTACATGCAATATAATTTTATTGTTTATAATTCAGGGTGAGTTTTTTTTTTTTTGTATATTTACAGAGATGAGCAAATGTTACTATAATTTAGTTTTAGTATTTTCTTTTCTTTTTTTTTTTTTTTTTTTTTGTACCAGGGAATGAGGTGCGAAACCACTGAGCTACATCCCAAGCCCTTTTTAATATTTTATTTAGAGACAGGGTCTTGCTAAGTTATTGAGGCTGGCTTTGAACTTGCAATCCTCCTGCCTCAGCCTCCCAAGCGGCTGGGATTACAGGTGTGCGCCACTGTGCCTGGCTTTAGTACATTTTTATTTATTCCCAAAGACAGCTTGTCTCTCTCCGACTGGTGTAAAGACAGAACTTCACATTCCTCCAAGAAGCCCAGAGGCAGAAGCTGTGAACTTGAGGAAGAGCTGCCCCTCACTGCTCTTCCTCTGCTGTGGTTGTTGGAGACTGATGTCATGTCTCATGTTGGGGGCTGAGGGGAGCTGCACTCATGTGCTCAGTTATTTCTAGTTCCTGCAGATGGGAGAGATTGTTTCTTTGTTCTGGATTGACCTGGGAATTGAGAAATGCCTTCCTGTGCTGCAGCAGGAAGAAAATGTTTGATCACTGGTTGTTAAAAGGAGACTATTCTAGGCTCTCCACAGTTTAGATGGTTTTCTCTTCACAAGAATCTCACACACATGAACTTTATAGGTGCTGAGGGGACACAAAATCAATAATCAGGCAAAAATCCTAACAATTTATTTAAGGGAGGCTCAGAACAACTGTTTGGCCAGGGTTTTCCAAAGAAATTATATGCACACAGAGTTGTTTTTTTTTAATTGCTATTTATTTGGAAATTATGTTTGAAAGTGGTGTTTAGAGCTATAGAATTTCCAGGTCAACATGGGCTACTCTGTTGTAGATTTGTATCATGTCATTTAGCTAAGCTGAAACTTCATTGCCTGCAACTGCCATCCCTGCAGAGTTCCAGGTTAGTATGTATCTCAAGAACATTGATTAAGATTTGGGATTTTCTTACTCAGAAGGTTGGAGCAGAGAGAGAAACATTTATTTTAAGAAACTGGATCACCTGATGATGGGGACTAAGTCTATAGAACAGGCTAAGACTTGGCAGGCTGGAATTCAGGAGATAACTGATATTATGGTCTTGAGCGGGAAATTTGCAGGGTAGGCCAGCAGGCTGGAAACAAGGAGGGTTTCTATGTTGCAGTTTTGAGGCAGAATTCCTTCATCTTCAGCAAACAGCAGTTTGCTCTGAAGGACTTCAACTGATTGAATGAGGCCCACCCACATTATGGAGAGTAACCTGTTTTACTTAAACTCTGCTAATTGTGTTAACTTTCCATTTTTGTGGTTGCACATGATATGACGTTACATCTGGTCATGTTTTCATATATGAACATAGGAAAGTCATGTCTGACTCATTGTATTATATTTCCTATTCCCATCCCTCTTCCTTCCCTTCATTCCCTTTTGTCTAATCCAGTGAACTTCTATTCCCCCAACCCCCACTTATTGTAAGTTAGCATCCACATATCAGAGAGAATTTGGCTTCGGTTTTGGGGATTCGCTTATTTCACTTAGCATGATAGTCTCCAGTTCCATCCATTTACCTGCAAATTCCATCATTTCATTCTTCTTTATGGCTGAGTAACATACCACATTTTCTTTCTCCATTCCTCTGTTGAAGGGCACCTAGGTTGGTTCAATAGCTTAGCTATTGTGAATTGAGCTGCTATAAACATTGATGTGGCTGTGTCACTATAGTATGCTGATTTTAAGTTCTTTGGGTATATGCTGAGGAGTGGGATAACTGGGTCCAATGGTGGGCTATTCCATTTCAAGGTTTCTGAGGAATCTCCATACTGCTTTCCAGAATGTTTGCACCAGTTTGCAGTCCCACCAGCAATGTATTAGTGTACCTTTTCCCCCACATCCTCGCCAACATTTATTGTTACTTGTATTCTTGATAATTGCCATTCTGACTGGAGTGAGATGAAATTTCACTGTAGTTTTAATGTACATTTCTCTAAGTGCTTGAGATGTTGAATATTTTTTTATATATTTGTTGACCGATCATATTGATTCTTCTGTTAAGTGTCTGTTCAGTTACTTTGCCCATTTATTGATTGGGTTATTTGGGTTTTTGGGGGAGTGCTAAATTTTTTTTAGTTCTGTGTATATCCTGGAGGTTAATGCTTTATCTGAGATGCAGGTGGCAAAGATTTTCTCCCATTCCGTAGTCTCTCTTCACATTCTTGATTGTTTCCTTTGCTGTGAAGAATTTTTTTAGTTTTATATCATCTCATTTATTGATTTTACTTCTTGAACTTTAAGACTCTTGTTGAGGAATTCAGTCTCTAAGCTGACATGATGGAGAGGTGAGCCTACTTTTTTTTCTAGTAGTCACATGGTCTCTGGTCTTATGCATAGGTCTTTGATCCACTTTGAGTTAAATTTTGTACAGGGTGAGAGATAGGGATCACATTTCATTTTGCTACATATGAATTTCTAGTTTTCTCTGGATCATTTGTTAAAGAGGGTATCTTCTCTCCAATGTATGTTTATAGTGCCTTTGTCTAGTATGAGACTGAGAAACTGATGTGACTCCATTTTTGAAAATAAATAAATAACAGCAGCTTCTACCTCAAGGCCTGTCCTAAGGAAGGGGGTGTGACCCTTGTCCTTGGAAAAACCCACAGAGCCTTCCTAGGCACATACCCACCCTGCTGAGTTGTTTGTCTGCAAATAACAGGAGAGCTCTGTGGCGCCAGGTGTCCCTGACTCAGGCTAGGTGAAGACCCATAGCAACCCCGCTAGCAACCACCAATCAGCATGAGACAGGGAAAATACTGGGGATGCCAGATGACCCCCCAGTAGTTTATGGTGGTTGATAACATGTTGGGAAACCATGTAGTTTAGCACGTACACTCCTCGTGGCTTAAACCAATCAGTTCAAATGAATTCCCCTCTTGAACTAACCAATCACCCCTACCCAACTTGTTCCTGCCAGTGAATGTGCTAATCAATGTTGTTGTTTGATTTTTCCGTGGTATAGAATGATTTGCTGTATGATATTGTAACACATATAGTATTCCCCCAAAACCTATAAATCCTCACTGAACAAAGGACCGGGACTCACTCCCTGGGACCACTGCATCGGAAACTGTTGTGAGTCCAGGCTTGAGCTTGCAATAAAGACTCTTGTGTGATTGCATCAGATTCGGATCCTGGAGGTCTATTGGGGTCCCACAAATCTGGCATTACAAGACCACTGTATTTACATCGGTTTGTAAAGACCCTTATTTTTACTTTTATTTATTTATTTATTTTGGTACCGGGGATTGAACTCAGGGGCACTCAACCACTGAGCCACAGTCTCCTTGTTGCTGAGGCTGGCTTTGAACTCTTGACCCTCCTGCCTCAGGCTCCTGAGCTGCTGTGATTACAGGTGTGGGCTGCTGTGCCCAGCAAGACCCATACTTTTTTTTTTTTTTAAATATTTTTTAGTTGTAGTTGGACACAATACCTTTATTTTATTTATTTGCCTTTATGTGGTTCTGAGGATCGAACCCATTGCCTTACGCGTGTTAGGCAAGCGCATTACGGCTAAGCCACGGCCCCAGCCCCAAGACCCTTATTTTTAAAAAGTTTTTATTTATTTTTAGTTGTAGTTGGACACAATACCTTTGTTTTATTTACTTATTTTTATGTGGTGCCGAGGATCGAACCCAGGGCCTTGCACGTGCTGCTAGGCGAGTGCTCTACTGCTGAGCCACAACTCCAGCCTCAAGACCCTTATTTTTAATTAAAGCATTCAATATATGAACTGAGAGTAGAATTGGTCACTACTGAGAATAGAATTGGTGTCTGAAAGATTAGTCATAACACAAAGCCAAACCATTAAGAAGCAAAAACATGAAGAAAAAGATCTGGGGATGTAGCCTGGGTTCAATGAAAAAAAAAAAAAAATGAATCCATGAGACCCAACCTATGAAGAGCAAAAATTCCAGAACAGAAAAAGAACAAAAGAAGAGAGTGTTAATTAAATCCTAGGAAAAAAATTCCCTAAGCAGAAGAAACACTTGAATATCCATATTGAAAGGGGCCACCAAGACTAGGTAGGATTCATGGAGAGGCATTCACATGTAGAAACAGTCTAGTGAAATTTCTAATTTCTAGGATAAATAAAAATTCTTATAAACATGTCCTTTCACAGGGGAGAGAATCAGAATAGCTCTGATTTCTCATCTAAGATGTTGGAAACTAGAATAATAGATGTAGATAATGAGAGTGGGGTGGGCTGTGATTCTATACCCATACCATCTCTACCTAGCAATAGCACGTGCAAGGAGCTGGGTTTGATCCTCAGCACCACATAAAAATAAACAAATAAAATAAAGGTTGAAAAAAAAAAAGAGAGAAAGCATTATCTACTACACAAAAGACAGTTTTAGGGATTCAGAGCATATACCCAGTACTCTGACTGAGGAAAATACTTGAGAAATGTGTTAACCAGGAGGCAGTAAAAACGACAAAGTTTACTAGATTGGAGAAGGGAAAGAGGAGAGAATAGAGAAACTGGATCTTTGTATCATAAAGAGTCTCTCTCTCTCTCTCTCCTTCTCTCCTTCTCTTTATCCTCTTGTTGGCTATCATGAACCCAGCAATTTCCCTCTGCCACACCCTTCTGTCATGATGTTCCCCCTCATCTTGGGCCCAGAGCTGTGGAGTTGTCCAACCGAACCTCTGAAACCATTTCTTATTGGGATGACCCATCAATACCCCAAGATCCTGAAGAAACTGTTCTTCATATCGTCATTTTACATTCTTCAATTATTTCTGAAGTCATAAATAGTTGTCATGGTAAAATTTCCTGGATAAACTCTGAAGAAGAATTTGGTGGGCTGACTCCAATATGGCCACTGAATCAGAAAGCCAGTGATGAAAAATGTGGAACTATAATTTACTGATGTAAAACTCATTTGGGTCTGGGGAAGGTTAACCATCTTGAGAAAGTGCTTGAAGATAGCAATTTCCTCATTGCACCATGAATTGAAGCTTCCATGGAAAGGATACAGTATGTAGTTCAAATCATACATAACATTCCTACTTTTCTGAATCAATCTATACCTTCCCTGTCATTTAAATTCTCCTGCAGGCACACTTGTAATCCCAATAACTTGGGAGGCTGAGACTGAAGGATTGTGAGTTTGAGGACAGACCCAACAACTTAGTGAGATCCTCAAAAATTTAGCAAGACACTATATCAAAATAAAAAAATTAGAAGGTTGGGGATATAATTCAGTGGCAAAGCACCCTGGGTTCAATCCCAAGGATAAAAAAAATTATCTTGCAATGTCCACAATAATGAGGCGTTCCACATTTCCATATATTATATGCATACTTGTGGATGAAACTCTAGTCATGAGAGAATTATCCCTTGATCCATAAAATTTCTCAGTGGCATGGAACTTTTCAGTAAAGGCCATGCAGATGCCTTTCTTTACCATCTCTGCTTTCCAATCCTGAAGAAACTGTTCTTCTTCTTATCATCAGATATAAAGAATGTGACCCAGATTCAGCCACAATGAGATCATCCCGTGGTCCAGAGAACAGTCCTTGCCGGTCACTTGAAAAGAATGATGGAAAATTGTCTTTATCATTTACATAGGATTAAAAGGACTATATGTGACCTGAGTAAGAAAAATATCATGATTCTTTTATTTATTTTTAACAGGGGAATTTTTCGTACCTTTGTTTTATTTATTTATTTTTTTGTGTTGCTGAGGATCGAACCCAGTGCCTCACACATGCTTGGAGAGCACTCTACCACTGAGCCACAACCCTAGCCCTGTGATTCTTAGTATAGTGGGACAAGGGGTTGTCCTCTGGGGAGGGGATGAGAGGGTTAGTTAACAAAATACTATTGCATGAAGAGAAGACTGCTGTAGAGAATATCCAGTTCTCTTATACAGAAGCATACAGAAGACCAAGGTTAGCCTGACAAAATGGAGCATGCCTATAATCCCAGCTACTTGGGAGGTTGAGGCAGAAGGATTGGAAGATCAAGTCTAGCCTGGGCAACTTAGTAAGATTTTATCTCAAAATTAAAAAATTAAAATGGGCTGGGGATGTAGTTCAATGGTAGAACATCCATGTGTTTAATCTTTAGTATCACACACACACACAAATAAAAACAAAAACAAACAAACACACAAAAAACAGGACCACATTCATTCCCCAAACCAAAGTGTCAAAACAAGTAAGTAAGACTCGCATGTACTCTTCATCTCCTGCAGTGGGAACTGAAGAAGTCATGAACTTTTGGGGAGGTACATCACCAAGATAGTGGTGCTTCCTTCTTCCTCTTCTGTAGTGACCTGTGGTGCACAGTTTTACTCCCCAGCAACCAAAGTCAGATATAAATACTCAGATAAACGTTTGCTGTCTGGATCTCCTGACATTTTACACTTAATTCATCACTGCAGTGTAACCTAAAATGTTTTGAAGGATATATTCACTTACCTTCCCTGATTTTCTGGATTTTTTTTTTTTAATATTTATTGTTTTAGTTTTCGGCGGACACAACATCTTTATTTGTATGTGGTGCTGAGGATCAACCTCAGCACTGGGCGCATGCCAGGTGAGCGCTACCGCTTGAGCCACATCCCTAGACCTGGAAAAAATTTTCCATAATATAAAAAGAGTTAAATCTATGGCATAAATGGGAAAATGACTTAAACACAAGGATTCTTGAAAATGAAATCATAATGTAAGAAAAAAAAAACAATACCCTAGTACTAAAAGTTTAAACTCTATTTATAGATCCTGAGTGTTGAAATGAAGGTAGGGAAAGCAAATTAGGAAGCAAATGTTTTTAAAACTCTCTTTTAGTTTTCACTTTGTTGGGGTTGGGAAGAATGGGCAAATAAAACATTTTAGTGGGAAAACAGAATTAAAATTTAGTTTTGATATATTAATGAAAAAATAGAGTCCTAATTTTATCTGTTAGGAAGATAATCATAAGCAGAAATTTAAGAGATACTGTAGAACTTCAAATTTATAGCAGGAAAAATATGAACCGAAACTAAACCAGAAAAAGGGGGGAAAATAGAGAAAACAGCACCAAGGAATATATATGGTAAACATAAAGTACATGGAAAATATGAAATCAAGGGCACCATTTTTTATATCTATTTTCTAGCTGTAGTTGGACACAATACCTTTATTTTATTTATTTTTACGTGATACTGAGTATCGAACCCAGGGCCTCCTCGCACATGCTAGGCGTGTGCTCTACCGCTGACCTCAGTCCCCTCAAGTGCACCATTTTTTTTTTCTGCATGTGAATAGGATGAACTCATTTATTAAAAGAAGGTATTGAATTAGATAAAAACTAGACTAGTGCTGTTTGCCAAAAATGCACCTAAAATAAAGAGGCAAGGCAAGGTGGAAAATAAAGAACTGGAAGATACGCGAGAAAATAACAGTGGTTGTTTCTAGCAAGGGGCTGGGAACAAAGTTAGAAAAGAGACTTGTGTTTCACTCTATGTCATATTATGTCTTTTGATGTTGTACCTCGTGTATTTATTACCTTTCCAAAAATTAATCAAGAATTAATAAGAGAGGCCTGGCATGGTGGTGCATGCGTGTAATCTCAGTGGCTCAGGAAGTTGAGGCAGGAGGATCACGATTTCAAAGCCAGCTTCAACAATTTAGCAAGGCCCTAAGCAACTAAGTGAGACTCTGTCTCTAAATAAAATACAAAAAACGGTCTGGGTTCCATCCCTGATTAAAATAATAATAATAATAATAATAATAATAAAAGAGATGTGCAAAAATATGCTGGTCAAAAGCAAAGATTTGCAACATTGCTATGAATCAAATGGAAATCATGTGCAAAACACATTGAACAGAACAAATTGTGACATTATCTAAGGATAAAATCAGATATGATTCAAAAAGATACAACAACCACACATTTTTATGCAGCATTAACAGTCAATTACATAAAAGAAAAACTGCAATTACCCAGAGAACTTGAATAAAATAACTTCAAATCTTTATCAGACCAAGTAGACAAAAGTAAGCTTTGATATAAGAGGATTTGAATAATGCAACCAATAATCTCTGTTTAATAGATGTACATATAAACAGATAATATATATACTTTTTTTCCCTTTTTCGTAGCGCTGGGGATTGGACCCATACATGCCAGGCAAGTGCTTTAGCACTAAGCTACACCTCTAGCTTGAGAACATATGCATTTGTTTATTTGTTTGTTTGTACCAGGGATTGAACCCAAAGGCACTCAACCACTGAGCTACATCCCCAGCCCTATTTTTTATTTTGAGAAAGGGTCTCACTAAGTTGCTTTGGGCCCCACTAAGTTGCTGAGTGTGGCTTTGAATTTGTGATCCTCCTGCCTCTGCCTCCCTAGTCTCTGAGATTACAGGCATGCCACCATATGCTGGCAGGACATATGCTTTTAAAATGTCCGGAAACAGTTACAAAATCAATCATGCTTTCATCCAGAAAGAAAGCTTTATAAATTTAAAAAAAAATTAAATGTAAAGTTCATGTTCTCGCCCAGCACAGTGGCACATGCCTGTAATCCCAGCGGCTGGGGAGGTGGAGGCAGGAGGATCACAAGTTCAAGGCCAGCTTCAGCAATTTAGCATGGCGCTAAGCAACTGAGACCCTGTCTCCAAATAAAAGAAAACAGGGCTGGGATGTGGCTCAGTGGTCGAGTGCCCCTGAGTTCAATCCCCAGTACCCCACCCCTAGCCTTTAGATCAAAGAGGAAATGGAAATAAAAATAAAAATTATGAATTATCTACAAAGTAATGAAAGGAGAACAACTTATCATAAAGCCTCTGGAATAGAGCTAAAGCTGATCTCAGAGGAAAATTTATAGAAAGAATGAGAATGTTTTGAAAATTCAACTAGGAAAATAAGAAAAGGAATCAAATGAAAGAGAAGAAATTAGGAGAGTATTTTTTTTAAAGAGAGAGAGAGAGAGAGAGAGAGAATTTTTTTTTAATATTTATTTTTTAGTTTTTGGCGGACGCAACATCTTTGTTTGTATGTGGTGCTGAGGATCAAACCCGGGCCATACGCATGCCAAGTGAGCATGCTACTGCTTGAGCCACATCCTCAGCCCTAGGAGAGTATTAAGATGAAATTAGTACAGGATAAGGAAAAAAGTAAATTGAAAGAATCTACTAATAGGAAAACATGTCTTTGAAAATACCTTAGAGAATGAAAACTTCTCCAACAGAAAAATTGACACACTGGACTTGAGGTGAAAGCGTCACCATTAATGACATTAAAGCTTTATCACAGGCAGAGGGATGCACAGGTGATATTTTGGGACTATCACTCTTGCATAACTAAGTTCCTACCCTACAACATGACAAAGAGCCAGAGATCTCTGCAAATTGATTTATTAAGGCAAATTAGTGGGTAGAGTGGGGTAGAACCTGATGTATTCAGAAGACCTAAGGGATCTAGAACCATGCAGTAGGACTGAGGGAAGCCCACAAATATGCAGGAATAAGGGAAAATGTCTGGGATGAGATATAACAAGCAGCAGGGCTAGGTTAGGACAGGTGGAATTGTTAATCTTTGGGGACGTGACAGTTGGTGCTCAAAAAGGGGAAAAGATGAGGCTGGCCCTAGGAGGCCAGAAGCAGCTCTGGGTTGGGATCTACAGGAACAGAGAGACATGATGTCTAGGTGTTCCAGAGGGCAATGACCATGACGACGGAGGAGGCCATAAAGAGCAGGTAGAGATGGAAGAGCAGGGTGTCCATCAGATAGATGGCTGAATTCCACCCACAGTGCTGCTTCTGGGCCTCCAGTTCCTGCCGGGCTCTTGCTGATTCAGGGCACCCAGTTAGCTCCACCTCCCTGGTACCTGACACCTTCTCCACCAAGTCTCCTGGCTCCTTCACCCCTGTGGGGAGTGCAGGGCTCACCTGTGGAATGCAGGGCTCACCTGGGAAGGGAGGGAGACAGGAGAGGAGGTAGGCGAAGAGAAGTGGAGGAACAGGAAGAGAAAGTGGGCAGTGCTGGCTTCCTCACCAGGCAGGTGGGTGGACCTGAGGTCCAGACCCTTCTTCTCCTTCTGGGCCCCAGGGGGGCAGCACCTCCTTGGGCTGGTGCAGTGCCTCAGCAGGGAGTAGAGCCAGGCATGGGTGGGGGCTGGGTGGAGGTGAGGTGCAGGAGATAGGTGATGAAGATGGTCTCTAGCAGACTGCACCATCAGGGACAGTCACAGGGCAAAGTAGACTTCCGAGGGCAAAGAAAATTATACTAAACCTGGAGAGATTAATTTCTTTTCTCCTCCTCCTCCTCTTCCTCCTCCTCCTCCTTCACCAGGGAGGGATTGAACCCAAGGGCGCTTAACCTGAGTCCTTTTTATATTTTATTTAGAGACAGGGTCTCACTAAGTTGCTTAGGGCCTTGCTAAGTTGCTGAGGCTGACTTTGAACTTGTGATTCTCTTGCCTTAGCCTCCCAAGCCACCGGACCAGAAAAACTTTTTTTTTTTGGACATAGGGTCTGGCTAAGTTACTGAGGCTAACTTTGAACTTTCAATTCTCCTATCTCAGGTGTCCAGCCTCAGCAACCCAAGCCCTTGGATTATAGGCATGCGCCACCACAACTGGCTTCTTCAGCTTCATTTCTAAACTTTCTTTAAGCCTCTTTCCCAAAAAACAGTGTTTCCTCAGAAGCCTCCCTCCCCACTTAAGTGGAGCAGTGGGCTGATTCTTCTGGCCCTTCCCTGTCCCCTGCTGCCATTGCTTCTATGCAAAGTGGAAGGGGCCATACTGATGAAGGCCGTGTCACTGACCGAGCAGGAGACCTTGTAGCCCAGCAGAAGGGTCATCTTGAATGGGGCACGATTCTGGTTTTTTGCTGGCAGGTAGAAACTGAGGGCCTCAATGGCCATCAGAAAGCCACTGGGCACCAGGAGGTTTGTCACATAGAGCCTGGGTCTGCATCTGATGGCCACCTGGTGGGGAAGAGAGGGAGTGAAGTAAATATGGGATTTGGGAGAAATCTCAAATCTAGGAATAGATAGCTGTTTGCTTCTGTGAATTGCAGTGACAGTTTCGGTCTGTCTTCTTCATGGTCTGATAGGGCCCTGGGATCAGCAGCCATATGGAGTGCAGCCTCACAATCCAGTATAGAACCTGCCAACAGAGGGTGAGCACAGCCATAAGCCTTCAGAGAGTTAGGCTGGGAATCCAGGAGAAAAGTTTTGGCCTCCTTCAAGACACAAGTGTCAAGATTGAAAGACCCTGAAACTTGGAGTAATACCCATGTGGTGCAGTCTCTAGGCAAAGGGAGAAGCAAACAGGGAAGGAAAAAGCAAACTCACATAGAACACAATCTGATCATACAGCTTGGCACCCTCGGTTATCTCTGGAGCAGTCTTTTTTTATATATGTATTTTTAAAATTGTAGGTGGACACAATGCCTTTATTTTATTTATTTATTCTTATGTGGTATGGAGGATCAAACCCAGGGCCTCGCACGTGCTAGACGAGCGCTCTTCCGCTGAGCCACATCCCCAGCCACTGGAGCAGTCTTTTTGATGCTCAGAAGCTACCATTCTCCGTGCACCTGAACAATATCTTGGAACTTGTCTATTCTTTCCCACACTTTTTTCTCCACACCCAGCAACATGTTATCCACTGAAAGGGAGAACCATCCAAATAATTTCCAAGGATATGGTTTCCTGGAGGATAAACTGCCTTTGCTTTCCCACCCTTTTTTTAAAAAAGTTTTTTTTTTTTAAAGATGAACACAATATCTTTATTTTATTTATTTATTTATTTTTATGTGGTGCTGAGGATCAAACCCGGTACCTTACAAGTGCGAGTTGAGTGCTCTACCACTGAGCTATAATCCCAGCCCCTTTCCCACCCTTTTGTTCAACGAATAGTTTTGAGGGCCTACCATATATCAGGAACTTTTCTAGGTGCTAGGGATGGTAATGAACAAGATAGAGCTTGGTGGATGCCAGGCACCATCTTTGTGGTGACCAGCTCTCCTTTCCATGCTGGTCATATTGAAATATTTATGGAAAATATTTCAACATCCGTAAGATTTATTTATTTATTTATTGGTACTGGGGATTGAACCCAGGGTGCTTAACCACCAAGCCACATCCCCAGCCCTTTTTTAATATTTTGTTTAGAGACAGTGTCTCACTGAGTTGCCTAGGCCCTTGCTAAGTTGCTGAGGCTGATCCTGAACTTGAGATTCTCCTGCCTCAGACTCCTGAGCACTGGGATTACAGATTCTTGGCTGCCATACTGATCTCCCCGATGCTCTCACAGTCCTCTGGGATTCAGCTGATAGATGGGTTATCCCAGACGTAGACCCAGGTGGAAGAGAGGTGAGAGCTCAATATGCATTGGGATTATTTTCTCCTGACCTTTGCTTTATTTTTTTTTTTATTTTTTTTTTTAAAGAGAGAGTGAGAGAGAGGGAGAGAGAGAGAGAATTTTAATATTTATTTATTTTTTTTAGTTTTTCGGCGGACACAACATCTTTGTTTGTATGTGGTGCTGAGGATCAAACCCAGGCCGCACGCATGCCAGGCGAGCGCGCTACCGCTTGAGCCACATCCCCAGCCCCTCCTGACCTTTGCTTTATTGTTTCAAAAAGCCATGCAATATTTCAATCCAATAGAAAAGTTTAAACAAATAATGTAATGAACATCTATGCATTGAGATTTCCAAATTTATGGAGTCTTAATATTTTGCTAAATTGCCCTCTTTCCCCAAGAAATCAAAATTTCAGATAAAATTGGATCTCCTTGTGTTTATTTCTTCATTAAATTTCAACCTTCTGCTCTCCCATTTGAGTGGAAAATTATTGATGCTCAGGGACATCCTCTCCTTTCTGCAGTAGGAATGAAATTCAGAGTTGAATTCAGTAACTTAGCCTCTGAGCTAGAATTTTCTTAGAGTTAGATAAGGGAAGTGGTGGATATTAAATGAAATTGAGTGTATGGAAGGATTTTGTAAATTGTAATGTTGTTCAGAAGCTTTTATGTATTAGTACCTAGCAAGGTCTTAAGTGTCTTCCACACCCCTTTCACTGGTCTCTCTTGTAAGGAAACATTGTATAGGACTTTGAGTTCTTTGAAGCCAAGAACTTGGTGGATGCCAGGCACCATCTTTGTGATGACTAGCTCTCCTTTCCATGCTGGTCATCTCTTCTGGAAAATGTTTTCAAGAATTGTCCAAGGGCTGGGGATATAGCTCAGTTGGTATAGTGCTTGCCTTGCATGCACAAGACCCTGGGTTCAATCCCCAGCACCATTAAAAAAAAAAAAAAGAAAGAAAGAAAAGAAAAGAAAAAGAAAGAAAGAAAGAAAGAAAGGCATGCCTATATTCCCATTGGCTCAGGAGGGTGAGGCAGGAGGATTGCAAGTTCAAAGCCAGCCTCGACAACTTACAAGGCACTAAGCAACACAGTGAGACCTTATCTCTAAATAAAATACAAAATGGGGCTGGGGATGTGGCTCAATAGTTGAGTGCCTCTGAGTTCAATCCCCAGTACCAAAAAAAAAAAGATTCGTCCAACTCAGGATGGTCTTGTTTAGTCTCAGGGCACTTCCAATGTTAGTGGCTATGGTTTGTGGAAACACAGACAAGACAAGGTGCTCTATGCATATTAACTGAAAGTTTGTATAAGATCAGTGCCTCTTGAACTTCACCATCCATAGAAAACACCTAGGGATCATGTTGAAATGCAGATTTTAGTTCCTAGGTAGGGTGACTAACTCCTCCTGGTTTGTCTAGAATTTTCTTGTTTTTAGTATTGCAAGTCCCCATGTTCTGAGAACGCCTCAGTTTTGGGCAGGATGGGACAGTCGGTCATCCTAGGTGGAGCCCCAGATCAAGCGCATTTCTTTTTCATTGTGGTATTGGGGATCCAACTCAGGGCCTTGCACAATCTGAGCACACGCTCTATCACCAGGCCTCCAGGGCATTTCTAATAAACTTCCAGATGGTGAATCTTAGCTGGTGACATGGGTGTGGGAACTTTGAGAGCAAGGTTTCGTGGTTGTTACTATGTTTTCTATGCTCCCTTCTTCCCTACAATCCGGCTTTTCAAGTTGGAAACTTAATTCTTTTACTTTTATTTTCCACACTCCCACTTTGTTTTCTAATCAATTCACTCAAAATATAAAATTTGCACTTGAGTTATGCTTTCATTATATTCATAGATTTTCCTATATTGTGCTCTTCATTTCTAATTAGTTCATAATTTCTATTTGATTGTTTTATTTTCTCTTTAGCCCCAAATATTTGGTTGTAAATTCTCTGTCAAAGGAACCACTGAGCTAGAGCCAGTCCAGCCCCAAATATTTGGAAGTTTAATTTTAAAATCCCAAGAAGTAAGGTTTTCTTGGTGTTTGTGTGGGGTCCTTTTGTACTTATTTACTATATTTTTTTTGTTGCTGTTGTCAGAGAATACAATCTAGACAATTTCTGCTTTTTCAATTTTGTTAGGATATTCCTTGTGGCCAGAAGTGTAGTCAATTTTGGGGAATAGTCTTTTATGTGTCAGAAAAGCCTATGCATGTTCACTGGCACAAAGTTTGATAATGTTTATTAGATTTATATATATATATATATGTGTGTGTGTGTGTGTGTGTGTGTGTATGTGTGTGTGTGCATGTTTTCTTTTTGCAATATTGGCAATTCAACCCAGGGTCTCCAATTCTACCACTGGTGACACCCCCAGACCTTCTGATTTTATTTTGAGACAGGGTCTCACTCACTTGCACAGGCTGGCCTGGAACTTGTGATACCCTCCCTCTGCTTCCTTAGTAGCTGGGATTATAGGTGTGAGCCACCATGCCTGGTTCAGATTAAGTTTATTAATCTTGTTCTTAAAAGTCACTGTATCTTTATTCTTTTTCTGTCTGAGTTGTTATTTTTTTTAAGCCCCTGCTGAGATGAGGCTAGGGCCTCCTACATGCTGGGCAATTGCTCTACCACTGAGCTATTTCCCCTAGTCCTCTATTTGATTTTCAAAAGCAGTGTGTTGAAGCTTCTCACCATTGTTGCAGATTTTTCAATTTCTCCTTCCTATGTGGGTTGGGTACATAAAAAGGTCATAATTATATCTTTGTTTAAAATCTTTCCCAGCTATAGGGAAGAGAGAGAATAATGTGCAGGTCATACCATTTCCAGCCACAGGAAAAGATGACATGAGCTATCGCTGTTCGTCCTGCCAAAAGAATTTCCTGTTTCCAGCATGTTTGCCTGTAAAATTTCTGTTCATCACCCCCCCCCCCAACCACTCTCCATTTTTGTTTACCAACCTCCCAGGTATATAAACATGATGCTGTGATCAAAGCCAAAATTATGGATCAAGGACAAAGATTTGATCAAAAGAGATATATTGGGCTTTGGGCAGGAGAGTTTGTAGCAGGCAGGAGAGCGTGTTTGTGTGTGTATGGGTGTGTGTGTGTGTGTGTGTGTGTGTTACTGGAGCTTGGATGTAATTTTACCACTGAGTTACGTCCTTGGCTTTTTAAAATTTTTTATTTTGAGATGGGTATTCACTAAACTCCTGAGGCTGGCCTCAAACTTGCAATCCTCCCTCATCAGCCTCTTGATTTGCTGGAATTACAGATGTGTACCACCATGCCCAGCTATCTTTGAATAACTTGGGATGCTTAAAAATGCCTGGTTCTCTTTCTCATCTTCAAGATGTTGAACACTAAGGAGATTAAACCTGAAACCAAGAAGGTTTTTGCCATTGGTGATGTTAAAAAGGGCTGGGGTTGTGGCTCAGTGGTAGAGTGATTGCCTAGCATGTGTGAGGCACTGGGTTTGATTCTTAGCACCATATATAAATAAATAAATAAATAAATAAAATAAAGATCCATTGACAACTAAAAAAAAAAAAAAACAACAACTGCCGATGAAACCCTGTCCTAATTTAAAAAATTGGCAGATACTCCCCAATCTACTATGTATTCCAGAAAAGCCATGTATGAGAGGAAATACTCAACTGCTAAATCCAAGGGTGAGAAGAAAAGGGAGAATGTTCTGGTTACTGTCTCAAAACTAGTTAGTGGTGGCAAGAATGGTGGTATCAATCTTCACAAAATTTCTAGATGTTATCCTCCTGAATGTGTGCTGTGAGAGTTGTTGACCCATGCCAAGATAACCTTCCAGTCAGCATTGGGTGTTAGATCATTCCTGGGACCATCTTGGTCATCCTCACAGGGTACACAGAGGAAGAAGAGTGGTTTTCTTAAGGCAGCTGAGCAAGGGCTTGCTGCAGTTTGATCCCCACTCCGGTTCCTCTGTGTAGAACACATCAAAAATTTGTCATCATTGCCTCTACAAAAATTGTTATCAGAATCATGAAAATCCCCAAACACTGCACTGATGCTGACTTCAGGAAGAAAGCTATAGAAGCCCAGGCACCAGGAATGTGAGGTTTTCCACACAAAGGAAGAGAAATACGAAATTTCCAAGCAGCTCAAGGTTGATCAGAAAGCTGTGGACTCACAAATTTTACCAAAAGCCAAAGTTATTCCTCAGCTACAGTGCCACATGCAATCTGTTTTTGCTTTAACAAATGGAATTTATCCTCACAAGTTGGTGTTCTAAATTTCTTACAAGAACTTAATTGAAGAGCAGATATGTTAAAAACAACAATGACAGGAAAACCAATCCTTGGGCTCCAGCCAATCAGAACCTCAGGGTGTGGATCCTGGACACTGGCATCTAACCAGAGTAGAAAACCCTAGGTGAGAAGAAAAGAAAGTCTCTTCCATGGGCTCTTATGCCCATGAGCTGGATAGAGCTTTTGAGATTCCCCATGAAGGGAATTGCCATGTAACAGTGGTGAAAGAAGCTACAATGTGGTTAGGAACTCTGGGGTTCACCTTGACAGTTGCTTGGAAAACTTTAGAATGCCAAGGAGGGTAGAGGGGTCAGCACTGACCACATCTCAGATGGCAGATATCCTGTAGGAGATGTTGACTCGGACATGGACAGTGAAGTTGATGATTGGAAAACACTGAATTCTGAACAGTCTTACCACCCCATGCTGGCCACACTCTGAGCAGTTGATGGTGAAAGTACTGCCCCATCCTGTAATGGATGCCAAATATTTGAGATGAGGGAAGAATTCTTGTGTTTCCTATGAGAGGAGGCCCAAGGTGGGGCAGGGAGCAGCCATGATAATAACCAGAGCTGACATGTACTCAGCACTGAATATGTCAGATGTATTCTGAACCCTTTAAAGAGATAACCTCATTTAATCCTCCCAAGGTTCTAGGAGATATCATTTTAAATAACTTTATAACATAATATTTGCTATTTACATATGTTAATGCTACATTTACCAGCAACGTGTGTTTGTGTGTGTGTGTGTGTGTGTGTGTGTGTGTGTGTGTGTGTGTGTGTTGGGGGATTACTAGAGGTTGAGCCAGGAGTGTTCTACCTCTGAGCTATATTCCCTGCTCTTTTAATTTTTCATTTTGAGACAGAGTCTTGCTAAGTTGCTGAGGTTGACCTCAAACTTATGATCCTCCTGCCTCAGCCTCCCCAATTGCTGGGATTATAGGTGTGGCCCACCATACCTAGTCAGCGATTGTTTTTGAAATATAGTTTTGATTTTTATTTTATTATAATTGTTTTAAAAATAATTAATTTTTTGGAGGCAGGGCCTTGCTATTGCCTAGGCTGGCCTCTAGTTTGTGGTCCTCTTGCCTCCTCCGGCCACGTAGATTGGATGACAGGTGTGTGCCACCATACCTAGCTTATTTTTAATTGATACATATTTATAGAGTACAGTGTGACATTTCAGTAGACATATACAACATGGAAGGATCTGATCAATGTGATAGCATATCACTCACCTCAGACACTTATCATTTTTTGTGTGTCAGGAACATTCAAAATCCTCTCTTCTGGCTATTATGAAACATATGATTAATTGTTGTTGACCATAATTGCCATATTGTGCTAGAGAACACTAGAAGTCATTCTTCCTATTCAACTGCACCCCTGTACCCACTAAGCATCCTTGCTGTTCCACCTATTCCATCCGTACTCCTCCCAGACTCTGGTAACCACTCTTCTACTCCCCACTTCTACGAGGTGGTAGATACTATGTTTATTCTCATATGATAAATGAATTAATACTAAAGTGCAAGAAGCAGTAACTTCCCAAGGTTAGACAGTAGTAAGGGGCAGCAGTTGAATTTGATCTGGTCCAGGTTTGTCTGTTGCTGTGCTATATGCTCCCTCGGGATGAGATGGGGAAGGGTGGGAGGGAGCACTGAGAGGGTTCCAGGTGCTGGGCACTTCCTGCCAAGGCTAAAGAGAATAGGCTTGAGAGGCAAATGAAGGAAGCTAATGTGGTGAGCTGAGTTAGAGCATCAACCTACTTTCTTATACTTTATCTCTACGCTTTGCATGCCCCAATTTGTATGCGAACTGAGTCCCGAAGACAGTGACAGGCATCAGATAGGATTCCAGCCTGGAGGCCTCAAAAAGAAACACATCTGTATTCTCCTGGACTGTCTCTCCCTTCCTTTTTCCCTACTTCGCTGCATAGCCCTATTATCAGCTTTCTAGTTTGAGGCTTTTTTTTTAAATTTTTTTTTAGTTTGAGGCTTTTGAGGTGTCACTTGCTCCCCTCTTCTGGCTAATAAAGATTTTAATTTTCTACAGATGGAAATTGGTTGGAGGTGCAACAACTGGAGTGACAGAGATGGCATATCCATTCCCAGAGTCACAGTGTTCTCCACACAAATCCTTGAATCTTTCTGGAAGCACTGAATATTCATTTTTTGATCCCTGCTCTCCAAGTGCCCAGAGGAGCTTTTATAATGTTTTCTACTTCCTGGACCAGGTGTACAGTTTGTTTATCTTCTTTGTACTGGCTTCTAAAGCCACCTCTGGTTCAGTCCTCTCCAGTGCCCACTTATCCAGAAGTTATGTGACCACCTTAGAGGGAGGGATGAATTTTATTGGCACCTATCAGATACCAAGCACCATGTTGCATACTCTTCTCTCTTCAAATGTTCCCCACCCTGAAAGGTAGGTTCTATGTTACTGATGAGAAAACTGGTTAAGCAATTCACCTGAGGTTACAAGGCTAGAAAAGCAAGGAACCAAGATTCAAACTCACATTTGTCTGTCTCCAAATCTCATGCTCTTTCCACTATGCCATTTTAATTTCCTGGAAGAGAAGCAGTCTACTTTCACCTTTGACCTGCTGCCCTCTGGCATCAACCTTACCTATAGCACTTTGATCTAGTAGGTGTGTAGGAAAGTGATGGCTAAAGTAGGTACTTTGCTACAGTGGGGTGGGTTTCATACCTACAGATGGAAAGAATTACACTGTGCACAGAAAGATGGATGAACACAGACAGTAAGTGGAAGAAAAGACAATTGTGGATGGTTCGTAGGAAGAAAAATAGAAGTGCTTACTCTGGTGTGGCACATATCGGGAAGTGGATTTTCTCTTTTGGAGAAGGAGATTCTATGGGGCATCATAGTAATACACTTATGAAATAACTGCCGCAGTCTGGCTGGGCACAGATGCCGCAGTCTGGCTGGGCACACAATCACGAGCCACCACACAGCTTGTAGATTCAAACAGCAACTCTTTATTCCCAAACTCACACCAGCCGTCTACAATCACGTTCTGGGGAAATCCACGTTCTCTGCCCAAATCCACGTTCTCTGCCCAAATCCACCTCCACTGGGCTTCTGTCTCCCAAAAAATACTGTCTGAATCCCGTGAGAACTCAAGGGGAACTCAGGCAGCAGGATACGCCCTATTCCCAGCAGGAATAATCTTAAACCTGGAACGCCCTAAACCCGATTATCCTAAACCGGGAACACCCTAATCCGCCCTGGTCCTTGAGCAAGGTCACCTACATGCAATGTCACTGCAACATGGGGTACGCTGGCAAGGAAATTGTCATACCTACTTGGCTAATGGCTCCCAGCATCTCCCCCCTTCTGATTAATTAAATAAAAGCAATGTGGCTTAAGGACCATGCCTGGTAGTTTGGCCAATTCAACATATGGTTCTTACCCGTCATCGGAAAACTGACCTTTAGGCGTCAGCCTCCTGTCTTAGGTTGATACCACTGCAATTGAATCATACCCGTCACTGACTACCGGTCCAGCATACAGCCATACTTGTGGATAGGTCTATGCACCAGTGGGGGGGTGAGGTTCTTTGCCTCACCTCTGTTGGCCCCCAAATTTGGCCTTGGTGCCAGTGGGGGAGTGAGGTTAATGTGGCTTAAGGACCGTGCCCGGTAGGTTGTCCAATTCAACATATGGTTCTTACCCGTCATCGGAAAACTGACCTTTAGGCGTCAGCCTCCTGTCTTAGGTTGATACCACTGCAATTGGATCATACCCGTCACTGACTACCGGTCCAGCATATAGCCATTGGCCCCCAAATTTTAGACCATCACTAGCAGAAGGGAGGAGGATACAGAAATGCCACGACACCAAGCCAATTGACGGCTCCTTGGGAAAAATTGCATCACTGGTGACACCATCAGCAAAGATATGCCAGCACTACCACAATTAACATGGGGTGCGCTGGCAAGGAAATAAAAATTGCATCACTGGTGACACCATCAGCAAAGATATGCCAGCATTACCACAATTCGCTGCACCAAACGATAGTTACATAGTCCAGGCAAGTTCTGCAAGCAGTTCAAAGCGGAGGAATCTATCAATATGTCCATTTCCTCCCAAAATCCGTTTCCTCCCAAAGTAAGTTGACTCCTTGATTGAGCATTACTTGTTGAGTTAAATTCATTGATGCATCAGTTTATACAGTTTACTGTGATAGCTATCATAGAAGCTGTAGTTTGGTTTTATCTTTGTCTTCACCGGCACTGGGATGAAGATAGGAATTCTGGCAATGATGCTAAAGAGACATTATCCTGAAAAGAATTATTAAATATAATGAAAAGGAAAGGTGAAAGTAAACAAACAGATCTGTTAACCACCTTTAAAAACAATCCTTAACAGCTGTTTACCTAATTTAAATTAAACCATTTAAATCACGTGAATAAAAAAAAATAATAATAATTCGGATCCATTTTTTCATGAGCGCTCCTCATATAAGACATATGGACATACGCACATACAGACATACAACACAAAACACAAGAGTGCACACAAACGTACAACACATAAGAAAATAGTAAAGGCCTTGTAGCTTTACCTAGGTGAAATCTCCATTGCAATGTTTAAAAACTTCACAGTTAAAAAATAAAACTGATCAGAAAAACATTAACCTAGGTTTGTATGAGCTCAAAAAATAAAAATAGAACCTTATGATGTGGAAAAATGCAATAATAAAATAGCTATTGAAAAAAGCATCCTGGTTAATCACTGTCGCAGATGTAAGAATGGCCAAGCTGGAGTTCTGGATATCAGCTGTTATGGATTTGAGTCAAATCATCTTCTTTTCCATCTGTAGAAATTGTTTTAGTTAATCTCTCTGGAATCCAAATTGGCTGCTGTTCTCCCTGTGGAAAAACACAAACAGACCCCCGACTCCAGACAATCACTGGGTCAGGACCTTTCCATTGTCCTGTTAGAATATCTTTCCAAAGTACTTTAGGCTTATGTACATTTTTTGGATACATGTGTCTTTCCGCAGCACTAAGTCCTGATGAATCCAAATTTAAAAAGTTTAGAGTAAAAAGCGTTATTTTAAGTTTATCTTTGGGGGATATATACCCTCTTCCAATTCCCTCTTTTTGCTTTAATAAGTATGTTTTAATAGTTTGATGAGCTCTTTCAACTATGCCTTGTCCCTGTGGATTGTATGGGATTCCTGTTATATGAGTAATGCCAAATGATGAGCAAAATTGTTTAAAAGAGGTAGAGGTATAGCCAGGACCATTATCGGTTTTTAACTGTTTAGGAACGCCCACAGTGGCAAAATTTTGTAAGCAATGAGCTATAACATCTTTAGTTTTTTCTCCGGCATGAAGGGAGCCCATCAAAAATCCAGAAGAAGTATCAACTGTAACGTGTAAATATTTTAATTTTCCCAATTCTGGCAAGTGTGTGACGTCCATCTGCCAAATATGGTTAGGTATCAGTCCTCTAGGATTGACTCCAAGATTAACTTGTGGTAAAAATGTCACACAATTTTGACATTGTTTTATTATATGTATGACTTGTTCCTTAGTTATTTTAAAACACTTTTGTAAAGTATTAGCATTAACATGAAACCTTTTATGAAAATTTGTAGCTTCTTCAAATGTAGAGAAAATATGTATGTCATGTGTAGTTTTATCTGCTAAATCATTGCCTAAACTAAGGGCTCCTGGCAATCCTGTATGTGCCCTAATATGTCCTATAAAGAATGGATCTTTTCTGTCCCAGATTAGACTTTGTATAGTGGAAAACAAAGAGAAAACAGTAGAAGAAGGGGAAATCCTACCAGCATCTTCAAGAGATACTATAGCATTAACTACATACTGACTATCAGAAAATAAATTAAATACAGAATCTTTAAACATCAAAAAAGCTTGTAAAACTGCATTAAGCTCTACCTTTTGAGCTGATTGTTTGGGTACTAAAAATGTAAAAGTTCGATCTGGGGTAACTACTGCTGCTGTACCATTATTAGACCCATCAGTGAATATATTTGGAGCATTCATGATAGGTGTTTTTCTTGTCATTTTAGGAAAAACTACAGGATGCTTAGACCAAAAAGACAACAAAGGATTAGATGGTAAATGATTATCAAATGTAACATTAGATTTACACATGATTATTGCCCAAGTATTTAACTCATTAGCTAGCTCATCAATTTGATCCATAGTATATGGAGTAATAATTTTATTGGGAGAAATTCCAAACACTCCCTTCGCTGCTTTTATTCCTTTGAGTATTAATTGTCCTACAGCCTCAGGATACCTAGTAAGAATAGTGTTAGGAGAATAAGATAAATGTATCCACAATAATGGACCTTCTTGCCAAAATACTCCTGTAGGAATATTTTTTGTTGGTAGTACAATAAATAATAAAGGCAAACTTATATCAATTCTATCCAAATGTATATTTTCCATATATGTTTCAATAATTTTTAATGCCTTTCTTGCTTTAGGAGTTAACATGCGGGGTGAATTTGGATCTGATGGACCTTTTAGAATATCAAATAAAGGTCCCAACTCTCCTGTTGGTATACCTAGATAAGGCCTTATCCAATTTATGTCTCCCAATAACTTTTGAAAGTCGTTAAGTGATTTGAGTTGATCTACTCGTATTTGAATTTTTGGTGGACGGACCATGGTTGAGGATAATAGAACTCCTAAATAATTAATTGGAAAATTTAATTGTACTTTATCTATTGCTATCTCTAGATTATAATTTTTTAATAAGTTTGTAAGTGTGGCATAACATTCCAGCAATATGTTTTTATCTTTATGTGCCAATAATACATCATCCATATAGTGAAATATTTGTAGTTCAGGATTTTGATTTCTAAGTGGCTGGATTGCTTTGTTAACATATATTTGACACATAGTTGGACTGTTAGCCATCCCTTGAGGGAGTACTTTCCATTCATATCTCTGATCAGGACCTTCATGATTTAATGCAGGGATAGTAAATGCAAAACTTGGACTATCCTCGGGATGAATTGGAATTGAAAAAAAACAATCTTTAATATCTATAGCTAAAACATGCCAGGTTTTTGGCAAAGCAGACAATTGAGGAATCCCTGATTGAGCAGGTCCCATAATAACCATCTCATTATTAATGGCTCTTAAATCTTGCAATAATCTCCATTTACCAGATTTCTTTTTTATGACAAAAATGGGAGTATTATGGGGAGATATGGAAGGTTGTATATGTCCTTCCTCTAATTGTTGTTTGACCAGATCATGGGCTACTTGTATCTTTTCTTTAGTCAGGGGCCACTGAGGAACCCACACTGATCTTTCTGATTTCCAAGTAATTTTGATTGTCTCAGTGGCCCTTTCTGAAAATCCAACCCATGTCTGTCTGTTCCTTGATCTATTTGTATTGGTGCTGTTATACCTTGCCCTTGTTTTCCTAATCTTTTTTCTTTCCTAAAGCCTTGTCTAGCCCTAGTAGTGGGCGCATTAGGATTGATGTTATTTGTTAACGTCAAACCTAATTGATCTAGGACATCTCGTCCCCTTAAATTTATAGGAAGATGATCCAATACATATGGCTGTATAGTTCCTTCACATCCTTCGGGATCCTTCCAATCTAATATCATAGAACTTCTATGGGGATTAGTCGCCACTCCTAGGCCTCAAAGCGTTTGAGTGGCTTGTTGTAATGGCCAATGTTTTGGCCATTCTTGACGAGATATGATGCTAAGGTCAGCTCCTGTGTCCAGTAGCCCATTAAACTCATGACCTTGAATATTTAGTTTTAGCATTGGGCGAGAATCTAAATTTAAAGACAACATAGCCCAATCTACACCTGTGGAGCCTAATCCCCTGGAACCTCTTTCTACACTATGACTAGGAAATTTATTATGTAGGCTGGGTATTATTAACAACTGTGCTATTCTATCTCCAGGTGAAATTACTGATATACCTCTTGGAGAACTAGCTATAATTTTTATTTCACCTACATAATCGGGATCAATTACCCCAGGACTTATCATAAGTCCTTTTAATGTAGATGAACTACGTCCCAATAATAAAAGCCTACTGTTCCTTGGGGAAGAGGTCCTTTTACTCCTGTGGGAATGATTTGAACTCCCATCTCTGGAGTTAATACTGCTCTGGCAGAGGCGCAGATGTCCAACCCTGTGCTCCCTCGGGTTTGTCTGATGAGGGATTTAATGGACAATGTGTCCTGGGCACTACCCTGATGGTGTTGCTGGGTTCCTCCACTGCCCCGTAGATTTGTGGTTGTGGGCCCCGGGGCATTGGGCCCCCCTGTCCGTTTTTTGGCAATGGAGCCTGATGCCTTTCTCCACGATATCGTGGATAAATACCTGGTCTTTGTCCGTTTTTTGATAAGGGAGTACCCTCTATGGTGGTTTGAGAACGGCATTCATTAGCCCAATGTCTCCCTCTATGGCATCGTGGGCAAATACCCGGTATTCTATTCCTTTGATACCTACTTTTGTTAAACCCTCCTCCTATGGGGCAATTCCTTTTAAAATGTCCTGTTTGTTCACAATCATAACATGTTTTTGGCCTGGCATCTAAAGCCTGTTGTACTGCAGCTGCCAAGACTTGCCCTTGTTCATTAATATCTCTACATAATTTAATATATGTGTTTAAATCTTCATGTCTCCATGGTCTAATAACCTCTCTGCAGCAACGATTTGCTTGGTCATAAGCCAGTTGTTTTATTAATGGCATTGCTTGTTCTGTATCCCTAAAAATTTTGGCAGCCGTTTGAATTAGCCTATCTACAAAGTCAGTGTAAGGTTCATTAGCTCTCTGTATTACCTTAGATAGCTGACCTTGTAAATCTCCATGTCCTTGTAAAGTCTTCCATGCCCTAACTGCGTCTGCAGCAATTTGTGCATATATAGCAGGATCATATTCAATTTGTTGCTGTTGACCCTCATAACGTCCTTTTCCTAACAACATATCTAGATTTCTTTGAGGGTAACCGGCTGCTGCACTTCGCCTAGCTGTCTCCGCACAAAATTCCTCATTGGCAACCTTCCATAACAAATATTGTCCTCCATTTAGTACAGATTTACACATGCTAGCCCAATCTGCTGGCGTCATGTCCAAGTTAGTAATGGACTCGACCATGCTTACCGTGAAGGGAGCTTGGGGACCATAGGTTGTTACAGCCTCCTTTAACTGCTTCACTGTTTTAAAATCTAAAGCACGGTGAATTCGCTGCCCTCCTGCCTGTTCAAGTACAGGGCATGCTAATCTTTGAGGTCCTGTCTCAGGATCCCATTTATCAACTACGGGGTTTGAGGGCCACTCAGCTGTCTCCATCGGTGGGGCTGTTGGTTGAATTACGCCCTCTTGTGATAAAACGGAGTTAGTAACAGCCTCCTGTTGTGGCCTTTTTCCTAACAACCCCTTTTCCTTTAAATTTTCTTCCTCTGTCTGACTAGCTTGAGAGACCTTCTCTTTTGCTTGATCTAAAATGTCTTTCTCCATGGTCTGAACCTCTAACAATTTACTTAACATCTTTTCGGTTTGTTTTTTACTAATTTCTAATCTACTATAAAGATAACGCAACCCAATAAGATAACACAAAACAAAACCGAAACTGAATGAAACAAAAACGGAATAAAAAATCGTTGTATCAATTTTCTCTTCCTCAGGGCCGACAAACTTCAAACCTTTAGTCAACCATTTTTTCCAGTTTGCCTGAGAAATTTCTAGGGATAGGCAGCTTGAAACAAAAACAAGATAAATCAAAACAATAACACATTGTTTTTTGAATTGGTCACCCATTCTTTTGCTCTTCCTCAGGGGCGAGCAATTTCACTTACCTCCAAGCTTTAGATGTTCCCCGTACGGGCCACCAAATGCCGCAGTCTGGCTGGGCACAGATGCCGCAGTCTGGCTGGGCACACAATCACGAGCCACCACACAGCTTGTAGATTCAAACAGCAACTCTTTATTCCCAAACTCACACCAGACGTCTACAATCACGTTCTGGGGAAATCCACGTTCTCTGCCCAAATCCACGTTCTCTGCCCAAATCCACCTCCACTGGGCTTCTGTCTCCCAAAAAATACTGTCTGAATCCCGTGAGAACTCAAGGGGAACTCAGGCAGCAGGATACGCCCTATTCCCAGCAGGAATAATCTTAAACCTGGAATGCCCTAAACCCGATTATCCTAAACCGGGAACACCCTAATCCGCCCTGGTCCTTGAGCAAGGTCACCTACATGCAATGTCACTGCAACATGGGGTACGCTGGCAAGGAAATTGTCATACCTACTTGGCTAATGGCTCCCAGCAAAATAACTATGCCTATTTTAGATAATCTCTAGGAGTTGGAAAACTGAAAGAAGTTTCTAGATGTTCCTATTGCAGAGGGTTCTTCTTCTTCCCCTATCATGGCCCCTTTCTTACCTGAAGCAGAAGATTGAGAACAAGGCAGAAAGGAAATCTCTCCCTGGGGAACCAGTTTCCTTCTATCTTCTTTGTTTCTAAATTCTTCAATGAGCATGTACCAGGACTCAGGAATACCCAGATTAAAGGGTCATGGACCACACGCAGCACCCAACTTTGAATACTGATAGCATTGGTTGACCACTGACATTCATAACCTCCCTGGAAGGAGTGTTCTGGTCATCTTGTTTTTTCCTAGGCTTGAGGTTCAGTCTGCTTCTAGACTTTGTCTTAGTCTTGGGTATTTCACCACATTGTGTGTGGTTATAGACACTTTATACTGATTATGTTCAGACCTTGGTGTTCATCCCTCAGTCTGAACATTCAATGCTGCAATTCTGGAACATTTCTAGCTATTTAAAACCATGTGCATTTGCTTTATTCTATTCTATATTCTCGTGTCCCACACCCCCTTTCTCTCCCCTTCTCTTTTTCCCCTTGGGTACTGGAGATTGAACCCAGAAGCACTCAACCACTGAGCCACATCACCAGCTCTCTATGTATTTTATTTAGAGACAGGCTCTCCCTAAATTGCTTAGGGCCTCACTAAGTTGCTGAGGCTGGCTTTTTCACTATCCTCCTGCCTCAGACTCCTGAGCCACTGGGATTACAGGTATGTGCCATTGCACCCAGCTTTATTTGTTTTCTTTTGAGTGAGGGTCTTGTTGTCTAGGCTGGCCTCAAACTTGTGATCATCCTGCCTCAACCTGAGTAGCTGGACTTACAGGTGTGTGCCACTGTGCCTGGTTTATTCTTTCTCTTGTTAGACATATGTTGGAGTGGTTTCCCCTTCTTTTTTTTCTTTCCCAGGATTGGGGAGCAAACCCAGGGCCTTGCACATGTTAGGCAAGAACTCTACCATGCAGTTACATCCCCCATACTTTTTATTTTTTCTGAAACTACGTCTCACTAAGTTGCCTGGGCTGATCTTGAATTTGTGATCCTCCTGTCTTGCCCTCCTAGTAGCTGGGATTACAGGTGTGCATCATAATACCCAGTGATTCTTTCTATCGCAAATGCCTTTTAATAGCTTATATTAGTTTTATTGCTGTTGTGTAACAAACTACAAGCTTAAGTGGCTTAAAGAAACACAACTTATTATTTTACAGTTCCGTAGGCCAGAAATCTGAAATAGGTCTCATGGGACTGAAATAAAGTATCATCAGGGGTGTATTCTTTCTGGAGGCTCTAGGGAAAAATCCATTCCCTTGCTTTTTAAGATTTTAAACATTGCCTGCATTTCTTGGTTCATTGTCTCATTTCTCCATCTTCAAAACTAGAAACATTGGCTGTCATTCTCACACTGTTGGTTCTCATTCTCTTCTCTCTTCCTCTTTCACCTATAAGAAAGGTTCTTTGTGATTCCATTGATTCTACCTGGATAATTCAGAATAATCTCTCCATTTAAGAAAAAAAATATTTATTTTTTTAGCTGTAGTTGGACACAATACCTTTATTTTTGTTTATTTTTATGTGGTGCTGAGGATTGAACCCAGGGCCTCACACGTGCTAGGTGAGCACTCTACCACTGAGCCACAACCCCAACCCTCATTTCTCCATTTTAAGGTCAGCTAATTAGACAACTTGATTCCATCTGCAACCTTAATTCCCCCTTTTCCATTTAACCTATTTGCAGGTTCCAGAGATTAGGGCATGAATATTTTGGGAGAGCCATATGCATCTTCCAGGAAGGGCTGCCCTTGCTCTGTCACTGCTTCCTGACCACCATGAATGAGCAGCACATCTCCATCATGCCCTTCCACCATAATGTTCTGCCTCACCTTGTTATGGTTTAAATATGAGGTATCCCCCAAAATCTCATGTGTAAGACAATGCAGGAAAGCTTAGATGTGAAAGGATTGGGTTATGAGAACCTTAACACAGTCAGTGCATTAATCCCCTGATAGGCATTAACTGAGGAGTAACTTAGGTGGTAGGGTATGGCTGGAGGAGGCGGGTAATGGGAGCGTGCCTCCAGGGTATATATTTGTTCCTGGAGAGTGGAGCACTCTATCTCCCACCCCCCCTCCTTCCTGGCTTGATGTCCTGAGTAGCTTCCCTCCACTAGGAATAGAGCTGGCTATCTCTGGGCTGAGACCCTTGAAAACCATGAATGACAAACTTTTCCTCCTCTAATTGTTCTTGTGAGGTCTTTTGGTCCTAGCAGTGAAAAAGTTGACTAAAACATACATGAAGGTTTATTCCTGTATTCTTTATTATTCTATTGGCCTACATATCTATTTTAATACCAGTGACACATTATTATGATTGTTGTGCCTTTGTAGTAAGTTTTGAAAACAGGAAGTGTGTAGTCTTTCAGCTTTGCATTTCTTTTTAAATATTTTGGGTCCTTTAAGATTCCATATGAATTTTAGGATGGGTTTTTCTATTTTGTGCAAAAAAGTATCATTGGGATTTGCATAAGGATTGCATTGAATCTATTGGTTGCTTCAGAAGTATTGACATTTTACTTTTTTTTTTCCCCCATGCTAAGGATTGAACCCAGTGGGAGTAGTGGATAGCCAGCTCAGGGACATATCAGTCTTCAGTCTGATTGAAAATAATGTCAGAAGATGTACCTGATAAAAATATTATTCTGAGAAAAAGGATGAGAATTTATAGCTTAAGTAATTTTGAGGTCATCTATTATAATCTTTAAACTAAGCAGAGACACCATCCCATTACTTAGCTATCCCATTTTATCACTCATTGATCTCTTTAATTATTTAAGTTTTTTAAGTCCAAATTTACATTCATGTAAATTACACAACTGGCTTAATTTCTGCCCAATAGAGAACAAAGAATTAGTTCAATTCTACCTTTTTTTTAATGATGCCTTTCAACTAATTTTTTTAAAAAAATATTTTAAAAATTTGTAGTTGGACACAATATCTTTATTTTATATCTTCATTTTTATGTGGTGCTGAGGATCGAACCCAGCACCTTACATGTGCTAAGTGAGTGCTCTACCACTGAGCCACAACCCCAGTCCCGCCTTTCAACTATTTTAAGACAATTATGTATAATGGAATAATGTTTAAAAATATGAAACCTACAATAGTTTCAACCCCCACAATTCCTTCCAAACACACATATACTCTATCTTCCTATGGCCCCATAAATTGGTTTTCTCTGTAACCCTTCTATTATAGATCTGGAGGAGGAAAAATTCTACACCCAAGAGAATCTGACTTATGGAAAATTTCTGCTTCAGGAGAAGGGGACTAAATCCTGTTCCTTCTGGCTTGAGAAATTCAGGACAAAGGACACACACAATTTGATTCTGCTGAAATCTGAGAGAGAGAGAGAGAGTTTTGCATATTGAGAAGGGTTAGATAGATCAGGAGGAAAGCTCTAAGCAGAATGGGGGATATGATCCACTACTCACTTGGGGCCCAAACTTTGTGATCTAAAACTGACATATGGAAACCTTTAGAGAGCAGAAACAGAGGTGAGAAGTGTTTAGACAGAGAAAGGAACTGAGTTAGCACTCTTGTGCCCCCCATAGTCCCCATGAGATGTGGAAGGTCACCCAGAGCCCTTCATGTCCTGTGTGGGAGGTGGATGAGGGCTGCACTTAGGGCCCATGGAACTGTGTGGGGCCAGTGAGAGATGAAGAAACACTCCAGTGGAGGCTGTGGAATGGAAGGTCAAGGCCAAGGCCCTGAATGAGGCAGCAGGGATTGCTAAGGTGGAACCAATCCAGAGAAGGAGAACTGTCTTAGAGCCGAGAGAGTCAGACTGAGACTCTCCAGTGACTGACTTTAAGCAGTAGTGTCAGCAGAGTGCTGGGTGACTAGGAGACTAGGGATGTCCGTAAAGACAAGAGAATTTAGAGGACTGAGTAGGACCTGCACATGCCAACCAGAGGCCCCTTCTCCACTGCCCCAAGTTTCCCCGTATACCACCTTGAGAACCCAATGAAAGCTAAAAACTTTCTCGAACACATTATACTAAAAAACGTGAAATTTCAGTCAATTTTCATGCTTACCCTCAATCGAGCCACACTCCCTTCATCATTTTGAAAATCCAGTGAAAGCTAAAAGACACTCTGAGTTTTGTCAAGTTTTGTAATTCTGTGTAATTCTTCTGTAACACACTTAATTCTATGTTTACTCTTCATCCTGTGGCTGAAATTTTATAATTTAAGCTATAAATTCTGTCTGTGTTTGATTGTCTTTATGTCTGCAATTCAGAGGGACCTTCATTTCTTGTTTGTAAAGGCAGAATACTGTCCACCTCTGGATGGCATTAATGACATTGATTATAAAGTCTCTTCAGGGAGCTCTGTTCTGATGGGTTTACAGAAATAAATAAGCATTTAGGAAAACTGAGTATTCCTTAAAATTCCAGAGATAGGGAAATTGAATGTTGAATACTTTCACTGAGCTAGATTTAAAAAGTATTCATATGAAAATAACACAGAATTGTTTTAAGAATCCAAGTTCGCGTGATTTAGGCAAATTTTTGTCAAATGAGACTACTAAGTTTGGTTTAAAAAATGCTACTCTGATTTATCAGTGTTTAGTATAATGGAAGTTTACTATTTTTTTTTTCCTACTTGGACAGGTTCTTCCTAAACCTATAGATTTACTGATCAAATAAGTTAGCATTCTTAATTTTTAAGTTCATAAAAAATATAAATTTATGTTTAAATTGATTATTATGGCAATAATTATCACTTTATTTACTGAAATATTATTTCACAGTAATTTTATTTTGTGTATCAGATTAAAGATAATTTAGATAGCTTAAAACTTCAGATAGACACAAAACAGACTTAATGGATTTGTTGGATGTTTAGATCATGTCTAAATTGAAACACTGATTACTACACATAATTTCAAATTTACATATGTTTACTTCTTATTTATATGTACTGCTGAGAGGATGTGTCTTTGTGTTAGTGCATCTGTCAATTTTTCCCAGTAGAGAGATTGCACTGTTAGGGTTGCACATGGCCCCTAGAAGGTTATGTTGTGATTTGTCAAAATGTTCATGTGTGACAGTGCACAATTGTCTACTTCCCAGTTTTCTCTGTGAAGTTAAAATTATACTGGTTAGAAGTTACAATTATGGCTGGGGACATAGTTCAGCTGTAGAGCACTTGCCTAGAATGCACAAGCCCTGGGTTAGATTCCCCAGCAATGCAAAAATAAATAAATAAACCCAACAACAAAAACAATCCAGTTACAATTAATATATGTGAATAAAATTCTACCAAAGTATTGGTGGCCAAGAGGCACTTTACATGCAACATAATGAGATATATTTTTGTTCATTAAAGGAAGCAGGTAATACTTATATCCTACAATAAAATGACTCATTTTAGAATGAGAAAGAGAAAAGTGAAGGACAACAGAATGGAAAAATAAAGTTATAGAAAATTTATGAAAAAGGATTTTATTTACCTTTTAGGGTGTACAAATAAGTCTGAAATATTATGAAATGTGCTAAAATCTTAGCAAAGTTTTGCTCATTTTTGATAGGCTTTAGTTTACTGTTTATTGTATTCATTCACAGTATGAAGGGTTCTCTAGTTTTCTGTCATTTGCCTAGATGGTAAAGATTCTGTGTATTACCAGAATAGCTATCTATGGTTTATGTTGACTTTATTATCTTTCCTTATTTAAGAAGACAAAAGCTTCTCACTTAGGAAAGAGATAAGGTTCTTTACAATTACATTTCCTTCTATGTTTACTTTTTAAATGTCACTTTGACATGAATAGGCAAATATAGTACTGTTTCTCTGGGAGCCAAATCCTATCATCTCAAGTGCTTAGTGCAAATCTCCTGAAAACTTCAATTTTAAAAAATAAAGGTGTACTTGACATATAGTAAAATGAACTCTTGTTAAGACTTTAGTTCTGAGAGTTTTGGCAAATGTATATATTGTGTTATTGCTATCATAATCAAGACATATGATCCTGGAAAATTCTCCCATGCTCCTCTCTTAGCAAAACTTATGATTTTTGTCTTTTCAAAATAAAATCCCAAACATAAAATAAAATAAACAAGTCTTAAATTATCTTTGAGATTTCCCAGAGAGCCCCTAGAAAAATCACAAAGAGAGGTATTAGAAAGAATTGCATCTAGTTTATATTTCACTATTGATAAGTTGAATGGGAAAAAACTGTCAAATCACAAGAGACATTAGCCTTCCTTAGACTAAATTTGTATGGGTAAGGTGTCTTGGGATTTTTGCCTAAGAATAGGAACTCTATACTGAGTGCAGGCTGGTATGAACATTTATCCTGATATGATGGCTATGTAAGTCTACTCCAGACAGAATGTGAAAGATTCTCATTAACCACACAGGATGAAATGTCTTAAAGTTGGAAAAGAATGCTCAAAGGAGGTTTCTCAAAATTGGGGCAATCTCATCTGGTAGGACAGTGTTCTCTCTTTTGAATACCATATGTCATTTTGAGGGGAAATGTTATAACTCACAAGTATGACTGGATGATCTATGAATTTCAAACTCCACGCACCTTCCTCAGTTTCCCCATCTCATGGACATCTTGGATAGGGATATTGAGCTTGGCCTGTATTTTTCTTTTTCTAAGATCTTTTCTAGGTTTATTCTCTACCACTCAGAGCAAAAATGCCTGTTTTGTTATATAGTCCTTATATCTATAGGTTAACCAACCATTCATCAAAAATATTCAGGGGAAAAATCCACTCCATTTATATCAAAAACATACAGACTTTTATTCTTGTCATAATTCTCTAAACAATACAGCATAATAACTATTTACATAGAATTTACATTGTAATGTAAATATTTTGCTGTTTGTAAGTAGTGTGTTATATATTTGGATGTTAAAACCACTTACAAATAAATAAATTAATTAGTAAACAACAAAGTATCTTGGCTATTCTGTCTCTTGCCTTCCTATGAATTTTAGGATCAGCTCGTCAAATTCTGTAAAAGACAGTGGAATTGGGATAGGGATTATGGTGAATCACTAGATCCATTTGAGGAGTATTGTCATCTTTACAATGTTAAGTCATCCAATCCATGAACATGGGATATCTTCCCAATTATTTAGATATGCTTTAATTTCTTTCAACATTTTGTAGTTTTCGGTATACAAGTCTTGAGTTTTTGTTTTTGTTTTTGGATAAATTTATTCCCCTGTACTCATTCTCTTTTGATGCTGTTGTGAACGAAATTGTTTTCTTAATTTCATTTTTTGTATTGGTCATTGTTACACTATTAGAAATACAAGTGATTTTTATATATTGGTCTCCCATATCTTGATATCTTGCCAAACTCACTTAGTTCTAATAGTTTCTTTGTGGGTTCCTTAAGATTTTCAGTATATATAAGATCATGTCATCCATAAATAGAGATAGTTTTACTTCTTCCCAATGTATGCCTTGTACATACATTGTGATTTGTACTTGTTTTCTTGCCTATTTGTCCTGATAAAACCTCTAACACAATGTTGAATAGAAGTGGCAATACTGGACATCCGTTTTTTTCCCTGATTTTAGGAGGAAAATATTCATTCCTCTTTTTTTGTAAGAGGTTTTTTAAAAAAATTTTTTAATATTTATTTTTTAGTTTTCGGTGGACACAACATCTTTATTTTATTTTTATGTGGTGCTGAGGATTGAACCAGCGCCCTGCTCATGCCAGGCAAGCGGGCCACCGCTTGAGCCACATCCCCAGTCCCGGAAAACATTCATTCTTTCACCATTAAGTATGATGCTAGATTGGGCATGGTGGCACACACCTATAATTCCAATTACTTGGGAGGCTGAGGCAGGAGGATTGCAAGTTCAAGGCCAACTGCAGCAATTTAACAAGGTCCTAAGTAACTTAGTGATACCCTGTCTTAAAATAAAGAGGGGTGGGGATGTGATGCAGTAGATAAGCGCCCCTAGGTTCAATCACCAGTACCAAAACAAAACAAAAAGCCAACCAAAAAAAACCCCCAAACCCCAAAAACCAAACAAAAACAAACAAACAAAAAATATGGTTGTTAACTGTGGGCTTTTTGTTGATGCCTTGTATCAGGTTGAGAAAGTTCATTTCCAGTGGGGCTGGGATTGTGGCTCAGTGGTGGAGTGCTTGCCTAGCATGTGTGAGGCCTTGGGGTTTGATCCTCAGCTCCACGTATAAATAAATAAATAAAATAAAGGTATTGTATCCAACTACAATCAAAAAATAAATATTTAAAAGAAAAAAAGAAAGTTCATTTCCATTGTTAGCTGGTTGATTATTTTTTTCATAAAAGACTGTTCAGTTTTGTCAGATACTTGTTTTTGCAACTCTATTAAAGTTATCTTTTTTTTTTTTTTTTTTGTATTTTACTCTGACTTTTATACGTTATATTAACAGACTTTTAGAGCCTTCCTTTCCTGGGATCAATCTCACTTGGTCATAGTATATAATCCCTGTATACTTTGCTGGATTTGGCTTTCTGTTTTTGTTTTTGTGTTACTGGGGATTGAGCACAGGGAGGCTCTTCTACTGAGCTACATCCCCAGACCTTTTCTTTCTTTTTTTCTTTTCTTTTCCTTTTTTTTTTTTTGGTGGTGCTGGGGATTGAACCCAGGACTTTATGCATGCTAGGCAAGCACTTTACCAACTGAGCTATATCCTCAGCCCCTTCCCCAGATCTTTTCATTTTTTAAATTTTGAGACAGGGTCTTGCTAAATTGCCCAGGCTGAGCTCCAACTTGTGATCTTTCTGTCTCCGTGTATTAAGTAGCTGGAATTATAGGTATATACCACCATGCCAGGCTTTGTTAAGGACTTTTACCTTTATATTTACAAAAATATTGATCTGCAATTTTCTTTTCTGGTGTTTGTCTGCTTTTGGTGTTGGGGTAATACTGGATTCATATGAGTTAAGAAGTAGTCCCACCTCTCCTATTTTTTGGAAGAATTTGTGAAGGATTGGTGTTGACTCTTGTATGTATGTTTGGTAGAATTCACCAATGAAGCCTTCTGGACTTATTAATTTTGTTTCATGTGCCAAAGAAGTAATCAAATTTTCTTAAAAAAATTTTTTTTTGGTTGGTGCTGGTAGGGCCCCAGGGCCCCATACATACTAGGCAAGTGCTCTACCACTGAACTACAAACCCTTAGCCCTTACCAATCAAATTTTCTTGTTAGTTGCATAATTCTTGTAATAACTCTTATTAAATATTTCACTTTTGAAAATTATCAATAAGAAATTCAAGCTTACCATAGCCAGTTAGTCTTTTGCATCTACCGATAGTTTTGGTTTTACTCTGATGCTTCCCTATATGTTCAATAATCAGGCCAGAGTATTTTGCCTTCAACAAAGTACTATCACAGAGCTCTGTGGAAAAGAACTATGTCAAGTACTTTTGGATGCAGGTTTCCAAAAGCATCATTTAAACAACTTTAAAACCACACTAGTGAACCAAGTCAAGAAGCTAGTGAGCTCCTGAGCCATCAAAATCCAGTGGAACAAAATCTGCTAACCCAAGATTTGGTGGAACAAGAATTAATTATACAGGACTGGAAGAACAGATGAAAGATAACTGCAGTATTTGTTTGGAATATTGTTGATCTTATCATAAGGTTTTAATTTCCAAATGCATAAGGAAGTTCTTTTCTTTCCCCATAAGCTCATAACAATTTAGTGGACTATGCTTTTTCAAACTGAAATGAAATGTTTGTAAATATTATTCTCCCTGTCTGACCCTTCCAGAATTCAGAGTCTCATAATGAGTATTCTTATTTTCAGGACACTGTATTAACTGGCATAGGTTCAAGGAGAATCTGTTCTCCTTTTTACCATGAAACATTGTTTTTGCAACCAAGACCTTGACTAGAATGTCATATTTGAGAAAGATGCTATTTTAATCAAATATGGCCAGACACTATTAAAGAACAAAGATTAATTTTATGGAGTCAATTATTATAATCCTTTCTTGGAAAATTAGCCCTTATAACTTATTTATAGGGTTCCCAGTTTTATAGGTGAGAAAAGAAATTAATTTCTCGCAGAACACAACATTTTAGGATAATTTCATCTAAGTTTATGATTCCTGCAAATGAAACCAGGTGGAGAGGTTTTGGTGGGGTTTCCTACTCTGAAAAATCTTTAAAAAGTCCAATCTGAGATTACTCATGAAAACTTCCAAAAAGTGAAGCTTAACACCTCAACTCTTGTCACACCTAGGTAAATGATCACATGAAACATGATAAAATTCTGTCCTAAGAGAAATTTAATGGACTTCTGCCCTTGGAAAAAATTATGTTGCAAATAGGAAAAAAAAAAAAAAACGAAATTATTAGGAATTGCAAAGTATTTATAATTTCTGTTTGTTCCACTTGCAAATGCAGTCTTTACCTCATCTAAGTATATGTTCTATTGAATTTCCCTTTGAACTGGTTATAACATTTGTCTGATTCTCTTGTACCAGTGGTATGAGTAAAATCTTTGACATGTGACCATTTTTATATCTATAAGAGTCAATGGCTTTGCCTTTTCTGAAAATTATCTTTTAACTTAGCCATTAGAGTTATTTTCATCAGTCAATCTGAATTTCACCTTTCCAACTATCCAACTTCCCTGTATCCTTGCTTTATGAACATACCTGTTAGTCACAACTATAGCTTGGTGTGATGGAAAAAATGTATGCCCCTGTGACTTTTTTTTTTTTTTTTTTTTGGTGCTGGGAATTAAACCCAGGGCCTTGTGCATGTGAGGCAAGCACTCTACAACTGAGCTATATCCCCAGCCCCACCTATGACATTTTAATTAAATAAGAATTCTAAAAAATTCTTTACTAAGAAAAAATACAAATTTAAAAACAGAAAACAAATAAGATTTTACAGAGCACATATTTTCTGTTATGGGAGAATAGATTGGAGGGCACAGCTTCTCGGTAGAAAGACCAGTGAAATGTTTCTTTCTTTCTTACTTTTAGTTGTAGACAAACACTATACCTTTATTTTATTTATTCATTTTTATGTGGTGTTGAGGATTGAACCCAGGGCCTCACACATGGGAGGCAGGTGCTCTACCATTGAGCTACCGAAACTTTTCTTTCTTAATTTAGGAATGCCTTGTTCCAAATCCCCTTAGAGAGTTCTTGGGTAGATCTCCCTCCCACATGCTCACTGCCTTCCTGTCTCCCTGGGTTGGATGCTACTGGAAAATAGAATGCTCACATCTATTTTGGCCTCATCAGTATAGCAAGAGAAATCAGCAACTAGAGGCAACCTGCCTCCCAGCCACCCTATCTGCAGGAATGGTGAGGTACAATTTTTCCACAGAGGTCAATTGGGGATTTTGAATTCATGAGTGGTTGAGCAGCCTTTGAAAATTCAAAATCAATGAGCTTTCTTCTGACTAGTATTCTGGTTTTTAAATGTATTTTTCTTTTAAACTCAACTATAGTTATTAGTTATCATAATATTCAATTTCTTACAGTCTCCTATTGTTTTAGAGTGTCTGTCATTAAAACAAATATCTTTTTTTTAATGAAAGTATTGAAATCTGTTTTCCTAATATATGTTGTCCATATTCTACTCTGCCCAGTTTTACATTGATTTTGGAGGATTGAAATCTACAGTGGGAGAAAGAAGAAGAGCAGCCCCTGAGATCTAGAACTGATCTGACACTCTATGGTCATTTTTTTGATCTCTGGTTGAACATAAAGGAATTTATAGAATTCTTTTTTTTTTTTTTTTTTTTTTTGGTTACTGGGGATTGAACTCAGGGGCACACAACCACTGAGCCACATCACCAGTCCTATTTTGTATTTTATTTAAAGACAGGGTCTCACTGAGTTGCTTAGTGCTTTGCTGTTGCTGAGGCTGGCTATGAACTCGTGATCCTCCTGTCTCAGCCTCCCATGCCGCTGGGATTACAGACATGCATCACCGCATCTGGCTGAATTTATAGAATTCTAATCTCAGACATGATCATTTTAAGACCACAATAGAACAGATTAGACAAGACTGTTTCCTAGTTTTGTCTTAGCACAGATATAAACAGAATAACTATATCCACAAAATACCACCCTCCTTTTTTTTGATACCAGGATTGAACCCAGAGGTGCTTTACCAACTGAACCACATCCCCAGCCCTTTTTATTTATTTATTTATTTGTTTGTTTTGAGACAGAGTCTTCCTGAGTTGCTAAGGCTGACCTCCAACTGGTCGCTGGGATTATAGGCATGTGCCACCCTGCCTGGCTCAAAATACCTCTCTCTTGCTAAATAAATAACTACTCCTTCTTTAGCTGATTATTTACCACCCTTCTGACAACAGTTACAAATTACCACTTTCTTAGACTCTCCCAAAATCACCCCACCAAAACCCAAATCCTGTAAGAGGCTCTAAGACTCCCTTTCTGAGACTCCTTTTGGAGCCTCAGAACTCCAAAAGTTCTTAACTAGGGGTGTGTTCTTGGTGGTCTTTGCTTAACTAGGGGTGTGTTCTTGGTGGTCTTTGGCAGAAAAGCATTGACAAATGAAATGGTCACATTGTCCATGTTCCTGTCACTGCCACAGAACCAAGTAATGATTTTTTTCTTTGTTGGTCTAGAGTAAATTCAAAGAATTTGAGTATCAAGATATATATTGATAATGATGGATGTAACCCTTTAAATAAAAGAAGAATCCGGGAAACCATACTGATATAATGAATGGATGAAGCACTAAAGGGTAAAGAAAACTCTATATTAGAATGTCAGTGAATAAGTATAGAAACAGGGATGGAATTAGAAAATTACAATTTTGTAAAGATCACAGAATGATTTATTCATGCCAGAACCATCATTATGTGGAATAGGATAATTATATAGTCCTCGAAGTATCTCTTCACAAAAATTACTTACTAATTAATTAATTCCTTTACAGTGGAGAAATCTGACAGACATCATTTTAACTAATTACAGTTAACAGAATAAGTGATAAATTATGCACTTTCTATATGCATTGAGAACTCAGCACCACTCCTAGGGTATTCCTACCCAAAATGCATAAATCACGAGTAAATAATAGACCGATCCAAATCAGTTGACAATATAACTACAAAATAATGAGCTTGCATTCTTCAAAAATACCCAGGTAATGAACCAAAGGAAAAGACTGAGGAACTGTTCCAGACTCAAGGAGGCTGAGGAGAGTGACCAGCTAAGTGCAGTGTGCGTTCCTGGATTGGATCCTGGACCTACAAAAGAACTTTGAGACGGTTGGCAAAATTTGAATAGGGCTTATAGAATTGATGGCAACCTGGATTGATAGCCATTTTCTGATTTTGATAGTTATACAGTAGTTTTATATGGGAGTGTCCTCCTTTTTAAGAAATACAGGCTGAAGTATTCAGAGTTCATGGGTCATCAATTCTGTAACTTATTGATCTAGAAATATTCACAATTGGGATATCTAGGTGAAGGGTACACAGGGCTCTTTGTATTTTTACAACTTTCTTGTAAATCACTTTAAAAAGGTAAAAAAGAGGGCTGGGGTTGTGGCTCAGTGGTAGAGCGCTTGTCTAGCACATGAGAGGGACTAGGTTGGATCCTCAGCACCACATAAAATAAATAAATAAAAAAGTTATAAAAAGTAAAAGAGAAGAGAGAAGAAGGGAAGAAGAAGAGGAAGAAGGAAGGAGGAAGGAGGTGGGGAGAGGGAAGGAGGGAAGGAGGTTGGTTCTGCCTGCAATCCTTCTTTGAGCAGAACTATATTGTCTTCCAGGAGAGGGCAGCAGATCTCTGCCCATGTAGTTGGAGCCTTTGATCATAATTTTAGTTATTTCCTTTTAATGTTCAAATGGTTATATTTTTACTTCTTCAATTTGAATCTAGCATCTTCTAGGCCAGTAGTGATTCATATCATGTGTCTATGTATTGTTATTAATATACAGATGCTTAGGTCTTAAGATTTACTGAATCTCTTGATATTCTTAATATGTTCCTATTTTGTTTTGTTAGGTAGTACTTGGGATCAAACACAGGGCATCACACATGCTAGGCAAGTACTCTACAACTGAACTACATCCCTAGCCATTAAAAAAAAGAAATATATATATTTCACTAAATTGCCTAGGCTGGGCTCAAGTTTGTGATCCTCTTGCCTCAGCCTCCTAAATAGCTGGTATTATACAGGTGTGCACCACCCCACCTGGCTTTCTTAATATGTTCTTATTATAAGCTTGAAATATTCATGATATATGATATGCCAGGATTATTGTATGTTATATCTTAATATTCTATCTCTGTAAAAGGTATGTTCATCCTAGTTTATAAATTAGATGTAATATTCATTGACTCCTTTGAAAATAGTTATTATGTCTATAATTATTTTGCCTAAAGTTGTTAAAATTAGTTTTATTGTCTTGTTTTCAATCTCATAGAAACAACCAAATTGTAAGATATAAAGAATTACATTCTTGGGGCTGGGGATGTGGCTCAAGCGATAGCACGCTCGCCAGGCATGCGTGCAGCCCGGGTTCGATCCTCAGCACCACATACAAACAAAGATGTTGTGTCCACCGAAAACTAAAAAATAAATATTAAAATTCTGAAAAAAAAAAAGAATTACATTCTTGAGACTGCTGAGGCTCAGCGGTAGTGCACCTGCCTCGCATATGTGAGACACTGGGTTCGATTCTCGGTATCACATATAGATTCATAAATAAAATAAAGGTCTATAAGCAACTAAAAAAATTACATTCTTAAAATGAATTCTTATTGGAACTTTCACTTTTGAAAATCATCAGTAAAAAGTTGTAAGCTAACCACAGTCATTTAAAGTCTTTTGTCATCTACAGATACTGTTACAGTTTGGATCTGGAATGTTCCCCAAAAGCTCATGTGTTAAAGGTTGGTCCCTATTGGGAGGCAGCGGAAATCTTAGGATGTGGGAGTTTTTAGTTGGGGGCACATCCTTGAAGGAAATATTGGGACCTCTGCCCCTTCCTCTCTCTTTTTGTCTTCTGGTTGCCGCGAGTTGTTCAGCTTTGCTCCATATTGCCCTCCCCACCATGATTTTCTGCCTTACCACAGGCCTAAAGGCAATGGAAGTGGCTGCCCATGCGCTAAAACCTCTGAAACTGGGAGCCAAAATAAATCTTTCCTCCTCTAAGTTGTTTTTCTCAGGTATTTTGTCACAGCGACAAAAAACTGACTAACAGATATTTTTTTGTTTCACTTTTATGCTTCATGAAAGCTCAACCATCAACTATAAGCCAAAGTGCTTTGTCTTCAAGCAATTATCTCAGAATCCTGTGGAAAAGGACCATGGATACTATGGGCATGATATTTGATGGTACCATTTGAACAATTTTTAAGACTGTACTAATGAAGTGAACCAGAATTTCTAGAAGCCAGTGGGTTCAAAAGAATGCTAAGCCAAGATCCCAGGTAACAAGATTTCATTACACAGAACTGAATGAACTAAGGAGTATGATTACAGTTTTTGTTTGAAATATTGTTTTTGTTGTTATAATGCTCTATTTTCTGGATCTTTAAGGAAGCCTTTTCTTTCCTCTTAAGCTATCTATAACTCATAACAATTTAGCAATTATAATTCTGCTTTGCGTTTAAGACTCTACTTTTGAAAACTGAAATGAAACATTTGTAAATGATATATTATTTTCCCTGCCTGACTTTTGCAGAATTTGGAAACTCTTATTGAATATTATTAATTTCGTGACAATGTAACTATTGTATTTTCATGACAAAGTAGTTGTTAGCATAGGTTCTAGTAGAATCTGTCCTCCCTTTTCACCAGAACATATTTGGAAACATTGGTTGTACAATAAAAGCCTTGATTGAAATTTTATATTTGAGAATGATGCTCATTGAATCAAATAAATTTTGTTCAGATACTTTTAAGAAACTAAGGTTGGCGTTATGGAGCCAGTGCTTACAAAGCTAATTTAAAGAAAACTGGCCTGGTACCTGGGCTTTTGTGTTCCCAATCTTACAGGGCAATTTCAAGCACACTCAGAAACCCTTTGCTAGTTTGGAGACCTCAAGATAATTCACCCAGATCTGGGGGTTCTGGAGTTGGAATCTATTGATAAATCATTTGCATGGCTACCTAGCTTCAAGAGATTTTTAAAAGTTAAACTTGAAATTTTTAGGAAAGAAAAAAAAAGAAATTTTTAGGAAACTTTCAGGAAAGCCAACTATAGAGGGCCTAAAGGGGACTAGGGATGTAGCTCAGTGGTAAAGCACTTGCTAGCATGTAGGAGGCCCTGGGCTGGATATCTAGTACTATATTAAAAAAAAAAAAAAAAAGCCTAAAGAGTTTATTACCACTCTTATTACAACCATGTAAATAATGAAGTCAAATGTTATGAGACCAGCCTTATTTTGTGATCAAGAATAATCTTCCTTCTTCCTTTGAGATTAGGAATGAGATTTTACAAAAAATAAAACTGTACTTCAATGAAAAATTATGCATTGACAATAACAACAGCTCTCACCTATTGGATTCTAACCCTGCTTGCTGTCTTTGAGCTGTTTTGCTGCTCTTTTCAAATTGCAGGTAACTGATGGATATTATCAAAGGCAAAAATGAGCCAATTAAGAAAATTGATCAAGGCCCAGCATGGTGACGCATACTTATAATCCTAGAGGCTTGGGAGGCTGAGACAGGAGGATCTTGAGTTCAAAGCCAGCCCAGCAACTTAGCGAGGCCCTAAGCAACTTAGTGAGACCCTGTCTCTAAATAAAAAAGATTGATCACATTCAGGCTATCATGATAGGGAGAGCACTCAGATCAGAGTATCTGGGCAGGGTGGTTTTGACTCGGACTTTTGTAGGAAGGAGTATACCCATTATAGGTGGGATCATTTCCAGGAGGGACTGTGTTCCAATCAGAGGAAGTTGCAGTTAGGCAAACAGGAAATGTTTAGCTCTGTGTCCAGCTAGATTCAGGGTCAAATAGTTCTAATCTCAGCTAATAGTTCATACGTCAGAGTAAAGGGAGTTAAAGACTCTGTGTCTGGCCTTGTCACAGGACAAGGGAGTCATCTGTGAGCCTATGGGAGCCAGGAGAAAGAGTGAATAGCGAGTCTTATCTAAGTTATATGGGAAAGGATGCGTCTTTGCAGTAAGCCATTTCTCAGAGAAAAAGTTCAGGGAGGATTTTCTTAACCATCGCTGTTTCCTGGGAACACAGGATTCAGATAAATTTTCACATTGTTAACATGCAAACTCTATCTTGTCCTGTCGCACTCCAAATGACTCCTTCATACCACGCCATGAAAAAATCTGTTTTGCTCCTTTACACTTCTGAGCAGTTTCTCTTTAGTGGCACTCAACAAACCTTAAAAACATGTTCCACACATTTAATTGAAATTATTTAGCATACATATTTTCTTTTTCCTGCCAAGTTACAAGCTCTTCCAGGACAGAGCTTGTGTTAGATTCATCTTCAGGTCTCCACCAGGGCTTAGCCAAGGACATTTGTTCTTACCATCTATCACTTGGGCTCTATAAACACTAATTAAGTGCATACCTGAAGCCTAGCTCTAAAAAGGAGCTAAAAACAGTACAAGCTGTATAACCTTAGGCAAGTTACATAACTTCTGAGTCTCTTGCAAGACAGTCTCCATCTCCCAGGTGCTGCGAAATGATATATGGGAGCCAGCAGACAGAAGTTACTAGGAGCCCTGGCGTGGCCACCCAATCCAAATTCATAACCCCTTCCTGTCTCCCATTCTTCCTTTTGCTTTGTTTTCTCCTCCTTGGCACTTGGTACACACTGTATGTATCATTTTTTAATCCTCTTTTCTCCCCACTCTAGTGCTGGGGGATCCAAAGCAGGCTCTTAAGAATGCTAGGAAAGTACTCTGCCACTGAGCTACTCTCTAAGCAGCAACGCCCGCTTCCCCGCTTTTGAGACAGGGTCTTGCTAGTTTGCCCAGCCTGGCCCCAAACTCTTTTTTTTTTTGTTACCAGGGATTGAACCCAGGGACACTTAGCTACTGAACCATATCTCCAGCTGTTTTTTTATATTTTAAGACAGGATCTTGCTGAGTTGCTTAGGCCCTTGTTAAGTTGCTGAGACCGACTTTGAACTCGTAATCCTTCTGCCTCAGCCTCTCTAGCTGCTGGGATTACAGACATGCGCCACCATCCCCCATTGGCCACAAACTCTTGAGCTAAAGTGATCCTTCTGCCTCAGTTTTCCAAGTAGCTGGAACTACAGGTGGGTGACACCATGCCTGGCTCTGTTTTTATTTTCTTTCTCCTCCCTCCACCTCTAATGTGAGCTCCATGAGAGTAGAGGTTTTGTTAATTTGGTTCACTGCTATATCCTCAGCACCAGAAGAGTACCTAGCACATAGTATGTGCTAGAATACCTAGCATATAGTATAAATACTTGTATGATGATTAATCATTTTCCTCTACATTAGTAGCATAAGTTTCTTTTCTGGTAAATATTTGTTGTAATTAATAATGCCTGTCTGTTCCAGTAGAAATGATATTTCTAATATAAACATGTATATGCTGAGTTCATTATACTTTGGAAATATGATCTCATTTCTAGGAGTGTTGACAGTGGCTCTATTTTAGTATAAGGGGCTGGAGAGGGAATCAGGAGATTCTGGGGACTGCATGCAGGTGGGAACAGAGAAGCAGTGTCCAACGTGGCCAGCTGAGGCCATGGGAAACTGAGAGTGATGTGATCTTGCACAATGAGAGTTCAGCTCCCAGGTGCTCCAGAGAATGGTCACTGTGATGATGGAGGAGGCCAGGAAAAGCAGTGTCCCCTTCATGTGGCTGGACTGCAACACGAGGCCAACTAGCTGGGTCTTTGTCAATCCTGCGCCCCCATTCAACCAGGTCTGTTTGGGTCTTATCTAAAGTGAGAAGAGGACAAGACTGGGCAGAGTATGAAGGGAAGGTGGGCAGTTCTAGTCCCTCCTCAGGCAAATGAGTGGGAGCGAGACCCCCCTCACATACTCCTTCCCTTGTATCTTGGGGCACCTCCTCGGGCAGGTGCAGTGCAGCAACAGGGAGTGGAGCCACCCCCGCATGGGGTTGGGGGCGCTGCTGGAGGCCAGGTGCAGCAGACTCGCCATCATCTGGGTGTTAATCAAACTGTTGATGCTAAGAAGTCTCTGAATTCAAGGATTTAGTCTGTGGCCATACTACCCCGAACGCACCGGATCTCGTTTGAAATAAAGGGTTTATTGAGTTGTTACAGATGCTACCTGTTGGGTGTGTGGGAGACTCCCCGCTGTCTCCAGAGTCACGGAATCCCTTCCCCTTCCCCTCCTCTCTGAAGGGTGCCAAGCCGAAGGGCGCCAGATTCAAAGTTTTCTTGACCAATCCCGGCCAGACACAGTGTCCACTCGCCATTCCTGAGTCACCCTGCCCAATCAGCACACGCCACGTCACCTATGCAACCCTTCTTAAGCCAAAGCTTGCAAGCTTATGTTCTCTGCCCTCTTCCTCTTCTTTCTCTCCTCTCCCTGTTCTTTCTCTTTCTCTCTGCCCTCCTCCTCTTCTCTCTCTGCTCTCTACCTTTCCTTTTCTTCCCCCTCGGACAGCCCCCCAGTAAATCTCTGGTTGAATCTCTGTCTAGCGTGAGTCACTCGCCTTTCACTACCCAGAGGTGAAATGACCAGTCCCAGAAAAAATTCTCCAAGCCACCAGCCTGATGGTCGGATAGCCATTGGGAAAATGCCCACTAAAGGGGCCAGGGTGTTCTGTAATGACATTTGGGGAAGAAAAAACATAAGTCATTTACATTGGCCCTTCACTGTCTGTTAATAGGAGGGACAGGACAGTGCAGGAAGGCAGAGTCCTGGGGTAGGAGGTTAGTCCACAAAGAGAAGTTTTTGTTGCTTCTTGGTTGGTTGGTTCTAAAAGCAGGATTGGACTTGGCCTTGATGGGTAAATCTTCAGCACCCAGGCAGGGGATGTGGGGCAGGGTTTTTTTTTTTTTTTTTTTTTTGTAAATTTAGCTTGAAGTTATACTTCTCTTACTTTTTTCCCTCCTCCATTCTCTGGCCTGTGATGGAAGTTAGGATATTTCAGAATTCTTTTATAAAGGGACAGACACAGAGCAATGTAGGTGCCTAAGGTGGGGAGTGATGGCAGGTTCAGAGGTACCACTTGTTTTTTTTTTTTTTTTTTTTGATGTGTTGACGTGTCACAGTGTCATGGTTTTATTTTTATTTTGTCTTTGTCTCAGGCAGATGCCGTTTTTAAGATGCCCTCTCTCTTCTGTCTCTACTTCCTCCACACATCTGGTTAGTTCACTTGCCTTGTGAACTTGTCTTTTTAAATTCTTTTCTTGTTTCACTCTCCAGCAGTGGGAGGAGCCACAGTGATAAAGGGGTTGCCACTGGTTGGGGAGTTTATTCATCCAGAGCAGGAAGACAAAGCTCAGCAGAAAGATCATCTTGAATGGGGCACAGTTCTAATTTTCTACTAGCAGGTAGAAGCGGAGGGTTTCAATGGCCACTAGAGAGCCACTGGGCGCCAGGAGGTTTTTCACCTGGAGGCTGGGCTTGTGTAATGCCAGATTCATGGGACCCCAGTAGACCCCAGGAGCCGAATCCCATGCAATTACACAAGAGTCTTTATTGCAAGCTGGAGCCTGGACTCACAACTGTTTCCGACACAGCGGTCCCAGGGAGTGAGTCCCGGTCCTTTGTTCAGTGAGATTTTATAGGTTTTGGAGGATATTCTATGTGTCACAACATCACATAGCAAATCATTTCACACCACGGGAAAGTCAAACAACAGCTCTTAACATTGATTAGCACATTCTCTGGTGGGAACAAGTTGGGTCGGGGTGATTGGTTAGTACAAGAAGGGGATTCCTTTGAACTGATTGGTTTAATCCGTGAGGGGTGTCTGTGCTAAACTACATGGTTTCCTAACATGTTATTAACCACCATAAACTACTGGGGGGGTCATCTGGTATCCCAAGTATTTTTCCTGTCTCATGCTGATTGGTGGTTGCTAGGGGGTTGCTATGGGTCTTCACCTAGCCTAACTGAGTCAGGGACACTGCAGCAGATCTCCTATTATTTGCAGACAAATAACTCAGCAGGGTGGCTATGTGCCTAGGAGTGCTCTGTGGGTTTCTCCAAGGACAAGGGTCACGCCCCCTTCCCTTGGACAGGCTTTGAGGTAGAAGCTGTTTTTAAAAAATGGAGTCACATCAGTTTCTCACCTGTACCTGATGGCCACCCGGAGAGGAGGAGCAAGTAGAGAATGGGGTGCCTTAGGACTGAAGGGACAGAGGGATGGCTTGAGCTTCTTCCTTCTTTGGTGTCCTTACCCCAACAGGGGCCTTTCCTGGGGCTGGATGAGAAACAGATTTCCTGGGACTAACAAGACTTCCCTGTACCTAGAAACCCTAGGTCAAAACTGGCAGTTTAGACATGGGAGAGGCTTTGGGGGACTTGGAAAAGAGGAAGGGTCAGAGTTATAGTCTTAGGGCAAAAAGTGGAAGCCCTGGCTCCTGGACTCAGAAAAGTGTGGGTGAGAGAGGTAGTAGTGAGGGGGACAGCCATGCCAGAATCTCTGGGATCACATAGGACATCATTGTTCAAACAAACAAGGCACATGGATCCCTTGCAGCCCATGAGTTCTCACTCTCATTGCTCTTGTATGTAAAGTATCTGTGTCCTGCACTTCCTTGTCCATGCCCAGCAACATATTATTCATTGCAAGGAAGACAGATGCCATTTAACACACATCTGCTTAGCAGTGACCCTGTGCAGGGCTTACAGAGATGAATTAGAATCCTACCATAGCCACCTTATCCAGATTGCCCAATAAAATGACTTGCTTACTGTTTGGTTGCCTCTTTTCTATTCTGTGCTTTCTCAGAAAATCTTGACCCCTCTCTAAGTTCGACTCCCTCACCCCAGCCTCCACATATACCCCTTGTTATGGTTTGGATACGTGGTCCCCCAAAACTTGCATGTTAATGTGGGAATATTCAGAGGTAAGAGCTGTAACATCATCAGCCCCATCCTAGTTTGAATGGACTGACTAGGTGGTAACTGTAGTCAGGTGGGGCATGGCTGGAGGAGGTGGAGTGCTGGTGGTGTGCCCTGGAAGAGTTCATCTTCCCTGTGGCCCCTTCACCCTTCCTTCTGTCTCTGCTTCCTGACCCTGCCATAGGCTGAGCAGCTTTTCTTCACCATGCCCTTTGTCCATGATGCTTCACCTCACCTTGGGCCCAAAGAGACAGAATTGGCCAACCATGGACTGAACCTCTGAAACCATGAGTCCAAATGAACTTTCTGGCCTCTGAGTTATTCTTGTCAGGTATTTTGGTTACAGAGACAAAAACCTAACTAACATACCTCATTCAGCATATATCCTACCCTCCCTTTTTATATAATTTAAAAAATGATGCCTATACATGCTTTGTGGCTGATGTCATTTACCCTATCCCTGAACCCCAACTCAAACTTACCTGTTTATGGGAAAGAACAAAGGTAAGGGTGCAGTTCTGCTGGTCAAAGGGGAAGTAGAAGATGTCCAGGCTACAGATGCTGGTCACCTGCATTGACTTGTTTTATGTAATGTGACTATCATTTGTCACATACATAGAGAGGCCTTCTGGGGTCTGATCAAACTCCATGGTAAGTGGCAAAATGGGCAGGTGACTCATGCTCTGGTTTCACATCAGTTGAGTTTTTTCTCTTAAGGCAGGCTCATTGTGGTTACCCCATCATGTTCTCTGCTGCCCATTTCTAGGGAAGAAGTTAATCACCTGTGGTTTTGCTCCTTTCTGAAATAAGGGCTTAGTGGCCACCTGAAATGGGCTTGCCCTGCCGTGGCCTGGGCTTTTTCTTGCAGACTGGGCTTTCCTTCAAGCTTCTCCAAGGCTTGAGTCTATGATGAATATAACTGGGAACCACAGGTGCTCAGTTGTCAAGGTGGGTTTATTGATGTTACTATGTTCCTCTGGGTCCTGGCTGATGAATGGGTTGTCCTAGACCCAGAGCACAGGGCACAGAGGGATGCATTATGGGAGAAACCTGGAGCTAGTTTAGGTCAGCATCTCCTGCCCTCCATCCCTTAAAACACATACACACCACACACACTAATTATTATTATTATTATTATTATTTAATTTTTTTTTAGTTGTAGATGACCAGAATGTGTTTATTTTATTTGTTTATTTTTATGTGGTGCTGGGGATCGAACTCAGTGCCTCATGCATGCTAGGCAAGCACTCTACCACTGAGCCACAACCCCAGCCCCACTAATTATTATTTTTATTTTAATGTATATTATTTTGGGAATACAATAAAACTTCATTCTAGAAAGGTGTAGTATAAATGCAATGTTTTCCCTCCTCAATCCACCCCAGTTAAATTTCTATACCACATCAGTATCATTAATAGTTTCTTATGTATAATTCCAGAAAATGAAATTAATATATATCCCAGCACTAATTTTTGTTTACATGGAAAATAAAAATTAATGATGCATATGGTTATTGTGCTGTTCTTTGGACATCGTTACCCTTTTAAATTCTGATTTCTCTTCTCTCTCTGGCAATAATCATCTCTCCTTCTCCAGCTAATGTTACCGCTGTTGACCGGTGACGAGTCCTTGCTTCCCCAATGTTGAAGAATAACACCAAAGAAGCACGCCGAGGCAAGGTCAGAGTAGAAATTAGAAGTTTATTAAAGGACAGCAGAAAAGACTTCTCCAGGAGGAAGAAGGGGACCCAAGAGGTGGAATCCGTGGAAGGGATGTTGTCTCCCCTTTTTATAGTTCTTTCAGTGATGGAATGTAGGTGGGAAGGCCCGAGGGGTGGGACACAGGTGGGCCAAAGAAATAATCTGGTCAGGAAGGACTTCTGAGTCAGCACCTTTTTGTTGGTGGCTGTTCATTAACATTTCTTTGAGGTGGACTTTGGCCTAGGGCCTTTTGGGACTTCATTAACATTCCATGAGCTGTCCTGCGTTTCCTGGAATCATTGCCAGCATGGCCTCCATTTTAGATTTCACTCGGCATTAGACCCGATTTATCTAACTACACTGACTACCTAACTTTAAATCTGGCTTCATTAACAGAGCCTCATTGGGCTTTCACTTCTCACTCAGGGAAATCTCAATCAAGCAGGATGCTGGATGCACTGGGGCACTAAAGCTCACTTAGGGGCTTCTCACTGTGTGCCTATTTCCCTGTATTTTCCATCTATGTCTCTCAAAGTTATTAGCAGCCCAGAATGCTATTTGTCACCAGCACTGGCCCCATTCTGGTTGGATTTATCTATTCCCTCAGGCACTGTCAATTTCAACAATGTGATTTTTGCAAGCAAAGCCAGGAAAAAAGGCAAGGAGAAAGAAAAAGAATGAAGCTGAATCTTCCATACCATATTTAACCATAGAAATGACGTCAGCAGTTGAAGCTGTGTCTCCTGACCAAAAAAAAAAAAAAGAAAAGAAAAGAAAGAAAGAAAGAAAAAAGCCCAGATCAGAACAAAACAACCCACTCCCTAAACTAAAATGAAGCAAAACCCATGCAGGATTGTGCCATGAAATCAGGACCTAGTCTACCTCCTGCTGTTGTTTCCTAAGTGGTCCCATGTGACAGTTGGGCTTTTCAATCACAAGTCACAAAAGAAAGACAGGTCAGAAAAATGTAGGTGAAAAAACAGTATGGGGGCCCCATTGACAATATATATATATATTTTTTGTACAATATTTTCATAAGGGCTGGCCTCAAGGACAAATGTTCTCTGCAAAAGGTAACTGCAGTGTTCTTGTTCACGTCTTGGGTTGTGTTGGGTTAACAATGTAAAGAGATCTTGTTCCCTACTGGAAGTCTGTGGGTTAACAATGTAAAGAGATCTTGTTCCCTATTGGAAGTCTGTGGAAAGAATGTAGGAGTCTGAACTTACCCCTGCCAGAATAGCAGAGTGAAGAGATGCAGACATGAGTCAGGAGCTGTAGTTGATGGCTGGAAGGCAGCTGGCACCCCAGTCTGGTCCAGTGTGAGCAATTGATGGTGAAAACATCAGTCTTTCCTGTAGAGGGCAGAGACCTGTGGGATGGGAACAGGAATTTTGTTTCCTAAGTGAGAGAGAGACCAGGAGTAGGGCCTGAGCGCCTCTCCCTTACAGTGAGAGAGGCTTATGATCCCTCCTCCTGGCGCCAAGCTTCCCCTCTGGTTGGGGGGTTGGGAGGATGGGCTGGGTTGGGAGGTAAATGTGAAGCCAGATTTAAAGTTAGGTAGTCAGTGTAGTTAGGTAAATCGGGTCTAATATTGAGTAAGATCTAAAATGGAGGCCATGTTGAGAATGAATTCCGGGAAATGTTGAACAACTCTTGGAATGTTAATGAAGTCCCGAGAAAAGCCCTAGGCCCAAAGCCCATCCCAAAGAAGTGTTAATGAACAGCCCCCAGCAAACATGAAGATAGCCCACCCCAAAGAAATGTTAATGAACAGCCTCCAGCAAACTTGAAAGTGCTAACTCAGAAGTCCTTCCTGCCCAGATTACTTCTTTGGCCCACCTGTGTCCCACCCCTCGGGCCTTCCCACCTACATTCCATCATCGAAAACTATAAAATGGAGAGACAACCGCACTTCCACGGATTCCATCTCTTGGATCCCCTACTTCCTCCGGGAGAAGTCTTTTCTGCTGTCCTTTAATAAACTTCTGATTTCTACTCTGATCTTGCCTCGGCGTGCTTCTCTGGTGTTACTTGTCACCGGTCAACAGCGGTAACTGAAAGGAAAGTGACCACAACACTCGGAGCAACCAAAAGATCTTTATTGCAGCAGTGCAACAAAGAGAAAGGAAAGAAGGAAAGAGAGAGAGAGAAAAGAGAAGAGATGAACAGGGAGAGAGCAAGAGCAAGAGAGAGACAGAGAGCGCGCGTAAGAAAGATAAAGAGCAAGAGAGAGAGAGCAAGAGAGAAAGAGCAAGAGAGAGAGGGAGAGAGAGGGGGTCCTGGCAGGAGGGAGTTTTTATAGCCCAAATCTAATGGGGCCTCTGGGTCTGCAAGCTGCCTTGTTGGCCCAAGGGGGGTTGAGTGCTCAGCCTTAAGCGGGACTTGACACAAACAGGTGATAAAGGACCAGATAGAGGGGGGTTTGAGTGCGTGGGCTATCTTGCAGTCAACATCTGTTCAGCCTGCCCTGCAGACAACACAGTTCAGCCTGCTCTGCACCCAACAGTAACAAATGGAAGCTGAAGTGGTGAGCTGAGAGGAGGCTCAGGCCTTTGTTCCTGTGTATTTTTTCTGACCATACTTTATTCTCTCCAGTTCTATTATGATTCTTCCTCATAGTCATTCTACTAAATTTCCCTAAAGTGTTTTTTTTCTCAATTTTCCCTTTCAGGTTTATCTGTTTTCTGAAAGAAAAATTTGGAGAGAAGTAAACATGAATGTGATGTAAAATGTGCAGAAACCTAAGGCTGTATTCAAGGTGAACTGTGTGTGTGTGTGTGTGTGTGTGTGTGTGTGTTACTGTTACCGCTGTTGACCGGTGACGAGTCCTTGCTTCCCCAATGTTGAAGAATAACACCAGAGAGCACGCCGAGGCAAGGTCAGAGTAGAAATTAGAAGTTTATTAAAGGACAGCAGAAAAGACTTCTCCAGGAGGAAGAAGGGGACCCAAGAGGTGGAATCCAGTTGGCGGGCAAATGTGTTTCCCTTCTTATAGGTTTGGTGATGGAATGTAGGTTGGAAGGCCCGAGGGGTGGGACACAGGTGGGCCAAAAAGTAATCTGGTCAGGAAGGACTTCTGAGTCAGCACCTTTTTGCTGGGGGCTGTTCATTAACGTTTCTTTGAGGTGGACTTTGGCCTAGGGCCTTTTGGGACTTCATTAACATTCCATGAGTTGTCCTGTGTTTTCCCTGAGTCATTCTCCGCACGGCCTCCATTTTAGATTTCACTCGATATTAGACCCGATTTACCTAACTACACTGACTACCTAATTTTAAATCTGGCTTCATTACTGGGGTTTGAACCCAGGGCGATTGTTACAGAAATAACCTGCAATCCTACGGGAACTGTTGTCTACCACTGACCTACACCCCCAGCCCTTTAATTTTTTTTTTTTTTTTTTGAGGCAGAGTCTTACTGAGTTGCCCAGGCTGGCCTCATACTTATGATCCTTCTGCCCCAGCCTCCTGAGTAGCTGGGTTGGCACGTGTGTTCCACTGTGCCTGGCTCCAAGGTCAAGTTATTGACCACTGGCTATGTGCTGTATTTTGTACCATTCTCAAGTTTAGTGACTTCCTTTGAGATCTGTGCGAGCCATTTTTATCATCACCATCTTTGAGAAGATCTTAAGGATTAGAATCTACCAGGTGGTGAATGGAACCTAAAATGAAATGGAAAAGCCCTTCTGTCCACCTCACTCACACCCAACCCCCCAAAACCTGTAGTAGGCTACTTTTGTAAAAAGTAGAAAGTCCTTTCCACACCTCTTCTATTATCTTTTCACACCAGTTGATTCCTAAAGTTTATCTACAAAGTAGGGAGAAACATATCCCAGGAGAAGTGAAGGTTCCCCTCCCCTTTCTCCACCATCATCTTCTCTACTGGGTCTTCCCAAGTGATATGGGAAAGGGCTTGATATCCATGAGACCCAAGCTACCCTGCTCATAGCTACTGCACCTTGGTAAAAAGAGACAGTAGAAAACTTGGACATTTTAAAGTTGTAGAATTGGAGAGGTGATAAAAATGAGGGATAGCAATTTAGCAGATGTCCATGCAGGCCAATGAGAGAGGGGGCTGCATGTATTGATCAGTGACATGGATTTTTCGTCTGCCTCCAAAAGGAAGCCACACCATAGATGCTGCAGAGAATTTTAACCTATCTGGTTTGGATGTTCTGCAATTCTGGAGAATGGGAGACTTTCTAGATGTTGTCAGAACAGCATTTCCATTTTCCTATGTTCTTACTCCATCTTACCTTGAAGCAGAATGCTGACAGCAGACAGAGGAGCAATACCCCCTCTGGAGCAGGCTGCCTCTTTCTATCCCTTTCTTCTGGACTGTCCTATGGGGACTCATCAGGAACCCTAAACTCTTGAGCTTACAGATCTCAGACTGCATCTTGGTTCCTGTTTTTGAACATTTCTTGGGTCAGTTGCTCATTTCCTAGTGAGAGGCAGTGGCCAGAGAGGTCACAGCAGAGTGTCCTATGCTGTCCCTGACCAGGTATGCCTTCTGGGTTCCAGGCAGGCAGGAATTGGGTCAATAATTTGGCAAGCTGTTTAGATCAGTGATTTTAAATCTATATTCCAAGTACTATAAAAGGAAATGGAGAATTTGGGGTGTGTGGCCATGAGGTCACTGATAACAGTCCTCATAACATCTTTCTGGCACTAACTCTGCCACAGAGTGCATGGACCACCAGGAAAGGAATGGATATGGCAGGGACACCTGCTAATTTTGGAAGGCAAGAATATGTAATTATTTTATTGCAGATCTGGAATTGTATACTTTGTCCAACTATGAACCTTATGGATTATTGTTAATAATAATTTAAGAGGCTTGATGGAGAAGTTAAGCTCAGTTTCCTTGTAGGAAGCAACTAACATCCCACAACTAGCCCCATAAGAGAGATCTGCAACATTCCTTGTTTGTATGGTTGCAACAGCCTCTTGATAAAGTGTCTTCTATCTAGTTTCTCCCCAAACAAACCCTTCATTATGCTACTCTTCTGAAACAGAATTCTCCTGCTTATTCTTACTCATCTAATTTCTCTAAAAGCTTTCAGCTCTGGGGCCATCATGGAGTGTAGATGAACACAGAATCAATTGATGAGCTTTTAAAAAAAATATCCAAGGGGTGTGTGTGTGTGTGTGTGTGTGTGCGCGCGCGCGCGTGCATGCTTGAAAGTTTCCAAATGGTTCTGATTCACACTAACAACTGAAAACCTTCAGGCTGGCCTATTCTACAATATTATAGCCAGGGTATCGATACAGTAAAAACACAGAATATCGACATTAGCATCCCTAGTGTTACTTTTAGAACCATACCTCTTCTCTTCCCACCCTTTAAACCCTGACAATCATTAATCTCTTCCATAATTTTGTCATTTCAAAAATGTTATATACTGGCCAAATTATAGTGTTACATTGTGTGCCTGGGGATGTGCTCAAGCGGTAACGTGCTCGCCTGGCACACACAGGGCGCTGGGTTCGATCCTCAGCACCACATAAAAAATAAAATAAAGATGTTGTGTCCACTGAAAACTAAAAAAAGTAAAATAAAATATTAAAAAATTCGAAAAAAAAGAATATGTAATGACAAATCCCATCATGTACAACTATAATGCACCAGTAAAAAAAAAATGTGGGTAAAAACATTATATAACTCAAATTGTATATAACCTTTTGGGATGGGTTTTCTTTGCTCAGCATAATTCAGGTTGTTACATGTATTAATAGTTATTACTTTTTATTGCTAAGAAGTGTTCCAGGACATGGAGAGACCACAGTTTGCTTAATCATTCACTTGTTGAGGGAGAGCCAAGTTGTTCATAGGTTAGCTATTGTTTGAGTCAGTGTTTCATTGCTGTGACCAAAATACCTGACAAGAACAACTTAAAGAGAAGGAAAAGTTTATTTTGGCTCACAGTTTCAGAGTTTTAGTCCATGGTTGGGAAGGGAAGCAGAACATTATGGCAGAAGGATGTGGTAGAGGAAAGCAGATCAGGACAAGACAACCAGGAGGGGCAGACAGAGAGGGGAGTGGGGGGAGGGAGGGCGGGAGAGAAAGAAACAGCGCTGCAATCATCAAACACAAAAGAAAAACCCCAAAGACATGTTCCTGGTGACCCACCTCCTCAGCCACACCCTGTCAGCCAACACACTGTTAATTCCAATCAGTGGAGGATCTAATCCTTTCACCTCTAAAAATTCTTGCATTGACTCACACAGGAGCTTTTGGTGGATTCCTCAAAACTAAACCATAACAGCTATTGTGTAGAAAGCAGCTACAAACACTGTGAACAGGTTTTGGGCAAACACAAGTCCTCTGGAATAAATGCCCAGAGTGCAATTGCTGCATTGTATATGTTCAGCTTGTTATGAAACTGTAACTCTTTCAGACAGGCTGGGCCACTTTACATTCCCACCAGCAATGTATGAGTGATGCAGTTTCTCTGCATTTGAGAAGCCTTGAACATTTGATAAGTAAGAATTTCCTCAAACATAGACATTAGAACTGAAAAGAAAAAGATTAAAAATTTAGAAAACATTTTATTAAGGGACACTAAATGTGAAAAGTTAAGTTACAAACTGAGAAAACATTTCTAAAACACATGGAATTGATTAAAAAAATAGAAAATATGCAAATTCTGCCTGTAAATCAATAAAAAAGAGAAACAATATATTAAAAAATGGACAAAAGTTATGAATTTGTATTTTATAGGAGAGGAAATACAAATAGCCAAAAACACCAACAGACTCATCTGTAATTATGGGAAAGCAAATTAAGTACCTTAAAGCCATATAAGATACCATTTTAAACCCAACAGATGGCAAAACTTAAGTCCTATAAAAGAAGTGTTGGTGGGATTGTAGAGCCCCAGGAACTCTTATACGTTGAGGATGGGAATAAAACACTTTAAAAAATTTGTAGTGATCTCCTAAAATGGAAGATGTACCTATTGCCTGATCCAGCAATGTTACTGTTGGGCAGAGACTCTGGCACTGTGGGAGGCCAACATAGCATGTGACCAGCGTTTGCTTCCCTTCCTGATGGGTGTGGCACAGTCGGTCACCCCGTGATCTTGTTGCTTAAGTGACCGTAGCCCCGATCTTGAGGGTAGAGAAAACGCAAATATGTCTTCATGCATGGGCATGCCTTCCTACTTTCCCAGGGATCAAGCTACGCTCACCTGTTCCTTTGTGATGTTACCCCTTGCCCTGTTTAGGATAGAATGTTCCATGGAAATGCCTTTTGTGTGTCCCCTTCTCTTATTCTGCCTTTGGGTGTGGCCTTCCTAGATGTCAGTCAACCTGCTGACAGCAGACATCATGAAGCTAGACTCAACCCCTAGAAACTTGACCCCTTGCCTCATTTGAATGGCTTCTCCTCAATAGAAGGGCTCTCTCTCTCTTTCTCTCTCTTTTTCATCAGACCCTTAAGGTCAGAGGAGCTGTCACAGCACCCCCAAAGAAAAAGGTATTTCTGTCTCTTGTGTGGTTATTTTGCACAACCTAGTTCCCCTGGAGTGACCCCTGAGTGTTTTAGTTGCGTGCAACACAGCAGATGGTGTCCCTGGGTGGGCAGGTCTGAGTGTTTAAGTCACTGGGCATGCTACATGGCACTACTCCATTATTCCCTATAATGGCTATTAGTCAGATGTGGCAATGAAAAATTAAATTAATTAAAATTAAAAATTCAGTTCCTCAATTCCCAACAGTCACATTTCAAACACTCAGTAGCTACATATGATCAGTTACAACAGTATTGCAATTGTTGGGAAAACTTATAATGGCAGCAGCACCCCAGAGAAAAACCCCAGCATGGCGTCTAACGACCCTCTTTCTCCTCTTTGTTTCTTTCACTGGCGCGAAACATTCCCGTGGGTGCCAACGTTCAAACCCTGCTGGTGGGAAGCCTTAGCCCCAATTAGAATTAACTTCTTGGGCTCCGGAACTGACATATGGAAGATCTTGCCAATAAACAGGCGACCTGTTATCTACCTCAGCCCTGCGACCTCTCCTGAAACCTATATAAACACACAGCCTTTTGTAATAAAGCGGAAACCTCTTTGGTGATCTGTGTCGTGTGGTGCGGCATCTTCCAGTCTTCCAGTGGTGCCGGAAACCCGGGAGATGTTGTGCTCGACAAACCGAGCCCCGTCTCTGCCACCACCATCACCAACGACACATTTCGCCCTTGTCTGTCTTTTTGGGCGTGGGCTCCCTGCACTCACCACTGATCGGGTCTAGGTAAGGTTCCCCATCCCCGGCTCGCCAACTCCCTTCAGGTTAGCAGCTGGAGACGGACCATGATTGTCCGGCACTCTCCTGACGCCCAGTAGGGAGGAGGGAATGCACTCCACTAAGACCTTCACTGGTCGCAGTGGACCCTCTGGTGACCCACTTCCCTTTGGGGCGTGAGGCTTCTAGGTTTACACGAGAGAGGCTCCCTGGTCTCTTCCTCCCCCCGCCAGAGCTGTGTTCAGCCCGGAGCTGAACTTCTGCTGGGGCTCTGTCTTTCCTTCCTTCACTTTCTCTCATTCCAGTGGAAAAATTTTCCTGACGTCAGGTGGCTCGCGGCCTGGACCTTACAGGGTCACACAGACTGCACTTCATCGGTGACGACCTAGCTGTGCCCTCTGTGCCTACTCGCAGTGGACTGGTCACTTCGGGGATGCCCACGTGATCCTCCATCTGCTCTAGGCTTCCAGGAAGCTCCTACGGCCCGGGTTAATTCTTTTTCTCCCTCTGCTGTCCCTTCCTCCACTCTCTAACTATGGGTGCCTCACCACTCAAGTGTCTCCTTAAGAATTTGGCTACTCTCTCTCTCCCCAGACCTCAAGCCCAAAATTCTTATCAGATTCTGTACCCAAGATTGGCCCACATATCTGCTAGATAATGACAATCATTGGCCTCCAGAAGGCTCGTTAGATCCAAATTTCCTCTGGGAACTTTTAACTATTGCCGGCGCCTGAAAGGGTAGAAAGAGTTCCCAGGCCTCCCCGTCCTGCCTTCTACTCTCTGTTCCCAACCTTCCCCTCTGCGCCCTGCCTGCGCACTCCCCCCTCCTCTTCCTCCCGCCCACGTTCCCTCCCTGCCACTGCCGCTGCCGCTGCCTCCGCCTGTGGCCTTGTCTGCGCGCTTCTAGTCTGCCTGGCCACCAGACACATGCGCTGGTGCTCCACCTTCCCGGTGCGGCGGGCGAAACGGGCCGGCAGTGCCGCTTGGATCCCACCTCAGCCGGCGGGCGAGCCGCCATCCTTCACCTTCATTGAGCCACAGCAGCTTTCACGTGAGCCCTGACTTGCTCGCCCCTCCCTTTGCCACCCGGTTCCAACGGGCAGGCAGGATGGGTCCCACCTGGATGCAATGGGTGGGATCTCCGGATCCCTCCGAGCCTCTCCCCCTCCCCCCACTCTGCTCACTTCTTCTACTGATAAGCCCTTCCCCCCCCCCCATTCACGCCTCTCTTCTCCTGTCAGTGCCTCACTGATCCCTCTTATCAGATAACTCACAATTCCTTTGTTCTGTCAGGGAAGTAGCTGGTGCTGAAGGGATAGTCCCAGTGCATGTCCCATAACTGAACCTAACTGGGACTGCATGCAAGCAGTTTCTAATAAGGTAGTTAACTTTGATAAACTGAAGGACATTACCCAGAACCCTGATGAAAATCCATCCTTATTTCTCAACCGCCTTACAGAGGCCCTAACCAAATACATTAAGCTAGATCTTGAGTCTCCCATCAGGGCTACAGTGTTAGCAACCCATTTCATTACTCAATCGGCTCATGATATTAGAAAAAAGCTCAAATGAGCTGAGGAGGACTATCAGACCCCTATCTGAGATCTGGTGAAAATGGCTTTTAAAGCAGGCTCCATTGCAGAAAAGAAGGTAACACCCCAAACTCAGGCCTTGACAGCAGCCCTGGGGCCTACATCTCCAGCAAAAGTTTCAGAGGGGAACCAGCATTCCTCTCCACCAGAGGCTTGCCTCAAATATGGATGCGAAGGTCACTGGGCATGCCAATGCCCAAACCCACAGCCTCCTTCCAGGCCATGCCCCACCTGTAAGCAGACAGGACATTGGAAGATTGACTGTGCCTGGCTGGCCCTTCCTTGGTGCCTCTACGCAGGGGGTATGACCAGTCAGGCAGTCCCCTCTCCTGAACTTTTGGTGTTTGCAGAAGACTGAAGAAGCCCAGATTCAAAGACCCCCTCAGCCCTCTCCGAGCCCAGGGTAATGCTCCAGGCAGCGGGTAAGTCCATAACCTTCCTTGTGGACACGGGGGCTACCTATTCTGTCTTGCCTGCCCATTCTAGGCCTCTGTTTCCTTCCCAGGTCTCAGTTATGGGGATTGATAACAAACCCTTCTCCCCAAACAGAACTGTAAAGCTGGCCTGTGTCCTGGAGGGACACCCATGCACTCACTATTCTGGTCATTCCATCCTGTCAGTTCCTCTCCTAGGCAGAGATGTTCTCCAATTATTAGGAGCCACCCTCCAATTACACCCCAAGAATACTACCACCCATCTCCTTTAGCCTTTAACTCTTACCCTCTCTAATGACCTGACAGTACCTACTGTGCCATTGCCCCCTGATCCCTAGGTCTGAGACATCTCCATGCTGGTTATTGCCTCCCACCACAAGCCAGTCCACACCCAGCTGAAACACCAAACTAAACTTCCTTGTGTTCCCAATTTCCTATCTCCAAAACCCATAGGGAGGGATTTAAGCCCATTATACACTGGTTGCTGGCCCAGGGACTCCCAATCCTTACTGACTCCCCGTGTAATACACCTATATTTCTGGTACGCAAACTCTCAGGAGCCTGTCACTTAGTCCAGGAACTCCGCCTAATTAATGAGGCAGTTATTCCCATCCACTCGGTTTCCAGCCCTCATGCTTTTCTTTCTCATATCCCCCTTTGACCATTCACTTTACTGTCCTGGATCTTAAAGCTGGCTTCTTTACAGTGCCTCTGCATCCTGACTCTTATTACCTCTTTGCCTTCACATGGGAAGACCTTACATTCTTTAGGTTTCAACAGCTGACATGGACAGGCCTACCCCAAGGCTTCAGGGACAGTCCCTACCACTTTGGTCAGGCCTTGACACAGGATTTAACTGTTTGTAATTTGGGGATAGCACTCTCTTACAGTTGGATAGAAGCCTTCCCTACCTCCAGGAAAACTGCTGACACCATCGGAAACTGCTGACACTGTCGCCTCCATCCTCATTGAGCAGATCATTCCTAGGTTCGAACTTCCTGCCTCCATCCAGTCAGACAACGGTCCAGCCTTCCCTTCTCGGATTGTTTAACTAGTTTCCAAAGGCCTTAACAGCACTTGGAGGCTCCACATCCCCCACTGACCCCAATCCTCGGGTAAGGTTGAGAGGCCTAATGGCATTCTCAAGGATCATCACACTAAACTTGCTATTGAACGCAGACTGTCCTGGCCCAATCTTTTGCCATTGGCCCTCACCCAAATTCGGGCAACCCCTAGAGCCCCCTCAGGCCTTAGCCCCTTTGAGCTGTTCTATGGATGCCTTTCTTAATCAACTAAAACTTTCCTGTCACTCCTCCTCTCCTTGTGTCCTACCTGCCCTATCTCATGCTTCTATACAAACTCCTAAGAGAACACGCAGACCGGTGTCTTCCTGCACTATCTGTTACTTCTGTTCCAGCACAATCAGGAATTAAATCGGACCCTCCTCAACCGGGTGATGCAGTTTTACTTCAAGAGCTACATTCTCAGTCGTTGAAACCTTGCCGGACAGGACCCCATACAGTCATATTTCCACCATGCTGGGGCCCACCAAACTCAAAGTTTCTCACCAACCCTCTCCTGTTACTAATCATTAATCTCTCTCAAGCTTCTATTCCAACCCACAGATGGCGCTTCTACATCCAAGCGACATGGCAACCGGATGGCACCATCCGCTCTCAGTCTATGGACCAAGGCAATTGGCCTTTCACTGACTGTAATCGGGCCCTTAATGTTACTGGATTCAACTGGGCCACCTCATCCCACTTATGTTCAGCAATGCTATGCTTCATAGCAGATCAAACTGAGGAATCCTGTTGAAGCATATCACCAGGAGGCCGCCCCACCTGCTGATGACAAGACTACCCCAGAGGAACTTCAAGAGTCACCTCCTAGACCTCCCCTTTACTCCTGCTCTCCACATCCTAACTATCCTCTAAAGCTTCGCCTGTCTCGTGTAACCGCCCATACTCCACCATGATACTTGGAGATTCAAAGTCAGAGAGACATATGTCCAAGGCATATGTTATGAGACATATGTCCTCATTACACTCGCCTGGTTTCTTCAGTCGATTGCTCCCCTATGGGATGTAATGCATCTATCTTCCTTGCCCTCTCTTCCCAGAATTCTGAACATTTAAAAATAGCCACTAGGCCTTACCTTTGCTTCTTATATGATCAGACAGAGGATTACTGCAAATGGTGGCCCGAAACCTATGGGGGATGCCCCTACTAACGTTCATAACCCACATGCATGCATCGGGGATTCCTGCATTGGAAATTTCAGATTGATCTTGGGGGGGGGCTATCAATTGGCTATCACTGACCCTAACCATCCACGCTGGACTTCTAGGGTAAATGCTTCCTTCTACTGTGACATATCCTCTCCCACCCCCTGTGGCTCCATCTCCATCTCCTGAGAGCTTCAGTCCTCCCAGCCCTCAGTAGCTATAATCTCTACTGACATAAAGCATTCCGAACAGCAGTTGTTACACTCCATACAGGATCCATATGAGCCTAATGTCAGGAGTCCACCACAGTATTCATGGCTACGACTACTTACTGAAACTGTAACCTTCTTAAATCTAACCCTCCCCGCCATCACACCAACTGATTGCTACTTATGCGCCTCTCTGACTCGACCTTTGCTTGCAGTGGTTCCCTTGAACTTCTAGGCTTCTGACCTCTCAAATTTCTCCACTCCATCTGCCCGCCGTTCTCTCCGAACCCTTTCACCCGACGCTCCATTATGGGAGCCTGAGGAGTCTAACCATACTGTGATTCCCCGGCGCTGCCTCCTGGGCTTGGGTGTCTCCCAGTCAAAGTTTTGCCACTCTAACATCACCTTTAACTTCACCCTCTATGCACCACCTGGCTCATTCTTCTGGTGTAATGGTTCTCTCATCACTATCTTATTCACCAACACCTCTACCCCATGTATACTGGCGACATTTGTCCCACTATTGACTCTCTATACCCCAGCTGAAGTGCAGGCCCTCTTGTCTCCCCCAGTGCAGAATAAGCTGGCTGCTTCCATTCCAATACTGGTGGGTCTCTCACTGGCTGTATCTACGGCAGGAGCAGGAATTTCTGGTGGAGCTCTAGGACACTCCTTATGGGCTGTACAGGACTTAAGTTCTAAACTTGAATAAGCGCTCACTTCTACGGCAGAATCTCTAGCATCTTTACAAAGGCAGGTCACATCCTTGGCTCAAGTTACTCTTCAAAATCGACGAGCTATAGACTTACTCACAGCTGAAAAAGGTGGAACCTGTCTTTTCTTGAGGGAAGAATGCTGTTACTACATCAACGAATCAGGCCTTGTGGAAACTAATGTAGTCAAGCTCACCGACTTGGCTACCTCTTTGAAAAAATCCACCAAACCAAAACCCATTTGCCACCTTCTTTTTAGCCCACTTCCAATTGTGGTTGTTGCCTCTTTTAGGGCCCATATGTCTTCTTTTCCTGATGTGTCTGTTCCTGCCCTGTCTGCTTCACTTCCTACAGGGCCAATTATGGAGGATCTCTAACCAAATTTTCAACCAGCCTCTGCTTAGGTACTACCAGCCTCTGATGACTGATGAGCCCCCAACATCTTCAAGAGAACAGCTCACTCATTGCTGAAGCTCACTACCAGGCACGATGGAATGCAACAGACATCGGACAGTGGGAGATAACGAGCCCGGAGAACCTCTTAATCTGCCATCCTGGATTCTTGAGCCTTTATTTCCTTTTAAGCCTCCTCATGGCCCTTGGCCTCTTCTCTGTCAGTCCCCCGGCATGGAACTTCTGCCAAAAACTGACATTTGCTTTAATCCTGTTTTTGTTTGCTCTGATCTTCTTCAGGTGCTGGTGATGCCATGTCAAGGCAACGCTTCCAATATTTCCTAGAGTCTCTGTTACAGGACCAGTGGCTGATACCAACTATTTCCTCCATCTAGGACTGGTTCGATGCCATCGATGACTTGTGGTTTCAGGGAACTTTCATAGACTTCACCCCTACGGAAGTAGCTGTCTATAGCCACTGGGTTTTATTTCTGGTTACCATGATATCCCCAGACCTGCCCCCCCCCCCAACATTCCTCCACTTTCCCTTCTAGGCCCTACGCTGTCCCTGCACAGCCGGAAGCAGCCAGATCTGACCAACGACGCCCCAATTCCTAAGAAAACAAAAAGGGAGGAATGTTGGGAAAACACATAACTGCAGCAGCACCCCAGAGAAAAACCCCAGCATGGCGTCTAACGACCCTCTTTCTCCTCTTTGTTTCTTTCACTGGCGTGAAACATTCCCGCCAGCGCCAGTGTTCAAACCCTGCTGGTGGGAAGCCTTAGCCCAGAATTAACTTCTTGGGCTCCGGAACTGACATATGGAAGAGCTTGCCAATAAACGGGTGACCTGTTATCTACCTCAGCCCTGCGACCTCTCCTTAGACCTATATAAACACACAGCCTTTTGTAATAAAGCGGAAACCTCTTTGGTGATCTGTGTCGTGTGGTGCGGCGTCTTCCAGTCTTACAGCAATCATATGTAGCAATGGAATGGAATGAACTTCACTTTACCTATCAACCCAGTTAACTCTGAAAAGTACAATGTTGAATTATAAAATATGAGTTGCAACATAGATATAGTATACTATGTAAAATATGTTGTGTATTCTAAACAGATACACATTTTAGCCATGTATTGTTTAAACATGCACAAGTATACAGTGAAAAATTAAAAGGGGATAATAAATACTAAAATAAAAAGGGGATAATAAATACAAAATTCAGAATAGCTATTACCTACTTGAAGGAAAGGGACATGGGTATGGTTGGAAGGCCCTGACAGAAAACTTTAAAGGTTCTATTCCAAGCTTGTAAAAATATATCAAAATGGTTTCGACCATCATGTATAACTAAAAAGAACAAATAAAGAGCTGGGGTTGTGGCTCAGCGGTAGAGCACTTGCCTAGCACATGCGAGGCCCTGGGTTTGATCCTCAGCACCACATGTAAATAAATAAAACAAAGGTATCGTGTCCAACTACAACTAAAAACTAAATATTAAAAAAAAGAACAAATAAAAAAAGACTTTAAAGGCATTGGTAGGTCTAGGCGGGGAATACAGAGGACTTTCAATTTCATTTTATGTAAAACTCATACATTGTTAAAGTTTTTAAAATCATGGGCACGTTTTAAAAGCAGCTTCTCTTTATGGTACTAAGAATTAAACCCAGGGGTAAGTCCCTACTGAGCTCCATCCCAGTTCTTTTTCATTTTGAGACAGGGTCTTGCTAAATTGCTCAAGTTGACCTTGAACTTGCATTTCTCCTGCTTCATCCTCCAGAATCCCTGGGATTACAGGTGTGTGCCACCATGTCTGGCTAATAAAAACAGCTTTATTGAGGTATAATTGGCATAAAATAAACTAAAAATTTCAATTTGATAAGTTTGGACATATGTGTATATCTATGAAACCATCACCATCGTCAACATGATGAACATATTATATCCATCATCCAAAATGTTCTCTTTGTCCCCTTGTAATTCCTCCCTCCTGTCTTTTCCCACCCACTCTGTCCCCCAGGAAAATATGAATCTGTTTTCTGTTGTACTTTTTTTTAGAGAATTTTAATATTTATTTTTTTTTAGTTTTCAGTGGACACAACATCTTTGTTTGTATGTGGTGCTGAGGATCGAACCTGGGCCGCAGGCATGGCAGGCGAGCACGCTACCGCTTGAGCCACATTCCCAGCCCTTCTGTTGTACATTGCTTTTGCAGTACGTATTATTTTATGCATGCTTTCTTCTTTCCTTATATATTTCAAGCTGTACAATTTCTTGATTCAGAGGGTCACTAAGCTTGTCAAATTCTTTTATTCTCTGACAAAAGACATTTTTTTTAAAGGTAAGCATGGTACTATGTGTTAAGGGTCATAAGTAATACATGACTAAATAATTTAGCAGAAGAGATTAAAAATTTTTTTTCCAGTATTTTCATTTTTCCTATGATCTTCAAAACACTTGCTGCCTTTGTATTTGGAGAGTGGTTGTGGTCTATAAATTTTCTAAATGTATGCTGTCTATTTGGAAGTCTGGTTATTGCTCCTCTACTGCAATTTAGTTATTTTCTTTTTTCCCAATACCAAAAATATTTACCATTTAAACTTTTATCTCTCACTGTGAAGTGTTTGTTTCACTTAACATGATACAACTATCCTGTGAACTGAAAACACATTAACTTCTTCTCCAGAATTTGGTTTTCTTTCTTTCTTTCTTTTTCTTTTTTTTGTTACCAGTGATTGAACCCAGGGCACTTAATTACTGAGCCACATCTCCAGCCCTTTGTTTTTTTTTTTTTTTTTTTTTTTGAGACAGGGATTTGCTATGTTGCTGAGGCTGGCCTTGAATTCACAGTCCTCCTGCCTCAGCCTCCCATGATGCTGGATAGATTCTAATGTACTTTTTTTGTGGATCAGGGAATGTAGTTTTGGGAATGTTGATTTTCAGAATTTCAGCATTTGGAATTTTAATCTTTGGGATTTTTATTTTCAGGATTTTAAACTTCAGGGATTTCAGCATTTAGGACTATGAAGTTTAGAATTGTGTGTTTCAGGATTATGATTGGCACTGTAGCTCCTTCAGTCTCAGGCCTTTGGACTTGGACTGAATTAAACCACTGGCTTTTTTAGGCTTTCCTGAATTACACCAAAGGATTTCTGTCCATCTTGCAGACAGTATATCACAGAACTTCTCTGCCTCCATAATCACATGAATTGCATCTACTCAAAATTCACATGTTGAAGCTCTGACCCTCAGTACCTTAAATTTTTGTATTTGGAAATTAGAGCCTTTAAAGGGGTAACTAAGTAAAATGAGGTTGTTAAGGTGAACCCTAAGCTAACACATCTGGGGTAATTATAAGAAAGGGAGATCAAAGACACTGGATGAGTAAGTAGGCAGACAGAAGGACAACCATATGAAGTCACAGTGAGAAGGCACCTGTCTGTAAACCAAAGAAAGAGGCCTCAGGAGAGATTAAACAACTTGATCTTGGTTTTATAGACTACAGGATTGTGAGAAAATAAATGTTCATTGTTTAAGCCACCAAGTATATAGTATTTTGTTATGGCAGCCCTAGCAGACTAATATAATATCCATTCAATATACTTGCAGTATTTGTGGATTCATGTCTTTCATCAGTTATAGACCTCCTCAGTCATTGCCTCTTTAATATTTGCTCTTCCTCATTCTCTTTCCTATAGGAAACTACCATTAGACTTACATTTAATCTTGTGATTCCTACATCTTTTCCTCTGCTTAATACATTTTCCATCTCCCTTTTTCTCTCTGTTGTTTTGTGTGTAACATCAGTTCTCTTTAATCTGTGTCTAATTTGCTTTAATCCTTCCACACATATTATAGCCATGTCTGGCACAAACCACCTTTATACAGGACCCTCAAGAAGCTGCTCCTCAAGAGAGTTCAAGAAAAACTGTGTGACTGATAAGAAAACATAAACTGAAAGACAGGTGGGCTGTCTTCTCTACTGCCAAATGCTGCTGGACCCATAGACCTGTTGAAAAGAATCTAAGAATTTTTTCCTCTCATATTCACGGTTGGTAGAGGGTAAAGTAAGGCTTTTCCACTAACGTTGTGTTTTTCACTAAAGCTCCATTTCAGGCCTGTTCTCAGCTGTAGAATGGCAAGCACTGAGGTCTGGGGTTCTTTCTCTCAGCATGTTTGGGCTTAGGTTCTGGGCTTAGGTTCTAGATTGTTCTGGTAAGATGCATGAGCTAATGACAGAACAAACTGGCACGTTTTAAATTCCCTCCTACCAGAGCTGGGAGTTAACTGACCCACAACAGGCATCAGATGACCTGGAAAAGGAAGACAAATACCTGTGCTTTCAATGCATATTCTAAAAGGAGTTACTGACTTATTTTCAAAAGGTCATGTGATGGGGAGGGCAGGAGGGAATGGTCACGAGGGAACTTGAAGTTCCTCAACCTCATGACTTTTGTTTTAGCAGGAGACTCTCTAGATGAAGTTGAATATCCACAATATTGAAAACAAATATTTAAATCCCTTCAAATAAATATGAATTTAAATGCTTGCAATATTCTAGCATACCTGAAAAGCCCTTCCCACAGTCGTTACTTTTTATATTTTAGTGTGTTCATTATATTTTAGTGTGTTCAACAGCAACATGCCTGTTAACATTTGTATGAAATCTACTCCAAAATCCACATACTTGACATACCAGGAAGTTCTTACATTTGTCAAAGGTAGTTTTACTTAAGAGGCTATATTGTCTGTGTTCTCCTTCGTTGTACTTATCACTCAATTCTATTAATTTACATGCATGATCATTTATCACATGGCTATACAAGTCTTCTGGATCATTCATTTCATGTTTACAGAACTGACACAAGTACTGTTCATCACAGCTGTGCTCCTGGAAATGCAGGTAGAGTTCACTGCTCGAGGAGAACTGCACGTCACACTGCTCACACCAATACAGATGATTGCTAAAGTGGGTGTCTGCAATGTGCTGCCTGAGGTTCTCAAAAATTACTGTCCTGTAAATCACAGTATTTATAAATGTAGGGATCCTCTTCATGTAGTTGGCATGTTTGAGCAGAAACATGTTGGTAGAGAAGCTTTTTTTGCATATTCAACACACATTTGAATCGGTACATTTATGCTTCAGAATCATCTGCTGTTTAAAATCAGAAAAATACTTACTATGAATTCAAAAAGTTCACATTTATAGGGGCCACTGCTATTAGCTTGCAGTAAAGGCCATTTCTGCTGGGCAGTCACATTCAAAGCTTGGCTCTTGTCAAGAATTTTACAAACTTATCTGGTGGTTCTTCATCAGTTTGGTTTTGGAGCTCTCAAAGGAACTGTTTTCTGTCTGTATGTCATAATCCTCAGAAATTGCATGCACTTCTACAGCAATGGGGACATCTTCAGCGGTGTGAACTTCTATAGGACTCTCCTCTTGATTTTTCTGGTTGATTGATTCATTTGAGTCACATTCTTCATCACAAATTTCTACATCAGCAGATTTTTCTGAAAAATGAAATAAGCCTATTATTATATTACTATTACTAAATAAGACCTATTAGATAGGTACAACTATACAAAAAGAAGTTTATGTTATGCACTGTTTTTCCACCAATCTATGCGCATAATATGCCAATGCAATTAATTTATTTCCCCAACCTGTAGAAAAATAAGTGTGGTCCAGAATTATATTGGGAACTAGTAGTTCTGATTTCTGTATCTGGCCTGATTCCATCTGCAAATTTTGGTAACTCATTTGATGTCTCAGTATCAGAATCATCATCTTTGTTGTTGAAATATTTTAAGTCTGGCTGTCTCATAGAATAGATACTATAGCAATGATCGGGGAAAATTCCATTGGCTGTATTTGTAAGTCTGCTTATTCCAGAGGAATATGAATAATGAGAAAGGTGTAAAGTCTTCTTTTTAGGATACCCACTCATATCTTTTCAATTTGTATAATTACTAATACCAAGTGGGGAAAAATAAATACTTGGAAGTTTTCATGATGATAAAAACTGCCAATCTCCTGGGGCCTCTCTGGCCCAACCAAGTGTAGCTTGAAAGTGGCAGTGGCTGAGGTGTTGGAACTTGAGCAGATGGAGACTCAGGTATATTTTAAGGGCTACTTTTTTTTGGTGGGGGACCAGGGATTGAACTCAAGAGAACTTGACCACTGAGCCACATCCCCAGCCCTATCTTGTATTTTATTTAGAAACAGGGTCTCACTAAGTTGCTTAGTGCCTCGCTTTTGCTGAAGCTGGCTTTGAACTCATGATCCTCCTGCCTCAGCCTCCCAAGTTGCTGGGATTACAGGCATCCACCACCATACCCAGCAAGGGCTACTTATTTTGTATAGATTTCTACATCTGTGCTACAAATGTGGAAAAATCAACATAAAGGTATCCATTCTGAATTCTTAAGAGTGATAATATAGACTCATTTTCTTAAATATCAGATGCAGATGGGAGGTTTTCACAAGAGTTAATCAAAATATTAAGGAGAAATAATAGTGAAAAGAGTTGGAATAAGAAGTACAGGAAGATTAATGGAGGCAGGAGAGAAAAAATAGTGGTGAAGAGCTGACAGATAAGCCTGGTTTTCAGAAAAAGAAGCAGAGGGATGAGAAAAGAGGGGGATAGTGTGAAGCATGTACTGTCTGCCTGCAGAGGTTTTATATTTCCAGAAGGTGGAAGGAATTTGGACAATGATGAAACAAAAACATAGAGTAAGAATGGATAGAAATATGGAATGCCAAAGAATAAGTAGGGAGAAAATTTTCATGGAGAAATTTTTCTCATACTAATTTAAATAATATGAAAAGAAACAATGAGATGTGAAAAGATTGTGAGGGCATCTCTGGACACTAGTGATGAAAGGAGGGAGTGGGAGTTAGTAGAAATGACAATCAAGAAGGTAGAAACATGCTTAAGCACGTGAGAAGGTTATGTCCAGGAGCAATTGTCTGGTTTTTACAGAGTTCATAAATCCTCAATGTATAGTCTTAACAGAGGTTAATAAGGGAGTAAAAGGAAATAAAGTTATCATCACAAGGGCTACCGTGTGTGTGTGTGTGTGTGTGTGTGTGTGTGTGTGTTTAAATAAGAGAGACATCAAAACCCAGAAGTCCCCCTCCCAAATTGTAAAACACTTCTAACATTCCTACTAACACATCTAGGCTAATGACAGCTTAAAATATTTTGCTTCATTGTCAGATCATGTTTTAGACCACAAGACTCACTTCAACCTAAGCTTACCCACAGAATGTTCTCTTGCAAAAGGCATTGTTGAAAGATAGTCTTGACACAGAAAACCGGAAGTCATATACATAACATGAAGAAAAATTGCAAGAGGAGCTGGATATGGTGGCATATTCCTGTAATCCCAGTGGCTCATGAGACTGAGGTAGGAGGATTGCAAATTCAAAGCCAGGCTTAGCAACTTAGTGAGGCTCTAAGCAGCTGAGTAAGACCCTATCTCAAAGGAAAAAATACAGACTGGGAATGTGGCTCAGTGGTTAAGTGTCTCTGTGCTTAAAGAAAAAGAAAAGAAAAGAAAGATGACACATAGAGATGTGGAGAGCCATTCTCACACTTGACTGGGCAACTCCCTGTTTGGGTCTGAGGCGCTCTGACTAATCTGTGTCGGAGCTTTCCCGGCCCTCTCCTGATGAGAGAACCCGTCTGGTGTGGGGGTGTGACTGACCACTGACCCTGGGGGCCAATCACTGACCCTGACCTTGGAGTGCGGCCCCCCTCAACCTTCATTGGATGGAATTCTCCCCTGAATTTCTTGTTCCCCAATAAAAGGCTACTCCCTGGCGTGCTCACTCTCTCTCTCTCCTGCTAGCCCTGAGTAATCCTTGCTGCCCTATGGGTGGTTCGAGGTTAGAGCCAGAGAGGGGAGCTGTCTCGGACCTGGTCATAGAAAAAGGTAACTGAGTCTGTGTGTTTTATTTCAATCTCGCTAGCTAACTTTTATGCCAAGAACCTCATTAATGAAACCAGTGCACTGGTCGCATGGTGGATAGAGATGTATAAACATGGAGATGGTAAGGAAAAGATATAAAGGTGACCTTGAGAAATTTAAAGCTGGGTTGTTGGCACATGCCTGTAGTCCTGGCTACTTGGGAGACTGAGGCAACAGGATCACTTGAGCATAGGAGTTAGAAGACTTGTTTCTTAAAAGTGGATCAAGGACCTAGAAATTAAACCAGATACCCTGTGTCTAATAGAAGAAAAATATCAGATTAGGCCCCTACTTCCTTAATAAGATTCCCATAGTGCAAGAATTAAAATCAATAACTAATACATGGGGTGGGTTCAAACTAAAAAGCTTCTTCTTAGCAAAAGAAACAATCAGTGAGGTGAATAGAGAGCCTACATCTTGGGAGCAAATTTTTACCACTTGCACATCAGATAGATCACTAGGGTATATAAAGAACTCATAAAGCTAAACACCAAAAAGCCAAATAGCCCAATCAATAAATGGGCCAAGGAACTGAACAGACACTTGTCAGAAGGTGATATACAATTAGTCAACAAATATATAAAAAAATATTCAACACCTCTATCAATTAGAGAAATGCAAATCAAAACTACTCTAAGATTTCATCTCACTACAGTCAGAATGGGAGCTATTAAGAATACAAACAACAATAAGTATTGGCAAGGATGTGGAGAAAAAGGCACACTTATACATTGCTGGTGAAACTGCAAAATGGTGCAGCCAATATGGAAAACAGTATGGAGATTCCTTGGAAAACTGGGAATGGAACCACCTTTTGACCCAGCTAACCCACTCTTTCTATACCCAAAGGACTTAAAAACAGCACACTATAGGGACACAGCCACATCAATGTTTGTAGCAGCACAATTCACAATAGCTAAATTGTGGAACCAACCTAGAAGCCATTCAGTAGATGAATGGATAAAGAAAATGTGGTGTATATACACAATGGAATATTACTCAGCAATAAAAGAGAATAAAATCATGGCATTTGCAGGTAAATTGATGGAGCTGGAGAATATAATGCTAAGTTAAGTTAGGCAATTCCAAAAAGCCAAATACTAAATGTTTTCTCTGATATTAGGAGGCTGACTCATAGTGGAGTTGGGAGGGGAAGCATGGGAAGATTAGATGAACTCCAGATAGAGCAAAGGGGAGGGAGGGGAAGGTAGTGGGTAAAAAAGATGGTGGAATGAGATGTATATCATTACCCTAAGTACATTTATATGAATGGTGTGAATACACTTTGTGTACAATCAGAGATATGAACTATTGTGCTCTATATGTGTAATATCAATTGTAATGCATTCTTCTGTCACATATAACAAATTAGAATAAAAACTTTAAAAACAAAGAAGAAGATTAAGAAGAAGGAGAAGAAGAAAAAATAAGAAATTCCTCAAAAACTTGGTAGCCACTCTTTATTTGAAGTTATTGGCAAAAACCAAAGATGAGTTTCTGAATTCTGAGTGAGAAATATGTTCCAAGGGGAAGGAAATATAAGGACTCTGATAATAGAAATGTCTTTGCCAAGATATAAGTAATATCTCTAAGAACTCAGTTAAGTAGACACACAAAGATGGGTTGCTAATTTTCTACATTAGGTATAAAAAATAGAGTAAAAACCAGGAAGGAATGAAGAGATCACAGCCAGAGATAGTAAAATGTGGATTTATAGTTAGCTGTCATTCATCACACATGCACTCATTCAACAGATCTGTATGATGCACCTGGGATGCGTCAGGCATGGTGCTATGTCCTAAACCATAAATATGGATGAGACATTGTTCCTGTCCTTCAGGAAAACACAGTCTCCAAGGGGAGGCAGAAATATAAATAAATCCTTGAACTGTTTTAACCTGCTTGAAATATAACTCAGAAATTTGTCTTTGGTATTCTGTCCCTTTCCCTTTCAATCTCTGTCTCTCCTCAGGGCTGGCTCGAAGTTGGCTGTTATAATCCTCCTTAGGATGTTATCTGCTGATAAAGGTAGGTGTAAAGTACCATTAATAGAAAGCACATCTTCAAAAATTGTCTTTTGGGGGACTGGAGTTGTAGCTCAGTGGTAGAGCACCTGCCTCACATGTGTGAAGCACTGGGTTTGATCCTCAGCACCACATAAATAAATAAAATAAAGGCATGTGTTCAACTACAACTAAAAATAATTTTAAAAATTGTCTTTTTAGTCTTCTGATAGTAAAAGTAAAACATGTTCATTGAAAACAATTCAGAGAACACAGACAAGGATATAAATGAAAATAGCAATTCCTGCTAACCCATTGTCCAGGACAAAGTTTGCTAATGTTTTGGTGTCTAATTATCTGTACATATTTATTTGCTTATATATCATCTATCTATGTATCTATGCATCTGTGTATCTATCTATAGATTTTTTGTTTTACAGAAATCATGTAAGCATATTATTGTGTTACTATGTTCTGGACCTGATTCCATGGCCTTGACATAAATCTACACTCTTACTTCCATCATGTGGCTGAATGGCTGAACCTGAACTCTTCGGTTGGGATCCTTCTTGGTTCTTTTTAAGCATACATATTCAGAAGGTCCACTGTGTTTTTTTATTTTTATTTTTTTGTAGTTCTAGATGGACAGCATGCCTTTATTTTATTTGTTTCATTTTTATGTGGTGCTAAGGATCCAACCCAGTGCCTCACACATGCTAGGCAAGTGCTCTGCCACTGCTCAGTCCTCAGCCCTGGTCCACTGTGTTTGATGTTGTAAAATCAGAGGAACTTGTCAGAATAAAAACATGACACTATATATTATTTATTTCAAAGAATGATTTCAGGAACGAGAGAGATAAAGTGAAAAACAAATGGTTGATGAAAGGACTATTTTTGCATTTGTAAATATTTTATTGCAAATTAAATAATATCTTGCAAATGATACTCGACATTTAAAAAAAATCCTGACAGTGCTTGAAACACTTAAAAACAAATCAGATCACACCTGTTTAGAGTGATGTATCAAAGGTTTTAAGGAGAACTCTCTCCATCCCAGTGTTCATGGAATTATAGCAACTATATTAAGGAGCCAGTGTTTCCTGGAAATTGCTTATTGGGGTGATCAATCAAGGAAAGACGCCGCTGATCTGGACTTTCATCAATGAAGAGTTAGAAGTTAGATGTAGCTCAGGAACACAAAAAGTGTGTGGAACAAAGTACCTTGCTTGTCATATGAGAAGACAGAAAATTGTCCAGGGCTGTTCTGAACTGGTTAGTAGTTCTGGATTGCAGTTTTTGGAATACAAAAAGGGACATTGAAGTCTCTGGGGATAAGTGGCTAGGGTTAGGACAGTAGCATATATCTGGCTGGTATTAAGACCAGGAGAAAGTTCAAACTGTGGATGTCTGCTCAGGTACTCTAGAGGACATTGACCATGATGATGGAGGAGGCCATGAAGGGCAGGTAGGGATAGAACAGCAGGATGTCCACCAGGTGGCTTAACTCTACCCACACTCCATCAGAACTGCTTCTGGGCCTTCAGTTCCTGCTGGGCTCTTGCTGATTCAGGGCACCCATTAGGCTCTGCCTTTCTGGTACCTGACACCTTCCCCACCAAGTCTACTGGTTTCTTCAGCCCTGTGGGGAGGGCAGAGACTCAGCCATGGAGTGAAAAGGTCACCTGGGTGGGAACAAAATCAGAGGAGGTGGCAGGAGCATAGAAGTGGAGGAATAAGAAGAGAAAGTGGGCAGTGCTGGCTTCCTCAGCAGGCAGGTGAATGGGCCTGAGATCTAGGCCCTTTTTCCCCTTCTGGGGCCCAGGGGGCAACACCTCCTTGGGCTGGTGCAGTGCCTCTGCAGGGAGTGGAGCTACCCAGTCATGGGTGGGGGCTGGGTGAAGGGCAGGTAAAGAAAGTAGGTGATGAAGATGGTCTCCAGCAGGCTGGCCACCAGACACAGGGCGAAGTAGACATCTGAGGGCAAAGAAAATCCTACTAAAACTGGGCAGATTCACTTCTAAACTTTCTTTAAGCCTCTTTCTCAAGTGCAGTGTTTCCTTAGAAGTCCCTCCCCAGCCTTAAGTGGAGCAGTGGCTGTCTGCTGGCCCCTCCCTGTCCCCTGTTGCCTTTGCTTCTCTGCAAAGTGGGAGGGGCCATACTGATTAGGGGCAAGCCACTGATGGGGGAGTAAGCCATTCGTCATCATGAGCAGGGAGACTATTGTGGCCCAGCAGAAGGATCATTTTGACTGGGGCATGATTCTGGTTTTCTCTTGGCAGGTAGAAACTGAGGGCATCAATGGCCACCAGAAAGCCGCTGGACACCAGGAGGTTTGTCACATAGAGCTTGGGTCTGCATCTGATGGCCACCTGGTGAGAGAATGGAGAATGTGGCATATAAATTAATGCCAAGGGGCTCAACTTGTATATTGGACTATCTATCTAATCTTTGCCAGTGTAGGCTGGGTATGTGACAATCTCTTTAGGTAATGCATGTGTGTTTAATTGTGCCCTTCCATATAAATACCTCCAATTTATTGTCTAATTTTCATTAGATAATACACAATGATTCTAGAATTTTAAGGGCAAATAGGGTCCCTGGGGCTATCACATAGTTGATTGCTTCTTGCTGAGTAGAAGTGTTTATAACAGGCCAGCTGTTCCTCCCCTCTGCTAGAGTGTATTGGAGTCCAGGAGACCCTGGGGATCCTGCTTCAGGACAGTTAGGTAGAGGGTAGGGTAGGGGACAGGTGCTTCACCCTCTGGAGCTTCTTTTTACATCTAAAAAGTGTATTCAGCCCTGTGGGGAGGACAGAGTAACTGGGATCAGAGGTCAAGCTGGGAACATGATCTTGTCATACAAGTTGCTGCCAACAGACATCTCTGAAGTGGCATTGCTGCTCAGGAGCTCCCATTCTCCCTGGGTCCAAACAGTGTTTGTCCATGCCCAGAAGTGTGCTATCCACTGTAAAGGAAGGTGGTCACCTCAGTCCAGAGGTGTTCCTAAGCTTCCTGCCAACAAAATTCAATTCTTCCCCCACCAGCTGTCTCAACAAATTTTCCATTTAGTCCTTTTAAAGCAGGGCACTCTGGTTTTCTCTAAAGTGGGCAATAAGAGTAGCAATTCACATATGTGCACTGAAGCATTGATTTTTTTTAATTGTTGTTGAAAATCAGAGTGAGTCAAGATCATTATGAGAATATTCCGTATGACTCAAACATGAGTCAAGAGTTTTTGGAGTCATTTCTATTTTCCTTCTCAATTCTCCAGGTGTATGATGTTGTTTTAGTGGAATCAAACTTGAATAGCTCAACATTTTTATAATTACATGCATAGCCCATTATGATGATTAGTTTATCTAAATCTGTCACATGACACCTGGTGGCATTCAGCTACAGTAACTTGCTGGTTTAAATCTGTTAGCTATTAAAGTTAAAAGATTTGATCTAAAAATTATAGATATTTAGCAGCTCAAGGGCAAAATGAGTCTCATTTGGCAAAAGGGCTAAGATGTAAAATAGACTTCTTAACCTTTCCACACATCAGCATCACCTGGGGAGACATAAAAACTAAGGAAGCCTAGACTCTATGTATTAGTCAGTTCTTGTTTTTGTTTTTGTTTTAGGAGAAAATTGCTTTTTATTCTATACTCTTCTTTTTAAAAATTTATTCTAATTAGTTATACATGACAGTAGAATGCATTTTGCCACATTGTACACAAATGGAGCATAAGTTCTCATTCCTCTGGCTGTACATTGTGCTGAGTCACACCAGTAGTGTGTTAGTCAGTTTTGCATTGCTGTGACAAAATGCCTGAGAAAATCACCTTAAAGGGGAAAGACTTATTTTGGCTCATTGTTTCAGAGTTTTCAGTCCATCTAGTTCAGAGGTTTCAATCCATAGACCTCATTGCTGTGGGCTTGTGATGAGGCAGAACATCATGGTGGGGAATACATGGTAGAGAAAAACTGCTTACCTCATCATGGCCAGTAAAGAGGGAGGGGGGGGGTTGTGGAGAGAGAGAGAGAGGGAGAGAGAGAGAGAGAGAGAGAGAGAGAATGTACAGGAGCCAAAGGCATGCCCCTAATGACTTACTTCCTCTAACTAGGCCCCACCTCCTAAATGTTGTACCATCTGCTACTATACATAGGCTGGCAACAAAGTCTTTAGCACCTGGCCTTTGGGATACATTTTAGATCCAAACCATAAGATTCCATCTGGAAGAGTTAAATTGGAATCTCTGAGGTGCAATTATGGATATTAAAGAGTTGCTGTAGGGCTGGGGTTGTGGCTCTGAGATAGAGCACTTGCCTAGTACATGTGAGGCACTGGGTTCAATTCTCAGCACCACTTAAATAAACAAACAAATAAATAAATAAATAAATAAATGTATTGTGTCCATCTACAACAATAAAAATATATTTTTTAAATACTGTAGTAGCCATAGTTCAGAAATACTGGTCTAAAACCTCCCCTAATAATACCTTCCTCAAATTATCTTCCCCTGAATCTCATATAGTTACAAAATGTACCACCCTTACCCATGTAGAAGAAAGAACTGAAGCGGAGGTAGAGTTCTGTTCTTCACAAGAACATGTCCAGGTTGCAGATGCTGGTTGTCCATTTTGGCTCACTATACTTTATTTGACTTTCATCATTGATATAGATGGTAAGACCTGAAGGTGTCTGATCCACATTCATGCTGTTTAGGAAAGAGAAGCAGAAGTGGTGGCTCCAAGTGCCTCACTTAGCTTTGGTATCCCTCCCTTTCCAGATCTTTTTTTTTCAGTACTCTTCTGGATATTTCTCTCATGTCACTCCTATCACCACTCCTCCTCATAGTGTTTTGTGAAGTCAATGGGTGAAGACAGTTCCCCTGCCTGAATATTTTTGTTGTACTCTGTCTTACACAAATCCTAGGCTCTGCTTTGTAGTTGGGGCTTCACACTGTTTTTTCCCAGCCCAGATATGCACAGTTCCTTGAGGAAATGTCTGGGAGCCACAGATTTTCAGTTGAGACAGTGAGTTTGTTGATACCAACAAAATTCTGATTGATGAAAGTCTGTCACATTGAGAAACTGATGTGACTCTATTTTTGAAAATAAATAAATAACAGCAGCTTCTACCTCAAGGCCTGTCCTAAGGAAGGGGGCATGACCCTTGTCCTTGGAAAAACCCACAGAGCACTCCTAGGCACATACCCACCCTGCTGAGTTGTTTGTCTGCAAATAACAGGAGAGATCTGTGGCGCCAGGTGTCCCTGACTCAGGCTAGGTGAAGACCCATAGCAAACCCCTAGCAACCACCAATCAGCATGAGACAGGGAAAATACTGGGGATGCCAGATGACCCCCCAGTAGTTTATGGTGGTTGATAACATGTTGGGAAACCATGTAGTTTAGCAAGTACACCTCCATGGCTTAAACCAATCAGTTCAAAGGAATCCCCCTCTTGTACTAACCAATCACCCTTACCCAACTTGTTCCCACCAGTGAATGTGCTAATCAATGTTAAAGAGTTGTTATTTGATTTTCCCGTGGTATGGAATGATTTGCTGTGCGATGTTGTGACGCATAGAGTATCCCCCCAAAACCTATAAAATCTAATTGAACAAAGGACCGGGACTCACTCCCTGGGACCGATGCGTCAGAAACGGTTGTGAGTCCAGGCTCAAGCTTGCAATAAAGACTTTTGTGTGATTGCATCAAATTCGGCCTCTGGAAGGTCCCACGAATCTGGCATTACACCATATCTGCAGCAGTGCAGCAAGCAATGGAGCTTGTCCAGGCAGCTTCCCCTGCCCTTTTTATTCTTCTTTAAATCTGAGCCCCACTCCCATTTATGCCCCACTTATGTCATAGCTTATCTCCTCTTTATTTGTCATCAGCAAAGAACCTCTGACATTTTTTACCAGGCAGGTCTTGCCACTTGGATCCAGCTATGCACCAATATGGACTGTAACTCCTTGGTCATTTTTTTGAGTTGTCATTTATACCTTCTGCTTTAACAAATCCACCCACAAGAATGATGTCAGCAGCTGGGGGTGTGCACCTTGATAAAGAAATTCCCATCCAGGATTGTCAGTGCAAAAAAGATTTGGCACGTGCCCAGCATTTACTAGTTTATTCGACAGCCATAGTTCTAGATACTGGACTGTCTTTCCTTACCCACTGTGTCTAGGGACAATTCAGATTTTAATTGACATACAGACCACTTTTCTGGAGCATTACAGAAAAAACAGGACTGGAGGACAATGTTTCCTGAAAAAAATATTTTCACATCATTGTTCTCCATGCCTTTTTTACCCCATAGGAAAACTGTCTAACTTGTACAAAATCCATTCTAGGCCAGTGTGGTGTTGGGTTTATAGGACAGAGGATATTTGTTCCCTGTTAGAAGCTATGGAAATGATGGCAGCACCAATTCCCATGACTTCCAGGATGGCAGACAGAGTGAAGAAATAATTTTTTTTAACCTTTATTTTATTTATTTTTATTTGGTGCAGAGGATTGAACCCAGGGTCTCGCACGTGCTAGGCGAGCGCTCTACCGCTGAGCCACAACCCCAGGCCCTGAAGAAATATTGACAGGAGTGGGGATGCTGTGGCTGATGGCTGGATGGACGGCCTTCTGATTAAATATAGCCTGGAAGGGAGACAAACCCACCCCATGCTGGGCCTGAGCAATTTATTGTGAGAGTCATCTCTTCCTGTAGTGATCAGAGACCCTGTTAGAGAGAGGGCTTTGGTTTCCAGGGCTGGAGCTTCTCTGCAGAGACAGAAATTAGTGGGGAGAAGTAGGGGAGTCCTCCTTTCAGTGTCAAGACTCTCCAAGGTCAAAGCCCTTCTTGGCAAGGTTGGTGAGGATGGCCTTCTCTGGTAGGCAAGTGGTGGAAGTTAATGTGGTGAGATGAGTTGGGAGTACTCAACTCTCATTTCCACTGTTTCCTTCTCATGCAAAGTCTGTCCAAATCTGTATGCAAACGTGGCCGTAGGGCAATGGCCACTTAGTGCACTTCAATGAATCCTTTAATGTAGGCATCACAAGCCTCTGGGTTCTGCCTAGCAGTAGCACCACTTAGCACTGCCATAAAACTTGTAGTCCAGCTCACTTAGAAATCTGCTTTAATGTATTCCTCTTCCTAACTCCCAGGGACTTTGTCTACTGAAGATAAGAACTGATTTGGATCCAGAGCATAAGAGCAATAAAAGACTGCACTTACTAGGTAGATATGGGAAACATGGTCAGTGTTTTGAATAGGTACTCACCTTATTTTAGTGTTAACCTTGGTGCTATGTGTTTACTTGCTCTTTTCAGATTTAGGGTCTCAGATATCTTGTGGGTTATTTCCAGCATCAGGAGCATTAAATGATAGCATTGAGCATATATCCTATGCCCTGTGGGGAGCCACGCATGAGCTGTATTAAGCATCCTCTCTCAGCCTTGAGCCAAGTGGGTGTTAGTCTGTCATTGCACACTGTCTGGGCTGTGTGAAACAGGTGGCCTCCACCTTCACTTGGCAAAGAAGACTGCTTTCTCAGAGCTCTGGACCTGGGCATTACCCACTGGGGCTAGGTCAGCCCACCTCTTGCCTTATTTGATAAAGAACATTCCATAGAAACTCCTTTGTTAATTTCCCTATAAATAAAGGGATTCCGAGTGCACACTCTTTCTTTCCAGTGTGGAAGCTGACCCTTAAAGTCTTAGAGCTGTCACGCTCTTGATTTGAAAAACTTCTGTCTATGTTGTGTGCTTTTTGGCCACCTTCTTAGCTTAATGTTGCAGCCAGCTCTTTTAAACCCAGTTCATCTTGTCTGCGCACGTCGTGGTCAAGAACACCTAATCACAAAGTCAGGCCTATGCAGATATTGGCTCTTGACCATGACCAAAGAGCCATCTGGACATTTCCTGAGCAGGATCTTTGCTCCATTACCATCTTTGTGTAGTCTTTTTCTCTGCCTTTTTCTTTAGATCTTCATCTCTTTCCATAATGTTTAAGGAACATGCCCAGATTTGGAACAAATATCCCCTCATGGAAGTAAAGTATATACTCCTTTTACCTTATCCCCACCCTCTCTCCATGTTTGTGTTTTAATTGATTCTTGAGGGCATGTTTAAAAATCAGTGGCAGCTCTTCTCATTGACACCACATCATGAGGAGAGGGGGAAGTGGTGGACAGAGCATCAGAAATCAATGAAAAGATAGAATTGGAGAGGTGGGGAAATGGGACAGTTTGGTAGATCCCTTTGGAGGAGGAATAGAGAAAGGTTGTGTTACCCATCAGTGACATGTCTTTCTATCTGTTGCCAAAAGGTAATCAGAAAACCAACATGATGGAAGGAATAGTTAACAGTTTTGAATGCCCTCCACGTACAGAGGAACAGTCTGGCTGTTCTTCTCTGCCCCTGCAAAAAGAAAGAGTGTCTTTCTCTGCCCCTGCCCAGGTATGCTTTCTGGGCTCCAGGTGGGCCGACAGCTGGGACAAGACTGGGGGGACAGTATTTGGCAGCTCTGCAATGGAATCCACAACAAAATAATTTGTCTTAATGAGAAGTGTGGGTGTGGGAAATAAAACTTATATTCTTCCAGGACCAGGGAATCTGTAGATTTGTAAAGGTGGCAATGTTCAGTGATCTGGTTATGAATAGCAAAGTTTCTTAGCGCCTTTGAAGGCATTAGGGATTATTCCAGTTGCCAAATTGTAAAGCGTGTTTCCTGCTCTCATCTTTGATTGTCTATATTTTTTCAACGTCCTCTAGTTAGAGTTCCTCTTTCCAGCCTTTCTTATTCATTCTTGCCAAACCAAGATTCTCCATGCAGTGTTCATGTTGTGCATTGATCACATGAGAACAGAAGTCATAAAAATAAGACAGCAAAGCTATTTTTAATATCTTTTTGTTGTCCATAATGTTATGTGTTATCATAACTACTAATATCATCTAATGTCAGTGTTATTGGCATGTGTCAATAGTATATCTTATGTCACATCTCTATTAAAAAATAATCAGACCAAATGACTGAATTGGAGCATTTTTATATTATATATCTTAGTTATACTTTCAGAAAGACTTGAAATTTTTTTTCCTGGCAAAAGGGAGAAGGGTCAGACCTAGAATACAAAAGAAACTTTGTTCAGAATGGAAGATCATGACAGCCCTAAATAGAAAGTGCTGAGAAAGGCAGGAATGACTTAGAGGCCCAAAGTAGGATAGTACAGGAGAGGACAGCAATGTGTTCCATTTGAGGTTTGCCATCTCTTCAGTCCCTCCACTGTACAGCCTCTGTAAGTAATTTCTCCCCTTCTTTGGGAACTTGGCCAGTCTCAGGCAGGGGTTGAAGGGAAAGGAAGAAGAGAAGGAAGAGAATAAACCTAGCTAGTGAGGTGAACAGAGCAAAAGGGAGGGAGAGAAGGACAAAGGGGAGTTGTTAGAAAACCTGTTCAAGTCATAGGGCTCCTTCGTGACTTGAAAGGGTTCACTCAGGAGGCAAGTTAGGATTTGGCAGCATAAGGAACTGGCAACAGGGGCAGCAGGGGCAGCCAGCCAGACTGTAGATGCTTTCCTAAGCTGGGAAGCCAGGCAGCCCTACACACAGTGTACCTTTAAGGCTACTCACACGTGGGCTTGGGACAGATCTGGAAGGCCAGGTATGTCAGTGGCCAACCCAGGAAGTAGGTGAAAGCAAATGAGTTCTTAAGACCAAGACAGCAGCAAACAAGACCCTAAGAACTTGGGTTTGGGGACTAGAATACAAGGCAGAGATTTGGAGGACCAAATCCCTTGGGAAAATTGGCTAGCATTCAGGGTGGTTCTTCACTTCAAGAGAAGGGGCTGATTATGACTGGACAATCAGGCAGAAATTGAGCACAGAGTTGAAGGACTTCCAAGGGAGAAATGCAGGAGGTGTCCACAGTTAGGCTGGGCTGCCAGACCTTGGGTGCATGAAAGGAGGGTAAACTTTAAGTCCTCTGAGAGGGGCCTGAAGATAGTTGATGTATATCTTGCTTTCTTTTTTTATACTGAGGATTTACCCAGAGACACTTTACCACTGAGCTACTTTCCCCAGTCCTTTTTATTTTATTTTTTATTTTGAGATAGGTTGCTGAGGGTCTTGCTAAATTGCTGAGGCTGGCCTCAAGCTTCCGATCCTTGTTGAGATTGGCTGGAAAGCTGGAGTGACCCAGATCTATACGTTGCACTCAACAATAGATTCAGCAGACAGGAAATGAAGATGATGGAGGCAGGAGAAATACAGCAGCAAGGCCAGGTCTTATACCCTACCTGATTTCAGCTCTGGAAACCTCAGGTGGTATCCCTGTTGCTGGTGACAGCTGACACACTGAACACTTATCTATATGCCAGGCATTGTGATAAGTGTCTTACCTACTTTATTGTATTTAATCTTCCAAATAATCATACACTACAAATATTGGGTAAGTGTGTGTAGAAAAAGGAAATAGAACCAATTAAATGGAGAAAATGCAATTTGGCTCTGTGTTTTCTGACCACATTTTAGAAGACAGTAAGCTTGAGGAAAATAAACATTTTGTCATTAACCAAAATAATTGGACACCTATAACTAACTATCATCATCAAAAAAAAAAAAAAAACCAAAACAAATGATGAATTAGAGATTACTTTCAAGTAAAACAAAAAATGACAGTACTTCAAATCACCTAAGTTGCAGATTTTACAATGCTATGGCTTATAACAAGCTATAAGAATCAAATAGTTTTTCAAAGGAAACCATTGACAGAAGGCAAGGCAACCTGCAGAATGGGAGAAAATATTTGCAAATTGTATATCTGATAAGGAATGAATATCCAGTATATATAAGGAACTTCTATAAATCAATAGCAAAAAGCCCTCAAATAGCCCAATTTTAGAATGGGCAAAGGAATTGAACAGGCTTTTCTCAGGGAAGTGCAAATTAATACTACAATGAGATATTACCTCACATCTGTTCAGGTGGCTATCATCAACACAAAACAAAGAAAGATCACAGAGAATGTGAAGAAATTAGAATTCTTGTACACTGTTAGTGGAAATATAAAATGGTGCAACCACTCAGCAAAATAGTATGGCAGTTGCTCAGAAAATTAAAAATCAAATTACTTGATCTAGCAATCACTTCATTCAAATTACTGTGATCTAGCAATCACAGTAATCACTTCATTTCTGGATATATATATATATATATATATATATATATATATAAATGAAATCAGGATCTCAAAGAGATATATGTACTCCCATGCTCATTGTAGTTCTAGAGTTCACTGTCCCTATTGTTGACAATACTGTATTGTCCAGAGGATAGATCTCATATTAAGTATTCTTATCACAATAAAATTTAAAAAATTAAAAATCACATAGGATTATTTTTTTGCATGAATATCAGGTAGCTTCTACTTTAGAATCCTTAGGGTGGGCAGGGTACCCACAGAACACGTTACTCTCCAACAAATAAGGAAGCACTTTGGAATGCTTGCTTAGGAGGCATGCTTGCTTAGACTAGCTCTTATTTGGAGTTCATCCCAGGACTTTGGAGTTCATCCCAGGACAGAGTTCTTTTATACCATGATCTGAACAGGCTCTACTGGGTGAATCTGCCTCCTCCTTCCTTTTACCAGTGGGTTCACAGAAGGGGGGGAAGTGGGTCAGCCCTATTTACACAGAGCTTTAGTAATTGGGGAATCATTTTCTAAGGCTATAAGGAGAAATTGACCCCTGCATTCTCTGGAATATCTTGGGGAGTTTCTAGGACTCCACATTTCACTCTTGGTCCATATCTCTCCTAAGGCAAACTATGGGTTTTTGTGGTAGCTCCAAAGCTCTTGGTGGGTTCAGAGTGTGGTTGCAGGGGGGGTCAGGGACTTCCTCCACATTCTCTTCTTTTTCTGGGCACCACGGGGGCTTCCACCTGGGGTTTATATATCTCTCAGATTCTTGGTTCCTCAGCTAGGACGTCTAGAAACAGAAGCTGTGAATCTGGGCTGTAACTGCCTCCCTGGGCAATTCTGGAACCAATTAGGATACCGTGAGCTTGGGGTTACCTAGAGTAGAGTTCTCAACACAGTACTGCTGACATGTTGAGCTGGACAATTCTTTATCCGAAGGGCTGTTCTATGCATTGTAAATGTTTAGCAGTGTCTCTGACCTACCAGATGCCAGTCACATCCCCCCACCCTAATCATATCCCTTAATAATATCTCTAGATATTGCCAAAGTTCCCCTAGGGGGTAAAATTGGCCACAGTTGAAAACAAATGATGAGTCCAGCAACTTGGGATCCTAGGAATTTAACACTTCTTAAAATCCCAAATGTTAATAGAGTGGTTACCACATCCTTTCTTCTCATTGCCTGTTCTGACTGGCAGGATAATTTCTGGCCTCTCTCCATGGAATGTTCAGTTTATACAGTGAGTAGCCACTTGAGACTCCTTTTCAGAATTCTTAGGATTGGCATCTGTGGTCCCGTTGGCTGGCTCTCTGGTGGATCATTAATGGGCAGGTTGAACAATAGAATTCTTAAGGCTTCAGGATACCAACATGAAGCATATTCGGCAGGGCCAAGAGCACAGACACTGGGTTTAGGAGCCCAGGTGAGGTATAGTGTTCAACTCAGAGGCAGGGCCCCAGCCTCCAGGTTTGACAGCAGGGTCTGTTTGAATAGGCTTCAGAACTTGCTATCCTCTGACATGAGGGCAAGTGTCATCTTCTATCAGTTTTGTAAAACCAGGCAGGGAGTGTGTTGGCCCAGCACACATAATTGGTTCTGGATGAGGGTTACCTTCAGTGTAAAGAGTCAGAATCGGGGTATTCCAGGAAAGGTAGAGTCTGGGCATGGGAGCACTTGGACCTGCAGGGAGGGGCTAAGGGAAGACAGAGATGGTTTGAGTCTATGTTAAGGGCATGACTGGACTGGGTTCCAAAACCTTAAGGAACAGGTCTGGATTTGTTGGAGGATACCATCAAGTGTGAGTTGTTTCTAGAAACCTTTGTTTTCCTTGGCAGTCCCTATACCTTGTAGCAGCTCTGCCATAGCTATCCCCAAGTCACCTCAAAAATATTTCTTTCAGTCTTAGGTTGCCCATCCTCTAGGTGCCCCTTATTTGGAGCATTGTTAATCCTCCTTGGAGGGTAGAAAACCAAGGTGAAAAATCTCACTGGCAACTATGGTGCACTGTCCAAATCTAGTCACCTCTTTTGTGGCCTCGCTTCTAGTTTGGCATTTTCTAGATTATCATTCACAGTGCATGCAGCCTGTGTGGTTTACTTGAAATACAAATCTGACAATATTTTTCTTATACTTGAAAATTTTCACTGGCTCCCATTGTCTATAGTAGATATATTATGATTACTGGACTCGAGAATTTGCATTTCCATCAAGCTTCCAGGTCATGCTCCTGCTGCCTGTCTTGGGACCACATTTGGAGAACCATAGACCTAATAGGATGAAATCTAGCTCCTTAGCCTGGTATAAAAGTCACTTTCTGATAATTCCCACCTATCTCTTATCATTTTTTTTTGCCTTGGATTGTACATTCTAATTAGAGTTGTCCTTATCTTTCATGTGTATCAGAATTCCCACAAGTGCCTTAGCCCCACTCTTCTGGCCCTAAATCAGAATCCTAGCCCCAAGTCAGAATTGCAGGCAGTAGTTCTTTGGAATTTACATTTTAAACTAGATCTGTAGATGATTCTAATATAGTTGGGCCTTGGACCACACATGAAGAAACATCACAAACTATTCAGCAACCCAATCATGTAGTATGTGATTTGGGCAGGGGAGGGGGGGTTACTGGCGTTGGAACCTACTACATACCCAGTCCTATCTTTTATTTTGAGACAGGGTCTCATTAAGTTGCCCAGGTTGATCTTGAACTTACAATTCTCCTGTCTCAACCTCCTGAGTTGCTGGCATGAGCCATAGGGCCAGTCATGATTTTACTTCTTTATATTTTCCTCAATCTTAAAATATACCACCATTGTTCTCCTGACTTATTAATAAATTTGTAAAGAAAGATTCAGCTTGACTTAAGCACCCATTCTATGAAGGCTTTCTTTCACAGTCACATGTGTGCACATGCTCACACAAAAACACACACAGATGCAAACATACTCCTGTACTCTATCATGACCCTTAAATTGAAAACATCTCTATATGTACATATCCCTCCAAAAGGTTCAGCTTTGTAACCTTTTGGAGGGCAGGAAACATCATCTTCAGACCTCTAACATATGGCATATAATAGTAGGCAGTAGAAATATTTTTTGAATACTTGTACCTTCAGTTCACATGGGGAGAGGGACACCAATGCTTTAGGCAGATACAAAAAAGTGATTGGGAAACTCATGGGAGTCCTGATACCATATCAGAGAATTTTTAAATTTAACTTTATTTTTTTGCAGTCCAACCCTGGGAATCCAGGGTCTCATACATGCTAGACAAGTGCTCTACCACTCAGCTGCATTCCCAGCCCCATAACAGAGAAATTAACTACTTGTCCCATGGTGTTTGTGTCATAGAGTTTGTGTCATCTGCCTATACTTGTTAGGCACTTAAAGTATTCATATCCTCATGACTGCTTTGAGAGATCATTTTATTGTTAAGAAAACAAAGGAGCAGAAAGGTTTAAAAACATTTTGTTCAGAATCCAGATTCAAAGCCAGATTAATCTGATTATGTTATTCTTTTCTCATTTTTTTCATTAATCCATAGCTAGAGGGTCTCATGGACTGGGAAATTAGGCCCCTAGGTTTCCATCAGAGAAATCCCTGGGCTTAGACAGTGCTTAGAGCCAAAGGTGAACAGTGGAGACAGTACTGTTTGCTGCAGTTGTGCAAGTCACATTCGCCAGCACCTGTCTCCTCAGTTTATTCCAAGATATCACACTGTGTGGTCCGCCTGCTGGCCCAATTCATCTGGGACTCTGGGAGATTAGGTTTGGGATAATGCTGTAATTTGGGAGTATAGAATTTGATGCAGAAGGAGTTGGTAAGTGAGGGTCTCCATTCTGCAGCCCAGATGGAGGGCAGTCATATACAGAGGCCACTGGCCAGGCAAGGGAACCAAGAGTACAGAGGGTAGCTGAAGAACCCCCAGTACAGGATGGGCCGCTTAGCTGGGAGCAGGCTTCTGTGCTGCTCAGGAACAGGAGAGCAATAATCCTGGGACTCCTGAGAAGCATCTGAGAAACAAGTTCCATGGACAAGTCTTCGCCCGTGGCTGACGCCTTCACAGACTAGACTCTGACCCCAGGCTCTGTTGAATTGTGACAACCTGTACTTGTCACTTCATTTCTCCCTACTTAATTTTTCTCATCTAAAAACTGAGGGGGCTGAGCTAGAAAATCTGCAGTTCTTTATGTCTCTTGCCTCCCACCTAAAAGTCTATTTTGTACTTTAGGTCTCAGCTTGCATGAAAAATGGGTGCTCTCTAGTATTGCATATTTAGCTTTTTGGTTTCTATAAACCCAAAAATGATTTTTTAGGGTCTATTTTTTCTCTCTCTCTCTCTCTCCCTCTCCCTCTTCTCTCTCTCTCTCTCTTTCTCTCCCCATACTAGGTATTGAACCAAGACCTTATACATGCTAGGCAAGTACTCTATCACTGAGCTATATCCTCCAGCCCATAAATAATTTTTCAAAAGCAATATTTTAAACCTAACTTAACCTGTGTTATTAGCTCTACTTTAGGCAGATACAAGTGGCTTAACCTTATAAGTTTAAATTTCTTCATTAGTTCCAAGGTTACCCTATCAAGTGATGGAGTCAGATTAAAACCCAGGGCTGCCAATTTCCAGTGTCTTTCTACTGTACCTTTTCCCCTTACTGTGGTAAGAGAATTCGTAGAGCCAACGAATGATCAAATAAGAGAGGATGTTCAAGGGAGAATCAGAAATTGGAGGTGAGAAAAAGAACATGCTTGAAACAGTCTGTGACTTCACATCCTATGGACCTGAAGGAAGGGAGAGTGGGAGGCAAAGGTGGTCATGAGGTAAAATATTCTAATGTCAGGCTAGTGTGGAACCAAAGAGAAATGTGGAAAACAGGAAGAAATGCTGCTTATAATGGTTTAGGGAACAAGAAAGTGAACAAAAATAAGTGCAAAACCCACAGGACAGCACTATGCATGGATGGCCAAGGTGTTGGGCAGCTACTCGGCAGACAGGTCATCACAGGCCATCACCTGCAAGATGGCAGAGGACACAAATTGCCACAAATTGTCATAAATTGCCTTGCAGAACCTTTCAGGGGTTTGCCTGATAACAAAAGGAGAGTTGTTAGCACAAAGTGTGCTGATCCTGATTCTCATAGGTGGAACAGAAAGGCAGCAACCATACCTATTAATTTTGTGGGAGAGCTCTAGTTTCAAAGGCTCTGTGAGATTTGGAGTTATGTGTTAAGAGCACATGTTCAGATTTTGCTTTCAGAAAAAAATCAAATCACTAAATTACATCATGTCTTCTCTTACCAAAAGGAAATATAGAATCTTAACCCATGTGTCAAAGAAGGTGAACTGAAGATTTTTATATTCAAATAAAACTTAAAGCAACATTTTGGAAGGAAGGGTAAGAAAAGAAGCAAAGAAATATGTAAATGAAAATAGATGCAAGGCAAATGGTGTAAACTGATCTTAAATAATTTCAGAACCCCTCAAAAGCTGGATAGATGAGCCACTCTGCAAAGAGCCAAGGCTTAGTTTCTAGGGGAGATGGCCATCTCAGGACAAGGCATAGGAGTAGAAGATTCAAACATGTCTGGCAGCAGAATATATGTCAACAGCAAAAAAAAAAAAGAGAAAACCTTGATAGAATACAGAGGAAAAATGCCCTGCCCAGATTAGATTCTGGAAAATACGCTCTCTAGAAAAGAATGGTGAAAGTGTATGTTAGTCCGTTTTCTGTTGCTATGACAGAACACATGAGACTGGATAATTTATAAAGAAAGAGGTTTATTAACTCCATTTCAGAAATCCAAGAACATGGGACCAGTATCCATTTGGCTTCTAATGAGGGTCTCATGCTACTTCAAAAGCAGGAGAAAAGCAAGTAAATGCAAAAGAAAGGAGGGAGTAAAGGAGGACCAATGCTTTATAACAATCTGTTCTCATGGGAACTACATTAATCATTCCATGAGAGCGATCCCTTGTGATCCATGCTGCATCTTACAGGCCCCATTATCTCTCAACATGGTTACACTGGGGGCCAAGCCTCAGTGTGAGTTTTGGTAGGGACAAACCACATCCAGATCACACAGTCCATGCACAATTATTACCTTTTTAAGATCTGAAACATTTCAAATTCCAGAACACATTTTTGACAATATGGGTATTTGAATCTATATTTCTTACTTCATAGTGTTACATAGGGATGAAATGTGCTAATTCACTGTGAGAGCAAGCTATGCCCTGCTCTGAGTTATTTTATGTTGTATGGAATAGCAGCTTTCAGGTAGTGCTCTGCGCTGAGTGACTCCATTTTATAAAGTGTCTGTTTGCCAAGAGCCACTCCAATCTGAGAACAAGTGCTATGGAAAAATGACCTGGTAACTCTACTGGGCAACTAGATAACCACCAGATGGGACATACAGAATTTATTGAAACTCCCAGTTGCTCAGCACCATCACAAGGTACAAACTGATAAATGAATCATGATAATAAAAAATGACTACAAACTTATCAAACTTATCAAATTCAATTAGCAGCCCATGGATTCATGGACATATCAAACCCGTATCAGAGGAACCAGTCCCTGAGCTTATGAGACACACCAGGCCATGGATGAGTTAACCCTCTCACCTGAAGCACATAAAAGGAGGGCCACCTGAGACCTGGCAGAGTATCACATACTGACCAGTCATCTTATCAGGCCACAAACCCTGACTCTGTCCTGGGCTTCAACTCAGCTCCTTATCCCTGCTCCTCCCAAATTCCTGCTGGCTGCATTTTTGCTTTGAATAACTTCTGTGACCTGAATAGCTCTGCACCCTGAGTAAGTTCTTAGGTTGATTCATAATCTTATCAGACCACCTGCAGTGACTCTTTTGCTTTTGCATTTGCATCTTCTCTCTGCCTTTGCTCTTAATAAGGTTTCTTGAAACCCTTTATAACTGTTAGCCCTTTCTTACCTTATTTAGTAAGATACATACATATATACATATACATATGTATGTATATATATATATGAAGTATAACATGCAACTTGAGTGTTATAGATATTAAGATTGAAATGAATAGAAGAAACTGTGATTTCCCTTCCTAAGGCTACCAAGTGAACCGTAAATATTTAATGAATTAATGCTGATGAAAGTGATGTAGCATGTGGAGTTATTGTTAATAAATCCTGACCCTGTGGAAATACACAAATGTGTCTGATCTGCATTGATGGCATAACGCTCACTCATGACTTGTGAAGTGCATTTAGAAGAGAACCTGTTACATATCAGAACTTAATAAACACTGGTTATTGTTATTACTGAGTCCTTTCTGACAACCCACCTTGTAGTATGTGGTAAGTTGAGGAACTGCTGGAGTAATAACAGATGCGGTCATTTATTTAGTTGCATCAGGGCTCTGAGCCTAGGTTGTATATGTAGCAGGTTTTGGATGTGTTTTGTTTGTGTTTGGAGGACTGGTGATGGGGAGTATTTGGAAGGATTCTGAAAACTGAGCAGCCAAAGTTTTTTGGGGGGGGGGGGCGGATCCTAAAAGGAAAATGAAGAACATTGATTTAGTTTGAAGGTCATGAGAAAGGAGCAATTCAGAGCATTATAGGGTATTTCTGACTCAATACTTCCAATTCCTGCAGACTTCTGAGTCCCAACAGAAGGAGACTTCAAGGAAAGAGCAAGTCACAGCTGGTCCTGTTGACTCAGCATCCAGCTGGGAGCATCTGCAACCACAGGATGCAGCTTCCAGTGGCTTTGGCTCTGAGAGCAGAGGTTTCGAAGGGAACATGTGGGTAGGACCTTTGATAGCCTCTGGCAGCCCCATCAGCAGCTCCTCAGGTAATCTTACTATTGCCACCTCCCTGGCAATCTTATTACTCTTCAAGCGTCTACAGTGACAGAAGGGGCAGAAGACTACAAGGAATAGCAGTGGAGAGGAGATATATATATTATATATATATATGTATATATATATATATATATATATATATATATATATATACATATATATATATATATAAAATATATATATAATCGTTTTTTTTCCCAGTGCTGGAGATTGAACTCAGGAGTGCTTTACCACTGAAATACATCCCCAGATTTTTAAATTTTTTTTATTTTTTATTTTTACTTTTTGGTACCAGGGATTGAACCCAGAGGTGCTTAACCACTGAGCCACATCCCCAGTTCTTTTTATTTTTTATATTGAGACAGGGTCTCACTAAGTTGCTTAGAGTCTCACTAGGTTACTGAGGCTGGCTTTGAACTTGTGATTCTCCTGCCTCAGTCCCCTGTGCTGCTGGGATTACAGGCATGTGTCACTATGCCTGGAGCTTTTTTTTTTTTTTTTTTTTTTTTTAATTTTTGAGATAGGGTCTTGCTACATTGCCCAGGATGGCCTGGAACTGCCTCAGCCTCCCGAGTCACTAGAATTACAGGCCTGTGGCACTGCACCTGCCTGAGAAATAATGTTTAATGAGTAATGTTGTGACTCTTTTTTACTCCTGGACTATTCTGACCTAGAAAATATAGACTTCAAAAAGAAAGTAGTAGAAGTTGTTGGGCATGGCAGCATACACCCATAGCCCCACCTACCCAGGAGACTGAAATGCAAGGATGGCTTGAGCCCACAGGTTCGAGACCAGACTGAGCAATGTAGTGAGGCCCTGTCTTGGGGGGGAAAAAGGCAGGGGGCTGGGATATAGCTCAGTGTCAAAGCACCCTTGGGTTCAACTCCAATACCAAAAAGCAAAACAAAACAAAGTAAAACAACAAATGAAAGAAAGGGAAAGAAATAATTGCTAAAAAGATTATATTTGAGTTATAATTAAGTCACTCTCAAATCTCTTTTTTTTTCTGAACTTTGGGAGTCCAACAAATCATAGCACAGCTCTCCTATAGAATGATACATTGAGCTTCTGTATACCTGAGGCAGCTGGTGGGAGAGATGGGCCAACAAAGATTTTCAAAATTGTAGGGTCAGTGCTAGGAAAGGGAATTTTCCAGTTATGTATGGGGGCATTTATGTTTCTCCCAAGTAAATGCCACTTTCAAATGTGCTTACCTAGGCTTAATGTTCTTTTCTTAGCATGAATAGAAAAGGTATATCAACTCAAATTGCAGCACAGACACTGAATGGTAATACAGGATTATGTTAACACTCAAAGTGCTTAATGATGAATGAGTCATATGCCAGGCTGTGACAAAAGGCCTCACTCTTTAAGCAAGAGAGGCCCTGTTCTGGCACATTATTAATTTCTGAAGCTGAAATCCAGAGTAAATGGATTTAAGAGGTTAATCTCTATTTTATTATAATTCCTTCTAATATATTTTAGCCCCTTCTTCTCCATGCCCCTACTTGGATACAATTTTTAAAAACACACAATAAAATTCTTGTTTTGATAATTGGAAGTTTATGCAAGAGGATTCTCAACTCTAAGTTTTTTGACTGTAATATAAAAAAAAGGAAGAACTGACACCTTCTGCAAGGGTTTTTTTGGGGGGGCTGGGGTGGGGGTGATTGCTTCAGGAAGTATTCTGGGAACCCGAATCCTGAGGATGTAAGATTGTAGGACTCATGGGAGGGCTGAGTGGAGCTGATAGCATGCAGGAGCTATTGAAGGGCATAGGAAAATATCCAGGTGGGTTCTTAAAATGCACAGAAGAATAGGGTTGAAAACCACATGGTTGCCAGGCCAGTGAGGCTGAAATTTGGATAGGCTTGAGAGCTTGGCTGGCTTTTGAAGACAAGAGAAGCTCCTGCCTGGGGTTCACGGTGGGCATCAGCCTAGGTGTTCCAGAGGACATTGACTGTAGTGATGAGGGAGGCCATGAAGAGCAGGTAGAAGTAGAAGATCAGAAAAAGGTGGAAGAGCAGGGTGTCCACCAGGTGGCTGAACTTCACCTACAGTTCCACCAGGTGCTGCTTCTGGCCTTTCAGTTCCCACTGGGCTCTTGCTGATTCAGGGCTCCCATTTGGCTCTGCCCCTCTGGTATTTGATACCTTCCCCACCAAGTCTCCTGGCTCCTTCAGCCCTGTGGGGAGGACAGAAAGTCAGCCATGGAGTGCAGGAAGGGAGTCAGAGGAGGAAAAAGGAGTAGAGAAGTGAAGGAATGGGAAGAGAAAGTGGGCAGTGCTGGCTTCCTCACCAGGCAGGTGTGGGCCTGAAGTCCTGACCCTTCTTCCCCTTCTGGGTCCCACAGGGACAGCACCTCCTTGGGCTGATGCAGGGCCTCAGCCGGGAGTGGAGCCACCCAGGCATGGGTAGGATCTGGTCAGGTACAGGTGATGAGGATGGGCTCCAGTAGGCTGGCCATCATCAGGGACAGACATGGTGTGAAGTAACATCTGAGGGCAATAAGTCATTCATCATGAAAAGAAATAAGCTGTAGCCCAAATCACACCCTTAGCCCCATTTTGTATTTTATTTAGAGACAGGGTCTCACTGAGTTGCTAAGTGCCTTGCTTTTGCTGAAGTTGGCTTTGAACTCGTGACCCTCCTGCCTCAGTCTCCTGAGCTGCAGAAAGGTCATCTTGAATGGGGCACAGTTCTGTTTTTCTGCCTTCAGGCAGAAGCTGAGGGCATCAGTAGCCACCAGAAAACCCCTGGGCATTATCACATAGAGCCTGGACTTGGCCATCTGATAGGGAGAAAAGGGAAGATCAAGTGAGGGGTGATTGGGAAGCTGCCAAGTCAGATAAGAACAACCGCTGGGATTTATCCCAGGCCCGACTATCTAGTGAGGAAACCTTACCTCATGTCTCTTTTGGTGTTCCCTCTCTCCATCCAAAGTCATCATAGGGTTTGATTTTGCCATGCTGCTTACCACCAAATGCATCTGTCTCCTTCTTGACCCAAGGTGTCAACTTTCTCCACTACCAATGTGTTCTCAGCAAGACTGTGGGAGCAGATGCTTTAGAATCACATGCATTTCGTCTTTTATTTCTGCTTGTTCCCACTGGTAGACTCTCAAGACCAGTGGGAGGAAAACTAGACAGTGGAGATACTGAGAGTTTTTCAGAATATAGAATCATAATATTCCTAAGACTGTGCTTATAACTCTTCCCACCATATTCTGTAAAACAATAAACATGAAGATTCCTGCCCTCCAAAACTGTTCTGATAGTCCTTAAGGGAAGGGAGGTTCACCCTACTTTAAATCACTGACACAGAGACTTTGTTTTTTCCTCAAGGGAAAAATTACTTAATGAATATTATCTGAAAATCAGGTATTATTCTAGCACTAGTGATATACCAGTAAAAAATGTGACAACCCCCACAGAGTTTACATTGTAATAGAGGACATAAGCTATAAATTATAGAAGACCACAACCAGGGCCCCTAAGCTCATGCAGAAAATGCATACTGGTTGGTGCCCACCGTTATCTGCATTGATCTTTGGTGGATCTCCAGAAGCATCCACTCCCCCTTATTCCAAATGAGATTCTGTGATGTGTTGGAAAGCACCCTGCACTTCTTCACCATGCCAGTTCTGTGTCCTCTATTGCAAAGGAGACCCAGACAACACAGCTCCACAAATGCTCCCAAGCTCCTTGCCTACATTGTTGGATTCCTCAACGCTCAGCTTCCAGACCCCTTTCAGAGATTCTTTCACTGTACCCTCTCCTCGCTCAAAGCCCCATTTCTGCCTCTCTACAGTCTACTTTAATGAGCCTCCCTTACTTGTGTAGATATCAGAGCCAAAGGTGAGTTGCAGTTCTGTTCATCAGAGGGGAAAGAGATGTCCAGGTGACAGATGCCAGCCTCCAGCATTGACCTTCTATATTTGATGCAATCTTCACTGTGAACATAAACCACAAGACCCGTAGATTTCTGATCCACGTCCAGGCTATATGTGAGACAGACAGGGAGGTGGATGTTGTGAAGTTCCCAGCAGACTTGACCTTTCTTTCTTAGGTCACCCCAATTCCTGGGCTCCATCCCCATTCATCTGACTTCTCCCTTCTATCACCAAAGTCTGAGGTTTATAAGCTGTTCGGTTCAGATTCTGCTCTTTTCTAAGATGAGGCTTCGAACAGCCACAACTGGTTACTGGTGCCCTTCTGTGGTTTCCTTCTTGTTTTTTTTTTTTTTTTTTTTCCAGATCTGACACTTACAGCTCCTCAATGAAGGTATCTGGAAGCCATGGTTTCTTAGAAGTTATGATGAGCTTCTTGATGATACCATATTCATCTGGGTTTCACCCACTGAATGGGTTGTACCAGATGTAGAGGAAACTCCAGCATGAGATAAACACGGGTACGACTGATTTTAGCCCGGCTCTTCCTCCTGCACTTACATTTCCTTTTACCATGATTTCTCACTCTCCCACTTCCTTCGCTGGTGACCACTTGCCATGATATCACTAGCAAGTCTTACTTGATTTCTTTGGCTCTGAATCCCCTGAGATGGATGCACTTAAGTATTGGCTCCCATGAGCTTGGTTTAATGTCACCTTCTTCCTGTGCTTCATCTCTTTTCTCTTAAACAAGCAAAATAATCAGCAACTTTCTGTGTTCATTATTGGTCTGTTCGAACTTATCTATGGTATTCTCAGTGCTATTGAATTAATCTGCAAAGCTGGACCTGGAATAGAAAAGGAGAGGTACCATAGTAAAATAAATAGGGAAGAAGTCCTATTTTAAAATTTAAAAATTGAAAAAACAGGGGCTGGGCCTGGGGCTCAGCATGCATGGGGCACTGGGTTCGATCCTCAGCACCACACAAATATAAAATAAAGATATTGTGTTCACCTATGACTAAAATATAAATATAAAAAAATTGAAAAAACAATTTTTATCCAGGATCATTAACTCCAAGAAGGCAGGTTTATTGCCACCATCTGCTCCTTATTCATTTTCAAGGCTGTATAATGCAGCAATTATGAGTTTTAATCAGAAACCACTGAAAACTGTACTTTAAACCAATCCAGGGTACATCCAGTGGAAAAAAAACCATTAGAAGGGTCCACTGGGAATATGTTTCTGGTGGAATATTCCAAAAGGGAACAGACTTTGCCTGCAGTGATATTAGGGCAACATTCCCTGTCATGTCTCCTTAACCATACAATGAACCTCAAATTAAAAAAAAAAACTTTTTAAAAATAATTTTTCCAAATTTGTATTGTAATAAAATACATATAACATAAAATTCACTGTTGTAACCATTTTTAAGTGCATGATCCAGTAGCATTAAGTACATTCTTATTGTACAACCATCACCACCATCCATTGCCAGAACTCTTTCTGTCTTGCTTAACAGAAACTCTATACCCATTAAATAAGAACTCCCTATTCCTCCTCCCCCAGTCCCTGGAGACCACTATTATGCTTTCTGTCTCCATAATTTTGACTATTCTAAGTACCTCATGTACATGGATTCATATAGTCTCTGTCTTTTTTGTAACTGTCTTATTTCACTCAGCTTAATGTCCTATTGAACATTAATATCCATGTTGCAGTGTGTCAGATTTCCTTCCTTTTTAGAGCTGAAAAATTTTCCATTATACGTATATGCCACCTGTACATATATGTCTATCCACTTATCTGTCAATGGACACTTGGGTTGCTTCCATGTTTTAACTCTTGTAAATAATTCTGCTTTGAACACAAGTATATAAATATCTGTTTGAAACCCTGTGTTCATTTCTTTTGACTATATACCCAGAAGTGGGATTATTGAGTTATATGGTAATTTTATTTTCAACTTTTTGAAGAACCACCAAGTTTTTTCCTACAGCAGCTGCATCATTTTACAAACTTACCAACAGTGCACAAGGGTTCCAATCGTCCACATCCCCATCAACATTTATTTTCAGTGTTTCTTTTCCTTTAAATAGTAGCCATCTCATCTTAATGGGTATGAGGTTCTATCTCATTGTAGTTTTGATCTGTATTTCTGTAATGATTAGTGAAACCCAGAATCTTTACATATGCTTATTGGCTATTCATATACATTTGGTGAAATGTCTGTTCAAATCCTTTGCCCATTTTTGATTTTTTTTTGTGAGTCTCTAATTTTACAAAATCCAGAGTACCCACTGCTCACTACTAGACCACTGCAATGTCGGATCAGGACTTATCTCTTCTAGTATGACATCCCTATCATGTGGATGCCAAATGAAAAGCCTTTTGGTCAAACAAACACTTCTTGGAAGCCAGAAGGGCCCACCCCATGCTAGCCAAAGCCTGAGAAATTGTTGGTAAAAGTTTCACCTCTCCCTCTACACAGCAGAGACCCTGGGAGAGGAATGCCAAGGCTGGGACCTGAGGAGTGTTACTGCAGAGAGAAAACAAGGGACACTGGGAGAAGTGTGAGCTCCACGTTCCTGGGCCAGGGAGAGTGAAAGGTGGTGAAAGTTGACAATGTGAGCTGAATCAGGGATTTGTCCCCAATTTTAATTTCTGTGTTCATGCAAAACTTGCTTAAATGTGTATGCAAACTCAGCCCTGTCCACAACTTTACAGTGTCTGCTATGTCTTTAATTTCACAACAGTTTTTTTCCACCTTCACGGAATGTCCTTCTATTGCTTCCCTCTGTCCTTGAGACATTTGGGTGATGTCCGTAACAAATTTTGCAATCACAGTTCTCCTCATTGAATTAATAAGGCATAGATGGTCATAAATTAATGATAAGGAAAGTAACCAGGTAGGTAGGTAGTAGGTATCTATAGGATCTTAAGGAACTCATTTTTTTTAAAATTTAGTGAGTATATACTGTGTCTCCATTATGTGCTGTGATTGTTTTCTTCTGAAACTCAGTAGTCTCCATCACTGAGATGATCATAAAGAGAGTTCATTGATATTCATCTCATATCCCCTTTCTAGTACTTTTGTGGTACATTATGTGCTAACATTTCAAGTCGAGTCCATTTTTATCTATCTCTGATGTTGTATTATTCCTCATTGCTCATTTTCTATAATATAAAAGAAAAATACCCAAGACTGGGAAAATTATACTGGAAAAAGTTTTTATTTTTCATGAAAGATTGTCTTATCCACCTCCATCTCCTTAGCATTTCCGCTGGCCCATTTCATTTGGCCTCAAGAGTGCTAAGAAAGATGATTTTTCCCCTTAACATCAATTGATACTCAGAAACCATGAGGACAGATTATATGCCTGGAAGAGGAAAGACATGCGGAGGGGAGAAGAGCACAGCAGGTGGAGTGAAGCAACCACAGAAGTGCCAACTCTTAGGATCCTAGGAAGATACAAAGCTGTTAGCGTCATGGTTTCCCATGTTTATCAAAATGAACATCCAGTTATTGAGTAGGAATAACAAAAAGTAGCCTAGCTATGTACTCTTTCCCAGTAGTTCTGTGTTTGCTTGGCTCTTGCTCTTATCCTATCTTATCTTGCAGTAGCAGCTGAAGGATGAGACAGAAGAGGAATCCTTCTCCCTGGATGGAGCCAGCCTCTTTCCCTCTCCCTCCCTTTGGCTCTTCACTGTGATCTTGGTGATGATGCTAACCTTATGGCCATAGGCCACACCTTCAACTCTAGTTTTTAATAATACACACATCAGGGGGCATTAGTTGCTTTCTTTAACAAGCATACCTGGTGACAAGAGAATGTCCTGTAGGATAACCCACCCTTTACTCAAACTAGGTTTAAATAGAGTCTCCAAAAGTCACTGGAAGATAAATTTGGAGAGAAGGAAACAAAAATATGAGGTCACTGGAGCTTTGCAAACCACCTCCCCATACTTTAAAATCACTCTGGCATATAATGCATCACTGAAAAGGCATGTACCATCTGCCACTGCTTTCAGGTGGCACAGGCAACTTTTTGACCCTGCTGCCATCTTTAAAAAAAAAAGAGGCTACCCTTTTTTATAATCAACTTCAGTCTCTGAGGTTTTACATATGGCTTCAGTAGTATCAAATCCTAACACTTTTTAATGTGTCAGAAGCAATTTGGACCTAGGTTTACTGAATGAAGGGAATGATTAGGGGTGTGGGGGAGATGCAGAGGTACGCCACTGCTACAAGAAATTAAATGCTGTTTCCAAAAAATTATTTTTATTTCATGTTCAAATAAGGCTAAGAAATGCTGAATAATATAAACTAAATAGGATTTTAGAAATTCTATTTTCTCAGAACATCAGGGATAGTATTCCATAGCTTGTTTTGAAGTAAACACTGTTTTAGGTAAACAATAAATTTAGAAGAAAAAAAAAACTTGACAAAATCATTTCAGGTAGAATAGAGAATATAGAATGCAAGTAGTATGGTGTGAATAAATCAAGAAATTAAAAACATAAACTAGATAAGTTCTTTAAACTTGAAGTTTGATTAGAACTTTAAGAAGCTACAAGCAAGTAGAACATAAAATAGATATACAATTCAAACTGTCTCTAAATCTCCAAACAATATAATCTCAGACTGTCTCAAGAAGGAATTTTTTTAAGTTTTTTTCTTTTCTTTTCCTTTATATTAACGACTTTCCAACTGCAGGCTACATGTATCCACCTAGTTCTAATTTGGGGGATGAGGGTCTAAAAGAATGCTTTGGTATTGGTATTTTTCAAATATGCCCACAGAGTAACATTAGTAGCTGAAAGGTAATGCTGATTTTATCTATTGGTGGTCTCTTCTAATCAATAAAGCATATAATTTATGATTTACACACATACACTTATCTTAAAACTATTTCAATCAAAAAAGTTCAATTATTGACACACATTTATCCTAATGGGTGTCAATAATTAAACTATTTTGGTTGAAAAGTAAATGCAGCCTTTAAATTTTCTCAAGCTGAGGGTAAACAATGGTTATTATTACTAATGTAGACCACAGTTGTTTATCTCTTCTGATCAAAAGCCCCTTTTTATAGAAAAACACTTAAGAAGTTTTGAGGGGCTGGGGATGTGGCTCAAGCGGTAGTGCGCTCACCTGGCATGCGTGCTGCCCAGGTTCGATCCTCAGCACCACATACAAAGAAAGATGTTGTGTCCGCCGAGAACTAAAAAATAAATATTAAAAAATTCTCTCTCTCTCTCTCTCTCTCTCTCTCTCTCTCTCTCTCCCACTCTCTCTTAAAAAAAAAAAAAAAAAGTTTTGAGGAATGACTGGGAAGTTTGCTCTATACTAAGTCTGCCTAAGAAGGCTTCTGGCCTAAGAAGGCTCTATCTAGGCTAGACTATTTGATTTGGCTGTGGTGTTTTGTGGGACCAGATCACAGAAGGACTTGTACCAAGCTAAAGTTTGGTTTGATCTATTGTCCGGTGTTTCCCCAAACTAGACTAAGGCTCAGACCTCTTTTAAGAGAAACAATTCTCTTAAATACCTGAGGCTGACTTAAGTCACTTTCATTATAATATTACTTAAATATGTACATTCATAAAACCGTGTACAAAGTGCTTATGCTTATACTCATATATCACTATAAAATTAAATTTGCAAATTGTACATCAAGACTACAAATAACATTAGTTTATTATAGTGGATAATGTTTTTTTTTTTTTGCTAAAACAAGATCATTGCTGCCATCCCCTCCCCCCTTTTTTAGCAAGCAACTAGTGTTTGAACACCAGTCATTTTTTTTTTTTTGAACACTAGTTATTTTGTGAGGGGGCAGTTTCCTCTTTTCTTGAAGTTTAGGGAATATTACCCCCCAAAATATGTCACAACCCAGACACATTTCAAGAAGGGTATATATTATTGTCAATATCATGTAAAGAAGTATAGTTTCTTAGACAGACCAAGACAGGGCTACAGTTTTTTGAAGCCAGGCACCAATGCTATATAGTACATATCCATTGTTTTTCAAAGAAACTATAATAAGTATATTTGAAGCATTTCAGGGACATCTTAGTAGTTTTAAAAAATTTTATACAAAGGTATCAGATTTGCAGCTGTTGGGTGCTACAGTATTTGAGGCATGGCTGGATTCTTTAGGAGGTGGGATCCCTTTGCTACCTTAATTTTCATTTTCCTGATGATTAGTGATATTGGGTGTCTTCATATTTGAGAAGTTGCTCAGGTTTCTTTTTCTGTGAGCTGTTTTTCATAGCACTTTCCTTTTCTTATTGAGTTGTAGAAATTACTTGAATATTTTGTATTTTAAGTATCAGTTTTAATTTTGTGGTTTATCTTTCATTTTATGGCATCTTATACATGTTTTAATTTTAATATAGTAAGAAATTATCAACCTTCCCTTTATTTTTTAATCTCAAGTTTTCCCTTACTCCTAAGTTCATAAAGATGTTTCCTACTTTTTTCTAAAAGTTTTGAAGTTTTCTCACACCTGAGTCTTTGATCTACCCCAGATTTCTCTGTGCAGTATGAAGTAGTAAATTTTTCTTTTATATGGACAATTAACTCTTCCAGTGTTATTTGTTTAATGTCTTTATTTCCCCACAGATGTTGAAGGTTGTCTCTGTCACTGATCAAATTTACACATACGTGTCTGTTTCTAGGTTCTCTATTCTACTGCATTGGTCTATTAATTTATCTGTGTTCAAGAATACAATGTAATCCCAGCAGCTGGAGAGGCTGAGGCAGGAGGATTGTGAGTTGAAAGCCAGTCTCAGCAATGGCAAGGTGCTAAGCAACATAGTGAGACCCTGTCTCTAAATAGAATACAAAATAGATCTGGGGATGTGACTCAGTGATTGAGTGCCCCTGAGTTCAATCCCGGGTATCCATCCCCATCAAAACCAAAACAAAACAAAACAAACAAACAAACAATAAACCTACACTGGTGTCAGTAACTTCAGCTTTATGTTAGTGTCTTCACACTAGCTAATTAGTTGTTTGAAAAGGGACAAGTCACTTTATCTACTTTTAAAATCTCTTAAGTGGAAAATCATAATACCTACAAATAGGTTTAAGGAAAGTAAAAGCAAGAAAGTTGTTATGTGAAGCCCCAGAAAGAGTAAGGAGACACTCAATAGAGCAGTCTTTATATTATGATGATGCTGAAGGAACAGATAAAATAAAAAGGAAATGATCGGTCCCCCTGAGAGTCCCATTTCTATTTATTTATTTTTAAAAGGTGAGTTTGCATACCACTTCTAAGGCTCTTGCCACTTTTAAAGCTGTGATCTAGGCAGCACATTATGTGATGGACAGTTGGGACAAAAGTGAGAAAGGTGGACTATGCAGAATGTAATAGGGTCGAATCAGGAGCCAGCAAATGTAAACCGGTAAGTGCCACAAGAGATAATAAGGTCTGTGGCTGGGGGACCCGGGAAGGCTCTTCTTCAAGCAGAAGCAAGCTACGATGACCTTCACAGTATTTTCTGGCACATGAAGGGCCACGCATGGTTTGACAGCTCTGCCTATGAACATCAGGCTGCCTGCGAATGAAGCGCCACCGGCTACCCTACAGGATACCCGTGGGGACACACGACCTCAAAGAAGATTCCAGGCAGGCTCCCAAAGATAAGGGAAGGATGGGGCAGTACCGGGAGCGCGGTGGAAAGAGGAGTAGCTCCCACCCCATCCCCGGTGTGTGCGGTGCTTCTGGGAAATGCAGTCCTTTGCTGCATGAGGAGCCAGGGGCTCCTGGAAGGGGGACTACAATTCCCTTCAGTCTTCCGAACGGTTTGTGCAGCGCGCTTGCGCGATGTGGCAGCCGATGCCGCTATAAAGGCTTGTTTTGCTCCGGTGCAGATGCTCCGGAGCGTGGTTGAGTGGCCAGCGCTCCTGTCTGGGAGCTGGGGTGCAGGTAGGTGACGGCTTCAGCCTTACCCCTACCGTGTCCTTTGATTGTCAGGAGGATCACCCTCTTGCCTTTCCTTGTGGTGCTGTGGGCTGTGATCGGGGTTCCAGCAGTTCGCGGGAAGCTGGAGACTTGAGATGCGGGGCCTGGCCTCCTTCTGTTCTCCCGCTGTCCTCTTCTTGTGTTGCGCCCTCAGGGGGCTTTCGATGGGGTCTTTGCGTCTGAAAGCAGGCAGGTAGGGTTGGAGTGAGTGGTCGGGTGCCGGCTCCATCCCCAGATGCGGCCACCAGGGGGTGCTGCGTTCCCGGGCGGTGGGTGTGGGTAGCAATCGCATTGCCTCGCCTAGCCTCGCCAGGCCCTTGCTGGCGGTGGGAACGCCCTAAGGCAGGGGCTCCTCCAGCGAAGCTGGCCTGAGAAAAGACTCTACCTCAAAGGTTGTGGGCGGGAGGCCTGGGCACCGGTCTCAAGCTGCGGACTGGAGATAGCGCTATCAGCCACCTCCGAAGTCGGTGATTCCCTTCGTTTTTGCAAACCGGTAAATGGAGGTACGTGACATAAGCACTAACAGCAAGCCCGTGGCAGAGCCGGGAATGGAGCCCATATCTCTTGACTGTCATCGGGTGCCCTTTTCACCTCTACCACACCGAGCTGTGCGTTGCTTTGTATTTACCACACAGGGTCATTTGGTTCGGCACAAACGTGGGAAGCTGGAGACAGGTAGGCGCAGGAACGATTGGGAAAGTTTCTGAAGGTTTTGAAGGAGGAGATGGATAGCTTATACAGTGGTCTTTAGCGTAAATGAAAGGCTGGAAGCTTGGAGGCACAAGTGGATTGCAGGGGGCGTGGTAAATATGTATCCTTTTAGCTTCAGGGTTTCCTTGTGCCAGCTTCAGGGCCTGGCGCACGGTCTCTGTGGTACTGGAAACTACTCAGGAATGTTGTGATAAGGCACTTGGAAACACCAGTCTGCCTGGTTACTGTTCTTGTAAACCTGCGCAGCTCCCCTCCCTGGTGCAGTTGTGTCTGTGTCGCTGTGCAGGGAGAGTGTCTACCCTTTTATCACTGGCGGGGAGACTTCTTGATATAAAAGGCAGCTAGCTGACCAACTGGCCACAACCCAGTTGGTCTAAGCACTTCCTTGAGTCTAAGCACTTCATTGGGGTTCCCCCACATTCATTATTATTGTTCTGCCCCTACCCAGCTCTGCCGCTACCTTAAAAATCCCCTTCTTTTCTTCTACCCTTTATAGCTGACAAGTTAGCTTTTGAAAGACTTTCCAACAACTTCAAGGGGGAACAGGAGGAAAAAAATATGTAAATAGTATATATTAAAAAAAAGTCTGATCTATCCTTAGCTGCTTCAGAGTAGGGTCTTGTTTCCCTCCTAAATCTATTTGGCTTCCTTTTGCTTAGCTGGCCTCCACGTGGAGTGCCCTGTCATATCCCCGAAATACAGAAGATGGTGTCCTCCCTATGTTCAAGGCCAAGAGGCAGTAACTTTGTGCCTACTCAGAGCCTATCTACTGTCATGACTAGCCCTTTTTCCAGGAAATTTGAGAGATGGAGGTGTTAAAGATAATGGAAACAGTTCCTCATACCTTTCATATTTAGAATAACTTGGTTCCTTAGAACAGGATAGGATAGGTCCCTCAGGGTAGTTCACTAAGGTCCTTATCTTACACCAGTCCCAATAGATACAACAAAACAATGATTATTTCTATCATAACAGAAATCATTTCATCCCTGCCACTATCTACTCAAGAGTTCTGCCGATTCTGCTCTTCCTTTGAAATAAAGTAGTTGAAAGCATTTAGCTATCCTGGATTCTTAGGTTATTGAGCTGCTCTTAATATGGGATTTGGTATTGTGAATGAGTTGGTTATCTTGGCCAGCCCTTTTCAAGCTTCCTACCCTATCTCCCTTTCTGACTATTTAAAAAGTAGCACTAATCCTCTTCAGATAATCTGCTAGGGTAGGGAACCTTTGGAGGGGAAGGTTGGACTTCTGTGATCACGGTAACAAGAAGGGTTCCTCTGATCTGCAGCTATAGCTGGACAGTGGGGACACTGGCAGATGCCAGGTCTGTTTATAGTTTAGCCTTAATGAGGTCTCAATGACGTGATTGCTGTGCTCTTGCTTAGTAAGCTGGTGTTCTTTATGGTGCACTTTGTCATTGGACAAGGTGATTTTTTTTTAAGATAAATAACTTAGCAATATCAATTTAAGGTACTTGAATCCAGATTTTGAAAAGCAAGAAATCAAGTTTTCTTTGTGCTGGTAACCTGTCTCTGCTGAGTAGATTTAGTCCTCTTTAGGTAGAGGATTAGTAAGCGTTTTTCTCTTTTTTTCTGATACACTTAAAATGAGTTATAATTGTCAGAATTTTGTGCTGCTTGGAGGAGTTGTACTTCTAAGTCACAGGGAGAGCCCTGGATTTGTGCTACATTGTAATTTCTAGTGAGACTGCTGTGCAAGGTGTTTTCTCAGCTTCTATCTGGGAAGTTGCAAACCTTCAGAGTTGGGAGAATGTTTTAGAGAGGCTCTTTTGTGTTTATTTTTTAAAAAGTGACCAGAGTTGATAGAGGAGTATTGATTAGAGTTAACCAAGCAAGCAGTGGTTTAGAACGGAGATTCAGGTGGAAATTAGGTAAGAATGGGGAATTTATTGTTTTTAAATAACAACTTTACTGAGATTTAACTTATTATAAAATTCATCCTTTTAACGTATACAATTTAATGTTGTTGGAGATATATATGACATTTTTAGTACCCCAAGGGGAAATTTTATGTTTAAAATTTTATCCTATTATTTTGTGTTTTAGCTGTGTAATTGCATGGAGCTTAAAAACAATATGAGCTAATCTATTAGCTAATTATAAAACTAAGGAGATAGGATTTATCATTGTAGGATAAGTGTTTATAAGTTTTTGTTTAATAAAGTTTGGTAGAAGAAATGATATCTTTTAAAATTGTTGAGTTTATAATGTTTAGAACAAATAGATTTTTCCTAGAAAGTCTGAAAAAGAAAAAAAATTATCTAAATGTTCCATCTATTGCATTTGAATGTAGTTGAAATGGGTGGATATTTCTTTTTTTTTTTTTCTTTTTTTTTTTTTTTTAAATATTTTTTTAAAGAGAGAGTGAGAGAGGAGAGAGAGAGAATTTTAATATTTATTTTTTAGTTATCGGCGGATACAACATCTTTGTTTTGTATGTGGTGCTGAGGATCGAACCCGGGCCGCACGCATGCCAGGCGAGCGTGCTACCACTTGAGCCACATCCCCAGCCCATGGATATTTCTTTAGTAGTGTGTTTATTATGTTTTTAAAAATTTTTCCCTTGGGGGTGGGAGAAGTTAATTTTCCTTGATTCTGTTATGCTGATTTTTTTTTTGTTTAAAAAATGAAATGATAGTTCTGAAATTTTGAAAAATCACTTTTATAGCTTAATACTTTTTATGGCTTTTTTTTTTGGTACTGGGGATTGAACTCAGGGGCACTCTCCCACTGAGCCACATCCCAACATCCCCAGCCCTATTTTTGTATTTTATTTAGAGACAGGGTCTCACTGAGTTGCAATCCTCTGCCTCAGCCTCCGAGCAGTTGGGATTACAGGTGTGTGCCACCGTGCCCGGCTTTTTATAGGTTTAATACTTTTGCCCTTTTTTCCAAAGGTATTTTAAAACATGTTTAAACACAATGTAGGAAATATCTGTTCTTGTTGAATTTTTAATTTCAGAAATTCTGAGTGAAACCAAGAGTCTGTGAACCCTGGCACCTCCACTCAGCAAAGATGAAGGATATTGACATAGGAAAAGAGTACATCATCCCCAGTCCCGGCTATAGAAATGTCAGGGAGAGAAGCAGCACTTCTGGGCCGCACAGAGACCGTGAGGACTCCAAGTTCAAGAGAACTCGACCGGTTAGTGTTTCTTTTCCTAGGTGTCCCTTTTCCTTCTGCTTGTTGTATAATATTAGACCACACCTAATTTTTCTTTCTTTTTTTTTTTTGTATGGTGCATAATTTAAACATCTATTTTTCTTTATTGGCTTTAGGTCATTGTTAAGAATTTATGTTTATGGTTACTTGGGGCAGGGAGTGTAGCTTGGTGTAGAGCAAGCACTTAGCCTGTAGGATGTCCTGGGCTCAATCTCTAAACTAACAACAAAAACAACACCCAAAAGCAAAAGCCAAAAAAACAAGAACTTATAATTACTTGTGAAGGAGTCGCTGGTTCGTAGTAAACAATAAGTGGAAGGAGAGTGTCCTGCAGGCTCTTATCTATTTCTTCCTTAGTGTTCTCTTTCATTTATTCCATTTTTGATGTCTTCTGAAGAACTTTAGCTTAAGAGAAGCTAACTTATAAGGGGGCAGGGGACAGAATGAATTTGAACCATTAATCTTTATTCATTGTAATTTGGGGATTTTTTTCTTTTACCTGTGTTTTGTGTTTAAAATATGAATCATTTGGAGAGATTTGCTGAGGGTGATTGGAATAATTCTAGATATTTGAAGGATAATCTGTAAGTCTTTCAGGTGAATTCACGAATGTAAAGAAGTCTTTAATAATTATCTCTTTCCTCCAATAGAAATAATGAAAATATATTTTAAACTGGAGGATATATGTATGTGTGTGTTTGTGTGTGTGTGAGTGTGTATATATATATATATATATATATATATATATATATATTGTCTGAGAAAAAGCATTATACCTTTTCTTGAATTGCTAAAGAAACTAATAGGTCAGAGTAGGGGTGACTAGGTTTAGGCAGTTGATGTTTATGTTCATGTATTTGTTATGTGAAAACCTAAGAAAGATTTGGACTTTGCAGTTGATGGTGGGTGTTACATTAGCCTGACATTACTGTTCCTCTTTGGTGCATGAAAGCCTTTGCTTTCTTAATCAACATTGTCTCACTCATAGGTCTCTATCTCAGATACTTAATTATTATAGAATACGTTCCCATTAGGCTTATCTTTGGAAAAACAATTGCAATGTAATCAGTGTCAAATACTTCTTTGGTGCCTATTTTGTAACTTCTCTGGGTCCTTTGTCTAGACCTTATGTTAATTAAACATTTATTGAATATATTCTGACAACATCAGTGTGGCACATGAAATCACAAAGAAAACCTTGGAGTAGGGCTTTGGAGGGTGATTAGGTGGGAAGGCTTTTTAGGTAATAGAGTAAAGACCCAGAGGCACAGAAAAAGTACATGGCATGTTGAAACCTTGGATAAACTGCATCATTGTGCCTTAGTCGTTTATATATAAACTGGTGTCAACAGTGATATTTAGGGCAGGGGTTGTGGCTCAGTGAAGGAGCACTTGCCTAGCACATGTGAGGCACTGGGTTTGATCCTCAGCACCACATATAAATAAAATAAAGGTATTGTGTTCACCTAAAACTAAAAAAAAAAAAAAGTAAAAGAAAACAGTAATATTTAACTAATGGGATCATTGAGAATTAAGTGAAATAATATACACAAAATACTCAGGATTATGCCTGGCATGTCCAGTGATCAATAAATGTGAGCTCTTAGATCTAGTTGTCTAGAATGTAGGATGTGTAAAGGGGGTATAGGTCAAGAAAAACTGAGCATGCTGTGCTAAGGAATCTTTTACTGTGGACATTGCAGAACTATTGGAAATTAATGAGTTTTTTTTTAACTCTTATTTTGAGATAAGTGTAAATTCACATGCAGTTATAAAAAAAAATACAGAGTGATCTTTTATATTCTTTATCCTGTTTCCCCCCACCAAAGTAACATCTTGCATAATTTTAATATAGTATCTCAACAGGATAGTGATTGGCCTTGATCCAATCATTTGACTCCATTAAGTATAGTTTTACATGTAGTAGTTGGTTATGTATGCACATGCATTCTATGCAGTTTTTACCACAGTCAAAATACCAAAGTTCCATCACAAGCATCTCTCATGCTGCCTTTTATAACTACCTCACCCTACCCACTGGAAACCACTACTCTTTTTTTTTTTTTTCTAAAAGCTTTAAAAAGTTAGTTTTAACCAAACTATTTAATGTTTGAGAGAATTTCTAAAGATGCAAATAAAATTGTAATACGGTAAAAACTAACACTTATAGATCAGTAAGCTAAAAATATTCTCTGGCTCTAAAAAGTCTCCTAAAGTAGTTTAAAGATTTTTTTTCTCATTGAAATGGACATGATCAAATATTTATTTGAAATAAATATAAATTGTTTTAAATAAAATATAGAAACATAATAAAAGTTATTTCACTGAAAGAGGGTTTAGTGCCACTTGAACCATTGTAAATATGCATCACTAACTAACATTAGGATCAACCAGACTGAAATTAGAATTTAGCAATACTCTCACATTTTATCCAATTAGAATTTAGCAATACTCTCACATTTCCCTAATAACACAAACCCCAATATTTTAAAAACCCTATTAATATTAGTAGTATGAATGCTAGTAAAATGATCACCAACTTACAATGGTTTGACTTAATAATTTTCAGCTTACAACAGTATGAAAGCAGTACACATTCAGTAGAAACTGTACTGCAGATTTTGAATTTTGGTCTTTCTCAGACTAACAGTATATGGTCTGATAATCTCTTATGCTGGGCAGTGGCAGCAAGGTATAGTTTACTACCAGTCTCATAGTAACAAGGGAAAAACTAAGACTATAAATACTGTGTTGCTAAGCTAGGATGTGCATGCAGTAGGTTAGGTGTATTCAATGCATTCCTTATTTAAAATATTTTCAACTCACAGTGTGTTTATCAGGATATTTATCAGCAAGTCAAAGAGCATCTATTCAGGAAGTATTAGTTTTAATAGGTGTTTCACAGTGTGATTTAGATTAATTAAAAAAGGGAATTATAAATTATTATAGACTTCATTTTAAAATAATGTTATAATTATTGCAATATTGTCTATGCACACAATAAATATGATCAGGAGAATACAAAAAGCATAGGGGCTGGGCCCTTATTAAAGTCATACTCCTCTCTGGACCCTGGCAAATATCATGTGGGAAACCATGATATTTGTTGAGCAACAGCCAGGCTAGTGCATCTCTAAGGTTTCAGGAGTCCATATGAATTTTATTTTCATTACTCTTGCCCATTTTCTAAACTTTGAAATTTGAGTACTGTTTTCTTGAAATCACTACTTTTTTCTTTGGGAAACCACTACTCTTTTCTTCATTTCCATGATTTTGTCATTTTAAGAATGCTATATATTGGGGCTGGGATTGTGGCTCAGTGGTAGAGCGCTTGTCTAGCATGTGCAAGGTCCTGGGTTTGATCCTCAGCACCACATTAAAAAAATAAATAAATAAAATAAAGTTATTATTATGTCCAACTACTTCTAAAAAATAAATGTTTAAAAAAAAAGAATGCTATATAAATGGAATCATATAGTGTAACTTTTGTTTTGATGGGTACTGAGGATTGAACTCAGGTGCACTCAACCACTGAGCCACATCACATCCCCAGCCCTTTTTTGTATTCTATTTAGAGACAGGGTCTCACTGAGTTGCTTGGTGCCTCGCTTGGAACTCTAGATCCTCCTGCCTCAGCCTCCTGAGCCGCTGGGGTCACAGGCAAGCACCACTGCGGCCGGCTTAGTGTAACCTTTTGAGATTGCTTTTTTCACTCAGCCTAATTCCGGTGATGACTATCTCTTGTAGTGGGCCTTAGTAGTTCTTTTGTTTTTAATGCTGGATAGTATTCTGTGTTATAGAAAAACCAATTTGTTTAACCAGTTATCACTGAAGGACATTTGAGTTATTTCTGGTTTGTAACAATTATAAACAAAGGTACTTTAAACATTTGTGAGCTAGATTTTGTGTGAACATAAGCTTACATTTCTTAGATGACTGTCTAGGACTCTAAATTACTGGGTCATACAGGTAAGTGCATATTTATTTTTATAACAAACTGCAATATTCTTTCCCAGAGTGGCTGTATCATTTCACATTCACACCAGCAGTGATCCAGTTTTTCCGTATTCTTGCCAGTATTTGGAGTTATCATTATTTTGTTGTAGACATTCTGATTGGTATTTCTGATATCTCATTGTGGTTTTAATTTGCATTTCTCTAATGACTTCAGATTCTGAAATGAGAACAGATTTTTAAGACTAGATTTTATCTTACATTAGTCTTGAAACAGTGCAGAAAAACCTTATATTGGAGAGAGAGAGACAAAATACAGGAGCCATCAGGAGGCTGCTGTGTCAGTTCCTGTGAGAACGTCCAGGGAGCTGTTTCAAAGTGTAAAAGTGAGGCTGGAGGAGGTGGAAGAGGTGAGGGGTATTTCTGGAAGGGGAAGGAGGCTTGGAGTGTCTGGGATTGGTGGTAAGGATTTAAAACTGTTAGTAAACATAGGGCAAGAGAAGGAGAAGATTTGGTAGAAAAGAATGAGTGGTTTTGTTTGCTTCTTGGTCTAAGATCCAAGTGAGTAATTTTGAACATGTTGAATTTGAAGTGCATCCTGGTAAAATTATCAGTAGGTAGAGCATGGACCAGAAGTAAAGTAAAGAAGAATTTTGGACTCATTAGTGTGCCCATGTGGATGAAGCCATGGATGTGGGCAAGCTTGCCCAGGGTGGCTTGTAGAGCAAGGAAAGGTGGAACACTGTGTAGCTAGGGTGTGGACCTGTGAAATTCCTGGGGACAGGAGCCTGTCCAGTTTGTTGAGGTTGAATTAACATTAGGATATGCAAGGGCAGCAGCAGATTCCCTCCACAGGTGGAAGAAGTGCAAACAGAGTCAACCATTGTGATAGCTGGCTTCCCCCTGTGACGAAACCTGATGTTGAGCAATAGCAAGGCTTGTGCATCTATAAGGTTTCAGGAGTCCATATGAATTTTATTTTCATTACTCTTGCCTATTTTCTAAACTTTTAAATTTTCTTGATTTTTATCATATCATTTACCCTCTGAACAGTTTTTACTTAAAATATTTCTTTTAGTCTACTTTCTCTTTTTATCTTAGCCTTGACCTAAGCAATAAAATCAAACAAAAAAATAGGTTTATTCATCCTATTTTTGTATATACATTAAATGAGCTACTAAGTGTTTTTAGAAGTTCACATATCATCTAGAATCCTCTCAAATACCACCATCAAAAAACACAATTTCTCAGATACATTTATCTTGAGCTTGGCTCATATGTTAATAAATTTACTCACAGAAGGAACCAGCAAGATGATAAAAACTTTCTAGCTTGAAATTGTATAAAAGTAGATCATTCAAGTTGTTAGGAAGCAGGACACCTGCATAAGAATGTTGAGTTTTTTAAAAAAGTAAACAGCTAATTGGGCAGAGGTTGCAATTTCATGTCACATCATCATAACAATCATTTCTATAATAGTTGTTAGAGAGGTGATCTGGGACAGGACCTCCCAGATGCTAGGTATGCCTGCTGTCAATCAGAAATTTAAAAAAAAACAATACCTTTCAGTAACAAAAGATAAGGACACATCTCATTTTCTGAATTGGAAAACAAGGTTTCTTTCACCATTTCGCCTTTGATAGGTCCAGTTAATTGGAAGCACGAAACTGTATCAAACAGATGTCAGAAGCAAAGGACCAAAGAAAAAGTTCTGATTTTAAATAGGTCAGTGCTGTAAACAAATATTCTGTGTACATAGTATGGTCATTTCTTAAGTATTGTGACCAAATCTTTCTTTTGGAATATTCTGGGAAAATTTTCTGATCAGTCATGTCTTTAAATATTTGTAGTTTCCTACATCTGCTTAGAGATAATTAGGACAAATTTGGATGCATTTGAACACCTACCCTTTCTTTAGGACTATAAAGTTAATTCTGTGGCACAACCAATCTTTTGCTTGGCTGATACCCTTTAACCCTGATTGTTAATAGTGGGGCCTTCTGTTGTTGTTAGTTCTTTGAACTAAGAACTAGCTTTGACCAGTATTCTTTCAACTTACTTAAAGATTTTTATCTAGACCACTACTGAACACTGTTATGGTACCTGAGGTCTCATTTTTCAGGTATTAGCTCCCTTCCTTATAATTACATTCATATCTGCACATGTAGATCATATGACTCCATAAACCTATATACATATATAATTTTTTTTTGCGGGGGCGGGGGGCTCTTCCTAGTGGTACCAGGGATTGGACTCGGGGCCTTGCACATGCTAGGCAAATTTTGTACCCACTGACCTACATCTCCAGCCCTTTAAAAAAAATATTATTTTTCTTTGAGACAGGGTCTTGCTAAGTTGTCCAGGCTGTCCTGGAACTTGTGATCCTTCTGCTCCGGCTTCCTGAGTAGCTGGGATTATTGGCATATGTCATGGCCCTGATTTTTTCCCCCCTTTTTAAGGTGCAGTGTTGATCATTTTATATTTCAGCAAACATTTTTGCACTCTTCAGGATGTAGGCACTGTGCTTGTCCTTTAGTAGATGCTTAAACTCATAAACATGTACTTGGATTACTATAATTTGGGTGCTATGGAAATTGACAAAAAAGAGAAATGCTTCTCTCTTAGGGAAGACTAAGAGAGGAGCATTTGACTGGAGGCTTGATGAATAGGTAGCATTTGGAGATACCAAGAAAAAGCCAGGCAGAAGAAAGTGTTATGGGTAGGGACCAAGGCCCCTTTGGCATTAAGCATGAAGTATGTGGATCATAAATAGGGATAAGTCAGTGGGCTTCAGATTGTGATGTTCTTGAATAATAAATAAAGGAATTTGGGATTTTGTTGCTTTAATATTTAGAAAAAAATAATATTTAAGCCAAAGCAAGACAAAGCTAGAGACATTTTGATAATCTTTGATTGTGGTGGTCCTTTTTCCTAGTGCTCTCAGGCCAAAGCTAAAGATGACGTGTTTTTTACTGGCATGTCTAATCTAAAGATGGAGGAAGGATGAAGAATGAGTAGGAGTCAACGAAAGTTCATGTGCCATTATTACCGCATTATTTTTTCTCTTTACCCAGAAGTACTGTTGGTGGAATTTTCCTCCAAGTTAGAATATTCTGCATCTAGGAAAAGTAACAAAGCACAGGTGTTCAGAAAGTCCAGGGATCTTCACTGAGCAATTTTAAAATTCTGTGTGGGGCTGATTCTTTAACCTTGCTTGGAGTTTTTATGATTAGTTATTTGAAATATTTTGGTGAACTGAAATTTTGTCTTAGGATAAAGGATTAAGGATGTGGGTCTAATCTTACCAAAAATAATTCTGTATTAGGAAAGAAATGGGGGCTCACAATGGAAAATGTGCAATGTGTGTAAGATTAGAACAGAAAAAATATATCACCCTAACTCTTCTACTCACAGACACTGTTGTTTTCATAGAATAGTTTTGCCCAGTAACATTATACTTTTAGAGAATTTGACCCTGAAAGCTTTTCTTTTTTTTTTAATATTTATTGTTTAGTTATTGGCAGACACAACATCTTCGTTTGTATGTGGTGCTGAGGATCGAACCCGGGCCGCACGCATGCCAGTCGAGCGCGTTACCGCTTGAGCCACATCCCCAGCCCGTGAAAGCTTTTCTTTACAGATTAAGGGTATATGAGGTTTTTTTTAAATGCCTTCGTATTGTCAGAGTCAAGAATATTACCTGTGTTTGTACTTGCTCTTAGGAAGGAGAGCAAGAAGAAGGAGACAGGTTTTTTTTTTTTTCCCCCGTCTGGACTGGTGCTTAGTGACTTAGCAGATTTTCTGGATAGTGTTAAGATGAGTAAGAACACTTCCCCCCCCCCCCCCCTTTGCTTTTCCTCCCTATAGGCATCCATAGAGCTTTGTAAGGCTCAGTAGTCTATGGGTGCTGCTGGGTACGATATGGTATCTGGCCTATGGCCAGCTGTTGGTCTCCAGTAGCAGCCCAGAGCTCTCTGGAGGAGATGACAACAGCGCTGCTATTGGTGCAGAGCCCAGGTGACTGTGCCGCTGGGGACAACAGCTCCCCCTCGAAGGGGACCTGAGGCTGGCCTGCTGCCTCGATCCTGAGCTCACACTGCCAACTGCAGCAAGATTGCTGCTGCCTTCCTAGGGAACACTGCCACAGGGAAATAAATACAGCCTACTGGCCAGAGTTGAAAGAGCTTTCTGTCAAAAGGGAAGAAAAGTGTTGAAACTGGCTTCCTGTTTTCAAAGCAGTTTTAAGTGCCCAAGTCTTTATTTTGTTAACTTGGAAGTTATAAATGGCCAATGAAAACTTTCAAGGAAACCTTGTTTCTATTTTTAGGTAACCTCTGCTAATGCTTTCTTTAGTGTCTTGGCATTTTCTGCACTCTCTTAATCAAAAATAAAAATATCAATGTCAAGAACAAGAAACAGGGTCTCCAAAAGTTTTTGCAATGGTTGAACCAGTCAACTTTCAAACTTACTAACATGAAGTTTATTTGATACGTTGACACTCACTAATGAGCAGAATTACCGTCCTTTTAGGGAGTTAACTATCTGTTAAATGTGTTTTAATTATTTAAGATTATTTTCTGAATTAGCTGTTCAAAGAATCAACTTAATTTTGTTAATCGATATCAGATGAAAACTTACATTTAACAAAGCCTGTTCATAGAGACAGAAAGGAAGATTGATTTATAAATGTGTGTACTTTAAGAGAGATGGGATTATAAAGGCTATCCTGATCAGCTCCCATTTTATCTCACTGGTTTGTGAGTAAGGCCCAGGAGAGGTTTGCTGGGCAGATTGGGTTACACTGTGTGCTCCTCTCAGTGGTATTATTTCTGCAAAAAACAGAGCTCTCCGTTTCTCTTCATCATTAATTTCTGCGGCCTGCTCTCCTGGCCCAGTGTGTTGGAATGCTGAAAGGTGCATGGAACAGCCAGCCAATGCCGAAGTACTGACAACTGTACCTAACTTTGGACTTCAGGACATGTTTGTTTTTGAAAGCAAATATTGACAAAAAGGATTCATTTGTTGATCTATGTCATAGAAATAGACATATTCAGGTTTTTAGAGACAAACTTCACAGAATGGATTTCAATGAATGACTATAGTTGGTTGCCTTTTTAAGAATCTCATGAACTTTATAAACTTCTTTTTATTTTTAGTTGGCATTGAATGTTTACGCAGTTTTCTTGAATGTGGTATCTCATGGTAGAAAAAACAACTCAATTGTCCATGAGAGTCAGGAACTTTTGTGTTTCTTCCCATCGTGCTCTATAGTTCTAGCCTGCTCTACAGTATCATGGTCACATATGGAACCACTGGTGCCTATATTAAGCTTTGACATTTAACACGCTGTATTAAGCATTGAAAGAAGTTTTATTTGCAAATTCTATTCAAGTTTTTTTTTTTTCCTTTAAGCTAAACCCTGAAAATCTGGTTGAAGGGATTTTGTCAAGTGCAACAGACCAGCATTCTCAAGTTCTGCTATCTAAAGCAATGGTTTTTAGGTCAGGCTGCATATTAAAATCCTTTAAAGAATTTTTTTTAAATACTGATACACCCTATCCCGGACTTGTTAAATGAGTCTCTGGGGTAGAACATAGGTACTGGTATGATTTTAAAGTTCTTCAGTGATCCTAATGTGTAGCCAGTGCTGGGAACCTCCAGTCTAGATCTCCTGGAATAAAGGCTGTTTGTTTTATCCCCTCAACCAATGGTCTTCAAGTGTTTCCCCACCCCATGATTCATTTTCATTTTAATCCTTTGAAACGTTATCATGGTATTAACAAGGTTAATCTCCAACCCCAATATAATAGGAACTTTGAATAAAGTTGCTTAGAATTAAGCTTATGAAACAACAGAAAGCCCTCAAATTCCTACTGATTATGGGGTAATGCAAGATTATGATCTGCAGAAAAATACCTGTTTACCATGGTGGTGGTTTTAAGTTATATCCATTGGCTTTGTATATTTGCCCTGTGAATTGTGTTACTATCTGGTCTTTGGAATGAGAGTTAACACAGCATAGCTATAAATGACTGAGATGATGCCTAAGTTAATTCATTTTTCCCAGCATGGCTCAGCTGCCAAGTGGTAGTGCTGAGATTAGCAGGTCCCCTGACTTTGAATAGTATGTTCTTCTTACTATATTCTGCATCTTCCTACCATGAAGGCTAGTTCTAGAATTTTGCTGACCCTCTTGTCTGAAGTGGCTGCTCTTTGGAAGTTTTCTTTTTTAAAAAACATTATTTTTTAGTTATAGTTGGACACAATATCTTTATTTTAATTATTTATTTTTATTGGTGCTGAGGATCTAACCCAGGGCCTCTCATGTGCTAGGCGAGTGCTCTACTGCTGAGCCACAACCCCAGTCCCTCTTTGGAAGTTCTTAAGGGAAAAGCTTGAGATGATCAGGATCATGTTAACAACCCACTGGGAAGGAAGGGTGTGAGATTTAGGAGAAGTATCCTAGGGTGGGAAAGCCTGAAGTTAGCTAGCCTTGGGAGGATATCAACTTTTTAATTTCTTTTTAAATTTAAAAGAAAATTTTAAGTTCTCATTTTTTAAAAAAGAGTTTTATTACCTTTCATTTTTTAGGCCCTCAGAGGCCATCATTTTTTAATATATATCTTTATTTCTTTATTTTTATATGGTGCTGAGAATCGAACCCAGTGCCTCACTCATGCTAGGTGAGCGCGCTACCACTTGAGCCACATCCCCAGCCCTAAGTTCTCATTTTTAATTTAATTTTTAATATTCTGAATCTCTTGAGCACTGTATTTGGTGGTACGACAGTTCCTCTTAACCAAGTTTGTGTTTCTGAATGCTATAAAGGCAACCATGGGCTGGGACATCTACAGAAAGGCTTTTCTGGGGCTGGCAGGCTGTGTAAAAGGAAGTCGCTCATTGTGTTTTTAAGATCTTGTGAATTATTACGGAGAGGAGAGGAGGACTGTGCTACAGGAGCTGAGGCCTGTGGATTCTGATCATACCCTAGGAAAACTTTTATTTGAGGTGTGTGGAGATAGAAGTGCCGGCCCCTAATCCCCTCAGGAGCTGAAAATCGCCTCCTTGTAGCCCCTGGAAGCTGTCGTGTCTGCATTCAGGAACAACTTGGATGAGTCTTCAGCCTTAGGGCATAGGAAGGTTACCCGGCTGTTGTGCTGCTGTCAGGAAGGGACTGGATTGTCCAGTCTGGGGAATGATTGCTGGCCCCTGGTGTCATGTCCCAGGGGCCTAAGTGCAGGGAAAACCACATAGTTGCCCTGTCAGCAAACATTCTGCTCTGGCATCCTAAAATAAGATGGACATAAACGGTGGCCATGTGGCATTACAGATACAAAGATGACATTAGTGTCCTCAGAGGAGAGGAAGTCTCTTGTGTAAGCAACTCTATTTGCTTGTGGATTGAATATTCCTTGTTCCCTCTCAGATGGGCATATATGTGCACATGTGATTCCCTGATCTTTGAGTCTTGGCACAGTCTGAACTTCATTGTCTCTTTTTAGCTCTGCAGTGTTTCCACTGCTTCCCTATCATCATCACCTTGGCAGGGAAAAAATGCTCAGTGTCTCATAGCCACATAGTGACAGGGAAGATACAGATGGCACTAGTATTTCATTCTGTGTTCTCAACTCCTGGATCAAGCAGCATTTCCCCCCAGGAATGAATCACCTGCTGTGAAGCCTCTCTATGTGGTTGGGCCATCTGGTCACCAAGAGCCCCACTGTTGTGCTCCTTTTAAGCTGTAAAGAAAACAGGTGCCCTCATCCAAGGAGAAGTTTTAGAAAGTCACTTCAGAAAAGGATTTAAAGCATCATAAAATTAAAAAAAAACAAAACATAAAGTATTTTTCCCTAGATCAGCATATATCAAGAATATATTTAGCTGCCTAGAGCCACCTCACTACTCCTAACACTTTGGGGCCAGATAATTCTTTAGTGTAGGATTGTCCTGTGCATTATAGGATGTTCAGCACCAGCCCTGGTCCCTGTCTACTAGAGATGTTAGCACTCTTCCAGTAGTGACAACCACAAGTGTCTCCATATGCCTCCTGGCAAGCAAAAACATCCTCATTTGAGAACTACTGACTACACTGCCCAATACAGTCAATATAGTAGGAACTAGCCACACATAGTTATTTAGCATTTGAAATGTGGCCAGTCTGAGTTGAGTTGTGCTTTAAGTATAGAATACATACCATATTTCAAAAACAAATATAAAATTTATAAAATACCTCATTAATAATTGTATATTGAGTATGTTAAAAAGTAATGCCTGGGCTGGTGATGTGGCTCAAGCGGTAGCGCGCTCGCCTGGCATGCATGCGGCCCGGGTTCGATCCTCAGCACCACATACCAACAAAGATGTTGTGTCTGCCGAAAACTAAAAAAAAAATAAATAAATATTTTTAAAAAAAAAAAAGTAATGCCTTTTATATAGTGTTAAATATTATTAAATATATATTTTATTGCATTAAAATGTATTAGTAAAATTAATTATATCTTTTACTTTTAAATATGGCTACTAAAAATATTAAATTGCATTTTGTGGCTTATATTTGTGGCTTGCATTTATTTCTGTTGGACAGCACTTGAGCTAGTGTTCATGTACTATAGTTGAGCTATTATTCTTGTATTAGGCATTTAGATCCCTAAAAACAGTAAAGTTTAAATGATTTTTTTCCCTTTGGAAATTTTTCATTCATACAGTAAAATTATGCAGACACAGCATATGTAAAGTGTTACATGTTGCCAGTTTTTTCTCTTGAATATCTGCGATGCCATATTAAAAATTGATTTGGTGTTCAGATAGTTTATGTTTCTCTGTTTTTCCTCTTTCCCATGTTGGATTTTATCTCCTTTTTAAAGATATATAGTTGTAAATTAAAATTCAGTTTCTGTTTCTTTCTTTTTTTATTGGTGACATTGGTCTATTTGTTCTCTCCTGTATTCCTAGCATCTAGAACAGTACCTGAACATAGTCAGCTCTCAGTAAGTACATGCTGAATGAATGGACCAAGAAATATTATTCAGAGACTGGGGTTGTATCTCAGTGGTAGAACACTTGCTTAGCACATTCAAGGCCCTGAGTTCAATCCCTAGTGCTAAGGAGGGGAGAAAAGAGAATTATTATTCAGTAAAAGCTCACCATTTTACATATATTATTGTATCAGTTACCTGGTCATTTTGTTTGTTTGTTTTGTTCCCTTCCTTCAGTAGTAATTTATGCAGAAAGTTTTCCTTTTTACATTTAAACCCATCCATTCTACCTTTGATAGGATTTTGACATTGGCGGGGGAATGGAGGCTTTTGCCCTCCCTTTCATAGCTAGTATACTGTTTAATTTTCTTTTCTCTCTCTCTCTCTCTCTCTTTTTTTTTTTTTTTTTTTTTTTTTTTTGAGACAGGGTTGCTGAGTTGCCCAGCAGGCTGGCCTTCCTCTGCCACCATGCTCAACTTTATTTTGTCATTTTTATGTACCTTTTTAGGTTTAATCCCAGATGGATTAATGTACTGTGTGAAACCTGGATCTCTTAATTCATCTGCAATCTGGTATTTATTTGTCCCAGCAGTACTCACTGACTCATGATTCTCAATCCTGCTGTATTATTTATGCTTTCACATAGGAAGCTCTTATAGCTTGAATATATTAAGTTTTTTCTCTTGGTTCATTTCCATTTCAGTCCATTCAACCTTAGAATGTTGATAACTTACTTTATAGAATTTTGACTCTGGTAGGATATATTTATTTTTGTCTTGAAACAGATACTTTTTTCTCTTGGCATGCTTGGCTACGTAAGCCTTTTTAGGGAGCCTAGAGAGGAGGAGAAGTTAGACATCCAGGCTTATAGATGTAAGTATTGAGACATCTGTGCAGTTTCTGGCAGGTTGGTATAAAGTTGCTTTTTAAAAATTTTTAAAAATATTTTTGAGTTGTTGATGGACCTTTATTTTATTTATTTGTATGTGGTGCTGAGAATCGAACCGAGTGCCTCATGCATGCTAGGCAAGTGCGCTACCACTGAGCCACAACCCCAGCCCCATAAAATTGCTTTTATTTTATGTTTAAATATAAGTCTGTAATGTGTCTGTCTTCTAGCATCTGCTCATCTTTGGTTTGAAAACAATTAGGAATGTGCCTTTTTGCAATAAAGTAAAATAGTTTTACATTCTAGTATTCTGACTGTGTAATTGAACTGACTTGGGAAACTACCATTTGCTTATAACGAGGATAGAGTCATAGTTTATTTATCTAGTACTTACCATGGAGAAGAGAGAGGAACTGTTTGTGAAGGTATATTGAGATCATCTTGTACAGTTAATGATTTATTTGCTTGCTTTTTCTTTGAAAGAAAACATGCAGAGTGATTCAAGGCAACTTGAGCCCGGGTTCAAACCCCTGCTCCTATATGTGCCTCTGTTTTCTCGGCTGTAAAGTAGGGATGATAGTTCCTACACTATAGGGTTGTTGTGAGGATTAGTGAGTTAATATTAGTAAATCATTTACAACAGTGTCTGCTATGTTGGTTCATTTTAAATTAATTTGTACACATTTTCTTGTCACTTTCAAGTAAACAGTTTGCCTTTATAGTAGACACATGCTAGTCATGAGATTTGGCTATAAAATTGACCTAGCTTCCTATTTCTGGCCAGTATCCCAGGGTAGATGGAATAGAAGTAGCCTCAGGAGAGCAAAATAGAACTGAAAGTTCTGAAGGTAGTAGCACTTCTCTTTTGCAATAATACTAGACTACATATTCTAATATTCTATAATAAAATAAGTTGGGTCACATTGGTTAAGAATCTACTAGGAGCTATACTCTTTAATCTTATAATTCCACTGATGGAATATATACTATATAATCCAGAAAGAGAAAAATAAACTATAATTGTCTATTATACTATTAATAATAAGCAAAACAGAGACTCTAAATCAATGTGGAATGGGTAAGATCCTCAGTGGCATGTCATACAGCATTAAATGATAATTATGTTGCTTGTGAGGCAACCTAAAGGTATTTTAGTTGACATGTGACTAACAGGTGATAAACTCTACTGTGCCAGGGACCAGGGATGCAGACAAGAGCAAGACAGCTTGCCTTCCAGGCACTCTCTTTGGACTCCCATCCTCTTGTGGTGCTGTAGGTTCCAGAAAAACTCAAGGAATTGCTGGTCCTGGTGGTACACACCTGTGATCCCAGTGGCTTGGGAGGCTGAGGCAGGAGGATTGCAAGTTCAAAGCCAGCCTCAGCAATTTAGGAGGCTGCCTCAAGAAAGGGCTGGGATGTGGCTTAGTGATAAAGTGTCCTTGGGTTCAATCCCTAATATCAAAACAAACACCCAAACTAGACTCAAAAGGGTGGGAGAAGTAAATTCCCTGACCTTGAGGGAGGGTGGTCAGGGAAGCTAAAGGAAAGAGGAAATAGCTGAGATAGGACCCAAGATTTATCAATGGATAAATTGTGGTAATATAGTTAATATGTATTAAATATTTATTAAATGCTCTTCCTTATCCTGTTAATTCCTCTCAATTTTGTGTGATAGGTGTATACACTGTGGTAAAACTGAGTAAACTGACGTTTAAAGCGGCCCCATAACACTGGTGGAAGAATTAGAATTCATGGGGCTGGGGATGTGGCTCAAGCGGTAGCACGCTCGTCTGGCATGCGTGTGGCCTGGGTTCGATCCTCAGCACCACATACCAACAAAGATGTTGTGTCTGCCAATAACTAACTAAATAAATAAATATGTTTAAAAAAAAAAAAAAAAAAGAATTAGAATTCAAATCCATATCTGTCTTCTAAAATTTGTGTCTAAAATCTGTGCACTTTATTATGGCCTCCAACTATGGGAAAATTCTTCCTATGAAGATGTTAATACTTTAAAGCCATTAGAGAAAATGGTTTTGTTGGAGTAAGAATTCTATTTACTTGAGTTTTTGTTTTGTTTTGTTTTAATGTTAGCATTTGAGGTTTTTGTCACTAGCTACATGGACATCTGTTGTTTTGAGAGAGACCTGTCTCTGAAGGAGCTGGGTGCAGCTTTCCAAAGAGAAGATCCTGCATCAGCTCCTCATAGCATCAGAGATTTCATTTCCCTGACATAGGCAGTGAGAAAGGTCATGACAAGGTTGACAATTGGAAAGCTGTTTAGGAAGGAATAGCAGAAATGGGGTATGACTTGGAAAGTGTGTTGTATAGAGGGGCACATTTTTATTTTCTTAACTCAACAGTGTAGACTTCTCCACAACCTTACTGTGGGAATTCCTACTCCATATTTTGTTATTACATGAGATTTTTGAGGATTAGTGCCATTTTGATCACTTTTATGGGGACTAAACTTTATCAGGATAGGACAAGATTCACTGAGTAAAATCAACATATATAAGAGCCCTCAGTCTCTGTCACATTACAGGCATTTACTAATGTTGCCACAGTACCTACAATAAACCTGGGGAAATGAAGCCTCGATTGTCATTGAGTTCTTTCAAGAAGCCTTTGATTTTGGCTTCCTCCAGTATAGGACATAACTTAACACTCTGGAGGTTATTGTTATATATGGTCAAAGGAAGAAACCCCTTGCAATCAGAGGATTGTTTAATTAAGTCCATTCACTTTCAGTTAATAGATTTTGATGAAAACTGTTACTAGGCATTTTAGATAAAGAAAATGAGATTAGCGTGCTATACAAAGAAGCATTTTTGGGCTGGGAATGTGGCTCAAGTGGTAGCGCGCTCGCCTGGCATGTGTGCGGCCCGGGTTCGATCCTCAGCACCACATACGAACAAAGATGTTGTGTCCGCCGAAAACTAAAAAAAAATAAATATTGAAATTCTCTCCCTCTCTTTAAAAAAAAAGGGGGGGGGCATTTTCACATTCTTTTTCCCACCATCCAGAACAGTCTTGTACATAGGAGATGCTCAGTAACTTATTTGTTGGAAGAATGAGTGAAAGAAGATTCTAGTTTCTTCTTCAACTAACATGCCATTCTCACGAAAGCATACTAATGGAGGGCATACCATGTTTTCCTTTTCTGATGTTTTTCGATGTGAAAAGATATTTATTAAACTCTCTTAATTCTTGACCTTGGTTCAACTGGAAAAGCAGAAGAACTAGAATAGCTAAAACAATTTTGAAAAGGAAGAATAAAGTTAGAGTTGTCACACTTCACTATTTTAAGACTTACTTTATAGCTCCAGTAATTTAGTTGTATCAGTGGAGGGATAAACAAATAGTCCAGAATGGAAGAGAATCCAGAAGTAGACTCACACATGTATGGCCAAACTTTTTGACATAGGTACAGAAGCAATTTAATGGAGAAATGAAGTGTTGGAACAATTGGACATCCATAAAAAATGAAGAAATAAACTTTAACCTGAGCCTTACACTTTATATAGAAATTAACTCAAAATGAATCATAGTTCTAAATGTACAATGTGAAACTATCAAACTTTTAGAAGAAAACATAGAAGATCTTAATGATCTGGGGTTGGATGAGGAGTTCGCAGACATGACACAAAATGCACAATGTATAAAAGAAAAGAAAATCAATAAATTAGACTTCATCAAAATTATAAACTTTTGCTGTGAATGGCATTATTAAGAGGATAAAAACTTGCCATAAAATGGGGGAGGGATTGCAAATCTCATATTTGACAAAGAATTTAAATCCAGAATATATAAAGAACTTTATAAATTCAATACAAACAATCTATTTAAAAATGGTTAAAAGGGAGCTGGGATTGTGGCTCAGCGGTAGAGCACTAGCCTAGCATTCGTGGGGCCCTGGGTTTGATCCCCAGCACCACATAAAAATAAATGAATGAAATAAAGGTATTTTTTTAAAAATAAATAAATAAATAAAGGTATTTTGTCCAACTACAATTAAAAAAATAAATATTTTTTAAAAAATGGTTAAAAGACTTGAACAGATATTTCACCAAAAAAGATGTGTTGGTGGAAAGTAAGTATAACACCATTCACCATTAGAGTGAATAATAAGTTAACATTCTTCACCATTAGAGAAATGCAAATTAAAATTATGGGGAGATCCATCACATGCCTGCTAGAATGCCTAAAATAAAAAAAAATTATGCTAATACCAAGTGCTGGTGAGGATGTGGTGAAACTGGATCTGTCATACATTGCTAATAGGAATGTAAAATGATATGAAGTAATTATGATAACAACTAATGTTTGAATCACAAATAATGCAAACCTACCTCATATACTTCTCACGCTGTTCAAAGTTAAAACTCCATTCCGTTACACATTTCAAGTGAGTGTATTTTCTGAGCTCAAATTATGGTTCCAAAGGTGCTTTTGGGACCTATCAAAGTACAAAGAAAATTACCATGTATCCTATCTATTGGGCTTGGTGTGTAGTTCAGTGGTAGAGTATGTGTTTACCATACACAGGCCCTGGATTTGATCCCCAGCACCATAGATGATAAGAAAGATCTGTGTATTTTGGAAATAGACAGTGGCAGTGGTTGTACAACACGGTGAATGTGATTAATGGCCCTGAGCTGTACAATTAAAAATGTCTAAAATGGCAAATTTTATGTTATATATATTTTGCCACAGTAAAAATTATCTATTTAACTCTGCCATTTAGTAGTTTCTACTCAGCTTTCAAATGGAAGTGCTTAATCTTCAATACAATGATACAATGAAGGCAAATGTCAAGAGAAACACCTAATAGAATTCTGTAATGCCTTCCAAGAGACAAATATGATCAATTAGAATCACATTTAGATTGATTTCAGTATTTGGCAGAACCCATCTTTGTGAAGACATTTTAAAAATAAAATTGTACAACTTCATGACCAATAACCATTAAGAGATGAAGATTTGCAATTGATTTTGATGAAAGGGAGAACTATTTTAAGCTCCAGTTAAGTCAAATGCTACTTCCACCTAAAATAATTCCATTCTTCTGTATTACAAAAATTGTACTCTTATTTGAATTTTTGTCAATAAACATTTTGTGGGAATTTTTCTTCTCATAATATAAATACCTATATAATATCCTTGATTTATTTTTTTCTCTCGGTCCACAAGACCTAAAATATTCATTTTATGGCCTTTTACAGAAAATGTTTGTTGACCTCTAGCTTTATCTTTTTTAAATTTTGTTGTTGTTCTCAGATTTTTTTTCCACATTTTTTAGTGCATCATAGTTGTCTATAATGGTGGGGTTTGTTGTTACATATTTATCCATTTATGCAATATACCAATATAATTTGGCCAATTTCACTCCCCAGCACTTCTCCCCTTCTTTCTCTCCTCCCTGCCCGTCCCTTTCCTCTATTCTATTAGTCTCCTCTTGATTTTCATAAGATCCCTACCACTTTCTTTACCTTTTTCCTACTTCCACATATGAAAGAAAACATATGACTCTTGACCTTCTGAGTTTGTCTTATTTTGCTTAACATAAGGGTCTTTAGTTCCATTCATTTTCCTGTAAATGGAAAATTTCATTTTTCTTTATGGCTGAATAAAACTCCATTGTGCATATATACCACAGTTTCTTTATCCATTCATCTGTTGTCGGACACTGAGGCTGGTTCCATAGTTTGATTTGCAATTTGACTTTTGTAAATTGTGCTGCTATAAACATCGGTATGCATGTATCACTAAAGATGATGACTTTAATTCTTTAGGATGAATATGAAGGACTGGCATAGTTTTGACCCCTACCTTTTAAAGCATTATTTTTAAAGCAATCAGAATTCCACTGTGTGCTCTGTTTTAGTTGCATCCCATAAATGTTGATGTATTGCAGTTTCTTACCATTTAGCTCAAAATATTTTCTAGTTTGCATTTGATATTTTCCTTAACTCATATGATTTAAAAGTGTATTGCATAATTTCTGAACATATGGAGAATTTCTTGTAATCTGCTTTGAGTTCTAACCGAATTCCAAAGTAGTCAGAGTACATACATTGTATGTTGTCAGTCTTTTGAAATTTGTTGAGGTTTGCTATATGGCAGTATATAGTCCATTTTGGCAGATACCCTGTGTGTACTTGAAGTAGTGGGATTCTTTCAACTGTCTCCTGAAGCTGTGGATATCCAAATCAGCCTGGTCCCTGTAACTTTTTGTACAGAGTCCTGGTTTCTACTCACTTATAGTAGGTGTGCTTGTATTTTTAGTGTATCTTTCTTGTTTCTTGGTCCAATTTTTCCCCCTTCCCTTGTGTTATATGCAGCTTAAAGGTAAGAAAAACCTTTGTTGTTATGTTTGAATCTTAGCAGGCTTCAATTAATTTTCCATATCATAGTCCCTAACCACTAAATTAAGTGTTCACTTATACATAAGAACTTTTTATATGCTTTTTTTTTGGGGGGGGGGGAGTTGACTCATTTGCCATGTTGTACAATTATTCTCTAGAAACCTAGTCTACCTTGCCTTTGACAAAAGGAAATGATTGTGCTTCCCTGGGCTATGTACTTTCCTGCTACCAAACGGTTATCTTATCTAAAGATACTTAACTATGCTGTGAACTAAAGCTAAAACTATTCTATTTGATTAGCCCAGGCATACAGGTTACCCCTATGCACAAATTCTACCCTTCAGTTCTGTTAATATTTGCCTGTGTGTGTGTGTGTGTGTGTGTGTGTAAAAATAGAGATCCCAGGAGCCAGGCATATGATCCCAGTGTCTCAGGAACCTGAAGCAGGAGGACCACAATTTTGATGCCAGCCGAGGCAACTTAGTGAGACCTTGGACAACTTAGCAAGATTTTGTCTCAAAATTTAAAAAATAAATATGGGATTGGGGATGTAACTCAGTGGTAGTGTCCCTAGGTTCAAAACCCAGTACTAAAAACAAATAAAGAAGAGAGACTCATTCATCTTTGTGTGAGGCCTGTTGTATTAGGTGCTATACCACTTAACTTTTTCTTGATTAGGGATCTGTTGTTTGTTGTTATGTCACAATAATTGCTGGAAATAATTGTGACAATGCTTCACTGCTCAGAGAGAAGAAAAAGAAAAAAGGAAATTAAGGAAAGGGAGGCTTGTGCCACAGTAAAGCATAAGTTTTCACCTGTAAATCTTGGTCCACCCTCTTCTGCCCCAAATGGACCTTTTATTAAGTTTAGTTTTTCAACATTTATAAGCTGTATAGTAAACTTTGTATTTCAATCCATGAGCTCTCCTGCGCTTGCTGCGGGAATGTGGGTATTGAGACTCCTTAGCTGGGCAGCCAGCTGAGAACCCATCATCTGCTCTCCCTGTTGCTGATAAGAGGGAAACAGGAGGCATGAGTATATTCTTGCTCTTTCTGTATGTTTAATTGGGGATGATTGTGGAGTTTTTTTTTTTTTTTTTTTTTTTTTTAATATTTATTTATTTAGTTTTCGGCAGACACAACATCTTTGTTTGTATGTGGTGCTGAGGATCGAACCCGGGCCGCACACATACCAGGCGAGCTTGCTACCGCTTGAGCCACATCCCCAGCCCAATTGTGGAGTTTTTGTCATAGAAAATGAACACTAGAATTGGAAGTTAGTAGTGAAGTGACTGACTTTCAATACCCATTGCAAAACAGAAGATGAAAGATTTTGGTGAACAAAATATATAAATTTTTAGTGTGTACAACACAGAGAGGGAACCTATAGACATTGGTTTATAATAATGTGTCAGGCTTGGCTTATCAGTTCTAACAAGCATACAGCCTAATGGAAAGGTGTTCATAATAGGATGAAGAGATGGAGAGGGGATAAGAGGTATATATAGGAACGCTGGACTCTTTGCTCAGTTCTGTAAACCTAAAAGTGCTTCCTACCATCACCATCAACACAAGGGTCTGTTCACTTAACAATTTTAATAGCTGGTTTAATGTCCTTCATGGGTTCATATCACACAGTTAGTGTTTAACTGCCTCACCCTTGAAATTTCTCTTGGGACAAGTGATGTGCAGTTTGAGCTGATGTCAGGTGGATTTGCTGCTCTTGACTTTATCTCATGTTCATTAACTGCTCTTGTGTCTCTCCCTGTTGGGTGGAACAGCTGGAATGCCAAGATGCCTTGGAAACAGCAGCCCGAGCGGAGGGCCTTTCCCTGGATGTCTCTATGCATTCTCAGCTCAGAATTCTGGATGAGGAACATCCCAAGGGAAAGTACCATCATGGCTTGAATACTCTGAAGCCCATCCGGACCACTTCCAAGTAAGAGGCTCTGCTGGTTCATGACTTATCCGCAAGGCACCAAAATTATTTTTGAAAAAATAGGTTAGGATTAGGGCAGTTGGGGAGACCCTGTTTTTAGTTAAGGGTTCTATTTACTGAATAGTGTATTTTAGGTAGTGACTGACTTCTCAGTGCATGTTGACAGTTTTGTGATTTGGGTTTCTTGCCATAGACACCAGCACCCAGTGGATAATGCTGGGCTCTTCTCCTGCATGACTTTTTCATGGCTTTCTCCTCTGGCCCGTGTGGCCCACAAGAAGGGGGAGCTCTTAATGGAGGATGTGTGGTCTTTGTCCAAGTTCGAGTCTTCAGATGTGAACTGCAGAAGGTAGGCATCTCTGGTGCACCCTCTTCTCCTACATACTGGGTGCTAGGGCCTGAGCTAGGAGGGTGGCTGCAGAATTGTGAAATCTACAGCTCTGTGTCCTTTAAGGAGCTGAGCTGTCCTGGGGAGGGTGGGTAACCCGGGGATGGCTCTCCCTTTGCTCTTCTGCTTTGTCTCCTATTTTAATCGAATCCTGTTTTAACCTCGGGCTTTCTTTCTCTCTCTCAGCCCCGCTTCTCTTCCTGAGTCTGCAGGGAGATTATGTCGCTGCCTTGTGACAGAATACATTTTTGTGGTAGCTGAATGTACCATTAAAATCTAGTTTGCAGCTTTGCATTTTACCACAGGATCCTTCAGAAAGGGTTGGGACCCTCAAGAAAGGAAATTCTTATGCACAAACAAATTTTATTCAGGGGTAGACCTTTTTGCGGGGGGTGGAAGGAAAGGGGTTTGCTCTCATCATTTTCTACGTTTATCCAGAAAGAGTATTTTTTTCCAGAGGTGAAGACTATGTGCATAGTTTTAAAGAAGAGGCTTGTGTGTGCAGTGACAGGCTGGAGACCAAAGCATTGGCAGGAGGGAAGCTAGGGTATGTCTCTTCCCCTGGGGAGGTTTGTAACAGAGGACATGTGCCCTTGTTAAGACTAGAGAGACTGTGGCAAGAAGAGCTGAATGAAGTTGGGCCAGACGCTGCCTCCCTGCGAAGGGTTGTGTGGATCTTCTGCCGCACCAGGCTCATCCTGTCCATCGTGTGCCTGATGATCACACAGCTGGCCGGCTTCAGTGGACCAGTAAGTTCTAACCATCTTTTTTGACCATCTCCAGGGGCCGGGCCACGGCCAGCTCTAACTCTCTCGTTCTGTTGCAGGGGTTGTGCTCACCTTTGGGCTAGTTAGCAGCTTTAGAGATGCCTCCAGACCTGTTGAAAGGGATTTGGGAGGAATGGAGGTGTGTCATCAGCTAGGAGGATGGAGGGGCATGATTGTGAAGAGCTGGCTTGCTTTCCTGGGGTGGGGTAACACTGAACTGATCCTGGTTCTGCACAGGACAAGACTTCTTGGTTGTATGTTGATATGAAGTGACAGTCTCGGTCTGGGCAGATGTGTCTTGGCAGTGCTGTGAGTGGGTGAGCGCAGTGTTGTGTGGCATAGGCTGGTGAGCCAGTGCTGGTGACATTCTGAGTGCTTGGAGGTGGAGTTATCATGTCTGACAGTCCTTTGACAAATGAACCCTGAGAAGTTGCAGGACTGTCGAGGTTTTTACAGTTTAACCTGGAGTCTGTTTCAAGTGTTGGTATATAGTGGAAACCGTGGCAAGTATTGGGGTAGCAGCCATGTTTTTTTCCTAGTCTGTTTGAACACAGAATAGGTAAGGGAGCCTTTGACAATCACAGTTTCCTGGGCGCCTGTTTCTTACACCTGCTGTGCTGCCTTACACTTGAGATTTTGATTAAATCTATTCTCTACATATTTGCCTTGAGGCATCGGAGCAGTAATACTGCTTATACTGTGCATTTTCCGTGTGTGGGTAAGCTGGAGGTTCATGGTTTTGGTAAGTATGTGCCTAAAATGCATGGTGATTAGGTAACACTAATTTACAGTTTTATTTTCATTTTGTTTTTTAAAATGTTTGATGTCTTTTTTTTAAAGTTTTGATCTCTTTTTCTGAAGCAGAGGACACTACTTTTCTGGTATTATGTTTCTATATTAATTGACCAACTAACACACTTTTATGTAAGTTTTAAATAAAAGGGACCATGTAATGAAAATGTTATGTTGTTACATTATTGACCAAAATGGCAAACATTTCCATAGAGCCAGCTTCCCCCAAGAAGAGCTTCTGTCATTGTTTCACTACAGGGCTGGTGGCTACTCTGATCCTTCATAGAATCCTTTCATCTGAGCAGCATAATACCTAGGCTTCCTTGATAAAGCTACAGTGGGTTTTCTTGATTCCACTCTCTTCTAAAAATGAACAAACAAAAAATTCCATGGATTGCTGGGATTTTAATTTTTTTCTTGGGGAAAAAAGTTACCTGTGCATGTTCAGCTTGGTGTCTTTAAGGTCACTCCCTCAAGCAATCTGTATATTCCTTAATCTCTTATTTATAATGTAGCACACTGGGATGCTAATCTCTAGAAAATTCTTTTAGATGCCAGGGAAAGCAGAGCACCTTCCTTTAACAGGAAAACTCAGCACGCTTCTCCTCTTGCCCTCTCAGAAAGAGCAGCTCAAGGCCAGTGTTCTCTCATGGGCTTCCGTCCTGGAACACCTGAGAAAGCAATGGACCCATCCATCATCTCATTGAGAAAAAGATTTAAAAGTCTAAACAATCTAGACTTTGTTTTTGGAGCTCCAGTTCTGATCCATTTCTTTCTAAATGGAAATTGAAGAACCAGGCTGGTTTTGAGATCAGTACTAGCAGTGAGCAGACCTCTGCTTGTGGGCTTCAGTCCTTTTGAGGAAGATGCATTTTAAATTTTTGCACATTTTCTAATCTGGCATGATTTTCTAACTGGCTTCATCTGTTCTTACAGAAATCTACACAAGAACAGACTCCCCAAATTCTCTAGCCCCTCACCCCCAAAAACAACATCATTATTTCTTGTTCTCCCTTAGGTCTCACTGAATTTTGGTAGCCATACACAGAACAAATGAAACACAATCAAGTTGTGTTTTTTTATGTGTGTGTGTTTTAAATTGCTGGCCAGCTCATACTAGATATGCGTGCATCAAGATGATCCAAGGTTCCTGATACCAGGGGACCAGCACTCTGTGCAGGGTGCTTAAGGATCACAGTAATGTTAACTGAGTGCCAGAATCCCTAGGGTATGAGGAACCATATCACTAAAGTTACAGAGATGCTTTCGGGCCTTCTTAAACCAAGGTAATTTTAAAAGACTTGGCCTGACCTAGGATCTGTGTGTAAAGAGTTAGCATCTGCCCATAGACCTGCAAGAGAAGGCTGCCTCCACAGCGCCCTCTCTTGGTGTTGCTAGCTCTGCCCCAGGGCCTGGGGGAAAGGACAGTGAAAAGCCTTTAGAGAGGTAAGTTCCCACCCCTCCAACCTCTCTCCAGCTGCAGCTCGCTTGGTGCTGTCAGGATCTGGACTTGGGGGGAGTCTCTCTGTAGTGGAACCAGTGACAGAAGCTGTTCTTTAGAATTTTCAGGATGGCTGTATTCTGCGGTCAGAATGAGAGAGTCAAGCTGGGCAGAGTCTCTCGCCAAGAGTTCAGGTAAGGTAATGTTTATTCACTGGGAATGCTTTCCACAGCCAGACAGCTATGCTGACAATCTCGAGTTTTCTCCCAGTTTGTTTAGATTTAAATGACAAATGTGTAACTTTTTAAAAACTGAATTTTGTTTGGATTTTTCATGAAAACCTTCTTTTCGTCCATATGAAATAGTTTGAAATGTCGTTGCTTTTTAAAAACCCTGTGTGTTGGAACCTCTTTAATCTGCTTGTTTCCTCTTTTCCCCCCCTCTGCAAGTTTTACATAGTGTAAACATTTGTTGTCTTTTACCTTCCCTGTTCCTCCCCTCTGGGAGGTGCTGATGCTCTTACCCCGTGCTGAAAAATGGCACTCTAAAGGTATGGGAAGGAAAGAACCCCAAACAACAATCTGCTGTCCTTTCACGCCTTCCTTTGGAGACTGTTCCTTCAGTGCTGCAGAGTGTGAGAAAGTGCATCACTGCACGCCATCGTACTGAGTTGCTTCACGGAAGGAGAAGGGGCTTTGGCCCTGTGACTCAGTTCTGCATTTTGGATGCATACTGGAAAAGAAGCCAATCTTCTTGCTAGTAAATCAACAGCCCAGCTGTATGCAATGGGGACCCAAACACTGGATATAAACCTAAAAAAATCTGAGGGAGGGAGAGGAGGAATTCAATAGTTCTTAGAATCTGAAATCTTCTATTTGATCAGGTTATTTACTGGGACTTGATATAAATCTGATTGGTGGGGATCTCCTACAGCCTAGTGAATATCTGGTATTGAGTTACTTTCAGGAAAAATGAGAGACACACATTCACCCAGGGAGAGTCTGGGTTCTGAAATTCAGCGTTAGCTACCTCAGGACTATCATGTCTGGTCTCCATTTTTTCTGTCGCTCAGTGCTGGCTCATAGGTGTGCTGACCTTTACTAAAGGAACCAGGGTAGATGGGTGGATGGGTTTTAAGTTAATTCTTTTTCTTCCTTTAGGGTGGGGGATTGGTTTGGCCTTCTTTTGTTGTAGTTTGTTTGGTTTTATTTTTTTGCCATGATCAATTTTAGCTACAAGGATTTGAAAAGACTCCGAAGGATGCCAGCAGTTTTTCCTCGAGGCTTAGAATTTTGTGTTCTATCCTGAGCAGAGGTAATTCCTCACGGCCTAGTGCACCAATTGCATTAGCCATTTCAAGCAGAGTACCTCTTTAGGGAATTTTTTGTTTTGTTTTGTTTTGTTTTTAAATTCTCTTTCCTTAGCAGCAAGGTCTTTATTTCTAGAGAATCTCCTCCATTGCAGAATCATTGCAACTTCAGGAGCCCTAACCAATTAAATGCTGTCAGCCTGATGTACTACTTCGGACTCTGGAAGCAGATATTGGTTCTGTTCTGTATTTCTACTGTGTGTAGTTGAAACAACAGTCGGAGGCCAGATGACCTGTTAGATGGCCAGCCCTGTGTAACTCAACTCTGTATGTTCTCACTGTATGTTACTGCAATGCTCCTGCTCTTGTACAGTGTTTGTGAGATGCTCTTTGAAGATGGTACCTTTATATTTTTTCATTTTCAATAAAAGCACATTACTTCCCATTTCCTGGTATTTAATACTGTCGCTGAATGTGCCTGTGTGAGTGTGTGCCCCGGCGTTGCAGGACCTCAGAGCTGGAGGTGGCACTCGGTGGTTCTTGGGGGCTGGCCGCCTTCCCTCCCTGCAGGTGGTGTTAGACATATGCTACCTGAGGTAACATATTTTTGTTTTTGGGAGGGAGTGGGGTGTGGGGGGGAGGGCCCATGGGAGGGTCTCTGGATTTTTGATAGTCTGCTTTGTTTGCTTTCTTCTGTACTATTAAACTGCTGATGTTTATTTTCAGGAATGTTTTGCAAATGCACTTCTCACTCTTCCCCAGTACAACTGTAGGTACACTGTTCCTTTTTATCAAATAAGCACGTTTGAAACAATACAAAGAAAGGTCTTAATTTCATTTAAAGAAATGTATCCATGTGTGGAGATACTGGCATAAGGTCAATATATACTTTTGAAGGACCATGTGTTTAGAATTAATTTCAGCTCATGGACAGGGTTTATGTTACATTAGAAAGAGTAATGGTTTTGACGGAGTCCTTAAGGAAAAAAGTCTCAAATTAGACCTGACTCCCGCAAAATGCCATGAGTAAATGACCGTAGGCAGGTTTCGGTAATATTCAGTCCTCCGAGATGGTTTTGCTTTGCACACGGATCACTGTGCCATGGATCAGCCTACTCTTTCTAACTTAACATAACCCTGTGGCATTGTGTGTGGGTGCCGTGGGGATGCTGACAGTGGTGTATGTTTCTCCCTGTAGGCCTTTATGGTGAAACACCTCTTGGAGTACACCCAGGCAACAGAGTCTAATCTTCAGTACAGCTTGCTGTTGGTCCTGGGCCTCCTTCTGACAGAAGTTGTGCGGTCCTGGTCGCTTGCACTGACTTGGGCATTGAATTACCGAACTGGTGTCCGCTTGCGGGGGGCCATCCTAACCATGGCATTTAAGAAGATCCTTAAGTTAAAGAACATTAAAGAGAAGTCCCTGGGCGAGGTGAGTGCACTTTCCCAGCTTGAGCTCCTTCTTTTCCCTGGGGCCCTGCTTTGTCCTTCATCTTCCTCCTGAAGTGAGTGACCCATGTCCTTGCAGGCTCCCCTCACTGCTCTTTGCATCTTGCAGCTCATCAATATTTGCTCCAACGACGGGCAGAGGATGTTCGAGGCAGCTGCTGTTGGCAGCTTGTTGGCTGGAGGACCCGTTGTTGCCATCTTGGGCATGATTTATAATGTCATCATTCTGGGACCAACAGGCTTCCTGGGATCAGCTGTTTTTATCCTCTTTTATCCAACAATGGTGAGTAAGCCTCCTCGCTGTATCTTGGCAGCTACTCCTTAGGAGACAAATTATTTCCATTGGATTATAGTAGGCATCACCCTGCATTTGGAATTTTCCTCAAAGCAGGTATCTGGTTTGGAAAAGTCTGGAGCTGTATAGTGCTCAGTCCATATAGACAGGATTTTGACTTGACAGGAAGCAAGGTGTCACTTGTATAAAGGCTCCCAGTGACATTGAAAAAGAGTCTGAATGAAAGTCAGCAGGTAGACCCTACCCCAGGTAACACAGGGTTGAATTACCCCATCTTCAGTTGATGCTCATTGATAGGGCGCTCCTGCTTCTGCTTGGGTAGTACTCGGTACCTATGAGCACTATGAGAATAAATAGTTATTTGTCCTCACTGCCATACAAAGAGATATGAATTGAATAATATTTGATTATAATTCAATAAATCACTTCTATTTATAAAAAAAGCATAACTAACTACATGAAATCCAGTCTGTCCCAGAAAACAGGATTACTTGCTTCATTTAAAATGACCTTAAGCAGATCATGCAGTTCTTCAGTTTGAATGAGCTCTAACTTGGCATGGCATTGCTTGTCCTCTCAGATGTTCGTGTCACGGCTCACTGCATACTTCAGGAGAAAGTGTGTGGCCGCCACTGATGACCGTGTCCAGAAGATGAATGAAGTTCTCACCTACATTAAATTTATTAAAATGTATGCCTGGGTCAAAGCATTTTCTCAGAGCGTTCAAAGTGAGTTTAAAGATTTTCTTTGTGCATGGGGTAGAAGGATTTTGTATTCTTTAGGTCTGATCATTCACACTTTGCTTCCTGAGCACATTAGATGCTAGGACTTCTAATGTCTATGATCATAATGTCGTAGGACTTCTAATATCTATGATCATAATATCCTAGAACCTTGATGTTTAAAAGGGGTTTTAGAGATTTGAACCCATAACCTCATCCCACAGACAGGAAATTGAGACCTGGAGAAATTGTGATTTTTCTTAAGATAGCACAACTAGTTAGAATAATTTTGGTTCCAAAGCTCCTATATTCTCTCATCCTGCCCATGTTTTTCCAACTTGGCTGTGAGAATATCACAGAAGATAATACTGAATGATGGCTAAGAGTTCCACTTTTGTCCCCTCTACACTGGTTGTGAATGTACCAAAGCTAGTTGTGGAACCCTGCGGTTTGGCTGGGTATCAGGGTGCCTGGCTCTGCCACTTACCAGGGGCTTGTTTTATTTTTTTAAATAATTGTTTATATTGAATCTCAAGGTCCTCAGGGCCTGGCCCCATCCTGATCTGTAAATTCAGTGCAGGCATAAACATGTCAAATATGTAAGTGCCACAAAGCTGGGAGGGATCATGATCATTAATACAGATTGGGCATTTAGAACCATCTTAACAAAAGTTGGAATGATGGTTCTTAAAACTGGTGAAATTTAAGAAGAATATTTAAAGGCACTTTCAAGTTTAAAAAAAAAATACTTAGGTACATTTAACCTTAATATAAATAAAAACTGCATGAGCCTTTAATGGACATAATCTCATGTTGAGCTGACTGAATACAGTGATGTTTAACAGCTACTATAATTTTAGGTGGAATAGACATGCCCTGTTCAGATCAAGGTAGCTGGTGTAGTTCCATTAATTAAATCTTCAGAAACTTGTTTTCCAGCTCTGGACTCTACACTTTTTTCATGAGGGCTGTTAAGCTAAGCAACATCTAGAGGTGACTCTCTGAAGTACCCAGCAATGGATTAGGCTGCTTTGTAAAGTAGCAGTTTTGTTTCCACCAGAGTGGAACAAATGGCTTCTAAGTGGACGTGCCAGGCATGTCGATGGCAGGATGACCACTGATGGTCCCTGCAGGCTCTCGTTCTGTCATTTTATGATCTTTCTGAGATGCCACTTATCCTTCAGTCCTCTATTTTGTATCATAATCTGTTTTTGTCAGTTTGAAGAGGATTCTCGCTTATTATGTTCGTGGTTAAGATGTATGATCAATGTTAAAGCAATGAGTTGAGTGGATTTTTTTGTTTGTTTGTTTTGGTGTTGTTTTGTGGGAATCAAGTTTTATGACTTACAAAGTAGGTGTGAAGATACTGTGGGCAGTGGTAATACCTTTAGGGTCAGTGCATAGCTACAAAGAATCACTTTTGTGTTTAAAATAAATAACTTGCCATTGTGGGAGCCCTGGCGTGTGTGTGTGTGTGTGTGTGTGTGTGTGTGTGTGTTTTCTTGATGTTTTGGTATTGTGGATTGAACCCATGGGTGCTTTACCACTGAGCCACATCCCCAACTTGCTAAGTTGCTGAGGCTGGCCTCAAACTTGCAATTTTCTTGCTTCAGTCTCCGAGTTGCTGGGATTATAGGTGTGTCCACTGCACTGGGTTGATACCTTGCCATTTATTGCCCTACTTTCCACTCCATAGTTCTAGTGTTTCGTGATTGCTTTGTTAATAAGGTATCTGTTTTGTAAATACTTAAGAAAATTACATTCTGCCTATAGAAATTGTATTTCACCCATCTTCCATTTTCTGACTGCTTTTTTTTATGTGAAATTTATCTCATTGCCAACATACACCAGACATTTTAAGAAATCTAGTTCTTTTTAATTCTCCAGTGCTGTTGAACAGTCTTTCTATGATTCCTGAGGCAAAAAATAAGCAACAGCCAGGTAAGCAAACAAAACTGCCAGCTGTAGATACAATTAATATATTCATTTCTTATAAACCCAAGGACTCACAAGAAAAAGATAGAAGATGATCCCTGTACTCATTTGTAGCAACTGCTTTCCATTAGATTCTTTTCAGTGACCTGATCCATTTCAAACTTCAGCTCAAACAGTAGAGTCAATAAGTCATTAGACTAATGTTTGCACCGTAGGTATTAAAGAATCATTTATAAACCTGTTTGTGGGGCTGGGATTGTGGCTCAGTGGTAGAGTGCTTGCCTAGCATGGCGGGACCTGGGTTCGATCCTCAGCACCACATAAAAATAAAGGCGTTGTGTTGTGTCCATCTACACCTAAAAAAAAATAATAATAAATATTAAAAAAAAAATAAAATCCTATTTGTGGGTGAGGACTGAGTCTTGTTTGGTTTTGGAGGAAAAAAATCCCAATGTTTCTTTTGACTTGGTTTAAAGGTGTCTTCTTTTTTATTCATAGAAATCCGAGAGGAGGAGCGTCGGATATTGGAAAAAGCTGGGTACTTTCAGAGCATCACTGTTGGTGTGGCTCCCATCGTGGTGGTGATTGCCAGTGTGGTGACGTTCTCTGTTCACATGACCCTGGGCTTCGATCTGACAGCAGCACAGGTCAGGGACCCCCCAGGGATGGGGAGCGTTATCGAGTGGGGAGCCAGCCCTTGCAGATAGTGTACAGGTTATTTTTAGTCAACCTAGGCTTGGGTTTCATTCTGAAGATACCAATCAACCTATGGTTCAGATTTACTGAGATTTTAACTGAAGGTCTCATGAAAACCTTATCTTTTAAAAAAATGTGACTCGTAGTAACATTTGACAGCCAAGCTGCAGCCTTCCTACCACCTGAAAGGAAGTCGGTGATGTCTTGTCATTGTAGTTGCCTCGCGTGATCATGCTCAGTTTCTCCTCCTTTCCCATTTTAAGGCTTTCACAGTGGTGACTGTCTTCAATTCCATGACTTTTGCTTTGAAAGTAACACCATTCTCAGTAAAGTCCCTCTCGGAAGCATCGGTTGCTGTTGACAGGTTTAAGGTAAGTGACTCCTTGCCCCTCCTCTGTGTCAGGAGCTGTCCCTGGCACAACTCCCTGCTGCCTGTGCTCTAGGGGGCCACACAGATTAACCACACTTGGTTTTGATTTTCTTTGAGCATTTTGGCAAGTTGTTAAGAAGGAGGCATGGAAGACACTGAATTAAGGGATAGACTTTTACCCTTCCTGGATGGCTTGGTCCTAGGCTCAGCATTCCCTCCAAAGCAAGACCCTTCCTCCTAGGCCTGACCTGGATTTATGTCATAAATCACTGGGCTTTTAAGTGATTTAAACCTAGAAGACCAGAATTGCCGTGACTGTCAGGTTTTCCTCCCCTTTATTGTTGCTACTGTCAGTTTGATTGGTTGATATACTAAGTCCTTTTTTGGTACTTTCTTTCTCCTGCCCTGTGATTGCCATTCATGATGCAGTGACATGGAACTAGTCATAAATCTAGATCATGTTGGGAAGTGCAGTTAAGTAAGTACCAGTTTTTTTCCTTGCAGGTGGTTAGTTGATCATACTTTGGCCGTGTTATTCTTTGTGCCATCAGAATAATAGAAATACATGATATAAGAGGAAGATATATTTGGGAGGGTAGAGGGAGATAGATATTTGAAAGTGGTTAACACTCATTTAAAAAAGTTAAAAAAAAAAAAAAAAAGCATCATCATGTGGACTGGAATTCCTTGACGGTGACACTCTTGTGCTCCTGCTCATCTTTCTTGGCCAGTGAGAACACTATAAAAGTGATTTTGGTTCATGAACACTTGAAGCTGAGGTGTTTTAGGGATGAATATCACCCACCCACTTAGAGCTCAGTAGAAACAAATTTGGTTTTCCTGTTAAGACTAAAACATACCTTCCCAGGATGTATTTATTTATATTATCTACTTATTCATAGTTAATCAGGTGAATTTTGTTGGATCAAGAAAGCTAGCCCTTGGGGCTGGGGATGTGGCTCAAGTGGTAGCACGCTCGCCTGGCATGCGTGCGGCCCGGGTTCGATCCTCAGCACCACATACAAACAAAGATGTTGTGTCTGCCAATACTTGAAAAATAAATATCAAAAAATTAAAAAAAAAAAAAGAAAAAAAAAAGAAAGCTAGTCCTCCAGAATGCACCCCCATCCCCATTTCCTTCCCCTTCCCCAGCCTGGCTGCTAGAAGGACAAGAGCCAGAGTCACATGAGAAGCAGAGTCACATGAGAAGCAGTGGTCTGCAGCCGTCAGATGCTTCCTGCTTTGTGAACCCACAGTAGCCAGTCATGGAAGAAAGCAGATGTTTTGACCAGAAGTCTTCCCTCCCGTTTGTTTCTATATCTTTGTTAGTGGATGGATTTGGTTGGATTTTGGATGAAGAAACAGAGTGTATAATATAGTCTTGTTCTCCCCTTGTTTTGGGGGGGTTCACTTCTCTTCACTTATTAGTGAGGACTTGGATTAGCAGGTGGCATTTCATCTCATAGTTCCTTCCTCTGTCCAGGAAGCATCAGAGTTAATAATAGCAAAATCACCCACAGCTCTCTTTTATGTCCTGTGAGACTTCAGTCCAATTCTATCCTCTGCCTCTTGGCAGGGTTTTTCCTTTCTTAAGGTAGATGCGTGGCCCAAGATAATGAGTATTTATTGCTTAATCCTTCCCCAACTCTAAGCTGTTTCTTTCTTATTATCTTCATGTGCTTATTAATTAGAATTATGTTCACTTCATTAGGGATTGGGGGGGGAGGAGCTGTTTTTTAGGTGTAATTCACTAGAGGAAATCTGCTTCAATCCTGGGAGACCACCTAAGGCAGTCTTTTTTTTTTTTAATTTTTAAAAAATTTTTTAGTTGTAGATGGACACAGTGCCTGTATTTTGTTTATTTTTATTTATATGTGGTGCTGAGGATCGAATCCAGTACCTCACACATGCTAGGCAAGCGCTCTATCACTGAGCCACCATCCCAGTCCTGAGGCAGTCTTTTGAAATGAGACTGTTCCTGGGATTATATCTCTCCCGTCATCTTCTAGGAAATGGATATGAGAATAACCAGGATGGGACTTGCCTGTTTGGTTTATTTTCTGCATATTGAAATTCAGTGATGGTGCTGCAGAAGTGCTTTCACCCTCTGCCTTCTTTTTTTTTTTTTTTAATAATTTTTTTAGTTGTAGATGGTCACAATTTATTTGTTCATATTTATGTGATGCTGAGGATCAAACCCAGTGCCTCACACATGCGAGGCAAGCGCTCTACCACTGAGCCACAACCCCAGCCTTCACCCTCTGCCTTCTTATTTTGCATTGTCACCTTTCTCTTTTTAAACGGACTTAGGGATCTGATGGGTAAGCAAGTGTGGTATTTGCTCTATTTGATCTGCCTTGGAAGTGCATCCTGCACAAGAGCTCATTGCTTCCTGTTGAGTAGTGTGGATAAAGGATAGACAAAGGGATAAAATTTCTAGGAGAAATAACTTGTCGAAGGGCAGTTATTTGCTTGTCACTACTGTAGCGTGGTTACGTTTTATAAATAAAAATACAGGATGCCCAATTAAATACTGCATGGGATATACTTATACTGAAAATTCTTTATTATTTATCTGGAATCCAAATTTAACCGGGTGTCTTGTATTTTATCTGGTGTCTTGCATTTTATTTGTAACCCCTCTTCTGCTCAACTGATACATTCTGGTTTTTGTCTTTTGGGGAATGAAAGTAGTGTTTTGATGATCAGTGTTTCATGGAAAAGTTGAGGTTTACAGATTGTGCACCTCTAAGATTCTGTTGTCATCCTGGCAAGTGCAAATCCAAGTAGATATAAATTCCAGAGTTGTAAGACCCCCATCTGCCTCACCCTGTCAGGGTAGGGCGACCTGAACTGAAATCCTCCTGGGGCAGGGCAGGGCTAATAATAAGGAAAAGTAGACGAAGAACTGTGCACATGATTAGGCACCAACATATTTCTTAGTAGTTCATTAAGGCCTAAACTCTCTTCATCCTCTTAATAACTCCAGGGGAGAGAATGATGGAAATTCTGTCAGCCTGTGGTTTTACTCAATGACGGTGATCAAAATATTTGTTATTTTTAGCTCAATTTCTCAGGAAGGCTCTGAACAAATGAAACCAAACAGCTGTTTTCAGAAAGCAGGGACTAAACCCAAGATTGATCAAGAGTGAATATTATCTAGGAAATTTAGAATTGTGATACTTCTAGGAAGACTGGGGATTAAAAATGAGTAAGAGGTGGTGATGTAAGGGGGGAGGAGAGCAAGCTTAGAAGTTTAGGACCCAAGAGAATGAGAAAGGGAATATGTATTACATGTAATAGCACAAATTCTTAATTATTGGATTCCAAGTGCGGTGGCATTCTATAGAAATGACAGATTTAAGAAGATGGTCAGAAGAGGACTCAAGTCTTATGGGAAGGTCCCAGGCTGTGGTTTACTGTGGTGGTGTTTCTGGTTAATTTCAGAGACTCTTCCTACTTCAAGCATCCCATTTTCCTTCCCTTTAATTTAACTGAGGGTGTCTCTGGAAGCGGACTGGAGGAAAGGGGTCTTGTTCTCCTTCCAAGGGGTCTTTCTAGGGGAGATACCCTTTGCTCACATGTAGGCCTGTCTTTTGTTTTGTTGAATTCTCCCAAGTTCTAAGGCAGGGCTTAGAAGACATGAGGATTTCTTGACCAGAAGGAATACTCTGCGGGAGACAGAACCTTAGACCCTCTATTCAGTTCATCCTCTCCCAACAGGTGTCAGGATGCAGGTGAGGGAGGTAGGCAGGCTTTGTGATCTGCAGGAGTGTTCTGGAGGGAAAACAAGATGGTGAGGGTCTATATAGGGGATCAGAGTGCCTTTAGGGTGTCCTACCTGCTCCTGAGTTAGAACAAGGGGCTGCATAGCAGTTCATTGTCCTTTGGCCCATATTAGGCCGGCAGAAAAGAATGAGTAGCTTAGCTTAGTGTAGAGGGTTGGGTCAATGGACAAGGTCCCTGTACCTTCTGTGGTTGTCCCCATGCTCTTGAGACCCCCTTGGCGGGCCTGAGGCGAGGCTACACTAATGAGCTGCCTTTTGCCCTTCAGCTTCCTTCTACTGTATAGCCTGATGTGTTTTGCTACGTGAGTGTGCGCCCTAGGCTTGTCTCCCTGGTCTTGATCCAGTGTCTCATCTTTGCACCTCTCTCACAACTCCTATCAGAGTTTGTTTCTAATGGAAGAGGTTCACATGATAAAGAACAAACCAGCCAGTCCTCACATCAAGATAGAGATGAAAAATGCCACCTTGGCATGGGACTCCTCCCACTCCAGTATCCAGAACTCGCCCAAGCTGACCCCCAAAATGAAAAAAGACAAGAGGGCTGCCAAGGGCAAGAAAGAGAAGGTGAGGCAGCTGCAGCGCACTGAGCATCAGGCGGTGCTGGCAGAGCAGAAAGGCCACCTCCTCCTGGACAGTGAAGAGCGACCCAGTCCTGAAGAGGAAGAAGGCAAGCACATCCACCTGGGGAACCTCCGCCTGCAGAGGACGCTGTACAGCATCGACCTGGAAATTGAAGAGGTGAGCTGTCCGCCTGTACTCCCACCCACTTCGCCCCCACACCCTGTCTGGCATGCCACCTCTTCTGATCTGGGAAGAAAAGGCAGGTGCAGTTCCTTTTAGCAAGGTACTCTGTGGCTATAGATTTTGAACCAAAAAGCAGATTGGACCAGCTGTAATTTCAAAGGGAATATTTAAGCATTTAACAACAGAGTTAATAACAACTGATCTCATGAGATGCTCATTTTATAAACAAGGAAATGAAGCATTCAAGTGGATTTTCCAAGATTTTGCCCTGAATCAGTTTCTGGCTATCGTTGCTGTATGTGAGCTGCAGTAATTATTTCTGGTGTTATAACTTCGTATGGGCTCCCTGTTCCCAGTAGGCTGTGCATTGCACAAGATCTGGCACAGGGTAGGTATTCTTGGTGCTTTTACCAATGGTTATATTGTAATCATTTATTTTAAAGGAAGTGAAGCATCATTTTGGTATATGATGTCACAGTGCAGGTGGTACAGATCAGGCAGAAGTCTCAGAGAGGGGCTAGTGTAGGTTCAAAGCTTTTAAGATACAGACTGATTAGGAACCAGCACCATGTTTAAAGGGCCATAACATTCTGAGGACACAGTCATATGGATATTCATTTCTTCAACAGCCATTTTTTGAGTGCCACCTATATGCCAGGCAATGTTATAGGGCTGGGAATATAGCAGCAAAAACCCAGACAAAAATCCCTGCTCTCCTAGAGCATACATTCCAGTGGCACAGACAAACAATAAACAAGTCTAATATATCCTGTGTCAGATTGTGATAAGGGCTGTGAAAAATGAGGTGGAGAGTGCTGGGGCAGGGACAGTTGGGATTGCAGTTTTAGTGGGTTGCCGGAGAGAAGGTTTCTTTTATTTTTTTATTTTTAAAATTAATTTAATTGATGTATTATAATTACATGTAATAGTGGGATTCATTGTGACATATTTATACATGCACATATCATAATTTGATCAATTTCGTCCCCCATTTTTACCCCCTTTCTTTCCCTCTTCCCTTCCCTCAAGTCCCCTTCCTCTGCTCTACTGGTGGGAAAGCCTCATTTAAGAAGTAGACTTTTTTTGAGGGGTGGGGGTACTGGGGATTGAACCCCACTGAACTACATCCCAACCTTTTTTATATTTATTTTAAGACACAATCTTGGTAAGTTGCTGAGGGTCTTACTAAGTTGCTTAAGTTGGCCTCAAACTTGTGATCCTCCTCCCTCAGCCTCCTGAGTCTGTGGGATTACAAAACAGGGAGGGGAAGGGACAGTGCCACTTGCCAGATGTCTTCTCTGCACCAGGCACTTGCTTCTTTGTTGCTGTCATACTTAGTCACCAGAAAATTTGCGTTTTTCTCTGTGTAAACCTACCTCGCCTGAGCAGAGCTTGAACTGTGACTTGATCTCTCATTACCACCAGGCAGTGATCTTTCAGACTTACAGACCATGTCAAACTGTTGTTTGCTCAACATGCTTTTATTACGTCCCAGACACTTGGTTTTATAGAGTAACTCCTTTCCTCGGGTGCTCAGAGTCCAGTGAGGGAGGCAGACACAGTGTTGGTTTAGGTAACAAGGGTCACATGATGAGCAGGTGCTGGTGGTTTTGGGATTCTAGTCCACCCTGCCCCTCCAGAGTCTGTGCTCCTTCCATACCACCCAATCTTCCTTCCTTCCTTGGGCCGTCTATCCTTGAAAACTTGTAAAGTCATCTGTCTGTCCTTGACAACTTTCAGCACTACCTATTGGGAATTCATTAGCTTATCTGAGGATATAGTCAGCCCTCTGTATTCATGCATTCCAACAGGCTGCAGATAAAAAGTATTTATTTGGTGGAAAAAAATCCATCTATATTGAACACGTGGACTTTTTTCCTTGTCCATTATTCCCTAAACAAAACAGTATTACAACTATTTGCCTATATTAGGTATTCTGTGTTATCTAGAGATGGTATAAAGCATACTAGAGGATGTGTGGAGGTTATATGCAAATACTGTGCTTTTTCAAACATCCATAGATTTTGGTATCCTCAGGAGTCCTTGAACCAGTCCTCATGGATCCTGAGTTAATCGCAGGCTTGGGTTTCCACTTTTATTTGAAATTGATGATGTAAATATTCCTCAGATTTTTGGAAATATCTTTCAGAAAAACATATGCAACAATGCACCTACTTTCCATTGACAATGTAAACCCTAGAGAAAAATCATAATTTACAAGAGCCCTACCTTCTCTTCTAAAAAATAAGAAAAACAAACAAAAAACATAGGTTACCAATAAAGTTGGAAAGAAGCTAGGATTTTCTAAAAATGGAATACCATGATATATGTGGAATGTTTAGTCTTTTCAAAGGGCTTTTATCTCTGTTACCTCAGTGTATCCCCACACAATCCCTGTGAAGTAGGCTGCTAATGAGTGAGAAAACAGGTACACAATGTGTTAACTCATAAGGATGACAGCTACTGTGTTGATGAATTAAAGTTAATGCATTTTTCCTTAAAGAAGTTGCATGCCTTAGGATGAGTGGTTGGTGGTTTCTTAATGATCTTCCTCTTTCTGTGTGCTTTGTCCAGGGTAAATTGGTTGGAATCTGTGGCAGTGTGGGAAGTGGAAAAACGTCTCTCATTTCGGCCATTTTAGGACAGGTAAGATTTCTGTTATTGCCCTTGACATGTTCTGTTTCTTTCTTAGGACTCTACTTAGCAAACATCTCAGGAAAAATGAGTTCATTTGCTGAAGAGTCAGGAGAGGTGGAAACAAAGGAACCTTGGTCTGTGTCCTACCCTTCTCTTCCTCCCAACAGCCTATGTCTGGAAGGGCACAGTTGACACCTGATGAGTGACTAATCTGTGCCCTAGCTGGCATCATTTTTTCTCCGTGCCTTCTTTTATTCAGCATGTATTTATTGAATGCCGTAGGTACGTCAGATAGCATGTTGCGAAGCGGGAAGGAGAGGAGCAAATGCCCACTGTAGCAAAGAGTCAACCTGGGCTCCAGAGCCGGGGTGGCACATGCCTGAACTCCCAACTATTCAGGGGCTGAGGCAGGAGGATCAAAGTTCGAGACCTGATTGGGCAACTTAAGTGAGACCATGTGTCAAAATAGAAGAAAAAGAGCTGGGGGTGTAGCTCAATGGTAGAGCACCCCTGGGTTCTGTCCTTGATACTATAAAAAACAAAGCAATACAAAAAAACTGGGCTGCCAGGATTTGATTGAGAATCATGGCAGCACTCAGTGTTCAACCTAACCACCAAAGGAGTTGTTCCCTCAAGGAGTTCATGTCCAGTGGGAGGATAGGCCAGCCAGCTAGATACACAAGCACATCACAAGGCCATGAGTGAAGAGTACACAAGATGCCCAATGGACAGCTGTCAGCACTGAGAGAGGGGAACAAAAGGACAAGGACCCTCTGCTGAGACAAATTGTCTTTAGTGTTTTTAAACCTAATAATGAAAAGAATCCAAGGTGCCTGTGTGCTTTTAAACTTGAATTCATCTACAGGTTGAGGTGGGAATGAACACAGGACCATTCCTAGCTTTTGATAACGAGGTCTTCTGAATCGCACATTCTTATTGAGGACATGAGACAAATGGGAGTGGGGGAGGGTGTTTCTGTGGCCTCCAGGTTAGAAACTATTTCCTTGTCTGTTTGGTATCAGCTGTCACAGTTGGTGACCTGTGGCTCTTCTGGAGGGCAGTGTTGCCCAAGGCAGTCCAAGGAGGCTATATTCTGCTTTAGGACACTCTCCAGTCCTTGGGCCCAGCTGGAGGTCTTTGTAAAAAGCTTCCCAGATGATTTCTGAAAATCAGCCAGATTTGAGTGCCAATGGTAAGGGACAGAGATGGGGGCACTGAAGCGAGTAGGAAAAGCTCCATTTCTAAGTTCTGCTCAACAGTCTAACAGTGCAGTGTTTGATGCACTTTTGGGGTGGACTGGACAGTGTTAGGTCGAAACTCAGGTGGGCTTGGCTCCTGGATCAAGTCCTGGAGGCCCTCTCCCTGCAGGGAGGCTGACGATGTTGGTCGGCCCTACTTCTTTCAGGTTTAACTCTTCATTGACATTACTGCTGTGTGGGTGTCTGTGTAGCTGCAGCCAGGAGAAGTGGGTTCCTAAACACTTTGTCATGCACATCCCGAGTGTTTGCCTGTCTCTGGGTGGTTAGGTGTTATGGTCTGTGGCATACACCTGTGTATGTACACTGCGAGTGTGTGTTTGAGGTGTTTGAGAGGACAAGCTTAATGTGCAAGTACTACCTGTCTGGTTAATGAAACTTTACTTCAAAGCTATAGCATCTCTAACCCAAGACAGATGTCTACTGTAGGTCTCAAAAGGAGCCATGATAAAATTGGTAAATCAATTCATACCAGGCATCGTGACTGAAAACATTTCAGAGCATATGGCTCATTGTGCAGTCCCTTCACATTGGAGGGGAAGGTCCGTCGTCCTTACGTGGGTGCTGTAAAATACGAGCTGATGTCTAACCTGGAATTTTTCCCCCTTTGGTCCTCATTTTACAGAAGCAGCAGATCTAGCCAATGTTCTGGATGAATTCTGTAGATGAGTTGGTTTGCCCTCCCCTTGAGGCAGACACTGGCTATAAATCCTTATAGCATCCCCTCCAGGGGATGTCAAGTGCAGTCCAAGGAGTTCCTGGAGTCCCTCCTGGCTTATTAAAACATAGTTAAAACAGTTTACAGATAGGAAGAGTACAAACTAGGCCCATGGCAATAGGCTGAGTGAAGTGTTTGCTCAGTCAAATTGTGGTTATACTGGGTTCCCATCTCACGTAAGCAAGGAGAACTTCAATTTTCTTTGCTGCTGGAACTCTTTAGAACAAATGTAAGGTCTAGACTTGGGTCCAGAAAGCATCCAAGAAAGTTGCCAAAACTTTAGATTCCATTGAGGAATGTATGGGGGTCTGTTGGCTTAGGGTGATGGTTTCGAGTTATGATGCCTTTGGATGGTGTCTGTCTCCCTAGATGACACTTCTAGAGGGCAGCATTGCCATCAGTGGAACCTTCGCTTATGTGGCCCAGCAGGCCTGGATCCTCAATGCCACTCTGAGAGACAACATCCTCTTTGGGAAGGAATTTGATGAAGAAAGGCAAGGAGTGTTTGGTTTCTGTCATGCTTTCCATCTTGGCCACGTGAGATGCAAGGCAGCCCTTCAGCAGGCTCTGCTCCAACCGTGTCCCTGACACTATGTCACTTTGTGTCCTTCAGATACAACTCAGTGCTGAACAGCTGCTGCCTGAGGCCTGACCTGGCCATTCTTCCCAACAGTGACCTGACTGAGGTACAGGCTTTCTGTATGGGATGTACACATTTAGCACATTTAGTATGGGGGGCTCTCTCTTGGAGAGGTGGAGGGTCGGGCCAGAGCCCCCTCCTAGGATGCATCTTAAATGCTTGGGAGAAGAACCACAAGGGGAGTCTTGTTTTCATTGAGCCTTTCTGTTAAGAAAGCATTTATTCATTAGCAGAGGGATATTAACCCTGTTTTAAGTATCTAAGTTTTCCGTATGTCAATTTTAAACAAAGTCCTATTGTTGACTTAATGTTTTTTACTCTATTCAGATGTTTTTAAAGCCACAAGTCAAGCATGTTTATATCAAACTTCTTCCCTGGAATTATTTTGCCAACCGCCTTATTTAGTCTATAGAGTCCTCTTCCATTAGAAAGAGACCTTAGAACAAATCCATTTTTCTTTGGTTCTCTGCACTGGAGCAGTTTCCAGGCATATCTCTGGAACTAGTTTTTGCTCTTCAGTGTTAAAACTTATATCCCTGAGCTGCCCTGGAGGCCTCGGGAACTGGCATTTTTATTCAGCTTTCTTCATTTAAATCACTCAAGCCAGATGTGGCAAATGGTTTAGTTAGTTTAGAGTTCTCAACTCATGGTCTCCAGATCAGCAGCATCAGAATCACCTGGGAATTTGATAGAAATGTAAATTGTCAGCCCATACTCCAGACCTACTGAATCAGACATTGGCCATGGGGCCCAGCAGTCTGTTCTAACAAGCCCTCCAAGTAATTCTGATGCAAGTCAGGTTTGAAAACCTTTAAATTAATTGAATGTTTTTTTAAGGACAAGATTCCAAACAAGCTAATTACCGTATGACAATCGATTTCCTTGTTTGTTCATATGGTAACATTTAGAAGATACATTGTATGCCAGTGACAGGTGCAGCACCTGCTTGACACTGGGGATATAAAGGATTAAGACAACCATCTGCATCCTCACAAAGCTTATAGTTAAGGACATGACATACCCAAAGATTTAGGCACAAAATAATCTGATGAAAGAGAGTAAAGAGGTTAAATGGCTCTGATCCCAGAGTGTGGGAGGGGGTTGTTCAGTGTCAGTGGCTCTGAGAGCTGCTAGGCAGCCAAGGGCAAAGGTTCTGCTTCATATGTCCTATTTGGGTGTTAAGATTCTATTAGGGCTGTTCATTTTTAAGCAGTGGTGAAGCATGATCAACTTCGTGTTTTGGAAAGATCTTTCTGCCGTGTGGAGAACGGATTGGAGGGGTGCCCAGGGGCAGTAGCAAGGCCAAGTATAGGACTAATTGGTACCAGATGATTCTGAGCCAACTGCCCCAGTTCCTGGAAGGATCATAGTGGCAGTTTATTCAGGCAGAGAATTCAAGAGAAGGTGCCAGCTTGAGAGGACAGGTGACTGTTGTGGCCACAAAGTACTGTTTCAGACTTGACCTGAGGGCTTTGCTGTGCTTCCGGGCCCTGTAGATCGGTGAACGAGGAGCCAACCTAAGTGGTGGACAGCGCCAGAGGATCAGCCTTGCCCGGGCATTGTACAGCGACAGGAGCATCTATATCCTAGATGACCCCCTCAGTGCCTTAGATGCCCATGTGGGCAACCACATCTTCAACAGTGCTATCCGGAAGCACCTCAAGTCCAAGACGGTTCTGTTTGTTACCCACCAGTTACAGGTATGGTGTGCTTTTCTCTAGGCTGCTCGCCTTGGCTTGGGAAATTAGACATGGGATGGTGGGAGGAACCTTTTGGGGGAACCTGGAGATTCCTGGAATTAAGAATTTTCATTTCCTTAGCAAATTACCTCCAGTGCCATCATACCATTGAAGCCCATTATACCAGCATCTCAGTTGGCCATGTGAGTCAGAGATCCTTGGAGCATATTAACTTTTGCATATGGGTCAGCAAGTGAAAGGGCTGAGAGATGTGACTGAAAATAGAGTTTGGGTATAAGTGAATGGGGAAAGCAGTGTGTCCAAAACTGTCTCCAGATATCACCAGATGTCCCGTGGTTGACCTAGGTCACTTCCAGTTGAGACCTGCTGAGCTGAGGTCTGGTTATTGATCTGTATTTGCACAAACACGAGCAATCCTCCCTGCTTTTGTCTGCAGTACCTTGTTGATTGTGATGAAGTGATTTTCATGAAAGAGGGCTGCATCACGGAAAGAGGCACACATGAGGAGCTGATGAATTTAAGTGGGGATTACGCTACCATTTTTAATAACCTGTTGCTTGGAGAGACACCCCCAGTTGAGGTAAGGTTTGCGTGTGTCTCCTTTTTGTGCAGGGGAGTCATGGCTGCAGTGGGTACTTGGGAGAGCTTAGCTGAGAATCCATATCTATCTGATCCGCTGTGTGTTCCTGAGACCAGACTGCTGTGAGTTCCTTTACATACTGGATCTACTCTAGGAGAGCAGGGTGAGGAGTGGTGAGCTAGGCTTTCTGCTGCTGAGAACTTAAGAAGATGTGTGCTGTTGTGTGGTCATAGCTTAGCTTCCTAAACTCCATCAACCCTGATTGAAGCAGTGGGAAGTCCACCCCCCCCCCTTTTTTTTAACAAGGTGAATAAGTTGCCAGGGAAAGGAAATTAAATGTGTACACTGGGAAACAGTCCAATGGTGTCTTGGTTGCTGACTTCGCACCTATCACTAATACCTACTGTTTGCCAGTTATTGGATTAGGCACTTTATAAATACCATTTTCTATTTAGTCATTTTATTGGCACTATGTGGTCAGATATTATTATCTCCCACTTGAGGAGGGAATTAAAGCTCAGAAAAGTGAAGCAGCCTGCTGATCAAGGGGGTTTTGACTCAGAAGTGCTGTTTGTACCCCTCCTCCTGTGCAACCCTCAGAGGTGGTGGCTTTGCACACCCTCCCTCTGGCTCCAAATTGGATGCAATCAAGGGCATGCTCAGAAGTGGCGAAGGAGACAATGTTTTCTTCTTGCCATGTGTTGTCTGGCCTGGTGACCTCAGGTGACTTAGGCTGGACTAAAAACTGCTTTCTTGGCTACCAGGATATTCTGATGTCAGAGTGGGACAAAAGCAGAAAGTTATTGGGACCTTTTCTGGGAGTCTTAGCTCGGTGTTTGGGTTTCACCTCTTTTGACTTCAGGTACAGCACAGCTGACTCTTTCTGATTGGTTTTTTAGGCTTCTGACGTAACTCACACCTCCGGGGTTCATCAGTAACTTCCATAGAGGCCCCTGATCCAGATTTACATATCTGATCTCTGTGATTCTTAGAGTTCTCTGGACTTCTCAGGTCATTTCCTCATCACTATAGATATGGGGGGGCAAAATATGAGGGAAAGAAGCAAACATGAAAATGTCCAATGAGTAAAAGAATACTGAGTCAGTGTGTGGTGGTGGAGGGAACATCCTTTCAGCATGTCTTAACTTTTTTGAGCTTTGGTTTCTTCATCTTAAAAATCTTCCTCCTAGCCAGAAGCATATGCCTATAATCCCCAAAGCTTGGGAGGCCAAGGCAGGAGGATTGCAAATTCAAAGCCAGCCTCAGCAACTTAGTGAGACCTGTCACCAAAAGAGCTGGGGATGTAGCTCAGTAGTTCCTCCTAGAATTATTGCATTGATTAAATAATATGTAATGTTCTTCTTCTGGTAAGTGTTCAACAAATGTCAGTATCTTTTTAGACAAAGCATATATTCAGGCACTGCAGTAAATATAAAATTGGGGGCCCTAACTTGTATTTCAGATAGAGCTCTAAATTTTATATTTTTTAAGTTTTTTCACTGTCAACTTGAAGTTTAGTTTAAAAGCCTGCTGGGGACATGAGGCTGGCAATATGACATAGAGTAGAATGCAGGGAACTAACTATATTAAGGGAATTTCCTAGATAATAATATGGTAGGAACTTGGCAAAGAAGGCATTAACCCATGAAGTCCCGAGTTTTAATTCTGCAAACATAGTAATTATTTCAGAATTACCGTAAATGATATTTATTACATGATCTAAGTTTTTCAAGATGTTTCACATGTAGGACAAGGGGACAAAATGGGTTAAGTAGCTTCTGTTGTCTCAGGTTCAGTTTGATGAGTGTTTATTGAGTCCCGCCATGTCTTATTATGGGCACTTCTCAGTAGTAGGCCCTGTGAGGTATGAGCCTGTAAGAGATGGCCTCTGTCTCCGAGGGACTCATAGCATTCTGTGGAAGACCAGTGCTTGTGTGCTTTTACAGGCAGCTATGACACCAGGTCACATATATAGTAACAATGTTGATAACATGCTGAGGGAGAGAAGGGCAAGGATGAACTTTAGAGGAGTCAAAGTCACCTCACATTTTAATCCTTCTGAAATGGGACAACTGTGATGGAGATTGGGATGAGAGGAGGGGCATTCCAAGTGAGGGAACCAGCCTGGACAGGGGACAGAAATGGGAAATTATGATTTGGTTTCCTTAAAATCCAGTGTAGCTAGAGAGTAGGAGCATGGGAAGCAGTGAGATAGGAGAGGAACGGGGAGAACTGCCTCAGACCAGAACATGGAGGTCCTGCAAAGCAAGGCTGAGAGATTTGGGTTTCCCCTGCGGTAGCAGTAGGAAATGATCTGATCTGGGGATCTGATTCAGTGATGTGGTAACTCAGACTGAAGGAATAGAAATGAGCCCAGCTGTAATACTCTGGACACGTTAGAGAGGATAAGCATAGGATTAAAAAGTCTTCTTTTTGGAGTTCAGGTCTTGGATGACTTTGGAGAGAGAAAATGTCAGTAGGAACCCCAATCTCAAAGATTTAAGGAGTTGAGGAAGTATGAGATGAGTACAGGTGCCCTTGTAACAAGTCATGTATCTCTCTTCTTCTTAGTAGCTTGAGAAATGATTTGCTAATATGTATCTGGTGGACATTGATCTGGATGGCCATAACATGACTGGAGAATTTTTTTTTTAACCTATTAGATTAATTCAAAAAAGGAAACCAGTGGTTCACAGAAGAAATCACAAGACAAGGGTCCTAAAACAGGATCAGTAAAGAAGGAGAAAGCGGTGAAGCCAGAAGAAGGTAATGACCTTTTTGAGATTTTTTTTTTTTTATATTTGTCATGAAAGTTTATCAAGAGGGCTGAGGATATAGCTCAGTTGGTAGAGTGCTTTCCTCGCATGCACAAAGCTCTTGGTTCAATCCCCAGCACCACAAAAAAAAAAAAAAAAAAAAAAAGGAGAGAGAGAGAAGAAAGTTTATCAGGAATAACTTCACATGGTAGTTCATGATGTTTGATAGCGTTGTGTGTTACATGGTCTTATATTTCTTGAATAACAAAATTTGTAGATAAGTTGGGAGACTGTGAGGCAACTTCTGTTTACCTAAACAGAAAAGGTGATTAGAAGGACCTTTGGTCCCATACCATCCCCTTATGCAGGGTAAGGTCAGGTATAGCAGTTACAGCTGAGTCATCCAGAGTGAGGACTACTTGAGTGCTGGGTGGAGGTATGCCTTTCCTTCCTGCCATTCACCTCTGCACTTTTAAAAGTCAGTCCTAACTGAAATAGAGGGGTCCCAGCTCTAAGAAGATTTATAGTTAGCAGTTTTTCCTACTTAACTTTCCCTATTCTTGGTCCTGGTTTTTAAACTTTTCTCTTAACAGCAGGTACGGTGGCACATGCCTGTAATCCTAGCAGCTTAGGAGGCTGAGGCAAGAGGATCACAAGTTCAAAGCCAGCCTCAGCAACTTAGCAAGGCTCTAAGCAACTCAGTGAGACCCTGTCTCTAAATAAAATACAAAAAAGGGCTGGGTATGTGGCTCAGTGGTTAAGTGCCCCTGAGTTCAATCCCCAGTACCAAATAAATAAATTAATTAATAAGCTTTTCTCTTAGCAACTGAGGTAAATCTTGAGAATTAGAAAAGTTATTTGAAATCACATGACTATTTTCATTTTGTGAATTTTAAACTGCATATCAACTTCCAAATTTAAAAAGCAGTTGTATTTTAAAACTCTTTTCTTATAGAGTCACCTCCTAACCTGACCCTTTTGAATCCAGGGACCTCCCTGCTTGGGGCAATGGCAAACCCGCTGTCCTTGTCCTTAAAACTGCAGCAGACATTTGATGTTCGGAGTTGACATGCTGATTGATCACTCTCTGACTCTTTCTTTGAAAGGAACAAGCCTAAATTCTTCAATTCAGGCATGATTTAAAATCCTTTATTGACACACCCATAAAGCAAACAGCACAGAAAGCTGAGACATCTGTTAGTTCCTGCCATAAACCAGAATATCACTAGGGAGCATTTGTTCTCATCTACCCAGCCACCAGCCTGGCTACTCACAACTCTCTAAGTCCCAAGCCGTGGGTGGCCTATTTGAGATGACTAAACATATGGCCTTTCTCTGTATTCTCATATCAGCAGCAATCATCTAGCCACACCTGGGAGATGTCCGTGAACCTTTTCTCTCCAAGTCCGTCAGTCACCACATTCTACTGATTTACCTCCTGACACTCTATCCTCTTGGCCTCCACCATGATTTGGACCCTTACTATTTCCTTCCTAGAGTGTTACCGCTGCCTCCTTTTAAATCTGTGTTCCACATAGACAGCTGAGTCACCCAGTTGAAAGCAAGAGACCAAAGTTGGGTATGGTAGCACGCACCTATAGTCTCAGCACTCAGGAGGCTAAGCTGGAGGATCACTTGAGCCCAGGAATTCAACATCTGGGCAACATGGCAAGACTCCATCTCCAAGTAAATAAAATAAAATAAAAACAGACCAGTCAGCTTACTTGCCTACATGAAGCCTTAGAGTAACTTCTCATTTTCAAAACAGTGTTTTTTTTTTTTTTTTTCTTGGCACAGGACACAGAAAATGCTTGTTAAAAAAAAAAAAAAGAAAGAAAAGAGAATAAAGAAAGAAAAAGAAAATGCTTTCCTCTCTAGGGGACACTGGGAGGCATAGAAGAGGAGGCTCACCACTGAGGCAGCTGGTCTCATAGTGTGGCCATCCCGGGTCCACCTAGCCCAGGAGGAATTAGGAGTCAAATCTCCACATACCTACAACCCATTCTCTCAAGATGGCCTGTCCACAGGAAAAGGCTCAGATGCCTTTATTCCCTGGCCAGAGCCTACTTAACCAGCCTCATCTTCTCTCACACTCTTAGGTGACCTTTGTTCCAGCTGTGCTGACTTGCCCTCTCTGTGCCTATGCTCATGTTATTTTCTTTGCTGAATCTCTCCCCACCTGGTTGATTCTGCTTTACTTTTCAAGAAGCAATACAGATGACACAGAAAGTCTTCCTTGTGCTTGCCTGCTAACCACCCACACCCCTCCCGGGATTAGGTACCCTCCCTGGATGTGCCCAAGCTGCCCTGCATACAGCCCAGTGGTCGCATTGTACACATTTTTATCATGTGCTTATTTATCTGCCTGTTCTCCAGACTGTGATAAGATCCTCAGGCAGACCCTCAGTGATGGGGGCCTTGCTTCAAGCCTCTTCATTGGCCTGCTTTATAGTAGGTGATTAGTAAGTGTTAAATAGATGAATGAATCCTTCTGGTAAAGAGGAGATGATTCTAATGCAGAGTCCTGTGAAACTGGGCTGTGTTTGATCCTACTGCCCTCTAGGTGACTTAGTTATGGGGGAATAGCTCGTGTTAAAAGGAAATACCTTGGACAACTGAATTGAGTAGAGTTTATTTGTGCAAAACAAAAATGATTCACCAGTCAGGTGGGTCCCAGAACCAGAGCAGGTTCTGAAAATTCCCGCCAACAATGTGGTCTGACAGTAAGAAGTTCAGCATAGTAAACAACTGTATTGGCTACAGCTCAACCAGTCAGTTGGTTACAGGTTAACTAATTATTTACAGCAAAAAGTTAATTGGCCACAGGTCCTCCTACAGCCCACCAAAGCTTAGTTATTGTTATTACTCTATGTTGGTTTGGTCTATTTGATCCAGTGCAGGTGTTTACTCCAAATCTGAGGCCTCTGAGAAAATGTAATTCACTCTCTTCCCAAGTTCATGTTTCTTTCTCACTTACCTAGGGCAGCTTGTGCAGCTGGAAGAGAAGGGGCAGGGTTCAGTGCCCTGGTCAGTGTATGGTGTCTACATCCAGGCTGCAGGAGGACCCTTGGCATTCCTGGTCATCATGGCCCTTTTCATGCTGAACGTGGGCAGCACTGCCTTCAGCACCTGGTGGCTGAGTTACTGGATCAAACAAGGAAGTGGGGTAAGATTACTCGTCAGCAGGAGATCCTGTGTCTAAGAATGTGACTATCTTTCCATAGCCCCTGGCTATTCTCAGGGAAACTTCTAGTTGTCATTTAAAAGAAGCAACAGAAACACAACATGGTACAGCATTAATATGTACAATTTTAGCCTGGCATGGTGGCACAGTCTATAATCCTAGCTACTCTGAAGCTGAGGCAAGAGATGCTAAGTTCCAGGTTAGCCTGGGAAACTTAGCAAAACTTTCTCACAAAACTCTCTAAAAGGTTAGGGAGGGCTGGGGTTGTGTCTCAGTGGCAGAGTGCTTGCCTAGCCTGTGAGGCACTGGGTTTGATTCTCAGCAACATTATCAATAAAGAAAGGTCCATCAATAACAAATAAAAATATTTTTTAAAAAAGGTTAGGGATATGGCTCAGTAGTAGAGCACTTGCCTCATGTGCAGGGCCCTGGGTTCAGTCCCCCACTATTATAAAAAAAAAAAAAAGGGGTGTGTGTGTGTGTATATATACACACAATCTTTTTATTTTATATATCAATTTAAAATTTTTTAAAAAGCAGCAATTTTGATTTTCTAGGATGAAAAAGATGGGTTCCTAATGTAATCTCACAAGACATGAAAAAAACTGTTGACCAACCCGCAGAACACTGCCAGGCTGTCAGCTCTATCTTTAGAAAACAGAGGGAGTAGCAAAGCCTGCCTTGTGTTTGTGTGACCAAGTCCCAGGGTCATGCCCTCTACCCTCCCCTGAGCTGAGCATGACCTAAAGGGAGACACCTGGTAGGCTTTAGAGCCTTGCCTCATAGAGCCTTGCCTCCAAACAGAATACCACAGTAACTCGAGGGAACAGGAGCTCTGTGAGCGACAGCATGAAGGACAATCCCCACATGCAGTACTATGCCAGCATCTACGCCCTCTCCATGGCAGTCATGCTGATCCTGAAAGCCATTCGCGGAGTTGTCTTTGTCAAGGTATACCATGGTGGGCAGCCTCTGCACCTCCTCTCCCTGGTGACTGTGTGGCCATGCTCCGGCGTGGCATCTCTTGGGTTTGTTCTGAGTACAGCAGGATGACCCTAGCTGAAATGACCTGCATCCCAATGTCCTCAGCCTTTGCTCATTCATCACCTGTGCCACCTGACCATTTGCACTTCCATGCCTTTAGGAATGGATATCCTGCAAAATAGCACCCTGAGTCCCTAGGTCCTGATCATCCTGTGTCTACTCTTCAGGGCACACTGCGAGCTTCCTCCCGGCTCCATGACGAGCTTTTCCGAAGAATTCTTCGGAGCCCTATGAAGTTTTTTGACACTACCCCCACGGGGAGGATTCTCAATCGGTTTTCCAAAGACATGGATGAAGGTATGTTCTCACTGCTTCTTTCTTTTATGCTCTAGAGTACAAACCAGAGCTCACTGTGCCTGTAGCCTTCCCAGATGATCCCCCAGATGTGCATCTCTATCCTGAGATGCTGGTATTTTCACCAGGAACCCTTCATCTAAGTTCTCATTCTGCTTTATCTGACCTGAGAGCAGGTTCAGAGGATTGAGTTAGCAGACAGACTTTGGACAGTGACATCTGAGATTCCAGGGTTCATGTTTACTTTGGGGTAATCCATTGATTCCTAGACACCTCTATTTTCTGTAAGGTTTTCTAGGTGCTGCATGGTCTGTACCTGCAGTAGAACTTCATGCTACCCATAGAAGAGTAGTGGTGCCTTCTGACCTTCACTAAGAGCTTGCTGTGCGAGAAGCAGAGTGCTGAAGTGTTATGTACCTTATCCTAATCTGCATAGTAGCCAGTGAGGTGGGCATTGTTCCTGCCATTGAATACATGAGAAGGCTGATCTCCAGAGAAGTTAAAGTAGCTTGCCTAGGGTCATAGAGCTGCCAGGTGACCAAGCTGGGAAATAAGCCCAGATCGTTTTTTACCCCAAACCTAGTGTTTTTAACTGCTGCATCATGACGGTCTCCACAACAGAAGTTTGTCTCAGGTGTCTATAGGCCAGTATAAAACCATGGCCAGAGGTAATGAATCAGAACCATCCCTGATAACTGAACTGGTGCATAACATGTTTCCACTTGTGTTACACACAGACACATACGTATGTGCACACATGCACAATTGAAAAGCAGGGGAAACAAATCAGTGCTATCAATATGTCTAGGATTTCCATGAAAATACTTCAACTAAAAAGAAAAAAAAAAAGGAGGGGTACGAATAGGGTGGGGAAACTGCCAAGAAGAATTGAAAAAAAATATTGATACCTATTAAAGGTTCTGTACAAATACTTCAACTTTTGTATATGTTTAAAAATTCCCATGATGAAAAATTTCTTAAATGTTAGCAGCAGTCCATTGATATTGGTAAGAATATAGATTATCTTTTTTTTTTTTTTCCAAAAAGCATATAGTACTTTGTAAAGGCAGGAAATGTTTCAAAGGACTAGGCAGGCCAGTGGAAAAAAAGCAGGGGTAGAAGATCACACCTAATTTTTCTAGTCTCAAGATAATTTAAAGCAACCAGGTTTCTAGCTTTTTCTTTGAAAGAGTTTTGAAAAGCAGCATCACAAACTTCAGATTTGGTCGAGCCTCATTTTTTCTTTTTTAAACGTTTAGCTCCATTTCTCTTATTTATGGGTCCCAAGAGTCTGACACTTGTTCCCTTGTGGTTTTCCCAGTCGACGTGCGTCTGCCATTCCAGGCTGAGATGTTCATCCAGAACGTTATCCTGGTGTTCTTCTGTGTCGGAATGATTGCAGGAGTTTTCCCGTGGTTTCTTGTGGCCGTGGGGCCCCTGGTTATCCTCTTTTCAGTTCTGCACATCGTCTCCAGGTAAATAGGAGGTGTTCGTGTCTGCCAGAGCAGGGAGGAGGCCAGAGTTGCTGGTCCACCCCTGTGACACCGAATCCATTCTCTTTTCAGGGTCCTGATCCGGGAGCTGAAGCGTCTGGACAATATCACGCAGTCACCTTTCCTCTCCCACATCACATCCAGCATACAGGGCCTTGCCACCATCCATGCCTACAATAAAGGACAAGAGTTTCTACACAGGTTAGTGCTGATGGGGGCTTTGAAGGGGGAGCCAGGATCCAAGCATTTAACAAGAGTCTAAGGGACCCTTCAAGGCCACAGCTGGGGATTGTAAAATTTTTTACTAAAGGTATTAGTGATTTTAATGGAACAATCTCTGATTAAAATTGAATTACTTGGGTGAGACTCCTTTGAGCAAATGAGAAGACAAAAGCAGATTTGGAGTCTCTAGGCTTTTGTTCCTAAAAAGCTGTATTTGGTAGTTTTGCTTTTTTTCTTTTTGAAATAGTAAAAGGGAGTCATTGATGTTACATTTGCATTTTATTTAGCCATCAGATATTGTTTATGAAATTTATGTGCATAAGTAGTCATTCTGGAGATCTATATTAAGAGATTGGAGCAAATTTAATTGCCCTTCAATAGAAGGCTGGTGAACTAAGCTATAGTGTGCCCATACAGTGGATTATTCCGTGGTCCTTGGAAAGAATGAGGCAGCTCTGTGGGTACTGAGATAATATTGAAAGAGAAGGATCCAGGTGTATGTATGGTGTGCTGCCTTTTGAGAATGTATTTGCAACTTTTGTGCAACATTTAGAATATCTCTGAAAGGATACACAAGAAACTATTGTTGCGTGCACTTAGGAAGTGGGTAGCTGGAGGATGGGTAGGAGAAAAATTGACTTATGGTAAACATTTTGTAAGCTTTAAACTCTCTATCTTGTATATATATCGCCTATTTGAAAAATCAAGTTTTTTAAAATTATAGTAGCAAGGTTAAAAATTTAATTTCAAAACATTAAATGCCTCAGAAAAATACTTCCTAACTTTTAAAAAAGTGGAATATACTGAATTTATATGTGTGTGTAGACATACACACAGTAAATTTAATTGAAAAAGTTCTGAGAGGAGGAAATGCAGCAAAATGTTAACTCTGTTTTTTAACTGGGTGATAACTGGAATTTACGTTTTTCTCTTTTTTGTTGCATTTTCTAAATTTTATCTGGAGAATATGTGTTTTATTGTAAGGGAGAAAAGCGATTTTTTTAAGACAAAGTACACGTGCCCAGCCAAACCCCCTGCTTGGGAGTTGCAGTAGTCCATGGTACCCTGAGCTCTCAGATGGGTCTGGTCTTTCCAGCCCTGCTGACTGGCGCAGCACTCCTCTGCGGGCAAAGTTATCTAAGTTCCTCTTGCTGTGGTTCGGCTCACTTCTACTTCTTAGCTTTGTGGCCTTGGAAAGCATGTGCCTTCTGCCCACTGGTAGTGTGTCAGCACACTCATGCAGCTTTCCCACGTTCACTCGGAGAGTCCCTGGCCTTAGACTGTTTCTCCTACTTACCTTTATAACCTCTCTTTGAGAAAATAACCTTAACCTAAGATGTCTTTCTAAAGCTTAGCACAACCCTCTTTATGCTCTCCTCTCCTATGCTTTTCCTGGGCCATTCAGGTAGATATTTCTCCCTAATATATTTAATGTGGCACTTTTATTTTTTTATTTTTTTGGTGGTACTGGGGAGAACCCAGGGTCTTGTACATGCTAGGCAAGCACTCTACCGACTGAGCTACATGTCCAGCCCCACTTTGTGTTGTTGTTGTTGTTGTTTTGGAGGAAACTAACATTAGAAAATTCCATGTCCTCCTATGCAGAAGGCCTAGAATAACCTGGCCCCCTGAAGTTTCCATGTCATTCTCTCAGAAACAGGAAGTATGTAATTATTTACCCTGCATTCTGTGATTCACTCAAGCTTTGATTCCATCCATGATCAGGCTTGTATGGTACTTTTTTTAAAAATATTTTTTTAGTTGTATATGGATACAATATCTTCATTTATTTATTTTTATATGGTGCTGAGGATCGAACCCAGTGCCTCACGCATGCAAGGCAAGTGACTACCACTGAGCTCTAACCCCAGCCCTTGCATGGTACTTTATCTGCTCACAGGTATCAAGAGCTACTGGATGACAACCAGGCTCCTTTCTTCTTGTTCACATGTGCAATGAGGTGGCTGGCTGTGCGACTAGACCTCATCAGCATTGCCCTGATCACCACCACTGGGTTGATGATAGTTCTCATGCACGGGCAGATTCCCCCAGCCTATGCGGGTCTTGCCATCTCTTATGCTGTCCAGGTCAGTATCTGGGTTGGGGGCATCAGCTTTGCAACTTCCTATGTTGGCACTGAAGAGACATGATTGGGATGGGGATGGGGCCACACCCTAAGCCATTGTTTTACCACTAGATCCTCAGAGCATCTCCTGGTCTGGCCTGACAATAATAATCTGGACTTGGCTGGGACGTGTCAGAATGGGAGAGAGGGATAGAATTTATGAATAAAAGGATTTAACTACTTGCGCCCAGGTGTTCATTTTATTACTCCTTGTACTCTTGTGTACATTTGACATTTTTCCATACTGTAAAGAAAAAGTAAATAAGTAGCCAAAGGAACTCCAGAAAAATGTGTCTTCATAGATACCCAAAGATGTCCGTCCAGACTCACTAGATGATTGGTTGGGGAAGAGAGCGTGCTATATCCACTGTGCTCAGAATCCCCAGTCTGTGATGCACAAGAGCTCTGTGTTCACTTTTTTCTCAGCCTTTTATCTTTTATCTTACTTCCCTGGGAGCTTTCTTACTAATGGCTCACAGGTTACAATTTCTGTTTGTTGTGACTACCACAAACAGTCTTAGATACAAGTCAGATACAGAAATCTTGTAGCTGCATGTGTGTTATCAGAAACATAAAGTTGACTAGAAGGCCTCATGGTACAAGAACATAGTGCCAGCAGGACCCCAGTGCCACCTGCATTCACTGAGCAGCACAGTTGATGAGGGATGGTAGGCATGCTCTTAAATGTGAGAGAATAACAGGTCCCTGAACCAGCTGCTACCTGTGCTCAGGTAGTTCTTACAACTGAGTCACGGTCCTCTGGATAAAAGAAGTTCTCTCACATTACCAGGCACATATCTATAACAAATTCTCTGTTGGATTTTTGTTTTCCATTATCAGTTAACGGGACTGTTCCAGTTTACGGTCAGACTGGCATCCGAGACAGAAGCACGATTCACCTCAGTGGAAAGGATCAATCACTACATTAAGGTCAGACTGCTGCAGGCCTTTTGCTGTAGTCTGACCCCTCCCTTATTTCCACAGATGGTGTGCAAGCAGGAGATTTGTTTTCTCTGCTTCACCAGCATGCTTGGAATAGAGAATAAACTACCTTAAGAGCTTCTAAATGTATTGATAAATCATGTCCAGCAGAGAGCTTAGGTTCATTGGCTAATTCCCAAAATGTTCAGAATCTTCTTATTTCAGTTTAACCGACTGATGTAACATTTTCTTTGTACTGTTTGAAACCATGTATCATTGACATTTCTGGTCTAGTCCAGTCATTCTTGGTCAGGGATGGCCATCAGTATCCTCTGTTGAACTTTTGGCAAAGACTAACATGGGCCTTATCTGGAGATTCTGATGTCATGAGTCTGGAGTGGAACACAGGTTTCTGTGGTTTTAAAAGCTCTATAGATCATTCTAAACCACATTCACAGTTTAAGAAACAAGTAAATTTAGGCAACACTGAGAGTATCTAGTCTTTCCACCTTCCCCTAAGACACCCTTCAATCTTGCCCTGAGGTGACATCTTGCTGATGCCCCAGTTGGAACTCTAAAAAGCAATTTTCTGTGGAAGGAAGCAGAGTCATGAGTAGTTAGGATTCTCAAATTTAACTCATTTCTCAAGAGTCACCTGTTTTATGAATTTCCCTGAGACTATACCAGTATTTGTGTTATTGTTGACAGGAAAGAATACACTCTGAATTCCAAATAATTAAACTTAAAAACATAGTTTCAAAAAACCACCCTTGCAGTTGAGATCTGAGGGTTTGTAAACTGCACTTCCTATGGGAGATGATGTGCCTCCTCACTGATTTGTTTTGACAGTGAATTTCACTTGTTATCAGGTATTTCTTAAATTTCCAAATGAATATTCTCATAAAGAGAGCCAGACAACTCTCTAATGTATCTGGCGACAGCTGTTCTTTATGTTTTGAGCTTGCTGCTTTGCCCTGTGTTGTGGTCCATAGAGGACACATGTAGGCACATGTGGATATGGAGGGCTGAGTTAATATTGCTGGTAGGGACAGTCTCATGCTGGAGAGGACAGGATGATGGTCAGTAGTGGTGCACACTGGACCCATTTCTGATGACTGCTTTCCCACTGCCAGTCCCTAACCTGAATACCTCTCCCAACAGTCTTTCCAACTTGGAGTTTTAGGCTTCCATTTCCACTGCCCCTGACCACTAGTCTTTGGCCCTGATTTCCTTATAAGGCTATGAGCCCCATATGAAATTGCCTGAAGAGTTTTGCCAGGTCATTGTGAAGTGTAGCTGTTGGTGACCAAATTACCCAGCTACACTTAAAGCTGGCATGGATTCCCAAGGTCATCTAACGTAGTCCCCACAATTTGCAGATGAGAACTCAAGACCTGGAAAGGAAAAGTAGCATGTCTAAGTCACACAGCTGTTAGTGGCAAAATTAGATTTGGAATCTGTCTCCTGGATTCACCAAGAGGTGTCAAAATATCAGAATCTGATCAGATATTCATAAAATGTTGGTTTCCTTACTTTGGGATTAACTTAGGCTAGTGGTGTTCAAATGGTAGGATTCTATTTCAAGTGGGATCGTTTCAAAGAATTCTGATAAAACTGTTGTTGAAGAGGGGTGAAAGACTTTGTGATCCCCCCAGTTAGGTTCTCCCTTAGCCCCCAAAGGCAGTATTGTGGAGAATTCCTTAAGAGAGAACGCAGTTTGAAAACCAAGGCCATCTCCCGGCTGCTGCATGGTGGCCATTAGCACAGTAGCCAGGTCCTCTCTGCCTAGTTTAGTGTTGGTGAGCATTTACTGTCAAGGCGTTCTTTTGTAGCAGGGGGTCAGGGTGGTGGCTGCCTGTGTATGGCTGCTGTTGTTGTTCTGTTTTTATGTCTCTGTGACAAAGCTGCTCTCCAAATATCTGCAATCAGTCTGAACTGGCTACTTCTGTCTCCCTAGACTCTCTCCTTGGAAGCCCCTGCCAGAATAAAAAACAAAGCTCCTCCCCCTGACTGGCCCCAGGAGGGAGAAGTGACCTTTGAAAATGCAGAGATGAGGTACCGAGAAAATCTCCCCCTAGTCCTAAAGAAAGTGTCCTTTACCATCAAACCCAAGGAGAAGATTGGCATCGTGGGGCGGACAGGATCAGGTAAGGATCAAAAAGTCCTCTCCAGAGAAACATTTAAACATTTAAAGAAATATTTAATCATTTAAAGAACCTAGTTTTCAGTCATCATTTAATAACTTATTGAATATCGCTTTGATCACTGAAAACCGGATCCCTGTTGGATAAGCGATTAATTTCTCAGGCCTCCAAATCCAGCTTTCTAGGTTGGTTCTTTCTTTTTTCTTCATTTTATTGTTTTATGACATTTTGGGCTTTCTCCGATTGTCAAAGTCTACCTTCTCAGAACAGAACGCTGTGAACATGTAGCAAAGTACAAAAGCACCTGAGACTCACATACCCAGAGATAATACTGGTGACATCCTGGTGAATATCTTGGTTTTTTCCCCGACTAACACATATGTTTATAAGAAAATGAGGTCATTTTATACCATTTTATGAACTTCTTTTAAAACTATCACTATTTTCCCATGCTCCTTAATGATCACTCTGTAACGTAATGCACAGTTCTTTTTTATGGTGTACTATAATGTATATTTAACTAATCCCCAATCAATAGGTAATTGAGCCTATTGTCAATTTTTCAGCTGTGAATAGCACTGCAGTGCACAACCCTATTTTTATGAAGTCAGAGCATGTGAAGAATTTTAAGGACTGTGTGATATATTACTTGTATAGCCTCATATTTGTTGGAAGCTTGAACAACTCTAAATAAAGAATCTGTGTTCCTTGAAGACAGAAATTATTTTCTTGATCTGACGTCAATTGTGAAGAAATAGAGAAGCGGGCTTCATTTTAAATGTTTGACTTCACTCTATTCTTAGAAACGTGTTAGTACCTACCCTGTAGATTTCTAGGGTCATTTCCTTCCTTAGTGACATTTTCAAGAATGAGTCTTATCTTCTTTTACTAATGTGTCTGTCCTTGTATAAGAGGTTTCTTTGGTTCAATTATCATTAGTTTCTGGGTTCCATGCTTTCTTGGCATCAAAATCATTTGAGCACTTTTTCTTGCCATGAGAAAATAAAAAAATAAAAAGAGACCTTTTGTCTTTTCTGGCCAATTTACTTTAAAGAGCCTTCTTAGGAAAGAAAAAGGCATTACCTACTTTCTGTTGGAGGGAATTATTTCATGTCAAAACAAGACACTGCCTCCAGGTGTTTCAGACTAAAAAGAGAATCCTCAGCCAAGGACATGTCTGTCCCAAAGCTCTTGTTTGTCCTCCCATAATGTCTCCTCTGCTGTATTGACCCCAGGGGTACATGGCTCTCCTCAAAACTGACTCATGTCCTTCCCTGTGATTTCCCTTTAATACAGTAAGATAAACAAAAAATACTCAATAGGATGTCACTGAAAAGTAGGCAATGACAAAGAATAAACAAGAAAAATAGTAGTAAATAGTCTTGAGTTACTGTTTCAACTCCAATCCTAACATGTCTTCTTCCAAGGCCCAGAGGTGTGGCTCTGCCATGGTCACAGTCAGGGACACCACTGTAGGGGTTTGTTTCCCCTCCAGTCCAGATAGTCCAAATCCAGCACCTTTTGTTTAAGGAGGACAACTTGGCCATTTGTATGAGCCCTGTTCCCTCCTTCTTACATCTTAAAGCACTACCTCAGCCTGAGTGAGGTCTCCCTCCCCTTCTCATATCCGGGAAAGGGGCCAATAACCAAGTCCCCTGGTTCTGAATAGAGTCATTCATTTCTAGGAAGGGAACTGTCATGCTGTGTGTACCAGGTTTCCCAGCTGGTTTCTGGTAGTGCCTGTGAGGATTGTTGCTTTAGGAAGCATTAGGATGCTTGTTGTTCCTATTAGGTCATTGACAGGATTCTGCTCAGGAGACAAATCCCAACTGTAGGGATGTGGCTGCAGACATGGGGGTAAGGTAGGTGCTTTGTACCCTTGGTGACCACTGCAGAAACAGAGTCCTAGTGAGTCATTGAGGTTCTCATGAGGGGTCTTAGGAGGCAGGAGAAGGTTGTGAGGGTCAGGAAATGGGCCAAGGAAAAGTAGAGCCTGGGTTGAAACACCCTAGCTCTAGATCTAAACTACAGTTGAATTACAGAAAGCTTTGTGGGATTTTTTGGGGTGGTTGTTTTTTTGTTTTGTTTTGTTTTCATTTTTGGCATCATTTGGAGAGACTTTTCCATGGTTATTTGACTTAGTAATTTCAGTTCTAAGAATGTAACCCAAGGAAATTGACACATGGGAAAGTTTGAGCACTGAGATCTGTGCCACAACATTATTATAAAAAGTTTACATAAACTAACTGTCCAGCCTCAGAGAATACTAGATTAATTCATCATTGTGAATATGTTGGAACCACTCAAATTTTATCTGGTAAAGGTTGGGTGAGGGCTTGTTACACAAGAGTCAGTGAATGAAACAGGGATAATATTGTATCTCTGGGATGATCTCAACTCCAAGGAAGAAACTTAAAGGAACTGTGTCAGTTGCGAGTTTATGGGAGGTGGACATTGTCTTCCTATATTGCATAGCTTTTCAAATGCAGATCAATTAAAAATTTCTGCCAGTCTTTAGAATACTGACCTCATTATTTCATCCACAGACCTGCTTCTCTGCCACAGTTCCCTGTTTCAGGAGAGTCATCCACAGCCACACCTTTGCTCAAGCCAAAGCCTCCTTGCCTGGTGCATTTACCCCAGAACTTCTTCCTCTCCCCACTGCTCTGGCAGTGAGAAGCCTTGTCTTAGTTTCTTTCTCAGCCACAGTAAGGGGATGGAGAGAAGCAGGACCTCTTGTCCTCTGGTTTGCCCCCAGCCACTTGCTGTAGGACTGTGTTCCCCTCACTCTGCAGTCCACCCTTTGTGCCTGTTCCTGAGGGAGAACAGGCCTGTTTCCACTTGACTCTCATGAACCGGAACCCATCTTTCTCGTGCCTCAGGCTGCAGCTGTGGATCTAAATGACTGCTTTGTAGCTCGGGAGCATTAAATGCTTTCTTCTGTTCCCACTGTTATTTATTCATTATCTCAGTCAATCAGTCGAAAGAATGATTGACTAGGAAGAGAAAAAGATGATTTTGCCCTGGGGATAAACCAGTTTTGTCTTCCCAGAAGTTGCTAATAGAGCTACTTTTCTGCGTCTCTTTGATCACCAGGGAAGTCCTCTCTAGGGATGGCCCTTTTCCGTCTGGTGGAGTTATCTGGAGGCTGCATCAAGATTGATGGAGTGAGAATCAGTGATATTGGCCTTGCTGACCTCCGAAGCAAACTCTCCATCATTCCTCAAGAACCAGTGCTGTTCAGTGGCACTGTCAGGTGAGGACCTGGGCACCTGCATGCTTCCTGCCTCACTTAGAGGCTGGGTGGATATGTACACTGTGCCAGAGCTGGCACCTGGGACAAGATCCTGTGACCTCAGTCTAGTGCTTTCCCCTCCATGCTGTCCTTCCTTCCTTCCTTCCTTCCTTCCTTCCTTTCTTTCTTTCTTCATTTTCCTGTTACTAGAGATTGAACCCAGGAGCACTTAACCACTGAGCCATATCCCCAGCCCTTTTTATGTTTTGTTTTTGAGACAGGGTCTCACTACGTTGCTTCAGGCTTAAGTTGCTAAGGCTGGCTTTGAACTTACTATGCTCCTGCCTCAGACTCTTATGCTACCTGGATTACAGGCATGCACCACCATGCTCAGCATATACTGTATACTTTCTGTTGCAGAGACAAGAGGCAACTCTGCTGCATGAACCACTTTAACTAAGTAGGGCAGAGAGGCCTTGCAATGGATGAGAGAGATTTGGGCCAGAGTTCTTCCCCATGAATAGATAAATTACCAATCCTAAACCTGTTTCCTCACTCCTAAAATAGGGATACTTTTGTTGTTGTAAATTGAATAAATTCATACAAACAATACAAGCCCAGAGCCTGGTCAATGACAGACAAGTCAATAAATGGTGGCTGCTACCATCAGTCTCAATACCATTGCCCTGCATCTGCCTCTCAGTCCAAAGTTACAACCCTAAGGATAGCTTTCAGGCATTATTACCCCTCAGATTTTTTTTCATTTTCTAGTGTCTCCTTGCTCTGGACCCTTTCCTTCCCTTTTATTTATTTATTTATTTTTTTATGCCAAAAATGGAACTCAGGGCCTCACACAGGCTAAACAGGCACTCCACAACTGAGCTGCACCTTCAACCCACTTCCCCCATCTTTGGTACTTACTCTGGAATGATGTTTCTTTCTGAAATCTACCAGAATGCCAAAGATAAAGTTCCTCTTCTTAAAATAGCAATTTTATTAAGTTTATTAAAATAGTAATCAAGAAGAAAGTCATCTTTCCTTTTTGTTATCCTAACCTTTATCCTTCAGTTTCTGTCTCCTATGTGTGTGTCTATAATTTGTGTCCATTTCAATTCAAACTGTCTCTTTTTGGAAATAAAAACAGTTTTGACGATATAGTTGCCCTAGATTGGACTTCTTTAAAATCATTCTGAAAGTAATTTTGCCATTCCTCTTTAATTTTTAGCAGCTTAAAAAAATTAGATACCAACTTAATTTTCAATAACAATAGTCAGTGTTCAGACTTGTCTTTAAAGCTAAGTGATTCTCTTCTTTAGAAATGGCATTTGAACTAATTTTTTTTTTTAAGAAGGCTTGGTAGATACTTTGATTTGCTTAGACCACTGTACTAAAATACTGTAGGCTAGTACAATTTATTGTTCATAGTTCTAAGAACTCCAAGACTGCATCTGGTAAGGGCCCTCTTCCTGTCTTATTATATCCTCATGTGGCCTTTGCTTGGTGTATACATGCAGACAGAGCAGAGCAAGAAAGTTTTTGTGTTCCTTCCTCTTCTTAGAAGGGCACTAATCCTATCACAAGGACCCCATCTTCATGACCTCATCTAAACCTACTTACCTCCAGAAGACCCCATCTCCAAATACTGTCACATTGTTAGATAAGTTGGGGGGTATACAAACATCCAGTTTATACCAGTCAATAAACTGAACTTATGCCCATTTTCATGTAGAGTCAACACTCTGGGAGTGTTTATTTTGGCATTTCTCTCATTGAACTTGGACAGTGTGTTCTGGATCCTTTGATGATAATGAGTCATTCCCTTTGGATATTGAGGTAACAAGGTCATTTAAGCAATGTCAGAAGAGAATTAGAAATCATTGAAAGGTCAGGTTTAAACTTAAGACATTAGAACGTGTTGCCGAGTCTTCTGTTCCCATAAATCTTTCTATTTTTGGATACCATAGGAACACTTTGGAGGGAAAAATGGCCTTTTATTATTTGGCCCTAGACAAAAGCACTGTATTTTTTTTTATTGTTGTTTTTTCATCATCATTTGCAAGAGAATTAAGAAAGCATGCAAAACTTCAGACTGAACTTGAAAATGTTGCTACCAAAAAGCCTTAATTTTCTTTTTTCTTTTCTTTCTTCCTTTTTTTTTTTTTTTTTTTTGGTGCTAGAGATTGAACCCAAGGGTGCTTAAACATACTTAGCCCTTTTTAAATTTTTTTTTATTTTGAGATAGGTTCTTGCTTAGTTGCTTAGGGCCTCCCTAAGTTGTTGAGGCTGGCCTTGAACTTGAGATCCTCCTGCTTTAGCTTCCCAAGTCGCTGGCACAAACCTGTGCCACCACATCCACCTAAAAAACCTTAACTTTAATAGCACTTTGTTTGGATTTGTGAATTGGGGGCTTCGAGAGTTTATGATTTAAAATTGACCATGGTGTGTACAACTCTGTTCGTGGAATGTGTGGGGGCGTTGTGTGCAACTTTAGGGGAATTGGGACCATTTGGTATCATATCCAGAGAGATGTTTGCAGCCTTGTAGACAAACTGGAGAGGTGGTGTTATTGCACTCACAGTGCTATTTGGGCAGGCAGCTCTGCAAACTCAGAAAATTTTGTAAACTTAATTTCTGCTGCTCTAGTTTTGGCTGGTTCAGTCAGTAGATAACTAAAAAGGTCGAATTTGAGAGTATCTATTCTCCTCCTTTTATCTACCCCTCATGCCCCCCTGGTTTCTTATAGATTCCCAAAGAATTTTCAGTTTGTCACATTCGTTTGCTTTTCTTAGTAGGAAGCCTGAAATGAGCTTCCCAAACAAGGGCAGACTAGATCAGCTATTTCCTCATCTGCCTCCTAGAGGCTTTGAATCTGGAAATCTCATTTCCACCACCATTAACCAATATTGAGGGCAGGTGCATCTTGAGATACCAGCAAGCAATTAAAGCTTGAAAGGAGCTCTTAGAGGGAAAGCAAAATGAAAAACAAGATCAAGCAAACTCAGAAAGTCCTGAGGTCTAAATTCCTGAATTGGTCTGCATATGTATATAATCAAAATCATAGACCAGATGATTTGCAGCCACACCCCTCCTTAGATTTAACCAGAATCTCAGTCCATCCCCCATATCTGCATCCCAGTCCTCCCTCATGCTGGGCTTGGGTTCTCAGGCCTACGTTTCTGCTGCTGTTCCCTTCCTTGCCTTTTGCCCTGATATTTGTCTCCACGAGAAGAGGCCCCAAGTCGGGGCCTTAAGTGCTTTTCTAGCCTCACCCTCCCATGGCCTGGGCAGTGCTCTGCTTTCCTCCCCCTTTCCCAGAGGTCCCTGTGCCCAGCTCTGGCCTCTGCACTTTCACCCCAGCTAGTGTGCTTTCTGTCCTTTGGGCTGTTTGCTGCCTGGCTGGGCTGGTGGTTATTGCTCTGAAGTGAGACTGATTGTCCCCAGCTGTCACTCTAGTCTGTCCTGAGTCTTGTTCCCTTATAGTGATGGTGGCCTCCTCCTCTGGACAGTTCTACTCAGCATCCATCCATTCATTAGCAAGGTAGCTATGTTCTCATTTTTCCTATCCATGTGCCCTCTGACCCATTTGATCTGTTCATTAAATTTTCTTAATCTAAGAAATATCTGTAGGTTTCAGCTCACAATCACAGCAAAAACAACTGGAACCATAACTGGCTCATTCCATTTTGGCTCATCCTGGGCGAGCATCTGGTACAGGAGCATCTGGGGCTTGAAATGGCTTAGAAGTTGCTCCAGATTGGCTAAAGCACAGTCTTACAATCTCAGGGCTTTTAGTTGTCTCTGAATTCTTCTCTGGCTTTAAGGAAGTTCCTTTTCCTGTTTTTGATAGTCTTGTTGAATTTGGGAACCCCTCTCCCCACTCCAAACAAACAAAAAACAAAAAAAAAAAAAAAAAAAACTTGTAGTCTCTATATCAGAAAGTAACAGTCCACTAGATAGTATCTAACATTTGTTGAAAAGTCATTCTATACTGGGCACTGCTGCTGTAACAGTAACACAGCAAGAGTGATAGTGGCAGCTAAGCTTAGTGAGGACTCGGGATGAATTAGTTGTGCTAATTCATCAAATACTCAAAACTCCATGAGATAGGTACTATTATTATTCCTGTTTTATAGAGAGAAGAAATGAAACCCAGAGAAGTTAAGTAATTTACCTAAAGACAGCTGAAAGTGGCAGAGCTAGAGTTTGAACCTAGGCCAGCTGGCTGCCGTGTCTCACTGATGCCTCCTGAAGGATGTTTTGTGACACTGCTCATAATTACAACTTTGAGGGAGAGTCCATCCCGCTAAAAAGCAGAGGCAAGCTTACCTCCCCAGGGGTCTTGACCTTCAGTGACCTTTTACCAGCATCTTCAAAGTCTCCTGGTCTACCTCCCCCACCTTGAGAAAAATTTCCACACAGCCTGCTGCTTTCTTTAGTCTTTGTCATTTACTCTGCGTTCACTTCTTTCATCACCTAATTTTACCCTTAACAACCAACAGCCAGGATCAGCCCATGTTTCTGAATAACTGTTTTGAGCTTTCCTGAAGAGGTATGTGAGTTCCGGCACCTCCTGCTGAGGACCAAGTCTTCTCAGGAGCCCCCACCCCAGATGGTAGGACAGGGTGTTTAGTACCAGGTCTTCCACTGGATCTTTTACGTGGTCTCACACCCTGGGAGGTGTTCTTGTTCTTCATTTAACAGTGGCCAGTAGGCAGCTTAGAAGATGCTTAAAATGTAGAAAGCCGGGGTTGGGGATGTGGCTCAAGCGGTAGCGCGCTCGCCTGGCATGCGTGCGGCCCGGGTTCGATCCTCAGCACCACATACAAACAAAGATGTTGTGTCCGCCGAAAAAACTAAAAAAAAAATAAATATTAAAATTCTCTCTCTCTCTCTCTTTAAAAAAAAAAATAATAATAAAATGTAGAAAACCAAAGATGGAAATGCACTTTTGGCAACATCAGGACCCCAGGAGTTCAGATTATTAAAAATAAGCACCCTCGTGTTTAGGGTTCTTTTTTTTTTCTCCTGTCCATCTGCCCATCTGAATACTTCTGATGCACTGTATGCATAACTTTGCTTTCCTTGCTGTCTGTGGGTCAGACCAGGACCATCTGGCTTCTCTAAATGAGGGGGTGTTTTTTCTATTCCTGATTAGCTCCCTGATGAGAATGGTCTGGTCTGCCTTAATGTGCATATAGACCACCCACTGGTGCACGTAAGTATTCCTGGTGTGGAACCTATGGATTAGTCCCCCGAGGTTCCTTCAGCTGCTGCGATGGGCCCAGGGCTTGGGGGTCAAGCCTGTCAATGTGTCTGCCAAGCTTTCACCCATTGAAAATCTGGTAGGCAGGCTGCTTAGTGAGCAGGCAGCTGTCCTCCTGTGTGCTATTTGTCTGATAAGAAGTATTTGATGAATTTAGTAGGTATGCTTCCTTCCTAGAATTTTATAACAAAGTTCAGTCAGCCGTTTGTATCCACAGGTTCCCCATCCATGAATTCAACCAACCTCAGATTGAAAATGCCCCCCCACCATTGTATCTATACTGAATTGTATACTTTTTTCTTGTCATTATTCCTTGAACAATATAATATGAAACTATTTATATGACATTTACATTGCATTAGGTATTATAAGTAGTCTAGAGATGATTTAAAGTATACGGGAGGATGTGTGCAGGTTATATGGAAATTCTGTGCCATTTTACATAAGGTGCTTGAGCATCCATGGATTCTGGTGTCATTGAGCGTCCTGAAGCTGATCCCCTATGGATACCAAAGAACAACTGTACCACAAACTAGGTGGATTAAAACAACAGAAATGTATGGTCTCAGAGTTCTGGAGGCCAGAAATCTGAAATCAAGGTATTTCAGGCCTCCCTCTGACACTCATAGGGGAGTCTCCTTCTTTGCCTCTTCTGGCTTCTGGCAGTTGGCTTATAGATGCGTCCCTTTGGTCTCTGCCTCCACTGTCAACATGATGTTCAGAAATGTCCAGTCTTGTTCCTATGGTATCATTTTGATTTCTTTGAGGTAGAAACAATCAGTACATTAAACATCAGTAATCCCCAAACTAGTAGTCTGTACCAAAAAAATCCCTTCCTTCTGAGTCACCCTTCTCCCTCTCTCCTTTCCACTCTGCCCTCCATTTTCTTTTCCTGATTAGGCCGGCTGTCATTGGGCTGCCTGCTCAGTGATAGGGCTCTCAGCTGGGTGCATTGAGAAAGACAGCAGGGGTTGAGGTGTGGATGAGTGGCAGAGTGCTTGCCTAGCATGCATTAGGCCCTGGGTTAGATCCCCAGTGCTGCAAAAAGAAAAGGCATTTTTCTATATCCTTCTAAGCTTATATATATCAAGAGATGTATTTTTTAACCCACTGACACAGGAAAAAATCTGAAAGGATATCTGCCACAATACTAACAGTGTTTGTTTCGAGGGGTATCATTAGAGGTGTTTAAAACATGCTCATTTTTGTTCTGTGTTTTGCATATCTGTATTTTTTAAAAATTTTCTCGGCTCGGGAAGCTGAAGCAGGAGGATGGTAAATTCAAAGCCAGCCTCAGCAATTTAGCAAGGCCCTAAGCAACTCATCGAGACCCTATTTCTAAATAAAATATTTAAAAGGGCTGGGGATGTGGCTCAGTGGTTCAGTACCCCTGGATTTAATCCCTAGTACCAAAAAAAGAAAAAAGAAAGAAAAAAAACTTTCTATGACTAGTATTATTATTTTAATATTTTATTTTTTAGTTGGACACAATATCTTTATTTATTTATTTTTATGTGGTGCTGAGGATCGAACCCCGGGACTCGCATGTGCTAGGCGAGCGCTCTACCACTGAGCCACAACCCCAGCCCCTGACTAGTATTATTTACTAGTAAAAAGTTAAAGTTGAATCAAGTTTTATAGAGAAGAAAGGGAGGCCCAGTCTGTTCTCAAGACTTCTTTGTGGCTGCTTGTGGAATGAGCCATTGTGACTTTCAGGGCTGGAATCCTCTGTTCTGTGTGTGCATGTTAAACTTTCACTACTGTCAATACTTGGAGTTTGATTGCTTAAACTCTGGCCTCTGAAAATTTCTTACTTCATTTCTCTCTAGATCAAATTTGGACCCCTTCAACCAGTACACTGAAGACCAGATCTGGGATGCCCTAGAAAGGACACACATGAAAGAATGTGTAAGTGAAGAGCCCAACATGAGCTGTGCTGGAATTGTAAGGGGAGAAACCCAGGGGTGCTGCCCTCACTCCCCAGCCTGCTCTGGCTCCCCCTGCCAGCAGCCACCTTTCCCCCCAAAGCCAGGATGTTGTGAAAGAGTGCTTTGGAGCAGAGCTTCCCAGGCATTTCAGATATATCCTAAGGGTTGGTTCCTCCTAGCCTTATTTCCCACACCACCTATGGTCATATTGCCTCATACTATCCATTGACTGTAAAGATATTAATGACAACTCAGAATTTATTAATGCTTTTAAATTAATTTTCATTAATCATAACAGTGTAATACTTTTACAGCAACTATGTATGTGTAAAAGTCATATAATTTACTGAGTCTGCAGAAAACATGTAGTATGCATGTGAATCACAGATCTCTTAGGGGAACTCAGCAGGCCCCTGCCAGGAGCCACATCCTGAAGATGGGTACCACTGGCCTGGAGCTGGGCTGTAGTTTGCCCAAGTTGAGTCAGGCTCAGTATCCCCTACCTTGATTCAAATAGATAAGCCCTGCTTTCGTCTTTCTCACTGGGCTTTCTCCAGCAGTTTCATTTGAAGAATATGTTCCACGGCTTATAAAAAGAAAAGTTTGGCAGCCACAGGCCTGCAGCCTTGGCCTTCAGGAGTGGACTTTTGTTTACTCCATTTCCTTTTATATGATCATAATTTCAGAACCAAAAATGAGGGCCCACAATCTGACAAGATTTGTGGGACATATAAATATTGGAATTTCTGAGATATTTTGATGGTGTGGAACTAACAGAATCCTGTATTCAAAACGTAGGCTGTCACAGAAAACGTAGACTCTAGTACACGTGATCATATGTCCCTTCTTTCAGATGAGCCAAGTTGTGCCTGGTGATTCTTTGAGAAGTTTCAGAATAATTTCTTTTTGCCTCTGGAAGTTGAAAAGGTTGAATTTGGATTTTTACTCTTCCGATCTTTGCTTCCCCACCCCTAGATTGCTCAGCTACCTCTGAAACTTGAATCTGAAGTGATGGAGAACGGGGACAACTTCTCTGTGGGGGAGCGGCAGCTCTTGTGCATAGCACGGGCCCTGCTTCGTCACTGTAAGGTGAGAGCATAGTGAGGTGAGGCACTGGGCAGGTGGTGGGAACAAAGAGCAGCAAAGAAGAGCTGGAGTGGGGAGTGCAGCCTTGCTTACGGCCATGGGGTCCCAGGCTCCTATCTCCAAGCCCAGGAGCACTGTCCAAGAGCATGACTAGCGTTGCTTCTAAATTAGCCTTGACACAATTTAGTATATGGGTTTGGGGGGGTGTCTTTTATTGTGTTTTTGAACCTCCCTAAGCCTTCAAAATCCAAGGGCAGCTGTTATTTCTGGCCAGGGAATAGTTATAGCCCTGTAGACTATAGACAGAAGATTGAACGGCTTCAGGAGACTTTCAGATCATCAAATGGAAACCCTCTTCATTTTACAAATAGGAAAAAGGAGGTTCAGAAAAGTTAAGGTGTACATCAAAAGCCACACAGCAAGTAGGATCAAATATTTAATTAACAGCATTATGTGTGTGTCCTGTTTGTGGAAATCAAGGCAAATATGGGTTATTTCAGTTCTAAGCCAAAACATATTTTTATACATGTGTATCTACTTAGAAAAAAACAATGTATAGCATAGAATTTAAATAATGAAATACATTTTAGTGAAACTGAGATTAACCAGAATGGAATTAAGGAATTAAGCATTCTGGACCCCTCTTTCTTCTCTGCTTTGCTGGCAGATTCTGATTTTAGATGAAGCCACAGCTGCCATGGACACGGAGACAGACTTACTGATTCAAGAGACCATCCGAGAAGCATTCGCAGACTGCACCATGCTGACGATTGCCCATCGCCTGCATACAGTTCTAGGCTCCGATAGGATTATGGTGCTGGCCCAGGGACAGGTACTAAGCCCTTCAGGGACTTCAGCTTGGCATGTAGCTTTTTCTGGGAGGAAAGCTGCCCTCTGCTAGTGATGGGCTGATTGCCATCTTCATGTGGTCCTAGGCATTTAGTTAAGCAGCCATAGCAACACTATTCTGGTTGCCCTTGGGAAGGAAATAATCAAGAGATGGAATCAGGTGACTCCTACTGCACTTTCATTTTGTTTTAATAGTTCTTTTGTTGCTTGTAAGCAATGTCACTTTGAGGTAGGGCAGAGAGCACATGTTGATTGATTGTATGTCCTCCTCTGAGAAGTGTCTGTTCAGGTCCTTGGCCCATTTGTTGATTGGGTTGTTTGTTCTCTTATTGTCTAATTTTTTGAGTTCTTTGTATACTCTGGATATTAGGGCTCTATCTGAAGTGTGAGGAGTAAAAATTTGTTCCCAGGATGTAGGCTCCCTATTTACCTCTCTTATTGTTTCTCTTGCTGAGAAAAAACTTTTTAGTTTGAGTAAGTCCCATTTGTTGATTCTTGTTATTAACTTTTGTGCTATGGGTGTCCTATTGAGGAATTTGGAGCCCGACCCCACAATATGTAGATCGGAGCCAACTTTTTCTTCTATCAGACGCAGAGTCTCTAATTTGATATCAAGCTCCTTGATCCATTTTGAGTTAACTTTTGTACATGGCGAGAGGAGGGGATTCAGTTTCATTTTGTTGCATATGGATTTCCAGTTTTCCCAGCACCATTTGTTGAAGATGCTTTCCTTCCTCCATTGCATGCTTTTAGCCCCTTTATCAAATATAAGATAGTTGTAACTTTGTGGATTAGTCTCTGTGTCCTCTATTCTGTACCATTGGTCCACCCGCCTGTTTTGGTACCAGTACCATGCTGTTTTTGTTACTATTGCTCTGTAATATAGTTTGAAATCTGGTATCGCTATACTGCCTGATTCACACTTCCTGCTTAGAGTTGCTTTTGCTATTCTGGGTCTTTTATTTTTCCATATGAATTTCATGATTGCTTTATCTATTTCTACAAGAAATGCTGTTGGGATTTTGATTGGCATTGCATTAAACCTATAGAGAACTTTTGGTAATATCGCCATTTTGATGATGTTAGTTCTGCCTATCCATGAACAGGGTATATTTTTCCATCTTCTAAGATCTTCTTCTATTTCTCTCTTTAGGGTTCTGTAGTTTTCATTGTATAAATCTTTCACCTCTTTAGTTAGGTTGATTCCCAAGTTTTTTTTTTGTTGTTTTTTGGTTTTTTTTTGAGGATATTGTGAATGGGGTGTTTTCCCTCATTTCCGTTTCATAAGTTTTGTCAATAAACTTTAAATAAAAGAAGTTATTGTGGGCTGGGAGCAGAGGCACACACCCATAATCCCAGTGACTCTGGAGGCTGAGTCAAGAGGTTTTAGGTCAGTCTTGGCAATTCAGCAAAGCTTGAAGCAACTTGGTGAGGCCCTGTCTCAAAAAGCAGGTGGGGGTTGGGGAGTCTGGGGATGTAGCTCAGTGGTAAAGCACCCCTGGGTTCAATCCATAATACTCCCCACCAAAAAAAGTAGTCACTGTGGTACTATTATTATCAGTAATAGATTATAAGTTTCCCATGATATATGAGTTGTTCTTTCTGCAAGACATTAATTTTAGTAAAACCTAAAACACACAAAAAGGCAAAAACAAGATCACAAGTTATTTATCCCCACACCCCCAAGATAAGCACTGTGATACATCGAGTCTCCCCTGACAGCACTTTTCAAACATCACAAACTCCTACATGTGGGATGCTCTCTGCCTTACACACATGGTGGCTTCTGCCTTGAAGTCCATCTCCAGGATGGATGGTTGACTAAGTCAATCCCTTCCTTTTTTTCTGCCAGTTAGGCATCCTGGGCTCTTCCTTTACCGTCTGTAGGGTTAGATTAGTTTACACAGCAAAATGGCATATGTTTGTGTGTCCTTGACTTGAGCCATGGTCATTCTCCTGAAGTGTTAGAACCTGTTGATCAATTCCTTCATTTCCAGGGCTGGAATAGGAATTTATACACAGAGAATCTAGAGGTCTCTCTCCCTGAACTTTTCTTTACTCCCTGGGTATTTGGGAAAATGGGTGCAGCAGGACTAGTTGAGTTGTTTCCCCTGGCTTCATCCTATGGGGGGTTCTGGGGTGTGCCTCCCTTCCTTAGCAGTAGGTCCTGTGAATCACCCCGACTGTCCCACAGTCACATTCTGACACCATCTCCTCTTCTTGCAGGTGGTGGAGTTTGACACCCCATCAGTCCTTCTGTCCAATGACAGCTCCCGGTTCTACGCCATGTTTGCTGCTGCAGAGAACAAGGTGGCTGTCAAGGGCTAACTCCTCCCACTGACGAAGTCCTTTCTTCAGAGCATCGCCATTCCCTGCCTGGGGCGGGCCCCTCGTGTCCTCCTGCCGAAACCTTGCCTTTCCCGATTTTATCTTTCGCACAGCAGTTCAGGATCGGCTTGTGTGTTTCACTTTTAGGGAGAATCATATTTTGATTATTGTATTTATTCCATATTCATATAAACAAAATTTAGTTTTTGTTCTTAATTGCACTCTAAAAGGTTCAGGGAACCGTTACTATAAATGTATCAGAGGCCTATAATGAAGCTTTATACGTGTAGCTATATCTATATATAATTCTGTATATAGCCTATATTTACAGTGAAAATGTAAGCTGTTTATTTTATATTAAAATAAGCACTGTGCTAATAACAGTGCATATTCCTTTCTATCATTTTTGTACAGTTTGCTGCACTAGAGATCTGGTTTTGCTATTAGACTGTAGGAAGGGTGGCATTTTGTTGTTCTCTAGCTGGATGTCTCACGGTGCTGGGCTCTCTGGGTGTCCCAAGGAAGACATGTGGCAACAGCAGGCCCTCCGCGGCCCCCTCTGCCGACTTCCCGCAGCTACTCCAGGGACAGGACGGGGCTGCTGGAAGCCTGGCAGAGCGCCGTGAATTCTCAGGGCTCCTGCTTTCTGTCCTGGTGTCACTTACTGTTTCTGTCAGGAGAGCAGTGGGGCACAGCCCCAGACCCTTTTCCCTCCCTCCAGCAGGAATGAGAGTCGCAGGCACATTCCTCACGGGGTGGGGGGGTCTCTTTCCTGCCTTCCTCTTTTTGCTGTTGTTTCTAAACAGGAATCAGTCCGTTCACAGAGAGTCCCACTGCCTCAGGTTCCTAAAGCTGCCCACTGCACGGGGCTGTCCAGCTCCGAGACCTGTTGGCTCACAGCCCCGGGGCCAACTGCTGCTTTTTTTAGGTGGTACTTTTCATTTGCCTGTTCCCACACCTCCACAGTTCAGTGACAGGGTTCAGGATCGTGTGGGTGTGTTTTCCTTCCTCACTGCAGCTGTCGCACAGTCTCCTCTCCAAAGTCTGCAACTTTCAGCAGCTCTTGCTAATCAGTGTCTCTCACTGGCGTAGAAGTTTTTTGTTTTTTTTTTTTTGTACTGTAAAGAGACCTACCTCAGGTTGCTGATTGCCGTGTGGTTCGGTGTGTTCCTGCAGACCCCTTTTGTGCTCTGGGGCCGGGTAGCTCAGGTGGGCGTGGTCGCTGCTGTCATCAGTTGTATGGTCTGTGTTGCATGTCGTGACCAACTAGACATTCTGTCGCCTTAGCATGTTTGCTAAACACCTTGTGAAAGCAAAAATCTGAAAAAGTGAATAAAATTATTTTGGATTTTGTAAAAAAAAAAAAAAAAGAAAGAAAAGAAAAGAAAATCCTGGTGTATAAAATAGTTCTCTGGGAAGGGAGTAAGATGGCTTTGAATGACTTTGCAGCCTTGGATCTGAATGTCCAATGATGGAGTCACATCTGGGAAAGGCTGGTAGCAAAGCCGGTTACTTGCAAGGGACATGGGACCCATAATGCCTGAAGTTATTGCTGCTGGGCCTTGCTTCCTGCAGACTGGATTCCTGTATATGGTCACCAAATGAAGGCCCCGTGCTGCTGACAGGAGGGCAGGGAGTGGGAAATGAGTGGTTGTAATGAGGTGGGTTGTCGTGGTGAAACGTGTTCTTAGCAACTCAAATAATATTATTGCCCTTTCTACCAAATCATTCAAATTAACCCACTAAGAATAAGTGCCTATGAAAAGACTAAAGTTTCTGACTATTTTCTGCTGTATGCAGACAAAAAAGCATTTCCAGTGATGGGCAGTCAAGTCTAGCCTTTTTTGCAAACTTCTATCTTGAAAATTCAGGGTCTTGATTCTAAAGTTAAAAATTCAGTTCCTCAAAAAATAAATTCAAAAATATCAATTCCTCAGTTGTCATGTGCCATGTGCCTAGCCATATGTGGCCTGTGACTACTGTCACACAGTGCAGATACAGAGCATTTCCACTATTGCAACGGCTCTGCTGGGCAGCACTGGTCTGGACTGTAACTGCTTCTTCTCATCCTTGGATTTGTCTTCCAAGGAGAGTAATGGGCAGCAGAGCCAGCCCTTGTTATCTCCCCGCCCAAGCTTGCTGTTGCCCTTAAGGCTGTCCTCTCTTCTTCCCATTCATTCTGTTCTCTCTTATCTCTTGCTTCTCCTCCCACCCCTCAAACTGCATCTGCCCTCAAAAACAAAGTACTTCCCTGACTTCTGCCCACTCCCCTTTTTCTCCCTGCATGGTGTCTTTCACTCAGACAGTGCAGTGACAAACTTTCATTTGTGACCAGATCCTCCTGCCAGCAGAGTGCCCCAGGCACCAAAGACAGCATTCCTTGACTTTGTTGGTAGTGCCACTGAACTCCTGGTCTCTTGGGCAACTGTCCTGTCCTTCTCTCAAGAGGGTTTTTTTGTTTTGTTTTGTTTTGTTTTTGTATTACTGGGGAAGGACCTGGGACTTCACATGTGCTAGGTGCTCCACCACTGAGCTACATTCCCAGCCCCCTTCTCTCCAGATTCAGCCACTTCCAGGTCCTGTGCATCACCACCACCACCCTTTCTCTTTACCTCTGCCCTAACTAAGGCCCACCTCCCTTCCTTTTGATATTGTGGTTAGAGTCTTTCCTAACCAGCCTTTCTGCCTTAATTTCCCTTTCTGCACCATTGGATACTACTATCACAGACTAAAAATACAAATTGATCAAAAAAATACAAAGGTACCCTCCAGGTACCTTTAGGCACAGATGCCTAGAAAATGGCCTGTATCAATTACCTGCACTGTCAAGTGTGTCCATTCTAGCTCCAACCCTCCTTCAGGCCATCTATTATCATACCTTTAAGTCTTCACTATTTTCTCAGCCTGGAATTCCTTGATCCTGCCTCATCAAACAGCTATGATTTTTTTAAAAATCTCTCTCACACATAGACTATCTCTTCAAACCAGTTTCTCTAGGTTCTTAAAACACTTTGCTGACACATAGATTTTAAGAGTTATTTATTTTGCATATTTATGGTTATTTTCTTATGTTTCTTTCCATGAATATAAGCTTCTCAGAGGCAATAAATCAGCTTATTTTTGTATTCCTTATAATTCCTGGATTAAGTATTATGTTTTACATACATAGACTTAGTGGATGTCACACTATTAAGCTCACTCAAAGAGTGCCTGAGATGTGGATGCTTAGTGAATATTTATTATTATGAATCCATGCTGTAGACTTTCACTGTAATCATGACAAAAATAAGATTGATTGCTTCAAAGAGACAAAATTTTAAAAAAAAAAATCCCATTGAAGGATAGAGTCCTTTATATGGAATAAATTAGGAAAGCTGATAAATAAGAATGCCCAGCAACTGGGGGAATGCCTTCATGATGTGACACTCCCTTTCCTACCCCGATTCTGATTGACCACCTAGAAGCAGGGCATAGTATTGAAAGTGTTGAGCCACAGAGACACACAACAGCTAGTGTGATGGCTGTCTACACTGTTCTGTGCCATGTTTCTTTTAATAGAATTTTTTTCTGCTTATAAGTGATACATGCCCATTATACAAAATTTGGAAAATACAAAAAGGTGCAGTGAAGAAACAAGAGGTAACATCATCTGTAGCCCTGTTGTGGCTGGGTATATTTTCCAAAGATGACTCCCATAGTATCTCCCATGTCACATGCTATTCTGCAGTCTGACCTTGCCACTGTTCCACCAAGAACTGGGAGTCTGTTTCTCTACCTGTTACATCTGGGTGGGTCCTGAGACCACCTCAACCAACAGAATATGGTAGAGGTGATATTGTGCCAGCGCTGCACAAAGCCCTTGTGTGGCCCAGCAGCTCACACTTCCTGCCTGTTAGAAGCTAGCCACCATGTAACAGTGCAGCTCTCCTGAGACCGCATACTGTGAGACACACAAGCCACACACAGAACCCAGCTCTCTGGAGACTGATACCATGTGGAAAGTAAAGCCACAGAGTATGGAGACAACAGACAGTGTGAGTAAAGAAACCATTTTGGAAAAGGAATGTCATGTCCAGCCCTGACAGCTGATGCCACTTAGATCACAGATGGACCACCCTGCTGAGCCCTTCCCAAATCCCTGAGCAAAATAAACATTCTTTAAAGCCACTACATTTGGGGTAGTTGTACAACATTACTGAAGCTCCCATCACCAAGAACTAGCCAATGTTATATTGCTATATTCTTTACAGCTTTTTCTAAGCATGTATGTTTTGCTTTTTTTTTATTATCAAAAATATGATGTATGCTTATTATAAATCTAATAGTCTATAAATGTAGGAAATAGGAATATATCTTTTAAAATTTTTTTCTAATACTGTTGGTTGAATCTGGGGACATTTTACCTCTTAGCTATGGTCCCCAGACCTTTATCTTTTTTCTATTTTTTTCTTTTTTTGGGGGGTTGGGGCTGAGGGTTAGGGGATATTGGGGATGGAATTCAGGGTACTTTACCACTGAGCTACACCCCACCCCCAACACTTTTTATTTTTTGAGATAGGGTCTTGCTAAGTTGCTAAGGCTGGACTCAAACTTGTGATCCTCCTACCTTAGCCTCCCAAGTTGTTGGGATTACAGGTGTGCTTCACCATGCCCATGCAAAATACATCTTAATAGCATCCTACAAAGGAGATAAACTTGTTAACAATTTGATCTATATTTTTCCAGGCTTTTCTTCTGAGTACAAAAGCATTCTTTCTAGACCGATTTTTAAAAACAAAATTGGGATAACTTACCGATCTAATTTGTATGATTTTGACATACTATAAACATTTTTCATGTCATTAAATATTTGTAAGAAAAATTTTAATTATAACATTTCCTTGTAGAGATCCATGTATTTGTTTCATTCAACAAGGATTTATTGAGTATCTAGTATATGACAGGCATTTTTCTAGGAACTGACAGTACAGTAGCGAATCCAACAAAATCATCCTACACCATGGAGTTTACATTCTGTTGGGAGAACTAGCAATAAGTAAGATACATGGCACATTGGATGATGATAGGGACAAGAAGAATAAGTAAAGCAGAGAAAGAGATGGGAAATGTCAGGGCTAGAGGATAAAATTTTAGAGGCTAGGCAGGAAAAGTCTAAGAAGGTACATAATTTACATGACCAGTCCACTTTTAATGGTTATTAAAGTTGTTTCAGCTTTTCATTTTTGCGTGTTTTCTTTTCAGTGTGATTTTTAAAATTTTTTTTTTGTTAATAGAACTTTATTTTTGTTTATTTTTATGTGGTCCTGAGAATCGAACCCAGTGCCTCACACATGCTAGGCAAGTGCTCCACCACTGAGCTAAAACCCCAGCCCCCTCAGTTTGATTTTTAATGCAATTTCCATATCACCATTGTGTGCTTTCCCAGCCCATAACTGTCTCTTTGAGTCGAAAGAGTGGGCAGCAGCTATAACAACAGGTCCAAACTCTCAGCAGATCTGTGGAGGGATGGAGTAAGGGTTCCACTCGTGTGGCCATTCATAAACCCAGGCTCCCTCCATCTGGTCACTCTCCCAGCCTCTAAACCTGAAGTTCTCAGCTGGTTCCACCATGCTGGGTTGGTGGATCCAGGAAAAGCAAGCATGGAATATTGAGTGGAAAGCATTCATGGGCCAGGCCTGAAGGTGGTAGACTTCTCCTCCATCGCCTCCATTAGTTGGAACTCAGGAGTACCTGTGTGCTGTACACCATCCAGGCATTTTCAACACAACCGTATTTAATTTTGTCAACCATTTTACAAGATAGATATTATTAAACACATTTTGCTATTGAAGAAAGTTTGTTGCCTCAGGTTTCCGGTAGAGAGTGAATCACACGGAATTCAAGCCCAAACAGCCTAATTCCAGAGTTCAAGCTGTTCCTCTCACATCGCATGACCTTGGCTTCAGTTTCCTCAGAAATAAGTGCAGAGACCAGATGGTCTCTCAGGTTTCTTCCAGCTCTAATTCTGTGGCTAATGTGAATCAATCAATATGATCCAAAAAGCCTGGATCTTGCTAACCTCCTTTCCAAACAGCTCCAGAACTATGCCTAGTCCTTCTAGTTCCCCGTAGGGAGAAAAATGGTGCACACCGGGGAGGATCACTCCTTCCCTGCAATCTTCCCTGGCTCAGCATTTTCCTTAACTAAGGCAAGCTCCCTTCCACCTGATCATGTGGACTCCGCCGGCCCCTGCCTAAGTGAGAGGTGGTCTCCCACTGTCCTGACATAGTCATCTTCCTGAAGGGGAGCCCTGTCACCCAGCTGGAACTGGCCCAGTGTCTTCCAGATACAGCTGCAAGCACAAAGTAACTTGGGCAAAGACACTGGTCTGACCTGGAACAGTTGGTTCCCAGGACTGTGGACTGGGGACACGGGACACTGCTCTCATTTTTTTGTTTGTTCTTGATAGAGAATCTGATGGGCGGCAGTTCTGGGCTCATTCACCGTGAAAAGCAATGTGCTAGCCCCACCCCCAGGTGTCCTTTCCCAAGTTCATCCCCTCAGGCCCATGAGGATGGCCTCCCTCTTGCCCTCCAGGAGTTTCAGCTACCCATTTCTCCTAACAGGCTTATGGGTTCAATTTCTGTTCCTCATGGCTTCCCTGATACCTGTTCTCTGGTCTCCTCCATATATTTTTTTTCTTTTTCCCCCAAATATTTATTGAGCATCTATTAAAATGCCAGGTACTATGCTAGGCACTAAAACCCCCAAAACAGACACATGGAGCTTACAGTCCAAAGAAGGGAGTTTAGATAATTTATCTCTGCCTCTTTTTCTCATCCCTTCCTCCTAAATGCCTTTCTCTCTTTTATGTAACTGAGCACTCAAGGTCTTTCACCCCTGGACTGATACCTGTGCTAGTTCCATTCCAAGTCCTTTGCACACCCTTTCCTCTTGCCTTGGGTTTTTACAGCACTCCCAACACCGCCGCCCCAGGTGGTAAAATCCAAAGGTCCAATACAAGGATAGGAACCGAGGGGCTGGTGTCAAAGTGGCCTCTGGGAAGCACCAGCCTGTGCAGACCAGTCTCCTTGACTGCTTCATGGGGCATGGCCACAGCATGGAAGGGATCAGCAGAAGGTTCTGCCCAGAACAGCCTCTGGGAACAGCAGCAGGCGGGCTGTGCTTCAGGTAAAATAAAATTATTGAGTATAACTGAGACATCATTATTCTGGTGTGATGAATAATTCCACTGCCCCTGAACCTCTTTGAAGGCAGAATGCATTGGGCTGTGGGTGTGTCTGTGTGCAAGTCAGGGCTTCAGGGCAGGGAGGTTTGTGGCTGCCCTTTGCCACGCCCTGCAAACCTAAGCCTCCATGAGCTCAGACTCCTTGGATCACAGCAAAGACAGGTGTGTCTTGTGCTGCTGTGTCCTTTTCTTCAAACCTGAGGTTGAAACTCCACTGGAACACCCAGAAGAATTGCAGAAGTTTGTCAGAGGTCAACACACTTGGGACTGTTGAGCAGGCATATTTCCCACGGGAGTCACAGGTTTCTCTGTCTTCAAGAAAAAGCTTCAAATGCCATATATGAATTCTAGATGGCAAACCATTAGGAGTTACATCCTGGTTTCCCCACCACCTGGAGACTCAGAGTCTGTGTTCACAGTGTTCGGGAGGCATAGTCAAATGCGGATACTTTTTAAAAAAAAAATTGGGGGGGCATACCAAGGATTGAACTCGGGGCACTTAACCACTGAGCCACATCCCCAACCCTATTTTGTATTTGATTTAGAGATAGAGTCTCACTGAGTTGCTTAGCATCTTGCTTTTTCTAAGACTGGCTTTGAACTCACAATCCTCCTGTCTCAGCCTCCTGGACTGCTGGGATTACAGACATGTAATCCCACCATGTTTGCCACCATGCCTGGCAAACGGGGATACTTTTTTTTTAAATATTATTTTTTAGTTATAGATGGACACAATATATTTATTTTTTTATTTATTTTTGCATGGTGCTGAGGATCGAACCAGTGCTGTAAGGGTAAAAGAAATTGAAGTTAAAGCGTAAAAGTTAAAGAGTAAAAGACCGGGTGTTGTAAAGTTTCTAAGCTGCAAGGTCTGAGTTAAATTTCTGTAGCTGTTAAGACAATGCTTGGAACTGCCCAGTAATAAGGGCTCTGTGTGGTCGCACATAGGCAGTGCAGGGCCTGGACCAATCAGTTTAAATGTAACCCCCTCCTTAGGAATGACCTATCACTCCAGCCTGACCTGTTCCCGCCAATGAATGAACCAATCATGTTTAGGAGTTGTTGTTCAATTTTCCCGCGCCTAATGATGATTTGTTCTGATGTATACAAAGCCCTCCGCCCTCCCCAAAAAGTGTACTTTAGCAGTGCTCAGCCCCTGCTCGGGGCTCTCGCTGCTTTCCCTTCTTGAGTGGGCACGGAGCCCCAGCATGCTGGTTCAATAAATCCCCCTTCTGCCAATTGCATGAGTGGTCACTTGGTGGTCTCTTTCTCCGACGTTTCGCCGGACCCTTACAGTGCCTCATGCAAGGTAGGCAAGCGCTCTGCCTCTGAGCTACAACCCCAGCCCAATGGGATACTTCTGAGAGTGAAATTAGACATTAATAATAAAAAGTGCAAGCCAGGCCCAGGTCCTTCAGCACTGACCCCAGCTCTGGCTGCCTGAATGTGGTCTCTGAGCCTGCCCCTCCTTTGGTGAGGGATTTCTGGAACTCCAAACTGTTACTGTCTTTTGGAGACACCATGTAATATTCAGAGGGAGTCAGGCCAACCCATGTTTGTCCCCATCCCTCCTGTGCGGTGCTGGGAGACATTGTGTAAATTTAACAAAAACATAAGAAATAAAAAGCCTACTCTTTGTTCAGAGGTGTGGTGATAAGTTTGGGGTCTCTCCTGCCTCCGCTCTCCTTGTTTCTCCCATTTCCAGTGATCTCTGGGTCTCCACAGTGTTTCTGTCTCCCCTTCATGGTGGCAGGGTGAGGTTTGAGGGCCCATATGGTGAGGGGTGATCTGTTAAGGGAAGTGACCTCTGCTCTGGCTGAGGCTGTGAAACATACCCCTTATCCACTGTTTCTGCAAGAGTATGGAAGGGGCTCTTCCCTTGGGCTGGGGTTGTGGCTCAGAGGTACAGCGCTTGCCTACCATGCGTGAGGCACTGGGTTCGATCCTCAGCACCACATATAAATAAATAAAATAAAGGTATTGTGTCCATCACCTATAACTAAAAAACAAATATTAAAAAAAAAAGTATCCCCATTTGCCAGGCATGGTGGCACAGGCCTGATGGGATCTGCTGACAGAGAAGGAGGAAAGGGGGGAATTTGTCAGCTCTGAGGAGTTTTCTGGGTGCAGCATCAGACAGGAGGCAGATAGCAGGCCTGGCAGCAGTCTGAGCCCTGGAAAGGAGGCCTCTGCAGCTGGATCAGAATCTCTGGAATCATCATGAGCTCTGGGCTCCTCACAGGTGTAATCTTCCTTTTGAGAGTGCTGGCCTGTGCCGGCTGGGAGGGAGCTGTGGAGAGAAAATTGAGACAGGAGTGGTCTCTCACACAAAGGGCTTCACCCTTCTGAACTTTGCATCCTTCATCTATAAGGCAGAAGCAAAAACTTCCTTCGTGGGATTATAGAGAGAAGTAAGTTTGGAAATTCCATGTGACAATACCCTGTACAAGGAAGGGGCTCTGTCAAGGCATCTTAGTTGAATGGGGTTATTCTTAGAGAAACAGAGGTGTCATAACCTGAGCTGTCCTTAATTCAGAAACCATTGAGGCGTGATGAGGGATTACAAAAAACACACAAACATTTAGAAAGAAAAGTGGAATCAGGTGGGAAACTGATCTCTGGTTGAGAACAGTGATCCAGAGTTGGCTCCATACATTTATTATGTAGGTTTTAACATCTACAGATTATTTGTGGGAAAGTTTCTGTAAACCCCTCAGGCTCAAAGGTCACACTACTGACAGGCATTATAGTTATCTTGCTATGCTCAGAATCCTCTATTCCTGGGAGCGATTGTGTGAGTTTCAAGGTAAAGACTGATAACTGACTGCATGAACGGTGTGGCTCTACATCATGTACAACTAGAGAAATAAAAAGTTGTGCTCCATTTGTGTAAAAAATAAAATTAAAAATTAAAAAAGATTGATAATTCTGAGCCTTTGCCCAGAGTTTCCTCAGGCTGGTGTTGCCATAGCAACTGGGCCATCTTAACCTGTACTTTTAAACAGGGGGTTCCCAGTATAAGCACACCACAACCACAAGGCAATCAGATAGCCTGATCCAAGTCACCATTCCCCACAGAGAGGGGCCTGAGTTTTGTCTATTCTTGGCTCAGAATATAAAGGAAACATGGGAACCCCATAGCCCAATAATACCTGGAATCATAAGAAGACCACCAAAGACGCAGATGGTAACTCACAGCTGGCTACTCTAGAGTCAGCCATTCGATGCATGGGGTATTTCCTCTAAGAGGGAAATCTGTGGCTACTGCCACCATGTCACTGAGGAGGCCACACCTCAGTCAGACACTGAGGGCCTTGGTTAAGCAATGAGGGGGGCTGTTCACTGAGACTTCTATGTTCCTGTCATGTGCCACTCCTGAAATCTGATTGCCCTATGGCCCATTGTGCCAGGAGTGTCTGTGTCCCACCCTCAGCAGCCAGAACACTGTGACCATTGGACAAGGGAGCAGGGGGAAGAAGTTTATCAGAGGTCAATACACTTGGGACTGTTGAGCAGGCACATTTCCCACAAAGGTCACAGATTTCTCTGTCTTCAAGAGAAGGCCTCAAATTCCATATATGATTTGGGTGAGACTCTGAGAAATAAGCCTGCCCAAAATAACCAGATGAAAGCTAGAACCCAAAGGGAATATAGTCAATGGGTCATGGGAAGATGATAGGCCCATCTCTCTATCCCACCTCTATCTCAGAATCTCAGACATCATCCACACTGAAGCCCCCACTGAAACCAGCCCCACCCATCACAGCTACCCCCAAATGGCTAGCCTCAAATGCCAAAATTAACTGAATCCAGATGAACACTTAAAGGGGCTGGGGATGTGGCTAAAGCGGTAGCGTGCTCGCCAGATGAACACTTAAACTATGCACCAGGATATAGGGACGACGTTCCAGGTGAGAAAAGTCCTTAGCCTCAAGTAGCTCTCATTTCAGTAGGGACAGGAGGTGGCCAAATGAGCTTCTGGTCATGCATAAGAGGAGCATCCATGGAGGAACACTGCACACGATAGGATGGGGACTCATGAGCCACATCACTCAATGGAAACTCACAGCAACCACTGACACTGTCAGAAAAACCCAAAGAAAGAGAGACATGGCATCTGCCCTTGAGCTGCCATGCTATAGAAAAGATGGGGTGGATACACAAGGTAGTTAGCAGAGGCAGGGACTGGACCTGGGACAAGACCAGGGGCACTGTGGGAGATGTGGGTGTGTTGGGAGGTGGAGGTTAGAGACTGGTAGAGTTGGCTAGGGAAGGTTTCAGAGACTTGTAATCTCAATGTTTTGAGGAGGGAGGAACATGACTTGTCAGAGAGAAGGCAACTTATAAAGGAAGAAGGCAGCAGTTAGTGGAAGCTGCAGCAGCAACACTACTGTGCAGTCCCTGCTGCATCCTCCCAGCTCACCTCCCAGCAGCCTGGGGAGCGGAGCTCTGCTCTCACCTCATCCAGGTCAGATGTCCCTGGAGCTGGACAGAGTTCACAGAGCAGGAGTCGCTGCAGCGAGGGGCTCCAGCTTCCTCCCAATCTCTGCCTGTTGACTTTTTAAAAGTTACAGTAAAACACTGTATACCTAACACATGATTTACCATTTTAAGCATTTTTAAGTGTACAGTTTGTGGCATTAAGTGCATTTACATTGTCACCACTGTCCTTTACCAGAGTTTTTTTGTCTTTCCAAACTGAAGCTCTGTGCCCCTTAAACATATCCCTTGACTCTGAGAGCTTCTGGTAGAAAGGGCTCCCTGCTGTGGTTAACTTTGTAGATCCCCTGCCCAAACATCTTTTTGTTTGTTTGTTTGTTTTGTTTTGTTTTTGGTACCAGGGATTGAACCAAGGGGTGCTCACTGAACCACATCCCCAACCCTTTTTATATTTTTAATTTAGACAAGGTCTTGGTAAGCTGCTTAGGGCCTTACTAAATTGCTGAGGCTGTCTTTGATTCTCCTGTCTCAGTCTCCTGAGTGCTGGAATTACAGTGTGTGTGCCAGGCTACCCAAACACCTTTTCCAATAGTCTCTTGATTAAAGTATCATCAATTTACCAATTGGAGTGTGGAATCTTTCTGCTACTGGACCAGTATCACAGCTCTATAAGATAGTTGGTTATAATCATTGTGTCTTATCTCCATTGTAGAGGTTAAATAATCTGTCTAAGGTCAACTAGTAAGGGCTAGATCTGGGTTTAGATTCCAGGAATCTGCTTCTAAGCTGAAACATAAGGGCTATCAAACTTAACCACTGATAAACATGGCCCAGGGCAGATGAAAAATCTGAGCTTACCAGAAGTTGGAACAGGTGGAGACTAGGAGGTTGGAGAGCCCTCAGGAGAGGCTGCTGTGTACCGGAGTGGGAGAGAGCAGGCACAGGAGCCCAGCTTTAATCATGTCCAGCCAGAAGAGAGTATCCCCAGAGGAGACTTCACCATTCCAGTGGACGCCCCTGTCCCCTACTCAGCTGAGCCATGTGGTCAGCTAAAACTGCTTGGGCAGAAGCTGAGAGGAGCTTCCCCAAGGTGAAGCTCCATGGGCCAGAGGTGAAGCCAATGCTGATGTATGAGTAAGGGTGTCCCAACTTGTCCCAGGCTGGAGCCCTGCAGCCCTGTTGAGCAGCATGGCTCAGGTGTGACAGGTGTGACCAAATGGATTTACTCCCTGGGAAAAGACCCCTAGGGGTTGCCTTCCTCCATCACACTGCCTGAGAGCACCAGCATAAAAGTCAGGGCAGGCAGTGGGGAGAGGAGGGTGGCCAGATCGGTTGCTGGAAGCCTTGGGAGGCAAAGGGGAGAAGAGGAGACACAGGCCCACAGAGATGTTCTCCCTGCTCAGTGGGCTGGCTTTTCTGGTTGGCTCCTTCTTGTTCCTGAAACTTGGTACTTTCTGCTGGGAAAGGAGTCACCTTCCTCCTGGCCCTTTCCCCATACCCCTGCTTGGAAACCTGTGGCAACTAAGCTTTCGACTGCACCCAGAGACACTGATCCAGGTAGGGAACTGGTCCCCAAGCTGGAGAAAGGGGTAGGCAGAGGAACCCCTCCTGTCCTCAGCCCAGGGACACTAGAGGTAGAAGAAAGAAGTTGGAATCAGACACATATGGGGGTGAATCCTGGTCCTGTTACTCATCAGCTCTGAGAACTTAAGCAAAAATGGAATGTAAAGACTTTGTACAGAGTGTACTGAAGAGGATTCCAAGGGCAGTAGAAGTCTACTGCAAATGTGACATAAAGGGTGAGGGGAACTAGGACTGAATCTTACTCCAGGGGAGAGCACTGTTGTGGATTGAAGGCATTTTCTGAAAAGCCACTTGAAATAGGAACCAGGAGAAATGGGACTCCATGGGCACACTCCAGTACTCAAATGATCTCTGCAGAAAGACACCTTCCAGGGTAGATAGTTTCGGTGGTCAGAGGACTCCAGTTGTACTG